>NC_069804.1:180410826-181857116 GCF_027406575.1 Nycticebus coucang
TTGTTAAATAGAAGTTGTGACAGTGAGTATCCTGGTCTAATTCCAGTTCTGAGTGGAAATGCTTTCATCTTTTCCCTGTTCAGTATGATGTTGGCTGTGAGTTTGTCATCCATGGCTTTTATAACTTTTAAATATGCTCGAACTATGCCTGTTTTGTTAAGAGTTTTTATCAGCAAAGGGTGCTGAATTTTGTCAATGCTTCTGCATCTATTGCGATGATCACATGACCTTTGATTTTGCTCCCATTTATGTGGTGAGTCACATTTATAGATTTATGTATGTAGAACTATCCTTACACATATTTCATTAAATTTATTCCCAAGTGTTTTATGTCTTTTGATTATATTGATAAGGTACTTGACTTGTCATTTTCATGTGTTTGTCTTAGTATAAAGAAATACAACTGATTTCTGTATATTGAACTTTTTTTTGAGACAGAGTCTCACTATATCACTCTCAATAGAGTGCTGTGGCGTCATAGCTCACAGCAACCTCAAGCTCTTGGGCTCAAACGATTCTCTTGCCTCAGCCTTCCAAGTAGCTGAGACTACAGGTGCCTGCCATAATGCCTAGCTATTTGCTGTTGTTGTTGTAGTTGTCGTTGTTGTTTGGCAGGCCTGGGCTGGGTTCGAACCCACCAGCCTCGGTGTATGTGGCTGGCGCCCTAACCACTGAGCTAATGGCTCTGAGTCTGTACATTGAACTTTTCTTACAACAATAGTATAGTCACTTGTTAATTACAGTTTTGGATTTTTTATAAAATCTTTAGGATATTACATGTTGATCTTCATGTTGTGTACAATAAAGAAGTTTTATTTGTTCCTTTTGGATCATTATGCCTTTTATTTCATTCTCTTGCTCTATTGTAATAGTTTAAATCTCTAATATAAAAAATTGAGAACTGTGAAATCAGGTATTTTTGCCTTGTTCCTGAGAAAGTATTCGATATTTTACCATTGAGCAGAATCTTGGCTCTAAACCTTTTTGTTGATTTTCCTTAACAAATTTCTAATTTTCTGAGAGTTTTTAAAAATGAAATGTATTGAAATTTTCAAATGATTCTCTGCATCCAGTGGAGATCTGCATCAGATCTTCTATATTCTTACTTACTTTCTGAGATTTTTCCCCAACAATTACTGAAAAGTTATTTAGTTTAGAAACTTGGATCTACATAAAGGAAGAACACCAGAGAAGGAAAAATGAAGCTAAAATGAAATGTTTTCTTATTTTCTTTATTTCCTTGCTTATTTTTTATTTTTTTATTTTTTGAGACAGAGTCCCACCCTATGCCCTGAGCAGAGTGCAATGGCATCATAGCTCACAGCAACCTCAGACTACCTCAGACTCAGGCTGTGGGCATCCCGCTGCCTCAGCCTCCGGAAGCCACTAGGATTACAAGCACTCGCTGCAGTGCCCGGTTAGGTTTTCCATTTTTATTTTTTTAGGAGTTGGGGTCTCACTCTTGCTCAGGCAAGTCTCCAACTCCTGAGCTAAGCAATTGTCCCTCCTCAGCCTCCCACAGTACTGGGATTGTAGGCATGAGCCACTGTGCCTGGCTGTTTTCTTATTCTTAACTGATGTAAAAGGTAACTAGTTGTTTAGGTTAACAACAGTAACAGTGTATCAAGTGATTACTGTATATGGATAAATGAAATAAATGACAGGAGTGTTGTAAGCCATGCAAGGGAGGAACTGAGTAGACTGTTTTATGAAGTATTTATAACAATATATAAAGCAGTATAATGTTATTTTAAGGAAGAGTTATTAAAAATATGTACTCTAAACTCTAGGACAAGCACTATTTTTAAAGAAGGTATATTTTATATTTGAGAGGATCTAAAATAGAATTGTACTAGATGCTCTATAAAATGAGAGAAGGAGCCCAGCGACAGTAGCTCAGTGAGTAGGGTGCTGGACACACACACCAAGGCTGGTGGGTTCCAGTACAGCCTGGGACAGCTAAACAACAATGACAACTGCAACCAAAAAATAGCCGGGTATTGTAGCGGGCGCCTGTAGTCCCAGCTACTTGGAAGGCTGAGGCAAGAGAATCGCTTAAGCCCTAGAGTTAGAGGTTGCTGTGAGCTGTGATGCCATGGCATTCTATGGACGGTGACATAGTGAGACTGTCTCAAAAAAATAAAAAAAAAATGAGAGAAGGAAGAAAAAGAAGAGGAGAAACAAAAAATGTATAGTAAACATTCTAATACATGGTAGATATTAATGCAATTATATTAATGATAACTTTATTTGTAGTCTACATACACCAATTTAAAAAGACAAAGATTGTCAGAATGAATAAAAAGAACAGTATTTGACCACATGATTTTTTTTTTTTCAGAGACAGAGTCTCACATTATCACCCTTGGCAGAGTACTGTGGCATCACAGCTCACAGCAACCTCCAACTCCTGGGCTTAGGCGATTCTCTTTCCTCAGCCTCTCGAGTAGCTGGGACTACAGGCGCCCGCCACAACGCCCGGCTACTTTTTTGTTGCAGTTTGGCAGGGACTAAGTTTGAACCTGCCACCCTTGGTATATGGGGCTGGCACCCTCCTCACTGAGCCACAGGTGCCTCCTGACCACATGATTTCTATAAGAAATTCATTTTAAATTATACTCAGGTTAAATGTAAAAAGGATGAAAAATATGTAACGTGTTAACACTAAAAAAAGAAAACTTAAGTGACTATATTAATTTCATATTTAGAGTGTCTAAAATTAAAAAAGCATACAATACCAATTTCTGGCAAGGATACTGAACGAGAAGAACTGTCGTTAATTTCTGGTGGGAATACAAATAATACAGTGTCTTTGGAAGACAGTTTGTGCATTTCTCACAAACCCGAACACTGTCTTACCACGCGATCCAGCAAACACACTCCTAGGTTTTTACTAAACTAATTTGAAATTCTATGTATATTCAAAAATCTTGCATATTAATTTTTTTTAGACAGAGTCTCATAATGTTGCCCTCGGTAGAGTGCTGTTGCATCACAGCTCACAGCAACCTCAAACTCTTGGGCTTAAGCGATTCTCTTGCCTCAGCCTCCCAAGTAGCTGGAACTACAGGTGCCTGCCACAATGCCCAGCTATTTTTATTGTTGTTGCAGTTGTCATTGTTGTTTTAGCTGGCTTAGGCCGGGTTTGAACCCACCAGCCTCGGTGTATGTGGCCAGTGCCCTACCCACTGAGCTTTGGGCACTACCTTGCATATTAATTTTTATGGCAGCTTATTTAATAGTTGCCAGAAAATTGCAAGCAAGTAAGTTGATCTTCAATAGGTGAATGGATAAACCAATTGTGGTACAACCATATAACAGAACATTATTCCTCAGAAAAAAGAAATGACCTACAAAACAATACAAGGCATGGATAAATCTTAAATCCCTATCATTAAGTGAAAGAAGCCAGTCTGAAAGGGCATGATTGTGCATAATTATTTAATAGTCTGGAAAAGACAAAACTGTAGAGACGGTAAGCCAGCCATGGTGGTTTATATCTGTAAACCCACCTGCGCAGACTTGCTTCCCTCCCTATGACACAGAGCATTCCTAGCCCCTGCAGAAGCCCCCTGGCTCTCTCACAGCTGCTCCTAGAGCACCTGTGATAGCCACAGCCCCGTCAATTTAAAGGTTCACTTTGGACAGAGACTTTTAGCCATACCAGACTCACTCGCACTTTTCCAAATGGGTGGTGAGTGGAGTGGGATGTAATACATAATCTACATTCTTTTTTTTTTTTTTAGAATGATCTTTTTTAATTTTATTTTTTGAGACAGAGTCGCAAGCTGTCGCCCTGGGTAGAGTGCCATGGCATCACAGCTCACAGCAACCTCCAACTCCTGGGCTCAAGTGATTCTCCTGCCTCCACCTCCCAAGTAGCTGGGACCACAGGCGACCTCCACAACACCCAGCTATTTTTTGGTTGCAGCCATCATTGTTGTTTGGCGGGCCTGGGCTGGATTCGAACCTGCCAGCTCAGGTGTATGTGGCTGGCGCCTTAGCCACTTGAGCCACAATCTACATTCTTTTTTTTTTTTTTATCTTATTTATTCTCTATTTTATTATTTTTTTTATTAAATCATAACTGTGTACATTAGTATGATCATGGGGCACCATACACTTGGTTCATAGACCGTTTGACACATTTTCATCACACTAGTTAACATAGCCTTCCTGGCATTTTCTTAGTTATTTTGCTAAGACCTTTACATTCCACATTTACTAAGATTCACATATAATCTACATTCTTGAGATACAAAGTTAGAGGGAAATCATCCTGAGTTTTGAAATAGGAATCTAATGGGGAGTTTTATTTGAAACTGCCACTGATCACATATTCAGATGAATGAGCTTTACTTGGAGGTCAAAATCAAAGTCTCCCTTACAAGCCAAAGATGAGGAAAGAACACAGAAAAATGAAAACACAGCCTCAATACATGTTTGCTGTGGAGCAAACCCTGGAGTCTCCCAGGAGGTGAAAAATGGTTCCTTAGAGGCTAGCTTGAATTTTAATAAATCAAACTTCTACTTGCTCTTGTCTGGTACCTGCTCCACAGCAAAATACTGGCTTTCAGTGTGCCTAAGGACACCTGCACAGGTGTTCAGGTAGCAGCAGGGTAGCAGAAACTCACAGGTTAAGATTTTGACCAGGAAGCAAAAGTAAGCAGAAAATTCTCAGTCTACTAAGGATTTAGAGGTTATTACAAAGGGAAGCCTCCCTGGTGAGCCTTCCTGCTGAGAACTACAAGATGTTCTGACAGTTGTGTTCCTATATTTGCAAGCATCAGCCACATAGTAGGCACTTCAAAATTTCAAGAATTTCATGACAAATTGTGCTTTCTCAGAAAGCACTTTCAAAAATGGAGAGATATTTTCACAAATTATAGTAGTTACTTTTATTTGTCCTCAGTAGAGTGATGTGGCATCACAGCTCACAGCAACCTCAAACTCTTGAGCTTAAGTGATTTTCTTACCTCAGCCTCCCAAGTAGCTGAGACTACAGCGCCCATCACAACACTCAGCTATTTTTTGTTGCAGCTGTTTAGCTGGCCCGGGCTGGGTTTGAACCCGCCACCTTCCGTGTATGTGGCTGGGGCTGTAACCATTGGGCTATGGGTGCTCAGCCAGTACGTACTTTTTCTTGAGTGTTTACTATGTAACAGTTTATGGGAGAGACTATAGTACTCATCCACATCTTCTCTTCCTCTCCTTTCGGAGCACATGGAAACAAGACGGTCCATTTGTAATTAGCAAAGGTCATGTGACATTCCGTGCCACCGATATATGAGCAGAGGCGTTGTTTGTCACATCCAGGTATTTGAGAACAAGTATGTCATTTTCATGCTTTCTTCCTCAATTCAACAGCAAACATGGGTGGCAGAACGACAACCTTGAAGCATCCTTTCCCTGGGTCACCTGAGAAGAGTGAACCCCTGTCAAAAGTGCATCAGAATCTATGTACACAAAAAACAAATTTTTGTTGGGTGAAGCTATTCAACTCTCAGCATTTGTCTATGCGTCAGCTGTCAGTAACTTTAACCGATACGCAGCTACTATTATTGCTGTTAGGCTTATTTAAACAGTTTAATTGCAAAAAGTGCATGTATTCCTGCTGCAAAAAATATAAGAATAAAGATATATAATAATTTATCTCTTTTAAAAGTTTTTCTATAATTCAGTCCCCTCATCAAAGGTTACCACATTTTTTAATCTGATGTATATTATCTAAAAGCTGATTTTAGGCTTTTTCATACATACATGTGCTGTGAAACACTTGTATATTGGTTACTTCAATATACATGAGTTATGCTGTATATACTGACATGCTACTTGCCTTTACCATTAATAAAATGAATGCAGGATTTAACAATGACAGAATGTATATATCTACCTTGATTTTGCAACCACTCTTTAGAATTTTAATACATTCAAATGCCATAATTAATTAAGCCATTCTTCTCCTGTTGGATACACAGTGTTTTCCTTTTTTTTTTTTTGAGACAGACTCTCACTATGTCGCCCTCGGTAAAGTGCCATGGCATCACAGCTCACAGCAAACCTCCAACGCTTGGGCTTAAGTGATTCTCTTGCCTCAGCTTCCCAAGTAGCTGGGACTACAGGTGCCCACCACAATGCACAGCGCCAGGCTATATTTTTGTTGTAGTTGTCACTGTTGTTCAAACCTGCCAGCCTCAGTGTATGTGGCTGGAGCCGTAATCCCTGTGCTACAGCTGCCAAGCCATGAGTTAAATTTTGTATATGGTATGAGATAGGGTCTAACTTCATTGTTTTGCAAGTGCTTATCCAGTTTTCCCAGCACCATTTGTTGAAAAGATTGTTCTGTCCTCCATTGGATGCTCTTGGCAGCCTTATTAAAATCAATTGCTCACAGAAGTGTGAGTTTATTTCCAGACTCTCAACTCTATTTCATTAATCTATACTTCTATTCTTGTGTAATATACTGTTTTAACTACAATGCTTTATAATAAGTTTTTCTTCATTTTTTTTTAAATTTAAAATTAATATGAGGGTAAAAACTTTTAGGTTACAGTGTTCTCACTCCCAAGGTAAAGTTCAAGTTGTAGAAGAACCTTTGCCCAAAGAGTGTGCTAATACCCACATGTTGTGCACATTTGGTGATATCCTGCCAAATGCCCTCCTTCCTCCCTCCAATTGCCCTTCCCCTCCCTTCTCTCTCTCCTCACCCCTCCCCGTTGCTAAACTATTTCTGTGTTTTATCATTCATATGAGCATGTAATTGTTTGTATATTGATTTCATATTAGCATTGAATACATTGGATATTTTTTTCCCACTCTTTTTTTTTTTCTTTCTTTTTTATTGTTGGGGATTCATTGAGGGTACAATAAGCCAGGTTACACTGATTTTTTTTTCCCACTCTTAAGATACTTTACTAAGAAGAATGTGTTTCAACCCTATCCAGGTAAAGGTAAAAGATGTAAAGCGTCCATCATTTCTTAATCATTGAATAGTATTCCATGATATACACATACCACAACCAATCATGGGTTGATGAGCATTTGGGCTGTCTCCATGACTTGGCAGTTATGAACTGAGATGCAATAAATATTCTTGTGCAAATGTCTTTGTGGTAAAATGCTTTTTGTTCTTCTGGGTAGATACCTAGTAGTGAGATTATGGGATCAAATGGAAGGTTAACTTTTAGTTCTTTGAGAACTCTCCAGACTTCTTTGCACAGAGGTTGTATTAGTTTGCAATCCCACCAGCAGTGCAAAAGTGTTCCCTTATCTCCACATCCATGCCAAAATCTGCAGATTTGGGATTTTGTAAGGTGGGCTAATCTCACTGGAGTCAGGTGATATTTCTGAGTGCTTTTGATTTGCATTTCTCTGATGATTAGAGATGATGCTTATTTTTTCAGGTGTTTTTTGGCCATTTGTCTGTCACCTTCAGAAATGTTACTGTTCAAGTCTCTTGTCCACATAGAAATGGGGTTGTTTGCTTTTGTCTTGTTGTTTGAGTTCTCTATATATTCTAGTTATCAGGCCTTTGTCAGATTCATAACATGCAAAAATCTTCTACCATTCTGAAGGATATCTGTTTGCTTTGGTTGTGGTACCCTTAGCACTGCAGAAGTTCTTTAGTTTGATCAAATCCTAGTTATTTATTTTTGGTATGCTGCAATTGCCAGAGGGTTCTTCCTCCTAAAGTCTTTTCCAAGGCCAATATTTTCAAGCATTTTCCCCATACTCTCTTCTAGAATTTTTATCTTTTAGAATTTTTATTGTTTTATGTTTTAAATGTAAATGGATTCCACTGAGAATCCATTTTTTGTCAATGGTGAGAGATGTGGGTCCACTGTCAATCTTCTACATGTGGATAACCAGTTCTCCCAGAACCATTTATTAAATAGGGATTCTTTTCCCCAGTGCATGCTTTTGTTAGCATATCAAAAATCAAAAGATGACATGTGGTTGGGTTCACCTCCAGGTTCTCTGTCCTATGTGATCCATGTCTCTATTTTTGTCACAGTCCTCATCAAAGCACCAATATCATACCTTGAAGAACTTGAAAATATAGTACTTCACTTCATATAGAATCAGAAAAAAACCCAAATAGCAAATATAATTCTCAGAAATAAAAACAAATCTGGAGGGATCATGTTACCAGAATTCAGGTTATATTACAAGTCTATAGTGTTTAAAACAGCATGTTACCAGCACAAAAATGTAATACATTTTGAAATCAAGAAGTGTGAGTCTTCCAATTTTGCTCTTTCTCAATATTGTTTTGGCTAATATGGGTCCAAATAACTTTTGACAAAGAATCGAACTCATTTTAATGAAGGAAGGACAGGCTTTTTAAGCAACAGTGCTAGAACAATTGTACATCTATAGGCAAAAGCATGAGCCTCATTATAAACCTGACACCTTATAAAAA
Organism: Nycticebus coucang; assembly: GCF_027406575.1. NCBI lineage: Eukaryota > Metazoa > Chordata > Mammalia > Primates > Lorisidae > Nycticebus > Nycticebus coucang. Next base: position 180,419,249 of record NC_069804.1, read on the forward strand.
TTTATGTCAAAATAAATATTTATTTAAATGTAAAACATGTAACTATACAACTTTTAGAAGAGATTTAAAGAGAAAAAGTTTAAGAACTAGGGCTTGGTGAAAAGTTCTAAACACGGCATTAAACTCACAACCCATAAAATAAAATATAACCAAAGTGGACTTCATCGGAATTAACAACTGTTAATCTGTGAAAAATATTAAAAGAATGAAAATATAAGCAATCCATGTATTCCAGAAAATGACTAGATCCTTGAATATGTGAAGAGGCCTCATTAAGGAAATACAATGTAAAACCACAATTAATTACCTATGTATACTTATTAGAACAGCTAAAATAAAAAATAATGACAATTCTAAATGCAGGAAAGGACATGGATTAACTGGCTCACTCATACATTCTTTTTAGGAATGTAAAACAGAACAGTCACTCTGGAAAATAGTTCAATAGTTCCCTTTAAACAGAAATATGGACTTAGCATTTTACCTCACAATTGCATTCCTAGACAATTATCCCAGAGAAATCTAAGCTATTCACACAGAAACCTGCACAGAAATGTTCATAGCAGTTTTATTTATAAATAGCCCCAAACCAGAAACAATCAAGATACCTTTAAGCTGTGGAAGGAATAAGTACACTGGTATATAATGAAATACTATTCAGCAATTAAAAAAAAAAAAAAACTATTGATACATGCAACCAATTGTATGAATCTTGAGGGAATTATTTGAGTGAACAAAATCTCAAAATGAATCACATTCCATTTCATTTATACAACTTTTTGAACGAACAGCATTATAGAGATGAAGAACAGATTAGTCAGTTGGCAGAGGTTAAGGTTGTCAGTGAAGGGGGAAATGTGACTACAAAGTGTAACACCAGGGAGTCTTGTGGTGATGGTATAGTTAAGTATCATGATCACAATAATGGTTACACCAAAATATACATTTGATAATATTACATTTATACTCAAATATTCTCACACACACAAATGATTGCTTGCCTAACTCTTGAAATAGTAATAAACTTTGTGCATTGTACCAATATTATTTTCCTGATTTTAATATTGCACTGTATTAATGAAAGATGCTAATGGAAGGAGAGGTGTGGAACCTCTCTGTACATTTCTCTGTAACTTTCTATGATTCTACAATTATTCAAAATAGAAAGCTTTAAAAATAATAACAGAAAAGAGAGAAAACCAGCTGAACATATTGTCTACTTTTTCTCTATATTCTATCTTGAAGTATATCTTACAGCTAGAAATACTGTCACTTTTATGAGGCTTTTTTTCTTGAGAAAAATGATGTAATTGGTTAATTTTATGTGTCAACTTCACTGGGCTAAGGGATGCCCAGATAACTGGTATACATTATTTCAGGGTGTCTGAATGTGTCTCTAAAGGTGCTTCAAAAAGAGATTAGCATTTGAACCTGGAAACAGAAGATCTTCCTCACCAGTATGGGTGAGTATCATCCAAACTGTCCAGGAACTGAATAGAATAAAAATACAGAGAAAGTGAAAATTGGCTGTCCCTTCTGGAGTTAGGGCACCAAATTTCTCCTGACCTCTGACATTGGTCCTTCTGGTTCTTGGGCCATTTGACCGGGACCAAGACTTAATACCATTGGGCTGATTTTCCTTTTGCAGTTGTTGCCTGTGGGGGGCAAGGTGACTTAATTGCTGGTATTTCTCTACAGTGGAGACTTAAACCCAGAGTAACTAATTCACTAGGGTAGGACAGAGACCAGCTGAAAACAAGACAGAGACACTTAGCCCCACCACACCAAAGAAGTCCCCACAGTCCAGGCCATAGCTATGTACGGGTCCTTTGCAAAGCTCTAGGGGAAAAGGTACAGACACCAGTCACAGCTCTGGGGTAAAGGGACCGTGAATCACTACTCCAGGAGCCCACCAACCCAACTTCACCTTATCTGTTCATCTAGCCAAACAATGTAAAATGTTTATGGGGCAGAATCAGTGGAAAAACTCTGGTAACATGAATAACCAGAGTAGATCGACTCCCCCAAGGAACGATACGGCGGACAAAACTGAAGATCCTATTCATAGACAAATGGCTGAGATGTCAGAAATTGAATTCAGAGTTTGGATTGCAAATACGATTAATAGAAAGGAGGTAAAGTTGGAATTAGAAATTCAAGGAGCAAATTCAAAATTCAAAAGTTGTCTCAAGAATTCAATGAATTCAAAGACAAAATCACCAAAGATTTTGACACACTGAGACAAGAATTTGCAGCCCTCAAAGATCTGAGAAATACAGTAGAATCCCTCAGTAACTGAATGGAGCAAGCAGAAGAAAAGATTTGTGATATTGAAGACAAAGCTTTTGAACATTCACTCACAAGCACTCAAAGAGGAAGAGAAATGGAGAGCAAAAATGGATCATTCTCTCAGAGAGCTTTGGGATAATTTGAAGAAAACTAATATTCTCCTTATAGGAATTCCTGAAGATGACGAAGCGTCTTCGCAAAGCACAGAAACCCTTTTTCATGAGATTATGAAGGAGAGCATTCCAGACACACCAAGAGATTCTGAAATGCGGATAGCAGACAGTTTCAGAACCCCAGAATGACTCAACCCAAATAAGACAACCACCAGACACATCATAATTCACTTCACTAAAGTTAATATGAATGAGAAAATTCTGAAAGCAGCCAGATGTAAGAAAACCATAACCTACGAGGGAAAGAATATTAGAATGACTGCAGATCTCTCTGCTGAAACCTTTCAAGCTAGAAGAGGGTAGTCATCAACTTTCAACCTGTGGTCCTATATCCAGCAAAACTGAGTTTCATTTATGATGGAGAAATTAAATATTTTAATGACATTCACATGTTGAAGAAATTTGCCATAACTAAACCAGCTCTCCAGGATATTCTCAGACTTATCCTCTAGTGCAATCCTTCACCACAAAATTAAACTCACTCAGAAACTTTTGATCAAATTCCAACTTCCACAGTGGCAAAAGGATTAAAAATGTCCAGAGGACTTTCAAAAAACTTGATACCCAAAATTCTACCAGGCTTATTCATATTCTCCAATAATGTGAATGGCTTAAATTGTCCTCTAAAGATGCACAGGTTGGCTGACTGGATACAAAAACTCATGCCAGATATCTGCTGCATACAAGAATGACATCTTACCTTAAAATATAAATATAGACTCAGGGTGAAGGGATGGTCATCTATATTTCAGGCAAATGGAAATCAGAAAAAAGCAGGTGTTGCAATTTTATTTGCAGATACAATAGGCTTTAAACTAAGAAAAGTAAGGAAAGGATTTTCCTCAGAAACAGTCCCTACCATCCCTCTTTGCTTCTAGACCCATAACTAGACTCAGGTTCTAGTGATACCAGAATTTTGTCTTCAGTAGGTTCTTGGTCTCGGTGATTTGAAGAATGAATCCACAGATCACAGATCAGTGGTAGTATAGGATTTATTTTACAGAAAAGAATACAAAAACACCAAAGCTCCTGGCAGAGAGAAAAAACCCAAGTCGGAGGGGGAAAAAAGTGCTCTCTCTGGGCTCTTTGTCCAGGGGTGTACATATGGTTACATGGGTCCTGTGTAGTTACATTTAGTATACATGGGTCCTGTGTAGTTAAATTTGGCCAGGACTCAGTAACAATAATTGGATACAATTCCTTTGGTTTCCAGGCCTGGGAAATGTACATGAAATTGACCAGGCCTGGGAAATGGGGGTTCCCTGTTCAGCTGCAAGTGCAAGGGCAGCAAGACACTAAGGTGCTGGTGTCTCCCCAGCAGTTGTCTGGCCCCTCTGGCTACTGGAGTCTCCTGCGGCTCCACCCCCATCCCACCTACCCATCAGTCCGCTGGTCCTCTAGCAGCCCCCAAAAGGCAAGGTGCAAAGTATCATGCATGAATACCTGTGCTACATGCCAAAAGTACTTCTTGAGCTTTCTAATTTATATGAGCAGAAATATGGGAACATGTGTGGGAATGGATATTAAGGCTGTGGGGTAATGGCAGAAAGAGCATAAGTTTGGATCAGGCTGAATTTATCAATATGGGGCCACTAAGAAGAGATTTTATTTTTAATGTACCTATTAGAGTTAAAAAGAGCTCTGACAGTTTGATTGGTTTGTTGAAACATGGACCTAAAGATGGTCCATGTGAATGAATTGGAAGTGCCCAACTTCTCTCGTTTAATGTAGATTGGAATGTGAGAGTGAATTTGTCTTTTAAGACCTACTCTCTGACATTGGGAGGGTCCAAGAAATGTACTTTTCATGATACTTTGAGAAATTAATTTGTAAGGGACCCCCAGCATTCTTAAAGAGCTCTATGACCATCCTTGTCTGTTGTTCAGACCTTACAATAGGAAATGCAGTTAGTAACTTTGGAAACCTAAGTACAATAGAAGTAATTGGACTCCAAGGTGGCAGCAGCCAAGTGGCAGCACATAATTGTCAAAGGCACAGTGGGAGTGGTTATGGTGATGAACAGCAGTGTCAAGGCAGTAATCAAAATAGTCTGACTCACACAGACTGTGATTTGGTTAACTGGTTAATTGTTTGTGGATTCCTAGAAGGAAATAGATCTGTATAAGCAGAAAAGTTCTAGGTCAAGTGAGGTAAAGTCTATCCTGAATCATAAAATCAGAGTTGCATATCCCATACTTAAGCCCATTTATCAACCCAAAGCCCCTTGAATAAAGAAGAGGCCAGGTACTCATGAGGAGCCCCAATACACTACAGAACATTTATACTATTAATCTTTCTCTAAGCCTCCCTGAAAGAATCCTATGGCCTTTTACCAGGATAATTGTCCATTTGGGAGAGAGAAATTTCAGGGACTACTGGACACAGGCTTTGAACTGACATTGATTCTAGTATACACAAAACATCACTGTGGCCTTTTGATCTGAGTAGGGGCTTATGGAAATCAGGTGATTAATGAAGCTTTTGCTCAGATACATCTCACAGTGGGTCCAAGGGGTTGTAGAAGCCTTCCTGTGGTTATTTCCCCAGTTCCAGAGTGCATAGTTGGAGTAGACATAATAACATCCTGGTAGACTCTCTACTTGGTTCTCTGACTTTTAGAGTGAGGGCTCTTATAATGGGAAAGACCAAGTGGAAGCCATTGGAACTGCTTCTATCTACGAAAATAATGGATACAAAGTTGCAGATATGTTGGATGAACAAAGATAGAGTAAAATATTAGGACTATGGTTAATAAAATCATCTCGTGTCTGGGATTTTGCCAAATGAGTAGATTTTAACTGTTCTTGTGACAAAAAGAGAAAATGATGTGAAGAAATATAGAATCCCAGAAGACATCTAAAAGATTACCATCACCCATGATGACTTGAAAGGTGCAGAGTTAGTGATGCCCATCACATCCCCATTCAACTCTCCCATGTGGTCTGTGCAGAAGACAGGTGCGTCTTGGAGAATGACAGTATATTATCATAAGGTTAAGCATATAGTGACTTCAGTTGCAGCTGCTGGTTTCATTACTTGATCAAATTAACACATCCATTGGTACACAATATGCACCTATTGATCTGGCAACTGCTTTTTTTCCTCTATGCCTGTTCATAAAGCCCACTAAACTAGTTTACTTTCAGCTAGCAAGGCCAGAAATATGCCTTCACTGCACTACCTCAGAGGTATATACATATAAGTCACAATTTAGTTTGCAGAGAACTTAATCATCTTTCCTTTGCACAAGAGATCATAATGATCCATTACATTGATAACATTATTCTGATTGGACCCAGTGAGTGAGAAGTAGCAACTTTTCTGGACTTATTAAAAAGACACTTGTATGTCAGAGGGTAGAAAATAAATCTGACTAAAATTCATGGGTCTTCTGCCTCAGTGAAATTTCTAGGGGTCCTCTGGTGTGGGTCCTGTTGATGTCCAGACACCATGTAGACATCCTTTCTAAGGTAATGGATAAGTTGTTGCACCCAGTCCCTCCTACAACCCTGAAAGAGGTACAACATCTAGAGGTACTTTTTGTATTTTGTGGGCAACATATTCCTCATTTGTTGTTGAGTGTGTTACTCTAACCCATTTACAGAATGGCCCCCAAACCTTCTAGTTTTGAGTGGGGCCCAAAATAGAAGACTTTGCAGCAGGTCCAGGCTGCTGTACAAGCTGCTCTGCCACTTGGGCCATGTAGATCCAATGGTACTTGTGGTGTCAGTGGCAGACAAGGATGTTGTTTGTAATCTTTGGCATGCCTTGTAGGGGAATTGAAGCGGAGGTCCTGTCATTGTCTGAAGATGAATTTCTCTATTTTGTGAGACAGATCTTGGACTATTACTGGGCCTGAGCAGAAACTGAACGTTTGACCATAGGCTGCCAATTACCATGAGACCTGAGCTTCCCATCATGAGCTGGGTGTTATCTAACCCACCAGGCTATAAAGTTGGACATTCACAGCAACTCTCCATCATTAAATGGAAGTGGTATAAATGTCATTGGGACTTAGCTGGTCCTAAAGGCAAAGTAAGCTACATGAAGAAGTGGCCCAAATGCTGGTTTCTTCCCTCCTGCTACTCTGCCTTCTCTCTCCCAGCCTGAACCTAGGGCCTCATGGGGAGTTCCATACAATTAGTTTACAGGGAAAGAGAAGACTTGAACCTTATTCGGCAATGCCCAGTACATGTGGGAGTCCACTAGATCTTTGCCCCAACTCTGTGTGGTAACATGGTTGCTTCTAAGTTAGAGAAGAGACTAACATTCAGGGGAGGGGATCAAGTGACTCTGTAGTATGGAGCCAAGGCAACAAAACCCAGCACTTCAGCCTCCCTGATCTGACTTACAAGTTCTATTTCATTTTAAACCGCCACGTAGGGCCACTGAGGGGATTTGAAGAGGAGCTGGCATCAAAAATGTGTTTTCCTTTGGACAGCACAATGCTCAGTATAATATAACTCAGAGCACATCACCAGGATTCAGGACTTCTGGATACATCAGAGTAGAATTTGGGATCCACAAAATCAAACTTGGCAAAAGTATAAGTAGTGATGTGCCCTTCCCCAGAACTCTGAAATCTCCCTAAGAGAGTTATAAACATATGTTTTAGGGATTGTTTTCACTTTTTGATTATTATGACTAATACACAGTAATCAAAAACTTAAAACAATCCATGTTCCTCTGCTGATAAATGTATGAACAAAATGTGATATCTCCATACAACGGAATACTATTCAGTCATAAAGAGAATGAAGCAGTTATACATGCTATAACACAGACGAACCTTAAAAACATCATGCCGAATTTAGGAAAAAAGATGCAACATGCCACATATCCATTTATATGAAATGATTCCATTTGTATGAAAGTCCATAATAAGCAAATCCATGGACATAGAAAGTAGATTACTGGTTGTCGGGGACTGGGGGAAAAAGGGACATTTGGAGTGTCTGCTAATAGGTAACTGTCTTTCTTGTTGGAGCAATGGAAATATTCTGGAATTAGAGAAGACGGTTGCATAAAAGTGAATACATTAAAAACACTGAATTGTACACTGTAAATGGGTGAATTTTAAGGTATGTGAATTTATCTCAGTTAAAAGAAAAAAGCTGCTCGAGACTAACAATAAGAGAAAATGAACATCCTAGTGAGTACACACTAGAGATTTGCTTCCTGAAGTAGGGAAAGAAAAAAAAAAACACACACTAAAATGCTTCCATGACTTTTACTTGATACATTCTGCATATTGCAAGAGAGGATAACTACATTAACAAATCCATTTTATTATTATTTTTTATTCTTAAATCATAGCTGTGTATATTAATGCAATCATGGGGCACCATACACTGGTTTTATAGACTGTTTGACACATTTTCATCACACTGGTTAGCATAGCTTTCCTGGCATTTTCTTAGTTATTGTGTTAAGACATTTATATTCTACATTTACTGAGTTTCACATATGCCCTTGTAAGATGCACCGCAGGTGTAATCCCACCAATCACCCTCCCTCTGCCCCCCTCCCCCTCCCTCTCCTTTCTTTCCCCCTTCCCCCTATTCTTAGGTTATAACTGGGTTACAGTTTTCATATGAAAGCCATAAATTAGTTTCATAGTAGGGCTGAGTACATTGGATACTTTTTCTTCCATTCTTTTTTTTTTTTGTAGAGACAGAGTCTCACTGTACCACCCTCGGTAGAGTGCCGTGGCGTCACACGGCTCACAGCAACCTCCAGCTCTTGGGCTTACATGATTCTCTTGCCTCAGCCTCCCGAGCAGCTGGGACTACAGGCGCCCGCCACAATGCCCGCCTATTTTTTTTTTGTTGCTGCAGTTTGGCTGGGGCCGGGTTTGAACCCGCCACCCTTGGCATATGGGGCTGGCACCCTACTCACTGAGCCACAGGTGCCGCCCTTTTCTTCCATTCTTGAGATACTTTACTAAGAAGAATATGTTCCAGCTCCATCCATGTAAACATGAAAGAGGTAAAGTCTCCATCTTTCTGTAAGGCTGCATAATATTACATGGTGTACATATACCACAATTTATTAATCCATTCGTGGATCGATGGGCACTTGGGCTTTTTCCATGACTTAGCAATTATGAATTGGGCTGCAGTAAAAACATTCTGGTACAAATATCTTTGTTATAATGTGATTTTTGGTCTTCTGGGTATATACGTAGTAGAGGAGTTATAGGATTGAATGGCAGATCTATTTTTAGATCTCTAAGTGTTCTCCAAACATCTTTCCAAAAGGAATGTATTAATTTGCATTCCCACCGGCAGTGTAGACGTGGAGGCGGAGACAAGATGGCTGACTGAAGCCAGCTTTCCACAGAGGCTCCCGTCCAGGAGAGTTAAAGGACAGAAATTTAGCAAGTAACCTGGTGGATTAGAGCCGCACCAAGAGAGAAGGTTGAAGAACGCACATCAACCCCACTGAGGTGAGCTGTGACCCCAAGGATACAAACCAAAGGTACAAAATCCATCACCAAGCAGACGGGAGTCCCCTCCCCCATAAGAATGGCTCTGAGTGCCCCACAAACAAATCCATTTTAAACATGAGCATGTTTGCACAAACTCTGACTACTCTTACAGAGGGACATTCCTAAATTACTTCCCAGAGTCTTCCCAGCATATCAGAGGCCACCGAAACTTCTTTTACAACAGACAGGAAATGTGGTAAAAGCATCTCTCCATATAAAGCCTTACAGAATCATAGGCTCTGCTTGGGAGTGATGACATTATAGAGCTTGCATGTATGTCCTTTGTTATACAGTGTATTCTAAAAGATAATATAGCTATGCAGACACATGCTCACGCACGCACACGCACACACACATACACACACACACGAGATAATAAAAGCCTCCCAAGGGCATTAAGTATAGCCCCATTTAGTTTTAGCCTGCAATCGAAATCATATGTGAAGATGTCCAGAAAGAGTCATGCTCCCTATTGCCTTGTCAGAAAAGCTCCTCTGCCCAATGACATCAATCTCCTTTTGGAAACTGAAAGTTGTCTAGTGGCTTGGCTTCAGCTCCCTCAACTGAGGTCTCAGCTTGAGGCTGCTCTCATAAGGACACAGAGGTAGAGTTGGCCAAATTTATTTCCCAGCCCGTGTATCTGAGCTCCACTGACAATCTCACCAACTTCTGTCCTGCAGCTGATCCCAAAGGGTCTGTCTCAGCTCTGATTCCTCCTGAATGAGTCTGGAACTATCTCCTGTGTGATGAAAGACAAGTGACTCTCTAAGCCAAAGAGACTTGGCTTTCCAGACTCCAGCCCACAGTGGATTCAGAGGTGGATCAGTTTAACTACTGGCTGCTCGTATTGTAGCTGGAAAACTATCCCATCTGTACTTAGATTTGCTGGGACTCATGCCCCTCTGAACTAATTAGACAGGCTCCCCAAGTCCCGCAGCCAATACGGAGGGGCCACACTCTCAAATCTGGCTCATCCCACTTCAGTTGGACAACTAGCCCATCTACGCAGAGACCTACTCAGAGAAGAACACTCTTTTGAGCCATTGAGACCAGGGACTCCAGTCTCTTTTCTACAGCAGATATGAAAGGGGCCTCTCCTGCTATAGTTGAGGAACTATCTCATCTGTGTGGTAACCTGCTATAAGAGGAGTGCCCATGTTGAGCCAATGTGATGAGCTCTCCAGTCCGCATACCATAGCAGATTCTGAGGGCGTCCAGTCTCATTTGCAGTTCCTCCTATGTAGTTAGGAAACTATCTCATCTCTGCCGAGACCTGTTGTGATGAATGCTCCTTTGAGGCAACTAGCCAGGCTTTGTAGATCCAATGAGAGATTCTAAGGGGAAATAGCCTCAGTTTTGGCTAGTAGCGTCAGGGAACCATCCTATCAGTGCAGTGACTTTCTGGGGGACAAATGCCCCTTTAAGCCAATGAGACCTGGATAGTTAGCCTCTGTCCCACAGTACTTACCAGGGGGGCCTAGTATCAACTCCATCCTCTCCTACTGCAGTTGGGGAACTATCTTATTGGTATAGCAACCTGCTGTAAGATGCACGTCCGTGTGAGCCAACGTGATAGTCATGCTACCCTTCATCTCACGGCAGCTCCTAAGGGAACCCATTCTTAACTCCCATCCCCTCTCACTGCAGTTGAATTCTCTTACCACCTGTGTAGGGACCTGTTCAGAAGCTCATCCATCTGGCCAGTTTTCTGGACTGAGCTCCCTAGGTAGCTTTCCCACATAGCCCTATTCCCACCCTGGCTTTTTGTCAGGTCTGTTGAGGCTGGAAAGCCATGTTAACCTTCGAATCCTTGTGAAAAATGCAACCAGCTTGAGCTTAGAGCATCCTCTAGTGTCAAGATGGCTGCGGTGGTCACAGAAAGACAAATAAGTGATGGAGATGTGTGATCTTCTTAAAGTGCTGAACAGATATTTGGGTTCTGATTTTACTCTTGAAAATGTGAGTGCTGCCAAAAAGTGATGAAATGAATAACATGTGATTGTGAAGCTAGTAATAGATGTCTCTTGACCGGAGTTTTATAGGGTTTATAGGACCTATACAAGCCTAGTAGAGGACATGATCTAATTTTTCTTTCAGTTAATTGTCACCTTGTAGTTCTGTGCATTCCATTTGAAAATTGACAAGTAAAGATTTATGTTGACTGAAAATAGAGTTGTGAATGTACCAAGATATTTTTTATTTTCCTGCAAATCTTGAAACCTGTTTTCAAATTCTTGTATCAAAGTGAAAGCCAAGGCTGCATATTTTTTGATGTTCACAGGACTGCGTGTAGTCAGCATGTTAAAATGCATAAAATTGTTTGCCTTTATTTCAGCTTGCCGTAATTTTTATTTCCTTTGGAATGCTGTTGTGGTTTGAAACACTGTATTGATAAGTTGGTTTTCACCTTAAAGATGCATGTTTCACTCATTTAAATGAGCTGTTAAATCCACTACGAAGGCTAAATGGGTAGGACAATTTTTCTCACCTACTTCTGGCACTAAGTTGGGTTTTGATTCCATAAACAACTTGATAACACATCACAAGGCTTAAAATCTTTTCAAGATTTGGCTTCAACTTAGCCAACTTTCTTCCAAAAAGTAAATGATATCACCATACTCAGCATAAGTTCTTTTAAGGAATTTCTGGAATTGATGAGTATTCAATCCCTTGGCCTTTATGAAATATGCAGTCTTAAGGACGATTTCATGATATTGTTCATTTTTGAACCTTTTAACATTAATTCTCCTGGTGTCCTATACAGTGAAATATCATCAAACATTACTTTTTGTTGACAATTACATCATCTGTCATTAATTTTACAAGTCTCTCTCTTTACCTAACATCATCAGGCACCATGAGTAACTCTACCAAATATGTTGGCAATGGACAAAGAAAATCACTTTAACATTTTTTTTTTACTACTTCATATAAATCTCTTGATTTCATTGTGTCTTTTAATGGCACTAAAGAAGCCATTTCTTCAGTTACAGTATATTTCATCATCAATGCCTCTGATAAAAATGGCAAGTGGAGCCATATTTGTAGCATCACCAAAGCATACAATTTAAAACTTGCTGCTTTACTCTCCAAATTTCTTTTCATAGATTTTCCTCATTTCTTCAATTAGCCTTGGTATAGTCTGGTGAGACAAACGAATTTCAGAAATATCTCTCCCATTTCTTTCAGGGAAACTTATATCTGTCATGCTTTCCATACAATGCTTAATAACCTTTCCATCAGTAAGTGTTTTTGGATGTTTTGCTATTACATATGCCATCACATAACTAGATTTTACAAGGGAATCTAAGTTGTAATTTTTTTAAAAATAAATTTGTTGAGAAGATGAACTATTTTTCAGTTCTTCTCTCTTGTCCTTATGACACAGTTCTTCATATGTGACAAATTTGGGAGTGTGTTTTATAGTCTTTGAAAACTTTCACACATTCCCTACAAATTCAGAAGACTACCTTACTGTTTTCTCTATAAAAAAGCAGCCATCTGTCCACTTTTCATTGAACAATCTTCTTTCACCCATATTTTTTTTTTCTTTTACAGGTTCTGTTTCCTTTTGAGACACTGTACAAGCCATGCTGGGATTTAAAAAAATTAATTGATAAGGGGATATGTTTACTCTTTTATGAAAATGAATTGACAAGAAAATAGAAAGCAAGGTTCAGGCCCTTCCACATCTCAGCTGCTGATGCTGGGTGATGTAGAGGCCTATTGCAAAGCATGGCAGGTGATGGGTGAGACACCACCAAGGTCTCACAGTACCTTAGTAATCAAATTAGAATACTTTCCTGGCTCCTAAATAACATTAAATGCCTAACGTTGCAACGATAGGTTGAAACTTTATTGATGATTGCTGCCTCACCAAGTCACCACCAACACATGTTACATCTAATGGTCTCAGTTCAACTGTCTGCACTTGGAAGATAACACACTAGAAGAACACACACAGGTAACACTGCAACCATGTCTGTGTACAAATACAAGTGCTATTTGTTTACTTTATGGGACATTGTGATATGATGTTGTCATCTACGAAGTTCACACTCAAGAATGTGCAACTGAATTCCACCAAAAAAATCACTAAAAAGCTTCATAATGTTTTAAGTAAGTTTATCATTTTGTGTAGCCTATGGGCCATAGATTGGATACCCCTACACTAGACTACACTAGACCCTGTCCTAGACACTTTTGTCCAGCATCTCTGCCTGTCCTCCTGGTGAAGGCCAATGTCTAACCTTGATGAGACTGCCAATGAACATTAAAATACAGAAAAGGAGATAAGGCACAGAAAGCTTGTATAACATGCCCTGGAGCCACCACCTATGAAGGGTGGAGGAGCAGACATGCAATTCAGAATCAAACCAAACCCACAGCCCACACTCTGCTATAAAGAGGCACTTGCCAATGGTCAGGTTTGCCAGCAAGTGGTCTTGCTCTGAACAGGCATCAGGAAGGAGATGCCTTGTCAGTTCAGACACTTGACAAACAAGCACCTTTGCCCTTGCAAGAGCTTCCTAGACAGAGGCCAGACCGGCTGTTTGGAGTCCAGAGCGTCTAAGAAGATACTACTTAAATGAAGTCCCAGTGTCATCCCCAGGAGTTCTGGAGCTGAACCACTCCTCTGCAGGCTCCAAAATTGAATCTTAATAGTTCCTCCAGAGTTGACTAGTAAACCAAACACTACATTTACACACAAACCAGTTATCAACTTCAAGGTTTCTCATTATTGAGTGCAAATTTCCACACAAGCAAGCAGATGAGGGTACAAGCAGATGTGATAGTGTATTAGAGTTGGATACATTAGTAAGAACTCATCTTTTGCTTTATATACGTATAGGCTATTACATCTAGAAATTTTTATAGATATGTACATATACACACATTATTACATACACATATAATTCCTTGTTCTGTCTGCAGAGAAGCATAGAAGCAATGATACCCCATTAACAATAAGCATACCTGGCGCCCAAATCGATGTTTCTAATATCAGTAAAAAGAACACGGGATCAGTGCTGAAACTGCTGAATCTAGAATTAGGGAAGGAAAAATAAAAGATACGCCTGAAGCATCTTGTAGTGCTTGGAGGAAAAGAAGTGCTAAAAAATATTTTAATCACATATTGACAGATGTCTGAGAAAAACGTATACAAAAATGGCCAACAGAAAGAACTACCAGTGGCCAAACCTGGAGCCACATGAACAACAACATTTATAAAGTTGCATTGGATTTTAGACCAAAGTATAAAATAATTATTCCTGAGCCCATGCTGAGAGAAATAAATGGTCAATTAAATGCATAACTGAGGGAGAATAGATTAATTTCCCATGGAAAAGGGAACACTTCAAAATAACTAAGAGTAGGGCGGTGCCTGTGGCTCAAAGGAGTAGGGCGCCAGCCCCATATGCCAGAGGTGGTGGGTTCAAACCCAGCCCTGGCCAAAAAACTACAAAAAAAAAAGTAGCTTTATATAACTTCATAGTACAAATTTTTAGCAAACACCACCTAAGCCAGGTCATCAAGTTCAACATCATCAATGACCAGTCATGTGATAGTATGTTGCATTGTTGGGATATGAGAATGGCACTTCTCTGTGGTCTTCCTCCCCAGAACCCATAAACCCAGTTTATTCACAAGAAAAGCCAAAGGCAAACCACGAATGAGGGTCATTCTACAAAATACCTGACCAATACTCCTCAAAACTGTCAAGACCATAAAAAGCAAGGAAACCCTTATGGCCAAGACAAACCAAAAGAGACATTACAACTGGGTGGCGCCTGTGGCTCAAAGGAGTAGGGCACAGGCCCCATATACCAGAGGTGGTGGGTTCAAACCTGGCCCCAGCCAAAAACTGCAAAAAAAAAAAAAAAAAGGAAGATATCACAACTAAACATAATGTGGTATCCTAGATGGGATCCTAGAAGAGCAAAAGGACATTAGGAAAAAAGTAAAGAAATATAATAAAGAATGGCCTTTAGTTAATATTAATATTATACGATGCATCCATTATAACAAATGTACTGTCCTCATGGAAAATGCTCATAACAGGGGAAACTGAGGGAGGGGTAGGAACTCTGTTCCATCTTTGCAAAATTTTTAAAAATCTAACATACTTTAAAATAAAGTGCAAGGGATTTCCAGAAAGTATCCAGGCATGTATGTCTCTGTACTATGTAAGGTATACAGATCTCTATACTATATTTCATAGTACATGGCTGGGTATTTTCTGGGTATTTTCTCATCCGTCATATGTATGAGATTTAATAATTAAAAAAGACAAAAGAAACTTTGCAAGGTGATCAATATACTTCTAAAAAAGAATGAAGTCCAAATGTAAATGGGGCCCCAGAACCAGGAGCATGAGCTAAACACTCATGTGGGTTAAAGTTGTCCTTTATTACCAAGATTCAGAATCCCACAAAGACAGAAAGATCATTCTGAAAACCTGCCTTACTTTGAGAGACTTTGACAGGGTCCTGATACCCTCCTCCTAAGTTATTATCTTTAGCTATACACCATCCAGCCCTCTACTCTCTAGCTGAAGGAGTCAGTGTTTGTTACTTTCCCAAGCTGCACATTTGGTGTTTCTTTTCCTCAGCCCAGGGACGTGATGGCCTTTACAGTGTCAGGAGAGCACTGGCTCATATGATTGATTGATAACCAGTTAGAGGATTAAGTACCTTTTGCAGCAAGGGGGAGCGGGTTGAGGCTGTTTTCTCCTCTTACATTCCCCACTCTCATTTCTAGACCTCTCGTAGACCATGTCTACAAGATTTGTTTTAGATTTGTAAGGCAATTTCTCGGAAGTTGCCATGGTATTTGTAAATTGTCATGGTGCTGGTGGGTATGATTTTTACTGTGTTAATAGGATAGTTTATTTAGAAACATTGTTACCTCAGCTTTGTGTGTGTGTGTGTGTGTCCTAAAGACCTTCTATTATAGAAGGATTGATCAGTCCTTGTGGACCCCCTGGACATGTCTTCTGTTACTTCTTGGGAGCCCCCTCTTTAAGATCTTAATCAGGCTATTCACAAAATAACCCAAGTGAGTATGATGTGTGACCACATCTGGTCTGTACATGTCAGAAAGTCCCTGGGACATTTATTAGCCTCGATCTCAAGGCAACCTGTTTATAGGGTCTTAATTAGTCCTATTTTCATGATAGCTCAGTATGACAACTCAGCCTGACAAGTCAGGCCCACTTAACTCAAACCAGTCCAAAATAGGGTTCGACCTCTACCCTGCTCATGTTCAACTAATTGTCTAAACTTAACATTTCACCCTCTGATTTGTAGAGCCCAGTTCTTTTGGAAATGGACTGCTGCCCACTGACCATTCTGTTTCCTGCTGAAAAGTGAGCAGTGTGAGTAGTGCGCTCTGTCAGGGGCCACAGTAAATGGGGTTCAGATGCTGGTAAGCATTCCTTTGTTTTAGACAGGTGGGTGTCTGGTTGTTGTTTTAGATGTTGATCACAGTTGCAAGTGTATAGTCTCTAAGTGGAAAGAAATAAATCTTGTTATGCAGTTGAAAATACAGGATCCAAAAATTAGAATTGGACACCTTCTAGTACAAATAGAAGAGAATAAATCAAGTCCTGGAATACAATGTAAATCAAAAGAAACCATTTATTTATTTATTTATTTAGTCTCACTATGTCAACCTCGGTAGAGTGCCTTGGCATCACAGCTCACAGCAACCTCAAACTCTTGAGCTTAAGCCATTCTCTTGCCTCAGCCTCCCGAGTAGCTGGGACTACAGGCTCCCACAACAACGCCCGGCTATTTTGTTGTTGTTGTTGATGTCATTGTTGTT
Organism: Nycticebus coucang; assembly: GCF_027406575.1. Classification (NCBI taxonomy): domain Eukaryota; kingdom Metazoa; phylum Chordata; class Mammalia; order Primates; family Lorisidae; genus Nycticebus; species Nycticebus coucang. The sequence goes on from NC_069804.1 coordinate 180,436,028, forward strand.
TGGCAGGCCTGGGCCGGATTTGAACCTGCCAGCCTCGGTGTATGTGGCCAGTGTCCTAACCCCTGAGCTATGGGCACCAAGCCAAAAGAAACCATTTATTAAGAATATGACCAGATACTAGAGGAGCCATACACAGCAGTGTCAGTTGGGAAGGAAAAGCAGCTGGTATATTAAAGAGTAAAGAGGATCATTTTTGTTTCCTTTTCAGTTTTTTTTTATTAAATAATAAACACACATAGATCATGTATACATTAATGCATTAATGGGGTACAATGTGCTGATTTCATATGCAATTAGGAACGCTTATATCACACTAATTAATATATCCCTCACCTCGTTTAATTATTGTGTTAAGACATTTATACTCTATGCTTAATAGATCCAACTTGTACCCTTGCAATGTGCACAATAGGTGTGATCCCACCATTCACCCTCCCTCCATCTGACTTCTCCCCTCCCCTCCCATCCCCCTCCTCCCTCCTTCATCCCAGGCCATAGTTGTGATCTATTCTTCATATGAAAGTGTGAGTAATTGTAAATTGGTTTCATAATAGTACTGAGTACATTGGCTACTTTTCCCTCCATTCTTGAAACACTTTGCTAAGTAGGATATGATCCAGCTCCATCCATATAAAGATAAAAGAGAAAAGGTCTCTGTCTTTTTTAAGGCTGAATAATATTCCATGGTATATATACACCACAATTTATTAATCCATTCATGGGTCCATGGGCACTTGGGCTTCTTCCATGACTTGGCTATTATGAATTGAGCTGCAATAAACAATCTGGTGCAAATATCTTTGTTGTAAAGTGATTTTTAGTCTTTTGGATATACACCTAGTAGTGGAATTGCAGGATTGAATGGCAGGTCTACTTTTAGACCCCTGAGTATTCTCCATACTTCTTTCTAAAAGGGATGTATTAACTTACATCTTTTCAGTTTCAAATGAGTAACTGAACTTGGGTCTTCTGCTGAGTGCTAGTATCTTATCTTGAGGACATCTGTAACTTAGCAACTGCAGTTGTTATCAGGCAAAAAGATAGAGACAGTTTAACAAACTTTGTATTTTAACTCTACAGTGGCATATTGACCCTTTGAGTTCTGAGCTTTTGATACATTTACTCATTAGATTAAACACATGTACAAGAACAGGAAGCTAAGAGATTTCAAACGTACCGAGAACAGAAAACTTGTTTTAACTAGAGATACCTCTTTCATTATAGCCAACTTAATCACATACAAAACTATTTTTAACCTTTTTTCACAAACCTTCTCAACTTACATGAACCATCTTTAATGTCTTTAATCCTGTTTTTGTCCTAAATTTTCTCTCTTAAACCACCAGTTACTTTAGGATAAAAAATTTCACACAAGATTCCTTCCTACACAAAGTTATTCTATTTCCTTTTATCCTTCCTTACCCAAATACATCTTCATACCTATGTCTTTACACACATCTCTCTCTCCCATACTTATTGGTTCCTTCTATTTTAGCTCCAAGCCTAAAATGGGGGTTGGGGGGGAGAAATGTTGCCTGAAGGCCGATCATAAAGTCTCAATTAAGCTTATCCAAGAGTCTGGGAAAGAAAGCCTGTGATGTTAAAAGAGTTAGGTGTTTAACTTAACCCTAAACTTCTGTACCAACATTAGGGGTAGGGCAATTGGACTTGGTATCTCAGTGGGCAGAGAAGTGTGGAATACACAGAGGGGTTGTATTTTACCTTCCACTCCAACAATGGAGAGAGGAGAGGAAAAGAGGTCTCAAAAATTCAGAGAGAGCAGAGGAACTGGCCCAAGTGTTATTAAAAGTAGTTTCCTTACCTGCAACAACGACAACAAAAAAAAAGTTACCCGAGGCTCAGCCATTCCAGCATGACAAACTTGAGCTTGTTCTGAGAATGGGGTCTATTCATCAGACTTAGGTAATCCTAGCGGGTCTGCGGGTGTGGAGGATGCCAGCTCAGGGGAGAGTCTGCCAGTTTCAGGCACCAGCTCTGCTCTCTGGCACAATTCTGTCCAGGGACCTCGCTGACTGCAAAGGAAGCAGGGCTCAGCCCCCAGAGCAGGGTGCATTCTTGATGTCTTCTTGCCTGAGCCTCCAGGATACCTTTGTCTCTGAAAAAATTCTACTATAGTGTTAGCCACCATTTGAAAAGTGTCTTTCTGTTTCTGGAACTGCTACTGGACCTTCTCTCTGTCTCTATCCAGTTATCAAAGATCTTGTTTTTGGAATTTATGCCAAATATCAAGGACCAACTGGGAGATGAAGTGCTCTGCTTGGATAGATTGCCCCTCCCTAATGCCAGGATCTAAATGGAGAAGGAGGGAGTCGAAAGAGGCACCTTACCTGGAAAGTGAAGGCAGCAAGAGCAGGCAGAATGGAGATCAGAAAGTCCAGCAAGCTCAAGCCTCAGCAGGGCAAAAGTAATGAGAAAGCATTCAAAATAAAAGTAAATCAGTGAAACATACCCCCTCCTGGCTGGTTACAAGCAAAATCGAGTTCCCTGATGGCTTTTAGATGGGGTTGTAACCTCCACGCCCCTCTCCCTTGGCTAAGGAGGGGAGTGGCTGGCTCAGCTCCCCTTCTGGAGCTGATGGGAGTGTGGGAGTCTCATCTTCTTGCTTACCAGCTTGCAGTGATCAGCCTCACCCTGCAAGATAAGCTTTTTCTCCTGAGTGGCTGACTTTCCCCCCTCTTTTCTCTGAACCATCTGAAAATTTCCTTTTTTTTTTTTTTTCTTGTGTCTGTATTATGTAAAGACATTTGAAATTTTATCTCATTTTCCTGATCATTGACAGGGAAATTCAAGCTGTAAAACAGTAGATAATTCAAGGATCCATTCAAGGGCCATCTTTCTTCAGAGTCTAAAATATACGTAGGCTAAACAGGTTTACAATGGAATAGTAATTCCCTTTTAGTTAGTGGTTAATACTCTTAAGTAGCCCAATAAGACAGGATTTACCCCAATGCCCTTTCCTTGAGGAGTTTATACACACACACAGGGAGAGAGAGAAATACCATGCTCACAGAGAAAAATACCACACACACACACAAACACAAAGAGAGAGACAAATACCATGCTCCCAGAGAAAAATACCACACACACAGAGAGAGAAATACACACAAAAAGGCAAATACCATGCTCACAGAGAAAAATACTACACACACACACAGAGAGACAAATCCAGGTATACAGACAAAGAGATATGAGGTATATACACAGAGGCAGAAGCAGAAGGTGCACTCATAATCAGATATGTACCTCTAACCAGGATTGTATGCACACAAACAGGTACCAGGTGTATACACAGACCAGATAACAGGTGTGTACACAGAGATAGGAGTGTACTCATTATCAGACCGAAATAAAGGACAGACTTTTCCTTAGGGATGAGAGATGTCGATTCAGCCTGCCAAGGAGTCCTGGAAAAATGTCCCAGTGGCACCTCTGTAGGAGAGTCCAAATCAGGTTTCCTAAGGTCCCTCTATCCCAATCACTTGGAGAGTTATGGCAAGTCAGAGAAACCCCAATTTTCCCTGCAAGCCTCTGGGCATCGCCCCATGTTGCATGCCAGGTATATAACCAGGGAGCTGAAACCAGGAGCATGAGCCCAACAGTCATGTGGGTTAAAGTTGTCCTTTATTATTACCAAGATTCAGAATTCCAGAAAGACAGAAAGATGTTCTCCAAGCCTGCCTTACCTTGTGAGAGTTTCATAGAGTTCTGATACCTTCCCCCAAAGCTATTATCTTTAGCTGTACATCATCTACCTTCTACTCTCTAGCTGAAGGAGTCAGTGTTTGTTACTTTTCTAAGCTGCACATCTGCTGTTTCTTTTCCTCAGCCCAGGGACGTGATGGCCTTCACAGTGTCAGGGGAGCACTGGCTGGCATGACTGACCGATAACTAGTTAGATGATTAAGTAGCTTTTACAGCAAAGAAAGAGGCGGGTTTGAGGCTATTTCTTCTCTTACACAAATACAAGCACCGAACGCCAGGCAACTGAAGTCAACATTCCTAAACTGTTGTCAGCAATTTCCTCCACTTCAACATCCAAATGCAGCCTCTAGCCCTGGCCAATGCCTTGGGACTTTTTCCTTGTTTTCCATCCCCCAAGCACCACCCTAATCCAGTCCTGCAATTCATCTCCCAAGGACTACATTAGGAGGCGAGGTTTTAGACATGGGACCCCTTACTCGCTTGAGAAGGGCTGTAGGACACCTGCCAAGGGTAACCGCCACAGGGAACCACTGGCAAGAGCCAGGCAGGGTTCAGTCCCTTGCCAAGCAGGCTGGAAATCAGAGCAGGGCTTTAGCCACAACTGGTGGAACAAGGAGGCTGCCCAGAGAGCAGGAAAGACCTGAATATCCTCACACCAACTCCGCAGGGGGCAGGTTCAAGGCACCCAGAGAACTTCAGGACCTTCCCACAGCTGGGTGTGGGGAGACTCCTGTCTGCTCTGTCTTTCCCTGGTCAGGACTGGCTCATCCCTGGGTGGCATGTGCCCACACAGGAGGCTACTGCAAAGGGTGCTAGAGGATCATTTGAATAATAGCTCACTCAAATAGCAATTATTATTATTTATCAATCACTAAGAAGATTACATCATACCCTGCCAGTTCTATCTGAACCACAATGTCTTTGAAGAGGATTCCTAACCAGGGAATTTCAAATAATGATAACTGCATGTCAGCCTCAGCATGGATCCTGAGTTGTTGTGAAGAGAAAAAGTTGGAAAGACAAAGTTCCAAATGGCAAATTGAGGTTAGGTGCAGGACAATGTAGGCGTGTGTGGGCACAGGAACAGGGGTAAGGAAGGTCCAGGGATTGATAACAGTAAAGTAGAGCACAATTGAAGGCCAAGTGGATGCTTGGCTTTGTGCAGGAAAGAATTCAAGAGCAAGCTGACAGAGTAAGATAAAAGCAAAGATTTTGAAATAAGAAAAGGAAAAAAGAGAGGCTGCCCCATAGACAGGGCAACAGCCATCTCTCAGAGCAACAAAGAGCAGCACATCGTGAGTTTCTGGAGTCTTATTTTACATATTCTATTTAATCTTATATTAAGCAGAGGGAAGATTATTCATAGGATTTCTGGAAAAGAGTAGGGAATTCCTGGAACTCTGGGTTCTTTGTCTTTTTTAAACCATATAGGGTAATTTCTGGGAGTTTCCATGGCATTTGTAAACTGTCATGGCACTGGTAAAAGTTTCTTTTAGTATGCTAACACATTATAAGCAGGGTATAATGAACAGTGAAGGTAACTTGTGGTCTTTTTTTGTCGCCATCTTGGTTCTAGTTAGTTTGTGCTGGCTTTTCCTCCACTTCCTATTTTATCAGATACTTGGTTTGAGATTCATAATTCTTTTTTATTATTATTAAATCATAGCTGTGTACATTAACGCAATTATGGGGTACAATGTGCTGGTTTCATATACAATTTGATGAAATACTTTCATCAAACTGGTTAACATAGCCTTCACCTCATTTTCTTATTATGTTAAGACATTTATATTCTACCCTTAGTAAATTTAACATATACCCTTGTAAAATGCACCATAGGTGTGGTCCTACCAATTACCCTCCCTCCACCTACCCTCCTCCCCCTTTCCCCTTCATCTTGGGCTATAGTTTGGTTATAGCTTTCATATGGAAGTGTGGGTGCTTATAAAATGGTTTCATAGTAGGGCTGAGTATATTGGATAATTTTTCTTCCATTCTTGAGAAACTGCTAAGAAGAATATGTTCCAGCTCCATACATGTAAACATGAAAGAGGTAAATTCTCCATCTTTTTTAAAGCTGCATAATATTCCATGGTGTACATACAACACAATTTATTAATCTATTCATGGGTCGATGGGCACTTGGGCTTCTTCCATGACTTAGCAATTATGAATTGGGCTGCAATAAACATTCTGGTGCAAATATCTTTGTTACAAAGTGATTTTTTGTCTTCTGGATATATACCTAGTAGAGGAATTGAAGGATCAAATGGCAGGTATATTTTTAAATCCCTAAGTGATCTCCAAACATTTTTCCAAAAGGAATGTATTAGTTTGCATTCCCACTAGCAGTGCAGAAGTGTTCCCTTTTTTCCACATCCACGCCAACATCTATGGTTTGGGGATTTTGTGATGTGGGATAATCTTAATGGAGTTATATGATTTCTCAAAGTGTATTTGATTTGCATTTCTCTGATGATTAAAGATGATGAGTATTTTTTCATGTGTCTGTAGGCCGTGTGCCTGTCTTCTTCAGAGAAGTTTCTCTTCAAGTCCCTTGCCCAGCCTGAGATGGGATCACTCGTTCTTTTCTTGCTAATATGTTAGAGTTTTCTGTGGATTCTGGTTATTAAACCTTTGTCAGAGACAACCTGCAAATATCTTCTCCAATTCTGAGGGCTGACTGCTTGCTTTACTTACTATGTTCTTGGCTGTGCAGATCCCAGTAATGTATTTTTGTTGTTGCTTCAATTGCCCAGGAGTTTTCTCTGCACTTTCTTCTAGTATTTTTATAGTTTCATATCTTAAGTTTAAATCTTTTACCCAGTGAGAGTCTATCTTAGTTAATGGTGAAAGGTGTGGGTCCAGTTTCAGTCTTCTACAGGTTGCCAGCCAGTTCACCCACCACCATTTGTTAAATAGTGAGTCTTTTCCCCACTGAATATTTTTAATTGGCTTATTGAAGATCAAATGATGTTAAGTAGTTGTGTTCATCTCTTGGTTCTCTATTCTGTTCATACATCTACCTCTCTGTTTTTGTGCCAGTGCCACATTGTTTTGATCACCATCAATTTATAGTATAGTCTGAGGTCTGGTAGCGTGATTCCTCCTGATTTGTTTTTATTTCTGAGTGATGTCTTGGCTACTTGAGGTTTTTCCATATAAAATGAAGTATTATTTTTTCGAGGTCTTTAAAGTATGACAGCGGTGCTTTAATATGGATTGCATTAAAATTGTATATTGCTTTGGGCAGTATGGACATTTTAACAATGTTGATTCTTCCCACCCAGGAGCATGGTATGTTTTTCCATTTGTTAATATCTTCAGCTATTTCTTTTGTTAGAGTTTCATAGTTCTCTTTATAGAGATCTTTCACATCCTTTGTTAGGTAAACTCCCAAATATTTCATCTTCTTTGGCACTACTGTGAACAGAATGGAGTCCTAGATTGTTTATTCAGCTTGACTATTGTTGGTATATATAAAGGCTACAGATTTGTGAGTATTGATTTTGTAACCTGAGATGTTGCTATATTCCCTGATCACTTCTAAGAGTTTTGTAGTTGAATCCCTGGTGTTTTCCAGATACACAATTGTATCATCTATGAAGAGTGATAGTTTGATATCCTCTGACCCTGTATCCTTGATGCTTGTTCTTGCCTGATTGTGATGGCTAAGGCTTCCATTACAATGTTAAAAAGCAGTGGAGACAATGGGCAACCTTGCCTCATTCCTGATCTAAGTGGAAATGATTTCAATTTACTTCCATTCAATATGATATGGGCTGTGGGTTTGCTGTAGATTTCCTCTATCAGTTTAAGAAATGTCCCTTCTGTACCAATTTTCTTAAGTGTTCTGATCATGAAAGGATGCTGGATATTATCAAAAGCTTTTTCTGCAGCAATTGAGAGAATAATATGGTCTTTGTTTTTTTAGTTTGTTTATGTGATGAATTATATTTATAGATTTATGTATTTTGAACCAGCCTTGAGACCCTGGGATAAAACTCACTTGGTCATTGCATATAATTTGTTTGATGTGTTGCTAGATTCTGTTTGCTAGGATCTTACTGAATATTTTTGCATCCATGTTCTTTAGCGATATTGGTCTATAATTTTCTTTTTTTGTTGATTCTTTTCCTGGTTTGGGGATCAAGGTGATGTTTGCTTCATAGAATGTATTGGGTAGTATTCCTTCTTTTTCTATATTTTGGAAAAGATTAAGTAATATAGGTACTAGTTCCTCTTTAAAGGTTTGGTAGAATTCTGATGTGAAGCCATCTGGTCCTGGATTTTTCTTTTTGGGGAGATTTTGTATAATTGATGCTATTTCAGAGCTTGATGTAGGCCTGTTAAACATTTCCACTTCATTCTGGCTAAGTCTAGGAAGGTGGTGTGCTTCCAAGTATTGGTTCATTTCCTTCAGATTTTCATATTTCTGAGAATAGTTTCTTGTAATATTCATTAAGAATTTTTTTTTAATTTCTGAGTAGTCTGTTGTTATTTCATCTTTGTCATTTCTGATTGATGAAATTAGAGATTTTGCTCTTTTATTCCTGGTTAGGTTAGCCCAAGGTTTATCTATTTTTTTGACCTTTTCAAAAAAACAACTTTTTTATTTATTGATCTGTTGTATAATTATTTTGTTTTCAATTTCATTTAATTCTGCTCTAATTTTGATTATTTCTTTTCTTCTGCTAGGTTTGGGATTAGAATGTTCTTCCTTTTCCAGTTGCTTGAGATGTCCCATTAAGCTGTTAACTTTGTCTCTTCCCATTCTCTTGAGGAAGGCTTGCAATGCTATAATTTCCCTCTTAGGACTGCCTTTGTGGTATCCCAGAGGTTCTGGTAATTCATGTCTTCATTATTGTTTTGTTCCAAAAATTTGGTAATTTCTTTCTTAATCTCATCTCTGACCCAGCTATCATTCAGCATAAGGTTATTTAACTTCCATGGTTTTGTATGAGTATGCAGATTCCTGTTGTTACTGAATTCAACTTTTATTCCATGATGGTCTGAGAAGATGAAAGGAATAATTTTTATTCTTTTAAATTTGCTGAGGTTGGACTTGTGACCTAAGATGTGATCAATTTTGGAGCATGTTCCATGGGCTGATGAGAAGAATGTGTATTCATTTTTGTTAGGATGGAATGCTCTGTAGATGTCTGTTAAATCCAATTGTTGAATGGTTAAGTTTAAGTCTAAAATTTCTTTGCTTAGATTCATATTGGAGGATCCATCCAACAGTGCCAAAGGGATGTTAAAGTCTCCAACTATTTATGGTGCTGGAGGAAATCAAGTTGCTCATGTCTGTTAGAGTCTCTATTATAAATTAAGGTGCATTCTGGTTGGGTGCATAAATGTTAATGATTGAAATCTCATCATGTTGAGTGTTACTCTTAACAAATATGAAGTAACCATCCTTATCTTTTCTTACTTTTGTTGGTTTATAGCCTATTGTATCTGCAAATAAGATTGCAACACCTGCTTTATTCTGATTTCCATTTGCCTGAAGTATAGATGACCATCTCTTCACCCTGAGTCTATATTTATCTTTTAAGGTAAGATAAGATTCTTGTATGCAGAAGATATCTGGCCTGAGATTTTGTATCCAGTCAGCCAACCTGTGCCTCTTTAGAGGATGATATAAGCCATTCACATTAATTAAGAGTATTGATAAGCCTGGTAGTATTTTGAGTATTGAGTTTTTCAAAAGTCCAGTGGACATTTTTAATGCTTTCACCACTGTAGAAATTGGAGTTTGATCAAAAGTTTCTGGGTGAGTTTACTTTTGTGGTAGAGGATTGGGCTGGTCATTATGGAGGATTGGTCTGAGAATATCCTGGAGAGCTGGTTTCGTTATGGCAAATTTCTTCAACATGTGAATGTCATTAAAGTATTTAATTTCTCCATCATAAATGCAACTCAGTTAGCTGGATACAGGATCCTGGGTTGAAAGTTATTTTGTTTTAGGAGGTTAAAGGTCAATGACCACTCTCTTCTAGCTTGAAAAGTTTTAGCAAAGAGATCTGCAGTCATTCTATATTCTTCCCCTTGTGGGTTATGGTTTTCTTACTTCTGGTTGCTTGCAGAATTTTATTCTTCATGTTAACTTTGGAAAAGTTAATTACTATGTGTCTGGGAGATACTTTATTTGGGTTGAGTTGTGCTGGGGTTCTAAAACTGTCTGCTATCTGAATTTGAGAATCTCTTGCCATGTTGGGAATTTCTCCATGATTATCTCTTGGAGTAGAGCATCTGGGCCTTTCAAAGCAACCTCGTCACCTTCAGGAATTCCTATAAGGCAAATATTAGTTTTCTTCAAATTGTCTCAGAGCTCTCTGAGAGAATGATCTGTTTTTGCTCTCCACTCCTCTTCCTCTTTGAGCATTTTGGAGCATTCAAAAGCTTTGTTTTCAACATCAGAAATCCTTTCTTCTGCCTGCTCCATTCTGTTAACTGAGGGATTCTACTGTATTTCTCAGATCTTTGAGGGCTGCAAGTTCTTGCCTCAATGTGTCAAAATCTTTGGTAATTTTGTCTTTGAATTCATTGAATTCTTGAAACAACTTTTGAAATGCTCCTTGAATTTCTAATTCAAACTTTACTTCCATTCTGTTATTCTCATTTGCAATCCAAATTCTGAATTCTATTTCTGACATCTCAGCCATTTGTTTATGAATGGGATCTTCTGGTGTGTCCACCTTGTTCTTCCTTGGGGGGATTGATCTACTCTGATTATTCATGTCGCCAGAGTTTTTTATCTGATGCAGCCCCATGATTATTTTTCACTGTTTGGCTAGATGAACAGGTAAGGTGAAATTGGATTGAGGGCTCCTGGAGTAGGGGTTAACCAGCCCTTTGCCCAGGACCTAGGACTGGTGACTGCAGGTTTTCCTCTACAGCTTTACAAAGGAGCCATACAATACTACAGCCTGAGACACTGGGGACCTGGTTGGTGTGGTGGGATAAGTGGCTCTGTTTTGTTTTCAGCTGGTCTCTGTCCAATCCTAGTGAATCAGTAACTCTGGGTTGAAGTCCCAGCTGTGGAGAAATACAAGTAACTAAGACACCCCAACCCTATGGGCAACAACTGGAAACGGAAAATCAAACCTTCCCATAACAACACAACCAGGGTAAGACCTTGGATGGTCCTCAGGAGATTGGCCCAGGTCAAGTGTTCCAAATCAATTGTCCCAGTCAGCACCCAGTCTCAAGTGGGAGAGTTCAAAAGTTCTCCAGCAACTAGATAGCAGGGGTCTGCTGGCAGCTCGAGTATGATTCACTGTGGTGCTCCATGGAGTCTGAAGGGCCCACCTAACAAATGAATTAGTCTTGGAAGGTTAATGTCTCCTTCCCCACCTTGCACCTCTGTCATGCCCAGTCACTGGTAACCCCACAGGGCTATGACCCAGTTCCTCCAATGAGCAGATGCACTAGGGGTTTGCACCTGCCTAAGTCACTGGGAGATCTATTTATCCTCAGCCAGGCCACCACATTCTGTCACCAGCTGGCAGGGGGAGCTGAAGCCTGACTACCTTTAAGTGCTTATTGGAGGCTGGGGTGTTTCATTCAGCTCCAGCCCAGCCCCCGATTGATGTTGCTGCCACTTATATTCTTACAGAATTTGCATTTCTGTCCCAGCTATATTCCCCTGTGGGCCAGGCACTGTTTGAATTCACAAAAACTGCGACTCAGCTCCATCCTGTGCCACTTCTGATGCGCCAATTCTCAGGGAGCTGGCATCTCTGTCTCTGCTGCACTCTGTGTTGGGGCAGATGTAGTTAGAGCTCATTAACAGCTCTCAGTTCCTGTCCTTCTCTGGGCTGATGTTGCTGCCACACCTGCTTTTGTCCCAGCTATGCTCCCCTGAGGGCCAGTTGCATCTTGGGCTAACAAAAGCAGCAATTCTGACCCAGTCCTGCGCTGGGAGTATGCCACCTCTGCACGTGTGCGGATTCTATTCTCCATCCCAGCTGCACCCCGCCTGGGCAGGTACTGCCTCAGGCATACCCTTTGCTCATGGGGCCTGCATTTCCATCCAAGATCTATTCTACCCATGGCTGCCACCAGAGCAGAGGCCCAGCTCCCTCTGCTTGCTAAGAGAGGTAGGAAGTGTTTCTCCAAAACATCACCAGGGGTGTGAGCCCTATTGTTCTTGCTGGTGCTGGTGCTGCACTGCTCTACAGGGTACCATCTCTCTCTCTCCCATATGGCTTCCTCGCTCCACATTCCCAACTTTACACCTGTGCTGCTGATTCAGCACAGACTTGTAACAACCCACACCCTGTCCATACGTCTTGAGAAAATGCCCAAGAATAAGTTTCACAATTCTGTATCATGTAGGGACTGATAGTTCCCTATCTCAGGATGAGCCTCTGAAGAACACCCCGAATATCAACATGACCATTTACAATGTTGAATTATGCTTTGTGAAGACCATTGTGTTAATTTTTATATCAAAGTGAAATGGAAAGAGAAGCAGGGGATCAGGGCAAATGCCTCAGCTGCTATCTGACAGGAGAAAGCGTTCAGCCAGCCATGGGTTTGGGAGCCTTAACATGTTGACTTCCCCAGGATGCCAGAAGTAGAGACAAGGAGCTGGGATCCCCTTTAAACTCAGTTGCTTACATGGTCCAGAGCCCAACAATTGCAGGAAGGTGGGGAGCATTGAAAATTTCACTGTTTTGCTGGCTGAGGGAATTGAAAATACTATGAGGCTTTAGTGCAGAGAGCCTCCAAATACTAAGACCTTGGAGCGGCAGTTCTTCATTCATTTCACAAATGAGTCCTGACCATGTCCTATGTACCAGGCACTGCCCTAGGCTCAGAGGACACAGCATTGAACAAATTCCCTGCTTCTGCAGAACTTATATTCTGTGGGGGGGGGGAGGGGCAGGCACAGCATGAATCAGGAAACAAAGCAAAAGTGAAATGGGTTTCATGGTGATAAATTCTATGGACACAAATTGAATCTGAAGTGTTGGCTATGGGGTGGGAGGAGGAATTGCAATTTTAAAAAGGGTACTCAGAAAGTGTCACAGGGAAGATACTGGGAGAGAGACTGTGGGTGTCTGGGTAGGAGTACTAGCAGTACTACAGGAAAATGTGTCCAGAAGAGAACATAGGCATGCAGTAGCTCAGGGCCCTGCAGTGGAGAGTAGGAGGCATGAGTCTAGGGAGGCTGGTCTGGAGTGTGTGGTGAGCCAGGTACTGGGTGTGGCATGATCCTCTGGCCATAGGCTACCTGAGACCCAAGTTGGCTGCACTGTGCTATCAACTGGCTTATCAGATTCAAGTTCCTATCACAGGTTACTGAGTTTCTTTATATTATTCTAGTTGAAATCAGATTAGCCATTGTAGTAAAGATTGTTGAGACATAGATACTAGGTATTCTTGGTATATTATATCATTCCCTACTGTTGTATACATTTAAGACTTTCTGTAATAAAAAGTTTTTTATTGTAAATATGCCATTACATTTGAAATATGAAGTGAAATGGACTATATCTTAGGAAAAAAATGACCAAATTGGTCCATAAAAAATAGAACACTTTGAGCATTACAAATGGAAACTATATTGTCAGCTCACACCACCCACAAATGATCCAGGAAAAAGAAGCTGTAGAGGGCAGTTTTACCAAATGAGCAATAAGAATTCATTTCCATCCTTAGCAAAATCTTTCAAATTATAACATATGAGGGACAGTTGTCCAATTTATTTTCCCAGATGAGTGTTCTTTGTTTCAAATACCAGAAGATGACCTCACCATGAAAAGAATACTTAAGCCAAAAAACAAATTTAAAAAAGAGAAAAGAATACTTAAGCCAAAATCACTCACATAGCAAAAAATATTCTAAATAAGTTAACAGAAAATTCAACATGGCAGTGTATTAAATGGACAAGCAGGATGCATCCAGATAATGCATCAATATAATTTGACATTTAAAAGTATTTTGGGGGACAGTGCCTGTAGTTCAGTGGGTAGGGTGCTGGCCACATACACGCAGGCTGGCTGGTTCAAACCCGGCCTTAGACCTGCTAAACAATGATAACTGCAACCAAAAAATAGCCAGGCGTTGTGGTGGGTGCCTGTAGCCCCAGCTACTTGGGAGGCTGAGGCAAGAGAATCACTTAAGCCCAAGAGTTTGAGGTTGCTGTGAGCTATGATGCCACGACATTCTACCAAGGGTGACACAGTGAGACTCTGTCTCAAAAAAATGAAAAAGTATTTTCAGTGAAAAAAATAAATAAAAAGAAGTATTTTGAATTGTAAATCTCTGTGTTAACAATACAATGGAAAATAAAAACATATGATCACACCATATATACAGAAAAATTATTTGAAAGAAATGTAAAAAATGTAAAATGAGTTCATCATAAAAATGTTTAGCAAATTAAGAGTGGAAGGGAAGTTTGAGTCTTAAAATCAACAGAAAATGTACTTAAGTGTGAAATGTTAGAAACATTCTTGCCCAGTGCAGGCTACAAAAGTAGGCAATCACCTCTACTTTTTGATGATGTACTAGAACACAAAGTAAAAGGCATAGATAGCAAAATAAATAAGATGTTGACCCAACAAGAAAAGAAAATTATAGACCAATATCACTAATAAATATTGATGCTAAAATATTCAATAAGATCCTAACAAACAGAATCCAACAACACGTCAAAAAAATTATACACCATGACCAAGTGGGATTTATCCCAGGGTCTCAAGGCTGGTTCAAAATATGTAAATCTATAAATGTAATTCAGCACATAAACAAACTAAAAAATAAGGAACATATGATTCTTTCAATTGATGCAGAAAAAGCTTTTGATAATATCCAGCACCCCTTCATGATCAGAACACTTAAGAAAATTGGTATAGAAGGGACACTTCTTAAACTAATGGAAGCCATCTACAGCAAACCCACAGCCAATATCGTATTGAATGGAGTTAAATTGAAATCATTTCCACTTAGATCAGGAACCAGGCAAGGTTGCCCATTGTCTCCATTGCTCTTTAACATTGTAATGGAAGTTTTAGCCACTGCAATTAGGGAAGAAAAGGTGATCAAGGGTATCCACATAAGGTCAGAGAGAGATCAAACTTTCACTCTTCGCAGATGATATAATCATATATCTGGAAAACACTAGGGATTCTACTACAAAACTTTTAGAAGTGATCAAGAAATACAGCAATGTCTCAGGTGACAAAATCAACACCCATAAATCTGTAGCCTTTATATATACCAACAATAGCCAAGCCGAAAAAACAGTCAAGGACTCTATTTCTTTCACAGTAGTGCCAAAGAAGATGAAATATTTGGGAGTATACCTAACAAAGGACGTGAAATATCTCTATGAAGAGAACTAAAATAGCTGAAGATGTTAACAAATGGAAAAACATACCATGCTCATGGCTGGGAAGAATCAACATTGTTAAAATGTCTATACTACGCAAAGCAATATATAATTTTAATGCAATTCCTATAAAGCTCCATTGTCATATTTTAAAGATCTCAAAAAAATAATACTTCATTTTATATGGAATCAGAAAAAACCTCAAATAGCCAAAACATTACTCAGCAATAAAAACACAGTAGGAGGAATCACGCTACCAGACCTGAGACTGTACTACAAATCGATAGTGATCAAAACAGCATGGTATTGGCACAAAAACAGAGAAGTAGATGTCTGGAACAGAATAGAGAACCAAGAGATGAATCCAGCTACTTACCATTATTTGATCTTTGACAAGCCAATTAAAAACATTCAGTGGGGAAAAGATTCCCTATTTAACAAATGGTGCTGGGTGAACTGGCTGGCAACCTGTAGAAGATTGAAACTGGACCCTCACCTTTCACCATTAACCAAGATAGACTCTCACTGGATTAAAGATTTAAACTTAAGACATGAAACTATAAAAATACTTGAAGAAAGTGCAGGGAAAACTCTTGAAGGAATCGGCCTGGGTGAATATTTGATGAGGAGGACACCCCAGGCAATTGAAGCAGTATCAAAAATACACTACTGGGACCTGATCAAACTAAAAAGCTTCTGCACAGCCAGGAACATAGTAAGTAAAGCAAGCAGACAGCCCTCAGAATGGGAGAAGATATTTGCAGGTTATACCTCCGATAAAGGTTCAATAACCAGAATCCACAGAGAACTCAAATGTATTAGCAAGAAAAGAACACGTGATCCCATCTCAGGGTAGGCAAGGGACTTGAAGGGAAACTTCTCCAAAGAAGACAGACGCACAATCTACAAACACATGAAAAAAAGCTCATCATCCTTAATCATCAGAGATATGCAAATCAAAACTACTTTGAGATATCACCTAACCCCAGTAAGAGTAGCCCACATAACAAAATCCAAAAACCAGAGATGTTGGTGTGGATGTGGAGAAAAAGGCAAACTTCTACACTGCTGGTGGGAATGCACACTAATACATTCCTTCTGGAAGGATGTTTAGAGAATACTTAGAGACCTAAAAATAGACCTGCCATTCAATCCTATAATTCCTTTACTAGGTTTATACCCAGAAGACCAAAAATCACAATATAACAAAGACATCTGTACCAGAGTGTTTATTGCAGCCCAATTCATAATTGCTAAGTCATGGAAAAAGCCCAAGTACCCATCGACCCATAAATGGACTAGAAAATTGTGGTACATGTATACCATGGAATATTATGCAGCCTTAAAGAAAGATGGAGACTTTACCTCTTTCATGTTTGCATGGATGGAGCTGGAACATATTCTTCTTAGCAAAGTATCTCAGGAATGGAAGAAAAAGTATCCAATGTACTCAGCCCTACTATGAAGCTAAATTATAGCTTTCACATGAAGGCTATAACCTAACTATAGCACAAGTCTATGAGGAAAGGGCCAAGGAAGGGGAAGGGTGGAGGGAGGGTAATGGGTGGGGCCACACTTATGGTGCATCTTAGAATGGGTACAGGTGAAACTTACTAAAGGCAGAATACAAATGTCTACATACAATAACTAAGAAAATGCCATGAAGGCTACGTTGAACAGTTTGATGAGAATATTTCAGGTTGTATATGAAACCAGCACATTGTACCCCTTGATTGCACTAATCTACACAGCTGTGATTTAACAATAAAAAATTACAAACATGAATATCTGAAAAATTATAATAAAAAATTCTTTAAGCGAACAAAAATAAATAAATAAGATGTTATGTATACTGACCAAAAAGACTTGATATTTGGTTTGATACTATAATCATCTACCTAGAGAATTCAAAGAAATGCACACCTGGAATAGTCAAATGAATAATAAATTTTGAAATAAGTGTACAGAAGATCATGACAGCAAAATTAAAAGCCTGTAACACAAACATAATAACTATTTAGAAAATGTTATAGAAACAACCTCATTCACACTGGCAAAAACATGCAAAAATGAGCTAACAAGATAAACAAAAACATAGAAGATTTTCATGGAGGCAACTATACAGCCACTGATCAATTCAGATCAAAAAAGTCCTGAATAAATGGAGAATATTATATTAATACCATATCAGTTGACAGGGAATAAAATCTTACAAATATAGCAATTCTCAAAATCTCTCTCTCTCTCAACAAATTTAAAGATATAATACTTTAACATTAGCTGCCGAGATGACAGTCAAGGTTAGATTTCTGTCTTCCCCTTCTAAATTCAACCCCAGAAAAATGTAGAAGCGAGAAAGAAATAAAACACACACACAGTATCACAGTTAAGTGCAAATGACAAAATATGAGAAAACCCTGAGGGAGAATCTGTTGTCGAACTGTTACTTGTACTTGGCCTAGGGGAAAGGCAGGGAAGTTGGGAGGTTTGTAGCCAGCATAGAGGACATTAGACAGAATGAGTAGAAGGAAATGTTTAAATTTCTGCTCCTACTTCACTGTGGAAATCTCAGGCAGTGCCTCAGCCACAGGTGCTGGCAGGCAGGAGGTAATACCAGGACTGGGGGAAAGATTGGTTTGACTGCAGCAAGTAGAGCTCCAAAGTCTGTGCTAATAACTACTCCAAACCACCTTAGCTGGTGAAGATTGGTCCTTCTAAAAGTCATTTTATTTGAAGATAAGACATGGACTAGGAATGGAGTATTGAACATTAGGGAGAATCAGACATAATGATGTTAGGTATGCTTTCTGACTCTGATAGTTAAAAAGTGAAAACCACTGCACTAGACTATGATATGATAGATAACTTTTTTCTTGCTTCTGAAGCAGGACTTCACTAAATCCCCTGCTGCTTCTCAGACTCTTTGGTGTAAAAGGCATATCTTTTAGGACAAAAAGGCTTCAAAGTCTGTGCGCAACTCAGGAAGAACCCGTGGGAAGGAGGTGTCTTCTCCTACAGGCCATTGCAATCTTGGGCACTGCAGCCATTCTCTGCAAGGGCTGCAAGGAAGCAAATGCCCAGAGGTGGCAGGGATAGGGCACCTCCTGCGGGCACTTAAATAAAAAGCCTGGAGCCGCAGCAAGGGCCCTCAGGAGTGCGGATTGAGGATCCAAATGGCACATACAGAGGGTATTCAGGGTGCAGCTTGGACCCAGGGGGCAGCTCTGAGACAACTGGCATGTGGGCCCCCTGACCACTGCCCTACATCCAGGGCCACCTCTGAGGACTATGGGAATCTGGGTCTGGAGAGACCTGGGAGCATTCAGTTCCACAGAGGATGGGGGCCACTCTCTCTCACAACCTAATGGGGGGGGGGCACGACCACAGTCCATACTTGTCCCTACTGTGAGCCCTGGGAATCCCCGTGTGTGTGTGTGTGTGTGTGTGTGGTGGGAGATGGTTGACTCCAGATGTGACTTCCACAGACTTCCATGTGGAGGGTTGAGCCACTCGAGGGCCTTGTTCTGAGTTCTGGGCTAAAGATCTGCCCAGGAGAGAGGGCCCAACTCTGTCAGGATTGAAGGTAAGATGCTGAGGGAGGACTTAGAAGGCCCCCACCTCAGGTAGAGGGACCCCAATATTCCAGCTCCCACCCTGCTGTGGGCCCTGGGCCATCCCAGGACACATGCGTTAGGCTGATCTCCTCCCTTAAGAGGACTGTGGGAGTCAGAGCCTGGTGAGACACTGAGAACGCAGAATCATAGAGTGTGTGGCCCTAAGGGGAGAGCAAGAGGCCCTGCTACATCTCGATAGCCCCACAGTCTATCCTTCTCTGCTACCTCTAGCCCCTACCCTCCCTACAACTACTTCCTCAGGGGACTGTGTCAATCAAAGCCTGATGATACCTGGGGTGACTCAGGGCCAAAGAGGGCCGAGCCCTAAGGGAGGAGAGAAAGACCCCACAGTCCATCCGTGTCTCTGACCCCTTCTGCATCCCCATCCTCCCACGTGTGAGGCTGAGTTCCTGTCCCACCTTCTTCCTCAGGGGACTGTGAGAGTCAGAGCCTTGGGAGACCTGGGGCGACTCAGGGCCATAGAAGGTGGGGCCCTAAGGAAGGAGAGAGAGGCGCCACGGTCCATTCTTGTCTCCAACCCTTCCCCATCCCCCATCCTCTTCCCCCCACTCCCCCACATCAGTCCTGGAAAGCCCCGTATGTGGCGGGTGGGGGCTGGATGTGATGTATACCGACTTCCGTCTTGGGGGAGCTGAAAGAAGCGAGGGCCTTTTTCTGAGTTCCGGGCTTGAGGGAGAGGGGAGAGGACCTGGCTCTGTCTGGAATCAAAGTAAGACCCCAACGGAGGACTGAGGAGTCCCCCACCCCAAGTCAAGGGACCCCCAAAATCCAAATCTCCTCTACTGTGGGCCCAGGGCCATCCTGGGCCCCATGTGTGAGGCTGAGTCCCTCCCCAACCTTCTTCCTCTGGGGACTGTAGGAGTCAGAGCCTTGTGAGGCCTGGGGTGACTCAGGGCCATAAAGGGTGAGGCCTTAAGGGAGTAGAGAGAGGCTCCCCTACATCCTGATAGTGGCCCCATGGTCCATCCTTGTTTCTGAGCCTTCCTCCATCCTGTTCCCCCTCCCTCCCCTCAGCCCTAGAAAGCCCTGTATGTTGGGGGTGGGGGCCAGATGTGACGTTTATGGACTTCTGTCTTGGGAGGCTGAGAGAAGCGAGGGCCTTTTTCTGAGTTCCGGGTTTGAGGTAACAAAGGGGAGAGGACCCAGCTCTGTCCAGAATCAAAGTAAGACCCCAACGGAGGACTGAGGAGGCCCCCACCCCAAGTCAAGGGACCCCAAAAATCCAACTCTCCTCTACTGTGGGCCCCAGGCCATCCCAGGCCCCACGTGTGAGGCTGAGTCCCTCCCCCACCTTCTTCCTCAGGGGACTGTGGGAGTCAGAGCCTTGTGAGACGTGGGGTGACTCAGGGCCATGGAGGGCAGGGACTTAAGGGAGGAGAGATAGGCGCCATGGTCCATTCTTGTTTCCGACCCTTCCCCCATCCCCCATCTTCCATCCTGTTCCCCCACCCGGTCAGTCCTGGAAAGCCCTGTATGTGGGGGGGTGGAGGCCGGATGTGATGTATACCGACTTCCGTCTTGGGGGGCTGAGAGAAGCAAGGGCCTTGTTCTGAGTTCCGGGCTTGAGATAGTAGAAGAGAGACGACCCAGGTCTGTTAGGAATCAAAGTAAGACCCCAAGGGAGGACTGAGGAGGGCCCCATCCCAGGTCAAGGGACCCCAATAATCCAACTCTCCCCTACTGTGGGTACAGGGGCCACCTCGGGCCCCACGTGTGAGGCTGAGCCCCTCCCCCATCTTCTTCCTCAAGGGACTGTGAGAGTCAGAGCCCTGTGAGACCTGGGGTGACTTGGGGCCATAGAGGATAGGGCCTAAGGGAGGAGAGACAGGCACCATGGTCTATTCTTGTCTCCGACCCTTCCCCCATCCATCATACCCCATCCCCCATCCCCCATCCTGTTTTCCCCCTCCCGTCAGCCCTGGAAAATCCCATATGTTGGGGGTGGGGGCCGGATGTGATGTATACCGACTTCCGTCTTGGGGGGCTAAGAAAAGCTAGGGCATTGTTCTGAGTTCCCGGCTTGAGATAGCAGAGGGGAGAGGACTTAGCTCTGTCAGGAATCAAAGTAAGACCCCAACGGAGGACTGAGGAGGCCCCTACCTCAAGTCCAGAGAGCCCAAAAATCCAACTCTCCCCTACTGTGGGCCCTGGGCCATCCCAGGCCCATGTGTGAGGCTGAGTCCCTCCCCAACCTTCTTCCTCAGGGGACTGTGGGAGTCAGAGCCTTGTGAGAACTGGGGCTACCCAGGGCCATGGAGGGTGGGGACCTAAGGGAGGAGAGGCAAGTGCCATGGTCCACTCTTGTCTCCGACCCTTCCCCCATCTTGTTCCCCCACCCCGTCAGCCTTGGAAAGCCCCGTATGTGGAGGGTAGGGGCCGGATGTGACATATACCGACTTCCGTCTTGGGGGGCTGAGAGAAGCGAGGGCCTTGTTCTGAGTTCCGGGCTTGAGATAGCAGATGAGAGAGGACCCAGATCTGTCAGGAATCAAAGTAAGACCCCAACAGAGAACTAAGGAGGCCCCCACCCCAGGTCAAGAGACCCCAAAAATCCAACTCTCCCCTACTGTGGGCCTGGGGCCATCCCGGTCCCCACGTGTGAGGCTGAACCCCTCCCCCACTTTCTTCCTCAGGGGACTGTGGGAGTCAGAGCCTTGTGAGACCTGGGGTGACTCAGGGCCATAGAGGGCGAGGCCCTAAGGGAGGAGAGAGGTGCTCCTATATCCTGATGGTGGTCCTGTGGTCCGTCCTTGTCTCTGACTCTTCCCCCATCCTGTTTCCCCTCCATCCCCTCAGCCCTGGAAAGCCCCATGTGTGGGGGGTGGGAGCCGGATGTGACGGATACCGACTTCCTTGTTGCCGGGCTGAGAGAAGCAAGGGCCTTGTTCTGAGTTCCGGGATTGAGATGGTGGGGGGGAGGGGACACAGATCTGTCAGAATCAAAGTAAGACCCCAAGGGAGGACTGAGGAGGCCCCAACCCCAGCTCAAGGGACCCCAAAAATCCAACTCTCCCCTACTGTGGGCCCGGGGCCATCCTGGGCCCCATGTGTGAGGCTGAGCCCCTCCCCCACCTTCTTCTTCAGGGAACTGTGGGAGTCAGAGCCTGATGAGACTTGGGGTGACTCAGGGCCAGAGGGTGGGGCCTTAAGGTAGGAGTGAGAGGCCCTGCTACATCATAATAATGACCCAACAGTCCATCCTTGTCCCTGACCCAGCCCTCATTCTGTTTCATCTCTTCTGTCAGCCCTGGAAAGCCCCTTATGTGGGGGTTGGGTCCTGATGTGACATCCACTGACATCCAAGTGGGGAGCTGATAGAAATGAGGGCCTTGTTCTGAGTTCCCAGTTTCAGATCAGTGGAGGGGAGAAGGCCTGGCTCTTGTTAGGAGGGAAGATGAGACCCTGAGGGAGGACTGTGGAGGCCCCATCCAGGGAGGCAGGACCCCAATAATACAGCTCTTGCCCTGCTGTGAGTCCTGGGCCACCCCTGGATACACGTGTAAGGCCAAGCCCCTCCACCAAGCTTTTCCTCAAGGAACTGTGGAAGTCAGAGCTTGGTGGGACACGACTCAGGCCATAGTGGGAGGAGCCTGTCTTCCCCTGTTCTCAGACCTGGGAGACCCTGGCAATGTTGCATATGGCATGGCTCATTTCTGGCATGAGGTCAGGGGCACAGTTCTCAGGGAGATGAGCACTTTGGTCCCCAAGTGAGGACAGCTAGCAGAGGAAAGTCCCAGGATCTGCAAGACCCAAGCTATGCCCCTAGGGAGGACTGAAGGTGCTCTCAGCTGACAAAACAGCTTGGGGCACGGCAGAAATCTGCCCCTGCCCTGATAACATCCCTGGACAGCCTGCACAGGGCTCAGGCTGAGGTTCCCTCTCATATCTGAATCTTTATTCTCAGGGAAGCGAAGCCTTGGTCTGAGAGGACTGCACTCAGCTCAGCAGAGGGAGGATTCGAGGCCCTGCCAGTTCTCAAGGTGAGGACCGAGGGGACCCCATTCACCTAACACGCAGGACAAAGCCCTGCTCTCCCCCTCATGTCAGGTGGGGAAAGATGCAGGGAGTGGTGGGTGAATGGCCTTCCCTCACTTCCTTTTCTGGTGTCTCGGGGAGACAGGGCCTTGTTTTAAGGAGGTGGCCACAGGTCAACAGAGGTAGGGTCCCAGGCTCTGCCAGGCATCCAGGTGATAACCAAGCAGGATCCTCCCTTTTCCAGGATATATGGATCTTACTGAATCTTGCTGTCCTCTGTGGGATGCACTAGGCAGTTGTACCCACATGAGGGGCCCACACACCACCTCCTGCTCCATCTCAGGGATGTGAGTCCTTGTTGTGAGTTTCTCACACCAGCAAAAGGGTGTGTTCTAGGGCCCACAGGGGAAAGGTGAGGGCCCTGAGTGAGCACAGAGGAGACCATCCACCCCAGGACAGTGGGGACCCCCCAGAGCCCAACCTGCCCTCCTGACAGTGCTAGGGACCCCAGGACTCTGTGTGTATCTGCCCCCGAAGACCCCTCACTTCCTCTTACGTGGGCTCCAGGAACACACAGTGAGACCTTGATCTGAGGCAGTGTCCTCGGGTCACAGAGCAGAGGAGGCCCAGGCAGTGTCCAGAGTCCATGTCAGGTGCCAGCCCTGAATGTGTGCCAAGGGCCCTGCCCTCCCTTGGACAGAGGGGACCCCACAGTGCCTGCCCCACCCACTCACTGTCAGCCCTGGAGCCTCACACTCTGCCTGGTGGCTGCCCTTGAGCCATCCCACTTGGTCTTGCAGGTGCTCAGGGATCAGGCCGAGCAGGAGGACAGGAGCCCTCGGAGGCCTCTGAGCACCACCTATGGATAAAGCCTGTAGGTTGGGCTTTGGGCTTTGCTAGAGTCCTGGGGTGTGGTTCTCACAGAAGCCACTGACATGCTTCCTCTCTCAGAACAGCGCTGACCAGATCCACAATGTCTGACCGCCAGGATGAGCAGAACCAGGGCTGTCATGCCCAAGGAGAGGTGCAAGACTCCCGGGCTCAGGAAGAGGAAGCGGCTGCCTCCTCCTCTGCTGTGATCCCAGGCCCCCTGGAGGAGGAGGGGGCAGCTGCTGCTGCCTCCCCCCCAACTGGCGAAGAGCACCAGCCTGATGAGGGCTCCAGCATCCAGGGAGCCGAGGGGCCAGCCCCCCCCCAGGAGCTGGAAGACCCCGAGGCACTGCGAGATGCCATAGAAGATAAGATGTCTGATTTGATTCACCTGATGCTCCTCAAGTATCGAATCAAGGAGCCAATCACCAAGGAAGAAATGATGAATAATGTCGTCCAACAATATGGAGATCACTTCGCCGAGATCTTCAGGGAAGCCACCGACTGCTTGGAGCTGGTCTTCGGTATCGACGTGAAGGAAGTGGATCCGCCCAGCAACTGCTACATCCTGGTCACCTCCATGGGCCTCAGCTACCATGAGGAGCTGGATGATGAGCACAGCATGCCTAAGGTCGGCCTCCTGATAATCATCCTGGGCTTCATCTTCTTGGAGGGCAACAGTGCCCCAGAGGAGGTCATCTGGGCAGCACTGGGCATGATGGGGGTGCATGATGGGTGGGAACACTTCATCTATGGGGAGCCCCGGCAGCTCATCACCCAACACTGGGTGCAGGAAGGTTACCTTGTGTACCAGCAGGTGCCCCACAGCAATCCTGTGTGCTATGAGTTCCTGTGGGGTCCGAGGGCCCATGCCGAAACGAGTAAGATGAAAGTCCTGGAGTATGTGGCTAAGATCAATAAGAGGGATCCCAGGTCCTTCCCATACCTGTATGAAGAGGCCTTGAGAGAGGAGGAGGAGGCGGGGGAAGAGTGAGCAGGAGTTGCAGCTATCTACATCTAAATTGGGGAATATTGTTCATCACATATGTAATTTTGCTTATGAAAAGTAAGAGCTTGCTATATTGTAAAAAAAAAATAGGGAAACGTTCCATTTTATATTGTTTTGGATGGAGGTTGGAATTGGAATGTTAGTGGAACAGTAATTTTCCTAGAAATGAGAAAACTTTGCACTTAAATGTATGCAGTTATGAAATAGAGAAATAAAATTTAGTTATTTTCTGGCTTTTCATTTCTTCAGACCTGTTTTTCTATAAAAATTAAAATATTAGTATATGTATATCTGAATTTATTTGGCTCATTTGAGAGTGTAGGAGGAATTTAAGGTCTATAAATAAGGCCCCCTGCTCACTGGCACATTTGTTCCCCAAATATTCATCGAGCATCTGCTCTTTGGAAGGCCCTGGGTTAATGGAGACACCAGGAATAGCCAGGCCCACCCTCAGCCATAGGATTATGGAGTGTAGGAGCTGCAGTCACATACTGAGGCTGGTGAGCTGTCCCCTATGTCCTAAAGGACAAGTAAGGGAAAGGCTGAGGGTGTGGGGCTTCTGGTGAGAGCAATGGGGAGCGAATGCCCCAAGTCCAGGTGGTTTGGGGACTTTGGAAAACCGCAGTTCCTTCTGTGGGTGTTGGTTGTAAGGAAGCTGGGTGGTGGCAGGGCCAGACTCTGGGACAGTGTGATTTGTGACTCAGGGCTGAGAGCAAAGCCGAGAATAGAAAACTGCCCGGAGCAGTCCCATCTGATGGTGGCTACAGGACAATAATGTCCACCTGGGGCAGGTGTGGAAAGAGTCCTGCACTCTTGTCCCAGTGTGTGTGAGCCCAGTTCAGAGCCAAGTGGTTGATTCCCATTGTCTGCAGAGATTTCCTGAGAGAGAAGGGTGAATCTCCATGTAGTGAGGCCTGAAGCTATTGGCCAGATGCCCATCTGCCTGGCTGGGAGAACCAGACTGATGGTAATAAAATGACATTTTAAGTTATTTTTAGAGTAACTTGGACAATTTGAAGCAAGATGGTGGAGGGGGGGCAGTTTAAAGTGAATGAACATAGTGGTTTGGACGGAAGAGAAACTGGGAGGAACAAAAGGAGTTAGTTCTTAATTTTGTACAATTTTAGGATATTCCAGTTAGTTGTACCTAACTGTGGAAGGCTCCTCAACACTTAAATAATACATCCTCTTGGAACATTTACTGAGCAGCATTTTTGTGTGTACGTGTGTGATTTTCAGTTCAAGTTCCTATTCAGTTGCAAATTCTCTGAGATGTATTTGAGAACAAAAATATTTTTCAGAGCAGAGAATGAGTCTGGGGTCAAAATAATATCAGAAATAAATGCCAATCATTAAAGATCCCATATACCCCAGGCACTGTGCCAGATATTTTAACACATTTCCTAGGTTCTAACAGTCCTACAAGATACCACTTAAATCCATGTTACAGGTGAAGCTGAGGCTCCCACTGCTTGGTAGTTTCCCCAGTGTCATGTGGTTAGTGAACAATAAGGCTGCTTTGAACAGCCCATGCTGTTGCCACTTCTCGCAGCCTTAGGTTGACCTCTGTCTCTGCATTCATTTCTCTTCTCAGTACTGCATAGTGTGGCTCAGGTGATGAAAAGAAGGACCTGTGGCTATGGTAATGAAAGCGGGCCTCCAAAGGACAATGAGGATGATAATAAAATACAACATAGGGGTAGTCTGTGGGCTTGGGCTTGCTTAGTGTAGGGCCCTCCTCTGTGAGTCCTAAGGTTCCTTGTGAGCTGACCGCCTAGGTGTGGGCCTTTCTGTTCTGCCCTAGCACTTTGCTGCATCACAGCGTCCTTCCCCTGCTTTGTCCCCATGTGCCATCCCTCTTGACTCTGGAACTGGGCTTCTACCAGCTCCTTCCTGCTGCCTCATCTGGAGACTGTGCAAAATCACGGCCTTCCCCATGACACAGAGCATCCTTTGCCCCCGCAGAAGCCCCTGGATCTCCCGCAGCTCACCCTTGGGCCCCTCTGGTAACCACAGACCCTTCAACTTAAAAGATTCACACTGGACAGAAACATTTAGACATCCAGTCATCTTAGTGTCCAAGTACATTTACACTTTTCAAAATGGGTGGTGAGTGGAGTGTGGTATAGTAAATGATCTATTAATTCTTGAATATAAAGTTAGAGAGAAACCACTCTGACATTTGCAATAGGAAACTAATGGGGTGTTTTATTTGAAACTGCCACTTATCACATATGCAGATAAATGAGCTTTCTTTGGAGGTCAAAACCAAAGTCTCCCTCATAGCTAGAGATGAGGAAAAAATGCAGAAATCACTTTGGATCAAACATGAACTGAGGCTGAATTAAAACGCTGCAGACTCACCAGGATGTGAAAAATGGTTCCTTAGAGGCTATGCCAGCTTGAATTTTAATAAATCAAACTTCTACTTGCTCTTGGCTGGTACCTGCTCCACAGCAAAATACTGGCTTTCAGTGTGCCTAAGGACACCTGCACAGGTGTTCAGGTAGCAGCAGGGTAGCAGAAACTCACAGGTTAAGATTTTGACCACGTAAGCAGATATGTGGCACTTTGTCCAACAAATGCAAACAATGTAACCTAATCGTTTGTACCCTCATACTAATATGAAACTAAAAAATACATATTTCAGCCAACAAGTGAGAGGAAGTAGATGATTCTCAGACTACTGAGAGGTTATTGCAAAGGTAGTGCAGAAAAGTGCTATTGAATAAAGAAAAAGAAACCTCCCTGCTGAGATTCACAGTATCCTTTGAAACTTAAATGTGATCTTATATTTGAAAGACCTATTCCATAGTAGGTTGAAGAATTTCCTGGCAAATTTGTAGTTTTCAGGAACTCTTCCAATCAATGAAGAATTCTACTGTCATACCCTATTATAACAGTTGTTTGAGTTGAGCCACTGCTAGGTAACACTTTATGGCCAAGACAAGTCCTTATCCACATCTCATTTTCTTACTCCAGCACAAATGGCAAGGTTATATTGCCACTTGTCAGTCAAGAAGGATCATGTGACATCACTTTGTTATTAAAATATGAGCAGAAACTTTATTGTCACAACCATTTTGATATAAGTTGTCACATGAGTAGTGGATTAATTCTCAATACATGATAATAACAAAGCACAGACCACTTCATGTCTACATCCAGGGACTTAAGTCATCCATGTTTGTTTCCTTTGATGTGAGAAAGTAGATTCTGTGCCTTTAATGCCCTGGAAAAGGGCTGATATATTCAAAAGAGGGTAATACACCATAAGGTACCAAGCGCTGGAATTCCTTCTTGCTCCCTGCCACTTTCACGGCCCTGAGGCACACCCATCAATCAATCTTCTGAGAGATCTCCTATCTTCCAGGACCAGTCTCAGGCAGAAACCCAAATGGTCCTGCTGGGATTGAGGATTTCTCTCCTCATGACCTCTGTTGTGCAGCAAGTTGTCAACACTCTCCAGATCCAATCTCAGTCAATTTAGCTGGGACTTGTGCCCAGCATGCTATCTCTGCACTCACAACTACTCAGCTCAAGATGCAGCTTGTGTTGAAGTTTATATGTAATTTCCAAAATCTAACAATTAAGAATTCCCTTCCAGGGCCGGAGGAGAGCTGGAGCCCTGGACCATGTCATGAGCTGAGTGCTTCCAGGAAAAGGGGAGTCTTTGGTAGCGCACTACAGGCTCAGTGGGTAGGGCGCTGGCCCCATATACCGAGAGTGGTGGGTTCGAACCCAGCCCTGGCCAAACTGCAACAAAAAATAGCTGGGCGTTGTGGCGGGCGCCTGTAGTCCCAGCTACTAGAGAGGCTGAGGCAAGAGAAGCACCTAAATCCAGGAGTAAGAGGTTGCTGTGAGCTGTGATGCCACAGCACTCTACCAAGGGCGATAGAGTGAGACTCTGTATCTAAAAAAAGAAAAAAAAAAAGAATTCCCTTCCAAAATATTGTGATTCAGGAAGAGCTGGCGGGAGATGATGAAGCCTTTTGGTGCGTCTCCTAGTGGTTAGAAAATAATAATCCTTGCTACATGAATGAATGGCAAATCGCTATGATGGCGAGTTATTATTCAAATGCCTACGTATGTAACACCTAACCTTTCGTTAAAATGATCACCTTATTACATAAGTGGCTGTGAATTTTTCCTTTCTGAGGTTGATCCAGGAGGGTGGGGCAGGGATGTCTTGTCAGCTGCCCACAGAGCCAACCTGGGCCATTATGTCTCCAGAAAGGAAGTTTGAGCAAATAGTGAGAGTGGTGGGCTTCAGGGACACTCCCCAGACACCACAGTATCCCTAGACCTGTATTAGGATTTGGACAGGAGATGGGTGGGAGAGGGCTTTGGGTTCCTGCTGCAGTGAGGGTCAGCCACCTAGGAGACATCTAAGAAGGAGCACTGGCTGGATCCATCTGAGGGGCCTGATTGGCTAGTGAAAGGGACATGGGGCCGGAGGAGAGCTGGAGCCCTGGACCATGTCATGAGCTGAGTGCTTCCAGGAAAAGGGGAGTCTTTGGTAGTGCACTCCAGGATGGAAGCAAGGACACTGTCGGAAACAGGGACACGGCATGGCCCTCTTGGAGTGAGATGATGGGTGTGGCCAAGGACTGCAGGGCTGCAGCAGCGATGACACACGTGCTCCCCGGCCTCTCCTGGAGGCATTTCTGGGCCCCAGCACCCTTTGCAGCAGCCTCCTGTGTGGGCACACGCCATCCAGGGATGAGCCAGTCCTGACCAGGGCAAGACAGCAGACAGGAGTCTCCCCACGCCCAGCTGTGGGAAGGTCCCGAGGCTGTCTGGGTGCCCTGAGCCTGCCCCCTGTGCGGTGCTGCGCATCCTCTCAGGTCTTTCCTGCTCCCTGGGCAGCCTCCTTGTCCCACCAGCTGTGGCTAAAGCCCTGCTCTGAACTCCAGCCTCCTTGGCAATGACTGAACAAATCAGAGGTGCAATCACCTATAAATTCCCACAAAAGGGATCCTTCCTACAGGCAATCTTTGCTTCAGAGCTCCCCTTTGGGATAGCAGAGACTTTGATAGATATTTGCAAAAGATGAGAGGGAGAAATGGGGTATATATTGTTGCAAGTTTTTATACTGCATGTGAAATAATATATTATTTGAAGGCTAACTGTGATTAATTAAAGTTTATCCAGGGGTTCTCAAACTACGGCCTGCAGGCCATATGAGGCGGTATAATTGTATTTGTTCCTGATTTGTTTTTTTACTTCAAAATAAGATATGTGCAGTGTGTATAGGAATTTGTTCATAGTTTTTTTTTTTTTTTTTTTAACTATAGCCCGGCCCTCCAACGTTCTGAGGGACAGTGAAATGGCCCCCTGTTTAAAAAGTTTGAGGACCCCTGTAACTTTAGGACAACATAAAAAACATTTCCCATAAGAGGTATACATAATTAGCCAACAATACAGATAAAGTGGAATAATAAAAATATTAAGTTATAAAAAATTGAAAAAAGGGGGAAAAAGAAAAAATAATATATGGAACAAATAGAAAACAAATAGTAGATTTTAATTCTATTATTTTGATAATTTTAAGTATAAGAGGACTAAAGATACTGATTCAATGACAAATTTTCAGATTGGGTAACAATGCAGGAACAAAATATATACTTCTACAAGGTACCCACACCAAATATAAAGGCATAAAGAGCAAAAAAGTAAATGTTTGGGAAAATATGATGCTAAAACTCATTAAAAGAAAGCTAGAATGGCTATATTAAATCAAACAAAGTAGA
The DNA here is from genome assembly GCF_027406575.1 of Nycticebus coucang. Lineage (NCBI taxonomy): Eukaryota > Metazoa > Chordata > Mammalia > Primates > Lorisidae > Nycticebus > Nycticebus coucang. The sequence goes on from NC_069804.1 coordinate 180,466,340, forward strand.
TTTTATAGCAAACTACTGTTAGAACTATCCTTTCTCTGGGGATAGTTTTAGTATCTTAAGTAATTTGCTTGGGCTCTTCCACAGTTCATCTGAGAACAATTATGTTCATAAAGTGGATGCTGTGGTGTTCTTCCCATAGCCTTTCGGTACCAAAGTGCATATTTCTCGAACTTCTTAGACTCAACAGGTCATAGACTGAGAGCTCAAATCTGAATGTTTCTCTAAAAATCTCTATTTCTGGAAGGGAACTGACTCAATCCTTCCACAAGGAAGCAATGAATGACTGCCAGCGAGGATGCACAAAGCCTGGCCCAACTTTTTCCATTCTAGACAGCAATAAATGTCTATGTCAGCTCCAGAACTCACCAAGGGAATGGTCATAGCCACAGTATGTTAACTAGTGTGATGAAAATGTGTCAAACGGTCTATGAACCAAGTGTATGGTGCCCCATGATCATACTAATGTACACAGCTATGATTTAATAAAAAAAAAAAAAGAAAAGAAACTCCTTCCTTCACCTATTTTTTCTTTTTTGAGACAGAGTCTCAAACTGTCGCCCTTGGTAGAGTGCTGTGGCGTCTCGGCTCACAGAAACCTCAAACTCTTGGGCTTAAGCGATTCTCTTGCCTCAGTTTCCCAAGTAGCTGGGACCACAGGCGCCTGCCACAACGCCCGGCTATTTTGTTGTTGTTGTTGTTGTTGTTGCAGTTGTCATTGTTGTTTTAGTAGGCCCAGGCCGGGTTCGAACCCGCCAGTCTTGGTGTATGTGGCTGGCGCCCTACCCACTGAGCTACAGATGCCACCACCTCTACCTATTTCTAAAAGATAAAGTAAACTAAAATACAAAGCAAGTTTAAGAAAGGAAATGATGAAGTTAAATACAGACATAAATGACACTACAAAAACAGAGACAATTAATAAAACCAAAGGCTGTTTTTTAAAAGATCAATAAAGTACTGATTCTTTAACTAGACAGACAAAGAATATACAAAGAGAAAGTACAAATAACTAATATCAGAAATAAAAGAGGGGTATCACTACAGACACTGCAGAGAATAGATGGAAAACGGAAAACATTTTTTAATTTTTTTTTACATATACATGTGTTTATTAAGTTTCCACTTTTTGCCTTCACATAATTAAAAAGGCTTAAAATTTAATAATAAAAACAATGTTTAAGATGAGGCCTAGAGGGCAGTGCCTGTGGCTCAAGGAGTAGGGCGCCGGCCCCATATACTAGAGGTGGCAGGTTCAAACCGGGCCTCAGCCAAAAACTGAAAAAAAAAAAGGACGATTTACCCTAATAAAGAACGCTTTAAAAAAAAGATGAGGCCTAGAAACAAAAACCTTGTAAAGAATGACGTTAAATACAGTCAGAAAAGAAATCAGAAAATTGCTGCATCGAAATATTAAGCAATAATAATAATAATGCAAAGAAAGTAACATTCACATTGTCAAATAAGAGAATGTCTATTATAGGATGCTTTGACTCTGAGATTCAGTATGGGAGTCATCAGTTAACTTCTTCTTATTATTATTTTTTTTAAGTCTCAAAAAATAGACTACTAATATTTATAAATAAAAGTAAAAGATAATTTCAAAAAACAGGTCATGACAAATTTATAGACAATAGAAAAAGAAGAAATACTTCAAAATCATTCTAGTTGATCTGGGTATACCTGATATTAAAATTGGAGAGAATATATTATTATAAACGGGAAATTACAAACATATTTCACTTATAAATGATGATGCAATATCCTAAATAACATATTAACAAATTAAATTAAAAATTAATGTTTAAGTAATATACTTTGGTCAAAATTAAATCCAATTTATGTGAGAATTAGTCACTATTTTCTTTTCTGCTCTTCTTTTCCTTTCCCTCACCCCCTCCCTCCTTCTCTGTTTGGTCTCCTCTTCCCCCATGCCCCACTCTGTCATTAATTGTCATTAATTGTCCTCATATCAAAGATGAATGCATAGGATTCATGCTTCTCCATTCCTGTGATGCTTCACTAAGAATGATGTGTTCCACCTCCATCCAGGTAGTACACATGCTGCAAAATCTCCATTTTTGACGGCTGCATAACATTCCCTGGTATACATATACCACAGCTTACCAATCCCTTCCTGGGTTGAAGGACATTTAGGCTGTTTCCACATTTTAGCGATTGTAAATTTGGCTGCTATTGGCTGCTATAAACAGCCTAGTACAAGTGTCTTATAATAAAAGGGTTTTTTTTCCTGGATAGATGCTCAGTAATGGTATTGCAGGATCAAATGGGATGTCTGGGTTGAGTTCTTTGAGGGTTCTCCATACTTCCTTCCAAAAAGGTTGTATTAGTTTGTAGTCCCACCAGCAGTGTAAAAGTGTTCCTTTTTCTCCACATCCACACCAGCATCTGCAGTTTTGAGATTTTGTGATACAGGCCATTCTCTTTGGGGTTAGATGATACCTCAGGGTGGTTTTAATTTGCATTTCTCTAATAATTAGACATGATGAGCATTTTTTCATGTGTTTGCTGGCCATTCGTCTGTCGTCTTTAGAGAAGATTCTATTCATCTTTCTTCCCCATTGATGTATGAGATTGTTGGTTTTTTTCTTGTGGATTAATTGAAGTTCTGTATAGATCCTGGTTTTTAAGCTTTTGTCTGATTCAAAATATGCAAATATCCTTTCCCATTGGGTAGTTTGTCTATTTGCTTTGGTTGTCTCCTTGGCTGTACAGAAGCTTTTCAGTTTAATTAAATCCCACTTATTTATTATTGCTGTTGTTGCTATTGCCATGGCAGTCTTCCTCATAAAGTCTTTCCCCAGGCCAATATTGTCCAGTGTTTTTCCTATTCTTTCTTTGAGGATTTTTATCATTTCATGCTTTAAATTTAAGTCCTTTATCCATTTTAAATCAATTTCTGTGAGTGGAGAAAGGTGCAGGTCCAGTTTCAGTCTTTTACATGTGGATATCCAGTTCTCCCAGCACCATTCACTGAATTGGGAGTCTTTTCCCCAGTGTATGTTCTTGTTTGGTTTATCAAAAATTAGGTGGCTGTAAGATGTTAGTTTCATTTCCTGGTTTTCTATTTGATTCCAAATGTCTATGTCTCTATTTTTGTGCTAATACCATTCTGTTTTGACCGCTACGGCCATGTAGCACAGCCTAAAATCTGGTATTCTGATGCCCCTGGCTTTGTTTTTAGTATTAACAACTGCCTTAGCTGTACGGGTTTTTTTCTGGTTCCATACAAAACGAAGAATTATTTTTTCCAAGTCTTGAAATTATGATGTTGGTATTTTAATAGGGATGGCATTGAATCTGTAGATTGCTTTGGGAAGTATAGACATTTTAACAATGTTGATTCTTCCCAGCCATAGGCATGGTATGTTCTTTCATTTGTTAATATCCTCTGCTATTCGTTTTCTTAGGGTTTCATAACTTTCTTTATAGAGGTCTTTCACCTCTTTTGTTAGGTATATTCCTACAGATTTCATTTTCTTTTTCTTTCTTTTTTTTTTTTTTTTGAGACAGAGTCTCACTATGTCACCCTCAGTAGAGTGCTGTGGCGTCCCAGTTCACAGCAATCTCAAACTCTTGGGCTTAAGCAATTCTCTTGCCTCAGCCTCCCATGTAGCTGGGACTACAGGTGCCCGCCATACTTGGCATGATCTCTCTTCTATGGTGATCCCTCTAGCCGCTATCCGCCCCCCGCACACACATACGTATAGACACATTCACACTCATGCATGAATACCAGTTTTTAACACATTTCAGTTTCACAGGTCTGCTTTGTAGATTGCAGAGTTTTTAACATAGTGATGGCCCCCCATTCACCACTTCCATGTCATAAACCCAAAGCCACTGCATTTGGAGCATGCAAATAGAAATATCTTCTAAGCTTTTGCTAAACAGATATAAATTAAAATATACACAAAAATCTAGAAACCACAGCTCTGTCTAACTAATCAGTCAAGCACAGGACACATTTACACAACAAAGATGAAAAACATACATAAAGGAATAGATTTCAAATACATCTACACAGTACGGAAGCAAAAATCTGTGGAAGCCATGGTTCTACGGCCAGGCTAACTGTAGGAGAGCCCTCCAGACTCTGGTGAGTACAGGAAAGTAATCCATTTACCTACAGGGGAGTCAGGGATCAGGAGGGAGAGGAGAATAATTGAAGCTAAATCTTTCTGAATGTATCTGGCTTTGCAGTTCTGCTTTATAACTATGTAAATATTTGACATGATTTTTAAAAAGTTATATTTTTAAAAGGCAATTCCTATTAATAAAGAAGCTGAGAAAAATGAGCCTAACTATATGTCAATCGAAGGCATAATCACATAGAGAAGAATTATCTCAGTGCCTATGGCTCAACGAGTAGGGCGCTGGTCCCATATGCCAGAGGTGGCGGGTTCAAACCCAGCCCCGGCCAAAAAAAATAAGAAAGAAAAGAGAAGAATTATCTTAGGTGAATTTGAGATACAATGGTCAGTTGTATATCTCACTTTAGATATATCCTAATGGTGCAAAGAACACAAAGAGATCTTAAACTGCATTTAGTACAGTGAAATGGTAAATGGATCATCTATCACTTATACTTCCCTTAGTTTACTCACTCATCTCCTAAATAGATACTTGTTGGGATTCTAGAGTTAACAAAAGTCTAGAAGCGGGCGGCGCCTGTGGCTCAGTGAGCAGGGCGCCGGCCCCATATACGGAGGGTGGCGGGTTCAAACCCAGCCCCGGCCAAACTGCAACAAAAAAATAGCCGGGCATTGTGGCGGGCGCCTGTAGTCCCAGCTACTTGGGAGGCTGAGGCAGGAGAATCGCCTAAGCCCAGGAGTTGGAGGTTGCTGTGAGCTGTGTGACGCCACAGCACCCTACCGAGGGCAATAAAGTGAAACTCTGTCTCTACAAGAAAAAAAAAAAAAAAAAGTCTAGAAGCTCTGATCTCCTTTATAGGGGAGGATGTAAGCATTTCTATAATTCAAAGTAATCTGAGAGAGGTGACAACATACATCCACACAAAACTTTATACATCAATTTTCACAGAAGCATTATGCATAATATCCCCAAAGTGGAAAGAAGCCAAATTTTCATCATCTGATGAATAAAGTATGGTGTACCTACACAATGGAATATTATTTTTATCCATAAAAAGGAATGAAGTACTGATCCATTGTGCCCCAACAATAAAAAAAAAAAAAATCATCCTACTTTGAAGTGACTATACACACACATGTATGAGTGGTGAGTCACACAAGTCAAGAATGGTGCACTGATTGGCAGCTGCCCCGCTTACTAATGGTGCAGGCTTAAAGCAGGAGCCTGATTTCTCTGAACTTATTTTCTCTTTGATGTTGAACAAAAATATAGCAAACGAAAAGTACCTGAAAGTGTTTTAATAGGTTTATTGAAATACTTTAAGTTAAAGCACATGGGATGTTTTAGTGATTAAATTCATGTTTATTCTTAATCTTTCTAGTCACTTAGTCACACATTTTAGGAATATTTTCTGAGCTCTTAACATGTGCTAGCTACTTTCTGGGTATTTGCAATAAAAAAAAGCAAAGGATCTTAAAAAAAAAAAAAAAAAAAAAAAAAAGAAGTACTGACCCATTCTACAAGGATGAACCTTGAAAACATCGTGCTCAGTGAAAGAAGCCAGACACTTCAGACCACGTAGTGTGTGATTCCACTTATGTGAAATATACAGAAATAGGTACAGAGACAGAAATAGATTAGTGGTGGCTGTCAGAGGCTGCAGTGAAAGGCAATGAGTAGTGACTCTGTATTCAGGATAGTGTTTGTTTTTGAGATAACAAAAAATATTTTATTATATATTGTGGCAGTGGTCATACAACTCCTAACCCCTGTGGCCTGGCTCTCAATGCCTCCAACCTCCTTGGGGACCTTCCTGCAAAAAAGTTTTCTATTTTGTATCTTCCTCCCTCTGTTTCTTCTGAACTTTTTCACAGTAAGTCACCTATTTTTATTTGGTTTGTAAATACTTTTCTTTGGTCTCTCCTGTCTTCTGCTTTCCCATTTTTTCTGCTCCCTGTTTGCTCCTTGGTCCATTACATTCTGTGTCCTGTCCTCACTGATCCACTGAAACAGCGCACAGCACTGGTCCCCAATGCCCTAAATTGAGAGTCAAATGAACACTTGTCAGTCCTTATCTTATTCTGCCCCTTAGCAGTAGTGTTGTCCTCTGTGACCACCTGGACCTCTACCCCCGACCTTCCTGACCTTTGTTTATATGCCTCTCCTCCCACCTCTTTGGTGTCCCTTAACTGATGATGCTTCCAAGAGCCTTGTCACCTACTCCAGGCCACACATCAGCAATTATAGTCCTCTCTTCTGGACTCTTAAACCAGCCAGAAATCCCCCCTTGACAGAGCAAATTTACACCTCAGGTTCAGCATTTTGGGACAATAACAACCAAACTCTACACATTTTCTCCTTCCTCCTAAACTGCTACTCCTCCTGTGTTTCACCATTCGTGTGGTCACAAAGCCAGACAATTGGGACGTATTCAATACTCTTCATTTCCCCCACCAGCATTAATTCTACACACAAAATATTGCTGTTATTTATCCCCTCCTCGCAGTAGTGTACCAACACATATTAACAACTATATACCAGAAAGCCCTGATTTTCAGCATTTGCAAATTTCTATCACTTATCTTCTTCTTTTCTTTTTTGGAGACAGAGTCTCACTATGTCACCCTCAGTAGAGTGCTGTGGCATCACAGCTCACAGCAACCCTCCCATTCTTGGGCTTAAGCAATTCTCTTGCCTCAGCCTCCCAAGTAGCTGGGATTACAGGCACCCAGCACAACGCCCGGCTATTTTTCATTGTTGTTTAGCTGGCCTGGGCCGGGTTTGAACCTGCCACCTTTGGTGTATGTGCCTGGCACCATAACCACTGTGCTATGGGCACCAAGCCACGCATCTTCTCTCATCATAGCTAACTTAAAGAGGTCAATGTGAAGTCACTGCTGGAAATGATCTTTAATAGCACACAATTATATACTATTTGAAGTATATCTATCTAAATACAATAGATGTAAACCTCAAAAGCATAGTTAGTATCTTAAGTTTAAATCTTTAATCCAGTGAGAGTCTATCTTAGTTAATGGTGAAAGGTGTGGGTCCAGTTTCAGTCTTCTACAGGCCGCCAGCCAGTTCACCCAGCACCATTTGTTACATAGGGAATCTTTTCCCCACTGAATGTTTTTAATTGGCTTGTCAAAGATCAAATAACGGTAAGTAGCTGGGTTCATCTCTTGGTTCTCTATTCTGTTCCAGACATCTACCTCTCTGTTTTTGTGCCAGTACCATGCTGTTTTGATCACTATTGATTTATAGTATAGTCTGAGGTCTGATAGCGTGATTCCTCCTGCTTTGTTTTTATTTCTGAGTAATGTCTTGGCTATTCGAGGTTTTTTTCTGATTCCATATAAAATGAAGTATTATTTTTTCGAGATCTTTAAAGTATGACAGTGGAGCTTTAATAGGGATTGCATTAAAATTGTTTATTGCTTTGGGTATCAGAAAGCCCAAATTTAACAATGTTGATTCTTCTCAGCCATGAGCATGGTATGTTTTTCCATTTGTTGATATCTTCAGCTATTTCTTTTCTTAGAGTTTCATAGTTCTCTTTATAGAGATCATTCACATCCTTCGTTAGGTAAACTTCCAAATATTTCACCTTCTTTGGCACTACTGTGAACAGAATAGAGTCCTTGACTGTTTTTTCAGCTTGACTATTGTTGGTATATATAAAGGCTACCGATTTATGAGGTGCCCATCGACCCACGAATGGATCAATAAATTGTGGTACATATACACCATGGTAAATTATGCAGCCTTAAAGAAAGATGGAGACTTTACCTCTTTCATGTTTACATGGATGGAGCTGGAACATATTCTTCTTAGCAAAGTATCTGAAGAATGGAAGAAAAAGTATCTAATGTACTCAGCCCTACTATGAAACTAATTTATTGTTTTAAGCTATAACCCAATCATAGCCCAAGAATATGGGGAAAGGGGAAAAGGAGGGGAGGGGAGGGGGGAGAATGGGTGGAGGGAGGGTAATTGGTGGGACCACACCTATGGTGCATCTTGCAAGGGTACATGTGAAATTTATTAAATGTGGAATATACATAACAATAACTAAGAAAATGCCAGGAAGGCTATGTTAACTAGTTTGATGAAAATATTTCAAATTGTATATAAAACCAGCACATTGTACTCCACGACTGCATTAATGTACACAGCTATGATTTAATAATAAAAATATATAAAATGTTTGGTATAGAAATACAAAAAAAGCATAGTTAATAGTCAATTTTAGAATAATAAAGAAGTGATGACTTCTGAATTTTCATTACCATTATTTTTAATACAATTCACTTAAATGTAATTCTCTCCAACAGTTACTTCTTCTGTGACCTCAGTCACCTACGCATTTGGTGACTCAGTTTCCCTTTTTGTTAAATGGGCTGAGTGATAGTTCTGACATCCTGAGACTGCTGTGAAGATGCCTAACTTTTACTTTCTACCACTCAGTATGCTCCGCAAAAGGCTGAGATCCCTGGTCTACCCTAGCTCTTGGCCCTACTCCAAGGCTAAATTATTCCTTTCCTGTTCTTCAGCTTGTCACTCCAGCCTTTCGTCCCTTAAAATAAACATGGCTTCTAGTAGAATATTTACTGTGTAGAAACTGTTTAACATCTTGAACACAGTATTTCATGTAATTCTGTCAATGAAGTTGATATTGTTATTCCATTTTATAGATGAAATAACAAATGCTCAGAAATGTAACTTGCCCAATCACATGCTGATCCAACTTTCGAACCCAGGTCTGTGTGACTCCAAAATTCCAGCTCTTACATTATGTACCTGCATGACCCTACAATTAATATGTCCCATTTGACATGGTGAAGTCAATATTAAGGAACATGAATGAATCAACATAAATAACATGGTTGAAAAATGCAATATTCCTTTATAAAAGCAAACAGGGAATATTATTATCATTTTTCTTTTGAGTTTTGCTTTCCACTGGTTTTCACTCATCTTAGTTTGAAGGTTATTTTTTTTCTTTTCTTCCTTTAGCGATTCTCTTGCCCTTAGCCTCCCAAGTAGCTGGGACTACAGGCACCTGCCACAATGCCCAGCTTTTTTGGGTAGAGACAGGGTCTCACTCTGGCTCACTGCAGCTCAGGATGGTCTCAAAACTCTGAGCTCAGGCAATCCACCTGCCTTGGCCTCCCAAAGCGCTAGAACTACAGGCGTGAGCTGCCATGCCTGGCCTGGGAACATTATTATTTGATAGGCTTTCAACAAAGCCAAATTTCTCTAGGATGACAGAAAATGTTATCATGAAAATTTCACACCCAGCAAGCAGGATCCTGGCTCCCCAGTTTCTATATATTTTTTTTCTTTAATCTTCCCAAAGAATAGAACACCTGCTGGCCATGTACACCCTTACCAATCCATTCAGAGCCTTAAAGAAAATCCTTGGTACTGATAAGAATCACCATCTCCTAGAGCTATATGAGGTAACGGTAAGAAACATTAGTCTCAGGAGGTTGTAGGTTTATAGGAATTCCATATCTTCTAGGTTTTCCAATTTGTTTGTATATAATTATTGATAGTACTTTCTTTTGTTGTTGTTGTTGTTGCAATTTTTGGCCGGGGCCGGGTTTGAACCTACCACCTCCGGTATATGGAGCCGGTGCCTTGAGCCACAGGTGCCACCCTGATAGTACTTTGTTATGACCCTTTGTATTTTTGTAATATTGGTTGCAATGTCTCTTTTAAATTGATTATTTTATTTATTTAAGTCTTCTAGCTTTTTGTCTTAGTCTAGCTAAAGGCTTGTCTGTTTTGTTCATCTTAAAAAAAAAAAAAAAGGGCAATGCCTGTGGCTAAAGGAGTAGGATGCCGGCCCCATATACCGGGGGTGGCAGGGTCCAGCCTGGCCCCAGCCAAGACTACAAAAAAACAAAACAAAACAAACAAACAATAAATCCTCTTAGATTGTTGATCTTTTCTCTTGTTTTTCTATTCTATATTCCATCTATTTCTACTCTAATCTTGATTGTTTCCTTTCTTCTCCTAACTTTGGGCTTAATTTATTCTACTTTTTCAGGTTTCTTAAAATGTTAAGTTAGGTTGGTTATTTGAGATTTTTCTGTTTTCTAAGGTACACGTTCATAGCTATAAATGTTCCTCTTAGAGCTGTTTCTGCTGCATCCCATAAGTTTTGGTATGTTATGCTTCCATTTTCATTTGTATTGAGATTTTTTTTAAACTTATCTTTTCCCCCCTCCTTTGATTCATTGGTTGTTCAGGTACATGTTGTTTAATTTCCACATTTCTGAATTTTCCAATTTCTTTCCTGTTTTTGATTTCTAGTTTCATAACATTGTGGTATGAAAAGATACTTGATGTGATTTAAAAATTCTTGAATTTTTCAAGACTTGTTTTGTGACCTAACATGTGATCTATCCTGGAGAATGTTCTGGGTGCCCTTAAGAAGCATATTTAATTGAGGAGGGGAAATATTTGTACACTGAAAACTATAAAATACTGATGAAAGAAATTGAAGAATATTATAGAAATTAACTTATGTAACATAATAACAAAGAAATTAAAAGAGTCACGAATGCATGGAAAGTATATTGAATTAATATGTTAATTATATATAATTAATAAATATAATTAAAATTTATATTAATAAATATTAATATAATTAATATTTCTAAAATGTCCATACAACCCAAAGAAATCTATAGATTCAATCCTATTCCTATCAAAACTCCAATGATACTTTTCATAGAAATAGAAAAGACAATACTAAAATTTGTATGTAACCTGAAATATTTCAAAAAGCCAAAGCAACCTTGAGCAAAAATAACGAAGCTGGAAGCAGAACATTATTTAATTTCAAAATCTATTATAAAGCCATAATAATCAAAACAGCATGTTACTGGCATAAAACCAGTCACAAAGACCAATGGAACATAGCAGAGAGCACAAAAATAAGTCCATGTATTTAGGGACAATTGATTTTTGACAAAGATACCAACACTGTAAAATGGAGAAAGAAAATTTTCCTAAATAAATGGTGCTGGGAAAACTGTACATTCACATGCAGAGCAACGAAATTAGAATGTAATCTCACATCATATACAATAATCAACTCAAAATGGATTAAAGACTTAAATGTAAGACCTGAAACTGTAAAAGTACTAGAGAAAAACAGGGGAAATCTTCAGGACATTGGTCTGGGCAAGGATTTTTTTGGCCAAAATCACAGGCAACAAAAGCAAAACAAAATATTGAAAAAAGCAATATTCCTTTATAAAACCAAACAGGGAACATTGTTGTTTTATAGGTTTACAACAAAGTCAAATTTATCTAGGATGACAGAGAAGCAAAACAGATAAATAGAATTACATCAACCTAACAAGCTTTTGCACAACAAAGGAAATAAAGAGCAAAATAAAAAAGCAACCTTTGCAAATCATACCTATATTAAGGGGTTAAAATCCAATTTACAGAGAGTGCCAAAAATGTATACACATTTTAAGAAAGAAAGAAAATGTTTTAAATTTGCAACACTCAAATTGTTTCACTTCTGCAATTACAAGAGGTGCTCATTGTAACTTGTATTCATCTTTTGTTAACCATACATATTGAATATTACAACTTTAATACAATTTTATCCTTTCTTAAAATGTGTATATATGGGACAGCGCCTGTGGCTCAGTTGGTAAGGCGCCGGCCCCATATACCAAGGGTGGCGGGTTCAAATCTGGCCCCGGCTGAACTGCAACCAAAAAATAGCTGGGCATTGTGGCGGGTGCCTGTAGTCCCAGCTACTTGGGAGGCTGAGGCAAGAGAATCGCTTAAGCCCAGAAGTTGGAGGTTGCTGTGAGCTGTGTGATGCCATGGCACTCTACCGAGGGCCATAAAGTGAGACTCTGTCTCTACAAAAAAAAAAAAAAATGTGTATATATGTTTTTGGCATCCTCTGTATATAACTAACTCAAATAATTCAACATTAAGAAAAATAACCTGATTTTAAAATGAGCAAAGACCTGAATAGGCATTTCTCAAAAGAAGACAATACAAAAAGCCAACAGATACATGAAAATGTGTTAAACACCACTATCATCAGGGAATTCAAATCAAAGCCATAAAAACATATCATTTTATACTTGTTAGATGGCTATTATCAAAAAATCAAAAGATAACAGGCATTGGTGAGGATGTAAAGAAAAGGCAACCATTGGGCACTGTTGGTGAGGATGTTAAATTAGTACAGACACTATGGGAAACAGTATGGAGGTTATTCAAAAAATTCAAAATAGGATTACCAGATGATCCAGCAATCCCACCACTGGGTATATATCTTTAAAAAAACGAAGTTAGCATGTTGAGGAGATATCTGCACACCTATGTCCATTGCAGCATTACTCATAATAGTCCAGATATGCAATCAATCCAACTTTCCATCAGTGGATACAGATGAATAGATAAAGAAAATATGAAAAAAATATATAGGTCACTATGGAAGTTTTGAGACAGACTGTGTTGTCCATTTTTTCACTTCCAAGAAACACAGTCAACAGCATCCGTTCTGATTCACCTGTGAAAGTTTCAATTTGCTTGACCTATTGGTGTTACTGTGAGGGCTTCATTTTTTTCCACCCCTGCAGATATGTTTCTTGATTCTTGTGTATCACAAAACTTGCAAATCAAAACCACCCTGAGATATCATCTAACCCCAGCGAGAATGGCCCACATCACAAAATCTCAAAACTGCAGATGCTGACGTACAGATGCTGGCGTGGATGTGGAAAGACAGGAACACTTTTACACTGCTGGTGGGACTGCAAACTAGTACAACCTTTCTGGAAGGAAGTATGGAGAAACCTCAAAGCACTCAAGCTAGACCTCCCATTTGATCCTGCAATCCTATTACTGGGCATCTACCCAGAAGAAAGAAAATCCTTTTACTATAAGGACACTTGCACTGGATTGTTTGTCACAGTTCAATTTACAATCGCCAAAATGTGGAAACAGCCTAAAATGCCCACCAACCCAGGAATGGATTAACAAGCTGTGGTATATGTATACCATGGAATACTATTCAGTATTTAAAAAGATGGAGACTTTACATCCTTTGTATTAATGTGGATGGAAGTGGAACACATTGTTCTTAGTAAAGCATCACAAGAATGGAGAAGCAAGAATCCCATGTACTCAATTCTGATATGAGGACAATTAATGACCCAGTACACGGTGGGGGTTGGGAGAAGGGGACAGCAGAGAGAGGGAAGGAGGGAGAGAAGTGGGGAAGGTCATGGTGTGTGACATACCTTTGGAGGCAGGACACAATTATAAAAGGGACTTTACCTAACAAATGCAATCAGTGTAACCTGGTTCTTTGTATCCTCAATGAATCCCCAACAATAAAAAAAAAAAATTGTCAGAGGAATAAAAAAAATTATATGGGTCAGTGCCTGTGGCTCAAAGGAGTAGGGAACCAGCCCCATATGCTGGAGGTGGTGGGTTCAAAGCCAGCCCTGGCCAAAAACTGCAAAAGAAAAAAAAAATTATATGTCAGGGTAGCAGAAACATTATAATTCTTAAGAATTAGGGAAAAAACTTACTAAGATTCTGATTTATCTTGTTCAGTTTTAAATTTGTCACCAAAAATTTCTCCAAACCTATGAATATGTTTATTTATTAGATATCTAATATACTCAGTGCTTATATGTCCCTTCCGTTCTATCCCATGTTACCAGTTATTGAGAGTTAACTCAAATTTTAGTAAAATGAAACTATAGCACCATATTTCAAACATTTAGCAAGATATTAAAGTTTTGATTTTTCATTATAATCATTGCAGACTCTATTTACTAAGTGGGAAAACTGAAAAAATAAAAATTGGGTCAGAAAATTTGGCCTGTAGGTGGATGGACTCTCATGAAGAGAAATATTCCTAATGATGTCCAACAAAAAAATTCAGCATACAACACAAAGCAGCAGCAACTTTAATATTAATGTCATCACCAACAGCACCAATGGCAGCAGCTAACATTTATTGAATTATTGTCAAATGACAGGTGACTTGCTCACTCCTCTATCTGGATTTTCTCATTTAATCTTCAGAATAACACCGTAATTAGGTACAATTATTACTCTCCTTTTCCTTTTTTTTTTTTTTTTTAGGACAGAGTTTCACTATGTCACCCTTGGTAGTGTGCCGTGGCATCACAGTTCACAGCAACCCTAACTCCTGGGCTTAAACAATACTCTTGCCTCAGCCTCCCAAGTAGCTGGAAATACAGGTGCCCACCACAATGCCTGGCTATTTTTTGTTGCAGTTGTTTAGCTGGCCCGGGCTGGGTTCAAACCCGCCACCCTTGGTGTATGTGGCTGGCGCCATAACCACTGTACTACAGGCACCAAGTCTACTCTCCTTTTTCAGGTAAATGAGTAGTTTGCCTGAGAACACAAGACTAGTGAATGACATAGCTAGAATTTGAACCTAGGCAATCTCCCTACTATGCCTGTTTTGGTGAGATGCTTTCTAAAACAGTTCCAATGGTTGGATCAATATGGATCAGTAAAATAATTGTTTTCTATCTTATTAATAACCCCATTCTCAATGTGGTCGTCTTATGAGGTTAGTGGCTTAAATCATAAGTCCTCCATACATTAGTGTTTAGACTGAACTACTGAAAACATTTCAATTAAGTATATAAAATGGCATTCATTTCTCCTATTTACTAAATTTACAGTGACTGAGAAGACTGATTTGTTTTTTATACTTATTATACCTTATTGTTTGTGGAATAATAAAAAAAGTTTGTATGTATAGACTCTGTACATATGCATTTTTAAAAACATTTTCATTCCAAGGTTGTTTGAATCCATGAATATGAAAATATACTGATTCTTTTTCTTTCTTTTTTTTTTTTTTTTGAGACACAGGCTTACTGGCATCACAGCTCACAGCAACCTCCTACTCTTGGGCTTAAGCGATTCTCTTGCCTCAGCCTCCAAAGTAGATGGGACTACAGGCACCAGCCACAATGTTTGGCTGTTTTTTTGTTGCAGTTGTCATTGTTGTTTAGCTGGCCTTGGCCGAGATCAAATCCGCTAGCCTTGGTATATGTGGCTGGCGCCATAACCATTGTGCAATGGGTGCTGAGCCAGTATACTGATTCTTAATAAAAGAGAATTACACCATGAATTTGGCAAATCAAATCAGAAAATTAAAATTTTGCCTTAAAAAATTCACTTTTTTAAAATTATTTTTTATTAAATCATAACTTTGTACATTGATGCATTTATGAGGTTCAGTGTACTGCTTTGATATACAATGTGAAATGCTTACATTGAACTAAGTAACACATCCATCACAATTATACTCGTTTCTTAATAGTTTTGAAATGTACCATTGCATCATGCACATTAGGTGAGGTCCCTGAAAATATTCTCTATTCTCCCATATCCCCTCTCCCCTCTCTCTCCTCTTCCCTTCTACTTTCTGGACTATACTTATCTTTTGCCATTCATATGAACATGAAGGTGATTATATATTGATTTCACAGTAGTATTGAGTACACTGGATACTTTTTTTTTTCCATTTTATTTATTTATTTTTTTTTTTAGAGACAGAGTCTCACTTTATTGACCTCAGTAGAGTGCGGTGGCGTCACAGCTCACAGCAACCTCAAACTCCTGGGCTTAGGTGATTCTCTTCCCTCAGTCTCCTGAGTAGCTGGTACTACAGGTGCCCCCCACAATGCCCAGCTATTTTTTTTGTTGTGATTTTGCAGGGGCCAGATTTGAACCCACCACCTTTGGTATATGGGGCCAGCGCCCTACTCAATGAGCCACAGGCGCCGCCCTTTTTTTCCATTCTTGAGATACTTTACTAAGAAGAATATGTTCCAGCTCCATCCAGGTAAACATAAAAGATGTGAAGTCTTCATCCTTTTTATAGCTGCATAGTATTCCATGCTGTACATATACCACAATTTGTTAATACATTCATGGGTAGATGGGCACTTAGGCTGTTTCCATGTCTTGGCTATTATGAATTGGGCTGCAAAAAATTAACTTTGGACCTTGAAAAAAAAACTTTCATGATGACCCATGTATGTGTGACATATATAATATGTATATATATAAATGGACGATTATTTAGCCATATAAAGAAGGAAATCCTTCCATTTGTGACAATATGGATGAACTCTAAGTGAAATAAAGCAGAGAAAGACTATTTACTGCAAGATCTCATTTATGTGTGGAATTTAAGAAGTAGAACTTACAGATACAGTAGAAGAGTGGTAGGTAACCGGGGGTGGGGGAGGAACTGGGGATGTTGCCTAAAGGGTATAAACTTTCCATTGTAAGATGAATAAGATCTATATCTATTTACAGCATGGTGAGTAGTAATAATACTTAATTGTATAATTGAAATTTAGTAAGACAGTAAAACTTTAAGAGTTCTCACCACAGCCCCCCCCACACACACACACAAAATGGTAACTAGATGAGGTAATGGGTGTGTTAACTTACTTGATTGTAGTAATTGAAATTCAAATATTTTACTCCAAAATATATTTCTCTGATATTTTGAGATGGCTGCTCAGAGAGCCAGCCAACAGAAGTAAGCAGGCAAAGATGTCTTTTGGGTGGGCGGGGGAGGGATATTTACATCTGAGTATTCTTTGAGGCCTTCATTTATCAAGCTCTGGGAAAGATTAATTTAGAGTCTGACACCTTTAAAGCTTTGAAAAAAACATTCACTATCTATTCCATCTGAGGGATGCTACCTGTGAGATTTCATCTACACAAGACCACCTTTGCTAGCCAGAACTCCTCCCTGTCCCATAACTTTTTTGCCACCATAACCTGTTTTGCCATGATCCAAGTCCCCATACTGTTTGTAACTTCAAGATGGTATATAGCCTATGCATCCCAATGGAAGTTAGGAAATCACTTCATGATTTTTCCCCATGTAAACATTGATAAATTGTATTCCTTTTCTCCAATTCATCTGTCTTTTGTGAGCCTTCTGAGAGTGAAAGGGAGGGTTTCTCTTGACTCCTACATAATCATTTTGCAATGTATATGTATATCAAATCATCACATTGTACACATTAAGTACATGCAGCTTTATTTATCAATTATACTTCAATAAAACTTGAGGAAAAAGAAATACTAGGAACAAAGTATCAAGAAGAAACATTAATGGTGGGAATAGCAAAATAGAGTCACAGAAAAGCTGGGGAGGCTTCTGAATTGGGATTTTGGTTAACCTTTAATAACCCATGGAAGGGGGTACTCCCAGTATTGTTCAGTTATTCATGGCCTCTCTGGGAAGAATCTGAGGTGCACTCACTTCAATTCCATGCTTACCCATATGGGTTCACCTTCATGTCGCGAGGCCATGGTCACTCAAGACAGCATCTTTGTACTTTCTGCACATGTTCTCAGTACTTCAGATACTGTCTAAAAGATGGCTGAAGTCATAGGTGTCCTTTTTGCCAAGTTTTGGATAACCATCTACTCCCACTAACCATCTTCTGAAAGATGGAGGAGCCCTATGAGAAACAAACAAAGGAAGGAAAGAAGGAAGGAAGGGAGGGAGGGAGGAAGAGAGAGAGACAGAGAAGAAAAGAAAACAGATAGTTACCACCAGCTGGGTTCATTATCTGCTGCTCAAGAGTAAACCAATACATTGAGACAGCAGTGGTTGCAGCAGAGAAAGAGTTTAATATCACAGGGTGTCAAGAAAGGAGATGAATAAAATTTCTCAAATTTATCTCTCTGAGAATTTTTGGACCAAGTGTTTTACAGATAGTTTAGTGGACAAAGGACTAGAGAATTGGGTCTGTTGTTTGTCTTGGGATGAACTCAAGGGTTGAGAAGCAGAAACTGTTTTCTTGTGATGAGTCAGTGCCCAGGTAGAGAGTCCTAGGACTTGTTAAGTCAGTTTCTAAATATGGCCACTGGTCTGGTGTCATCAGTCAGTGCCCTGGAATACAGAGTCTGGAAAGTATTTTAAAGACCAGTCTTAGGTTTCACAATGGTGCTGTTATCTATGTTATCTATGGGATAAATTAAGAAAGCTATGAATTTTATAACCATAAAGCAAGCTAGGAAACAATTGCTAAGATATACACAGACACACACACAGACACACACAGACACACACACACACACACACACACACACATATATATATATAATGCTTATACCTTTGCATAGTTCTGGCCCCTATTACAGTTCACACCTTGTGGATCTTTATTAATTTCATAATGAGCTGTTTCAGAAAGAAGGAAGGAATGAAATTCAGTCCTTAAAAAATGAAGTACTGATACATGCTACAATGTGGATGAACATTTAAAAATTATGCTAAGTAAAAAAAGACAGACACCAAAAAATCCACATTGTATGATTCCATTTATATGAAATGCCCCCAAATCTACATAGACAGAAAGTAGATTAACTCTTGCCTAGGGATAGAGAAAAGGAGAATAAGAAGTGACTGCTAATAGGTAGGTGGTTTCTTTTCAGGATAATTAAAATCTTCTGGAATTAGGTATTGGTGATGGTTGAACAACCTAGTGAATATACAAGAACTACTGAATTGTGCTCTTCAAAGTGATGATATGTGTATTTTTACAAAACAAAATGAAATGACAACCCACAGAATAGTAGTGGAGGATAGGAGAGAGCATCGGTAAAAGGCCCCTCTGCCCTTGTGAGACTCCTAAAGCTGAGAAGGGAATGGGAACTGCGGAAACACACTCCAGCATCACAGGACTTGCCCTATGAACAGGCAGATCACCCTGAGAGATTTTGAAGCTGATAACAAAAACAAAATTCAAACCCAGCTAAACTATCAAATAAATTGACTGCACCTCACACCCAGCAGAAAAAGGCACATTATAATTTACATGCATAAATATTATTTGCCTGAATCTATTTTTTCTTCTACATATAAGGCCTGGCATTTAATGAAAATTATAAAATACTAAAAAGGTCAATGTTACTCAATGTAAACATTAAAATGGAGGAAACTTTACCAATTAGAAACTGCCAACTACCCTCTAAGTAGGGACTTTGCCAATCAAAAAACCACCCGCTAACCACTACCTATGGACTTTAATTGTCCACTTTAACCAAATATTTTCTTCGCCTTGCTTCCATATGCACTTTATAAATGTTTTCCACTTACATCCCTTTGGTGGAGCCCTAACCCACTTGCAGTTTGTTGCTGCCCAATTTATCAATCACTACTTATACAATTAAATTAGTTATATTTTAGTGTATCTAAGTTTTTCTTTTAACACAACTATTTTTAGTTTACTGTACATATTGAAACAAAGAACAGTGATCTCTGAGAGACCAGTTTTCTGAGTTAAGGAGACAGAACTGGGAGTACAGGGAGTCTAAGGATTACAGAGAAAAAGAAGGAAGAGAAGAAAGTTGTACAGAGAGAAATTTCCAGAGCTTACCTAGGGGTGAGAATAGTTCCCATTTCCATTATTTGGAGTGGAAAATCTCGTAAGTCATGGGACATGAACTATAAAACAAAAGGTTTTTCCCTCTGGTAAGAAGGCATTGAAAGCTATAGACTAAAAACTGCTCTAATTTCACCTAAAAAAGTTGAAAGCAAGACTTGAAAGGACTTTACTGTTTTCAAATAACTTAACCATGTATAAGAATAAATCCCAAGAATGTTTTTATAGAAAAAATTCCAGCCTTCAACAACGTAAACTTCACAATGTCTTACACTCAGTTGAAATTATCAGGCTTACAAAGAGGAGGCAAATTAGGATAAACAATGAGTATTAAAACCAATTGACCCAGAAAATAGAGTTATTTTAAAACAATTATTATAGTCATATTCTATACATTCTAGAAATAAGAAGAGACATGGAAGACATTTTAAAAAGACATGTGGAAGTTATAAAAAGACCCCAAATAAACTTTGAGAATTGGAAACTGCAATATTTGAGTTGTAAAAATTAACTGGTCTCAATTAATTGTATTTAAGACATGGAAAAACAAAATTTAGTCAACTTGAAGATATAGCCATCAAAAATTTTCAAAATGAACTGTGAAAGGGCAGTGCCTGTGACTCAAAGGAGTAGGGCACCGGCCCCATATACTGGAGGTGGTGGGTTCAAACCCAGCCCCAGCCAAAAGCTGCAAAAAAAAAAGAACTGGAAAAATAATAAATAGAACATTAGTGAGATATGGGGCAACTTCAGGTCATCTAATGTACATACATATGAAGATCACAAAGTAGAGAAAGAGTGGGGGATGTGAAAACTATTTGAGAAAAGAATGAAAGTTTTCCAAATTTGGTGAAAAATTTAAGCCCACAAACCCAAGAAGCTAAAATAATCCCCAAAACAATAAACATAAACAAGGCACATAATAATCAAATCGGTTAAAATCAGTGAGAACAAGGCTTGGCGCCCATAGCACAGTGGTTAGTGCCAGCCACATACACGGAGGCTGGCGGGTTTGAACCCAGCCCAGGCCAGCTGAGCAGCAGTGACAACTGCAACAGAAAAATAGCCGGGCATTGTGGCGGGCGCCTGTAGTCCCAGCTACTTGGGAGCCTGAGGCAAGAGAATCTCTTAAGCTCAAGAGTTAGAGGTTCCTATGAGCTGTGACGCCACGGCACTCTACCAAGGGTGACATAGTGAGACTGTCTTAAAAAAAAAACCAAAAAGGAACAAAGATAAGAATGATAACGTATTTTTTGTCAAAAAAAAAAAAAAAAAAAGCCAGAGGAGAGTGGAATACTGAAGAAAACAGAACTATCAGCCTAAAGTTCTATATTGATGAAAACATAATATTTTAAGAACTAATATTAAATAAATACATTTTTGTTTTAGGAATACAAAATCTGAATGAATGCATTGCCAACATTTCTGTGCTAAAAAATATTAAAGCATCCCTTCAGGCAGATGGAATGTGTTATCTGAAAAAAGTCTGGATCTACATAAAGGAATGAAGAACTCCAGAAATTGCATCTACATAAATAAACATTAAACTTACGTTTTCATATTATGTAAATGGCTGTAGAACAAATTAACTGTTTAAAGTAATAGTACTTAAGTACTTAATGTTATTGAATATTTTAATAGCATTGTAAGTATTATTAAAAATAGCAATATATGCTGTGGCTTATAACATATGTAAATGTAAAATGTATGTTTAGAATAGACCATAGGATGAGAAGAGAAAAATGGAAGTATTTGTTGGTTTTTATATATCTGAGTATTCTAAGTTCCAGTGGGGAGGCTGGCTGTTGTCCTCTTTGTACATGAGGCATAGTAACCAGATGAGCCCCACACATGGCAGGCATTTGAAAAAAATACTCAGCATTTAAAGTGTGACTATACCAGCTTCTGTGAACTCCAGACAAATTACTCTTCACTGTTCCTTAAAATAAGAAACTCTTACAGGAAGCACTTCAATTTGTGTTCTTAAAGGAAATCAAGAGATGCACATTTAATAGGTTTTAGTTGAGATTAGGCAATGTGAATATTAATCAAGGGGATTATGCACCATGTAGGGAAGCAGAGAGAAAGTGAAGTGAGTCAAGTTCCTTGCTCTTGTTGGAGATGCTTGAACATGATCTCAGAATACGTTCAAAAGAAGGAAACATGATAAAAATGCCCATTGAGTTACTTGGTATTGATATGTTATGAGGTAAAAGCAGTAGTAGGGACCTCTTTCCCAGAAGAGACTTTGAAGCAAAGCTGAGAATTCAGGCAAAGACAAAAATTGGTATCAACAGGAAAAAAGAGTGAGTATATGCAAAATCCTAAGGGTGGTGGTGGTGAAGGGTTGGAGGGACAGTAGGGCAACCAGTCCTATGCTGAGAATGGAGGATACACGAGCAGGTAGGATGACAGTTTGTGTCTATGTGTGTTTAGGTCAAGGTTAGGGCAACAAGGAGTTGGGAGAACAAGAAATGGCACAGTAAGGTCTGCTGGGGATGCAGACATTGGGGACCATGATTTCTTGGCAGTTCTAGACAGCCAGGAGGCAAAGTTGGGATTCGGTGCCTTGGGCAGAATGGCGTCACACCGTGAGGTGCCCATGCAGGAGAATGATGGGCCCATGTCTGAGGAAGGGTCTTCTAGTGCAGAGCTTTCCCAGTCGTGCTCAGAGGGAACCCCAGAGTTCTGTGGTGGGGCGTCAGGGCCCACTGCCTCAAACAGGCAGAAAGGGTACTGGGCGGGCAAGACCTGGGGGTTACAGTCTTCACTTCAACAGACTGCTCTGCCCTCCTCATGTTCAGGGACTGGCTTTCTCTGGAAGGCTGCAGTTGGAATAAGAGCTTCCATGTCTAAGATGTGGCAACCATCATACAGTAGGTAGACAGGAGACGCATCATGGAGTCCTGGCCATTACTTGTGCTATTGCTTTCAGTCCTTTGCTTCTCTAACTTTAGTAACTACAAATGTACCAGCTAACCAAAATAGACACAAGAGGTTAAATGAGATTTAAGAAGGCTGTATATGTTTTCTCCACTAGTTTTCCATCTGCCCTGCAAATGTTCGGGCCTTGGGCTAATCCTCTGTTCTAAACAATGTAGCCTTAGGTAGGACACCCACCCTCTTCTGTACCAAGAACTCAAAAACCAGAGTCAGTCTGAGCTGGGGGCACTATCTGGATCATTTTTAAGGCATGTCCTCATCCAGCCATTTATCTACAGAGTTACTGAATTAATTAGACCTGGGGCATTCACACTCCAATTTCCCCTTCCTTGTGGGTGCATACTCCCTTGCATTGCTCACTGATATTCTTCATCTGTCTCAACAGTCAATCATCAGACACCAACCCTACTCACATAGCAGCAATCTTTATTAGGGGGAGATCCACTGTCCACAGGGAAAACATTGCCAGCCAGCCTCCATAGGTTATCAAGATAGCTCCCAGCCTGGGTCCCTGGCAAGAGTGCACTGGACCCCTAGAGGGGTCAAGGGACTTCAGGGAACTCACCCAGAATGATGCATGGAGCCAGGTATGTTCTTCCCATCAGAGCTGGGGGTCCTAAGGGGGCTGCGGTGTCTGCATCCACCCAACAGTCCCACCCACTCAGATGTCACTGCAGCTTCCAGGTGGGGACGATGGTCCTCAGATTTCCCAAGCCTATTCGTGTGCCTCCTCCTGTCCTCTCTCCTCCCTCCTTCCCTCCCTCAGGTCCTTCCCCACCAGGCTGATCTCTGGAGGCAGATCTCTGAGTGCCAGCCTGCCTGGGGTCCTGTGGCCATGGCTTTGCATGTGGTCCCTCTCACAGACTCTGGACACTGCTCTCCCCTGGATCCCCCCAACACCCCTCACTCGCTAAGATGTCCTGTCTGCTCTCCTTCCAGGCTCCTGCTCAGTCTGATGAAGTCATTCTCAAAGCAAGGGGGGAAATGGAGATTCAGTTTCAGGAGGTTACAGTCTGTTTACACTTCGAGTTAAGTTACAGTTCAATATGTACAAAGAAATCTTTTGACCAAACTTAAAATATGCACAGAGGCAGCTGTAGGCCAAACTTTGATACCCTTTAGGTAAGACAGGAAAGCTAAAAACCTGGAGTAGGAGCAACATCATTCCCTATCTAGGATAAAGCTGTGTCAGAACCATTTACTGCTGGAGGGTATCTTTGTTACGGAGAAGGCTCTGGGTATATTTTTCTCTTACCCCTGCCAAATGAACAACAGAAGTTTGCTCCGATCTTCACTGTGAGAAACTGCTGATGCTCTTAGAGCAGTGGTTCTCAACCTGTGGGTCGCGATCCCTTTGTTCAATTTGTAACAACGCGGGCATTAGGAAGGTTGAGAACCACTGTCTTACAGCTAAAGCCCGCAAAAGGTAGCCTCATAAGACTATAGCTGCCTTGTATCCATGGTACTCTCAGGATATTCCACACTTAGCATCTATAAATTTATTAAAATTAATATTTAAAGGTTTTTAACACTTCATGAACCTAGAATTATCTGCTCCAGATAAGCATATCTTGGATTTGCTGTTTTTCTCCTGAATTTCCAGATTTGGGGGTGATGGTTTGCCATTCAACTTCAGTTCTTTAATAAGTGTGAAGAATAACTGGTTTTCAATTTTCCAAGCATGTTTTTTGTTGGAAGGATAAGAATGTCAACTTCTAAGACCTTTACAGTGACGTCTGAAGTTAGAAGTCCTATATAATATTTTTAGTGGTTACTTTTATGTTTTCTATTATGTATGTAACTTACCAAGATAATTTCAATTGTTCAGTTTGTCCATTAATAGATTGTGCTTTTATGTTGTGTCAAAGGATGTACTGACTATTACATAAATGAGCCAAAACTTGGCCCCTGTGTACTGGCCCCAAATGACCCACACTTTGATTATTTTCTCACAGCAAGCCAGGGCCATCACCCCAAAGCCCACTGGTGCCAAACCAAATTCTTACACATCCAATTGCTTTAAATATAGTCGGAATAAACATATTTTCCCTTTTAGAACCTTACCCACTGCATACCCCACATAAGCACCAATATCTGCTAAACATGGATAGGAGGAACCCTGTAGTTGTAAAAGAGCTGCAGACTCCTGCTGCCCTTTGTAACTCTCTTATCCAGCTATTCTAACCTTGCTGCCAAACAACATCTCCTGGGCGTGAAATCCCTATCTCACATTTCCTCTTCTTTCCTGTGAGGTTCCTTGCCCTATTACTCTTCTCCGTGATGGCCTTTCACTGCTGCCTCTGGGAGATCTCTTTCAGCAGGGATTCCTCCCCTCATGTAACCCTGCTCAAGGCCTGCCAAATAGCACTTTATGTCACTATGTCTCGTGGTCCTGTCTCTTCCATTACCACACTATGCAAAGGTATGATGATTTTCTCTTACCTAATTTTAAAAAATTTACAATTTTAGCTTTGACATTATAGGTCTACAATCTATAGACCCATTACTTTTTTATATGGAGCAAGGCATGGATAGAAATGTATTCTTTGCATACGGATATCCAGTTACTCTAGGCCCCATTGTTAAAAAGACTACTCCTCTCCTCTAATGTCTGTCTTTATCAATAATCAGTTCTCTAGATAGGAATAAGTGTGTGAGTATATTTCTATTCTCTTTTCTGTTCCATCAATATGTACCTATTGCTGTGTCAATATATGTACCACACTGTCCTGATTACTATCACTTCCTAATATGCCTTGCAATCAAGTAGTCTAATCCCTTCAACTTTGCTTTTTAAAGGTTATTTTGGCTATTCTAAGTTCATATTCTTACATTTGAATGAGAACATAATTCTGCCAAATTCTGTTTTTTAAAACAGCCCTCTGGGGGTTTGACATGGATTACATTTAATCTGTGAATGCATTTTGAAAGAATGACATCTTAATGGTATTAAGTCTTACAAGTCACGAATAGTTATATGTCTCCATTTATTCAGGTCTTCATAAATTTACCTCTGCAATGTTTTATAGCTTTTAGTATGCAGATCATTGTTTGCATTTGTTCAGTAAACTCCAAGTTGTAGTTGAGCCCTTTACCAGGAGGTATGCCATATATACCTACATTGTACCCTTTAGGTGAGAGCACACCAATCCCCTCCCACCTCCCATTTCCCACTCACTTGAATTGAATTGTGTTTTTCTCTTGTGTGGGTGTGTACATAGTTGTTCATCTTCTGGCATCATATTAGTATTGAGTACATTGGATGCTTGCTTTTCCGTTCTTGTGATACTTTACTGAGGAGAATGTTCCTCAACTCCATCCAGGTTTATACAAAAGATGTAAAGTCTCCATCTTTTTATGGCTGAATAGTATTCTATGGTATAAATTTATCACAGTTTATTAATCCATTCATGGGTTCAGGAGCACTTGGATGATTCCACATCTTGGCGATTGTGAATTGAGCTGCAATAAACATTCTAATGCAAATGTCCTTACAATAAACTGATTTTTTTTCTGGGTACCTATTAGATACCTAGTAATTAGATTGTAGGATCAAATGGAAGGTGTACTTTTTACTCTCCATACTTCTTTTCAAAAAGGCTATACTAGTTTTTAATCCCACACCAAGTTTACAAGTGTTCCCTTCTCTCCACAACCACTCCAGCATCTGCAGTTTCGGGACTTTGTCGTGTGGGCTAGTCTCACTGGGATTTGGTAATTTCTCAAGGTGGTTTTTATTTCCATTTCTCTGATGATTACAGACAGTGAACATTTTTTCATATGTTTGTTGGCCATTTATCTGTCTTCCTTTGAGAAGATTCTGTTCATGTCTCTTGCCCAATGATAAGTGGGAATGTTTGTTCTTTTTTTGTTGATTAATTTATGTTCTCTGTAGATTCTGGTTATAAGCCCTTTGTCATATTTGTAACATGAAAATATTTTTTTCCCATTCTGAAGGTTGTCTGTCCACTTTAATTGACATCCTTAGTTGGGCAAAAGCTTTTTAGCTTAATTAAGTCCCATTTTTTTAATAGTTGTGATTGCCAATGGGATCTTATTCATAAAATCTTTCCCCAGACCCATATCATTGAGAATTTTTCCCATGCTTTTTTCTAATTTTTGTCATGTTGTGTCTTAGATTTAAATCTTTTATCTATTCTGAGTCAATATTTTAAAAGCTGGAAGGTGTGGGTCCAGTTTTAGTCTTTTCCATGTAGCTAACCAGTTCTACTAGCACCATTTATTAAATAGGGATTCTTTTCTCCAGTGTATGCTTTTGATTGGCTTATCAAAGATCAGATGGTAGTAAGAGGTTGGTTTCATCTCTCAATTTTCTGTTCTGTTCCATAGACATATGTCTCTATTTTTGTGCCAATATCATGCTGTTTGTATCAGGGCAGACTTGTAGTATAACCTGACATCTGGTAGAGTGATGCCTTCTAGTGATGCCTTTAGTAGAGTGATGACTTCTTTGAATTACTGAGAATTGCATTGGCTATGCTATTGTTTTTCTGGTTCCATACAAAATGAAAAAGTATTTTTTTCGGTTCTTCAAAGTGTGATGTTTGTATTTTAATAGATATTGCATTAAATCTTAGAGTAGTATAGATATTTTAAAAATGTTGATTCTTGGCTCAGCGTCCATAGCACAGTGGTTACGGCACCAGCCACAATCACCAAGGCTGGCGGGTTCAAACCTGGCCGGGATCAGCTAAGCAATGAGAACTGCAACAAAAAATAGCCAGGCCCCACAGCCAGTATCATATCGAATGGAGTTAAATTGGAATCATTTCCACTCAGATCAGGAACCAGACAAGGCTGCCCATTGTCTCCATTGCTTTTTAACATTGTAATGGAAGTTTTAGCCACTGCAATTAGGGAAGAAAAGGCGATCAAGGGTATCCATACAGGGTCAGAAGAGATCAAACTTTCGCTCTTCGCAGATGATATGATTGTATATCTGGAAAACACTAGGGACTCTACTACAAAACTCTTAGAAGTGATCAAGGAATACAGCAGCGTCTCAGGTTACAAAATCAGCATTCATAAATCGTAGCCTTTATATATACCAACAACAGTCAAGTTGAAAAAACAGTTAAGGCGCGCTGCCTTTGAGCCCCGTTGGGCTTCCTCGTAGCGCCGGGGGTCAGGCTGCAGCGCCAGAGCACAGGCTTGCGTATAATTGGGGCCGCCTGCCCTCACCGTGGGCGGCCCTTTTAACCGCGACCAACACGGCGGCGGCTGCAGTGGCTATGGATGGGCTGTTTTCCAGGCATTTTGCTACGGCTGGTACCGGTTTGCGGCCTGTTAGGAACTGGGCCGCAGAGCTCCACTTCCCTCACCCCGCCTTGGGGAAGTTGTCCTTGAAACGTAGGAACCGGACTGCGGGGCGGACGAGCAAGGAAAGGTGCTTTATCTTTATTTACGGCAGCTCCACACACCATCTCAGTGCTCTGCCTCCTGCCATCCCATCCGGGGGTAACACGAAACCGGTCCCAGGTGCCCAAAAGGTTGGTTGATGCACTGTTAACACAAAGGATGAAATGTCCGGGTGGGGGGGGTGTTGTAGGCTCTGCGCAGTGAGTGACCTGGCATGTACACCCGTACATTCCTCCGCTTTCCCTGAGTTGCACTGGGTAGGTTGTGTCTTCCCTTAAGTCCCAAGCTGTCATCCCTCAGTGGTCAGTGAAAGACGGAGGTTTAGTTAAAGACAGTGTAGGATGGCGGAGCACTCATGCTCAACAGGAAGGTCTGCGGTTGAATGAATTTTAATTCTCCGCTAAGGTAATGTCATCACCTATTTACAAATACTGCCATGCAAGTGAACTGCTTATTTAGGTCTGGGGCTTAAGCTTTGAGCATATTAAAACACGAGGTTGTGAAGATGTTATACATAGGTGGGTATAACATAAAGAACCTAAATAATACATAAGTCACCTGTTCATAGTCCACCTTCTACTGATGTCAGATCTTCACGTGGACTTCAGGTACTGAGCATCTGAATAGTGGGTGGTAATGGTGGGCAAGGAGTCACAAATACTTTACATTCAATAACTTAGAGGGCCCCAAATTGACAGGATTACTAGGGACTAAGGCTGTGAACTTTAACTGGACCTAGGATGTGCAAGGTTGTGGTCAAGATTGCCTTGCATCTTTAAGAGGAGTAGGCCACTGATCACTTAGTAAATAAAAGCTATTGCCAGGTGAGGGCCCAAGTGTTTGGTACTGTTTACTCTGTCCATGTTTATCTGAAAAGAATTCCATAGAAATAAATTAGATGCTTAACTAGAAAAAAAAAAAAGAAAAAACAGTTAAGGACTCTATCCCATTCACAGCAGTGAAGTAGCCAAAGAAGATGAAATATTTGGGAATTTATCTAACAAAGGACGTGAAAGATCTCTATAAAGAGAACTATGAAACTCTAAGAAAAGAAATAGCTGAAAATATTAACAAATGGAAAAACATACCATGCTCATGGCTGGGAAGAATCAACATAGTTAAAATGTCTATACTACCCAAAGCAATATATAATTTCAATGCAATCCCTATTAAAGCTCCACTGTCATACTTTAAAGATCTGGAAAAAATAATACTTCGTTTTATATGGAATCAGAAAAAACCTCGAATAGCCAAGACATTACTCAGAAATAAAAACAAAGCAGGAGGAATTACGCTACCAGACCTCAGACTATACTACAAATCAATAGTGATCAAAACAGCATGGTATTGGCACAAAAACAGAGAGGTAGATGTCTGGAAAAGAATAGAGAATCAAGAGATGAATCCAGCTACTTACCGTTATTTAATCTTTGACAAGCCAATTAAAAACATTCAGTGGGGAAAAGATTCCCTATTTAACAAATGGTGCTGGGTGAACTGGCTGGCAACCTGTAAAAGACTGAAAGTGGACCCACACCTTTCACCATTAACTAAGATAGACTCTCACTGGATCAAAGATTTAAACTTAAGACATGAAACTATAAAAATACTAGAGGAGAGTGCAGGGAAAACCCTTGAAGAAATTGGGATGGGCAAGTATTTTATGAGGAGAACCCCCCCAGGCAATTGAAGCAGCTTCAAAAATACACTACTGGGACTTGATCAAACTAAAAAGCTTCTGCACAGCCAAGAACACAATAAGTAAAGCAAGCAAACAGCCCTCAGAATGGGAGAAGATATTTGCAGGTTATGTCTCCAACAAAGGTTTAATAACCAGAATCCACAGAGAACTCAAACACATTAGCAAGAATAGAACAAGGGATCCCATCGCAGGCTGGGCAAGGGATTTGAAGAGAAACTTCTCTGAAGAAGACAGGCGTGCGGCCTTCAGACATATGAAAAAATGCTCATCATCTTTAATCATCAGAGAAATGCAAATCAAAACTACTTTGAGATACCATCTAACGCCAGTGAGACTAGCCTATATCACAAAATCCCAAGACCAGAGATGTTGGCGCAGATGTGGAGAAAAGGGAACACTTTTGCACTGCTGGTGGGAATGCAAATTAATACATGGCTTTTGGAAAGAGATATGGAGAACACTTAGAGATCTAAAAATAGATCTGCCATTCAATCCTGTAATCCCTCTACTGGGCATATACCCAGAAGACCAAAAATCACACCATAACAAAGATATTTGTACCAGAATGTTTATTGCAGCCCAATTCATAATTGCTAAGTCATGGAAGAAGCCCAGGTGCCCATCGATCCACGAATGGATTAATAAATTGTGGTACATGTACACCATGGAATATTATGCAGCCTTAAAGAAAGATGGAGACTTTACCTCTCTCATGTTTACATGGATGGAGCTGGAACATATTCTTCTTAGTAAAGTATCTCAAGAATGGAAGAGAAAGTACCCAATGTACTCAGCCCTACTATGAGACTAATTTAGGGTTTTCACATGAAAGCTATAACTCAGTTACAACCTAAGAATAGGGGGAAGGGGGAATGGGAGGGAGGGAGGGGGGAGGTGGGTAGAGGGAAGGGGATTGGTGGGATTAAACCAGCGGTGCATCTTACAAGGGTATATGTGAAACTTGGTAAATGGTCTGTGAAGCTAGTGAATGATGCCCCATGATCATATCAATCTACACAGCTATGATTTAATTAAAAAAAAAAAAACAGAGAGAGGCGGAGCAAGATGGCAGCCAAGTGACAGCTTCCTTGCATCTGGGCACCGTGAGTCTGGGGATATAGGACTCCACACATCTCTGGCTGGTGGGATCTGCCTATCATCACCCCTGAGAGGATACAGGGAATCAGCGAGAGACTTCTGGACCCCAAGAGGAGGACTAAAACAGTGGAAAACCGGCAAGTGGTCACGTGTGTTCAATCCGTCTAAACCCGCCCGCAACTGTAAGTTCAGTAGCAGCGAGACTGCAAACCAGACAGGCCTTAGCTGTGAACTGTTTTGGTGTCTTTGGACTTGGCACTCAGCTGAACTGCCTTGGGGAGAGCCTGAGCGGGAGTGCGGAGAACTTTGGCCTTTGTCTAGGGCCCCAGTCTGAGCCGCTGAGTCAGACGGAGCTAATAGTGTTTGGCTCTGGGTCATAGGCAGACACTGTGAGCGATCTGCCCCGGCAAGCTCCGCCCTCAGGGTCCCAGAGCTGGAATTGGGTGGGAGCTGGTAACCCAGCGAACAAGTAGCCTAAGGGCGGGGTATGAGCCGCCTTGCAGCCCTAACCCTCAGGGGCAGAGTGAGACCGGTTTTGGCACACAGGGTAAGTGGATAGCCACTTCAGCAGTGATTCCAGCGACAAACACTTCCCTGAGAAAGCTTCTGCTCAGTAAGTGAACAAGTTCAAAGTGCCTTTTAAGTGGGCTGAAGAGAGATTTAGGGTGTCTACCTGCTGGGGTTTGAGAAACTAGCAGCCTCCAGTCGTATCAGAACTGTGATTAACATCACATACCCCAGAAGACCACGTGTTGCCCAGACAATATTCAATAACATGTACATACTGCTTTGATTTTGGTTGTGTGTTTTTTTTTTTTTTTTTTTTTGGTTTGGTTGTTTTTTTTTGTTTATTTTGATGTTGTGGATTGTTGTTTTCTTTTTTAAGTTCAACCTTTTCCATACAGATCCTTTTTATTTCTCAATTTTTCTAGTTTAATTATAATTTCCCATTGCTGCCTATTTCAATAATTAGAACTTCATTTTTGTTAGTGTTTCTACCGCTATTATTTGGTTTCTCCAGCCAATTTTATCCCGTAAAGTTTTCTGTTTGCTTGTTTTGGTTTGATTTATAGCATTTTTGTCTTTCCTCTCTACTTGGTGGAGGTCGGGTACTGTGTCTGATCAGGTTAGCAAAGAGCTGCTGACCTCAAGGGAACCACCCAACTGGGCACCCCCAGAAGGTTTTATTTTTTTTAACGTTGTATCAAAGTACCCTACTGTACACCTATATTGCTCTGTATCCCTCTTTCTGTGCCTCTCTTCTTTTTGTCAATATTCCTTTTACCCACCCCCTCTCCTTTCTCTATTTTTCTTTTTTTTTCCTTATCTCTCGGTCCTCCTTTCTTGCATCATTTTTTTGCTCTTAAATCTTCTCACCCTTCTGGTCCTGTAACCCTTAGTCCACAGGCACGAGAACTTAAAGAGCAAGAGGAAGTGAAAGGAAAATTAGGGCAAGGAAACAGATAAAAGAAATCACCCATGAGGAAGAATCAGCAGAAAACTCCAGGCAACATGAAGAACCAGTCCAGAACAACCCCGCCAAGGGACCATGAGGTAGCTACTGCAGAGGATTCCACCTATACAGAAATGTTAGGAATGACAGAAAGGGAATTTAGAATACACATGTTGAAAACAATGAAAGAAATGATGGAAACAGTGAAAGAAACTGCTAATAAAGTGGAAAATAACCAAAAGGAAATCCAAAAACAGAATCAAATCAGAGATAAACGATATGAAGAATATAAAAAGGATATAGCAGAGCTGAAGGAAATGAAACAGTCAATCAGGGAACTTAAAGATACAATGGAAAGTATCAGCAACAGGTTAGACCATGCAGAAGAAAGAATTTCAGAGGTAGAAGACAAAGTTCTTGAGATAACTCAGATAGTAAAAGAGGCAGAAAAGAAGAGAGAGAAAGCAGAACGTTCACTGTCAGAATCATGGGACTTTATGAAGCGTTCCAGCATACGAGTGATAGGAATTCCAGAAGGGGAAGAAGAATGCCCCAGAGGAATGGAAGCCATACTAGAGAATATTATAAAAGAAAATTTCCCAAATATCACCAAAGATTCTGACACACTGCTTTCAGAGGGCTATCGGACCCCAGGTCGCCTCAACTCTAACTGAGCTTCTCCAAGACACATTGTGATGAACCTGTCCAAAGTCAAGACAAAAGAAAAGATTCTGCAAGCTGCCAGGAGTAAGCACCAGTTGACCTACAGGGGCAAATCCATCAGAGTGACTGCAGACTTCTCTAATGAAACTTTTCAAGCAAGAAGACAATGGTCAT
The DNA here is from genome assembly GCF_027406575.1 of Nycticebus coucang. Classification (NCBI taxonomy): domain Eukaryota; kingdom Metazoa; phylum Chordata; class Mammalia; order Primates; family Lorisidae; genus Nycticebus; species Nycticebus coucang. Next base: position 180,499,332 of record NC_069804.1, read on the forward strand.
CTACCTTTAATCTACTTAACCAGAACAATTTCCAGCCCAGAATTCTGTACCCTGCTAAGCTAAGCTTCAACATTGACAGAGAAATCAAATCATTTATGGATATACAAACATTGAGGAAATTCGCCACAACAAGACCAGCTCTACAGGAAATACTTCAACCTGTTCTGCACACTGACCACCACAATAGATCAGCAGCAAAGTAAGAACTCAGAAATTAAAGGACAGAACCAAACCTCCACACTGATGCAAAAGATAAATCTAAGCAATGGACTCTCACCAAATAAGATGAACAGAATACTACCACACTTATCAATTATCTCAATAAATGTTAATGGTTTGAATTCCCCACTGAAGAGACATAGATTGGTTGACTGGATTAAAAAACACAAGCCATCCATTTGCTGTCTGCAAGCAACACACCTGGCTTCAAAAGACAAATTAAAGCTCCGAGTCAAGGGTTGGAAGACAATTTTTCAGGCAAATGGAATTCAGAAGAAAAGAGGAGTTGCAATCTTATTTTCAGATACATGTGGATTTAAAGCAACTAAACTCAAAAAAGACAAAGATGGTCACTTTATATTGGTCAAGGGAAAAATACAACAAGAAGACATTTCAATTCTAAATATCTATGCACCCAATTTCAATGCTCCCAGATTCTTGAAACAGACCTTACTCAGTCTGAGCAATATGATATCTGATAATACCATAATAACAGGGTACCTTAACACTCATCTTACAGAGCTGGACAGATCCTCTAAACAGAAATTAAACAAGGATATAAGAGACTTAAATGAGACCCTAGAACAACTGTGCTTGATAGACGCATATAGAACACTCCATCCCAAAGATAAAGAATATACATTCTTCTCATCACCCCATGGAACATTCTCCAAAATTGATCATATCCTGGGACACAAAACAATTATCAACAGAATCAAAAGAATTGAAATTTTACCTTGTATCTTCTCAGACCATAAGGCACTAAAGGTGGAACTCAACTCTAACAAAAATGCTCGACCCCACCCAAAGGCATGGAAACTAAACAATCTTCTGTTGAATAACAGATGGGTGAAGGAAGAAATAAAACAGGAAATCATTAACTTCCTTCAGCATAACAACAATGAAGACACAAGCTACCCTGTGGGATACTGCAAAAGCAGTTTTGAGAGGAAAATTCATCACTTTAGAGGCCTACATTCGAAAAACAGAAAGAGAGCACATCAACAATCTCACAAGAGATCTTATGAAATTGGAAAAAGAAGAACAATCTAAGCCTAAACTCAGTAGAAGAAAAGAAATATCCAAAATCAAATCAGAGATCAATGAAATTGAAAACAAAAGAGTCATTCAGAAAATTAATGAATCAAGGAGTTGGTTTTTTGAAAAAATAAATAAAATAGATAAACCATTGGCCAGACTAATGAGGAATAGAAAATAAAATCTCTAGTAACCTCAATCAGAAATGATAAAGGGGAAATAACAACTGATCCCACAGAGATACAAGAGATCATCTCTGAATACTACCAGAAACTCTATGCCCAGAAATTTGACCATGTGAAAGAAATGGATCAATATTTGGGGTCACACCCTCTCCCTAGACTCAGCCAGGAAGAAATAGAGCTCCTGAACAGACCAATTTCAAGCACTGAGATCAAAGAAACAATAAAAAATCTTCCAACCAAAAAATGCCCTGGTGCAGATGTCTTCACACTAGAATTCTATCAAACCTTCAAGGAAGAGCTTATTCCTGTACTGCAGAAATTATTCCAAAAAACTGAGGAAGAAGGAATCTTCCCCAACACATTCTATGAAGCAAACATCACCCTGATAACAAAACCAGGAAAAGACCCAAACAAAAAGGAGAATTTCAGACCAATCTCACTCATGAACATAGACGCAAAAATTCTCAACAAAACCCTAGCCAATAGATTACAGCTTATCATCAAAAAAGTCATTCCTCATGATCAAGTAGGCTTCATCCCAGGGATGCAAGGCTGGTTTAACATACGCAAGTCTATAAACGGTATCCACCATATTAACAGAAGCAAAAATAAAGATCACATGATCCTCTCAATAGATGCAGAAAAAGCATTCCATAAAATCCAGCATCCTTTTCTAATTAGAACACTGAAGAGTATAGGCATAGGCGGCACATTTCTAAAACTGATTGAAGCTGTCTATGACAAACCCACAGCCAATATTTTACTGAATGGAGTAAAACTGAAAGCTTTTCCTCTTAGAACTGGAACCAGACAAGGTTGTCCTCTGTCACCTTTACTATTCAATGTAGTGCTGGAAGTTCTAGCCAATACAATTAGGCAAGACAAGGAAATAAAGGGAATCCAAATGGGAGCAGAGGAGGTCAAACTCTCCCTCTTTGCTGACGACATGATCTTATACTTAGAGAACCCCAAAGACTCAACCACAAGACTCCTAGAAGTCATCAAAAAATACAGTAATGTTTCAGGATATAAAATCAATGTCCACAAGTCAGTAGCCTTTGTGTACACCAATAACAGTCAAGATGAGAAGCTAATTAAGGACACAACTCCCTTCACCATAGTCTCAAAGAAAATGAAATACCTAGGAATATACCTAACGAAGGAGGTGAAGGACCTCTATAAAGAAAACTATGAAATCCTCAGAAAGGAAATAGCAGAGGATATTAACAAATGGAAGAACATACCATGCTCATGGATGGGAAGAATCAACATTGTTAAAATGTCCATACTTCCCAAAGCAATCTACCTATTCAATGCCATTCCTATCAAAATACCAACATCGTACTTTCAAGATTTGGAAAAAATGATTCTGCGTTTTGTATGGAACTGGAAAAAACCCCGTATAGCTAAGGCAGTTCTCTGTAACAAAAATAAAGCTGGGGGCATCAGCATACCAGATTTTAGTCTGTACTACAAAGCCATAGTGCTCAAGACAGTATGGTACTGGCACAAAAACAGAGACATAGACACTTGGAATCGAATTGAAAACCAAGAAATGAAACCAACATTTTACAACCACCTAATCTTTGATAAACCAAACAAGAACATACCTTGGGGGAAAGACTCCCTATTCAATAAATGGTGTTGGGAGAACTGGATGTCTACATGTAAAAGACTGAAACTGGACCCACATCTTTCCCCACTCACAAAAATTGATTCAAGATGGATAAAGGACTTAAATTTAAGGCATGAAACAATAAAAATCCTCCAAGAAAGCATAGGAAAAACACTGGAAGATATTGGCCTGGGGAAAGACTTCATGAAGAAGACTGCCATGGCAATTGCAACAACAACAAAAATGAACAAATGGGACTTCATTAAACTGAAAAGCTTCTGTACAGCTAAGGAGACAATAACCAAAGCAAAGAGACAACCTACACAATGGGAAAGGATATTTGCATATTTTCAATCAGACAAAAGCTTGATAACTAGGATCTATAGAGAACTCAAATTAATCCACAGGAAAAAAGCCAACAATCCCTTATATCAATGGGCAAGAGACATGAATAGAACTTTCTCTAAAGACAACAGACGAATGGCTAACAAACACATGAAAAAATGTTCATCATCTCTATATATTAGAGAAATGCAAATCAAAACAACCCTGAGATATCATCTAACCCCAGTGAGGATGGCCCACATCACAAAATCTCAAAACTGCAGATGCTGGCGTGGATGTGGAGAGAAGGGAACACTTTTACACTGCTGGTGGGACTGCAAACTAGTACAACCTTTCTGGAAGGAAGTATGGAGAAACGTCAAAGCACTCAACCTAGACCTCCCATTTGATCCTGCAATCCCATTACTGGGCATCTACCCAGAACGAAAGAAATCCTTTTATCATAAGGACACTTGTACTAGACTGTTTATTGTAGCTCAATTTACAATTGGCAAAATGTGGAAACAGCCTAAATGCCCACCAACCCAGGAATGGATTAACAAGCTGTGGTATATGTATACCATGGAATACTATTCAGCCATTAAAAAAAAATGGAGACTTTACATTCTTCGTATTAACCTGGATGGACGTGGAAGACATTATTCTTAGTAAGGCATCACAAGAATGGAGAAGCATGAATCCTATGTACTCAATTTTCATATGAGGACAATTAATGACAATTATGGTTATGGGTGGGGAAACAGAAAGAGGGAAGGAGGGAGGTGGGCGGGGCCTTGGTGTGTGTCACACTTTATGGGGGCAAGACATGATTGCAAGAGGGACTTTACCTAACAATTGCAATCAGTGTAACCTGGCTTATTGTACCCTCAATGAATCCCCAACAATAAAAAAAAAAAAGAAAAACCATGCATAAAGGAATTTCTAAAGAAAAAAAAAAACTGAACTCAGTATATGAAGGATCATATTCCTGAGTGAAATAGTACAGCCTCTTTTGGTCTTCAGATTTCCTTCTTTTACTCACTTCATTTATTACTACTGGTGTTTTAAGAGAAAATGTCTTTTCCACCAGTAAGATGCTAAAAAATCTAATGAGGCTTGTTTATCCATATGTAAAACTGTGTTAAAAATAATAAAATAATATAAAATTCAAAAAAAAAATAGCCAGGCATTGTGGCGGGCACCTGTAGTCCCAGCTACTTGGGAGGCTGAGGCAAGAGAATCATTTAAGCCCAAGAATTTGGGGTTGCTGTGAGCTGTGATGTCATAGCACTCTACCAATGGTGATATAGTGAGACTTTGTCTCAAAAAAGAAAAGAAAAGAAAACAAAACAAAACAATGTTGATTCTTCCCAGCCATGAACATGCTATGCCCTTTCCTTTGTTAATGTCTTCTGCTATTTCTTTTCTCAGGGTTTCATAGTTCTCAGAGGTACTTCACCAACTTTGTCAGAAGTATCCCCAGGTACTACTATGAAGTCTTTGATTTGCTTCTCAGCTTGATTGTTATTGGTGTATAAAAGGCTACTGATTTGTGGACATTGATTTTTATACCCCGAGACATTACTGTATTTTTCGATCACTTCCAGAAGTCTTGTGGTTGAGTCTCTGGGATTCTCTAAACATCAAATCATATTGTCAGTAAAGAGTGAGAGTTTGACCTCCTCTGCTCCCATTTATATGCTGTTTATATCTTTCTCTTGCTTGATCGCATTGGCTAGAACTTACAGCACAGTATTGAATAATAGTGGTGATAGTGGACATCCTTGTCTGGCTCCAGATCTAAGTGGAAAAGCTTTCAGTTTTACTCTATTCAGTATAATATTGGCTATGAGTATGCTGTAGATGGCTCCTATCAGTTTAAGAAATATACCCTCTATGTTTATTTAGAGAATTATGGGACTTCATGAAGCATTCAAACATATGAATCGCAGGTATCCATGAAGAGGGAGAAGAATGATGCAAAGGAATGGAAGCCATACTGGAGGACATCATAACTGAAAATTTCCTGAGCATCACCAAAGATTCTGACACACTCCTTTTAGAGGAATAGCCCACAGGGTCTCTGCATGTGGCTGTCTCTGATGTGCCCGTGAGCTTGAGCAGCCACCCTATGGGCAACTTGGGTGGATCCTGCACACCTATACAGACCACTCTGTGACCAAGTGGTAGTGTTTGGAAGGTTAAGGTGTGTCTCTCAAGAAGTCTGGTGAGAGCCTTTTAATTCCCCACCCTATGGGAATTAAATGCTAGCAAAGTGACCATGACCTGATTGAGGCCAAATAAATCAGGAAGACAGTACTGGGTCTGCACTACAGCTATATAGTAGCTTCCCACCCATCATACACAGCTTGTTTTGTGTCTCCTAACCCCAGGGCACCACCTGGTGCCCAGACAATATATGTTTGTGTGTAAGTGTATAATATACACACATATATGGTTTATATGTATACACATACATATACACAAATATATAAATTTTTAAAATTGTATATGTATACATACATATCATATAATTAAAATCAATTTTATTTTTTCATTTTTTAATTTTTGTTTTGTTGTGTTTTTATTTTTTCATTTTTATTTTCTCCAATATCAAGGTTTCCATCTTTGTTACAGTTTTCTGCCTTTTTCGTCTATTTCTTTTCTATTTCTCTCATCTTTTCTTTCTTTTTGTAGGTATTTTTCTACTTTTCTCATCTTTCTCTCATAAATTTCTCAAAAATCAAGATATCCCTTTATTTTTACTTTTTAACTTTAATTTTTAATTTTTTCTTTTTCCCTTTGTCTGTTTTGTTCTGTATTTTATTTATGGGACAGAGCCTTGCTTTAAGACCTGGGTTGGGGTGCCATGACATGGGGACCTGGCTCAAGGAGGCCTTGAAACCCTAGGCTAGGGCATCCTTTTAGCTTTGACCTTCTAAAAGACTGCATTGGTAGGTCCCCCCAAGACACTTTGCTGATTTTCTTCTATATTTGGTGGAGACAAATCACATAGCCAGGCAACCACCTTCTATGCTAGTCTTCCACTGCTCCTGACCTCTTCCTTGTGTCCTGGAGTGCCCCAGTGTCTCAATGTGCCTCCAGAACAATGTTTCTGGCTGGGCCAATCCAGTCAGAGGTGGCTAGAGTCCACTCTCCTCCATCTTTCTAAAAAACATCTGACAAGGGGATGTCTTTAATTCACCACCTTGGACTTCCCCTTGTGAGGGAGTTTTTAGCCAGTAAACAAATAAGTATATTGGAAAATCATCCCTAATCACTTGGTCTGGCCCCCAATGACTTTTTCCTTTACCCCACGGTAAAGGAAATATTGAAAGGAAGATATTTAGATGACATTCATGACATATAGTGTAATGCAATGACAGCTTTGGTGGCCATTCCAGAAAAAAAGTCCCAAAATTTCTTTGAAGTGTGCATTAGGTACTGGCATGGGTGCATAGCTTCCCAGGAGGAGGACTTTGAAAGTTACCATAGTGATATTCAGCAGTGAGGTAGATAGCACTTTTTCTAGGATGTGTTCATGCACTTAATTGCCAGACCTCATATACTCCCTTTTCTTAAGCACAAAGTTTTCTCTATTATTAACATCTTGCATTAGCATGCTAAATTTGTTACAATTAATGAGCCAATATCAATATTGATACATTGTTTTCTAATAAATTCCATAGTTTACATTAAGTTTCACTCTTCGTGTTTATGGTTCTTATGGGTTTTGACAAATTCATAGCACTGTGAATCCACCATCACAGTATCATGTAGAATAGTTCCACCACCCTAAAAAACCATGAGCTTCACCTATTTATCCCTCCTTTGCTGCCTCTAAAACTCTGTCAATCCCTGATATTTTTACTGTCTCTACCGTTTGTCTTCTCAGGATGTCATATAATTGGAATGATGCATTATGTATCCTTTTCAGATTGGATTCCTCCCTTGCCTTCCTCTGTGTCTTTTCATGACTTGATAGCTCATCTCTTTTTATTAATAACATTTTATTGCATGGCAGTATCATAGTTTGTGAATGAATTCACCTATTAAAAACCTCTCATTTACTTCTAATTTTTGGCAATTATGAATAAAGGCTATTTAATTAAAGGTAAAGGCTTGCTGGCAAGTAGACATGGAGTCCAGGAAAAAACTCTTCTCAAATACATGGATCAAAGAACTGAGGTTACAGGGAAACCATTTCTTCCAAAATGGGACAGACAGATGAATACAGAGAATCAGAGTATACTGAAGCAAAAGCCCAGAAGCATTTAAATCTAAGGCATGAAACAATAAAAATCCTCCAAGAAGTATGGGGTAAACACTTGAAGTTATTGGCCTGAGAAAAGAATTTATGAAGAATACTGCTGTGGCAATTGCAACAGCAACAAAATAAACTAATGGGGCTTAATTAAATTGAAAAGTTTCTGTAGAGCTAAGAAGACAACAACCAAAGCAAATAAGACAATCTACACAATGGGGAAAAGTATTTGCATATTATGAATCAGATAAAAGCTTGATAAATAGGAGCTACAGAGAACTCAAATTAATCAACAAAAAAAGAGCCAACAATCCCTTATATCATTGGGCAAGAGAGATGACTAGAACCTTCTCTAAAGAAGACAGATGAATGGCTAACAAACATATGAAAAAATGTTCCTTGTCCCTAATTGTTAGAGAAATGCAAATAAAAACCACCCTGAGATATCACCTAACCCCAGAAAGAATGGCCCACATCACAAAATCTCAAAACTGCAGATGCTGGTGTGGATGTGGAGAGAAAGGAACACTTTTAAACTGCTGGTGGGACTACAAACTAAATACAACCTTTTTGGAAGGAAGTAGGGAGAATTCTCAAAGAACTCAAATTAGGCCTCCCATTTGATCCTGTAATGCTATTACTGGGCATCTACTCAGAAGAAAAAAATCATTTTATCATGAGGACATTTGCAGTAGACTGTTTATCACAAATAGTTGTTTCCACGATTTCCAAATTGTGGAAAAAACCTAAATGCCCACCAACCCAAGAATGGATTAACAAGCTGTGGTATATGTATACCATGGAATACTATTCAGCCATTTAAAAAGATGGAGACTTTACATCTTTTGTATTAATCTGGATGGAGGTGGAACACATTCTTTTTAGTAAAGCATCACAAGAATGGAGATGCAAGAATCCAATGTACTCAATTCTGATATGAGGACAATAGATAAGCTAATACATGACGGGGGGGATAGGAGAATGATACTCTTTTTTTGTGTGTGTGTGTGTGATTTTTTGGCCGGGTCTGGGTTTGAACTCGCCACCTCCGGCATATGGGACTGGCGCCCTACTCCTTGAGCCACAGGCGCCGCCCCGGGATAGGAGAATGAGAGATTGGGAAGAGGGAAGGAGGGAGAGGGGTGGGGGGGTCACAGTGTATGACACACCTCTTGGGGGTGGGACACAATTATAAGAGGGAATTTACCTAATAAATGCAATGAGTGTAACCTAATTCTTTGTACCCTCAATGAACCCCAAACAATAAAAAAGAAGCCCAGAAGCAGAAAGAGCCAGTAATTGGATAGAAAATTTAAACTGTGCTTGATGAATTGCTGGAGGCTCATTGCAGATGAGCTTGAGAACTGAAAACTACAAGAGTGCCAGTCTAAGTTGTTGGGTTGTTTAGTTTTGTTTTTACTTTACTGAGGTATAATTTACATACAATAGAATAAAATGCACCCATTTAAAATGTACAATTTAATGATTTTTAGTAAATTTACTGAGTCATGCAACTATCCCACCCGTGTCAGTTTTAGAGCATTTCCATCACACAGTACAATCTCCTATGCTCACTTACAGTTTATCTGTTTCCAGTCCACTCCCATTCTCCCTTCTATCTCTAATGATTTGCCTTTATGGAAAATTTCTTATAAAAGGAATCATATAACACGTATCAGTTGTCTGATCTGAGCCATATCGTGTACCTGTTGCCCTTTTCTTTTTCTTTTTGAGCAGTATTCCATTGCAAGAATATAGCATATTTGTTTATCTATTGACTAGTTGATGGACATTTTGGGTGTTACAATTTTTTTAGTTATTGTGACTATGTTGATATGGACATTCCTATACAACTCTTTGTATGGTAATATGTTTCATTTCCCTTGGATAGTGGAATTGTGGGCTGTATGATGATTTTATGTTTAAATTTTAAGACGTTCTTTTTTTATTATTGAATTTTAAGAGTGTTGTACATTCTGAGAACAAGCCCTTTATCAGACATACGACTAACAAATAGATTGCCCAATCTGTGTCTTCTATTTTCATTTTCTTTTTCTTTCTTTTTCTTTTTAAGACAGACTCTCGCTATGTTGCCCTTGGTAGAGTGCCATGGCATCACAGCTCACAGCAACCTCCAACTCTTGGGCTTAAGTGATTCTCTTGCTTCAGCCTTCCAAGTAGCTGGGACTACAGGCTCCCCCCACAACTCCTGGCTATTTTTCTGTTGCGGTTGTTGTTGTTGTTTTAGCAGGCTCAGGCTGGGTTCGAACCCGCCAGCCTTGGTGTATGTGGCCGGTACCCTACCTACCAGGGTACATGTGAAACTTAGTAAATGTGGAATATAAATGTCTTAACACAATAACTAAGAAAATGCCAGGAAGGCTATGTTAACCAGTGTTATGAAAATGTGTCAAATGGTCTATAAAACCAGTGTATGGTGCCCCATGATTGCATTAATGTACACAGCTATGATTTAATAATAAGAAAAAAAGAAGGGGGATAGAAAAAAATATAAAGATACTAGTGCCAAGAGTAGAAAAGAAAAATTAGCTAAGAGGTGATAGAAGACCTAAAATAGCTCCTCTTTACTTCCCAAGTTTGCCAGCATTTAATGGACAAAGTGAATATTCTTAGCCAGACAAGTGCTTTGATTTTAGGACTAGAGCATACTTTTTATTTTAATAAATCTCTTCTTCTTCTTCTTCTTTTTTTTATTTTTTTGTAGAGACAGAGTCTCACTTTATCACCCTCAGTAGAGTGCTGTGGCGTCACACAGCTCACAGCCACCTCCAACTCCTGAGCTTCAGCGATTCTCTTGCCTCAGCCTCCTAACTAGCTGGGACCACAGGCACCCACACAATGCCTGGCTATATGTATATATATATATATAGATAGATAGATAGATAGATAGATAGATAGATAGATAGATAGATAGATAGATATAGATATATATATAGATAGATAGATAGATATAGATATATATATATATTTTTTTTTTTTTTTTGTCACAGTTTGATAGGGGCCATGTTTGAACCCACCACCCTTGGTATATGGGGCCGGTGCCCTACCAACTGAGTCACAGGTGCTGCCCTAGAAATCTCTTATTAATACTGTTTAAAGTAGAAGTATTGAGAATGTAGGAGATTTATTCTTCAGGGCTCTGCTACTCGCTGTGTGATCTAGAGAAGTCACTGACCCTCTCTGAACTTTGACTTTATTCATCGATAAAGTCAATGACAATAATACCTGCTCTGCACACCTCATAGGTGATGTAAAAATCCACTGAGATTGTTGGATGTAAAATTCTTTCTAATTGAGACAAATTTACCACTTACAGTTGGTGCTGGTGTAGAAAGGACAGTGCTGTGTGGCTCTGCCACTCGGTGTCAGTGGAGTCTCTTGGTGTACAAAAAATAATAAATGTTGTTGCTTAAGTCTTTTGTTCCTTCACATTTTGAAGGAGCTTCCACCAGATTCAGAAAAGGAATCTAATCAGCATTTGGGGAGAAGTGTTTTTATTGAAACTTCTTATAGGTTTTAACTCCAGGAGCACATAGGCTTGCAAGGATATCCAGCCCAGGAATGCTATTTCACAGAGAAAAGATGTTCTTTCACCATCTTCTCCATCAGGAGAGGATGAGCACAGAGAGGGGTAAAGAAAGAACAGACATAGAAAGTGCAGCCTAAAGACCAGGACAGGTTTATTCAATCTACCTGCTCATATAGCCTGTTAGGTGGGAAAACCTGTTTGGGCCAGAGTTTAGCCTGCCCAGGCAGAAAAGTCCACTGGGGGATGAAGATTTTTTCTTCTGGGGCCTGGCAGGGCTGATCTCTGAGAGATGCCCTTCTGCAGGTTGAGACCCGAGAGCTGTGGAAGGGGCCCTGCACTGGGTGCCATCTTGCAGTAGTCTGGCTCCCCAATTTTCATAGTCTGCCTCCCCCATTCTCAATTATTAATTCATATCAGAAAACTGGGGAGTACAGACATTCAGGATTGCTCTACTAAGGAGCGTGATGTGTCGGAGCAATTGGGACCCACAGTATCTGATTTGTTCCAGAGGTCACTTGACAGTTACAAATGCTGGGGCTGGGAAACCTCTGGTCTGCCTTTGTATGGCTCTTGTACAATGCGTGACTTAATCCTAAAAATGCATTTATGAGGTCAAGGGCAAAGCCCCTAATGTACAGACATTTGTGTCCCCTAGTTTACAGGGTTAAATATTAATTAAATGGCTCGGCACCTGTAGCTCAGCCACATACACCGTGGATGGCAGGTTCAAACCTGGCCCTGGCCTGCCAAACAATAATGACAACTACAACCAAAAAATAGCTGGATATTGTGGTGGGCACCTGTAGTCCCAGCTACTTGGGAGGCTGAGGCAAGAGAATCACTTAAGCTCAAGAGCTGGAGGTTGCTGTTAACTGTGACACCATGACACTCTACCAAGGGTGACATAGAGAGACTCTGTCTCAAAAAATATATATATTTATTACATGAAGACATGACTGAGGATGACTGAGGCTGCGTATCAAAGAGCAGAAAAAGTGGCAGCTCTTGGCACACTGTATTCTCAACACAGGGGTCCTGCTCCTTTATAACTGCAAGGAAATCCTTGCAGGCTGTCTCACCCCTTCCAGACAGATCATGTCACAGTGATGGCCCACAGTGTCAAATAAAAGACTGCACACTTCATTGCACAAACTGCTGCAGGATGGCACCCAGTGTAGGGCCCTCCTCACAGCACTTAGGTTTCGATTTGTGGAGGAAGGGCTGTTTCTGGAATATCAGCCCTGCCAGGCCCCCGAAGGAAAAATATTATTAAACATTTTTAATAAACATTTATTAAATGAAGATGTGACTGAGGATGGATACCAAAGAGCAGAGAAAGTTCACTGTGCACGAGGTTGCTCAAAAAAAAAAAAAAAAAAAAAAAAAAAGGAAAAGAAAAGAGCAGAGAAAGTGGCAGCTTTTGGCAGATTATATTCTCAAGGCAGGTGACCTGCTCTTGCACAACTGCAGAGATTCTGCCAGGCTTACAGGCTTTCTCACCCCTTCCAGCGTTATCGAGTCACGGGTGTTGAATAAAGAGCTGCACAGTTTAAGGACACGAGAAGTTAGAAGACAGTTCAAAGGACAGTGGTCATCTCATAAAGAATTTAGAAAAGTTGTGTGTGGGTAGGTGCTGGGTATTGAAATTATTGAAACCTGACAAGAGGAGGCTGAGCAAAGTGTGACCCATTTTTAGTTTTGTGTGTATGGCAAGACATTATGAAAGATCACATTTATATGGCCCATGGGATAATCAAGTGAGGCTGCTCAAGACTAGATTTTGCCCTAAGGCTTTGACACTCCTAGGTCCTACCCTGCCACAAGAACTGAGGGAGTTAAGAGCTTACCACACTGTCACCTGTGCCTGGCTCGGGGGAGTCATAGGCCTATTATAAAATTGTTGTCGAGGGCCAGGACTATCTGTATTTTAGGAAGCATTAGGAAAAGTATGGGCTCAGTACCCTTAGCACGGTGGTTACGGCATCAGCCACCTACACTGAGGCTGACGGGTTCAAACACAGCCTGGGCCAGCTAAACAATAACAACTGCAACAAAAAATAGCTGGGTGTTGTGGTGGGCACCTGTAGTCCCAGCTACTTGGGAGACTGAGGCAAGAGAATGGCTTAATACCAGGAGTTTGAGGTTGCTGTGAGCTGTGATGCCATAGCACTCTACCAAGGGTGACATAGTGAGACTGTCTCAACAAAAAAAAAAAGAAAAGAAAAATATGGTCAATATAATGAATGAAAGATTTAAATAAAAAGAGGAAATGATTTTTAAAAAACCCAAAATATATGTTGTTAGAATTTTTTCTATGTATTGCAGCTTTGGGGGCACCCCTGCACTAGAGGTAAGCAAAAAAAAAAAAAATAGTAGCATCGTAATTGCCAGGCACATCAACACTGCACTGTCAGAGATGGACAAATTGTCAAAGCATAAAATAAAGAAGCACTAGATACAAACAATACTCTAAAAGAAATGAACCTAACACACATTTACTGGCATTCCACCCAGAAATTACTGAATACACATTCTTCTCATCAGAATATGAGACATTCTAAAAGATTAATATTATCTTATGGCACAAAATATGTCTCAACAAATGCAAAAATAATCAAAATTGTTCAATATATTTCCTCATACTATAGGAGGTGGAATAAAACTAAAAGGGAATTATAAGAGAAACATTAAAATCTATAAAAAGTCATGGAAATTAAACAACCTGCTGCTGACAGATTATTTGGCCAATAATGAAATTAAGATGGAAATTTAAAAAATTCCTTAAACTGAATTACAAAAGGGATACAAGCTATCAAGATCTATGGGATTAAGCAAAAGAAGGCCTAAGGGAAATATTAATAGTATTAAATCCCTAAATCAAAAATACAGAAAGATCTCAATTTACCAACCTAACGTCACATCTCAAGAAACCAGAAAAGGAAGAACAAACAAAACCCAAAGCCTGCTGAAGAACAGAAATAACAATGGTCAGAACAGAACTACATGAAATAGAAACAAACAAAAAATATACACAGGATCAATCAAACAAAAATTTAGATCTTTAAAAAGATTAACAAAATCAATAATTCTCTTGCTAGATTAACCAGGACTAGGAGAGAAAGGACCCAAATAAGCTCAATCGCAAATGAAAAAGGAGACAATACAACTGATAACAACAGAAATGTAAAACATCGTCTGTAAATATTAGCCAAATGTCTAAGCATATAAACTAGAAAATGTAGAGGAAATGGATGAACTCCTGGAAACACACAACCTCCCAAAACTCAGTCAGGAAGAAGTAGAGGTTCTGAACAGACCAATAATGAGCAGTGAGATCAAAGCAGTAATAAAAAAAATAATAATAACTCACATAAAAACCCCAGAGCAGATGGATTCATGAATTCTGCCAGACTTACAAATAAGAGCTAGTACACATACATAGAAATTTTTTCTTAATATCAAGAAGGAGGGAGCCTTCCCAACTCATTCCATGAAGCCAGTATCACCTTGATTTAAAGCCAGGAAAGGACAAAAGGAAAAAAAAAAAAAAAAGAAACTACAGACAAAAATTCCTTATGAATAGTGAGGCAAAAATCCTCAATAAAATGCTAGCAAACTAAATTCAATAACATGTCAAAAAATAATAGTAATAATCCACCATGAACAAGTGACCTTCATCCCAGGGATACAAGAATGATTCCACATATATAAGTGATTCACTATATAAATGGAATCCAAAAAAGGTCACACGATCATCTTGATAGATGCAGAAAAAGCATTCAACAAATCCCATACTCTTTCATGATAACAACTCTCAATAAGCTAGGCATGGAAGAAACATATTTCAAAATTTCTAATTTATAAAAGCGATATATGACAAATTTATAAAAGTGATATATGATCAAACATATTTCAAAATTTCAAATTTATAAAAGCGATATATGACAAACCTTCAGTCAGCACCATTCTGAATAGGGAAAAGTTAAAAGCATTCTCCCTGTGAGCTGGAACAAGACAATGGTTGCCCACTGTCATCACTTCCATTCAACATAGTACTGGAAGTCCCATTCAGAGAAATCAGGCTAGACAAAATAGTATCCAAATCAGGAAAGATGACCTCAAACTATCACTTTTCCCTGAGGATATGATCTTGCATCTAAAAAATCCCAAGAGACTCCTGCAACTGATAAATATATTCAGCAAAGTCTCAGGTTACAAAATCAATGTACACAAATTAGTAGCATTTCTATATACCAAGAATTGTCAAACTGAGAGTGAATTCAATTTGTCAAATTGTCAAATTGAGAGTGAATTCAAAGACTCAATACCATTCACATTAGCTACAAAGAAAATAAAATACTTAGGAGTATACTCAACCAAGGAGGTAAAACACCTGTACAAGGAGAACTATAAAATACTGAAGAAAGAAAATCACAGATAACACAAATGAAAAATATATAATGCTCATAGATTGGTAGAATGCTATTAATATGTCCATACGGTCCAAAGTGATGTACAGATTCAACATAATCCCCATCAAAATGCCAATGTCATATTTCATAGATGTGAAAAAAATAATTCTATTCTACATTTGTAACAAAAAAGAGCACCCCCCCTCAAAAAAAGGAGCCCAAATAGTAAAAGCAATCTTAACCAAAAAGTACAGATCTGGTGGCATCACATCACTAGACTTTGAACTATACCATAAGGCTATATTAACCAAAGCAAACTGCTATTGGTACAAAAATAGAGACACAGGTATAAAACCATCTATCTACTGACTGATCTTTGACAAAGAAGACAACAATGCAGTCTGGGGAAAAGCAGGCCTCAACCTATAAAACATATCAAGCAGTTCAAATTTTCCTGTAATGCCATGACTTTGACATTTCTTGGGAGCACGTATGGCATCATTAGTAGCACTTTGTATGCATCCCATTGTGCTATTCAAGGTTTATAATACTGCACTAAACATAATAAAGAATATGAGAGAACTATGAGATCACTTTTTGCTCCAATATGCAATTTACTGGAGAGACAAACTGCTCACCTGGAGATGATTTGTGTCACATGGCATTTTAAGCAGCTACTGGCAAGACTTGATCTTGCCGCAATACCAACAGGTGTTGGCTACAAAATTATTGGAGGAGTTCGGTAGGTAGTACAGTTATCTTTATGCAGTTATGATTTAAAACTGCATTTTTATGTTTGTCGAAATTTCTCTGGACTGTAAATGGCTATACAGTCTATAAATGTTTGAGTGTAAGTTTGATAATTTAGACTTTTTATAATAGAATTGTATATATTTTATGATAACTGATAAAATATACTAGTAGCCATATGTATTTTATACATTCATTCCATACCCAACTTTTTCTTATTTTTTTCAATATTTCTAGGCTATGTGGTTTGTTTTTTCAAATTGTTGTAAATCTGCAAAAAAAAAAAAATTCTAATACATTTATTTTGAAGATCTACATTATTGATTGACCCTTGTAGTTCAAACCCATGTTGTTCAAGGGTTAACTGTATTATGATTTGTTGTGACACAATCCTCTTTCTGGGAGGAATTTCCACAAAGGTCAGATTTGCTTTGAAACTCTATAACTTTTTCAAGATCTCATCTATAATGTGACAGATGCTTAAGTATAGGGTCACATCTAACTTTCAAATGATTCTAAAAATCTCTTCAGGGAAAGTTCGCGTTCTTCACTCAATAGCCCTCTCCTGCAATTCCCTTTGCAATAACTTCTAGTCTCAGCAGACTGTGGATTTTCTCTTTCCTTTTGAATCGTGGTAAAAATTTTACCCTGTCAGTCTTTGGTACTATCCACATGAGTGAACTTCCTGAATTCTTTTACAAGTGCCATTAGACATATTGCAAACCACGATTTTTCCTGTGGAGAAGTACACAGACAAGAGATGGGAGAAAGATGATCTTTTTTGCTTTTTTAATCTAAGCTAGTATGTTTAGAAAGGAAGCATTTTTCACTTTCTAGGATGACTCCAGTGTTTGTCAGAATTCAGCTTCAGTAGATTTTCTACAGTGACTTCCATATCCTGTCCCTCATCTACAGCTTATGAGGAAGCTTTGATTTTTGATCACCTAGGTAAACATATTAACCTATATATATGTGTTCAGAGGACAGTTTCTAATAAGATATATATATATATATTTTTTTTTTTTTTTCTGGCCGGGGCTAGGTTTGAACCCGCCACCTCCTGCATATGGGACCGTTGCCCTACTCCTGGAGCCACAGGCGCCGCCCTTCTAATAAGATATTTTATTAATGGGCGGCGCCTGTGGCTCAGTGAGTAGGGCGCCAGCCCTATATGCCAAGGGTGGCGGGTTCAAACCCAGCCCCGGCCAAACTGCAACCAAAAAATAGCCGGGCGTTGTGGCGGGCACCTGTAGTCCCAGCTGCTCGAGAGGCTGAGGCAAGAGAATCGCGTAAGCCCAAGAGTTAGAGGTTGCTGTGAGCCGTGTGACGCCACGGCACTCTACCCGAGGGCGGTACAGTGAGACTCTGTCTCTACAAAAAAAAAAAAAAAAAAAAGATATTTTATTAAAATATTACTGCAATATGAAAATGGTTTTAAAACCCTTTTTTCTAACTTTATTTATTTAATATTTTATTTCACAACTCACCACATTTGAGATTACCTTTCTCTAACTTTAAATCTGAAGGACAGATTACATACTAAATCATACTCTACTCTCTACCCATTTGAAAAAGTGTGAGACTATTTTTGACTCTCAGACATACAAGCATGACTGCCCAAAACAGTCAATGTGAATGTCAAAGAGGCTGTTGCCATTAGAAGAGTTCCAGGGTGAGAAATGTGACAGCCAAAGGACTTTAGGAAATAGGCATGCTTTATGCCCTGGGGAGGGCAGGTGATTCTGCCCTGCTCCACTGGGAGCACTGTACAACCTTTGAATTATCATTTTCACATTCTTACTTTTAGGCCATCTTTTATGGCCTTGACCTTGGGGTCCTTCTTTTTATTACCCTACAGATATGCATTACTGATTACATAAATGAAGCACAGGAGCTCAGAACACCTTCCACACCTGCCCCAGGTGGATGGTCCTCTCTGATTTTATTTACCATCCAGAAGGAATTGCTCAGTTTTCCAGTCTTGGATTTTTTTCTCATCCGTAAGTCACAAGTTCGGCTGTCTGAAAGTCTGGCCCTGCCACCACCGCGCTCTCACAAAAGAAACCAACTCTTTTCAATCAACTCTTTTCAACCAACTCTCACAAAAGAAACTGCATTTTCCCAGTGGCCCCCTCTGCTGAAGTCCCACACATTCACCCCGCTTCTTTTACATTTTAAGTCTTAGAGAATATCTCACCCCCTTCATTATATGACAGCAACTCCTAGACTCTACCATACTGTGGGTAGGAATGGGTCTGGATACCCTACTATCTCCACAGCTAACCCTGGGCCCTCCAGAGAGCAGATCTTCAATGTTTGAGGAATAAATGTACCAGTGAGTAGGGATCTTGTTTATTACGATTAAATCTCTCCAATCTTCTCGAAAATCCCAAGAAAATCCAGGTACAGGTATATCGTTTAATTTTATAGAATGGAAGAAAATGGATAAAAATTCAAGAATTAATTATATTTTATTTTTACTAATTTTTAGACTCGTCAATTATACTTCTATGTTCTTTCACATTTCCAAGAAAATTCCTATTCCGATGTCATAGTATCTCATTCCAAATAACAAAACAGTATGGAAAATAGCAAACTCCTACTCATGAAATGGATAAGCAAAAGCACATGGTGCTCAACAATATTCATATACTTAGATATGTAATTTAAATAAATTGTCTATTAAAAATATTCAAAAATTACAAAGAGAAAACAAAGATAAATTTCCAAGTCATCCTTATAAAACAAGAACATAAAAATGTTAGACACTGTTCATTACCCCAACCTAGCCCTAAATTACTTAGAATGCAGACTGCTCTCTTCAAACACAGAAAAAGGAATACAACTTATTTCACACTAGGCGAATATTAACTACTTGTGCTGTGGAACATGCATTAGCTCTGGCTCTGGCTTAGCACCCCCCAAATGGCCCTGGCTCCCACTCCCACTTCAGGCTCCCACATTCCAGTTTTTCAAAGCCTCTTCAAAGAGTTGTGGGAAGGCGCTGGGATTGCACTTATAGACGCTGGCCACATACTGTAGGACTTTCATCTTGCTGGTTTCAGCGTGGGCCCTAGGGCACATGGGATCACTGTGGTGCACCTGCCGGTACTCCAAGTATTTCTCTTGCACCCAGTGGTGGGTGATGAGCCTGTGAGGATCCCCATAGATGAAGTGCTCTTTCCTGGGATACACCTCCATCACAGCCAGAGTATCCCAGATGACCTCCTCTGTGGCACAGTTGCCTTCCGTAAAGATCACACCCAGGATGATTATCAGGAGGCTGACCTTGGGCAAGCTGTGCTTATCATTCAGCTCCTCGTGGTAGGTGAGGCCCACGGAGGTGACAAGGAAGTAGCAGTGATTAATGGGATCCACTTCCTTCACATCAACACCAAAGACCACCTGCAAACAATCAGAGGCTTCCCTGAAGATCTCAAGGAAGTGATCTCTGTATTCCTGGATGACACTATTCAGCAGTTCTTCCTTGGTGATAGGCTCCTTGATTCTATACTTGAGGAGCAGGAGATGAACCAAATTAGACATCTTCTCTTCTAGGGTGACTTGCAGCAAGGACTTGGTGTCTGCCAGCTCCTGCGAGGTTCTTGGCCCCTCTGCTCCTCGGCTGCTGGAGCCCTCATTGGAGTGGTGCCCTGGAGCGGAGGCCTGGCCAATGAGGGAGGAGACAGCACTCTGAGGCCTCCGGGGAGGATTCAGTGCTGCAGCAGCTGGCACCTTCTCCAGAGCTCCAGGACCCTGCACATCCATCAGGCCCTGCATCTCTCTTTGGGTCCCAAAGCCCTGATTCGTCTGATGGTAGTGGCCGGGCATGATGGCTCTGGTCAGGGATGGAAAGCAAGATTGTGGGCAGGAGCTGGACAATGAGGAAACACAGGCCTGAGGAGAGAGGGAGTGTGCCAGTGGCTTCTGTGAGAACCACACGCTAGGGTTCTAACCACAGCCCAACCTGCAGGCTTTCTCCAGGGCTCTCCTCCTCCTGGTCACTTGTCCCCCAAGCACCTGCAAAACCAAGTGGAATGGCTCCTCGAGGACAGCTGGTCAGCAGAATGTGAGGATCCAGGGCTGACAGTGAGTGGGTGGGGCCGGGCACTGTGGGGTTCCCCTCTGTCCTGGGGAGGACAGGGCCCTTGGCACACATTCAGGGAAGGCACCTGATCTTGACTCTGGGCACTGCTTGGGCCGCCTCCTCTCTGTGACCCGAAGACACTGCCTCCGACCAAGGTCTCACTGTGTGTTCCTGGAGCCCATGTAAGAGGAAGTAAGGGGCCCTCAGGGGGCAGATACACACAGAGTCCTGGGACCCCCAGCACTGTTAGGAGTTTGGGCCAGCCTCTGTGGGGTCCCTGCTGTCCTGGGGTAGATGGCCCCCTCCATGCTCACTCAAGGCCCTCACCTTTCTCCTGTGGGCCCTACACCCCACCCCTCTGCTGGCCTGATTAACTCTCAGAGCAAGAGCTCACATCTGAGGTGTAGCAGAAAGCAGTGTGTGAGCCCTACCTCTGGCCACAGCTGCCCAGGGCAACCCAGAAAGGACAGCAAGATTCAGTGGGGTCCATGTGTCCTGAGGGAGGATCCTGCTTGGTTATCACCTGGATGCCTGGTCACACCTGGAACCCTCCCTCTGTTGACCTGTGGCCACCTCCTTAAAACAAGGCCGTCTTCACGAGACACTGGAAGAGGAAGTGAGGGGAGGCCATTTACCCACCACTCCTTGCATCTTCTCCCAGCTGACATGAGGGGCAGAGTGGGACTGACTCTTGCATGTTGAGTGAGTGGAGTCCCCTCAGTCCTCACCTTGAGTCCTGGCAGGGCCTGGTGCTAAGTGCAGCCCCCTCAGACCAAAGCCTTTACCTCCCTGGGACCAAGGACCCAGATATGAGGGAACTTCAGCCTTAGCCCTGTACAGACTGTCCAGGGCTGTCATCAGTGTGGAGGCAGATTTCTATGGGGTCCTGTCTGTGTGCTGGCCTGGAGCTGCCCTCGATCCTCCCCCCAGGATCTTCACCTTGACTCTTGGCATATTCTGGGACCACTGTGCCTATTGACCCACTGGAGATCCCCATGTTGACTTGTTCTCCCCCTTTCAGAACAAGTTCCTCACCTCCCTGAGAGCCCTAGAAACAAAAGGGAGGTGGGGCCGTATCTCATCACTCATGCATGGGGTTTCCAGGACTCACAACAGGGGATGTCCCATCTGTTCTGGGGTGGAAGCTCCTGAAGTCCTCCTCTAAGGGTCTGCCTTTTCACCCCATCACAAATGAGATGGGCAAATGACTCCCCTTTAGACCAAGGCCTCATCTCCCTGAGGATTCTCCAACTTCCTGCCCTGGTAGAAGTGAGCTGGGCACTGAAAAGCCACCTGTGATCCTGTCAGAGACAGCATAGCCAGAGTATGTGGGATCCCTTCTTTCTGGGTTGGGGATACCTTCAGTCCTCACTAGGAGCACACCCTGGGCCTGGCAAATCCTGAGACTCCTCAATCTGCTGACTGTCCTTACCCCAGGACCATGGAGCTTGGCTCTGAGAACTCCATTTCCAACCATGTGGCAGAAATGACCCTGCCACATGCCCTCACTCCTAACAGAGCCCACTCCTCTCTCCTCTGCCAGTCTGAGACATACTGACCTCAGACGTAGGCCCTCATCTCTGTTAGTCCCCACCTCTGCCTTGGCCCACTTATGGCTGAGAAAAGGGAAAGCTGTGTTCCATGAGGGCCTTTCTTGGAGTGTGTGTGTGTGTGGGGGGTACCTACTGACTTTAGCCCTCACCAATGCTTTTCATCTGAATCCTGCCAGACCCTGGAGTCCTCCCTCTGCTGGACCTTATGACTCCCCTCAGATCAAAGCCCTGACCTCCGAGATCCAGGAGAAAGATGTGAGTTGGAGCACTCAAGGACGTCGTGTGTGGGGCTTCCCAAGGCTCACAAGGTTCCAAGGGGCCTCACCGCCTCTATGGTCTCCTAAAGGTATTCATATTTACTCCTGACAGAGCCTTGACCCTTTCCCTTCAGTAGAACTGCAGATGCATGTCGCAGACCAAGGCCACCACCTCCCTAAGGATCCAAGCTGAAGTGCAGAGACCGTCTGTTTCCGGCAATCCTGCCTGGGGTCTCTCAAGGCAGAGAGCAGGGAAAGGTTTCCCTTGTTTGGGATGGAGGACTGCTGAGTCCTTGCTCAGGACCCTGGGACTCCTCCCTCTGCTGACCTCAGGCCCACTCTGCAGACCAAGGCCTTCCTTCCCCAACACACAAAAGGCAGAAGCAAGACACACTACACCTGGACACCCTGCCCAGGGCATCCAATTTCCAAGTCCCCCTTCTGTTCTGGATTATAAAGTATTCATGATCCCCCCTCTGGGTCCTCCCCTTGACCTCTGGCAGGGCCTGGGCCTCCACCCCCTGTTCATGTGAGTCTTCATCCATCAGATTTCTGAGGTCGAATTCTGGAGGTGCCTCAGTCTGACAGTGGGGGATGGGCTGAACCCTCTTTGTCCTGTGGTCATAGGTTACCTTAGTCCTCTTTCAGTCCTGCCCTTGTCTCTCAGGGTGGCCTGGGAATATTTCTCTGTTTACCCAAGGCTGTGCTAATATACAAGTACCAAGCTGATACCTTCTCTGAGACACAGATGTATCTGTCAGGAACCTCATGCCTGATCGGCCTACACGGGCCTCCCATGGCTAACAGAAGAGGCAGGCATTTCTGGGGCCCTCCCTACCCCGGAGTCTAATGCCCCTTCCTCCTTCTCTCAGCCTCAGCACCTTTGTGATTGCCAAGGCCTGGTATCCCCCCTGTGTTGACTTGAGTCTGGTCCACCAGACCAAGGGTCTCACTGCTCTGAGAATGTCTGGGAAGTCACATATGGACACCATGTTCCTGTTACCCCCAGGACTCACAGCATGTGCATAAGTGATACTATGCAGCCTCATCTATCCTCCTTCAGCATCTCACCTTATCTCCTAACAGAGCTCACCCCTCCCCTCTGCCAGTCTGACGTCCTGACCTCAGACTAAGGCCCTCACCTCTGTCAGTGGACTGCACGTCCGGACCCTACACCCGGCCGCCCACATCTGGGGCTTCCCAGGGCTGCCAGCAGGGATGAGGATGGACGGTGGAGCCCCCTCTTGGAATCTTGAAAAGCCTGAACCCGCTTTCTAGGGCCCAAGTCTGCCCCAGGTTTAACCAGGCTATGACTCCCAGAGTTGCCAAAGAAGAAGATGGGAGAGGGATGGGAGTGGGGTCAGGGACAAAGATAGACTGTGAAGACTCTATCGGGATGTAGTGGGGCCTCTCACTCCTCCCTTACGGCTTCACCTAGGGTCTGACTCCCCTTAGGCTCTGACTCCGAGTCTCCTAAGGAAGAACTTGGGAGGAATGAAAGGAGGGGAAAGGTCAGAGATGAAGATGGACTGTGAGGCCGCTATCAGGATGTAGCCGGGCCCTGAGTGGCCCAGATCACACCAGGCTCTGACTCCCACAATCCCTTGAGGAAAAGCTTGGGGGGGTGGGGGGATGGCCTCAGCCCCACAATGCGCTCCAGTTGGTCCAGGGCAGCCAGCACGGGCAGGGCTGGATTATTAGGGCCCCTCTACCTGGAAGGGGGACGTTCTCAATTTTCCCTCAGTGTCTCACCTTCTCTCCTAACAGAGCCGGGCCCTCTCCCCTTCAGTCCGACGTCTGGAACTCAGTACAAGGCACTCACCTTTGTCAGCCCCAATGCAGAAGCTGGTGGACGTCACATCTGCCCCCTGACCCCCCACATACAGGGCTTTCCAGGGCAGACACCAGGGGCATCTGGGGAACAGGATGGGGGCTGGGATGCCTCAGTCCTCCCTTAGGATTCTAACTTTCATGCTTGGGAGAAATTAGACCCCCACCCTCTATGGCCCAAGTCTCACCAGGCTCTGACTCCTAGAGTATCCTGAGGAAAAGCTTGGAGGAGGGTCTCAGCTTCACATAGGTAGCCCAGGGCCCACAGTAGGGCCAGTACTGGATTATTGGGGTCAGTCTACCTGGGGTAGGGACCTCCTCAGTCCTCCCTCAGTGTCTAACCTTCACTCCTAACAGAACTGGACCTTCTCCCCTCCACTAATATGAAGCCCAGAACGCAGAACAAGGCCCTTGCTTCTCGTAGCCCCACCCCCGGAAGTGGATGGAAGTGACATCCCCACCCAGCCCCCCACATACGGGGCTTTAAGGGCTCAAAGAAGAGGTGGAACAAGATGGGGGGATGGGGCAAGGGGTCTGGGACAAGGCTGGACTGTGGGGACACAATGGGGATGTAGTGGGGGGCCTCTCTCCTCCCTTAGAGCCCCACCCACTTTGGCTCTGAATCACTCCCGGTCTCCCCAGGTTTTCCCACAGTTCCCTGAGGAAGAAGGTGGAGAGAGGTGCTCAGCCTCACAAGTGTGTCTCGGGAGGTGGGGGTGGGGGTCCAGGGCCCATAGCAGGGAGAGATGGATAATTGGGGTCCCTGTACCTGGGGTGGGAGCCTCCTCAGTCCTCCCTCAGTGTCTCACCTTCACTCCTAACAGAACTGGGCCCTTTCCCCTCCGCCGATCTGAAGCCAGTCACTTCTGTCAGCCTCCTCCCCCACCCCCGCCGCAAAGTGGATAAAAGTTACATCCGATCCCAGCCCCCCACATACAGGGCTTTCATGCCGCACCCACGGCATATAGCCGTAGTGAGGCAGTACTGTCCGCGTTACAGAACGACGGAAAGGTGGTTTGTACTCCCCGGAGCTTTACCCCCAGCTGCCCCCAGTATGCACAGCATCAGAAATGTTGCCTAACATACTCAGTTACCCGCTTAAGTTTAAAGATTGTGGCGTCTACTCATGTGTTTGTCATCCTGTACCAGAAGTCTGTTTGTTCTGATAAATTGTCAATATGTACTTTCCTAAAAATGAGCACAATGCACTACTAATCCAGATAGAGCACAGCCTTGTGAACTGCTAAACTCAGTGACACCAACAATGAGCACATAAAAATGTTTTCCCACCAGTGAGCTAAGACGATAAACCCAAGGACATGAAATACAAATTATCTACATAAGTTACAAAGTCACTGAAACACATCCACCCACCATAAAGTCCTGTTCAGAACATCTTGTTTCACCAATTGTCACGCATAATAAAAATCAATAGGAAAAATAATACTTGTCAAGGAATTTACTCTAAATCAAAATTATAATTATCAATAACAATAAGATCAAATAGTAAATGTAGAATTAGTCAAGCATTAACATAAAGAAGATGTCAAGCTGTTCTAAAAAAATAATAAGAAACTGAGATAGGAGGAAGCGGGCAAAGTTGACTAATAACCGCCACCCTCCGGAAGCGGAACGTTAAAACATAACAATGCATGATAAATCACACTTGTAAACGCAAAGATAACCCACACACGTAAGCAAAAAGATTGCATTGTGTAAACTCTGTAAAAATGTATAAATACCAACATGTATACCCAATAAATTCACAGCTGCTTCCTTCATCACATACTATGTGGCAGTCTGTCATTTTTCCTGCGCCGACCTCTCAACTTTCCTCATTCCTTCTCCCTGCACTCCCTCGGACTGAAGACCACCGACAAGGCGGTCCGTTGCAGGTGGCGCCCGAACAGGGACCTGAAGGACAGGCCACCGACTGAGCAGTCCGTTACAGGTGGCGCCTTAAACAGGGACCTGAAGGACAGGTAATCTTCTCTCTCTTTCTTTCTTTTTCAAGGTTGAAGGCGACTCTCACCAGGGAACTGCAGTCCCGCCGGTAAAGGCTGACCGGTTAAGTGTGAGCAATCAGCAGGTACCATGGGGCACGCATTAACCAAGAATATTAAAGCATGCATGGATGCCTCACCAGCGATAGTCCAAAGTATGACCTATGCTGCAGCAATGCAAGAACAGAAATTCAGCGCCTATATTAAAAATACCTTCAATAAGGGAGGTAAGGGGCCGAGAGCTCCTGCTAACACTTGCTACAATTGTGGCAAGCCAGGTCACATGCAGAAGGACTGTAAACAGTCCCATGCCAATAAGCCGAGGGGGGAACCGCCCGGCTTATGCCCCCATTGTAAAAAGGGGCAACATTAGAGAAATGAATGTAAATCAAAATTTCATAAGAATGAAACCCCCTTAAATAACAAGGGAGACACTGATCCTGAGGATCAGGACGTACAGAAATCAAAAAACTAGATAAGGGGCATTCTCCCAACCCAGACCCCAAGGGAGAGCAAGCTGTAGCTTGTAACACACAGCCTTTATCTACATTGAATCCTCAAGCCCCTGAATTTACTATTCATGACCTTTCACAGGACACTCCTGAAAGTGCAGGTTTAAATTTAGCAAATGAAAAGAATGTCTTATTATCCAAATAGGACGGTGTTACTTTAATCCCCACTACAATGAAAAGACAACTTTTACCTGAAACGGTTGGAATTATAATTAGTAAAAGTTCAAATTATACTAAAAACTTTGAAGTTATTCCAAGAGTAGTTAACTCAGATTCGGAAAAGACAACGCAGAAGGAGGCGCCAACAGCTACTACAAGATCTCACCCGCCACTTGAAGAAAATGAAAGTACACTCACCGATAACAAACAAAACCACCGGACGCATTTCCACTGACTCCAAGACAGCTGAAAAAGCCCAGCAGAGAAGGAAGCTGGGGGCCCCCCTGCCCTTCGTGGGGCGGGCCTACCTCCCAAGTGTTACAGCCCCCAGACAGCAACACTGGCAAAATCCCAAGGGTGAGATTTAGAACCTTTATTATTGACCCTTTACCACTAGTAATTTGTATAAATAAGAAAAATATTTTTACAAACTAAATCTTTGTCAACGGATAAGATTCTTACCTTTTAAACCTTCTAATTATCAGTTTAACTGAGTAAATAAGTGACTTCATAGTAAACTAGGATCCTGTTTGGTGGAAAGTGAGTTTTTGAGAGTAAGAGAAATTAAACAGAAAGGAGAATAACATTGTATAAAGAAAGAATCTTGTGTGATAAATTTTGTCCTAAAACAGAATAGTTATGTAAGAAAGTAAAAGGCAGGACAAAAGTTCAAAAAAGTTTAGAATGTTTGTAGATAGTCTGTACAGGTTAAATGAAACTCATAAAAGAGAATTTATGAAAGAATTTACATGTAATCCAGTTAACTATGTATTTCCTTTAAAATCTTTTAACTTGTAAAAATAACTAATTGTATTGCGTCCTTTAATATGCAACATGATAAACAAGTAAATGTTATGTTAATTATAAAAAAAAAACCTTCTTATATAATGTTACCTGTAAATCTACAAAACAATCCATAGTATAATAATACAGCATTACAAGTGTTAAAAACACTTAATGAATTAATTAAACCTAAAAAATTTGTAACAACTTTAATTTTAGACATTACAACTTTAATTTCTATAATCACTACTTTTGCTGTAACTACTACAGCTTTAATGCAACAAATGCATACAACATACTATGTCAATACTCTTAGCAATAATATAACTTTAACATTAATAACACAAACTAATATAGATAATAAGCTTAAAACTAAATTAAATGTGTTAAAAAAGGATAGTCTTAACTTTAGGTCAGAACATTAAGTACATACAACAGAAACTACAAACAAAATGTCACTCAACATTTCAAGCCATTTACATTACACCTTTACCATATAATGTATCTAACTCATAGAACAAAGTACAAACACATCTTCAAAGTGTCTAGAGAGACAATAATATAACACATAATTTACACAACTTACAACAAGATATTACAGCCATGAGTCAAGCTCATTTACCAATAACTTCTCTTAACACATTAACTCAATCTTTAACTAATGAGTTTAAAGCACTCAATCCTCTTAACTGGATCCAGTATATTGTACTCATAACCATTATTAATTATTTGTTATTTTGTGTTATGTTGTTGTTACCATGTCTCATACGGTGTCTGTTTTCCTCTATTATCTCTATACGCCAAGAAGTCTTTAAACTGCAATTTAAAAACAAAAAAGGGGGAAATGCCGCACCCACGGCATATAGCCGTAGTGAGGCAGTACTGTCCGCGTTACAGAACGACGGAAAGGTGGTTTGTACTCCCCGGAGCTTTACCCCCAGCTGCCCCCAGTATGCACAGCATCAGAAATGTTGCCTAACATACTCAGTTACCCGCTTAAGTTTAAAGATTGTGGCGTCTACTCATGTGTTTGTCATCCTGTACCAGAAGTCTGTTTGTTCTGATAAATTGTCAATATGTACTTTCCTAAAAATGAGCACAATGCACTACTAATCCAGATAGAGCACAGCCTTGTGAACTGCTAAACTCAGTGACACCAACAATGAGCACATAAAAATGTTTTCCCACCAGTGAACTAAGACGATAAACCCAAGGACATAAAATACAAATTATCTACATAAGTTACAAAGTCACTGAAACACATCCACCCACCATAAAGTCCTGTTCAGAACATCTTGTTTCACCAATTGTCACGCATAATAAAAATCAATAGGAAAAATAATACTTGTCAAGGAATTTACTCTAAATCAAAATTATAATTATCAATAACAATAAGATCAAATAGTAAATGTAGAATTAGTCAAGCATTAACATAAAGAAGATGTCAAGCTGTTCTAAAAAAATAATAAGAAACTGAGATAGGAGGAAGCGGGCAAAGTTGACTAATAACCGCCACCCTCCGGAAGCGGAACGTTAAAACATAACAATACATGATAAATCACACTTGTAAACGCAAAGATAACCCACACACGTAAGCAAAAAGATTGCATTGTGTAAACTCTGTAAAAATGTATAAATACCAACATGTATACCCAATAAATTCACAGCTGCTTCCTTCATCACATACTATGTGGCAGTCTGTCATTTTTCCTGCGCCGACCTCTCAACTTTCCTCATTCCTTCTCCCTGCACTCCCTCGGACTGAAGACCACCGACAAGGCGGTCCGTTGCACTTTCAGGGCTGACAGAAAGGGTGGAACAGGATGGAGGAATGGCACAAGGGGTCTGGTAAAAGATGGACTGTGGGGACGCCGTGGGGATGCAGTGGGGGGGCTGCTCTCTCCTCCCTTACAGCCCCACCCTGTATGTGGCCCTGAGTCACCCCCAGGCTCACCAGACTCTGACTCCCAGAGTACCCTGAGGAAGAACTTGGGGGTAGGGAAGAGGTATGGGCTAGGGACAAGGATGGACTGTGGGCCATCATCGACATGTAGTGGGGCCTCTAAACCCACCCTTAGGTCTCCGACCTCTATGGCCCAGAGTCACCCAGGTCACACCAAGCTCTGACTCCAAAATTCACTGGGAAAAAGGTTCACAGACAGGCTCAGCCTCCCAAGTGTGCTGTGGGATGGCCCAGGTTTTATAGCAGGGAGACAGCTGGATTATTGGAGTCCCTCTACCTGGCGTGGGGACCTCCTCAGTCTTCCCTCAGGGTCTCAATTTCTCTCCTAACAGAGCCGGGCCCTTTCCCCTCCAATCGGATGTCCGGAACTCAGTACAAGGCACTCACATTTGTCAGTGACTCATGTTGTCACCCAACGTCTAAGTCGGTGAACTCACATCTTTCCCCTGTCCCCACATACAAGGCCTCCAGAGTTAACACCAGGGGTGGAACAGGATGGGAGGATGGGAAGCTTCAATCCTCCCTTAGGGCCCTGAACTTCATGAGCTGGAGAAACGGGACCCCCACCCGCTCAGAGCCCTAGATCTCAAAGGCTCTGACTCCCAGAGTCCCTGCAAAGTTTGGGGACAATAGGGGGTTTAGGGACAAGGATGGACTGTAGAGCCAATACAGTGGAATCTCTCATTCCTCCCTTAGGGCCTTACCCTCTGTGCTCCTGAATCACACTGAGTCACACAAGGTTCTGACTCCCAGAGTATGCCAGAGAAAATTTGGGGGATGGAAAGGGGGAGGTGTCAGGGACAAGGATGGACTGTGGGCCCCTATCTGGATGTATTGGGGCTTCTCACTACTCCCTTAGGGCTCCTCCACCCTATATGGCCGGAGTGACTGGGTCATACAAAGATAGTGTCCCCTGAGGAAAAGGTTGGGGGGGATGGGCTCAGTCTCACATGTGTGTCCCAGGGTGGTGGCTCAAGGCACACAGCAGGGTGACCTCTGGATTCTTGGGGTCCCTTAATCTGGGATGGGGGACTCCTCAATCTTTCCTCAGCGTCTCACCTTCACTTCTGCCAGAACCAGGCCCTGTCACCTCCACAGATCGGATGTTGGGAACTCAGTACAAGGCCCTCATCTCTGTCAGAGCCCATGCCAAAGTCAGTGGACTTCATATCAGAGCCCTGGCCCCACTTATAAGACTTCCTAGGGCTAACACCAGGGTTGGAACAAGATAGGGCAATTGGAGGCCTCAGTCTTCCCTTAGTGTCGAGACATTCATACTTGGGAAAAATGAGACCCCCAACATTAAGGCACCAAGTTGGACCAGGTTTCAACAGGCTCTGACTCCCAGAGACCCCTGAAAAGGTCATGGAGGGGAGGGAGCTTAGGGACAAGGATGGACTGTGGGGTGGATACAGTGGGGCCTCTCATTCCTCCTTTAGGGCCTCTCATTGCTCCTGAATCACACTGAGTTACATAAGGCTCTAATTCCCAGAGTACCCTAGAGAAAATTTTGGGGGATGGAAAGGGGGAGGTGTCAGGGGCAAGGATGGACTGTGGGCCTCTATCGGGATGTAGTGGGGCTTCTCACTCCCTCCTTAGGGTTCCTCTGCCCTCTATGGCCTGAGTGATTGGGTCAAACCAAGCCACAGTCCCCTGAGGTAGTTTGGGGGAATGGGCTCAGTCTCACATGTGTGTCCCAGGCTGGTGGCCCAATTCACATATCAGGGTGACCGCAGGAATATTAGGGTCCCTCTACTTGGAGTGAGGGCCACTCAGTCCTACCCCATTGTCTCACCCTCACTCCTGACAGAACCAGGACCTCTCCCCTCCAATCCAAAATCCAGAACTCATTACAAGGCACTCATCTTTGTCAGCCTCCCAACGTGGAAGTCAGTAGACTTCACATCCTCCCCTTGCCCCACATCCCAGGGCTAACACTAGGGGAGGAAGAGGATGGGGGAATGGGAGGCTCAGTCCTCCATTAGGACCCTGACCTTCGTGTTTGAGAGAAACCAAATCCCCACCTCTATGGCCCTGAGACAGCCCTGGGTCTCAACAGGCTCTAACTTCAAGAATCCCCTGAGAAAGAAGTTGGTTGTGGTGAAGAGGATTAGGGAAACAGATGGACTGTGAGGCCGATACACTGGGGCCTCTCAGTCATGCATTAGGGCCTTACCATCTGTGGCACTGAATCACACCAAGCCACACAAGGCTCTGATTCCCAGAGAGGCCTAAGTAATGAGCCTCCTCAGTGCTCCCTCAGCTTCTCACCTTCACTCCTGCCAATCCGATGTCCGGAACTCAGTATGAGCCCTCATCTCTGACAGTACCCAACCCGGAAGTCGGTGGACTTCACATCCGCCCCCTCCCCCACATAAGGGCCTTCCCAGGGCAGAC
Organism: Nycticebus coucang; assembly: GCF_027406575.1. Lineage (NCBI taxonomy): Eukaryota > Metazoa > Chordata > Mammalia > Primates > Lorisidae > Nycticebus > Nycticebus coucang. Next base: position 180,531,233 of record NC_069804.1, read on the forward strand.
ACCAGAGGTGCAACAAGATGGGGGGATGGGAAGCCTCAGTCCTCCCCTAGGGCCCTGACCTACATCCTTGGGGAAAACGGGACCCCCACCATCTATGGCCATGAGTTGGTCCTAGGTCTCACCAGGTTGGGACTCCCAAAGTCCCCTGAAAAATCAGTAGGGGGAGGGGAGAGTTAGGGACAAGGATGGACTGTGGGGCCAAAACAGTAAGACCTCACATTCCTCTGTTATTACCTAACTTCTGGGGCCCTGTATCACATGGAGTCACACAAGACTCTATTCCCAGAGAGCCCTAAGGAAAATGTGGGGGTATGGGAAGGGGGAGGTGTGAGGGACAAGAATGGATGGGGGGGCGCTATTGGGATGTAGCAGTGCCCCTCGCTTTCCAGTTAGGGCTTCTCTGCCCTCTATGGCCAGAGTGACAGGGTCACACCAAGCCACAGTCCCCTGAAGAAAAGATTGGGAGGATGGGCTCGGTCTGACACTTCTGTCCCAGGGTGGTGGCCGAAGGTACACAGCAGAGTGACAGCTAGTTTACTGGGGTCCCTCTACCTGGAGTGGGGGCCTTCTCAGTCCTCCCCCAGTGTCCCAACTTCACTCCTGACAGAGCCAGGACCTCTCCCCTCCTATCCAATGTCCAGACCTCAGTACAAGTCACACACCTTTGTCACCTTTGTTCCGAGCATGGAACTCGGTGGACTTCACATCCTCCCGGTGCCACCTCATACAGGGCTTCCCCGCAATTGCAAGGGGTGGAATAGGATGAGGGGTAGGAGACCTCAGTCCTACCTTAGGGCCCTGAACTTTGTGCTTGGGAGAGAGCAGATCCACACCTCTATGGCACTGTGTCAGCCCTATGTCTCACCAGCCTCTGACATCCAGAGTCCCCTGACAAAGATGTTGGGGGAGAAGAAGGGGATTAGGGACCAGGATGGACCATGGGGCCGATACGCTGGGCCCTCTCATTGCTCCCTTAGGGCCTTACCCTCTGTGGCCCTGAATCACACACCAAGTCACACAAGGCTCTGAATCCCAGAGTCCCCTAAGGAAAATTTGGGGTGATAGAAAGGGGGAGGCTTCAGGGACAAGGATGGACTGTGGGGCCAAAACAGTGGAATCTCTCAGTCCTCCCTTAGGGCCTTACCCTCTGTGGCCCTGAATCACACTGAGTAACACAAGGCTCTGATTCCCAGAGAGCCCTAAAGAAAATTTGGGGGGATGAGAAGGGGGAGGTGTAAGGGACAAAGATGGATGGGGGGGCCATCAGAATGTAGCGGGGCCTCTCACTCCCCGTTTTTGAGCTCCTCCACCCCCTGTGGCAGGACTGACTGTGTCACACCAAGCCAAAGTCCCCTGAGGACAAGGGTGGGGGGATGGGCTCAGTCTCACACGTATTTCCCAGGGTGGTGGCCCAAGGCACACAGCAGGGTGACAGCTGCATTATTGGAGTCCCTCTACCTGAGGTGGGAGCCTCCTCAATCCTCCCTCAGCATCTCACCTTCACTCCAGACAGAACCGGACCCTCTCACCTCTGCTGATCCATGTCCGGAACTCAGGAAAGGCTGTCACCTCTGCCAGCCTCCAACACGGTAGTCACTGGACTTCACAAATGCCCCTTGTCCCCAACTCCAGGGCTTCCCCGGGATGACACCAGGGGTGGAACAGGATGGAGGGATGGGAGGCCACAGTCCTCCCTTAGGGCCCTCACCTTTGTGCTTTGCAGAAACCGGGCCCCCACCTCTATGGCCCTGAGTCGGCCCTCAGTCTCCCCAGGCTCTGACTACCAGAGTCCCCTAAGAAAGAAATTGGGGGAAGAGAAGGGGATTAAGGACAAGCGTGGACTGTTGGGCCGATACAGTGGGGCCTCGCAATCCTCCCTTAGGGCCTTACACTCTGTAGTCCTCCATCACACCGAGTCACACAAGGCTCTGACTCCCAGAGGACCCTAAAGAAACTTTGGGGCATAGAAAGGGGGAGGTGTTAGGAACAGAGATGGACTGTGGGGCTGATACAGTGGAGTCTCTCATTCAACTTTAGGGCCTTACCATCTGTGGCCCTCAATCACACCGAGTCACGCAAGGCTCTGACTCCCAGAGTACCCTAAAGCAAAATATGGGAGATGGAAAGGGGAGGTGTGAGGGACAAGGATGGACTGTGAGCCACTATCCAGATGTAGCGGGGCTTCTCACTCCCTCCTTAGGATCCTCCGCCCTCTATGGCCAGAGTTACTGGGTCATATGAAGCCACAGTCCCCTGAGGAAAAGCGTTGAATTGATGGGCTCAGTCTCACACGTGTGTCCCAAGGTGATGGCTCAAGCACACAGGAAGCTGACAGCTGCATTATTGGGGTCTGTCTCCCTAGGGTGGGCTCCTCCTCAGTCCACCCCCAGCATCTCACCTTCACTCCTGACAGAACCGGGATCTCTCTCCACAGCAGACCTGATGTCCGCAACTCAGTAAAAGGGACACATGTCTGTCAGCCTCCAATCCCAAAGTCACTGGACTTCACATCCACCCTCTGGCCCCACATTCAGGGCTTCCCAGGGCAGACACCAGGGGTGGAACAGGGTGAGGGGATGGGAGGCTAGGGCCCTGAACCTAAGGGAGAAAGCCTTTTCATGGTTGGGAGTAATGGGACCCCTACACTCTATGGCCCCAAGTCAGCCCTAGGTCTCACCAGGCTCTGACTCCCAGAGTCCCCTGAAATGTTTGGGGGGGGCTGAGGGACAAGGTTGGACAGTGTGGTGGATACAGTGGGGCCTCTCAGTCCTCCCTTAGGGCCTTACCCTCTGTGGCCCTGAATCACACCAAGTCACACAAGGCTCAGACTCCCAGAGTACCCAAAAGAAAGTTTTGGGGGATGGGCATAGGGAGGTATCAGGGGCAAGGATGGATGGGGGGGCCTCCATCGGGATGTAACGGTGCCTCTCACTCCCCACATAGGGCTCCTCCACCCTCGATGGCCACAGTGACTGGGTCATATCAAGCCACAGTCCCCTTAAGTAAAGGTTTGGGGGATGGACTGAGTCTCACACGTGTGTCCCAGGGTGCTGGAACAAGGCACACAGCAGGGAGACACCCGGATTCTGGGCGTCCCTCAACCTGGGATGGGGACCTCCTCAATGCTCCCTCAGCATCTCACCTTCTCTCCTGCCAGAAACCGATCTGATGTCCGGAACTCAGTAGAAGGCCCTCATCTCTGTCAGTCCCCAGGGCCAATGCCGAAGTCGGTGGAGCTCACATCCACCCCCTGTCCCCACATAAGGGCTTTCCCAGGGCAGATGTCAGGGGTGGAACAAGATGGGGGGATGGGAAGCATCAGTCCTCACTTAGGGCCCTGACCTTCATCCTTGGGGGAAATAGGACCCCCACCCCCTATGGCCTTGAGTTGGCCCAAGATCTCACCAGGTTGGGACTCTCAGAGTGCCCTGAAAAAGAAGTAGGGGGAGGGGAGAGTTAGGGCCAAGGATGGACTGTGGGGCCAATACAGTGGGACCTCTCATTCCTGTTATGACCTTAACCTCTGGGGCCCTGTATCACATGGAGTAGCGTGAGGCTCTGATTCCCAGACAGCCCTATGGAAAATTTGGGGGGATGGTGAGGGGGAGATGTGAGGGACAAGGATGGATTGCGGGCCGCTATCGGGATGTAGCGGTGCCTCTCACTCCCCACTTAGGGCTCCTCCACACTCGATGGCCAGAGTTACTGGGTCATACCAAGCCACAGTCCCCTCCCTGAAGAAAAGGTTGGAGGGATGGGCTCAGTCTGACACGTCTGTCCTAGGGAGGTGGCCAAAGGTACACAGCAGAGTGACAGCTGGATTACTGGGGTCCCTCTACCTGGAGCGGGGGGCTCCTCAGTCCTCCCCCAGCATCCCACCTTCACTCCTGATAGAGCCAGGACCTGTCCCCTCCAATCCGACGTCCAGAACTCAGTACAAGGCACACACCTTTGTCAGCCCCCGGCGTGGAACTCAGTGGACTTCACATCCCCCCGGTGCCCCCACATACAGGGCTTCCCCGCAATGACAACAGGGGTGGAACAGGATGAGGGGTAGGAGACCTCAGTCCTACCTTGGTGCCCCGAACTTCGAGCTTGGGAGAGACTGGACCCACACCTCTATGGCACTGTGTCGGCCCTAGGTCTCACCAGCCTCTGACACCCAGAGTCCCCTGACAAAGATGTTGGGTGAGGAGAAGGGGATTAGGGACCAGGATGGACTGTGGGGCTGATACGCTGGGGCCTCTCATTCCTCCCTTAGGGCCTTACCCTCTATGGCCCTGAATCACACACCGAATCACACAGGGCTCTGACTCCCAGAGTACCCTAAGGAAAAATTGGGGACATAGAAAGGGGGAGGTGTCAGGGACAAGGATGGACTGTGGGGCCCATAAAGTGGAATCTCTCAGTCCTCCCTTAGGGCCTTACCCCCTGTGGCCCTAAATCACACACCGAATCACACAAGGCTCTTAGTCCCAGAGTACCCTAAGGAAAAATCAGGGGCATAGAAAGGGGGAAGAGCCAGGGCAAGGATGGATTGTGGGCCTCTATCGGGATGTAGCGGGGCTTCTCACACCCTCCTTAGGGCTCCTCCGCTCTCCATGCCCAGAGTGACTGGGTCATACCAAGCCACAGTCCCCTGAGGAAAAGTGTTGAGTTGATGGGCTCAGTCTCACATGTGTGTCCCAAGGTGATAGCCAAAGCACACAGGAAGCTGACAGCTGGCTTATTGGAGTCCCTCTCCCTAGGGTGGGCTCCTCCTCAGTCCACCCCGAGCATCTCCCCATCACTCCTGTCAGAACCGGGCCCTCTCTCCACCACAGACCTCATGTCCTGAACTCAGTAAAAGGGACACATGTCTGTCAGGCTCCAATCCCAAAGTCCCTGGACTTCACATGCATCCCCTGGCCCCACATTCAGGGCTTCCCAGGGCAGACACCAGGGGTGGACGAGGATGGGGGAATGGGAGGCCTCAGTCCTCCCTTAGGGCCCTGACCCTAAGGAAGAAAGCCTTCTTGTGGTTGGGAGTAACTGGACACCCACCCTCTATGGCCCCAAGTCAGCCCTAGGTCTCACCAGGCTCTGACTCTCAGAGTCCACAGAAATGTTCAGGGAGGGGAGGGGGCTGAGGGACAAGGTTGGACAATGCAGTGGATACAGTGGGGTCTCTCAGTCCTCCCTTAGGGCATTACCACCTGTGGCCCAGAATCACACGAAGTCACACAAGGCTCAGACTCCCAGAGTACCCGAAGGAAAGTTTGGGGGGATGGGCAGAGGGAGGTGTCAGGGACAAGGATGGATAGGGGGCCGCTATTGGGATGTAGCGGTGCGTCTCACTGCCCACTTAGGACTCTTTTGCCCTCGATGGCCAGAGTGACTGGGTCATATCAAGCCACAGTCCTCTGAAGTAAAGTTTGGGGGATGGGCTCAGTCTGACACATCTGTCCTAGGGTGGTGGCCAAAGGTACACAGCAGGGTGATAGCTGGATTACTGGGGTCCCTCTACCTGGGGTAGGGGGCTCCTCAGTCCTCCCCCAGCATCTCACCTTCACTCCTGACAGAGCCAGGACCTCTTCCTTCCAATTCAACGTCCAGAACTCAGTACAAGGCACACACCATTGTCAGCCCCCAGCGTGGAACTCAGTGGACTTCACATCCCCCCGGTTCCCCCACATACAGGGCTTCCCCGCAATGACACCAGGGATGGAACAGGATGAGGGGTAGGAGACCTCAGTCCTCTCTTGGGGCCCTGAACTTCATGCTTGGGAGAGACCGGACCCACACCTCTATGGCACTGTGTCGGCCCTAGGTCTCACCAGCCTCTCACACCCAGTTCCTCTGACAAAGATTTTGGATTAGTAGAAGGGGATTAGGGACCAGGATGGACTGTGGGGCTGATACGCTGGGGCCTCTCATTCCTCCCTTGAGGCCTTACCCTCTATGGCCCTGAATCATACACCGAGTCGCACAAGGCTCTGACTCCCAGAGGACCCTAAGGAAAATTTGGGTGCATAGAAAGGGGGAGGCGTCAGGGACAAGGATGGACTGTGGGGCCCATACAGTGGAATCTCTCATTCCTCCCTTTTGGCCTTACCCTCCATGGCCCTGAATCACATAGAGTCATACAAGGCTCTGACTCAAAGCGTACCCTAGAGGAAAGTTGGGGGGATGGAAAGTGGGAAGTATCAGGGACAAGGATGGACTGTGGGCCACTATCTGGATATGGTCAGCTTCTGCCTTGCTCCTTAGGGCTCCTCCGTTCTCTATGGCCAGAGCTACTGTGTCACACCAAGCCACAGGCCCCTGAGGAAAATTTTGGGGGGATGAGAGCTCAATCTCACACGTGTGTCCCTTGATGGTGGCCCAATGCACATAGCAGGGTGACCGCTGGATTATTGGGATACCTCTACTTGGAGTGGTGGCCTCCTCACTCCTCCCTCAGTTTCTCACCCTCACTCCTGGTAGAGTAGGGCCCTCTCCCTTCTAATCCATTGTCCATAACTCAATACAAGGGCCTCACCTTTGTCAGCCCCCGATGCAGAAGTCGATGGACTTTACATGCTCCCTCTGCCCTCACATACAGGGCTTTCCAGGGCTAACACCAGGGGTGGAAAAGGATGGGAGGATGGGAAGCCTCAGTCCTTCCTTAGGGCCCTGACCTTCGTGCTCCAGAGAAACGGGACCCCCACCTCTTAGGCCCTGTATTGGCCCTAGGTCTCACTAGGCTATAACTTCCAGAGTCCCCTGACGGATGTTGTGGGAGGGGAGAGTTGAGGTCCAGGATGGACTGTGGGGCCAATACAGTGGGCCTCTCATTCCTCCCTTAGAGCCTTACCCTCAGTGGCCCTGAATCACACTGAGTCACACAAGGCTCTGACTCGCAGAGTACCTAAAGAAAATTTTGGGTGATGGGAAGGGGGAGAAGGCAGGGACAAGGAAGGACTGTGGGCCGCTATCAGGATGTAGCGGGACCTCTCTCTCCCCCTTAGGGCTCCTCCCCGGCTATGGCCAGAGTTACTGGGTCACACCTAGGCCCAGTCCCTGAGCAAACGTTTGGGGGATGGGCTCAGTTTAACACGTGTGTCCCAGGGTGGTGCCCCAATACACATAGCAGGGTCACCCCTGGATTATTGAGGTCCCTATGCCGGGGTGGGGTCCTCCCCCGTCATCCTTCACCATTTCACCTTCACTCCTGACAAAGTCGGACCCTCTCACCTCTGCCAATCCAATGTCTGCGTCTCAGTACAAGGCCCTCATCTCCGTCAGCCCCCATCGCAGAAGTCGGTGGCTATCACATCCGCTCCTTGCCCCTTATATATTGGGCTTCCATGGCCAGATGCCAGGGGTGGAACAGTGTGGGACGATGTGAGGCCATGGACCTCCCTTAGGGCCCTGACCTTCATGCTTGGGAGACAGGGGACCCACACCCTTTATGTCCTTGGGCCGGGCCTAAGTCTCACCAGGCTCTCACTTCCAGAGTCCCCTGAGAGTGAAGTTGGGGGGGAGGGTGGTAGGCACAAGGATGGACTGTGTGCCACTATTCCCTGTAGCAGGGCTTCTTACTCCCTCCTGAGAGCTCCTCCGCCCTCCCTGGCCAGAGTGACTGGCTCACACCAAGCCATAGTCCCCTGAGGAAAAGTTTGGGAGTGATGGGCTCAGGCTCACACCTGTGTCCCAGGGTGGTGGCCCAAGGCACACAGCAGGGTGACAGCTGGGATCCCTGTACCTGAGCTGGGCCCCTCCTCAATCCTCCCTCAGGGTTTCACTTTCAATCCTGATAGAGTCAGGCCGTCTCACCTCAGCCGATCCAATGTCTGGAACTCAGTAAAAGGCCAACACCTCTGTCAGACCCAATCTTGGAAGTCAGTGGACTTCACATTCGCTCCCTGCCCCCACATACAGAGTTTTTCTGTAATGATATCAGGGGTGGAACAGGATGGAGGGATAGGAGGCCTCAGTCCTCCCTTATGGTCCTGACCATGCTTCCAAGAAACCATACCCCCACCTAGGTCTGCCCTAGGTCTGCCCAGGCTTTGACTCCCACAGTCCCTTAACAAAGAAGATGGGGAAGGTGAAGGGGAAGGGGATTAGGGACAAGGATGGACTGTGGGGCCGATACAGGGGGGCCTCTCATTCCTCTCTTACAGCCTTACCCTCTGTGGCCCTGAATCACATGGAGTCACACAAGGCTCTGACTCCAAGAGTACCCTAATGAAAATTTTGGGGGATGGAAAAGGGGAGGTGCCAGGGACAAGGATGGACTGTGCACCAATATCCGGATGTAGGGGGGCTTCTCATCCCCTCTTTAGGGCTCCTCCGTGCTGTATAGCCAGAGTGACTGGGTCACACTAAGACACAGTCCTCTGAGTAAAAGATTGGGGGCATGGACTCAATCTCACATGTGTGTCCCTCGGTGGTGGCCCAATGCACATAGCAGGGTGATTGCTGGATTATTGGGGTACTTCTACCTGGAGTGGGGGCCTCCTGAGTCCTCTCTCTGTTTCTTACCCCCAGACGGCATCGGGCCTTCTGCAATCTAATCCAATGTCCAGAACTCCATACAAGGGCCTCACTTTTCTCAGCCCCCAATGCAGAAGTCAGTGGACTTTCCATCCTTCCCCTGCCCCCACATACAGGGCTTCCCAGGGCTAACTCCAGGGGTGCAACAGGATGGGCCAACGGGAAGCCTTAATCCTCCCTTAGGGCCCTGACCTTCATGCTCTGGAGAAACGGGACCCCCACCTCTCTGACCATGAGTTGGCCCTAGGTCTCACTAGGCTCTGACTCCCAAAGTCCCCTGAGAAAGAAGTTGGGGGAGGGGAGAGCTGGGGACCAGGATGGACCGTGGGGCCAATATACTGGGGCCTCTCATTCCTCCTTTAGGACCTTACCTTCAGTGGCCCTGAATCACACCGAGTCACACATGGCTCTGACTCCCAGAGTACCCTAAGGAAAATTTTGAGGGATATAAAGAGAGAGGTATCACGGACAAGGATGCACTGTGGACCGCTATCCAGATGTAGTGGGGCTTCTCACTCCCTCCTTAGGGCTCCTCTGCCCTCTATGGCCACAGTGACTGGCTCACGCCAAGCAATAGTTCCCTGAGGAAAAGTTTAGGGGGATGGGCTCAGTCCCACAAGTCTCTCCCAGGGGGATGGCTCAGGGCACACATCAGGGTGATAGCTGGATTATTGGGGTCCCTCTACCTTGGGTGGGAGCCTCCTCAATCTTCCCTCACCATCTCACCTTTACTCTTGACAGAGCCAGAACCTCTCCCCTCCAATCCGACGTCCAGAACTCAGTACAAGGACCTCACCTCTGTCAGCCACCAATGCGGAAGTGGGTGGATGTCACATTCATCCCCTGACCCCCACATAGTGGGCTTCCCTGGGCTGACACCGGGGTTGGAACAGGATGGGAGGATGGGTGGCCCAACTCCTCCCTTAGGGCCCTGACCTTCCTGCGTGGGAGAAACAGGACCCCCACTCTCTATTCCCCTGAGAGGGCCCTAGTTCTTACCAGCCTCTCATGCCCAGAGTCCCTGAAAAGTTGGGGGAGCCTCCTCAATGCTCCCTCAGCGTTTCACCCTCCCTCCTGACAGAACCCAGCCCTCTCACCTCTGCTGATCTGATGTCAGGAACTCAGTAGAAGGCCCTCACCTCTGTCAGCCCTAAACACGGAAGTTAGTGGAATTCTTGTCACCCCCTGACCCCTCTTATAGGACTTCCCATGGCTAACACCAGGGGTGGAACAGAATGGGGGGATGGGAGACCTCAGTCCTCCATTAGGAACCTGTCCCCCATCCTTGGAAGAAAATAGGACCTCCACACTCTGTGGCCTTAGGTCAGCCCTAGGTCTCACCAGGCTCTCACTTCCAGAGTCCCCTGAGAAAGAAGTTGGGTGAGGGTAGGCACAAGGATGGACAGTGGGCCACTATTCGGATGTATCGGGGCTTCTCACTGCCCACTTAGGGCTTCTCCCCACTATATGCCCAGAGTGACTGGGTCACACCAAGCCAAAGACCCATGAGGAAAAGGTTGAGGGCATGGGCTCAGTCTCACACGTGTGTTCCAGGATGGTGGCCAAAGGCAAACATCAGGGTGACAGCTGGATTATTGAGGTCCCTCTCCCTGGAATGGGAGCCTCCTCATTCCTCGCTCAGCATCTCACCTTCCCTCCTGACAGCCAGGACCTCTCCCATCCAATCCGACATCCGGAACTCAGTATAAGGCACACACCTTTGTCAGCCCCCAGAGTGGACCTCCTTGGACTTCACATCCTCCCCGTGCCCCCACATACAGGGCTTCCACACAATGACACCAGGGGTGGAACAGGATGGAGGGATGGGAGGCCACAGTCCTCCCTTAGGGCCCTCACCTTCATGCCTTGCAAAAACCGGGTCCCCACCTCTATGGCCCTGAGTCGGCCCTCAGTCTCCCCAGGCTCTGACTACCAGAGTCCTCTAAGAAAGAAATTGGGGGAAGAGAAGGGAATTAAGGGCAAGGATGGACTGTCGGGCTGATACAGTGGGGCCTCTCAATCCTCCCTTAGGGCCTTACCCTCTGTAGTCCTCCATTACACCGAGTTACACAAGGCTCTGACTCCCAGAGGACCCTAAAGAAACTTTGGGGCATAGAAAGGGGGAGATGTCAGGGACAGAGATGGACTGTGGGGCTGATACAGTGGAGCCTCTCATTCAACCTTTAGGGCCTTGCCATCTGTGGCCTGCAAACACATCGAGTCACACAAGGCTCTGACTCCCAGAGTACCCTAAAGCAAAATATGGGCGATGGAAAAGGGGAAGTGTCACGGAGAAGGACGGACTGTGGGCCTCTATCGGGATGTAGCGGGGCTTCTCACACCCTCCTTAGGGCTCCTCCGCTCTCCATGGCCAGAGTGACTGGGTCACACCAAGCCATAGTCCCCTGAGGAAAAGCGTTGAACTGATGGGCTCAGTCTCACACCTGTGTCCCAAGGTAATAGCCCAAGGCACACAGGAAGCTGACAGCTGGATTATTGGGGATCCCTCTACTTAGGGTGGGCTCCTCCTCAGTCCACCCCGAGCATCTCACCTTTACTCCTGACAGAACCGGGCCCTCTCTCCACCACAGAGCTGATGTCCAGAACTCAGTAAAAAGGACACATGTCTGTCAGCCTCCAATCCCAAAGTCACTGGACTTCAAAACCACCCCCTGGCACCACATTCAGGGCTTCCCAGGGCAGACACAAGGGGTGGACGAGGATGGGGGAATGGGAGGCCTCAGTCCTCCCTTAGGGCCCTGACCCTAAGGAAGAAAGCCTTCTCGTGGTTGGGAGTAACAGGACCCCCACCCTCTATGGCCCCGAGTCAGCCCTAGGTCTCACCAGGCTCTGACTCCCAGAGTCCCCTGAAATGTTTGGGGAGGGAAGGGGAAGAGGGACAAGGTTGGACAATGCAGTGGATACAGTGGGGCCTCTCAGTCCTCCCTTAGGGGCTTAGCCCCTGTGGCCCTGAATCACACACCTGGCCATAGAGGGCGAAGGGAAGGAAATCACACACGGCTCTGAGTCCCAGAGTACCCTAAGCAAAATTTGGGGGCATAGAAAGGGGGAGGTGTCAGGGACAAGGATGGACTGTGGGGCCCATACAGTGGAATCTCTCAGTCCTCTCTTAGGGCTTTACCCTCCGTGGCCCCGAATCACACAGAGTCACGCAAGGCTCTGATTCCCAGAGAGCCCTAAAGAAAATTTGGAGGATGGGAAGGGGGAGGTGTCAGGGACGAGGATGGATGGGGGCCGCTTTCAGGAGGCAGTGGGGCATCTCACTCCCTGTTTTTGGGCTCTTCCACCCCCTGTGGCGGGAGTGACTGGGTCACAACAAGCCAAAGTCCCCTGAGGACAAGGGTAGAGGGATGGGCTCAGTCTCACACGTGTTTCCCAGGGTGGTGGCCCAAGGCATACAAAAGAGTGACAGCTGCATTATTGGAGTCCCTCTACCTGAGGTGGGAGCCTCCTCAATCCTCCCTCAGCGTCTTACCTTCACTCCTGACAGAACCGGACCCTCTCACCTCTGCAGATCAGATGTCTGGAACTCAGTAAAGGCCCACACCTCTGTCAGCCCCAATGTGGAAGTCAGTGGACATCACGTCCACACCCTGCCCCCACATACAGGGCTTCCCCAGGATGACACCAGCGGTGGAACAGGGTGGGTGTGGGAGGTCTCAGTCCTCCTTTAGGTCCTGAATTTCATGCTTGAGAGAAACCAGAACCACACCTCTATGTCCCTGAGTCGGCTGTAGGGCTCACCAGGCACTGACTCTCAGAGTACCCTAAGAAAGAAGTTGGGGGACTGATGGGGATTAGGTACAAGGATGGACTGTGGGGCCAAAACAGTGGGGCCTCTCATTCTTCTCTTAGGGCCTTACCCTCTGTGACCCTGAATCACACCAAGTCATAAGGCTCTGACTCCAAGAGTACCCTAAAGAAAATTTTGGGAGATAGAAAGCGGGAGGTGTCAGGGACAAGGATGGTTCCAACAAGAGATTCCAATACACTGGAATCTCTCATTCCCCCCTCAGGGCCTTACCCTCTGTGGCCCTGTATCACATCAAGTCACACAACACTCTGACTTCCAGCATGCCCCAGAGAAAATTTGAGGGGATAGAAACGGGTGAGTTGTCAGGGACAAGTATGAACTTTGGGTCACTATCTGGATGTACTGGGGCTTGTCATTCCCTCCTTAGGGCTCCTCCACCCTCTATGGCCAGAGTGACTGGGTCACACCAAGCCACAGTCCCCTGAGGAAAAGTTTGGGGGGATGGGCTCAGTCTCACACCCGTGTCCCAGGGTGATGGCCAAAGCCCATTGCATGGTGACAACTGGATTACAGAGGTCCCTCTAACTGGAGTGGGGAACTCCTCAGTCTTCCCTCAGCATCTCACCTTCACTCCTGTCAGAGCCAGGCCCTCTCCCCTCTAATCCGATGTCCAGAACTCAGAACAAAGCATTCAAGTTTGTCAGCCCTCAACACGGAAGTGGGGTTTTTGTTTCTAGTCCTTATCTTAATCATTGTTGTTAGTAAATTTTAAGCCTTTTTTTTTTTTTTTTTTGTAGAGACAGAGTCTCACTTTATCACCCTTGGTAGAGTGCCGCGGCATCACACAGCTCACAGCAACCTCCAACTTCTAGGTTTAGGCGATTCTCTTGCCTCAGCCTCCCAAACAGCTGGGACTAAAGGTGCCCGCCACAACGCCCGGCTATTTTTTTGTTGCAGTTTGGCAGGGGCCAGGTTTGAACCCACCACCCTTGGCATATGGGGCCGGCGCCCTACCCGCTGAGCCACAGGCGCCGCCCAATTTTAAGCCTCTTTAATTTTGTGAGGGCAAGAAGTGGAAAGAAAAAAAAATTAAAACAAGAAAAAGATTGACATTGTGGGAGGGGAGAGCTAGGGACATGGATGGACTGTGGGTCCGATACACTGGGACTGTTCATTCCTCCCTTAGGGATTTACCCTCTGTGACCCTGAATCACACAAGGCTCTGACTCCCAGAGTGCCCTAAAGAAAATATGGGTGGATGGAAAGGGGGAGGTGTCAGGGACAAGGATGGACTGTGGGCTGCTATCCAGATGTAGTGGGGCTTCTCACTCCCTCCTTAGGGCTCCTCCGCCCTCTATGGTCAGACTGAGGCGAAACCAAAGTCCCCTGAGGAAAAATTTTAGGGGTATGGGCTCAGTCTCACACACGTGTCCCAGGGTGTTGGCCCAAGACACACAGCAGTGTGACAGCTGGATCACTGGGGGCCCCAAAACTGGGGTGGGGCATCCTCAATTCTTCCTCGGCATCTTACCTTCACTCCTGCCAGAACCAGGCCCTCTTACCTCTGTTGGTCTGAAGTCCAGAACTCAATACAAGGCCCTCATCTCTGTCAGCCCCCAAGGCCAAAGTCAGCAGACTTCACATCCGCACCCAGCCCCCACTTACAGGGCTTCCCAGGGCAGACATCAGGTTTGGAACAGGATAGGGGGAGTGGAGGCCTCAGTCCTCCCTTAGTGCCCAGACTTCCGTGCTTGGGAGAAACGGGATGCCCATCTATATGGCACTGAGTCAGCCCGAGGTCTCACCAGGCTGTGACTCCCCAAGTCCCCTGAAAAGTTAGGTGGGGGAGGGAGCTTAGGGACAAGGATGGACTGTGGGGTGGATACAGTGGGGCCTCTCATTTCTCCCTTAAGGCCTTACCTTCTGTGTCCCTGAATCACACCGAGTCACACAAGGCTCTGACTCCAGAGTACCCTAAATGAAATTTGGGGGGAAGGACAGGGGGAGGTGTCAGGGACAAGGATGGACTGTGCACCGCTATCCGGATGTAGGGGGGCTTCTCACTCCCTCCTTAGGGCTCCTCTGCCCTCTATGGCCAGAGTGACTGAGTCACATCAAGCCACAGTCCCCTGAGGAAAATGTTGGGTGGATGGGCTCGGTCTCACACATGTGTCCCAGGGTTGTGGCCCAATGCACAGAGCAGGGTGACAGCTGGATTATTGGGGTCCTTCTACCTGGAGTGAGGGGCCTCCTCAGTCCTCCCTCATCATCTCACCTTCACTCCTGATGGAACCAGGCCTTCTCCCCTCCACAGATCGTATGTCCGGAAGTCAGTACAAGGCCCTCGCCTCTGTCAGCCAACAATGCTGAAGTGGGTGGATGTCATGTCCACCCCCTGACACGCACATAGGTGGCTTTCCTGGGGTGACACCAGGGTTGGAACGGAATGGGGGGATGGGAGGACTAATTCCTTCCTTAGGGCCCTGACCTTCATGCTTGGGAGAAACGGGACTCCCACCCACTATGCCCCTGAGAGGGCCCTAGGTCTTACCAGGCTCTCACGCCCAGAGTCCCTGAAAACTTGGCGGGGGAGGGAGCTTAAGGGCAAGGAGAGATTGTGAGGCCAGTATGATGGGGCCTCTTATTCCTCCCTTAGGGCCTTACCCTCTGTGGCTCTAAATCATACCGAGTCACACAAGGCTCTGACTCCCAGAGTGGCCTAAAGAAAATTTTGGGGGATGAGAAGGGGGTGGTGTCAGGGACAAGGATGGATGGAGGTCCACTATCAGGATGTAGTGGTCCTATCACTCCCCATTTAGGGCTTGTCTGCCCACTTTTACCAAGCCAAAGTTCCCTAAGGAAAAGGTTAGGGGGATGGACTCAGGCTCACACATGTATCGCAGGGTGGTGGCCCAAGGCACACAGCAGGGTGACAGCTGGATTATTGGGGTTCCTCTACCTGAGGTGGGACCCTCATCAGTCCTCCCTCAGTGTCTCACCTTCACTCGTGACAGAGTCTGGCTGTCTCACCTCAGCCGATCCGATTTCCCGAACATAGTAAAAGGCCATCCCCTCTGTCAGTCCCAATCTCAGAAGTCAGTGGACTTCACATTCACCTCCTTCCCCCACATATAGGGCTTTTCCGGGATGACACCAGGGGTAGAACAGGATGGAAGAATGAGAAGCCTCAGTCTTCCCTTGTGGCCCTGAACTTCATGCTTCTGAGAAACGGGCCCCCCACCTCTGTGGCCCTGAGTCGGCCTTAGGTCTCACCAGGCTCTGACTCCCAGAGTCCTCTGAGGAATAAGTTGGTGAAGGGGGAGTTAGGCACAAACTATGGGGCTGATATGGTGGGGCCTCTCATTCCTCCCTTAGGGCCTTACACTCTGTGGCCCTGAATCACACCAAGTCACACAAGGCTCTGATTCCCAGAGTCCACTGAGAAAGAAATTGGGGAAGGGGAAGGGAATTAGGGAAAAGAATGGACTATGAGGCTGCTAAAGTGGGGCCTCTCAATATTCCCTTACAGCCTTACCCTCTGTGGCCCTGAATCACACTGAGTCACACAAGGCTCTGACTCCCACAGTACCCCAGAGAAAATTTGGGGGGATGGATATGGGGTGGTGTCAGGGACAAGGATGGACTGTGGGCCACTATGAGGATGTAGTGGGGCTTCTCACTCCCACTTTAGGGCTCCTCCATGCTCTATGGCTAGAGTGACTGTGTCACACCAAGCCACAGTCCCCTGAGGAAAAGTTTGGAGAGATAGTCTAAGTCTAATACATGTGTCCCAGGGTGGTGTCCCAATGCACATAGAAGGGTGAATGCTGGATTATTAGGGTCCCTGGAACTGGAGCAGGGTCCTCCTCAGTACTCCCTCAGTCTCTCACCTTCACTTCTGACAGAGACAGGACCTCTCCCCTCCAATCCGACGTCTGGATCTCAGTACAAGACGCTTTCCTTTGTCAGCCCCCAGAGTGGACTTTGGAGGAATTCACATCCTCCCTACCCAGCCCAGCATATACAGGGCTTCCTGGGTTAACACCAGGGTTGGAACAGGATGGGAGGATGGGAGGTCTAATTCCTCCCTTAGGGCCCTGACCTTCATGCTTGTGAGAAATGGTACCCCCACCCTCTATGCCCCTATGAGGACTCTGGGTTTTACCAGGCTCTCATGCCCAGAGTCCCTGAAAAGTTGGGAAGTGGAGGGAGCTTAGGGACATGGACTGTGCAGCCCATACAGTGGGGCCTTTCCTTCCTCCCTTAGGGCTTTACCCTCTGTGGCGCTGAATCACACCAAGTCACAGAAGGCTCTGATTCCCAGAGTGCCCTAAAGAAAATTTTGGGGGATGAAAAGGGGGAGGTTTCAGGGACAAGTATGGATGGGGGTCCACTATCGGAATGTAGTGGGCCTATCACTCCCCACTTTGGCCAGGGTGACTGGGTCATACCAAGCCAAATCCCCTAAGGAAAAGGTTAGGGGGATGGCTCAGTGTCACATGTGTGTCCCAGGGTGGTGGCCCAAGGCACACAGCAGGGTGACAGCTGGATTATTGGGATCCCTCTACCTGAGCTGGGACCCTCCTCAGTCCTCCCTCAGCATTTCACCTTCACTCCTGATAGAGTCGGGCCGTCTCACCTCAGCCGATCCAATGTCTGGAACTCAGTAAAAGGCCGGCACCTCTGTCAGACCCAATCTCAGAAGTCAGTGGACTTCACATTCGCCCCCTGCCCCCACATACGGGGTTTTTCTGTGATGATATCAAGGGTGGAACAGGATGGAGGGATAGGAGGCCTCAGTCCTCCCTTATGGCCCTGACCTTCATGCTTCCAAGAAACCGGACCCCCACTCTATGGCCCTGGGTCGGCCCTAGGTCTGCCCAGGCTCTGACTCCCACAGTCCCTTAACAAAGAAGATGGGGAAGGTGAAGGGGAAGGGGATTAGGGACAAGGATGGACTGTGGGGCCGATACAGGGGGGCCTCTCATTCCTCTCTTACAGCCTTACCCTCTGTGGCCCTGAATCACATGGAGTCACACAAGGCTCTGACTCCAAGAGTACCCTAATGAAAATTTTGGGGGATCAAAAGGGGGAGGTACCAGGGACAAGGATGGACTGTGCACCAATATCCGGATGTAGAGGGGCTTCTCATGCCCTCTTTAGGGCTCCTCCGTGCTGTATAGCCAGAGTGACTGGGTCACACTAAGACACAGTCCTCTGAGTAAAAGATTGGGGGCATGGACTCAATCTCACATGTGTGTCCCTCGGTGGTGGCCCAATGCACATAGCAGGGTGATTGCTGGATTATTGGGGTACTTCTACCTGAAGTGGGGGCCTCCTGAGTCCTCCCTCTGTTTCTCACCTTCACTCCAGACAGCATTGGGCCCTCTGCACTCTAATACAATGTCCAGAACTCCATACAAGGGCCTCACCTTTCTCAGCCCCCAACCAGAAGTCAGTGGACTTTACATCCTCCCCCTGCCCCCACATACAGGGCTTCCCAGGGCTAACTCCAGGGGTGCAACAGGATGGGCCAACGGGAAGCCTTAATCCTCCCTTAGGGCCCTGACCTTCATGCTCTGGAGAAACGGGACCCCCACCTCCCTGACCCTGAGTTGGCCCTAGGTCTCACTAGGCTCTGACTCCCAAAGTCCTCTGAGAAAGAAGTTGGGGGAGGGGAGAGCTGGGGACCAGGATGGACCGTGGGTCCAATATACTGGGGCCTCTCATTCCTCCTTTAGGACCTTACCTTCAGTGGCCCTGAATCTCACTGAGTCACACATGGCTCTGACTCTCAGAGTACCCTAAGGAAAATTCTGAGAGATATAAAAGGAGAGGTATCACGGACAAGGGTGCACTGTGGACCGCTATCCAGATGTAGTGGGTCTTCTCACTTCCTCCTTAGGGCTCCTCTGCCCTCTATGGCCACAGTGACTGGCTCACGCCAAGCAATAGTTCCCTGAGGAAAAGTTTAGGGAGATGGGCTCAGTCCCACAAGTCTCTCCCAGAGGGATGGCTTAGGGCACACATCAGGGTGATAGCTGGATTATTGGGGTCCCTCTACCTTGGGTGGGAGCCTCCTCAATCTTCCCTCACCATCTCACCTTTACTCTTGACAGAGCCAGAACCTCTCCCCTCCAATCCGACGTCCAGAACTCAGTACAAGGACCTCACCTCTGTCAGCCACCAATGCGGAAGTGGGTGGACGTCACATTCACCCCCTGACCCCCACATAGTGGGTTTCCCTGGGCTGACACTGGGGTTGGAACAGAATGGGGGGATGGGCGGCCTAATTCCTCCCTTAGGGCCCTGACATTCCTACTTGGGAGAAACAGGACCCCACCCTCTATTCCCCTGAGAGGGCCCTAGTTCTTACCAGCCTCTCATGCCCAGAGTCCTTGAAAAGTTGGGGGAGCCTCCTCAGTGCTCCCTCAGCGTTTCACCCTCCCTCCTGACAGAACCCAGCCCTCTCACCTCTGCTGATCTGATGTCAGGAACTCAGTAGAAGGCCCTCACCTCTGTCAGCCCTAAACACGGAAGTTAGTGGAATTCTTGTCACCCCCTGAACCCTCTTATAGGACTTCCCATGGCTAACACCAGGGGTGGAACAGAATGGGGGGATGGGAGACCTCAGTCCTCCATTAGGAACCTGTCCCCCATCCTTGGAAGAAAATAGGACCTCCACACTCTGTGGCCTTAGGTCAGCCCTAGGTCTCACCAGGCTCTCACTTCCAGAGTCCCCTGAGAAAGAAGTTGGGTGAGGGTAGGCACAAGGATGGACAGTGGGCCACTATTCGGATGTACTGGGGCTTCTCACTGCCCACTTAGGGGTACTCCACGCTCTATGCCCAGAGTGACTGGGTCACACCAAGCCAAAGACCCATGAGGAAAAGGTTGAGGGCATGGGCTCAGTCTCACACGTGTGTTCCAGGATGGTGGCCAAAGGCAAACATCAGGGTGACAGCTGGATTATTGAGGTTCCTCTCCCTGGAATGGGAGCCTCCTCATTCCTCGCTCAGCATCTCACCTTCCCTCCTGACAGCCAGGACCTCTCCCATCCAATCCGATGTCCGGAACTCAGTACAAGGCACTCACATTTGTCAGCCCCCAGTGTGGATTCGGTGGACTTCACATCCTTCCCCTGCTTCCCACATACAGAGCTTGCCAGGGCAGATACCAGGGGTGGAATAGGATGGGGGTATGGGAAGGCACTGACCTTCATGCTTGGGAGAAACTGGACTCACACGTCTAAGGCCCTGAGTCGTCTCTAGGTCTCACTAGGCTCTGACTCTCAGAGTCCCCTGAGAAAGAAGTTCGGGAAAGGAGGAGTTAGGGACAAGGATGGACAGTGGGTCTGATACAGTAGGGCCTCTTGTTCCTCCCTTAGGGCCTTACCTTCTATGGCCCTGAATCACACCGAGTCACAGAAGGCTCTGACTCTCAGAGTACCCTAAGAAAATTTTGGGGGAATGGGAAGTGGGAGGTGTCAGGGACAAGCATGGACTATGTGCCACTATGCAGATGTGGCAGGGCTTCTCACTCCCTCCTTAGGGCTCCTCCACTCTCTTTGGCCAGAGGACTGGGTCACAACAAGCCAAAGCCACCGGAGAAAAATGTTGAGGGGATGGTCTCAGGCTCACATGTGTGTCCCATGTTGTTAGGCCAAGGCACACAGCAAGGTGACAGTTGGATTATTGGGGTCCCTCTACCTGGGGTGGGAGCCTCCTCAGTCCATGTTCAGTGTATCACCTTCACTCCTGACAGGACAGGGCCCTCTCACCACCGGAGACTTGACGTCCAGAACTCAGTACGAGAGACTTTTGTCTGTCAGCCTCCAGTGCCGAAGTAACTGCACTTCATATCGGCGCCATGCCCCCTCTTACAGGGCTTCCCAGGGCTAACACCAGGGTTAGAACAGGGAGTAGAGGCCTCAGTCCTCCCTTAGTGCCCAGAGTTTCGTGCTTGGGAGGAAAAGGACCTCCACACCCTAAGGCCTTGAGTGGGCCCGAGGTCTCACCAGGCTCTGACTCCCAGAATCCCCTGAAAAGTTTGGGGAGGGGATGGGGCTTAGGGACAAGGATGGACTGTGGGGTGGATACAGGGGGGCCTCATGTTCCTTCCTTAGGGCCTTACCTTCTGTGGCCCTGAATCACACTGAGTACCACAAGGCTCTGACTCTAAGAGTACCCTAAAGAAAATTTTGGGGGCGGCGCCTGTGGCTCAAGGAGTAGGGCGCTGGTCCCATATGCCGGAGGTGGCGGGTTCAAACCCAGCCCCGGCCAAAAACCACAAAAAAAAAAAAAAAAAAGAAAATTTTGGGAGATAGAAAGGGGGAGGTTTCAGGGACAAGGATGGACTCTGGGCGACTATCTGGATGTAGTGGGGCTTCTCACTCCCTCCTTAGGACTCCTAGGCCATCTATGGACAGAGTGACTGGGTTACACCAAGCCACAGTCCCCTCTAAGAAAAGAGTGGGGGGATGGGCTCAGTCTCATACATGTGTCCCAGGGTGGTGGCACAAGGCACACACCAGAATGACAGTTGGATTATTGGGGTCCCTTTACCTGGGGTGGGGGCCACCTCAGTCCTCCCTCAGCATCTCACCTTCACTCCTGACAGAACAAGGCCTTCTCACCTCCACCAATCCTATGTCCGGAACTAAGCACAAGGCCCTTACCTGTGTCAGCCCCGAACAACAAAGTTGGTGGACATAAAATCCACCCCCTGGCCCCCACAATTGGGGCTTCCCAGGGCAGACACCAAGGGTGAACCAGATGTGGGGATGGGAGGCCTCAGTCCTCCCTTAGGGCCCTAACATCCATCTTTGGGAGAAACACGACCCCCACACTTTATGGCCCTGAGTTGACCCTAGGTGTCACCAGGCTCTGACTCCCAGAGTCCCCTGAAAAGTTCGGAGAGGGCAGGGGGCTTAGGGACAAAGATGGACTGTGGAGTGGATACAGTGGGGTCTCTTATTCCTCCCTAAGGGCCTTAAACTCTATGGCCCCGAATCACACAAAGTCACACAAAGCTCTGACTCCCAGAGTACCCTAATGAAAATTTTGAGAGATGGAAAGAGGGAGGTTTAGGGAAAGGACGGACTGTGGGCCACTATCGTGATGAAGTGGGGCTTCTCACTCTCCACTTAAGGCTCCTCTGCTCTCTATGGCCAGAATGACTTTGTCACACTAAGAGAAAGTCCCCTGAGGAAAAGGTTGGGTGGATGGGCTCAGTCTCACATGTGTGTCTCAGGGTGGTGCCCCAAACACACAGCAGGGTGACAGCTGGATTATTGGGGTCCCTCTACCTGGAGTCGGGGCCTCCTCAGTTCTCCCTCAGCATCTCACCTTCACACCTGACAAAACCGGTCCTTCTCACCTCTGCAGATCCGTTGTCCAGAACTCAGTAAAAGACCTTCACCTCTGTCAGCCCACAACGCATAAGTCAGTGGACTTCACATTCACCCCCTTCCTTCATATACAGGGCTTCCCAGGGCTGACACCGGAGGTGGAACAAACTTCGAGCTTGGGAGTAACCGGACCCCCAACTCTATGGCCCTGAGTCGGCCTTAGGTCTCACCAGGCTCTGACTCCCAGAGGCCCCTGACAAAGAATTGGGGGAGAGGAAGGGGATTAGGGACAAGGATGGACTGTGGGGCCAATACAGTGGGGCCTCTCATTCTTCCCTTAGGGCCTTACCTTCTGTGCCCCGAATCACACCGTGTCACACAAGGCTCTGACTCCAGAGTACCCTAAGAAAATTTGGGGGGATGGAAAGGGGTAGCTGTCAGGGACAAGGATGGATGGGGGGCTGCTATCCGGATATAGTGGGGCTTCTCACTCCCTCTTTAGGGCTCCTCCCCCCAATGGCCAGAGTGAATGGGTCACACTAAGCCACAGTCCCCTGAGGAAAAGTTTGGGGGAATGGGCTCAGTCTCATAGTCTGTCCCAGGGTGGTAGCCCAATGTAGGTAGCAAGGTGATTGCTGGATTTTCGGAGTTCCTCTACCTGGAGTGGGGGGCTCCTCAGTCCTCCCTCAGCATCTCACCTTCACTCCTGACAGAGGCAGGATCTCTCCCCTCCAATCTGACATCCAGAAATCAGTATAAGGCACTCACCTTTGTCAGCCCCCAACCTGGAAATCACTGAACTTCACATCTGCCCCCTGCCCCCACATACAGGGCTTCCCTGGGATGACACCAGGGGTAGAACAGAATATGGGTTGGGAGGCCTCAGTCCTCCCTTGGGGCCCTGACCTTCATACTTGGGAGAAACCGGACTGACACCTCCATGTCCCTGAGCCGGCACTAGGTCTCACCAGACTCTGACTCCCAGAATCCCCTGAGAAAGAATTTGGGGGAGGGGAAGGGAATTAGGGACAAGGATGGACAAGGTGCCGATACAGTGGAGCCTCTCATTCCTCCCTTAAGGCCTTACCCTCTGTGGCCCTGAACACCGAGTCACACAAGGCTCTGACTCCCAGAGTACCCTAAAGAAAATTTTGGGGGATAGAAAAGGGGAGGCGTCAGGGACAAGGATGGACTGTGGGGCTGATACAGGGAAATCTCTCATTCCCCCCTTTAAGGCCTTACCCTCTGTGGCCCTGAATCACAAAGAATCACACTAGGCTCTGACTCCCAGAGTACCCCAGAGAAATATTTGGGGGATGGAAACAGGGTGGTGTAAGGGATAAGGATGGCCTGTGGGCCACTATGCAGATGTAGTGTGGCTTCTCACTCACTCCTTAGATGTCCTCTGCCCTCTATGGCCAGAGTCACTGGGTGACACCAAGCCACAGACCCCTGAGGAAAAGTTTGGGGAGCTTGGATCAATTTCATAGGTGTATCCCAGGATGGTGGCCCAATGCACGTAGCACGATGAACGCTGAATTATTGGTGTCCCTCTACCTGGAGCAGGGATCTCCTCAGTACTCCCTCAGTGTCTCTCCTTCACTCCTGACAGAGGCAGAAGCTCTCCCCTCCAATGCAACATCCGGAGCTCAGTACAAGACACTCACCTTTGTCAGCCCCCAACGTGGAAGTTGGTGGACTTCACATCCTCCACCTGCCCAGCACATACAGAGCTTCCAGGGTTAACACCACAGGTGGAACAGAATGGTGGGATGGGGGGCCACAGTCATCCCTTAGGGTCTTGACCTTCATACTTGCGAGAAACGGGCCCCCCAACTCTATGGCCCTGAGTCGGCCCTAGGTCTCACCAGGCTCTGACTCCCAGAGGAATAAGTCCCCTGAGGAATAAGTTGGTGAAGGGGGCAGTTAGGCACAAAGATGGACTGTGGGGCCGATATGGTGGGGCCTCTCACTCCTCCCTTAGAGGCCTTACCCTCTGTGGCCCTGAATCACACCAAGTCACACAAGGCTCTGACTCCCAGAGTGCCCTAAAGAAAATTCGGGGGGATAGAAAGGGAGAGGTGTCAGGGAAAAGGATGGACTGTGCGTCTGATACAGGGAAATCTCTCATTCCCCCCTTAGAGGCCTTACCCTCTTTGGCTCTGAATCACACCAAGTCACACAAGGTTCTTATTCCCAGAGAGCCCTAAAGAAAATTTTGGGAGATGGAAAGGGGGAGGTATTGGGGACAAGGATGGACTATGGGATGCTATCGGGATTTAGCAGGGCTTTTCGCTCCCTCTTTAGGGTGTGTCCCAGGGTGGCAGCCCAATGCGCATAGCAGGGTGACCCCTATATTATTCGGGTCCCTTTATCTGTGGTGGGGGCCTCCTCAGTCCTCCCTCAGCGTCTCACATTCACTCCTGACAGAACCGGACCCTCTCACCTCTGCAGATCAGATGTCCGGAACTCAGTAAAGGCCCACACCTCTGTCAGCCCCAATGTGGAAGTCAGTGGACATCACGTCCACACCCTGCCCCCACATACAGGGCTTCCCCAGGATGACACCAGCGGTGGAACAGGGTGGGTGTGGGAGGTCTCAGTCCTCCTTTAGGTCCTGAATTTCATGCTTGAGAGAAACCAGAACCACACCTCTATGTCCCTGAGTCGGCTGTAGGGCTCACCAGGCACTGACTCTCAGAGTACCCTAAGAAAGAAGTTGGGGGACTGATGGGGATTAGGTACAAGGATGGACTGTGGGGCCAAAACAGTGGGGCCTCTCATTCTTCTCTTAGGGCCTTACCCTCTGTGACCCTGAATCACACCAAGTCATAAGGCTCTGACTCCAAGAGTACCCTAAAGAAAATTTTAGGAGATAGAAAGCGGGAGGTGTCAGGGACAAGGATGGTTCCAACAAGAGATTCCAATACACTGGAATCTCTCATTCCCCCCTCAGGGCCTTACCCTCTGTGGCCCTGTATCACATCAAGTCACACAACACTCTGACTTCCAGCATGCCCCAGAGAAAATTTGAGGGGATAGAAACGGGTGAGTTGTCAGGGACAAGTATGAACTTTGGGTCACTATCTGGATGTACTGGGGCTTGTCATTCCCTCCTTAGGGCTCCTCCACCCTCTATGGCCAGAGTGACTGGGTCACACCAAGCCACAGTTCCCTGAGGAAAAGTTTGGGGGGATGGGCTCAGTCTCACACCTGTGTCCTAGGGTGATGGCCAAAGCCCATTGCATGGTGACAGCTGGATTACAGAGGTCCCTCTGGAGTGGGGAACTCCTCAGTCTTCCCTCAGCATCTCACCTTCACTCCTGTCAGAGCCAGGCCCTCTCCCCTCTAATCCGATGTCCAGAACTCAGAACAAAGCATTCAAGTTTGTCAGCCCTCAACACGGAAGTGGGGTTTTTGTTTCTAGTCCTTATCTTAATCATTGTTGTTAGTAAATTTTAAGCCTCTTTAATTTTGTGAAGGCAAGAAGTGGAAACAAAAAAAAATTAAAACAAAAAAGATTGACGTTGTGGGAGGGGAGAGCTAGGGACATGGATGGACTGTGGGTCCGGTACACTGGGACTGCTCATTCCTCCCTTAGGGATTTACCCTCTGTGGCCCTGAATCACACTGAGTCACACAAGGCTCTGACTCCCAGAGTGCCCTAAAGAAAATTTGGGGAGATGGAAAGGGGGAGGTGTCAGGGACAAGGATGGACTGTGGGCCGCTATCCAGATGTAACAGGAATTCTCACTCCCTCCTTAGGGCTCCTCCGCCCTCTATGGTCAGACTGACTGGGTCACACCAAACCAAAGTCCCCTGAGGAAAATTTTGGGGGTATGGGCTCAGTCTCACACATGTGTCCCAGGGTGTTGGCCCAAGACACACAGCAGTGTGACAGCTGGATCACTGGGGGCCCCAAAACTGGGGTGGGGCATCCTCAATTCTTCCTCGGCGTCTTACCTTCACTCCTGCCAGAACCAGGCCCTCTTACCTCTGTTGGTCTGAAGTCCAGAACTCAATACAAGGCCCTCATCTCTGTCAGCCCCCAAGGCCAAAGTCAGCAGACTTCACATCCGCACCCAGCCCCCACTTACAGGGCTTCCCAGGGCAGACATCAGGTTTGGAACAGGATAGGGGGAGTGGAGGCCTCAGTCCTCCCTTAGTGCCCAGACTTCCGTGCTTGGGAGAAACGGGATGCCCATCTATATGGCACTGAGTCAGCCCGAGGTCTCACCAGGCTGTGACTCCCCAAGTCCCCTGAAAAGTTAGGTGGGGGAGGGAGCTTAGGGACAAGGATGGACTGTGGGGTGGATACAGTGGGGCCTCTCATTTCTCCCTTAAGGCCTTACCTTTGTGTCCCTGAATCACACCAAGTCACACAAGGCTCTGACTCCAGAGTACCCTAAATGAAATTTGGGGGGATGGACAGGGGGAGGTGTCAGGGACGAGGATGGACTGTGCACCGCTATCCGGATGTAGGGGGGCTTCTCACTCCCTCCTTAGGGCTCCTCTGCCCTCTATGGCCAGAGTGACTGAGTCATACCAAGCCACAGTCCCCTGAGGAAAATGTTGGGTGGATGGGCTCAATCTCACACATGTGTCCCAGGGTCGTGGCCCAATGCACAGAGCAGGGTGACAGCTGGATTATTGGGGTCCTTCTACATGGAGTGGGGGCCTCCTCAGTCCTCCCTCATCATCTCACCTTCACTCCTGATGGAACCGGGCCTTGTCCCCTCCACAGATTGTATGTCTGGAAGTCAGTACAAGGCCCTCGCCTCTGTCAGCCAACAATGCTGAAGTGGGTGGACGTTACATCCACCCCCTGACATCCACATAGGGGGCTTTCCTGGGCTGATGCCAAAGTTGGAAAGAGATGGGGGTGTGGGAGGGCTAACTCCTCCCTTAGGGCCCTGACCTTCATGCTTGGAAGAAATGGGACTCCCACCCTCTATGCCCCTGAGAGGGCCCTAGGTCTTACCAGGCTCTTGAAAACTTGGGGGAGGAGAGGGAGCTTAGGGACAAGGATAGACTGTGGGGCCAATACAGTGGGGCCTCTCTTTCCTCCCTTAGGGAGTTACCCTCTGTGGCCCTAAATCATACCGAGTCACACAAGGCTCTGACTCCCAGAGTGGCCTAAAGAAAATTTTGGGGGATGAGAAGGGGGTGGTGTCAGGGACAAGGATGGATGGAGGTCCACTATCAGGATGTAGCAGGCTTATCACTCCCCATTTAGGGCTTGTCTGCCCACTTTTACCAAGCCAAAGTTCCCTAAGGAAAAGGTTAGGGGGATGGACTCAGGCTCACACATGTGTCTCAGGGTGGTGGCCCAAGGCACACAGCAGGGTGACAGCTGGATTATTGGGGTCCCTCTACCTGAGGTGGGACCCTCCTCAGTCCTCCCTCGGCATCTCACTTTCACTCCTGACAGAGTTGGGCTGTCTCACCTCAGCCAATCCGATGTCTGGAACACAGTAAAAGGCCATCCCCTCTGTCAGTCCCAATCTCAGAAGTCAGTGGACTTCACATTCACCTCCTCCCCCCACATACAGGGCTTTTCTGTGATGACACCAGGGGTAGAACAGGATGGAGGAATGAGAAGCCTCAGCCCTCCCTTGTGGCCCTGAACTTCATGCTTCTGAGAAACCAAACCCCCACCTCTATGGCCCTGAGTCACCACTAGGTCTCACAAGGCTCTGACTCCCAGAGTCCCCTGAGAAAGAAGTTGGGAAAGGGGAAGGGGATTAGGGACAAGGATAGACTGTGGGTCCAATACAGTGGGGCCTCTCAATCCTCCCTTACAGCCTTACCCTCTGTGGCCCTGAATCACACGGAGTCACACAAGGCTCTGACTCCAAGCGTACCCTAAAGGAAAGTTGGGGGGATGGAAAGTGGGGGGTGTCAGGGACAAGGATGGACTGTGGGCCACTATCTGGATGTAGTGGGGCTTTTCCCTCGCTACTTAGGGCTCCTCCATTCTCTATGGCCAGAGCGACTGTGTCACACCAAGCCACAGTCCCTGAGAAAAAGTTTAGGGGGATGGCTCAATCTCACACGTGTGTCCCTCGTTGGTGGCCCAATGCACATAGCAGGGTGACCACTGGATTACTGGGGTACAACTACCTAGAGTGGCGGCCTCCTCACTCCTCCCTCAGTTTCTCACCTTCACTCCTGACAGAGTAGCACTCTCTTCCCTCTAATCCAGCATCCGGTGCTCAATACAAGGGCCTCACCTTTGTCAGCCCCCAACGCAGAAGTCCATGGACTTTACATGCTCCCTCTGCCCTCACATACAGGGCTTCCCAGGGCTAACACGGGGCGGAACAGGATGTGAGGATGGGAAGCCTCAAGTCCTCCCTTCAGGCCCTGACCTTTGTGCTCTGGAGAAACGTGACCTCCATCTCTCTGGCCCTGAGTCAGCCCTAGGTCTCACTAGGCTATAACTCCCAGAGTCCCCTGACAGATGTTGTGGGAGGGGAGAGTTGGGGACCAGGATGGACTGTGGGGCCAATATAGTGGGGCCTCTCATTCCTCCCTTAGGGCCTTACCCCCAGTGGCTCTGAATCACACTGAGTCACACAAGGCTCTGACTCGCAGAGTACCTAAAGAAAATTTTGGGTGATGGGAAGGGGGAGATGGCAGGGACAAGGAAGGACTGTGGGCTGCTATCAGGATGTCGGGGGACCTCTCTCTCCCCCTTAGGGATCGTCTCCCCCTATGGCCAGAGTGACTGGGTCACACCTAGCCATAGTCCCTGAGCAACCGTTTGGGGCATGGGGTCAGTTTAACACGTGTGTCCCAGGGTGGTGCCCCAGTGCACATAGCAGGGTCACCCCTGGATTATTGGGGTCCCTTTGCCTGGTGTGGGGGCCTCCCCAGTCCTCCTTCACCATTTCACCTTCACTCCTGACAAAGCCGGACCCTCTCACCTCTGCCAATCTGATGTCCGGAACTTAGTACAAGGCCCTCACATTCGTTAGCCCCCATCACGGAAGTCAGTGGCCGTCTAATCCGCTCCTTGCCCCCTACATACGGGGCTTCCCAAGGCAGACACCAGGGGTGGAACAGGATGGGACGATGCAAGGACATAGACCTCTCTTAGGGCCCTGACCTTCATGCTTGGGAGAAAGGGGACCCACACCCTTTATGGCTTTAGGTCAGCCCTAGGTCTCACCAGGCTCTCACTTCCTGAGTCCCCTGAAAATGAAGTTGCCGGGGGGGGGGGGAGGAGGTAGGCACAAGGATGGACTGTGTGCCACTATTCGGATGTAGCAGGGCTTCTCCCTCCCTCCAGAAGGCTCCTCCACCTTCTATGGCCAGAGTGAAGGGGTCACACCAAGTCAAAGTCCGCTGAAGTAAAGTTTGGGGGGATGTGCTCGGTCTCACACGTGTGTCCCAGGGTGGTGGCCTAAGGCACACAGCAGGGTGACAGCTGGATTACTGGGGTCCCTCTACCTGGGGTGGGGGCCTCCTCAGTCCTCCCTCAGTGGCTCACCTTCACTGCTGACAGAACCCATCTGATGTCCGGAACTCAGTACAAGGCCCTCGCCTCTGTCAGCCCCCGACCCGGAAGTCCACAGACATCACATCCACCCCCTCCCCCCTACATACGGGGCTTCCCAGGACACTAGGGGTGGAATACGATGGGGGGATGGGAGGCCATATTTCTCCCTTAGGGCCCTGACCTTCATGCTTGGGAGAAACGGGACCCCCACCTTTTATGTCCTTGGGTTGGCCCTAGGTCTCACCAGGCTCTCACTCCCAGAGTCCCATGAAAAAGAAGTTGGGTGAGAGTAGGCCCAAGGATGGACTGTGGGCCGCTATCAGGATGTAGCGGGGCTTCTCAATCCCTCCTTAGGGCTCCTCCGCCTTCCCTGGCCAGAATGACTGGGTCACGCCTAGCCATAGTCCCCTGAGGAAATATTTGGGGTGATGGGCTCAGGCTCACATGTGTGTCCCAGGGTAGTGGCCCAAGGCACACATCAGGGTGACAGCTGGATTATTGAGGTCTCTCTACCTAGGGTGGGGGCCTCCTCAGTCTTCCCTCAGCGTCTCACCTTCACTCCTGACAGAACCCATCTGATGTCCGGAACTCAGTACAAGGCCCTAGCCTCTGTCAGCCCCCAACCCGGAAGTCCATGGACGTCACATCCGCCAGCTCCCCCCACATACGGGGCTTCCCAGGTCTCTAGGGGTGGAACACGATGAGGGGAGGGGAGGCCATATACTTCCCTTAGGGCCCTGACCTTCATGCTTGGGAGAAATGGGAACCCCACCGTCTATGTCCCTGGGTTGGCCCTAGGTCTCACCAGGCTCTCGCTCCCAGAGTCCCCTGAGAAAGTTGGGGGGTGGGTAGGGTCAAGGATGGACTGTGTGCCGCTATCCCGATGTAGCGGGGCTTCTCAATCCCTCCTTAGGCCTCCTCTGCCCTCCCTAGCCAGAGCAACTGGGTCACACCTAGCCAAATTCCCCTGAGGAAATGGTTGGGGGAGATGAGCTCAGGCTCACATGTGTGTCCCAGGGTGGTGGCCCAAGGCACACAGCAGGGTGACAGCTGGATAATTGGGGTCCCTCCACCTGCAGTGGGGGTCTCCTCAGTCTCCTTGCAGCATCTCACTTTCACTCCTGACAGAGCCTGTCCCTTTCGCCTCCGCCAATCCAATGGTCAGAACTCATTACAAGGCCCTCCCCTTCGTCAGTCCCCAAGGGGAACTCGGTGGACATCATATCCCCCCCTGCCCCTCACGTACGGGGCTTCCCAGGGATGACACCAGGGGTGGAACAGGATGGGAGGTTGGGAGGCCTCAGTCTTCCCTTAGGGCCCTGACCTTCGTGCTTGCGAGAATCCTGGCGCCCACCCTTTAATGGCCCTGGTCAGCCCCAGGTCACACCACGGTCTGACCTCCAGGGTCCTCTGAGGAACATTTTAGGGGAATGGAGAGAGGGGTCAGGGACAAGGATGGACTGTGGGCCACTATCATTATCGGGATGTATCAGGGCCTCTCAATCCTCCCTTTGGCCTTACCCTCTGTAGCGCTGAGTCATTCTGCATCTCACCAGGCTCTTACTCCCAGGGTACCCTAAAGAAGAATTCGGGGGAGGGCTGGGGAGGGAGAGGAATCACGGACAACGATGGACTCTGTGCCCCCTAACAGAATGTAGTGGGGTGTCTCACTCGTCCCTTAGGGGCTGGCCCTCTATGGCCCCGACTTTCCCTGAGTCTCACTAAACTCTGACTCCCACAGTCCCCAGAGGAGAAGCTGGAGGGAAATGGGTTCAACCTCAAAAAGTGCCCCTGGTGGCCCAGACCTGCCAGCAGGAGAGGAGCTAGACTATTGGGGTCCCTCTACCTGGGGTGGGGGCCCCTTCAATCCTCCCTCAGCTCTCCCCTTCTCTTCTGACAGAGCTGGGCCCTTTCCCTGTTGCTAATCCTACGTCTGTAACTCAGAACAATGCCCTTGCTTCTGTCAGCCCTCAATGTGGAACTTCATGGATGTCACATCCGGCCCCGCCCCCACATACGGGGCTTTCCAGGGCTGACACCAGGGGTGGAACAGGATGGGGGAATGGGAGGCCTCAGTCCGCCCTTAGGGCCCTGATCTTTATGCTTGGGAGAAACTGGACCCCCACACTCTATGCCTTGAATCAGTCCCAGGTCTCACCAGGCTCTGCCTTCCAGAGTCCCCTGAGGAAAAAGTTGAGGGATAGGAGGAAGTCCGGATCAGAGACAAGGATGAACTGTGGGGCAGTGCCCGTGGCTCAGTGGGTGGGGCACCATCCCCATATACAAAGGGTGGTGGGTTCAAACCCGGCCCGGGCCAAATTGCAACAAAAAAATAGCCGGGCATTGTGGGGAGCGCCTGTAGTCCCAGTTATTCGGGAGGCTGAGACAAGAGAATCGCCTAGGCCCAGGAGTTAGAGGTTGCTGTGAGCTGTGTGACACCATGGCACTCTACCGAGGGAGATAGAGTGAGACTCAGTCTCTACAAAAAAAAAAAAAAAAAAAAAAAAATATATATATATATATACATATACATATACATATATATGAACTGTGGGGCTGCTATCCAGACATGGCAGAGCCTCTCGCTCCGGATATAGGTCCCCACCCTCTATGGTCCTGAGTCACCCTGGATTTCACCAGGCTCTGACTCCCAGAGTGCTCTGAGGAAGAACTTGGGGGACTAGCTAACCTGAGGAGTCTTCCTTAGGGTAGCCCAGGGCTCATAGCAGGGCCAGTGCTGGATTATTGGGGCCCCTCTACCTGGGGTGGGGGCCTCCTCAGTACTCCCTCAGTGTCTCATCTTCACTCCTGACAGAGCTGGGCGCTCTCCCTGCTGAGGATCTGAAATCCACACCTCAAAACAAGGCCTTTGCATCTATCGGCCTCGTGGGGGAAGTCAGTGGATGTCACTTCCAACCCCCTCACACCCAACGGTTACCAGGGATGACAGCAGGGACAAGGATGGACTGTGCCCACGCCTCATCAGGATATGGCAGAGCCTGGGCCCTCTGTGAAACTATGTCTGTGTTTTATTTCATTCTCACTTCCACAGTTTCCCAGGGTTGAGTTTGGAAGGGGAAGACAGAAGTCTAAGCTTGACTGTCATATTGGCAGTTAAAGTAAGACATATCTGTAAATCTTGCATAAATGAAAATTGACATCTTTTCAATAGTTTGCTCCATATCAATGGATATGGTATACTGATCTGTTTATTTGGGACCTCTTTGACCTGAATCTATCACTACTTGTATAGTCGTCTCCATAGAAACCTTGTATGTCTTGTTCATCTTCTTAGATAACTTTTGGATTTTTTTGCTATATATGGGATATTTTCTATTTCATGTTTTGAATAGTTATTGCTTTTTCTTGTAAGATTTGTATTTCATTGTAGTATTCTTCCACACACCATTTTTCTGCAGTCTCTTATTAACTATTCCATGCGCACAGGTTTTTTAATTTTCTGATTCAATGATAATTGTGTCATATGAAATGTTAACATTTTTCTGTTCAATAATCATATATCTTATTTCTTTGATATCTATATCTATAGCCTTGTGTTCCAGTACAGTTTCAACAGGTAGAGAAGATAGCACATGGCTCTGACAAAAATGCTTCCAATATTTCATACCGAAGTATGTTGGCCATTGATATTAGGAAAGGGAAATTTCCTTCTGTTCATTTTTTTTTTTTTTTGCTAAACCATGAAATTGTACTGAATTGCTTTCAAAAGCTTTTTCAGTACCTGTTGATGTGATCAAACTTTTTTCTGTTATTTTTTTAATCTAAGAAATTACAATTAAAATATATTCTTTGTTGTGTATCAAGTCTCTACAAAGGCACTATTTTCCTGTGTGTTGCAGTAGTGCCACAGCATCAGGCCAAAATTTTGCTCATTCCATGACAACGCCACCTTCTCTTTCCTTTATCCCAACTGAAGGGTCTCTGGACACCTAGCTGAAATATTGTCCCCAATCCTCAGGTTAAGTCAGACACCTAGGATCTGACTAGGTTAGATCTGATCAGATCTAAAAACTTAGATCTGATAAGCCAGTCGATGGCACAGTGCAGCCCACCTGGGTCTGAGGTAGCCTGTGGCCAGAGGATCATGCCACACCCAGTACCTGGCTCATCACATACTGCAGACAAGCCTCCCTAGACTCATGCCTCCTACCCTCTGCTCCAGGGCTCTGAGCTACTGCACGCCTTTGTTCTCTCCTGCACACTTTGTCCTATAGCACTGCTAGTACTTCTTCCCAGACTGTGAATGTGTTACATTACATAGCAAAAGAGAATTAAAACTCACTTGGAATTCAAAGCACTAATGACCTGACCTTAAGATAGCGAGGTTATCCTGGATTATCCAGGCAGACCCAAGGTTTATATAATGCTCCTAGTATAGAGGAGAGAGGCAGAGAGCCATGTGAGAAAAGCTGGACCAGCCAGTGCTGGCTTTGAGAATGGAGCAAGGGGCCAGAAGCTAAAGAATGCACAGCTTCTAGAAGCTGGAAAAGACATGGAAACAGATTTTCCCCTAGAGACTTCAAAAAGATTAGTCTTGCTGACACCTTGATTTTAGCCCAGTGAGGCTCATTTCAGGCTTCTGACTTCCAGAAGTGTTGCAAAATAGATTTGTTTTGTTTTAAGTAAAAGAGTTTTTAGTAATTTGTTAATCAACAATAGAAGAGTAACACAGTTTCAATGGACAAGGAGATACTGAGAAACTGTCACAGATTGGAGAATCCTCAGGGGACAAGCTAAATGTAGTGTGAGACTGTGGCTTGGATCTTCAGCATAAAAAGGATATTAGTGTTAAAACATCTAAAATCTCAATATCTTACAAAGGTATATGTGAATCTTAGTAAATGTGGAAGGTAAATGTCTTAACACAATAACTAAGAAAATGCCAGGAAAGCTATGTTAACTAGTGTGATGAAAATGTGTCAAACGGTCTATGAACCAAGCGTATGGTGCCCCATGATCATACTAATGTACACAGCTATGATTTAATAAAAAAATAAATAAATAAAATAAAATCTCAATAATGTCTGTAGTTTAGAGTATTATTCCAATGTTAATTTCCTAGTTTTGATAAATGTGCTAGATTTGTGTAATATCGTTAGCGTTAGGGGAAGTTAGGTGAAGGAAATATGGGAACTTCTATGTAAACCTGAAAGTATTTTTTTATGTTAAATTAATATGAGGACATACATTTTTAGGTTACATTGTTCTCACTTCCAAAGTAAAGTTCAAGTTGTAGGTGAGCCCTTCATCCAGGGGACATGCTGAATATCCTGACATTGTGTGCATTAGGTGAGATCCAGCCAATTGCCTTCCATCCTCCCTCCAATTGTCCTTTCCCTCCCCCACTCCTCTCCCTCCTCTTCTCTCCCTATCATTGGACTATATTTATGTTTTATTGTTCATGTGGACATGCAATTGTTTATATATTGTTTTCATATTAAGGTTGAGTACACTGTAATTTTTTTTTTTTTTTGAGACAGAGTCTCACCTTATTGTCCTCGGTATAGTGCCGTGGCGTCACAGCTCACAGCAACCTCCAACTCCTGGGCCTAGGTGATTCCCCTGCCTCAGCGTCCCAAGCAGCTGGGACCACAGGCATCTGCCACAACGCCTGGCCATTCTTTGTTGCAGTTTGGCTGGGCCAGGTTCAAACCTGCCACCCTCGGTATATGGGGATGGCGCCCTACCCACTGAGCCACAGGCACTGCCCCATTGTAATTTTTTCTTTTTGTTTATAACATACTTCACTAAAAAGAATGTGTCAAGAATTGCCAAGCTGTGGAAACAACCTAAATTCCCATCATCCCTTGAATCGATCAACAAACTATGGCATATGTATACCATGGAGTACTATACAGCCATAAGAAAAGTTGAAGACTTTACATTTTATATGTTTACCTAAAAGTATTTTTTAAATAAAAAATGTTTTAAAGAAACCGCTATTTAAAACTCAAATAAGGGGGAGGGGGAAGGGGGTCATGGTGTTTGGCACACCTCTTAGGGGACAAACACATTTATAAGAGAGACTTTGCTTGACAAATGCAATTAATGTAACCTGGATCTTTGTATCCTCAAAGAATCCCCAACAACAACAACAATAATAATAACAATAAATTAAATTTAAAAAAAATAAATAAAATCCAAATAAGGAAAATAAGATCCATTTAAATATCAATAACACACTGAAGAGAAAACAGCATACCGTTGGACCTAGCTCTTGGGTTAGATAAAAAGATATTTGGGGACCAGGCCATGCCTCACCCACATAGATGTGCTCCTATAGAAGCAGGAGACAGTTCAGAGTTACTGACTTATGATAGCTCTGCCCAGCAAGGTCCATTCAGGGTTAAGGTGAAGACCATGAGGGATCCTCCCAATGACATAGTGAAGGAGAGTGTGCTTTTCTGCAAAACCTTCTTCCTAGAGCCTCCAAGGCATATTTAATGCTGACAGGGCAAAAAAGGAAGAGAATATTGGGCCCTTGGGCTCCAGCAGAAGTGTTCTGAAGGAGCACATTGGAGTTTGGAATCACTGTAGAGTGAGACCCTCCTCCAGAGAGGAGGGTCAAGGGTGCAGTGTAGGAGTCTGAGGATGTGCTATGACAGCATGACCCCCATGGAGGCAGCGAATTGCTCATCCTACTGCTACCCTTCTGGAATCAAGAATTCTCTTTCCATGGCCTTAACCATGTGGCAGGACCTGGTAAGGTGCAAAGAGGGGAGACAGTAAGGGGAAACTGGCCCTTGACCCTCAGAGGATGGCAAAGAAGAAGCCGAGGCCCAGGAAACTGTGTGAAGCAGTTTTCATAGAAGGAAGATTGGGAACCATAGGTTTTATTCTCAGATTATGAGACCAGAGAACACAGACTCCTCTGTCTCCACATCCAAGTATTTAAGTCATACATATTTTTTCCCTTTGATGTGGCATCTCACCTTTAGGGTTCTGGACAAGGGTTGAGGTCTTCAAATGAAGGACCAACCCCAAAGAAGCTAACTCTAGGATTTTCATCTACAACTTCTAGGCCCCTGAGCACAGACCATCAGTTGCCTGAGAGTCATGATGTGTCCTTGAGTTGGAGGCTGGAAAACTGCATCCAAATGCCCTTGTTGGGATTGGTGGTTTCCTTCTCCTCACTCCTGTCAATGATCCTCCATCCCCCTGCTTTCATGCCCACATTGTCCCAATCTAACCTCAGTCAGCCCATCTTCGGGCTTCACCCTTCCCATATTCCTACCAACAAAAGCTCAGGCCTTGGAGCTCACACTCTCATGAAGTTATTATTAATTGAGATTCCCTGGTCAGAATCCCATTCCAAAATACTGTGGTACAGGTAGAGCTGGAAGGAGGTGATGAAGCTTTTTGGGGAGTCTCCTAGTGGTTGGTAAATAATTATCCTTGCTACATGAATGAGTGACAAATCACTATGATGGTGAGTTATTACTTAAATGCTTACCTATGTAACACCCAACTTTTCATTAAAGCAATCACCTTAAACTGGGTGACTATGAGATTTTCCATTCTGAAGTTCATCCAGAGGGGTGGGGCAGGGGTGTCCTGTAAGCTACCCACAGACCCAGCCTGGGCCATGGTGTCCCCATTCAGGCAGTTTGAGCAGACTAAAGGCTATAGCAGATAGTGAGAGCGGTGGGCTTCAGAACACTCCCCCACCCCCATGTACCCCTAGACCCATACTAGGAGTTGAATAGGAGGCAAGTGGAAGATGGATTTGAGGTCCAGAGGGACATAGGCTGAGGTGAAGAACAGCCACCCAGGAGACATGTAAGAAGAAGTGCCGGCCAGATCTACCTGAGCTGCCCTGGGCAGTCCAGGAGAGAGAAGTGGGGACAGAATGGGCCAGAGGAGAGCTGGAGCCCTGGGCCACATCATGAGTCAGATGTTTCCAGGAAAAGCCAAGAGCAGACCCTGGTGACACTCCAGGATGAAAGCAAGGACATTGTTGGAAACAGTGACTCTGCATGGCCCTCTCGGAGTGAGCTGATGTGTGGCCGAGTGAGCTGATGTGTGGTCGAGTGAGCTGATCGATGTGGCCAAGGACTCCAGGGCTGCAGCAGCGATGACACACGTGCTCCTCAGCCTCTCCTGGAAGCATTTCTGGGCCCCAGAACCCTTTGCAGCAGCCTCCTGTGTGGGTACAAGCTACCCAGGGATGAGCCAGTCCTGAACAGGGCAAGACAGCAGACAGGAGTCTCCCCACGCCCAGCTGTGGGAAGGTCCCGAGGCTGTCTGGGTGCCCTGAGCCTGCCCCCTGTGGGGTGCTGTGCATCCTCTCAGGTCTTTCCTGCTCCCTGGGCAGCCCCCTTATTCCACCAACTGGCTTAAGCCCTGCTCTGAACTCCAGCCTCCTTGACAAGGGGCTGACCCCTGCCTGGCTCTTGCCAGCCCTCTCCTGTGGCAATTACCCCTGGAAGATGTCCTACAGCCCTTCCTGAGCAAGTAATGGATACCAAGACTCCTTTTTTGTCTATGTCCCTTGGCATAGGGATAACAGGTGCTGGTGGCAGGATGCAGACGCTGGCAGGCAGCGTGGGGAACTCCACAAGATAGCGCTGGGGGCACAGCCAAGGTTGCTCAGCACATAGACTTATGGTCATTCCAAATGGGTCCTGGAGACACTGACATGCCTATGTGAATACAGTGGGAGTGCTTTTGTTCTGTGGGTACTGTGCTACATCCCACTGGCCCCAATGTGTGCCTAATGGTAGACTTGATCAGTGGACTTGGCTCATAGGCAATGGTTAGGCCACCCAGTCATCTGGGAAAATAGGGGACTAGGACAGGCAGGTATATGAAAGTGCAGAGGCCACACCTTAACATTATTGCAGTCTCTGGATGACTGAACCTCCAGTATCCAGGTCCAAATGGCAGCTGTAGCCTTACCTGCACAATTGCGCTTGAGCCCTGAGTCTCATAGATGGTCTGCAGGTCAATGCAGGTCATCCTGGAGGATGGGCTCCCTGTCATGTCTTTGAGGTCCTAAATCTACTACAGGCTCCACCATGAGCTCTTCTCACTGGATTTATCCTCGGGTCACTGGTGTCTTAGTTGTGTTTAATACGTTGCATCTTGCCATGTCACATACTTCTTTGTAGCATGCCTGAAATCTCCTTTTTGAACAAAAAGAGAATGAAAGAGAGGGAGAAGAGGATGGTAAGTGTGGTACCTTCCTACTGCCACTCAACTCCTTAATGTCCTCATCCCACCTGTGTGCCTCTCTGGACCCCACCACCACCACCCCACCAGTGTCCTATTAATTGGACTATAGTTCAGTGGGTGGTCTCTGAACCAGAGCTCATGTGGAGGTCCCAATGCAGAAATTCTTCATCGTCACATCCTATGTCCTAAATCCCACCTCTCCCCATTTCAGAAAAGCTGTGACCAGATGGGCTGGGGAAAGCCAACTGGTAAGAGTGTGATTTCTAGCCACCCCTGAAGGCGCTAATCTGTGGGTCATGCGGTTGCAGCAGTAGGGGGAGGCCAGTGCAGGGGCTGTGCTTTGAATGAAACTCATTTTGAACATGAGCTCTGCCACTCTAAGATGAGCCAGTAACAGAACCTCTTTGTGCTTCAGTGTTCTCATCTGTAAAATGTGAGTAATGATGGTACACTTCAGAGTGTTGGTGTGAGTTGTACTTGATGTCTCCTGTATACTAAGTACCTGCTGAAATTAAGTAATCAATAACAATTAGCTACTTATTAATATGCATCTAAAATGCACCTTCCTCCACATTTAGAAAAATAATAGACTTTCTCTTTTAAGACAGTTTTCGGTGACATAGAAAAATTGAGGCGCAAGTACAGGGAGTTCCAATATGCATCCCACACAGACGCAGTTTCCCCTGCTATGAACATCTTGCTTTAGCGTGGGACACTTGTTACGGTTTGTGGGTCAATATTGATACATCATCATTAACTGAAGTTCATAGTTTACATAGGGTTCAACTGTGTTGTACATTCTGTGGGTTTTGACAAATGTATCATGACATGTGTCTACTATTATAGTACTATATGAAATAATTTCACTGCCCTAAAAATTCCCTGTGCTCCACCTATTCATTCCTCATCTTTTCCCTGAATCCTAGGCAACCACTGAGCTTTTTAATATCTCCATGATCTTGCATTTTCCGGAACATCATATAGTTGGAATCACACAGTGTGTAACCTTTTCAGATTTACTTCTTTCACTGAGCTATGTGCACTTACATTTCCTGCATGTCTTTGAAAGCACATTTCTTTTTATTGCTGACTAGTATTCCATTGTCTGGATGTACCACACAGTTTATCTGCTCACCTACTGAAGGACTTCTTGGCTGCCTCCAAGTTTTGGCAACTATGAAAGAACTA
Source organism: Nycticebus coucang (assembly GCF_027406575.1). Taxonomy (NCBI): domain Eukaryota; kingdom Metazoa; phylum Chordata; class Mammalia; order Primates; family Lorisidae; genus Nycticebus; species Nycticebus coucang. The sequence continues at coordinate 180,570,764 of NC_069804.1, forward strand.
TTATAATATCTTTGTGTATGTTTTTATGAGGATGTAAGTTTTCAACTTACTTGGGTAAATACCAAGGAGGATTATGGCTGGATCTTATTGCAAGAGAGTGTATAGTTACTTAAGAAACCATTAAACTGTCTTCCAAAGTGGCTGTACCATTTTGCATTCCCACCAGCAATGAAGGAGACTCACTATTGCTCATAGCCTCCCAGCATTTTTTTCTTGTTGGATAATTTTGTGATAAAGCGAGATTGACATCACTGGTATGAAAGAATGGTCATACGCACAAGAGAAAACCAACCTTTTTGGCTAAGGGGTGCTGAAGTTAGAAAAAGCATGGGAAGGCCAGGCGCGGTGGCTCACACCTGTAATCCTAACACTCTGGGTGGCCAAGTCAGGTGGATTGTTTGAGCTTACAAGTTCAAGATCAGCCTGAGCAAGAGCGAGACCCCAAGTCTAAAAAATAGCCAGGCGTTGTGGTGGGCACCTGTAGTCCCAGTTACTCAGAAGGCTGAGGCAAGAGGACTTCTTGAGCCCAAGTGTTTGAGGTTGCCATGAGCTATGATGCCATAGTACTCTACTGAGGGTGACAAAGTAAGACTCTAACTCTGTTACAAAAGAAAAGGAAAGAAAGAGAGACGGAGGAAGGAAGAAAAGAAGGAAGGAAGGAAGGAAGAAAGGAAGGAGGGAAAGAAAAAAAAAGAGAGCATGGGAAATGGGAAATACATGTGTGGTGAGGTGGGGAAGGAATCTGACCTGTGAGTAGGAATGAGGGTGTGACAGGTACAGGCACCCCTGGCTCACTTCCTGTGCCATTACAGTCAATGGCCTTCAACATCAAGAGGCTATAAATTACATGGATTCACATTTATTTCATCATAGACTTAAATTTAGCCTTAAACTTTTATTACAGCATCAATTTAACAGAGAACCAGGGACATTTCTTTTTCTTTTCTTTTTCTTTTTTTTTGTAGTTTTTGGGCCAGGGCTGGGTTTGAACCCGCCACCTCTGGCACATGGGGCCGGCACCCTACTCCTTTGAGTCACAGGTGCCACCCGAACCAGGGACATTTCTAATCCAACAGCCCACTTGCCCTTTCCAAACACTCATGTGCCTAGCACATGACAGCCTCCATGCACACTCTGCAATTGAGCGCTGTCCTCGCCCACAGCAAGTGCCCTGGGAGTGGTCCCTGAACACCACCTGTCAGAGATACTACCTGAAGGATCCTGGAGTCTCTGAAGAGGAACTGATGCCTGTGATTTCTAGATAGACATTGCCTTCAATGACATTTCAAAATAATAATACCCTCCATGACATACTAAGTCTAGGAAGACATGACTCGGTGCCAGCCACATACAGTGAAGCTGGAGTGTTTGAACCCGGCCCAGGCTAGCTAAAACAACAATGACAACTGCAACAACAAAAAAAAATAGCGTGGGTGACGCCCATGGCTCAAAGTGGTAGGGCGCTGGCCCCATATGCCAGAGGTGGCGGGTTCAAACCCAGCCCCGGCCAAAAACTGCAAAAAAAAAAAAAAAGCCAGATGTGATGGTGGGCACCTGTAGTCCCAGCTACTTGGGAGGCTGAGGCAAGAGAATTGCTTAAGCCCAAGAGTTGGAGGTTGCTGTGAGCTGTGATGCCACAACACTCTACTGAGGGTGACATAATGAGACTCTGGCTCAAAACAAACAAACAAACAAACAAAAAAACCCTCTAATGTAGCAGCAGAGGATATTTATAGAAAAAAATACACTTTTAAGAAAATAGCTGAAAAAATCTAAAGAGATAAAGGATAAAAAGTTTTAAAAAATCTCTTAAGGTGAAATATTGCCCAAAATATATAAAACTTAATTCTTCAAAATTCACCTATCTAAATTTAAAAGAGGTTGATGCAGCTTGTGGCTAGCTATCCTCCACAGTGGCTGCAGCCAGGACACAAAAAGGAATAAAGGGCTCAGGGTTGTAGGAACATCAAGACTGGCCCAGATCTCACCACAATTTTATATTGTCACTGTTTTAAATTTTAGCTGTTCCTGCAGTTTAGTATTGGTATGGTGTTGCTATTTTAATTTGCAATGCCCTAATGACATGTGATGTCGAACATTTTGTCATACTCTTGAGGCCATCTGTATAATTTCTTTGGTGAGGTGTGTTCAGATGTATTGCTCATTTTTAAAATTGGGTTGTTTATTTTCTTACTGTTGAATTTTAAGAGATTTTTTGTGTATTTTGGATAACAATCTTTTATCAGATATGTGTTTTGCTAGCATTTTCTTCCAGTCTGATGCTTTCCTTTTTATTCTCTTAACAGTGTCTTTCACCAAGCACAAATTTTCTTTTTTCTTTTTTTTTTAATTTGAATGAAGTCCAACTTAAACTATTTTTTTCTTTTGTGGATCATGCTTTTGGTATTCTATCTAAAAAGTCATCACCAAACCCAAGGTGACCTAGATTTTCTCCTATGTAATCTTTGGAGAAATTCATAATTTGTATTTTTATGCTTAGGCCTATGATCTATCTTTAGTTTTGTTTTTTTTTTTCGTAGAGACAGACTCTCACTTTATTGCCCTGGGTAGAGTGCTGTGGCGTCACACAGCTCACAGCAACCTCCAGTTCCTGGGCTTAGGCAGGAACTAGTAGCTGGGACTACAAGTGCCTACCACAACACCCGGCTATTTATCTTGAGCTAATTTTTGAGAAAGGGGATTAATAGTGTATAATTTTGTTAATCTTGTGTAAAATTTGTTAAAACTTTCTAATTTTGTGTCTATTCTCTTTTTTCCTGTGAATGTGCCGCTGTTCCAGCACCACTTGTTGAAAAGACTATCTTTTGTCCATTAATTTCCTTTGCCTTTTTGTCAAAGATCAGTTGAGTATATTTGTATGGGTCCACTTCCGGGCTCTCTCTTCTCTTCTGTTGCTCTGTCCCTTCTCTGTAAGTACTACATGGTTTTGATAACTGCAGCTTTACAGTAGGACTTGAAGTTATGTAATGTCAGTCCTCTGGCTTTGTTCTTCTTCAATACTGTGTTGGCTCTTCTGGCTCTTTTCCCTCTGTATATAAAGTTTAGAATCAATTTGTTGATATCTACATAGTAAAATGATGGGGTTTTGATTTTGATTTTGTTGAATCTGTAGATCGAGTCAGTAACAACTGACATCTTGACAATATTGACCCTTTCTATCCATGTACCTTTGTTTTAAATGCCTCCATTTATTTGTTTCAATGTTTCTGAACCAATATTTGTCTTACCATCCACACAGCACTGATTGGGGCAGTTTTTCTTTTTTCTCATGAACACCTGTTATAATGGATGGTTCATCTCACATTTTAAAACTTTGCAGACATCTTATAACTTTTCTAGCCCAAGCTGGAGCAACAGTTAGGGATGCTGAAGTGGAGCCAGGGTCAATACATTGTGGGACGTGGCTCTGGGGGAAGCTTTTAGGACATCCTCAAGGCCCACCCTCTCTGCAGCCAACCCTACACCCCAAAGCTCTTCAAGGGAGAGTCCTCCAGGTGAACATCTGCATGCCAAGGAAAAGGTCCCACACCATGCCTGCTCTCGACCTCTCAGGTTCATGTCTCTGGGGAGTGCTGGAGTGACATTCCAAATCCTCCTGCTGTAGCATGGAACTGTAGGGCAGACCTCCACATGGTTATTTGAAATGTATTTTACTCGAAAGATCATTTTCAAGGTTTGAAACAACAAAAAAGTGTTGGCAGGACTGTGCTTTCTCTGAAAGCTCTAGGGGAAGATTGTTCCTTGCCTATTCTGGCTGCCATAAGTGTTTCTTGGCTTTTTCCCTCTACTTCTGTGCCAAATGTTCTCTTTTTTTATAAGGACATCAGTCATATTGGATTAAGGGCCCACTTTAATGACCTCATTTTAACTTCATTATATCTGAAGAGTCCCTATTACTAAATCAGGTCATCTTCACAGATGCCAGAGGTTAGGATTTCAACATGTCTTCTCAGAGGGTACAACTCAAGCCATAACAATGATTATACAAAATGGCGCAATGGAGGTAGTCAATAAGAAAGAGTTAGTATTGCTGAACATCTAAGACGCACCTTCTCTTGCTTCCATATGTTAATATTTCTGAATCCATATGTATTTTACTGTTCACATGTACACTGACTCATTCAGCTTTCTTTTTCCCTTGAAAATCTGGTATGAACACCACCATCTTCCTGCCCTGGCTATCCATCGTCCACACAGGAGAGAGCCGCTGCTATCACACAACCTATCACAGCCACTGCCGGACCCTTTTGCCTTCCTCCTCCGCGGCCCCTCCTACCGCCCAACTTTCTTGCGACTCGGCCAACTAAGGCAAGGGAACCAAGAGGCCTCTCGGTGCCCTTTGACTGGAAAGGTTTTCTTCTACCTTTTGCCTGTCTGAAAGTGTTTCCATATGGTGTAAAAGGCAAGTGTGGTATTCCATTACCACGTGGCTTAGGATTTTAAAGTCACATAAATTGCCTGGAACTAGGCTCCCTAGAATCTATCAATGGAAAAGGAACGTTTAAAAATGCTTTTGGTAACTCAAATTACAATTATAAAAGTGCTTAAGACTGGTGTTTTCTAAACGCTTCTGTTTATTCCAGAATCATTAAGGTAACCGGGTGGCAAGTACCATTTGTTTTTGTTTTTGAGACAGAGTCTCACTATGTCTCCCTGGGTAGAGTGTCGTGGGGTCACAGCTCACAGCAACCTGAAACTCTTGGGCTTAAGTGATTCTCTTGCCTGCACCTCCCAAGTAGCTGGGACTACAGGCGCCTGCCACAACGCCTGGCTATTTGTTGTTGTCATTGTTGTTTGGCCCAATGGGGCTGGGTTCAAACCCACCACCTCCAGTGTATGTGGCTAGTGCCTTAGCCACTGAGCTACAGGCACGGAGGCCCAAGTACTATTCTTACAGATTATTCTTCTATATAACTGACCAGTGCTTATTTAATAAAACAAGCAGGTACTTATAAACAATTACTTGTAGCAAGTTATTCCAATCATGGGGTTAAAATTACATTGGAATATGGGACTTCTTGCCAGTTGGGTAACTTCATTGTTTTTTTCTTTTGTTTTGATTTGAAACTTGGAAATAGAGTAAAATTTAACTTTAAAATGTTGGCAAAAAAAAATCAAGATTAAATTAGTATTTGTACCAAAAACTAATCATAAATGCTGATTTTCAACCATCTTTTATGCTCAAGAGTAGAGTACTTGGTATTTTGTAAATGTTAGCAGACTTTCCTGCCTATGTTAGAAAATTCTTTTTATGAATCCTGTTGGTATTCCTTGGTGTTCTGAAAAAATATCAAATAATGCCCATATATTAGTTCTTTCTGAATGTAAAACTTAAAGCTATGAACAATTATATCACACCAAGTACAAAATACAAGTTCTAGAAAAAATGTTCCCCTTCATTTCAAAACATTTTTTACTAAAATAATGGCTTTCAAAGAAGTGGCTTAATTTGGGCGGCAACAAAATCAAGGAATTATTGGCTTGAATCTGTGTGAGACAATTTAATTCATTTATGTGAAATAAGCAACAAAAAGTCGGTTTTAGTTATGCAGCTTATGTTAATATCAAGAATTTTTTGTCTGTTTTACCTCAATTTCAACAAATAACTTTGCTGCATGCTGGACATGCTTCAGTGCACAAGAATAGCCAATGAATAATGTCTACTAGCTTTTGGGAACATGGATCTCAGAGTCACTTTAGATTCCTAAAGTTCCTAAATCATGTTCCTATAAATACCCTCAGCCCTTTTTTTTTTTTTTTTTTGAGACGGAGTCTCAAGCTGTTGCCCTGGGTAGAGTGCCTTGGCATCAGAGCTCATAAAAACTTCAAACTCTTGGGCTCCAGTGATCCTCTTGCTGCAGTTTTTCAATTTTTTAGTAGAGATGGGGGGGGTTGCTTTTGCTCAGGCTGGTCTCCAACTCATGAGCTCAAGCAATCCACCTGCCTCCGCCTCCAGAGTGCTAGCATTACAGGGGTGAGCCACAGGCCCAGCCTATATCCCCAGCCTTTTGCGTACTGGGCTTATTAAAGAGACACACATGTAGGACTAGTATCTACTGACTGTTGGGTTTGGGGAAATAGATTGACTCTCAAACCTTGGTCATGATTTTAAGATATGAGGAAAACAACAAAGAATTGGATGGGCTGTTTTGTAAAATAGCGAAAGCATATATCATTTGTCCCTTGAGTGTAGAATTTGTTTATTTTGTAATTCTGTTAGCAAACATGATAGTTAAAATGGTATATTAATATATAATTTAGAAGCTCCATTTTATAATTTTCCTATTCCATAGTAAAATAATGCACTTAACAATTTTGGATTTGGGTGGAGTATTATGTTTAATTGGAGTTGTTGTCAGGAAAGAATCCTTCATAAATTAAAAAGAAAAGGCAATAAATTGAGTCACCTTTAGACCAAATATACCATTATAATTAAGTGGCCAGAAGATAGATTCTTTAAACTAGAAAGACTCCTTAATCTAAAGAAAATTTTAGCTCTCATCTTAAGCAATTGCCTTATTTATATTTATGGAAAAATCAAATTGAAAGAAAAACATAAGTGCTATGGCTAGCCTTAAAAAAACTCTCCCCTCCCCGCAAAAAAAAAAAAAAAAAAAACTCGATGAGTAGAAATCTGAGGAAAATCTAAGATCTGTCTCCACTTTAAACACCCTTCCAACTTATACTCCTCTCTAGCCTCGATTACCTGTCCCTTATCCCTGTGAGCTTATATTCTTGATTTTAAGCCTCAGAATTCTGTGAGGCCTAACAGCATGTCCCTCCCTTACTTAGGCTGGCAGCTACAAGAGTCTAGCCCACATAGTAACTTCTTCTCTACTCCAACTTTGCCCCCGACTATTCTAAGAAGAACTGAATGTTCTAGTTTCCTACTTTCTGCCTTAAACTCTGTGCCTGATAAATGAATTAAAAATGGGTCCTATCCTTTACAGCTATCTTTAATGCCATGTGGCCATGTGAAACTTAGGGAGACAAACGAAAAGACATCAGAAAGAATGACTGTATTATATATTGTGTTGTTACTGGAATTTCTTCAGTGAGCCCTTTGTCTGGAGAATTTAAAAATTAAGCCCACAAGCCACAGATCAGTAATAAAATGGGATTCTGTTGGACGGAGGGGCATGCAGAGAGAGTGGAGAGAGCCAGATCAACTGGCAGGAGGAAGGAGGCCCAAGTCAGAGGTTTCCTGCATTGGTCCTTTGTCTAGGGATAAATAATTGGCCCTAAGAGATATTTTGGCCATAACTTGGTAGATGGAAGATACCTTTACAAACTGAATGGATGTTCTAGCAAATGAATCAACACAGCCTCTCACCTTTGGCAAAGTTACTAGGTCTTTGCTGTGGTTTTTATCTTGGGAGGGAATTAGGGTGTGTGCTCCTTAGTCAGGGTGGAGCCATCCAAAATGTTTGGGACTGCTTTGTTCATGTCCTTTCTGGGGCTCAGAAGGTATGGCCTGCAACATGTTTGTGCCTAGAGATGGGAGTCTGATGTCTGAGCTCACACCTGAGCCTGAAAAATGGAAGTTCTCTGTCCAGTCCTAAGTGGGAAAATCCTGTATCAATGTTATAGCTCATAAAATGTCTCTCATTTGTAAGATGTAATAATTTGATTGTTTAAATTGTTGGAGAAACTAAGTCTTTATCAAAGAAAAAATTCTTACTTTTTAAACCTTCTAATTATCAGTTTGGCCGAGTGAATTAGTGACTTCATAGTGAACTGTGATCCTGTTTTGTGAGAAGTGAGTTTTTGAGATTAAGAGAAATTAGATGGAAAGGGAAATGACATTGTGTAAGGAAAGAATCTTGTGTGATAAATTTTGTCCTGAAATAGAATGGTTGTATAAGAAAGTGAAAGGCAGGGCAAAAGTTAAAGAACATTTAGAATGTTTGTAGATTGTCTGTGCAGGTTAAATGAAGCTCATAAAGGGGAATTTGTAAAGGAGTTTACATGTAATCCAGTTGACTATTTCCTTTAAAATTTTTTGGCTTGTAATCTTATATGAACAATTGTTTTAAGCCTTTGGTATTTGACAAAACTTCCAAAATCAAAACTCTAAATTTGGGGCTTGGCGCCTGTTGCACAGTGGTTGCAGTGCTGGCCACATGCACCAAGGCTGGTGGGTTTGAACTCAGCCTGGGCCAACTAAACAACAAAAAACACAACTCTAAATTTGGTCTTTCTAAAATATTAAGACCACTGAAAACCCGAGAAAAACAAATTAGACTTGTTTGATTTATTAAAAATGTATAAAAAAATTTGTCAAATATAAAATGTGATTAATCTCGTGTGGGTTATGGTTATGTGTGTTCCAATATTATAAGACATTAGTCTATCTTAAGGTATAAAACATTGGTCTATCCTAACGTATAAAGTATTAATCTGTTTTAATATATATTGTCAGTAATAATTTTAATTCATCAAAAAAAGGAAAGAAATATTAAGAGAGGCTAATGAATTCTCTTGAATTCAAATTCCTGATGTCTTTAGAAATTAAGTACCTTTGGACTAAAAGCAGACTTTTAGAACTTTTATTGGAATGTTAACATGTCTATGAGTATTACTAACCTAATTTCAAACAGAACAGAAATCAGTCACATGGAACTGAGTTAGTTTGTTATAACTTTTTATTTGAAATATTGTTGATTATTTCTATATTCTGCTTTCCACAAGTCAAGAAAACCATTTTCTGTCTTTTGAGCTATTTGTAGCTTTTCAAGCAATGTATGTACTTATGAGCAGAATTTGAAACATGTATTTTTTCCTCTATCCTTAATTTCTCCAGAATTTGAAAGCCATTTATAAGTATTCTTAATTTCTGACAATACAGTTATTTGCATAAGTTCAGTAAGAATCTGTTTTGTTCTATAGGACATGATGAAGGCACTGGTTATTTTACCAAGGCTTTGGCTGGAATAGCATTTCCAGAGGTTTCCAGACTGCATTAAGGAATTAAGGTTGACTTTATAAGGCCAATAAAAAAAAGCCCTTTAGAAAAACTGGCCACATACCCATCAATAACGTTTCCTGATCTGTGATAAGTAATGAAGGTCACTTTCTGACGGGTCCAGGAATCAAAATGTACTTGGAGACCTCAAGAAAAGAGAAATTTACCCAACGCATACAGGTATCTAATGGCACAGATGAAACCTGGGCTCATGAAAAGCTTCCAAGTCTTAATCTGAGATTCCTTATAAAAGGTTCCAGCAAAGCCAATTTTAAAGGGAAGGAGAGCCTAGATGGCTAATAATTAATTATTCTTGCTGCACTTTATGCAAATAATAAGACCCAGTATACTGAAGGTACAGTTTATTTTTGCAACTGAGTTGATTCTGCTGTAATTTGTCTTTAGTGCAAAGAGAAATTGGAGAGAGAGAAATGATTACAAAAAAAGAGGCTATGGCCCACCTGTATTAAATCCTAGCCTTGTCTGTACTGTCAACTCATAAAATGAGACATAACTGTTTTACTAAACTGATCTGTTAAATGGGACTAAGAAACTAGCCAAAGTGTATAGAATTATGTACAGTAGTTATATTTACTCTAAAACCTTAAACTCAACAAAGGTCGCCGGTTAACTACACTAGAAAATTTTGTGCAGTATTAAATATTATCTGGAATGTCTATATAGATACCGCAGGAAAAACTGAAATGAAAATTTCCCAATAAATAGTGTAACTGTAACATAACCTCGTAAGTGGCCCCACACCCAAATGATTTCAGGAATATTCACCTGAATTGTCCAGAACTTTAGATCAGTTCTGTAGGAACTCTTAAAACTATATATTATCTTAAGAACTGTACTAAATCTGTAAGTAAAAATATTAATGTTCTCATTGTAGCCTTGAAACCTGTACTTGTAAATATTTGAAAATAACTGCTAAATGGTTTCATTCTCTTATGCTGAACCCAAACTTGACTTGTCCCTGTCAGTGTAAGGGAGCCAGAAAGCCACAAACGTATGCAAGGTGGCTGAAGTCATGCAAAAGCCAGATGAAAGCCCTGAGAATTTCTGTAAAAGACTGTGTAAAATCTATAAACTGCCAAACCATTATACAAAGTTTCTAAGAAGGAAAAGACTGAACTAAACAGACAGAAGCCCTAGCAAGAGAAACAAAGAATATCTCCACTTAAGTAATTGACCATGTTCTATTAAGTCTTTTATGTCTATACACCCTTTCTCTCCAAAGAATCAAGTCTAGGTCAAAGATTGGAACCAGTCCCCCTCAAACCAAGAACCCTATGCCATCATCCAGACCACACCCACAACATTGAAGATAAAAGAAATCATAACCTAGGTCCATCACAACAAACTAAGGGGCACTGTGAAAAGCAAAAATAGGTCCAGCCAACCCCTGCAAGGTAACTTTTGAAGTAATCAACATGCCCTGCTTCAGCCACATACTGGGAGCTGGCTAATCAATGCATGGATGAAGCCTGAGACTTGCATCATGGGACTTGTTTTGATTAAACTTTGAACTTTGGAAAAGGAAAAAAATATATAATCTTTGCACCCACACCACTAAGATAGAACTCTTACTAACCCATTCCCAGAAAAGGGAGGCTGAGTTTACAGGGTATAAGGAAATGTACTTAAATCTGTTCTTTTCTACTTATTCATTCTAATCCTAACTTATATTCTTGGATGTTTTTCAGCCATCTTATTCTAAATTACTAATCCATTCTCTTCATGGTTACCAACTCAGCTCTTAATGTGTAAAACTTCTAGGGAAGTTCCAGATAAGGGGAATGAAGAAGCTAACGAAATTTCATGCCAAAATATAATTCCTTGGTATAAAGAATATTTTCAGTAAAAAGGCCATTTTTGATTAGAAAGCACCAGCCTCTCCTCTGTACAACCTGAGTAACCTGATTTAGAAACAGAAAAGGGGCTTCTGGACTCCTTATCACATGCTAATAGACCTGGCCCTAAGGTCATTTGAAGCTCAAGAAGACCTGTCTCTCAGGTTAATTTACTAATCAATCTGTTTCCGTCCATCTACCCATCCCCCCTTGTCCTTGACAACCACTTGCTGCACGTATACTTACCAGTTTCTTTCTCCCCCCCACTTCTAAAAGGCATCTTTAAAAGCCACTGACTATCACTGAAACTTCGGGAAATCATTCTTGTGGTTCCCCCATGCACATGGTATTTGTTATTAATCTACTTTCTGTTATTAATCTACTATAACTGTGAGTTGATCTTTTCAGCGAACCAACCTAGGGGGAAAGAGCAAGTTTCCCTGTGACTCCCCTTCATGAGCACTATTAATATCTGCACTGTATTTTGAGAAATCATTGGAAAGGTAAACATTCTAAATTTAACATGAAAAAACTTCTTTTGGATTTAGGAAATAAAAATCAGATTTTTCAAAGTAAAAAAAAAAGAAAATCTGTTATGAAAGGGATAGTGCATCTCACATCTTAAAACTATGCAAGCATAGTATAACTTGTATAATAAGACTCAACAAACCTTAGCATAACAATAAACTTTGGGGAATTTAGTAGGAAAATGAAAGTATGGGCGTCCAAAGAAAATGCCTCCAGCTATTAGAAACTCAGGAAAAAAAAAATCATTGTTCCAGTAGATGTGGGCCACCCACTTTGAAGCAAGGGAGAACAGGGAGAACTGTTCATTTGTAGGGACCTTGTGACTGTCCACCATTAGCATTCATTTCATAAGCACTCTTGGAGCACTTACTGTATACCAGACTCCAGGGGTTCAGGGAGGTAGCAGTAAGCACCATGAGACTCCTGAGCTGAGTCCCCAAAGCACTGAGATGCAGGAGAGCTCATTAATTACTATATATAGGCCAGGCCAACGCAGAGCAGGGTAGGAAATGGGGCTTGAGGAAAAAAGTCATTGTAGGACATGGCAGGGTCCCACTATAGAATGGTGACTATGACAAAACAATCTACCTGTATCACAAATGGCTTGATTTTGCACACAGAATCTAGCATAGTTTGGGTTGAGTTTTTATCTTATTCCAGGGGTCTGTCTAGGGAAGATAATTTTATGATGATTTCTCAGAGCCCAGGCAGGAGGCCCTGCTGGAAAAGAGGGTACTTCTGAGAGCCCACGGGGAACTTCCTCAAGCTGTGCAGGAGCAGTTCATGCCACAGCTGGAGCCTGGGGCTTTGCCAACAGGCACTGGCCATGTGGCTGCCATTGTCAAAGTGCTGCTCAGTTTGGACAAAGGCTTCACCCTTTGCCCCTAAGAGGGAAAGGAAGCTGAACTTGGCTGCAGGCAACCAAAAGGTCTAGGGTTGGGGTCCTGCCTCGGGAGCAGGATCTGTTAATACCTATGGATCTGGCAACATCAATTGGGGAAAAGCAAAGTTAGAAACCAGGAGATAAAAAGAGATAAGACACACAGAATAGATTTTTCAAAGGTGGGAACACAGGGGACCACTGCCCCTTTGTGGAGTTTTGACATGTGTTTGTTCCACGCAGCTTTTATTGAAGGCTATTTGCTCATTAGCCCAGAGGGTAAGCTGAGGAAGGGAACAAAGACACCTGCAGTTTCTCTGAGTGAGCATATCAGCTCCTGTTGTTTCTATAATCATTAACCTTAAGGGTCTGAGCAGTCTTGAGAAATTCAGAACCTGAGCCTTGTATGGGGTCAGCCTCCTGTCTGTGGTCACACACACAGATTCCTAGGGAGTGTTAATACTCGCTAGTTCACTGTGGAGTAAAATGCCACTGGCCCCAATTTCCTCTGAAGAATTGGTGGGAGAGAGAAATTTTCCTCTCATCACCACCACACAGGGTCTTCCTCTGCAATAAGGGATATAAGCCCTCCTACCCATGTTTCAGGGCTCCAGCTGTTCCCTTGATCTCTGCCCCAGCAAAATACAAATCTCCACAATGGATATTTGCTTTGCCTGTTAACTAACTGGGCAGGGGAAGTCCTACTTAATGTTTCTTGCTAGGCCTTGCACACAGCTTCCTCTGTGGCCATTGTTCCTTCAGAGTGTTTATAGACCCAGCAGCGATGTTAGTAAGCTGTATCCCCCCACACACACACAACAGGCCAGGCTTCTAGGAAAAGCAGGAAACATGGTCAGATAAGCAATTTAGCAGTGGCTGGTTTAAAGGCAAACTAGCTGACTTTCCTTTGTTCTGCCTTGCTTAGCTTACTTTTTTATTTTCCTTTTTTCCTGGGGGTGTTTTCCCTTGCCAAGAATGGGGTCTTTGGTCCCCATTTTGCAGTCTACCTTCTTCCACCTACTCCCTTCTTGTGGGGGCCTGGGTCCCCACAACCTTTGCTGGGATCTGCACTGAGAGCAGTTGATGTGAGAAAAAATTCAGACTCAGTTATCTCAGGTGACATAACCGATGGGAGCCTGTGAGAGGAGTACCCTAAGCCAGCAGCATCGCAAGTGGCAAGTGCAGCACTGTGCCATTCTCCCATAGGTCTCTTTATTCAATCAAAAAATCATAAATCCAGTTGACAGTATAATGCATAAAGTCAATTACCATTAATAATCACAAGAAGGAAAACAAAGGAGTAGAAAATCATGCAGGCACACCACGTGATTACAACTTAAACTTTACAAATTAAGGATAAACTTTCCTATCTCAGTTCAGTGATTTCTATCTATGCCTGAGGAGGACTCAGGTGATAGTGATTTTTGGTTGCCAGGCATTCTGTTCTCAGCTACCAGGTAACAAAAGGGATGTCTGTGGCCCAGGAAAAAGGTTGGCACAGGTTCTTGGACCGTGGTCAAGAAGACCACCAGAATCTTAGCCTTGAGCCTGCCAGGTGCCCGATACCCCCTGTAGACCACCAGGCTATTGCTAGCCTTGAGGTTTGAGGAACTGGAACTCTAGTCAACAAGTCCTCCAGAAATGTGTGGCCTAAACTACACTACGAACCTGATTCCCACACCTTCTGTGCCTTTCCAAGTGTTGTTCTCTCTTTCTGGAAACTTCTTTCCTCTCTTCTAAGCCTGAAATCTTATTTATCCTTTCAGAGTCAGCTCAGGGGTTCCCACATCCTAGAAGCTTGTCATGCACAATGTTATGTTTTGATTATTCATATCTCTGTGTTCCCAATGCCTCCCACAGTGCCTGGCACAGAGCAGATGCTCTTGAAGACACATGTTGGACGAAGGCAACTGAAAGAGTGAAGGTTATGGGCTGCCCCAGATGAAAGGATGCACTGGGGGAAGGAAGGTGGAAGAAGTCATCTGATTAGATAGGGCAAGGGGCCCCAGAGGATTGTACCCGAAAGCCAGTGTGGAAGCAGAAAGGCAGAGAGATAAGCAATGAGTGAAGACTCGAGAATGAGAGCAGGACAGGCACAAGAAGAAAAGGTAATTGTGTGGGCAGCTGGTTGGTGACCTCTGGCAGGCATGGTCCTTCCTGTCTACCCCAGGCACCTAGCCATACACACTTGTGGAGAGTTGAGTCATAGCCACTCCCTTCTCCATCAGGATTCTCTCCACCAGGACCCTGTGAAAGGGGGGGCACTTGACCGGCAGAGATCTCATAGATCATCAAGGCTTGTACAAAAGGTCTTTATTGGTGAGGGGGGGGATGTTGCAGGACAACACCAAGGAGGAGTGAGGAAAGAAAGAGAGACAGAGGGGAGAAAAGAGAGAGAGAGGAAAGAGAGAGACAGAGAGGAGAGAGAGGGGAGAAAGAGAAAGCATGTGTGTGAGAGAGAGTTATATAGGTTCGGTTAGGGGAAGTCTTAGAATGGTGACGGAGGGTAGAATAGCCAATAAGGAGTTACTGCCCTGGCCAGAAGAGGTGTTAGGGGCAGGCCATAAGTCGGGAGGGGCTTTTCTCAGGCAATTACCTAACACCCTGCTCTTCAGAAGTCTGCCCTCCTTGCTACTACATTGGGCCAACGTGAATATTGAATTGAACAAGACACCAACTTATCAGAAGTAAAATCCAATGTATTCTTTAAAACTAGATATACACTGATGCTTCTAGAACGCTGAGAAGCCAAGATATCCTCTTGGCTTATTTGGGGTCATGCTTTTCAATCCAGAGCCATTTCTTGCTTTGGGGTGAAGAATGTTGGGAGTGTCTAGTAAGACAGCCTTAGAATTTGGTGGCAAGGGAAAAATAAAGTCAAAATCAAAATTTGGTAGAGGAGAGGATGGTAATTGTTATGCTGCATATGATTCAGGGTCTTTCCTCAATGTCAGGGTCACTCTCGGGTCTGTTTACACAGAGTCAGTGAAGTTTTGGGCCTCTATGCAGGGTGGTCCATGGGGTCCTTTGTGCTGGAGACAGGACCAGATGGACATCTATAGTTTCTGGCTTTTGATCCCATGATAGCATCTCTATAGTATATAACTGCGCCTCCAGGATAGCTGAGGCAGTCCAGGTAAGCCACCTCTTGAAAGCTGGGGATATGAGGCCTTGGCATAGTCTAAGTCTTCCCATATGCCCTCATGGATAGGTATGCTCCCCTTGGTAATTTGTCTTGTTAGGGCAAAATGATACATTGACAAATGGTTTGTTTATTAGTGTCATGATACCTTGGCTAATCAATTCCCACAGCCTGGTAATTTCTGAGGGAACTTCTACAGTTGAATGCAGTTTAGCTCAGAAACTCCCTGGGACCTCACCAATGTAGCATCTTCCCTTAAGACTCTTGACTCCAAACAGCCTGTCTGGCCTCTATCTGTGAAGCTCTTGCAAGGGCAAGGGTGCTTGCTCATCAAGTGTCTGAACTGACAAGACCTCTCTCTCTTGAGGTTCAGAGCAAGGCCACTTGCTGGCCAACCTGGCCACCGGCAAGTACCTCTTTCTAGCAGAGTGTGGGTTAGATTCTGAATTGCATCTCTGCTTCTCCACCTTTCCTAGGTGGGTGGCTCAGGGCACGTTATGCAAGCTTCTCTGTGCCTTATCTCCTCTTCTGTATTTGGATGTTCATTGGGAAACTTGTCAGGGTTAGACTTTGGACTTCACCAGGAGGATGGGCAGAGATGCTGGACTAAAGTGTTGGGACAGGGTCCAGTACTTCAGCAGATGAAAATGTGATTTAGGTTACTCATCCTTAAAACCAGATCAAGTAATAATATCCATTTGCTGGTGTGTGCTGGGAAGTCTAATTACCCCTTTTTTCACAAGAAAGGTGATACATCATGGCAAAGTATGACTATCACAGTTGTGATCCTCTCAAGCTACTCTTGGGGCTAACCAGTATAAAGTTGTCATTTGTGAAACTCTACTATTGCAACAAAGTATCATTAACCATAATGATACCAGACTAATGTTTAAGGCATTGCTGTGCTCATGAAAGATCTTAAATGTGCCAGAAGTGAAGATGGTAAACTAGCTAACCTGCCATGAGCTTGTCTTGCATATGGATTCCAAAAGTAAACAGAATCCTTCATGAGGTCAGCACTCAAAAAGAGTGCCAGAGAGCAAGAGCATTCTTTGAGCACCTAGCTTGTTCCAGGCAGTGTGTTATGTACACTCATATCAAATCTTGCCAACACGTTTGGAAAACAGGTTTTACCATCTCCATGTTGCTAAGGAGAAAAACTGTGGCTCAAAGATGTTGACTTGAGCAAGGAAGGTGAACTTGACACAAATAAGATGGCCTGGATGGGAGAAAGAGGTCCGGTGTGAAGTGATAACAAAGCCTAGGCAGGAGCCAAGGAGTCTCTGAACTAGGTTAGAAAAATGAGAATGACTTCTACATCTTCAGTTTAGACATTCCCTGTGAATATGCCTGCAGCTAACGGAGAGGGGGAAGCCATGAAGGGAAGGTGCGGGGAAGGGAGATGACTTTGGTGCAGAGTAACCTAAGTTTGGAATGGCCAGCACATCTGGACGTGCTGGACTGGGGCTTGGGAGGATGTTGAGAAGCAAACTTTGGAGTCACTGACAAGTGAAGCTTGGGATGAGATCTCCAAAATGCAACGTCTCACTAGTTGCTTCTAACCACCCCACACACACACACCAGGCTCAGTTGTCATCGGAGAAAACCTCTAGAAGGCAGAGTGGGCCAAGGTGACAGGTGTCTGGGAAGACCCCCACTGCCGGACTCCTGTGCTGCGCGCTCCCTCCCTGCAGGCCCTCATCCAGCGAGAGTCCCCACGCGACTCTCCGCCTCTTTCGCCAGCCTCCCAAAGGTCTCCGAGTCTCAGACCCTCTGCACCGTCTCCTCCGCCCGCCGCATGGGGACAGAAGGCTAGGGGCCACCGGGAGCGGCGAGCTCGGGGCGGGGTTCAGGGCGCATGCGCGGTTGCTGTACGGAAGCCCAGAGGAGAGGCGGGGGGCGGTGGCTCAGGTTTCTCCGGGTGGCGGAGACGCGGCTTCCCTGGCGCCATGAACTGGCTGTAACACGCAGGCTGCGCGGCGCGGGGGGCGGGGGGAGGAGGACGCAGCGGTGAAGTTCTCCGCCATGAACCTGAGGGGCCTCTTCCAGGATTTCAACCCGAGGTGAGGAGGCGGCAGCGCCCCCGGGAGTCCGCGCCGCGGCTCGGACGCGGGCGGGTGGTGGGCTCCGGGGAGGCGGGGCGGGCGTGATGCTGCAGCTGCAGGAGCCCGGCGCTTGCCTGACCCTCCCTGCGGGTGCGAACGACTCTCCGGGAAAGGAGTCAGCCTCAGCGCCCGCTGCTTCCTTCCCCCAAGCCCAGTGCCTTCAGTTCCCGGCTCCGCCGCTCCAGCTGGACCCGCCGGGCCATGGCCTGAGGCTCCCGGTCGCCAGCCCAGTCGTGTCCCACGGAATCCCATTCCCCTCTGCTCGCTCCTAGTCATTAGTATCCCAAGTTCGCCCTCTGTTCCATTTTCTCCCACCCCTCTGCCTGCCCTGCATTCTCCGCGCCTCGGGAACATCTCACTTGATCCAACACCACTACCCCCCACATCCCAGCTGTTTCCTCCACTTCCTCTCAGCCCTGAGGTTTTACTTGGATTTATGCCCATCCGGTCTTTTGCTGGCCTCTGTCGAGCTGGTATCTGAAACGTTGAATCCTTGGAGTCGGTGTCAGGGTATGGCAGTACCTTACATAATGCCTTTGGGGGGTGAACCTGATCATTTTCCACACTCATTTTCTCATCAATCTTCACTATAAGTTCATTTGCAGGAAGTAAATATTGCTGTCCTTTTCCAGATGGGAAGCACCCAGTGGACAGTGTGGAGAAAACACTGGCTTAAGGAATCAAGTGTCTGTCCTTGCATTTGCCCAACTGTTCTGTAAGCTGGATGTAAGCTCCCAGAAGCTGACACCATCTCCTCATCTCACTGTCCCCCATCACCTCCTGCCCACCATGTCTGGCACATAGTAGGCACTTATAAAATATGGAGATACACTGAGCTGTAGGACCTGGATCAGAGAGCAGGTCATATGTAACTGGCTGATTCTCAGCCCTTCTGTAAAATAAGGGGTTGACCTAACTAGTCTCTTAAGTGCATGACTCTGTGAAAGGACTATCTACTTTCCTTATTTGCTAATGGGAAGCTGAGCACTCAAAACATTTGTGTGCTTAGTGCTTAAGTCCTGTGCTAGGTGCTTCAGATGCTGGGTCTCAACTTGAGGGTGAAGAAGGACATGTGGATTTCAGATGACTTACAGTACTGACCAGTACCGCATTGTGGGAGCCCAGCAGAGACCATTCTTTGGGCTGTTCCTTGGAGATGAAAAGAAGTCTTGGGGGAGTGTATGCTGGGTGTGCAGTCTTCTTAGGGATGGTGACATATTAAGCTGTGAGCTGCTGTGACTTTCTAGGTACTCTTAGTCCTTTTCAAGTTCATATTATGGTGTGGAGTCCTAGTGTCCCTGTCATTCTGCACTCATTGTTGGCCTTGAAAATAGAGGAGCTGCTCTGCAGTAGGTAACTGAACTGACTGTAAAGCCTCCCCTCTGCCACTCCTAAGGGTTTAGATTGGTGTTCAAGGCAGCAGGGTTTGTACTGGAGCTGGATGGTGCCTTGTGTGTCTCCATTGTTTGGAGAGGGTGATAAGAAAGGTAGTAAAAGCTGAATTGTTTTGTGCCCTTAGGCAACTCATTTATCTGTTTTATCTGTAGAATGAATATAATCTCTCAGCTAGATAGGGAGGCTGAATTAATGATTGATTACAAAGTGCTTTACAAATAGAAAACTCCAAGACTTGTTTGCAAGGTGACAGATAATTGAGAAGCCACAAGAAATTGCCTTAAGTGATTAAACAGGCTAACAACTGCCAAAGCAAAATAGAGCTGCACTTGATAATGCCCTTAACCATTTTTTTCCTTTAGCATATTTTTCCTAAAAAAATAGCATATGAAAATTATAATGAAATACCGTGTATCTAAACAGATTTATCATAACCATCAACATACTTATCAGCCCCTTAATTTAGATTAAAATGCATCTCTACCTGAAAAGTTTAAAGGTATTTTATTCTGTGCCATTTTCGTGATTCAGTGTTGTCAGCAGCATTATCTTTCAGATAATTGAAGAAGACATTGACCAGATATTATTGGTAGGTTTTTTTTTTTTTTTTAGCAGGTGGTATTTCTTGTCTCTTGGGAGCACCTAGTTTTTCACGTGTGCTTTAGTCTTTTTCTGTGCTTGGGAGGGCCTGGCAGACAGCTAGGGAACAAACTGAGGGGTCTAGACAGGAAGATACCTCATGCTGGGTCCTCAAAACTTAGTGCTCCTGCCTTGCTCCCTTGCCAGGAATTCTGAGCCAATTCAACACCTCCCTCCTACTCCAGGACCTTGGCACACACTGTTATCTGTGCCAAGAATATTTCCCTTCTCTCTTTTCTCTTCCTGACCTAGTTAACTCCTGTTTATCTTTGAGTTCTCAGCTTACTTGGTACTTGCTCAGGGAAGCTTTCCTGACTTTTGTTTGTACAGTTGCCACAGTCCACTACACTCCTCTATCATAGCACTTACTTGTACCCTTGCATTTGTCTATGTGCCTATTTGATTAATACCTGCCTCCTGTACTACACTTTAATCTCCATGGGGTCAAGGCCAGGAGTCTGTAATTATTATAGCTTTCATCCCTGAAATAGTATCTGGTTCAATAAATATTTGTGGAATGAATGAATGAGTAATTCTCTAGTAATTCTTGCTGGAAGAGAAATCAAGAAATCTTGCTTTCCTAGTTGTCTGCCACCTGGTTTTCTTTCCTCTCACCCTCTTCCCACCTTTAGTGTATAGCCATCCCATTGGAGAGATGACAAAGACCATGATACTTGCAGAATGTGGCTGCCTTTACTTTTTAGTTTATGTCTGTGTCACAGAAATAGTCATTACCATAGTTTTGTGGGTCCCCAAGTGTGGGCCATGACTCCAGATTGCCTTTCTAATTTTTCTGTCTTGGTGAGTCTGAACCCACTGTTGTGCTGGCAGAGCTCTGGAAATTGCAGTGACAGAGAATGATTCACAAATGTCAACACTCAGATGTGCAGAGCTGCCAGCTGACCCTCTGCCTATTTGCATCTGGCACGGAACTGGTTGATCATGAACTTCTTTTCATAATTTCTCTTTAGTCACTGGCTAAGGTTAAGGCATGCTGAAACAGATGTCCTGGACCCAGAAACAAGTTTTTAAGGCATGCTGAAATAGACGTCCTGGACCCAGAAACAAGTTTTTCCTTGAATGCCTGAGGCTTCCTAACAGCAAAGGGGGAGGTTGGGATCTGGAAGTAGGTGGCATTAGGTAGGCACTCTGCCCTTACCACAGAGCCTTGGGATTTTCTGTTACTTTGGTGGAGATGCTGGCTCAGAGAAGGCCCTTCATCCTGGTAGCCAGGCAGTGCTGGAAGACTATGAAAATACTGATGGGCATTCTGATTCATCCACAGTGAGCTCCTCATGCAAATGGGGTGCATCCGTCAGGTGTGCTGGAATATGAAAAAGGCTGAGAGACATTGTTGTAGGGATTCTGTCATGTGGGCTTGGGATACCGATGAGATTAGTGGTGTTTAGAAACTTGAATATGATTGCTGGTAATAGTTTGCTAAAGGTGGTTACATGGCCTTTAGCAGTTGTTTGCAAATTCTCTTTAAAATATTCATTCATCAAAAATCTTCTGGGTTTCTACTGTGTGCTAAGACATTCGGTGGTGCTCTAACTACAAACAAAACAAAACAAAACAAAACAAAAATAGAATATAGCTCTTCTCTCAGTGCTCAAGCCTAGTAAAAGAAGCATAAATGGTAATATAAATTAAAATTCAGCAGAATATAAGGCATTTCAGAGACAGGAACCAAATGCTTTGGGAATACAAAGGGCAGAGCCACTAATTCTGTCTAGAGCCAGCAGGGAAGATTCCATAGTGGAAGTGACTTTTGAGTTAAATTTTGAAGGATAATCATAGGCTTTTTGTCAGACTAGAGGGCAGTAAAGGCATTTTAGAAAGGCATGGTGTAGGGCCTGGTATGTTTAGATAGTAGTAAGGAGGTCAGTGTGGCAGGAGCACTGCAGATGACCAAATGTGATTTTAAAATACATAGTGTTAGTTCTTACAAATACTCTTTACAGATTATTTTTTTTTTCAAAATAATAATCCATCAGTATGAGTGTAGTGTTGTACTTAATACTCACTACCCAAGTGACTATTTATCTGCTGTTCTATCATATCAAGCCACCAGCAGTCTGAAATTGTCTTGATTTGACTGAGGTTATTAGTAAGAGGAATAACCTATTGGGTACTTACTATGTGCCAGGCACAATGTAAGTACTTTGCATTCATTACCCCTCATCTTTACAACAATGCTGCAAGTTAGATGAGCCTTATTTTGGAGTATTAGAGAGCTTGTTGTGACTTTCCTAAAGTTGTACAAGGCCAAGTCAGGATTCTAATCCAGCTCAGTCTCCTGAAGTATGTGCTCTTTCCTACATTGCTACCTCTCTAGTTTAGTGACAACTTCTTTCTCCCATGACATAGTAGATCTAATATATCAAGGAGCCTTCTGTTTATGTGTTGGAAGAGATTAAACAAAGCAAACCTTATATTGGACCTTATACATTCAAATAAATATTATCACTCAAAGAAGTTACATGGGGAAAAGAGAATATATTTTACCTATTCCATTGCACACATTCCTTGTTACCCATCTGGAATTCCATTTAAAGTCAGTTTACAAATCATATAAGAAACCTCATCTCATTATATTCATATGTCATTTTAAACCAAAATAGTTCTACCTAGTTTGATCACACATCTTATTCACTACACTTGGCTCTGACTGACTTTCGGCTATTTCTAAAAATTGAATCCACACTCAGTGCAGATTTGGCATCATTTAGGATATTCAAAAGAACAGACTGCAGGCTTTCAAGGTGCTTCCAAGAGGAAATCTCCAGAGATGGTTTGAGCAATGAAGAGTCATTGGAATTAGTGCCTTGCCTCCCAAGGGGACTGGTTAAAGGAGACAAGTCTCATTTGAATGTATAATTTATAGTTTTAAAAATGTCATCCCCATTACTTAGCAATTATACAAACATTTTTCTTGGCTATGAGTTCTCTGAGGGCCAGGATTTGGAGATGCTGAATAAATGTGCTGAATGAATGGATGTTGCGTACAAATAGACATGTATCACTGGATAATCTTTGTTGTAAGGGAGAAACAGTGAATTGGAGGAATTGTAGTTTCCTAGGACTCTAGGCATTAAGGTTCTTAATATTGAGCTTGGGGTTTCTGATTACCTTGGATGACAGGTCCGGCCTGTGCAAGATGACTAGCATTTAAGACAGAAGCCTTGAATTGAACTCTGTGTATATGGTCTTTATAACTGGTGATTCATACTTTGCCACATCTGACCTCATAGTCAGAAAAATGATTGCTAAATAAGATTGGTACAAGGAGACAAGTAGAACTTGTCTCCCATAATACTACTAGAGATAAAATAGGTAAAATGTATCATTTACACGGTGCTTTCATATAGTCTTATCTTACATGAAAAATTGGATGAGGAGACAAATTTAAGGTAACTCACTCAAGACCACACAGCTGATAAAATAGCAGATAAGGAACTTGAATGTAGATCTTCCCACTGGCTGTGGGTCATTTTAGTCTCTTTAAGAGTGATTTGTTTTTATTTGGCTTTTGGGCTTATATATATATATATCAGTTATATGTCCTTAAACATTTTTCATCTTAAAACTAGTTAAAATCTCCACTGAAACACTTTAAATTTGGTTAATAAGGTTCTACTCTGTAGGAGGTGCAACCCCCTTAATAGTTTGTGAGAATGTCACTTAGCAGTTTGTCAGTTTGGAACCATTCTCTCAAGCTGTAGGCAGGGATGTGCCACCCAGTGTGTGTGTGCACGTGCGTGCTTGTGGGTGCATGTTTGTGCACACGTACATGGTCTAGTTAAGCCAGTAGCTCCCACTGGAGAAAAATGATGAGTCTAAGGAGTCCAGCTGCATTTTTTTTTGATTCACAAAAAATAGGTAATGTAACTTTTACATTCCTTGTTATCCCTTTGCTATGTCTATTCTTTCTCTCCCTTCCTCCCCACCTGACACAAAACAGAAAGAGGGAATTTGAGCCAGAGCAGAAATCTCTGATCCTGTACTAAGAATGGATTCTGATGAGAGTGTAATAAATCCATTTTAAGTGTAACTGCAAAAGTAAAGTTGAAGAATTACTGAAGGAGGGAAGAGGAGGGGGAGGGTAGGGGAGAGGATGAG
The DNA here is from genome assembly GCF_027406575.1 of Nycticebus coucang. Classification (NCBI taxonomy): domain Eukaryota; kingdom Metazoa; phylum Chordata; class Mammalia; order Primates; family Lorisidae; genus Nycticebus; species Nycticebus coucang. The sequence goes on from NC_069804.1 coordinate 180,594,417, forward strand.
TGGAGGGAGGGTAATTGGTGGGACCTCACCTATGGTGTATATTGCAAGAGTACATGTTAAATCTATTAGGAATAGAGTGTAAATGTCATAACAATAATTAAGTGAATGAGGTGAAGGCTATGTTAACCAGTTTGATGTGAGCATTCCAAATTGTATATAAAATTGGCACATTGTACCAGATAAATGCATTAATGTATACAGTTATGATTTAATAAAAAAAATTTTAAATGCTAGAATATCTAGTAGAACCTTCATGTGCTGGTTTGTGGAGAATAAGCAAAGTCTGTTTTTATATTTGGACACTGGTCTGAATGTTTCTTGAAAAGTAAGTTAAAGTAGTTTAGGCTATGACCATTACTTTTTTAAAAAAGTAAATTTTCTTATCAGTGTGTAATTGCAGCATTATTCTCTTGCCAATGAGGCTTAATATTGCCTGTTTGATATGCTGTCATCTTTATATGCTGGGACTTGGCTCCCAAATGTATTAGTGTAATCGAGATACTATACCTTCTTTCCCCAATTAAGAATACTTCTATATATAAATGGCATCTTTAAAATTTTCTAATTAAATTAATTTTTTTATTTGATCAACTTTGTATTTTTTTTTCAAAGAACCAGCTGTTGTTATTACTTATCAGTTCTGTTTTTTTTTTTAATCTGTATTTCTACTTTTTTTTTTTTTTTGAGACAGAGCCTCAAGCTGTCACCCTGGGTAGAGTGCCGTGGCCTCACACAGCTCACAGCAACCTCCAACTCTTGGGCTTAAGCATTTCTCTTGCCTCAGCCTCCCAAGTAGCTGGGACCACAGGCACCTGCCACAACACCCAGCTATTTTTTGGTTGTAGTTGTCATTGTTTGGCAGGCCCAAGCTGGATTTGAACCTGCCGGCTCTGGTGTATGTGGCTGGCACCTTAGCCGCTTGAGCTACAGGCGCCAAGCCTGTATTTCTACTTTTAGTTTTATTATTTCCATATTTTCCTTGTTTTTCCCCAGATTTCTTAGAGAAACTGACTAGTTTTCCTTCATGTCTTTTTTTTTATTCTGCCTACCACAGCTTTAAAAAAATATCATTTATTGGATTAAAAAAATAAAATCTAAATCTGTTGCATTCAACAGTCACACCTGGAAACAATGTTGAAAGTCAAAAAGTCAGACCAACTACAAGGAAGGTGACAGAGGCTTATCATGCCTGGGTGAAGATAAGAGAAATCATTTACTATCACATTAATTTGATAAATTACATTTTAAAGCAAAAAGTATTAAAATGCTAAAAGGACTAGTAATGAATAACTAAATAATGAAAACCTAACAACATGGCCACAGAATGTAAAAATAACCTGACAATTTTTCTTTTAAGAGTACATACAATATTTTCATTATGGGATTCTCTGTGATACCATTATATCATGACAGATACAGTTCCCAGGGCAACTATGGAAATGAACACTACAATAGATTAAAAATGGCATGGTTATAATCAAGAGATTAAATAGCAGGACAAGGAAATAACAATGGTATTGAAAACATAATATTTAAAAGACTTCAGTACAACATTAACAAATATAAGAATAATTACAGACACAGAATTCATGGGCACATTAAATAATGTATAGATTATAAACAAAAAACAGACAGGCATAAATGCTATAAGCTAAATATTAATACATGATCCTCTGCAAAGACTTCACTTAATAAAAAAACAGAGGGTGGGGCTGCGCCTGTGGCTCAGTCTGTAAGGCGCTGGCCCCATATACCGAGAGTGGTGGGTTCAAACCCGGCCCCAGCTGAACTGCAACCAAAAAATAGCTGGGCGTTGTGGCGGGCGCCTGTAGTCCCCCCCAGTTAATGCCCACTTCCTAATCTGAGGAACCTGGGAACATGTTCCATTACATGGCAAAAGGGGAAGTAAGGTAGCAGATGGAAGGAAGTTTGCTAAATAGTTTACCTTAAAATATGGATATTATTCTGGATTTCCTGGCTGGGCCCAAATGTAGTCACAAGGTCTTTAAATGTAGAAGAGGGAGACAGAAGAAGTCAGAGTGATTCAGTATAAGGAGAACTGAACTTTCTATGGCTGACTTTGAAGATGGAGGAAGGGGCCATAAGCTAAGGAATGTGGTGGCCTCTAGAAGCTAAAATAGACAAGGAAACATTATCTCTTAGACTGTCCAGAAGCAACAAAGCCCTGCTGACACCTTGAGTTTAGTGCAGTGAGACCCATTTGTTTGTGGCTTTTTTAGCCACTGGGCTTGTGGCAATTTTGTATGGCAGGAATACGAAATTAAAACAAGGATATTCAACCCATTTATGTTCTCTAACCCTAGTATTTCAGTCTTAAATTATATTTTTGTACTGTTATTTATCCTCTTGTAGGTTCATCTTTTTTTATTTTTCATTTTCTTGTAATAGACTTAAAATTCTTGATTTATACTTAAATTATGTCAAAGACCATAAAATAAAGAGTTTCCCAACATTTTGGTGTTTCTATTTTTATTTGTTCCACTACTCTGTTTTTTTTTTTTTTTTAATTTTTATTTTCTTTTATTTATTTATTTATTTTAGAGACAGAGTCTCACTTTGTTGCCCTCAGTAGAGTGCCGTGGCCTCACATCTCATAGCAAGCTCCAGCTCTTGGGCTTAGGCGATTCTCTTGCCTCAGCCTCGCGCGTAGCTGGGTCTACAGGCGCCCACCACAACGCCTGACTATTTTTTGTTGCAGTTTGGCCGGGGCCGTATTTGAACCTGCCACCCTCGGTATATGGAGTCGGCACCCTACTCACTGAGCCAAAGGCGCCACCCTCTGTTTTTTTGTTTTTTTTTTTTTTTTGTAGAGACAGAGTCTCACTTTATGGCCCTCAGTAGAGTGCCGTGGCATCACACAGCTCACAGCAACCTCCAACTCCTGGGCTTAAGTGATTCTCTTGCCTCAGCCTCCTGAGTAGCTGGGACTACAGGCGCCCGCCACAACGCCCAGCTATTTTTTGGTTGCAGTTCAGCTGGGGCCGGGTTTGAACCCGCCACTCTCGGTATATGGGGCCAGCGCCTTACGGACTGAGCCACCCTCTGTTTTTTTATTAAGTGAAGTCTTTGCAGAGGATCATGTATTAATATTTAGCTTATAGCATTTATGCCTGTCTGTTTTTTGTTTATAATCTATACATTATTTAATGTGCCCATGAATTCTGTGTCTGTAATTATTCTTATATTTGTTAATGTTGTACTGAAGTCTTTTAAATATTATGTTTTCAATACCATTGTTTCTGGTAATTGTATTTGTAGCCACTGGCTTTGGTTAACAAATTGGTTCTGAGTTTTTAGATTTTTGGGATGTTTTTCTCTGCTTTAAGAGAGAAAAAAATTGTTGTTTCTACTTGTTATTTACTGTATTTGTGGTGATAACTCCGTTTCTATCAGTCCCCCACAACCTCCTGCCCTACCAAAAGCCCTTTTCTTGTCCAAAGTCTAAGAGATGAAGTCATTCTTCTCTTGGCATTTTTCAGTATTAGCTCTTTCTTTGTAGCAACTTGTAAAAGCCTATGTTTGGTTTTGAGTATTAATAAGTAATGTGTATTTAGTGCACTGGTTATTAAACTGTTTTCCATAGATCCTTGGGGGGCCTTGAGATCCTTTCCAAGGGTCTGCAAGGTCACAATTATTTTCATAATACTGACATGTTCATTGAGTTGACATTAGCACTTGTGGTACGAAAGCAGTGGTTGGTCAAGCAGCAGATGCCTAAGCACAAATCAGGACAGAGGGGCCAACAACCCTGGTCACTGTTGGATTCTTCACTGCCACGCACTTTGTGGTTTTTTAAAAATGCCAGATTTGCTTAAGAATATCGTTGATTGGTTCGGTGCCTGTAGCTCAAGCGGCTAAGGCGCCAGCCACATACACCAGAGCTGGTGGGTTCGAATCTACCCCAGGCCTGCCAAAACAACAATGACAACTACAACCAAAAAAATAGCCAAGTGTTGTGGCCAGCACCTGTGGTCCCAGCTACTTGGGAGGCTGAGGCAAGACAATCGCTTAAGCCCAGGAGTTGGAGGTTGCTGTGAGCTATGATGCCACGGCACTCTACCCAGGGCGACAGCTTGAGGCTCTGTCTCAAAAAAAAAAATCATAAAATTTGATCTTTCATGAGAAAAATCAGAATTTCTGTAAAATTGTATCTACCACCATAAGCTTGACAACCTTCCAGTGCTTAAAACGATTCATTCAAAGTACAAGAGAGACCACTGTATTTTAATTTAGTGGAGTACAAAAAGCTCATTGATGGGATTTCAGATTTCACATTATTGTTAACCTTTAGGAAACTACCACTTGTTGAGTTTTGGTGTCCTATTGAAGGATATCTACCATTATCTGAAAGAGTTATTAAAATAGTCTGTTCTTTTCTAACTGCATATCTCATATTTTCTTCATATACTTGAACCATAACAACATTTTTCAGCAGAATGTATGTATATATAGTTATTAAAATCTAGCTGACCTCTATGTAAAGTAAATGTAAAGTTTTGCAAAACTATACAAAATGTAAAGTTTTGCAAAACTATACAAAAAATGCTACTGCTGCTCTCACTAAATTTGTGTCGGTTTTGGAAAATAGTTTTTATTTATAATGTTATTCATGTTAATATGTAATATGTTTATTATTATTACTTTTTTTTTTTTTTGAGACAGAGTCTCACTATGTCGCCCTGGGTAGTATCATGGCGTCACAGCTCACAGCAACCTTAAACTCTTGGGCTCTAGAGATTCTCTTGCTTCAGCCTCCAAGTAGCTGGGACTACAGGTACCCTCCACAACGCCCGGCTATTTTTTTGGTTGTAGTTATTGTTGTTCGGCAGACCAGGGCTGGATTCGACCCGCCAGCTCCGGTGTATGTGGCTGGTGTCCTAGCCGCTGAGCCCTCAGTAATTAAAAAAAAAAATTTTATTGTTGGGGATTCATTGAGGGTACAAGAAACCAGGTTACACTGATTGAATTTGTTAGGTAAATTTCCTTTTATAATTGTGTCCTGCCTGCAAAAGATGTGTCACACACCGAGACCCCCACGTCCCTCCCTCCTTCCCTCTCTCTGCTGTTCCCTTCTTCCACCCCCTTCCTTCCTTCCTTCTCTCTGCTCTCCTTTCCCCCACCCCTCCCTCTTTCCCTCTCTCTGGTCTCCCCTCCCCCCACCCCCCACCATGTACTAGGTCATTAATTGTCCTCATATCAAAATTGAATGCATAGGATTCTTCCTTCTCCATTCTTGTGATGCTTTACTAAGAATAATATGTTCCACTTCCATTCAGGTTAATACGAAGGATGTAAAGTCTCCATCTTTTTAATGGCTGAATAGTATTCCCTGGTTTACATATACCACAGCTTGTTAATCCATTCCTGGGTTGGTGGGCATTTAGGCTGTTTCCACATTTTGGCGATTGTAAATTGAGCTGCAATAAACAGTCTAGTGCAAGTGTCCTTGTGGTAAAAGGATTTTTTTCCTTCTGGGTAGATGGCCAATCATGGGATTGCAGGATCAAATGGGAAGTCTAGCTTGAGTGCTTTGAGGGTTCTCCATACTTCTTCCAAAAAGGTTGTATTAGTTTGCAGTCCCACCAGCAGTGTAAAAGTGTTCCTTTCTCTCCACATCCACACCAGCATCTGCAGTTTTGAGATTTTGTGATGTGGGCCATTCTCACTGGGGTTAGATAATATCTCAAGGTGGTTTAATTTGCATTTCTCTAATAATTAGGGATGATGAGCATTTTTTCATATGTTTGCTAGCCATTCATCTGTCTTCTTTAGAGAAGGTTCTATTCATTTTTCTTGCCCATTGATATATGGGATTGTTGGCTTTTTTTCATGTGGATTAATTTGAGTTCTCTATAGATCCTAGTTATCAAGCTTTTGTCTGATTCAAAATATGCAAATATCCTTTCCCAATGTGTGGATTGCCTATTTGCTTTGGTTGTTGTCTCCTTAGCTGTACAGAAGCTTTTCAGTTTGAGTCCCATTTGTGTATTTTTGTTGTTGTTGCTATTGCCACGGCAGTCTTCTTCAGAGTCTTTCCCCAGGCCGATATCGTCAAATGTTTTCCCTGTGCTTTCTTTGAGGATTTGTATTGTTTTGTGCCTTACATTTAGGTCTTTTATTAATCTTGAATCAATTTTTGTGAGTGGAGAAAGGTGCGGGTCCAGTTTCAGTCTTTTACATGTGGATATCCAGTTCTCCCAGCAGCATTTATTGGATAGAGCGTCTTTCCCCCAGTGTATGTTCTTGTTTGGTTTATCAAAGATTAGGTGGTTGTAAGATGTTAGTTTCATTTCCTGGTTTTCTATTTGATTCCAAATGTCTATGTCTCTATTTTTGTGCTAATACCATTCTGTTTTGACCACTATGGCCGTGTAGTACAGCCTAAAATCTGGTATTCTGATGCCCCGGCTTTGTTTTTAGTACTAACAACTGCCTTAGCTGTACAGGTTTTTTTCTGGTTCCATACAAAACGAAGAATTATTTTTTCCAAGTCTTGAAATTATGATGTTGGTATTTTAATAGGGATGGCATTGAATCTGTAGATTGCTTTGGGAAGTATAGACAATGTTGATTCTTCCCAGCCATAAGCATGGTATGTTCTTCCATTTGTTAATATCCTTTGCTGTTTCTTTTCTTAGGGTTTCATAGTTTTCTTTATAGAGGTCCTTCACCTCTTTTGTTAGGTATATTCCTATGTATTTCATTTTCTATTTCTTTTTCTTTTTTTTTTTTTTTTCTTGAGACAGAGTCTCACTATGTCACCCTCGGTAGAGTGCCGTGGCGTCACAGCTCACAGCAACCTCAAACTCTTGGGCTTAAGCGATTCTCTTGCCTCAGCCTCCCATGTAGCTGGGACTGCAGGCGCCCACCATAATGCCTATTTAATTTTAGGTATTTCATTTTCTTTGAAGCTATGGTGACGGGAGTTGTATCAGGGTCCTCAGTAATTTTTAAGCGTGGAAGGGAGTCCTGATACTAAAAATTTTGAGAACCACTGATACAGTGCTTTGTATAAAACACTTTTCATATTCATTGTCTTATATTCACAATAACCTTATGAAGAACATATTATTACCCTAGTTTTATGGATGAGAATATAAGACACAGAGAGGCTATAGGTATTCGAGTCAGCAGCTCTCCAAATCTGATGATCCTCCTATTGTAGTTTATTCTCTTTGAAACTTGCTTCTGAGTTTACTTTTATAGATCCCATCTTCTTCCAGCCCTCCCCCATCTTTTTCTAATTGAAACTTTTTATGTTATTTTTATAGTACAGAAGCAATATGTATACCTTGCAGAAAACTCAGATATCACAAGCAAAAGTGTAAAGATTATCTTTAATCTTCCCCAGTGGAGATAACTGTTAACTGTTCAATATATATTCAGATGCTTTTCTTTCTTGATTTTTTTTTGAGACAGAGCCTTAAGCTTCGCCTTGGGTAGAATGCCGTGGCATCACAGCTCACAGCAACCTCCAACTCCTGGGCTTAAGCGATTTTCTTGCCTCAGCCTCCCAAGTAGCTGGGACGACAGGTGCCCGCTGCAATGCTCTGCTATTTTTTGGTTGTAGTTGTCATCATTGTTCGGCAGACCTGGGCTGGATTCGAACCCACCAGCTCTGGTGTATGTGGCTGGCACCTTAGCCACTTGAGCTATAGGCGTGTAGCCTAATTTAATTTCTTAATGACCAAAAATACTGAACATTTTTTTAAGTGCTTGTTTGTCTTAACACTTTGATGGAGTGTTTGTGTTCTTTGTGTTTCTTGGCCATTTTAAATCAGGTTGTTTTCTTATCTTTTGGTTGTAAAAGTCCTTTTTATGTACTGGATGCAGGTACATTTTTAGATATATGTTTTTAGAGCATGTTCTCCCGGTTTGTGGCTTGGCTTTTTATTTTCTTAATGGTAGTTATATTTTGCAGAATAAGAGTTTTTAATTTTGAATAAGTCCAATTTTGTATCCAATCCAAGAAATCTTCACCTAACCTTAGGTTGTAAATATTTTTTTCTTACATGTTTTAGATATTAAATAATTTTGTGTATTACATTTAGGTCTGTGATACATTTCACATAAATTTTTGTATATATTATGAGATTAAAAGTCAAGGTGCATTTTCTCCACTTATCCATTTGTTCCAGCTCCACATCTTAAAGCACAATCCTTTCTCCATTGAATTACCTTGTCACGTTTGTGGAAAATTAACTGACATAGTTATGTTTGTTTTATTACGACCAAGCAGTGGTCATGGATGCCTGGGTATGCTTTTGAACTCTTTTTGTTTTTTAAATAATGAGCCTATTCTCTTGGGGAATAGAACTCTATTATGTTCTATTTTCCTATCCTTATGTCGATAATAATATCACACTGTCTTTATTACTGTAGCTTTGTAGTAAGCTTCAAAAGCACAAAGGTTGTCTCAACTTTGTTCTTTCTCACAATATTTTTGTGCGTTCTAGATCCTTTGCATGTTCATATGTCTTAGGGTCAGTGTACCAATTTCTATAGAAGAGCCTTTTGGGATTTTCATTGAGATTACATTGAATCTTTCTTTAGTACAACTTGGTTAATTTGGTGAATGTAGTAAGCTAAATAATGGCCCTCAGAGGTAACCACTTCTATCGAACCTGTGAATATTACCTTCTATGGTAAAAGATGTGATTAGACAGAGCCTCAAGCTGTCACCCTGGATAGAGTGCTGTGACATCACAGCTCACAGCAACCTCCAATTCCTGGGCTCAAGCGATTCTTCTGCCTGTACCTCCCAAGTAGCTGGGATCACAGGCGCCTGCCACAACACCTGGTTATTTTTTTGGTTGCAGCCATCATTGTTGTTTGGCGGACCCGGGCTGGATTCGAACCCACCAGCTCAGGTGTATGTGGCTGGCGCTTTAGCTGCTTGAGCCACAGGCGCCGAGCCTTAGTTAAAGATTTTGAGATGCCAAGATTATCCTAGATTAAATGGGCCATAAAGGCAATCATGGGTATTCTTATCAGAGGGAAGCAGAGGGAGATACTATTAAGAGAAGAAGACAGTATGATGAAAGCAGAGAGATTTGAAGATACTGTGATACTGGTTTTGATGATAGAGGAAGGGGCCATGAGCCAAGGAATACAGCTATAGAAAGTGGAAAAAGGGGGAGGGGACCACCCATAGCTCAGAGGTTAGGGTGCTTGCCATGTGCACCAGGGCTGGTGGGTTCAAACCAGCCGGGCCTGCTAAACAAACAAACAAAAATAGCCGGGCGTTGTGGTGGGTGCCTGTAGTCCCAGCTACTAGGGAGGCTGAGGCAAGAGAATCTCTTGAGCCCAAGAGTTTGAGGTTGTTGTGAGCTATGATTTGACATCACTCTACAGAGGGCAACAAAGTGAGACTCTTTCTCAATTAAAAAAAAAAAAAAAACAAGTAGAAAAAGCAAGTAATAGATTCTCCCTTACAGTCTTCACAGGGGAGAGGCCCTGCTGACATCTTGATTTTAGCCCAGTGAGACCCACTTTTGACCTTTGGGTGCCAGAGATTAAAAATGTGTTATTTTAAGCCACTGAGTTTGTGGTAATTTCTTACAGCAACCATAGGAAACTGATACACAGAGGACACAGATCTTAACAGTATTGAGTTTTCTTATCTATGATTTTTTCTGATCTTTAATTTTTCTTGGCAGCTGTTATAGACTGAATATTTATGAACCCTCAAAATTCATAAGTTGAATTCTAATCTCCAGTGTGATGTTATTTGGAGGTTGGGCCTTTGGAAAGTGATTAGGTCATGAGGGTGGAGCTCTTATACATGGAAGTATTACCCTTATTAGAAGAGGCCAGAGAGCTACCTTGCTTCTTTTCCACCATGTGAGGATATGAGAAGTTGGCTATCTGCAACCCAGGATAGAGCCCACACCAGAACCTGACCATGATAGCACCCTGATCTTGGACTTCCAGCCTCTGGAACTGTGAGGAATAAATTTCTGTTGTTTATAACTATTACTCCCCACTCCCCACCCAACCTGTGGTATTTTGGTAGAGCAGCCTAAAACGACTAAGACAGCAATGTTTGGTAGGTTTCATTGTATAGGTTTGAACTTAGTTTCTGTGTTTATCCCTAAGTATTTTATAGTTTTTTTATGCTATTATTAGTGATAGTTTTTTCATAAACTTTAATTTTAGAATATTTTTAATTTGTTTGGAAATTTGCAGTGAATGATAGTGTTTTAAAATTTCTGTTTCCAATTTGTCATTGCTACTATATAGATATGCAATAATTTTTTTGTACGTTTACCTTGTATCCTGCAATTTTGTTAAATTTACTTATTAGATCTAGGAGCTTTTTTATAAATTCCTTATGGTTTTTCTACATAGAAAATCATGTCTCTGAGTAGTGACAGGTTTACTCCTTTCTTTCAAAACTGTATTATTTATTTTCTTTGTATTTTTGTGGGTAAGACCTCTAGTATAGGCCAGGCATGGTGGCTCACACCTGTTATCCTAGCACTCTGGGAGGCCGAGGCAGGTGGATTGCTTGAGTTCACGAGTTCGAGACCAGCCTGAGCAAAAAAGCGAGACTCTGTCTCTAGTAAAAAAAGAAAAACTTAGGCCAGAGGATTACTTGAGCCCAAGTTGGAAGTTGCTGTGAGCTATGACATCACAGCACTCTACCTAGGGCAACAGCTTGAGACTCTGTCTCAAAAAAAAAAAAAAAAAAAAAGACTTCTAGTATAATGTTGAATGGATGTATTGAAGTGGGCATACTTGTTTTATTTCCAGTCTTAAGGGGAAAGTACCATTAGGCATTATAACTATAGGTTTTTCATAGAAGCTCTTCTATTACTAATTTTTTAGAGCTTTTATCTTAAATAGGTAATGAATTATGTCAGTTGCTTTTTCTGTCACTATTTTTTTTTTATTAAATCATAGCTGTGTACATCAATATGATCATGGGGCACCATACACTTGTTTCATAGAATATTTGACACATTTTCATCTCATTAGTTGACATAGCCCTTCTGGCATTTTCCTAGTTACTTTGCCAAGACATCTACATTCCACATTTGCCAAGGCTCACATGTACCCTTGTAAGATGCACCACAGGTGTGATCCTTTCAATCCCCCTCCCTCTTCCCACCTCCCCCCTCCCTCCCCACGCTTTCCCCCTTCCCCATGTTGTTAGGTTGTAACTTGGTTATAGCTTTCATGTGAAGGTCCTAAGTTAGTTTCATAGTAGGGGTGAATACATTGGATATTTTTTCTTCCATTCTTGAGACACTTTACTGAGAAGAATATGTTCCAGCTCCATCCATGTAAAGTCTCCATCTTTCTTCAAGGCTGCATAGTATTCCATGGTGTACATATACCACAATTTGTTAATCCATTCGTGGATCGATTCTGTAACTATTAAGATAATCATGTGGTTTTTCCTTTTCAGTCTATTGATACAGTGACGCATGCTAATTTATTTTCAAGTGTTAAGTCAAGCTTATAATCCCAGCTAAACCACACTTTATTACAATGTAATATTCTTCTCATATATTGCTAGATTCTATTGACTAAATATTTTTGAATCTGTTCATGAGGGATATTGGTCTGTAGTTTTCTTTCTTGATCATGTTTTGGTATCAGGGTAATAGTGACCTTGTAAAATATATTTGGAAATGTTCCCCCTCCTCATCTTTTTCTGCAAGTGTTTGTGAAGAATTGGTGCTATTTCTTCTTTAAATGTTTGTTAGATTTTGCCAGGGTCTGGCATTTTCTTCGTGAGAAGGATTTTAACTAGAATTTCAGTTTCCATGTCTTTCTTTCAAGAAATTTACTGGAATAAAGTTGTTTATAATATCCTCTTCTTATCTCTTTAATATTTATAGGATTTATAATGATAAACCTGCTTTCATTTTTTTTTTCCTTTGAGACAGAGTCTCACTATGTTGCCCTTGGTAGAGTGCTGTGGCATCACAGCTCATAGCAACCTCAAACTCTTGGGCTTAAGTGATTCTCTTGCCTCAGCCTCCCAAGTAGCTGGGACTACAGGCGCCCGCCACAATGCCCGGCTATTTTTTTGTTGTAGTTGTCATTGTTTGGCAGGCCTGGACCAGGTTTGAACTCACCAGCTCTGGTGTATGTGGCTGGTGCCCTAGCTGCTGAGCTATAGGTGCCAAGCCTACCAATCATCTTTATCTTTTCAAGAAACCATCTTTAGTTTCATTGATTTTTTTCTTTAATGTTTTTCTGTTATACTTCATGAATTTCTGTGTTTATATTTACAATTTCTTTACATCTGTTTCCTTTTTAAAAATTTACTTCCTTGGTTGGGCGCGGGGGCTCATGCCTGTAATCCTAGCACTCTGGGAGGCCGAGGTGGGTGGATTGCTTGAGCTCACAAGTTCAATACCAGCATGAGCAAAATTGAGACCCCGTCTCTACTAAAAATAGAAAAACTGAGGCAAGAGGATTGCTTGAGCCCGAGTTGGAAGTTGCTGTGAGCTATGACACAATGGCATTCTACCCAGGGTGACAGCTTGAGACTCTGTCTCAAAAAAAAAAAAAAATTACTTCCTTTTCTAGTTTCATAAGGTTTTTGGAATCATAGAGCAAATCAATAATTGCTCTTTGTAAGTATTTAATGCTGATATCTTCCTTAATTACTGCTTTACTTGTATTTCACAAATTTTGGTAAGCTGTTTTTTCACCTTCATTTAGTCTAAAATATTTTCCCATTTTCTTTATGGGTTTTTTTCTCTTTTACCTATTGATTATTTAGAAGTGTGATGTTTAATTTTTAAGTATTTTAGAATTTCCCAGATATCTTTCTGTTACTGATTTCTAGCTTAATTCCATTGTGCCTGGAAATTTACTTTGTATGATATTAAATTAAGGCTTTTAAGTTTGTTGAACCACTAATGTACACAGCTATGGTTTAATAAAAATAAATAAATATAAAAAAAAGTTTGTTGAACCATCTTTTATGGTGCAAAATGCAATATATCTTGGTGAATGTTCTGTGTGCACTTGAAAAAATTTTTTATTCTGTTGTTGGGAGGAACTTTATCAGTATCAGTTAAGTTAAGTTGGTTGACAGTGTTGTTACAATCATGTATATCCTTAGTAATTTTCTGTCCATGTGTTCTGTCAGTTATGAGAGAAGAGTGTTAATTTCCATTCATAATTGTGAATTTTTCTGATTTTTACTTTGGTTTCATTAATATTTTCTATATTTATTTTGAAGCTTTTCTATTTAAATATTTATGATAAAATCCCCTTGAATCCTTTATCATTATGAACTGCTCCTATTTGTCTTTGGTAAGATTCCTTGTTCAAAAATACACTTTGTCTTATATTGTGGTAATCAGAATTGTCCCCAGAGATATCCAAGCCCTATACCCTGGAACCTGTGAATATGTTTTGTTATATGGTGAAAGAGACTTTTTAGATGTATTTAAGGTTGGAATATTAGTTTCTATTGTTACCATGACAAATTACCATAATCTTAATGATTTAAAACTACTCCACTTATTATCTCATAGTTCTTTTTTAGGTTAGAAGTCCAGGTATAACATGGCTCAATTGGGTCTTCTGCTTAGAGTCTCACAAGGTCAAAATCATAGTGTTAGCAGGGCTATTTTCCTTTCTAGAAGCTCTATGGATTAATCTGCTTCCAAGCTGATTTGGGCTATTGTCAAAATTTAGTTCCTTAGGGTGGCAGGGCTGAGGTTTCCATTTTGTTATTGGCTGTCAGCCAGGAGTTATTCTTAGCTTCAGAGGCTGCCAGCATTTCTTGGCTCATGGTTCCTTACTTCAGTCTTCAAAGCCAGCGATGGCAGGCTGAGTCCTTCTCATATCTGTAATCTCTTTGACTTCTTCTGTCTCACTGCACTTCTTCCTTGGCATCTTTCTGACTTATCTGCCTTCCTGTTCTTCTTTTAAGGGCTCATGAGATTACATTGAACCCACTTGGATAATCTAGTGTTATCTCACTATTGTAAAGTTAGCTAATTAGTAGCCTTAATTTCATCTGCAAAGTCCCCTCACAATACTTACATTAATGTTTGATTGAATAACCAGGGTACAGCAATCTTGGGAAATATCTTTAGAATTCTACCTTCCATGATTATGAACCTTAAAATAGGGAAATTAGCCTGGTTTTATTGAGGTGGACCCAGCCTAATCATATGAACTCTTAAGGCAGAGAATTTTCTCTGACTAGAATCAGTAAATATGACAGAAAGACAAGTCAGAAAAATCCCAAGCAGGAGAAAGATTTGATATGCTGTTGCTAGCTTTGAGATATAGAGGCCTATGTGCAAGGACCCAAGGGAGACTTCTAGTATTAATGGGTAGCTTCCAGATGACAGTCAGCAAAGAAACCTGTGTCTCAGTCCTATAGTGACACAAAATGATTGTACCTACAACCTGAAGGAACTTAGAAGTTGATTCTGCCCAGAGTCCACTGCGAAGGGCCCCACCAATGGACATCTTGATTTCAGCTTTGTGAGATGCTGAGCAAAGAAAGCAACCAAGCCCATCTGGCCTTCTATCATACAGAACTGCGAGATGAATTTGTATCGTTTAAAGCTGTTAAATTTATGGTAATTTCTTACAGCAGCAATAGAAGACTAAAACAAATTCTAATATGGTCACTTCAGCTTTCTTTTGATTTGCATTGGTTTGATAAAACTTTTTCTATCCTTTTGCTTTTAATTCATCTGTGACTTTATAGGTAGATAATGTGGCCTTCTTATAGACAGCATATAGTTGTTTTGCTTATTTATCCAATCTGATACTCTTTGTGTTTAAATTGGTATTTAGACCATTTATATTTAATGTAATTATTGACAGAGTTGAGGTTTTTTTTGTCTGTTTATTTGTTTGTTTGTTTGTTTGTTTGAGACGGAGTCTCACTATGTTGCCCTGGGTAGAGTGCCGTGGCATCACAGCTCACAACAACCTCCAACTCTTGGGCTTAAGAGATTCTCTTGCCTCAGCCTCCCAAGTAGCTGGGACTACAGGCACCTGCCACAACACCTGGCTATCTTTTGGTTGTAGTTGTCATTGTTGTTTGGCAGGCCTGGGCTGGATTCGAACCCATCAGCTCCAGTGTACATGGCTGGTGCCATTAGCTGTTGAGCTATAGGCACTGAGCCAGGGTTGAGTTTTAATTACCTTCTTGCTGCAGTTTGTAAACTGAGACAAAATTAGGGCTTGATCCTTTATTTCCTCCCTTCGTGTTCTTCACTGCTTGTTTTCAGTGTCTGAAAACTGTTGTCTTGTATATTTTGTCTAGTTTCTTGTTTAATTTGGGAAGGTTAATTCTATTGGTTGGAGGGTAGGGGTCCCAGTTCCCAGAACCCAGTTGACCTGGTTGGATTAGCCACTGAGCTAATAAGTTCAACTGAGGCAGGAGGGTAACTGAAAGCAAAAGTGAATGGAAATTAAAAATAAAACTGGAGGGGCCCAGGCAGTGTGGATAGAAAGAAAAGAAACCTACACAAGTTTCAGGGTAACAGATTTTATTTAGGAAGAACAAAGAGAAAGTTCAGAGCACTTCCAAAGAAAGTTGGAAGTGAGTCCCTCTCTTGAAAAAGAAAAGGTGAGAGAGGCCAGATGCAAATACTTGTAGGGGTATTAAATACTCTTGCCATTTGAAATTGTCTGCAAGTCTTTCATTGGCCTCTCTGTGCCTCCAGACAGTATTGCCTTTTTCTATTGGTCACTGATGGTATCTTTCTATTGGTCATTGGTTACCTAGATTACTTAATACCCACATTCTTATGGGCCCTCCACACTTCTGGGTTCAGCAGGCCAGGTTTTCCTCTCATCCTCCTTGAATCCCCTTTCTTAGTGTCCCTTCTCATTATTCCTGTTATTACATCAGGGCTGGAAGTAGAAGTCCTCAACAGCGTAGAAGGGCATCCTCTACAGCAATTCCCTTTTATATGAGCTGAGAGAGAGAGAGAAATTTATTCAGTCATGGAAAGTATAATGCATGCACTAAAATGTTCAACCATATGAACATGGCAGATGGCTATCTTTTTAGAAATAGAACCAAATAATCAATCAGTTATAGAACTTGACCATATTCTGAACATATCAGTCTTTTTTAGTCTCCATATATTGGTATGGCAGTTTTCTTCTGCCAGGAATGCTTCTCTGTGTCACTTCCTTTCCTGCCTGATCTCCAGGGTCACCACCTCTCTGCTTCCCAGTGCCTCAGACACAATCTGTATTTCTTCTTCCTGGCTCCCATCATAATTCCATACTGTATTAGTATTACATGCTTCTGTGTGGACTGCCTTTTACCAGGAAGCCCTGGAAAGCTATGGGCTGAGGAGACAGGCCAAGATGGCAGGCTAAAACCTCTCCTCACTGGCTGCTCTTCATGTGATTCAGGCAGGGAGGATTCCAGCCACCTCTTACGAGACTATTTCATGGCAAAACAGCATTGCCAACGCAAAGAGAGATAGTAAGGGACTCCAGGATGTTAGGAAATGAAAAGGGACAGAAAGTTGGTACGAGGGAGTCAGTGTCCTAGGACAAAGTCTACATACTGGCTCTGGAGGGATTAAGCCAGTAGGAGCCTCTCCCTCAACCCCTACACAGTGTCCCAGAGTGCAGAGGCCTATTGTGACCAGTCCCAACTCTGGGATGGTTCGTCCCTTCAGGTGATGATGCTGGGGAGAAACAAACAGGGAGAGACCCTATAGGTCTTCTAGTCAGGCCTGTGCTTGTGCATGATCTCCAGAGGCACCAGGTGTGTGGTTCTAGCCCCTTACTGGATCTGTGGTAGGACTGGCAACCAGCCCGCCATTGAAAGAAAAACACAGGGAGGAACAGGGAAGAGCTAAGCCGTCTTTGAGTCAGCAGGAATGGTGGTGGCCCTGTCTTGGAATGGTCCTGCAGGTTCCCAGTGCATACCATGGAAACATGGGCAAGTTGGATAGACCTCCACCCCCTGCACAGTCCCCTTCATGGCCTCAGGGAACTGTTCTTGGAAGGTCAAGCTGTGTTGCCCATAAAGCCTAGTGTAACCTTTGGTGCTCTGGCTAACTTGCTGGGGCAGGAGGGTAGGGTTTGTGCAGCAGTCACACCCAGATTGAAAACTTAGCAAGGCAGGAAATCAAAACCAGTTCCTCATGGCAATTATCTAATTACTTCCTTTCCCCCAGCACAGGCAGAGTTAAGAAGTAATTGTTTTAACTTTTTTCATTCTTACCGTTGGAGCGCCTCCAAGTGTCCACACACAAAAAAAGTGTGTTTGTTTTGTTTTTTAAGTTTTCATAGGGTTTTTTAAATTGTTTTTGTTGTTTGTTGGTTTCTTTGTTTTGCTTTTATAGGGGTATTTTTTGTTTTTCTTATTTTTTTATTTTTAATTTTAAGGCTTCTATGTTTTATACAGGCTTCCTTGCCAATTTTTTTTCATTAATTATCTCTCTTTTCTCTCCTCTTTTATTATGTATTGGATTTTTTTTCTATTTTTTTCTCATCTTTCCCTCATAAATTTCTTAAACAACTAAGATTTTTGCTTTTGTTTGTCTATTTGGTTTGGCTTTTTCTTTCTTTTCTGATCTGTTTTGTCTATCTTCATTTTGTTTTCTATTTCTGAGATATAGCCTTGCTGTGAGGCCTAGGCTAGGGCACCATGGCATTGGACATGCTCTCAGAGGCCTCCAACTCGTGGGCCAGGGTGTTCTTCCTGCTTTGACTTCCCCAGGGAATGTTGATACAGGGCCTTGCCATGCCACAGGCTATTTTTTTTTTTCACTTTATTTTCTTCTTCTTTTCTTTTCCATGTTAAGTGGTAGCAGGGTCTCACTCTCCATCAGGACAATGAGGAACTCTTAAACTCAGGGGACCCTCCTGCCCCAGCTCCACAGTGTGCTATGAGTTCAGGTACAGGCCAACGCAATCTGCCGAACATCATTATTATTACCATTTTTTTCTTTCTGTCTTTCTTCCTTCCCTTTTTATTGTTGTTATTTTCTGTTTATTATTAATTTTAAGGCTCTTATCTTTATACAGGCTTTGGTGCCACTATTATTTTCTTCTTTATCTCTCTTTTTTCTCCTCTTCTCTAACACTTTATTTTGGATATTTTTTATCCACTTTTCCCATCTTTCCCTCACTAATTCCTTAAACAACAACCAATGTTTGTTTGTTTGTTTGTTTGGGATTTTAGATTTGGTTTGGGGGGCTTGTTATTTGTTTGCTTTGTTTGGTTGGTCAGTTTGGATTCTTCTTTCTTTTCTGGTATGTTTTGTCTAGCTTTGTTCTGTTTTCTATTTGTAAGACAGAGTTTTGTCCTGAGGCCTAGGCTGGGGTGCCATGGCATTGGCCTTGCTTTTGAAGGCCTAACACCTCTGGACTAGGGTATCCTTCCTGTTTTAACTTTCCCAAAGTGCATACAAGGCCAAGCCACGTTATAAGCTGATTTTTTTCTTCTCCTTTCTCCTTTTCTTTTCCATATTTGGCAGTAGCAGGGTCTCATACTTGGTCAGGACAGCGAGGAGCACCTGACTTCAGGGGTTCTTCTCCCCTAATCCCCCAGAATATTGTGATTTTAGGTGTATATCGGTGCACTCTGCCAAGCATCATTATTACCATTTCTTCTTTCTATCTGTCTTTCTTCCCTTCTATTTTTTTTTTCTTTTTGTTTTGTTTTTGATTGTTTTATTGTTGTGGTGGTAGTTGTTTTTTGTTTACTGCTTTTCTTTTATATCTTTATTTCTCTCTTTTCTCCCATCTCGGTCTCTTCCCTCTCTTTCATACCTGTACCAAAAGGGGACTTCAACACCCAGGTACAGGGTCTGGGAAAATTAAAGAGGAAGAGGAAGTGAGAAGACTAGTAGAGGAAGCTAGTAAACAATAAGAAAACACACATGAGGATGAACCAACACAAAAATTCTGTCAATATGAAAAACCTGAGCAGATCAACTCCCCCAAGGACCATGAGGAAACTACAACAAATGATCCCACATAAAGAAATTATGGAAAGATAGGAAATTTACAGGATAGATGGCCAAAATAATAAAGCAAATTGAAGGGAAAGTTGTAGGGCCCGGCACTGGCCAGGTCTCGGCCCGGCTTAACTAGGTTCTGGACGTGGACTGCTAAGCTACCTTGTTCAGGAACAATTTCTCTTAGGTGCCTGAGAGCTATCTACTTTAGCAGGAGAGAGAGAGAGAGAGGGAGAGTCTTAGAGAGAGTAAAGCAGTCTTAGAATAGATAGATCTTAGTCTTTAGTAGAGCTTGATAATCTTCAGCAGAGAGATGCTGTGCTGGTGTTCTACAGGCAGGAGAGGAGACAGATTCAAGTAAGTGGGTCTGTGATAGAATGCACATGGTCCTGACTGCCTTCTCCTCCAGCCTAATATAAGGCTGATCTTGTGCCTCTCAACACCACAGGTATAGAGACTGCCAATTCACCATTGCTCTCATCTCGCGAGCTCTCATGCTTGTTAGGAAAGCTAAATCCCTCTCCATGCCCTTTTCACTGAGGTGTTCCATTATTGAGCTAGAAGGTATTTCTTATAACTCTCACTCCTCCTAGCCATAGGCTATACAGGCTGCTACAGAAAGTGGATAACAACCAAAAAGAAATCCAAAAATATGAAATTGAAGGGCTCATTCGGGGACATGAGATTTGGCATACCCTGTCAAAGAAAGCTTCATATTTGATGGAGAAATCAAATCTTTTGCTGACATGCAAATGTTGAGGAAATTCACTACAAGACCAGTTCTGCAGGAAGTACTCCAACCTGTTCTTCATACTAACCATCACAGTAGCCCTCCAGCAAAGAAGATACCTAAAAACTAAAGGTCAATACCTAGCTTCCACAATGGAGAAAGGGATAAATCTAAGCAATGGACACCCACCTAATAAAATAACCAGAACTTCACCATATGTATCAATTTTCTCAATAAATGTGAATGGCTCAAATTCCTCACTGAAAAGGCACAGGCTAGCTGACTGGACAAGAAAAGCACAAGCCATCTAACCTCTAAAGACAAAATAAGGCTTAGGGTGAAAGACTGGAAAACAGTATTTCAGGCAAATGGAAACCAGAAGAAAGGAGGGGTCACAATTCTGTTTTCAGATACAAGTGGATTTAAACCAAGAAAAGTAAAGAAAGACAAAGATAGTCACTATGTACTAGTCAAAGGAAAAATACAACAAGAGGACATTTTAATTCTAAGTTGATATGCACTCAAATGCTCCCAGATTTATTTAAAAAAAATCTTAACTCGTCTGAACAATATAATATCCTACAACACAATAATACTGGGGACTTTAACATCCCTCAGACAGAACTAGACAGCTAATGAAAAGGGAAACTAAACAAAGAAGGGATTTAAATGTAACCCTAGATCAATTGGGCTTAATAGACACATACAAAACATACCACCCCAAAGCTAATGAGTATATATTCTTCTCATCAGCCTACAGATCATACTCAAAAGTAAATCATGTCCTAGGACACAACCCTTAATAAAATTAAAGAATTTAAATTATACCTTGTATCTTTTTAAACTACAAAGAAATAAAGGTAGAACTCAATTCCAGCAAAAACCTTCACCCCTATACAAAGTCTTGGAAACTAAACAACAGCAGGGTCAAGAAGGAAATCATTAGATACCTCATAATGCAAATGAAGCCACAAGCTACCAAAACCTGCAAAAGCAGTCCTGAGAGACAAACTTACTGCATTTTATGCCCACATCCAAAAAACAGAAAGAGTGCACTTAAATAACCTACTGAACTATCTCAAGGAACTGGCACAGGAAGAGTAATACAATCCAAACCTAGCAGAAGGAAAGAAATAACCAAAATAAAATCAGACATAAAGTTGAAAATAAAAGAATTATTCAGAAAATTAGTAAGATAAAAAGTTGGTTTTTCGGGGCAACCAGAGGAGGCCACCGGTGACACGGCTCACAAACCCGGAAGCCTCCAGGGCGGGGCCGACCCAGAGAGGTGTTCAGACGCAATTCTCCAGCAGCAAAGACGTTTGAACTCAAAACAGCCCGTCTCCTGTAGGCGACGACAGGAACAGAGACAGAACCTCACAAAGTTGTCTGTTCTGTTCTGTTCTGTTAGCAGCATCCATCAGGGACGGGGCTAAGCCTGAGTGAACACCTCCTTCCCATCACCTGCATCAAACACTCAAAGATGTCAGGCCCCATCTCCTCCTGCTAGATAGCGGCAGTCTGCGGGGGCCTGGCAGACTTCCTCGCGATTCAGGCAGGTGCAAACCCCTGGAGTGTCTGTTCACTGCAGGCAACTGGGTTAGCCATCTGCAGAGATACCAGTGACTGGGTCCGACGGAGGGGCAAAGTGGGGAAGGAGACGTCAACCTTCCCAGACTGCTCTGTTTGCAGGGTGGCTCCTCCTGACTCCACGCTGCACTGGGGTGAGCTGTCTCAGAGGAGTCACCAGGCCCCTGTGATCCAGTTCCCAGAGACCTCTTGAACCCTTCCACCCGAGACAAGTGCCGATTGAGACAGTTGATTCGGACCTTTTGAACTGGGCTAATAGACTGAGGACTTTTCAGGTGGTGCCCTGGGTGTGCGATTGTAGGAAGGTTTGATTCTCCTTTTCCAACTGGGGCCAGAGGTGGGCAGGCGGGGTGACTTAATTGCTGATTTTTCCACACAGCTGAGACTTCAAGCCAGAGTAGAAGTTGCAATAGGATCGAACAGAAACCAGCTGAAAACAAGACAGAACCACTTTGCTCCACCACACCAGACAGGGCCCCAGTTTCTCAGGCCACAACACTGTACGGGCCCTCGATAAAACCCCAGGGGAAAAACCAAAGGGAGTAAACCATGGGGCGGAATCAGCGGAAAAACTCTGGTAACATGAATAACCAGAATAGATCAACCCCCCCAAGAAAAGATACGGCAGATGTGATTGAAGATCCCATTCATAAACAACTGGCTGAGATGTCAGAAGTCGAATTCAGAATTTGGTTTGCAGACAAGATTAATAAAATGGAATTAGGAATTCGAGGAGAAATTCAAAAACTGTCTCAAGAATTTAACGAATTTAAAGACAAAACCACCAAAGACTTAGACACACTGAAACAAGAACTTACAGCCCTCAAAGATATGAAAAATACAGTAGAATCCCTCAGTAACAGAATGGAGCAAGCAGAAGAAAGGATTTCTGACATTGAAGATAAAGTCTTCGAACGCTCCCAATCTCTCAAAGAGGAAGAGAAATGGAGAGCAAAAACGGATCACTCACTCAGAGAGCTCTCAGATAATTCGAAAAAAAATAACATAAGAGTTATAGGAATTTCGGAGACTGATGAAGTGGCAGCCAAGGGCACAGAGGCCCTTCTACATGAAATTATGAAAGAAAATTTTCCAGACATGCCTAGAGAATCTGAAATTCAGATAGCAGACAGCTTCAGAACCCCAGCACGATTCAACCCCAATAAGCCATCTCCCAGACATATCATAATTAGCTTCACTAAAGTTAACATGAAAGAGAAGATTCTCAAAGCAGCCCGGCGAAAGAAAACTATAACGTACAAAGGTAAGAATATTAGAATAACTGCAGATCTCTCTGCTGAAACTTTTCAAGCAAGAAGAGGCTGGTCATCAACTTTTAATCTCCTAAAGCAAAAAAACTTTCAACCCAGGATCTTGTATCCAGCTAAACTGAGTTTCATCTATGATGGAGAAATTAAATACTTCAATGACATTCATATGTTGAAAAAATTTGCCATAAGTAAACCAGCTCTTCAGGATGTTCTCAGACCTATCCTCCACAATGACCAACCCAATCCTATACCACAAAAGTAAACTCAATCAGAAACTTCGGATCAAACTCCAACTTCCACACTGGCGAAAGGATTAAAAATGTCCACTGGACCTTTGAAAAACTCGATACCCAAAATTCCACCAGACTTATCCTTACTCTCCATCAATGTGAATGGCTTAAACTGTCCTCTAAAGAGGCATAGGTTAGCTGACTGGATACAAAAACTTAAGCCAGATATTTGTTGCATACAAGAGTCACATCTCAACTTAAAAGACAAATACAGACTCAGGGTGAAAGGATGGTCATCCATATTTCAGGCAAATGGTAATCAGAAAAAAGCAGGTGTTGCAATTTTATTTGCAGATACAGTAGGCTTTAAACCATCAAAAGTAAGGAAGGACAAGAATGGTCACTTCATATTTGTTAAGGGTAATACTCAATATGACGAGATCTCAATTATTAATATCTATGCACCCAACCAGAATGCACCTCAATTTATAAGAGAAACTCTAACAGACATGAGTAACTTGATTTCCTCCAGCTCCATAATCGTTGGAGATTTCAACACTCCCTTGGCAGTGTTGGATCGATCCTCCAGAAAGAAGCTGAGCAAAGAAATCTTAGATTTAAACCTAACCATCCAATATTTAGATTTAGCAGACATCTACAGAACATTTCATCCCAACAAAACTGAATACACATACTTCTCATCAGCCCACGGAACTTACTCCAAAATTGATCACATTTTAGGTCACAAGTCTAACCTCAGTAAATTTAAAGGAATAGAAATTATTCCATGCATCTTCTCGGACCATCATGGAATAAAACTTGAATTGAGTAACAACAGGAATCTGCATACCCATACAAAAACATGGAAGTTAAATAACCTTATGCTGAATGATAGCTGGGTCAGAGATGAGATTAAGAAAGAAATCGCCAATTTTTTGGAACAAAATGACAATGAAGACACAAGCTATCAGAACCTCTGGGACACTGCAAAGGCAGTTCTAAGAGGGAAATTTATAGCACTGCAAGCCTTCCTCAAGAGAACGGAAAGAGAGGAAGTTAACAACTTAATGGGACATCTCACGCAACTGGAAAAGGAAGAACATTCCAACCCCAAACCCAGTAGAAGAAAAGAAATAACCAAAATTAGAGCAGAATTAAATGAAATTGAAAACAAAAGAATAATACAACAGATCAATAAATCAAAAAGCTGGTTTTTTGAAAAGGTCAATAAAATAGATAAACCTCTGGCCAACCTAATCAGGAAAAAAAGAGTAAAATCTCTAATATCATCAATCGGAAACAACAAAGACAAAATAACCACAGACTCATCAGAAATCCAAAAAATCCTTAATGAATATTACAAGAAACTTTATTCTCAGAAATATGAAAATCTGAAGGAAATAGACCAATACTTGGAAGCCCGCCACCTTCCAAGACTTAACCAGAATCAAGTGGAAATGTTGAACAGACCCATATCAAGTTCAGAAATAGCATCAACTATACAAAACCTCCCTAAAAAGAAAAGCCCGGGACCAGATGGTTTCACGTCAGAATTCTACCAAACCTTTAAAGAGGAATTACTACCTATATTACTCAACCTGTTCCAAAATGTAGAAAAAGAAGGAAGACTACCCAACACGTTCTATGAAGCAAATATCACCCTGATCCCCAAACCAGGAAAAGACCCAACAAGAAAAGAAAATTATAGACCAATATCACTAATGAATATAGATGCAAAAATATTCAACAAGATCCTAACAAACAGAATCCAGCAACACATCAAAGAAATTATACATCATGACCAAGTTGGTTTTATCCCAGGGTCTCAAGGCTGGTTCAATATACGTAAATCTATAAATGTAATTCAGCACATAAACAAATTAAAAAACAAAGACCATATGATTCTCTCAATTGATGCAGAAAAAGCTTTTGATAATATCCAGCATCCCTTCATGATCAGAACACTCAAGAAAATTGGTCTAGAAGGGACTTTTCTTAAACTGATAGAGGCTATCTACAGCAAACCCACAGCCAATATCATATTGAATGGAGTTAAATTGGAATCATTTCCACTCAGATCAGGAACCAGACAAGGCTGCCCATTGTCTCCATTGCTTTTCAACATTGTAATGGAAGTTTTAGCCACCGCAATTAGGGAAGAAAAGGCGATCAAGGGTATCCATATAGGGTCAGAAGAGATCAAACTCTCGCTCTTCGCAGATGATATGATTGTGTATCTGGAAAACACTAGGGACTCTACTACAAAACTCCTAGAAGTGATCAAGGAATACAGCAGCATCTCAGGTTACAAAATCAACATTCATAAATCGGTAGCCTTTATATACACCAACAACAGTCAAATTGAAAAAGCAGTTAAGGACTCTATCCCATTCACAGTAGTGCCAAAGAAGATGAAATATTTGGGAATTTACCTAACAAAAGACGTGAAAGATCTCTATAAAGAGAACTATGAAACTCTAAGAAAAGAAATAGCTGAAAATGTTAACAAATGGAAAAACATACCATGCTCATGGCTAGGAAGAATCAACATTATCAAAATGTCCATACTACCCAAAGCAATATATAATTTCAACGCACTCCCTATTAAAGCTCCACTGTCATATTTTAAAGATCTTGAAAAAACATTACTTCGTTTTATATGGAATCAGAAAAAACCTCGAATAGCCAAGACATTACTCAGAAATAAAAACAAAACAGGAGGAATCACACTACCAGACCTCAGACTTTACTACAAATCGATAGTGATCAAAACAGCATGGTATTGGCACAAAAACAGAGAAGTAGATATCTGGAATAGAATAGAGAACCAAGAGATGAATCCAGCTACTTACCGCTATTTGATTTTTGACAAGCCAATTAAAAACATTCAGTGGGGAAAAGATTCCCTATTTAACAAATGGTGCTGGGTGAACTGGCTGGCAACCTGCAGAAGACTGAAATTGGACCCACACCTTTCACCATTAACTAAGATAGACTCTCATTGGATTAAAGATTTAAACTTAAGACATGAAACTATAAAAATACTAGAGGAGAATGCAGGGAAAACCCTTGAAGAAATTGGTCTGGGTGAGTATTTCATGAGGAGAACCCCCCGGGCAATTGAAGCAGCTTCAAAAATACACTACTGGGACTTGATCAAACTAAAAAGCTTCTGCACAGCTAAGAACACAGTAAGCAGAGCAAGCAGACAGCCCTCAGAATGGGAGAAGATATTTGCAGGGTATAACTCTGACAAAGGTTTAATAACCAGAATCCACAGAGAACTCAAACGCATCAGCAGGAAAAAAACAAGGGATCCCATCGCAGGCTGGGCAAGGGATTTGAAGAGAAACTTCTCTGAAGAAGACAGGCGCACGGCCTTCAGACATATGAAAAAATGCTCATCATCTTTAATCATCAGAGAAATGCAAAGCAAAACTACTTTGAGATATCATTTAACTCCAATGAGACTAGCCTATATCACAAAATCTCAAGACCAGAGATGTTGGCGTGGATGCGGAGAAAAGGGAACACTTCTGCACTGCTGGTGGGAATGCAAATTAATACATTCCTTTTGGAAAGATATATGGAGAACACTCAGAGATCTAAAAATAGATCTGCCATTCAATCCTGTAATTCCTCTGCTGGGCATATACCCAGAAGACCAAAAATCACAACATAACAAAGATATTTGTACCAGAATGTTTATTGCAGCCCAATTCATAATTGCTAAGTCATGGAAAAAGCCGAAGTGCCCATCGATCCACGAATGGATTAATAAATTGTGGTATATGTATACCATGGAATACTATGCAGCCTTAAAGAAAGATGGAGACTTTACCTCTTTCATGTTTACATGGATGGAGC
This sequence comes from Nycticebus coucang, assembly GCF_027406575.1. NCBI lineage: Eukaryota > Metazoa > Chordata > Mammalia > Primates > Lorisidae > Nycticebus > Nycticebus coucang. The sequence goes on from NC_069804.1 coordinate 180,621,058, forward strand.
TGGAACATATTCTTCTTAGTAAAGTATCCCAAGAATGGAAGAAAAAATACCCAATGTGCACAGCCCTACTATGAAACTAATTTGGGACTCTCACATGAAAGCTATAACCCAGCTACAACTTAACAACAGGGGGAAGTGGGAAAGGGGGGGGTGGGTAGAGGGAGGGGAATCGGTGGGATCACACCTGTGGTGCATATTACAGGGGTATTTGCGAAACTTGGTAAATGTAGAATATAAATGTTTTGGCACAGTAACTGAGATAACGCCGGAAAGGCTATATTAACCACTGTGATAAAAATGTGTCAAATGGTTTATGAAGTGAGTGTATGATGCCCCATAATCATATCATTGTATACAGTTATGATTTAATAAAAAAATTAAAAAAAAAAAAAAGTTGGTTTTTCAAAAAGATAAATAAAATTGATAAACATTTGGCCAGATTAATTATAAATAGAAAAGTAAGATCTCTAATATCCTCAATCAGACATGAAAAAGCAGAAATAACAATAGATACTACAGAGATACAAGCAATCATCTCTCATTACTCTAAAAACTCAATGCCCAGAAGTTTGACAATGTAGAGAAATGGACCAGTACCTGGAATCACATAACCTTCCTAGACTTAACCAGGAAGAAATTGATTTCTTGACTAGACCAATATCAAGTGCCAAAATTGAAGAAACAATAAAAAAGCACCCAACCAAAAAAAAAAGCACAGGACCAGACAAATTCTATCAAACTTTCAAAGAAGAGCTTGTACCTATACTGCAGAGACTATTCCAAAACATTGAAAAGAATGGAATCCTCCCCAACACGTTTTAAAAAGCAAACATCACCCTGATATCAAAACCAGGAAAGGACCCAACAAAAAAGGAAAACTACAGACCAGTTTCACTAATGACTATTGATACAAAAATGCTCAATAAAATCTTAGCAAATAGAATACAGCTACATATCAAAAAAATTATATATCATGATCAAGTAGGCTTTCTTCCAGGAATGTAAGGCTGGTTTAACATATCCAAATCTATAAATGTAATTCACCACATAAATAGAAGCAAAAACAAAGGCCATATAACCCTCTGAGTAGATACAGAGAATGCATTCGATAAAATTCAGCATCCTTTCCTTATAAGAACTCTTAGGAAATTAGGCACAAATAGGTCTTTTCTTAAATTGATAGAGGCCATATATAACAAACCCACAGCCAGGATCATACTGAATAGAGTAAAGCTGAAAGCATTCCCACTTACAACCAGAACCAGACAAGGATGTCCATTGTCACCACTACTATTCAACATATGCTGGAAGTGGCAGTGCCTGTAGCTCAGTGGTAGGGTGCTGGCCACATACATCAAGGCTGGTGGGTTCAAACCCAGTCTGGTCCAGCTAAAATCAACAATGACAACTGCAACAAAAAAATAGCCAGGTGTTGTGGTGGGCACCTGTAGTCCCAGCTACTTGGGAGGCTGAGGCAAGAGAATTGCTTAAGCCCAAGAGTTTGAGGTTGCTGTGAGCTGTGACACTACAGCACTCTACTGAGGGCAACATAGTGAGACTCTGTCTCCAAAAAAAAAAAAAAAAGCATAGTGCTGGAAGTTCTAGCTGATGCAAATAGGGAAGAGAAGGATATTAAGGGCATTCAAATGGGAGCACAAAAGGGGAAATTCTCACTCTTTGCTGATGATGTGATCTTATTCTTAGAAAACCCCAGAGACTCAATTACAAGACTCCTGAAGTGGTCAAGAAATACAGTGACGTTGCCGAGTGTAAAATCAGTGTCCACAAATCAGTAGCCTTTGTATACGCTAGTAACAGTGAAGCAGAGAAGCAAATCAAGGATGCACTATCCTTCACAGTAGCTGCTAAGAAAATGAAATACCTGGAATATATCTTACAAGGGAAGTGAAGGATATCTACAGATGGAACTATGAAACCCTGAGGAAAAAAATAGCAGAATACATTAAAATACCATTCTCTTGTCTGGGAAGAATCAACATTTTTAAAATGTCTATACTACCCAAAGCAATCTATAGATTTAACACAATTCCCGTTAAAATACTAATAGCATACTTTGAAAACCCCAAAAAATAGTTCTTTGTTTTTTGGGGGGACCAGGTAAAAAACCCATATAGCCAAAACAATCCTTAGCAATAAAAACAAATCCGGAGGTAGCACTCTACCAGACTTCAGGTTTACTACAAGTTCATGGTGATCAAAACAGCATGGTATTGGCACAAAAATAGAGGCTTAGATCTCTATTGAGCAGATTTGAAAGAACAGAAATTGAAAGCCCAGAGATGAAACCAGCCTCTTCCTGTCTTCTCATCTTCAATAAACTAAAGCATACAGTGGGGAAAAGAACGCCTATTCAGTAAATGATGCTGGGAGAACTGGTTAACCACATGGCAAAAGACTGAAATTGGACCTGCACTTCTCACCACTTATAAAAATTGACTCACGATGGATAAAAGACTTAAATATAAGACATGACATGACAAAAATTCTAGAGGAAATCATTGGAAAAACTCTTCTGGGTCTGGGGAAAGATTTTATTAAGAAGACAGTATCAGCAGTGGCAACATCAACAAAAATAAATAGATTCAATTAAGCTAAAGAGTCTCTGTACAGCTAAGGACACAAAGCAAACAGACAACCTTCAGAAAGGGAAAAGATATTTGTAAGTTAAAATCTGACAAAGGGTTGATGACTAGAATCTATAGAGAACTCAAATGAATCAACACAAAAAGCAAACAATCCCATCTATCATTGGGCAAGAGACATGGACAGACAGAACCTTCTCTAAAGAAGATAGGTGAATGGCCAAAAAACACATGGAAAAACGTTCATTATCCCTAATCATCAAAGAAATGCAGATCAAAGTCATTTGAGATATCCCCTAGTCCCAGTGACAATAGTCCACCTCTCAAAATCTCAAAGCTGCAAATGTTGGCATGGAGGTGGAGAGAAGGGAACACTTTTACACTGTTGGTAGGATTGCAAACTAATACAACCTTTTGTTTCATTTTGTTTTGTTTTTAATTTTGTTTTCAATTGTTTTAGTTTGAAGTTTTTTTAAATTTTCTTTCTCTCTCTCTCTCTGACTTTCTTTCTTTTCTTTCATTTTTATTGAGATAGAATCTCACTTTCTATCCCTGGGTAGAGTGCCTTAGCATCCTAGCTCACAGCAACCTCCAACTCTTGGGCTCAAGCGATTCTCTTACCTCAGCCTCCCAAGTAGCTGGGACTACAGGTGCCTGCCACAACGTCTGGATTTTCTTTTTTTTTTTTTTGTAGAGACAGGGTCTCACTATGGCTCAAGCTGGTCTCGAACTCCTGAGCTCAGGGCAGTCCACCTGCCTCAGCCTCCCAGAGTGCTAGGATTACAGGCGTGAGCCACCACGCCTGGCCTAATACAGCCTTCATGGAAAGAAGTATGGCGAATCCTCAAAGAGCTATATGTAGACATTCCATTTGATCTCACAATCCTGTTAAATCATTTTATCACAGGGACATTTGCATTAGAATATTATTGCAGCTCATTTCACAATTGCCAAAACATGGAAGCAACCAAAGTACCCATCAACCCATGAATGGATTAATAAACTGTGGTATATGTATACCATGGAATACTATTTAGCTGTAAGAAAAAGTTGGTGACTTCACATCTTTTGTATTTATTTACCTGGATGGAGTTGAAACACATTCTTCTCAGTAAAGAATCACAAGAATGGAAATGCAAGTATCTGATGTATTCAATACTAATATGAATCTAATAGAAAAACAACTACATGCCCATACAAGAGAATACCAAAAGTATATTCAAGTAGCGGTGGAGGAGGGAAAAGAGAAAGAGGAAGGAGGAGGATTGTTTAAGCTCTCATGTGATAGATACATTATAAGAGTGTACAGCACACCCCCAAGATGAAGGGCTCAACTGCCTCAACTACATCTTGAACTGTACCTTAGAAACACAACAATGTAACCTGATCATTTGTACCCTCATAATAACCTGAATTAAAAAAAAATAAAATTTTGAAAAATTTGGGAAAAAAGCAGGGTACTTATTTTAGTCTTGTTAATAAAGTTTCTCTTACTCCCAATACAGTATGCCTTCTACATAGACATTTTCAATAATTGATTTTTGAATTAGTGACTCATTTTAGGTGTTGAAAAATGTTGCTGTTATTATTCCCCATTTTGGTATCACATGTTTGTAAAAGTAAATCATTTTAATGATTTCATTTTTCTCCTAGTAAATTCCTCATCTATGCCTGTCTGCTGCTGTTCTCCGTGCTACTGGCCCTTCGTTTGGATGGCATTATTCAGTGGAGTTATTGGGCTGTTTTTGCACCAATATGGCTTTGGAAGTTAATGGTCATTGTTGGAGCCTCAGTTGGAACTGGAGTCTGGGCACGAAATCCTCAATATCGGTAATACTGCTTTATAAGGCCCATTGATCTCTATCCTGAGAGAACAGTATCTTGCTTTTTCTCACTTGTGATAAAGTAAGGACTATTTCCTTTTCTACATACCTGATGTTTTGTAAGAACTAAAGTCCAAGCAAACTGAGATCTTTTTTTTTTTTTTTTGTAGAGACAGAGTCTCACTTTACTGCCCTCGGTAGAGTGCCGTGGCGTCACACGGCTCACAGCAACCTCCAGCTCTTGGGCTTATGTGATTCTCTTGCCTCAGCCTCCCGAGCAGCTGGGACTACAGGCGCCCGCCACAACGCCTGGCTATTTTTTTTGTTGTTGCAGTTCGGCTGGGGCTGGGTTTGAACCCACCACCCTCGGTATATGGGGCTGGCGCCCTACTCACTGAGCCACAGGCGCCACCCGCAAACTGAGATCTTTTCTGTTTTTGAAAATTAGGTATTTGTTATGTATTTTCTTACAAAAGCAGTTTTATTTAGGATGATTCAAAATTTACCCAAAATACAAATTTATATGCCATACTTGACTAAGAAGCATGAAACCACCTTGCTTTTGGAAGGCATTCACAGTTTTAGCTTTGGTCATCAGGGATCTATCTTTCTGCAGTTCAGTTTTGGAATTGGGGCTTTGCTTGCCCCACCACTCTCCTAGGCCCAGGGTTTGAGGACTTTTAGCAGTGTGGGAGGTGGCTTTGCCAGGAGACTCTTAGTCCCTGAGACCAGAACTAGGAAGTGAGGAAAGTTGAGGGCCACATGCTGAGAAGGAGAACAGGCCTTTGGGTGAAAAGGAGTAGGGTAACCTTACCTTCTCTAGCCTCCCCACTGTTTTTCTTGGATGCCTTAGGTGGTCCAAATTCCTGGGAATAGGCTCACTCCAGTGTGCTGCCTGGCGCCTGGCATGGCTGAATCCTGTGAGAGTCTTTCCTTTCTCTCTTGCAGAGACTCAAACTACATAAAGGAGAAAGGTGGGACTTGAGAGGAGGAGGCTATTCTAAACCTTAACCAGGAAGATGGGTAGTACAGGAATGTTCAGGAGCCAGATAGGGACAGAAGGGGTGATACATTGAGCTGCTCATGTGGGAAAAGTATAAAAGTTTTAAAATTCTTGGTTATGACCTCTAAGAATAAGTTAAACTTCAGATCCTATATACTACATATCACGTACATATCTAAGAACTACGAAACAGCTACACAAAGAGCCTTGGGAGATAAGGGACATTCATGTGTAGCTATTTTAAAGTTCTTAGATTTTTTTTTTTTTTGAGACAGTCTCATTCTGTTACCCTTGGCTTAAGCAATTCTCTTGCCTCAGCCTCCCAAGTAGCTGGGACTACAGGCACCTGCCACAATGCTCAGCTCAGCTATTTTTTTTGTTGTAGTTGTCGTTGTTTGGTTGGCCCAGTCTGGGTTCGAACCTGTCAACCGCCATGTATGTGGCTGGTGCCCTAGCTGCTGAGCTACAGGCACTGAGCCTTAGATTTTTTTGAAAGACTGATTACATATGTGGCTGTTCATCTTTTCAATTTTATGAGATATTTTCAGCTATCTAATGTTTCTCAAAGAATATAGAGGTAATTAACTAAACATTTTTAAGTTCCATTGGTCTATATTTAGAAGGTTTTTGATCTTTTCTCTGTTGGTTTGTTTTTAGGTTTTTTTCAGCAAGGAAAGAAGTCTAGTGGGTGGGTGCTAAATGTGCAGAAGTGGTTGTTCCAGTGTTAACAGTATCTGATGCAATACTTTTCAGTCCATAAGGAATAACCTCTGACCTCATTTTCTCTATACCCAAAACTCAGGAATATTTATCACCAACATGACATGTATATCTTAAATGTTCATATGTGTTTTAAAGAACATTGTAAGGCTTTTCAAATGCATCATAAAGCCTTTTTCTGGTTAGTGGCCTTACCACTTTTCAGTTATTAAACTAGTAAGTTCATGCTTGAGACTTAAACAGATTTAGTTTAAGAAACTTTTAACTCTTTAATTAAACTTTAGTTTAAGAACAGTTTTAATTCTTTTTTTTCTTTCTATGGGTGTTGTTTATCCTAATGGAATAGGAAGGAAAATAAAAAGACTTTTATACTTTTTATTCACATTTTAAAATAGCACTTAACAATAATTACTGTATCTTGGTGTAATATAACCAACCCTTGTTCATAAAGCTGGAGTTATTTTATAATGTGCCATGAAATATGATTAGTATAGTTTTTAATTCATTGAGAGATGGGGATCATGAGACTTAAAAGATATTTGTCAGTTTTTAGCAATAGAAGCGATCAGCTTGAATAATTTTTGTAGTAAGTCTTGTAGTTGAATTTAAAGATACCAACTAAACCATTTATGTATATTATATGGAAAATAATAACTGTGGCTATTACTTCTGAGAATATCCTTCTACAGTTAAGACATTATAGTCTAGTTTGGTTGTAACATGTATTTCTTGTCATGTAGTAGTTCTTTGATGTTTGTAAAGATTAAGTTTAAGTTAGCTTTATATTTGATTTTCCTTCTCTTTCTGTCAAATTTATAAGTAAAATTCAAAGTATCAACATAAGTTATTGGCCCTGAACTTCTTACTGATAATGGAGAGTCTGAACTAAGTGTTTCTTCTTCTTCTTCTTCTATCCCTTTTTAGAGCAGAAGGAGAAACATGTGTGGAATTTAAAGCCATGTTGATTGCAGTGGGTATCCACTTGCTCCTGTTGATGTTTGAAGTTCTGGTCTGTGACAGAATCGAGAGAGGAAGCCATTTCTGGCTACTGGTCTTCATGCCCCTGTTCTTTGTTTCCCCTGTGTCTGTTGCAGCTTGTGTATGGGGCTTTCGACATGACAGGTCACTAGAGGTGAGATTTCACATATTTAACAATATTTTCAAAAGCAAAATTTTTGGTCAGTTATTCGAATATCAATTTTTTCCCCAAGGTTAGCAAGAGATTCATCATTAACCCTAGATTGTGGGATATAAGGTAACAAAAGCCTAATGTCCTAATGGGTTAAGGGAAGAACTAGAGCCAGTAGACACCTTGTTTTGAGCCACATGGATAAAGTGCAGGGAAAAGAGACTATAGTTGGCTTGGAAGGGAACATAGGAGCCAGAGGGTGGGTCGGTCATGTAAGCTTTGACCCCAGGTACAGGCTTGAAGGGAAGGTGCCCAAAGAGAGAACGGTGATAGAGCAAGGCCCTGTAGGACCCAGAGGGAACAGGACCCCAACACCAGGAAGGTCTTAACTTTGAACAGGTAGAGTGATTCCTTGACTGTTGGTGGAAAGGCCATGGTATGGGTGTGGCTAATAGGTAGGGGTGGACTATGCAGAGAGGATAGCAACTTTCGTCCTCCTTACAATTCCCATTTTATATCAGGAACTTAGCACCTATAGATTTTGGTGTCTGGAGAGTTCTGGAGCTAATCCCACATAGATACCAGAACAGTTGTACAAGGACTAAGACTGTACTGGGCATGAGTTACAGAAAGTTAGTCTTTGATATATTCACATTCTTGGTATTCTTAGCAGGGAAGAAACCACATGCTGGGAGTTGAGTTCTCTCTTCTGTGGCATAAGAACAGTGCCTACATTGGCAGGAAGGTGACTGGGAGTCGACTTGCACAGAGATGGGAAGTAGTAGTTGGGGTCTGCCAGCAAGCCCTATGTTGGGAGGGAGGAGATGGCATTTTTCAGGCACTTTCAGAGGCAGGAAGAAACCTGTCAGTTACATGAATTACACTGTTTTGACCCTTCTATAAGGTAGAATAGAGAGATCTGTGGGAGTTGGAAAGGAAGGAAGCCTCTATAGAAGGACTCTGCTGAGCAGGGGCCACACCCTCAGCCCTCAAAACGTGCACCAAGGTGCCCTGGGCACCCCAGCAAACTCACAGGGCAGCAGGTGATAATGAACATTTGGAGGAAAATGAGGATACTTGACATTTGCTGGCACACTGTACAAACTACTAGCTTGAACAGTTTATGGGCTTACTATTAGGTCACATGACATTCCTTTCAATGATATCGTATCTTTAAGAAGCTGGGTTTTCATTAGTTGAGAAAAATAAAGACTGGTACAGTGTGAACATGTAGGTGAAGACACCAAATAGTTAACAAGAGAGGAAGGGCTGTTTCTAATTCCAAGGTTTGGGAAATTGTACATTACCTGACAGGTATGCATAGCTCATTAGGAATTAGCTGTGGCTATTTAAGAATGAAAATATTTTTCTTTTGACTTATGTGAATTATTTTTTCAAATGGCTGCTTAGGACAGAAATACTAAGTTGAGACCTAATTACTTAAATAAGTGGAACTGTTAGTTATTTTTTTGGCCCAAGGTCTATGGAAAAATTATTAAATGCCCTGTAAGCTGAGTGAGACCTTGTGGGAAGTTCTGCATCGGGCCACAGATTTCTATTCTGATGAAAGAAGAGCAGCCTGGAGGACATTTCGGGAGCAAAGGCCCATTGAGCCTAGCAGTAGGGAGGCTAGTGAGGTGCTGCTGATGAGCTGGGGTTTAAGAGAAGTTGGGGCAGTACAATGGATGGGATTTGGTGAGTGATATGAGAGCATGGAGAAAAGAATTCAGGGTGCTTCCTGGGTTCCTGCTTTGGGTAATAAGACTGTTGTGGTCTCTTAATAGGAGGCTATAGAAAAGGGAGGGACAAGGTTTAAGGTGCAGGCTACAATGAACTCATTTTGAGATTGGCTTCATTTGAGGTACCTCTAGGTGAGCCAAGTGGCACATGCACAGTTAAGTGCACAGCAGAAAGGCTAAGTTGGAAACGGATTTGAGAACCAGCCACTGGGAGGTAATGCAAGCCAGGGATATGGCTGAAATTTCTTCTCTTCCAGCCCCGGTGTAGAATGAGTTAAAGTGTGTTTGTGTCTGTTTATCTGTCTGTCTCCCTAGTAGGGAGACAGGGTAGCATCACCATTTAAGGAGAGGGAAAGGAGACTGACGAAATTATCAGAGTGTTCGGAGGGTACCAATGCTGTGTGGTGAGATCCTAGAAGGTCAGGAGGAAGGGAGTGAGCAGAAAGGAGTAGTCCACAGTATTAGCAGGCTGTGGAGTGATGTGATCTACTGCTTCCTGGTTTTCAGTAATCTTTTTTTTTTTTTTTTTTTTTTTTTTTGAGACAGAGTCTCACTATGTCACCCTCGGTAGAGTGCTGTGGCATCACAGATCACAGCAACCTCAAACTCTAGGGCTGAAATGATTCTGCTTCAACCTCGCAAGTAGCTGGGACTACAGCGCCTGCCACAATGTCCAGCTATTTTTGGTTGTAGTTGTCATTGTTTTTAGCAGGCCCAGGCTGGGTTCGAACCTGCCAGCCCCAGTATATGTGACTGATGCCTCAGCCACTGAGCTATGAGCACCGATCCCGGTTTTCAGTAATCTTGATAAAAGCTTGTTTCTGGTGGACATGGAGGTAGAGGCCAGACCACAGTGAGGGAGCTCGGAATGGCAGATGAGACCCTAGTGGCTAAGAGGGGTTCTAGATCTAGGGAGGCATGGCTTCATTTGGTTTGAGGGTTGTTTTATTTTTAATGAGAAGGAGTTGACTTTTTTCTGTGCTCTTAGGAAGGATCAATGGAATAGTCAGGATTAAAGTTGTAGTGAAGAATCTATATTTGGGCCAGGCACAGTGGCTCATGCCTGTAATCCTAGCATCTGGGAGGCTGAGGCGGGTGGGTTGCCTGAGCTCACAAGTTCAAGACCAACCTGAGCTAAAGCGAGACCCTGCCTCTAAAAATAGCCGAACGTTGCGGTGGGTGCCTGTAATCCCAGCTACTTTGGGAGGCTAAGGCAAGAGAATCACTTGAGCCCAGGCGTCTGAGATTGCTGTGAGCTATGATGCCATGGCACTGTACTGGGGACAACAAAGTGAGACTCTGTCTCAAAAAAAAAAAAAAAAAAAAAAAAGGAGAATCTATACTTGATGGCTGGATGTGACATGGTCCTTGAGGAGTCAGAAGGGAAGGGGTGAGATGCAGGGGTAAGTCCTGGCTATGGAAGAAGGAAATACAAGGATGGACAAGTAGAGAATATTGTTGGTAAGGGCAGGAAGGAAGCGTGGGGGGTTCACTGCAGATTGCCTCTGTTCCCAATGAGTCTAGAAACAAGGTCATGAAGTGTATTCAGGCCTCAAACTGTAGAATGGGCAGGGCAGCCACTGAGCAGAAATGAGGCAGGCGTTCAGGCCACCCAGGCTACATTTCTCCTAGGCATACTGCTGTGCTTCTCTGGTGCTGAAAATCAGGAGTTTCTGTGCACCATAATAAATAATATTAAATATAATACAATATAGTAATATTATTAATATAATTAATACTATATAATAAGTTTTACTGTATTATAATTTTTATTGCTTTTTAGTGTTTTAACCAAACAACTGCAGTATGGAATAAAATTTCTACTTTTCTTAACTGATTCTTCTCTTCATTTTTAGTTAGAAATCCTATGTTCTGTCAACATTCTCCAGTTTATATTCATTGCCTTAAGATTGGACAAGATCATCCACTGGCCCTGGCTTGTATGTAACTTTTTAATCCTTAAATAAACTTTTCTTTTTTATTATAAAAATAATTTGTGTTCATTATAGAAAACTTGGAAAAGACAGACAATCATAAGTAATAGACTAATAATCACCCAGAGTCTCGCCACTGGGAAGATAACATGGTTAGTAGTGTTTTCTATTTCCTCATTTTATACAAATAGTTGAGATCATGCTGTACATATAATTATTAATCCTGTTATGTTTTAATATTGTGTTATAAGCATTTTCCTATGTTAATATGTCTTTATAAACATCTTTTAAAGTTTAATTGATGCAAAATATTCTTCCAATGTATTAAACCATCTTCTGATTTCTAAAACAGAATTTTAATTTAGTTGTATTTTGTGATTTTAAATGATGCTGCACTATATATTTCTGTACGTACGTAAAAATCGTTGCCTTAGGCTTGGCGCTCATAGCACAGTGGTTACAGCGCCAGCCACATGTAACAAGCGAGGGTGGCGGGTTCAAACCTGGCCCCAGCCAGATAAAATCAACAATGAGAACCGCAACAAAAAAATAACAGGGCGTTGTGGTGGGCGCCTGTAGTCCCAGCTACTTGGGAGGCTGAGACAAGAGAATTGCTTAAACCCAAGAGTTTGAGGTTACTGTGAGTTGTGACATCATGGCACTCTACCGAGGGTGACGTAATGAAACTCGGTCTCAAAAAAAAAAATAAAAAAAATCTTTGTGTTATATTTTATTATTTTCTTAGGAAATACTTAAGAAACAATATTACTGGGCTAGAGGGTGGGACATTTTTTGAGATTCTTAAGTACATATACTTCATTGCCAATTCATTTTTTCAAAATGCTGTACCTTGGGGCAGCGCCGGCCCCATATACTGGAGGTGGTGGGTTCAAACCCAGTCCCGGCCAAAAACTGCAAAATAAATAAATAAATAAAAATGCTGTACCTTTTTACATACTCGCTAGGAGTGGAGTCATAGGTCAAGCTTCTGAACTGTGTCTTCAGTTAATGGATGCTTGGTTAAATTAACTAGACTAGAAGGATGGATAGAGAGAAGGATAGGGAGATAGGTAAGTGGTAAGCTATTAACTGGAGTATACAGTATAGTTTCAACTATTAAGTGCATAGAAAAAAGACGGAGAACAAAGGCAGAAGAGTTCCCTTGCCTCTGGGAGGTGAGGTCAAGCTGCAGTTTTTGTTTTTAATCTTCTTTGCTGCTTGATGTATATTTTTGCACACAAGATATTTTCTGTATTAAACATAGTTTACCATATTTTGCATATATGATGTGCACTTATTTGCCTGAATTTTGGAGGTAAAAGTAAGGATGTACACTGTACAGCTTGGAGTGGGGAGCCCAGCAGGCCTCTCAAGACCACTGTGCCCTCCCACCTGAGCCCACTAGGCACATGGGGTTCCAGTGGGAGTGGGCCAAGTGACCTCCACCAAGCACTGTAACCAGGAGAGGCAACAGTGAGGAGGCTGATAAGGCAGGCTATGGTTGTGCAGGACAGGGTAGGGCCAAGGCCCAAGGCCCAAGGCCCAGCTGTGCAGAGGAGACCAGAAGCCCTACACAGGCCCAAGGAACTTGCCTCACTGCCTATGGGCTAAGCAGCCTCATAAGCTACCTCCCTGCCAACCACATACGTGACCATTTCAGCCTCAGCCCCTAACCTGGCAGGGAGGGAAGAGCTCCCAGGAAAAAGAAGGGACAGCCTTCAAAGAGCAGGCTGCAGTAAGAGGGTACCATTAATATAAGAAATAAAAGAAAGAAATTATAAATTTGAACCTCCTCAAAATTAAAATGAAATGAACCAAAAGACAAAATACTTGCAAGGCAAATATCAAAACATTGACTAGGGCGGTGCCCGTAGCTCAATAGGTGGGGCACTGGCCACATACACCAAGGCTGGCGAGTTCGAACCCAGCCCAGGCCAGCTAAAAAAACAATGATAACTGCTACAAAAAATATAGCAGGGCGTTGTGGCAGGAGCCTATAGTCCTGGCTGCTTGGGAGGCTGAGGCAGGAGAATTGCTTGAGCCCAAGCGTTTGAGGTTGCTGTGAGCTGTGACTCTACCACACTCTGTCCAGGGTGACAGTTTGAGACTCTATCTCAAAACAAACAAACAACAACAACAAAAAAAAACATTGACTAGGACCCAAGACATACAAAGAACTCTTAAAAATTCAACAATAAGAAAACAAACACCTAATTTAAAAATTGACAAAAGACAGTCCACAAAGAGGATATACAGATGGAGATTGAGCACAAGAAAAGATGCTCAACATCATTATCCATTAGGAACAGGCAAACTAAAACCAGGAGGGGTTCCCCAACATATTTACCAGAAGGGCAGGACTCAAACACACTGACAGAGCCAGGTGTGTGGGGAGATGTGGGGAGGGGAAGTGGGATGCTCCTCCCTTCCTGGCAGGAAGGCAGAATGGCACAGGTACTCTGGAAAACAGGTTGGCCGTTTCTGATACAATTTAAGGCACACTTACCATGTGACCCAGAAGCTACTCTCCTGAGCATTTACCCAAGAGAAGGGAAAATAGTCACTTAGAAACCCATATTCCAGTGTTTTGAGCAGCGTCGCTGGGGATAGCCAAAAGCTAGAAGCCACCTTCAGTGGACGGATGGGGACACAAACTGTAGTCATCCATGGAATGCTACTCAGAAATGAAAGGGAACAGCCTGTGGACACAGGGAGCAACCTCCTTGAATCTGGAGACATTTGCTGATTGCCAGCAGCCACTCTCAAAAGGTTACAACATGCTGTGATTCCATCTACGCAATGTTCTCCCAAAGACTTTTGTATAGTGACAGAACAGATCAGGGGTTACTGTGGGGTGGCTGTGTGACCATGGAAGGACATCACAAAGGATTTTATTTATTTTTATTTTTTATTTCTTTTGAGACAGTCTCACTTTATTGCCCTCGGTACAGTGCTGTGGCGTCATCGCTCACATCCATCTCAAACTCCTGGGCTTAAGCGATTCTCTTGCCTCAGCCTCCTGAGTAGCTGGGACTACAGGTGCCTGTCACAACGCCTGCCTATTTTTAGAGATGGGGTGTCGTCTTGCTCAGGCTGGTCTTGAACCCATGAGTTCAGGCAATCCACCCGCCTTGGCCTCCCAGAGTGCTAGGATTACAGGTGTGAGCCACTGCGCCTGGCCTAACACAAGGGATTTTACGGAGTGGGAGATCCCTTCTTTTCTGTGTCCTGCCTGTGGCTGTGTGGATCTACGTGTGGGTTACAACTCTTGGAAGTGTAAATCAAAGGAGCACAGTCACTTTTACTGTGTGATAGTCTAAGAAAACGGGAGAAATGAGAAGTCTTGGGGGGGCAGGACAGGAAAGAAAAAAGATGACACAGGGGAGCCTGGCGGGGTGACAGCCACAGGGCTTATCCTCTGGGCTTGCGTGTGAGTGAGACAAGGTCTTTCTGGTAGGACAGCAACATACTCGAATGCATGTGGGGTGGGGCGGGGTCAGGACAGCATGCGTGCCCAGCCTCAGTCTGCCAAGTTCACTAACGGGTGGGGGGGTCCCAAGAAACCCAGACAGCTAAAGTTCCCGGGGAACCCATTCCCAAAGGTGTCACCAAAGCACCCACAGCAGGTTGTGGAAATGTCCCCTGAGAAGAGAGTATGCTGGGCTGCGGTGCCAGCGGAGTCAGGCAGAGCCCCAGTGAGTGCAGGGGGGAGGGAGGGAGGGAGGGAGAAGGACTTCAGGAAGAGCAGAGGCCTCCGCTGATGCAAGGCTGTCCCAGAAGGAAGAGGGGCTGACTGACAAAGGAACGTTGTTTTCCCCAGCAGCACGGCCACAGTGAGCCCGCCATCCCTTCTCTTCCACACACTGTCATCACAGCAGGCCTAGGAGGGGGCTGTCCTCATGGAGGTTGGCGCTGTCTTAACTGGAGAGACCCAGAAAGGTGTGGAACACGCCTCCTCCGGGAAGCTGGGCGGAAGCGCTAAGGACACGTGTTCTCCCGCCCTGCCTCAGGTTGTGTGTGTGCCCCTGTGGATTCTCATGTCCTTCCTGTGCCTGGTGGTCCTCTACTACATCGTGTGGTCCGTCCTGTTCTTACGCTCCATGGACGTCATTGCAGAGCAGCGCAGGACACACATAACAATGGCCCTGAGCTGGATGACCATTGTCGTGCCTCTTCTCACTTTTGAGGTGAGCCTTCTGTGGGGAACCGCTCTGGCCTAGCCACTTACCCTTCCCTCCAATAGCATCCTGTCCACCTAGACAGACTGCCTGCTGTCCCTCGAAATCGCAGTGTGCAATCCGGGAGAACACGCCTCCGGAGAGGACATCTGTCTGGGGAGAACGTCCTTCCGTTCCCTGGGGGGTGGGCAGTGGCTGCAGTGAGAAGTGTGCCTTTCTAGTCCTGATGCCTCTGAATGTCTCCAGGTCCTGCTCTTTTTTTTTATTTGTTTATTATTTTTTTTGAGACAGAGCCTCAAGCTGTCACCTTGGGTAGAGCGCTGTGGCATCACAGTTCACAGAAACCTGAAACTCCTGGTCTCCAGAGATTCTCCTGCCTCCGCCTCCCAAGTAGCTGGGACTACAGGCGCCCGCCTCAATGCCTGGCTATTTTTTGGTTGCAGCTGTCATTGTTGTTTGGCGGGCCGCCTGGATTTGAACCCCCCTGCTCAGGTGTGTGTGGCTGGCACCTTAGCCGCTCGAGCCACAGGCGCCGAGCCCAGGTCCTGGGCAAGTTGGAGGTCTGATTTTTGTATTTGAGTTCTGTGGAGAATTCTAGAATGGGCACTGTTAACTCCTTTGAACAAACTCCTAGAGCCCCTAAGGAGCACAGACCTCTAGCCGCTACCCCTGGGGCTGACCTCCCCTCTTCTGAGAGCTCACAAGGCAAGGGCTGCCCAGTGTGGAGCAGCTTCCACAGTCCTCCATGTTCCATTGTTGTGTCAAAAGGACCTTGACCGTGTCTCTGTCTTTAGATCCTGCTGGTTCACAAACTGGATGGCCACAACGCATTCTCCTGCATTCCCATCTTTGTGCCGCTATGGCTCTCCCTGATCACGCTGATGGCAACCACATTCGGACAGAAGGGAGGAAACCACTGTATGTACTTGGCATTTCAGAAGCCCCGGGGGCGGGGGTATCCTTGATCTACAAAAGGATAAGATCGAGGGCCCAAAGATGGACGTTTGTGTGGAAAAGCAAGGGGTCAGGAAGTTCTGGCGCGGCCCAGGAGGGTCCCTTCCTCACATTGCATGGACCCCCAGAGTGCTGCTCTTCTGGAAGCGGGTGGGTGGAGCAGTGCCTAGACTGCCGCCTGGGCTGTGCTTGCTGCCCAGGCCCCAGCCAGGAGAGCCGGCCTCGAGCCGGTGGTGTGCTGGTGCCCTGAGAGAGAGGTGTGGCCGGCATTGGGGAAGTAGCTTCAGGGTGGCCCCTGACCCAGACCAACGTGTGCCTGCTTCCTCCCCCCCCCAGATTCCACAGGGTCACAACAAATCCTTTGGGCACCCTGGGCAGGGAAGATAAGAGGACGGAATGGTGTAGCAATGACAGCTATTGGAGACTCTCTAGGGCACTGGTTCTCCAACTCGAGCACCCAGCGGCGTCGCTAAAGGGCCAGGAACAGTGCACGGCCTGAGCCCAGCCCAGCCCAGCCCAGCCCAGCCCAGCACACAGTTTCTGAGCTGGTTCAGGAGGTCGGGGCTGGGGGCTGAGAATCACAGCCCAAACTCTGGGCTATGGGGGTGCTACTGCTGCCAGTCCGGGAGCTCTTTTTTCTTTGAGAACTCTGGAGCTAGACACCGTAGTCTTGTCCCTGACTGGGTTGTGAGGCCACATTTATAGTCTTCGTTTCTGAGTAATCTGGGTAAAGTGGACTTCTTGGTTGGGAAAGAAAGGTGACATGAAGGTCACTTGGGCTAATCTTTGAAAAAGAAAATTCTTATTTTTCAGGGTGGTTTGGTATTCGCAAAGATTTCTGTCAGTTTCTGCTTGAAGTCTTCCCATTTTTGCGAGAATACGGAAATATTTCCTACGATCTCCATCATGAAGATAATGAAGAAACCGAAGAAACTCCACTTCCAGAACCTCCTAAAATCGCTCCTATATTTCGAAAAAAGACCCGGGTGGTCATTACCCAGAGCCCTGGAAAGTATGTGCTGCCTCCTCCCAAACTAAACATTGAAATGCCCGATTAAAGGTCCCTCGGGGGACAGCACATAAGTGGACTGGGCCACACACTCTCTCCACCCCGTCTGCCTCCTCTTCACCCTGCAGCCCAGCCCCGGAACGGCAGCTGGGTCTCCAGATACGTCCATCTCATGCCTTGTTTGCACCCGACACCTATCAGCCGCTCAGCAGGACGGGACGCAGAGGTGGCAGGTGACTGGCGTGTGCATGAGTGGAGGTGCCAGGGAGAATGGGAGAGAGGGAGCAGCAATTTACGACCGTCCGGGAGGGAGTCTGAGGCGCTTGTTCATGCCCCTCGCACCCAGGGGGCTGGCTGGCTCCCAAGGTCCACAGAAGCGACATCTCCCTATGCAGCTGGTTTTCAGAGTGTTAACGCTCTGATCAGAGGTGTTGTTCCAAAATGGATTTGCCCACTGGACCGACCCCTCGTGCAGCTCCACGTTGTCCTGCCGTGGCGTAGTCGCTAGGAACTGTAGCCATGTCTCTGACGTACCACATGTTTAGACACGGCGCAGTGCTCCGTTTTCCCATTCCTACCGTGGAAGTAGTTTCCCTCTGGGCATGCTGACAGCAGTTTTTAACGGCCTCACGGTCAGCCCTTTCTGATGGAGTCACTCCATGCCTGTATAGTATTTATACACTTGCTGTGGCATTGTAATATATGGTGTTAACTCCTAGTTCCGTACAGTGCATTCTGTTAAAGTATTTTTTTACAAGCTTGTGCTGGAGATGGACGTATTCTTCTGCACAAGTAGAAGTGGTGGCACGCTGCCCTACACCCTGGGGTGGTCCACCTTCGCCGGACGTTGCCATTTACGCCCTGGAAGTCTCCCAGGTACGTCGTAGCTGCTACAGGAGGACAGCCACAGCAAGCAAGAAGCGCTTTGTGCTTTTCTGACTTTCTGGGGACGCTGGTTCCCCAACACCTGTAAGTGTGACTGGCAACAGAACACTGGAGAGTGTTGGCGAGAGCAGAAATGGCCGTGGAGTCGTGCCTGTGGTAGGTCTCGAGGTCTCTGTGTTCTGGCAGCAAGACTTCAGATGAGGCGAGATGCTCTCTCACGTGAGTG
The DNA here is from genome assembly GCF_027406575.1 of Nycticebus coucang. Classification (NCBI taxonomy): domain Eukaryota; kingdom Metazoa; phylum Chordata; class Mammalia; order Primates; family Lorisidae; genus Nycticebus; species Nycticebus coucang. Next base: position 180,639,261 of record NC_069804.1, read on the forward strand.
CGGTGTCTCCAGGCACCACGGGAGCAGCCGTGAGTCACACGCTACCAGTGTAATATCCTCCTACCTGAAAACAAGTAGGTCATTCATTTAAAAGAGAATAAAAGGGGGCGTTGACATGCTCAGCCCCGAGAGAGGAGCGTGCACTTGAAAATGGGCAGCTGCTCACTGGCCTAAGTCGGGCTCAGTTCCAGCCCAGCGCATGCTGCCTCCACCGTGGCCCTGGCCTCCAGCGAGCTTGTTCAGTTTGGGGTCGGGGGTGATGGAGTGGTGTGGCCTTTCCTGCTCAGTGTGTAAAACTATAGCGAAATCCACTATTTTTGCTCTCTTAAACTGTTCAATAAACCAGCTCCTCATTTTACATGGGCACCGTGTGCTCCTGCTTTGATCCGTGGTCCTGGAAACCAGAATGGTTCTCAGCCAGAGCAAAGGGAATCTCCAGCTTTGCAGGCAGCTGAGGCTGGCAGGTGTGGGGGAGAATCTTTTATGACGACTCTGTCTCAAGGGACAGCCCGGAGGTACACAGGGGAAGGAGGCAATGCCGAGACTCCAGGGTTGGCTGGCTCAACCATGCCATAGTTGTATCAGCTTAGCAGGCTTTCCAGAGTGTTCTCGGATTCCAAGATGATCTACAACTGACACCACCTTTTTAGTGCTCCTGGGGCTTTATCTGGTCAATGTGTGAAGATTTCTGACCTTTCAACAAAATCTCTGCAGTTTCTCTCCAGCTCACCCAACTATCTCTACACTTTGGGGGGAACTTAACCCAGGTAGCCTTTCAGCTCATGGATTGCAGCTAAGAAACTGACCAGTTGCTATTGGTTGAAGGACGCCCTGCAGGTAGCCCAAGGCCACAGATGGCTCCTCCCTGAAGCTCATTACCTTTCAGACTTGCATGTACAGAAAATCTCTTTTGAAGTAGTAATAGTAGCTGTGACTCACCTGTCAGGTGCCTTTGCGGCCTCCTGTCGTCCCACTGAACCCTCCTGCTCTTCTCCCTGGCAGGAAATGGAGGCCGAGAGAGGTTAAGGGACGTGCCCAGAGTCACGCAGCTGAGAAATAGCTGGGTGGAGACACCATCCTCATCATCCTGCTTGCAGACTGCTGGCTCTCGCCCGCTGTAGCAGAGCCTCAGGCCCCAGTGTCCCAGTGACTCAAGGGTGGAGGCAGTAGTGGTTCCTGGCAAACTCAGAACATCACTGAGCTCTGTGCCCAGAATCCAGTGGGCACCCTTCCCTCCGCCTCACCAAATTTTTCACCCAAGAAAGACCAGTATGTGTCACGAGCAAGGAAACAGGCGAGAAACCTGGAAAGGGGCTGAGGAGGTGGTCTCTTGGGTGGGTTGGGTGGACGTCCCAGGACTGTCTCATGGTAATTGGGTGATCTTGGGTGGGGCACAGAGCCATTCCTGTGCCTGTGTCCCCCTCTGGGCGGGGGGGGGGGCATTAATGGTAACATTAACTAAGTACGAGTTCACATGGGGAAAAGGCTGAGAACGGTGCCAGCCATCTCAAGTGCATAAAATATCAGGCCTGTTAAGTCACTGTATCTGCATATCCTCCTCAGGAAAGAAAGAATGTCACCTGGTAGTTGATGTGTCCCCATGACTCCGTAACAAAGGGAGGTGTGGGCATCTGTTAAATATCAGAGTCCCCCAGCTGGTGTTTGGGTGAGGGCTAAACCGTGAGAGTGCAGGGCAGCCTGCTGAGGTGGCACCGACGTGCTGGCTTACCTTGGTCCTGGGTCCCTGGAGTGGGACAGCCAGTGCCCTGCGATTCCCAGACAGGGGTTACTTCTGTTGCCAGCTGACACTTCACCCGGAACACCCAGAATCCTCTTCCCTCCGTGGCTGCAAATTCAAAGTCCCTTTCAATGGCCGTGTACACTTCCTGATCGTCCGTCTTTAGGCATTTTCCAAGGGTGAAATGCTTGTCACAAACTGGTGAACCTTGAAGATGTAAACCCACGACTTCCTCCTGGGACCGTGACCTTTTCCTCCCAGAGTCCCTGGAGTTCTGCTGCCCTGGGGCCTACATGGTTGGTACTTGCAGTCAACTCCGAAGTAGGGTTTCCTCTTCTTTCTAAACTCCGAATCACATTTACTGTTTTACTGTGATCTCTACTTTAAAAGTGACTCCCTCACCTCCCTGGAAGGATGAAGACAAGAGTGGGCACTAAGTCTGCATGAAGAAATACGAAGAATAAGCCAGAAGCCACGGAGACCCCTCCAGCCCCTGCAGCCCCAAGCAACTCTGACATCTCTGAATGAGGACAACCAGGAGGTGGGGAGGAACCAAGATCTTGACCACCCCATGCCCGAATCAGGAGTGAGTGTGCTCTGCCAGCAACTCCTGTGGAGAATGATGGCGCTCAGGTAGCCCAGTTGGCAACCAACAGCCAGAGGACATCCAGGCTCAGGTCACCCTGGTGGCAGGTGTCACTGTGCCTGCAGAGTTCCCCATGCCTGTTTCTCGCACCTCCCACCCAGATGAATCCTTCCAGGCAGTACTGGGCCGCCCAGCCGAGAGAGAGTCTCGCAGGATTGTCAGTGTGACACCACTCAGACCCTGTTGCCAGCCCTGCTGCCCTTCTACCACGCCCAGGTGCCTGTGCCCTGTCGTGGCTACTGGGCCTACTGCCTCTGTGGCCATGGTCCTTCACCTGTGACTTTGGTCCACTGTTGCCCCAGCTGCCACTGTGTCTCAGAATGCATGCCAGCTGGTAAGGGGCCCCACCTGTGCCCAGACTACGTTGACCACCCCAGATAAATGTAAAGGGAAGCATGGGGTAGGAACCTGTGCCAATTAATAGAATGAGCAGAAAATGAGTTTTCTGTCTGCACCAAAGTGTTCTCGGCCTCTGTCAGTTTTCTTCCGTTGCAGGCAGGTACCCCTCTCATGTCCTTGGCTGACATAGCAACAACTGCAGTGTAACAGCCCTCTCCGGCCTAGCGCAGGTACCAGGACCTAAGGGTTCTATTCAGTCCTCAGACATCTAACACCACTCATTAAAACTGACCTTGAGGCCCGGTGCCCATAGCACAGTGGTTACTGCGCCTGCCACATACACTGAGGCTGGGAGGTTCAAACCCAGCCTGAGCCAGCCAAACAACAATGACAGCTGCAACCAAAAAATAGCTGGGTGTTGTGGCAGGCACCTGTAGTCCCACCTCCTTCGGAGGCTGAAGCAATAGAATTACTTAACCGCAGCAATTTGAGGTTGCTGTGAGTTATGATGTCACAGCACTCTACCAAGGGTGACATAGTGAGACTCTGTCTCAAAAAAAAAAAAAAAAAGAACTGACCTTGAAATGCTCTGCAAGGACAAAGACCCAAGCATTGGTGGCTGAGGGTTCCCAGTGACACCATGTTCCATCCTATCCAGCACAATTCCCTGTCATTGCAGTGCCTTTATAGAGCAGATTAGATAAGTCTCACTTGGAATTGGACTACTAAGGCCCCGGGGGTCAGATGTGCAGGGGGCATGCACAGCTAGCGAGTCGGATGGATTTGGGGTTTTCATTTTATTTATTTATTTTTATTTTTTGTAGTTAATTTTTGTTACATCATCACTGTATACATTTAAAGGGTACAATGTGATGATTTGATGTACAACGTGGAATGCTTAAATCAAACTAATTAACATAACTATCACCTCACTTACTGTTGTATATAACACTAAAGTATATACTTTTAAAGAGTATATGTATTTTTATATATACTCTCTCTATATACTCTTTATATATTTATATATATACTCTTTATATATTTAAAGAGTTTAATATACTCTTGTTTTGAAATGTACCTTGCATTGCGTACGTGAGATCCGGCCAAATACCTTCCCTCCACTAGCCCTCCCCCCCCTTCTCTCCCTCTTGTCCCCTCTTTCTCTCTGGACTACCTTTGTATTTTATCATTCCGGTGAATGTGTAAGTGTTTATATATTGGTTTCATAATAGTATTGAGTCCATTGGATACTTTTTTTCCATTCGTGATCTGTAAGGGAAAAGACATTTGCCTCGGAGTTTTCACTTTAGAGCAGTGGTTCTCAACCTTCCTAATGCTGGGGCCCTTTCATACGGTTCCTGTGGGTCGCATCCCACAGGTTGAGAACCGCTGCAGTGGGTGCCAGACACTGTCTGCTGACAGGATTTATGTTTGACCTTTATGTCAGGTAGTGGGTCTGGTGACTTTCTGTCTTCTTTCCTTCATTTTCATCCCTCTTTTCCGTCATTCTTTTTCTTTTCTTTGAGCCCGAACTTTGAAGGATGTCATGTTTCAAGTTCTGAAGAAACTTCACCTGGATGCTTCAGTGTCTTAGAACGCAATCTGTCATCGGTGAGCCTCTTTAAAGGATGTCTTGTCAGAGCAATTGCAGGACATAAGATCTTCGAGTTCTTTCCATAGAAATAATTGGTTGTAGACACCAACAGAGCTGTGAAATCAGGCCGTGGAGAGAGCTCGGACACCAATGCACCAGCACCCAGTTGTATCCTTCTCCTCGGTGGCTAATGCGGGGGTGGGTAGGAGAGTCCTGTGAGAAGAGGAAGGGCCAAAAAGAGGATGAAAACATGGGGATGGATTAATCCAGAGTGTGGCAGTGGTGGGCAGGCGGATCTCCCCCCAGCCTGCCCACTTCTGAACGGATGCTCACTAACTAATGGGTGCTAATCACCTTTCTAAGATTCAGCATCTGTGAGCCCTTCAGCTTTCAGGAACTACAATTCCCCATCTCTTTTTTACATGTGCCTACTGATCTTGAATCGTGCAGAGATCCTGCTACCTACAGCCCTCTTTCCTAAAAGCGGACAGTCCTGTGACCCTTACTGACGTGTCGATCTGTATGGAAAGATGCAGATTTGCAAAAGGCGACCTTGAGTTAGTTGCTTTTCCAAAGAAGTTAGAGATATTTTTGGTTGTCATGACGGAGGTGTTTCTCCTGGTTTCTAATCAGTAGAAAGGGCCCAGGATGCTGCTGAACAGCCTACAAGCCCCAGGGCAGCGCCCCCCACCCCCACCCCCGCCGCCACCAGCAGGAGCAGCCTGGCCCCTCTGGGCAGCAGTGCCATCTATTGGAGAGAGACTCTGTCCCCGGAGCGTCACCCGTGTCCCTGCCTCTCTCACCTTCTTTCCTGTCCCTCCACTGGATACCGTGCACGAGGACTCAGTATTCCAGGGAGGCCTGAGAGGAAATGATCCATCCTCCCTCTCTGAAATGTAAACGACAATCAAGAAGTTCAGATAAACTTGAGGGTGACATCAGGTAACCATAGTGATAGAATCAGGCCCACTGATAGAAACACTGCTTCAGAGAGGCATCTGTCTCTTGAAGACACAGAGTCACCAGATTTGAAGGTTCGAAATCTCAACAGCTCTCATGAAGCAGCACAATTGCAAGTGACAGAGAATCACCTCAATTTCTTTGTTCTCAGCTACATTTCCTAAATTTAAATTGTTAGCTTTCTCTCAGACCGTTAAACTCTCACATTGTTAATTCACCAGCTAAATTCCAACCGAGTTTGCAGAAGAACAGTGTCAAGCACTTGGGCCAAACCTGGCTTAGCCGACTGCTGTGACCGACCTGCCGGCCACTCTGGTGAGCGAGCTCTCAGTGGAAGAAAACAAATCTGGGCTTGCTGTGACCCTTGTCAAAGGTCCCCCTGCTGGCAGGTGGGCCTGGCATAGGCTACAGTCTGGGTCTTTTCTACACACACACGCCTCTCGCAACACAGCCAGATCCTTTGGCCTGAGGACCAAGTACAGAGATTGGGTTCAGGTTCACAGCGTTTAGATGGGGAAGAGCCTCGGAAATGGCCGAGGGCGGAGAGGTCCAGTATTACCAGAGAGCCACACTGCACAGCAGGCCCTGGGAGGCAGGGCGGGCAGCTGCCTCAGTGAGGCCTGTGCCAAGCCCAGAGCCCCTTCCCTGCTGGGGCGCCCCCAGTCTGAGCTCTCTCCAGGGGCACCACAGCGTCCTCTGCAGCTGTGGCCTCCTGATGGTGCTGGGGTTTGGCCATTACAGGGACAGGCCTCAGGGTAGCCATGTGCCAACCACCACCTCTTCTGGCCCAGGAGAACTTGGAACCAACCAGTCATGTTCCTGAATCCCCTGAGCCCTGCTCAGACATTATGCACAAAAGCAGGCTCTGCAGAGCACTCGGGAAGGACGTGCTCAGGGAGAAGGGTGCAGCCCTTCCTTGAGCCTTGTGACTCCGGGCTCTCCAGGCTGCCCCAGGCAGCTGCCATACTTGCTGGCCCAGGCTCAAAGCCCCGTACTCACCCTCCTTGTTCAACCTCAGTGACTCCGCCTTCCTGTTGAAGTGAGGGTGAGGCCCACGAGCGAGGCAGCAGCCAAGCAGGGTAAGGAGCAGAGCAAGGTACATAACTGGGGGACACGGGCAGCGGGCGAAGCTGAAGGAGTACCAGCCCTGGATGAGTGCGAGACGGCTGGCTCCGAGATGTTCAGTGGGTGCTCTTGTTGACAGGGACTCTACTAGCTGGAGAAAGAAGGGCTTCTGGTCAGCAAATCCAAGCTGGCCAGCTCGCCTTTTCAGCACTCTTGGCTCCTTAGTAGGGAGGCAGCGCACAGGGCTCTTCACAGGCATAGTGGGGAGGCCAGAAGTGGATTTTGTCTTACAGGTGGCACTTCGGCCTGTGAAAGCACAACACTGTCACATGGACCTTTCTCATGGGTCTTTCCCACAACATGTCCCCCATCTTGTTGTTGTTACGCGTAGGCAATGTGTGGGGCGTTTACAACACACCTTGATGGCCTTGGACCTTCACAGCTCAGGTGCAGTGTGTCCTGGGGGTGGGTGATGGCACATGGCTCCCCGCAGTGGCCACTGTGGTGAGCGAGTGTGGAGGCCTATGATCAGCCCGGGTGCTGGGCCCCTCTATCGGTTGCTGCCATCTTACCCTCGGGGGCTGTTTGGTTTCACACCACAGTGAGGAAGGCCAAGAGGACTCGGTGTGACATCACATATGGACTTCACTCAATGACAGGGGCCCTTGTTCTGGAGAGGTGCTATGGCCCAGCTGCTTGCCAGATGAGCACAGGGAGCAATGGAATCACCACACCAGGGAGCCTGGCCGAGCACAGAAGGGGACAGGGTGCCCCAGCACGGACCACAGGCTGCAGAGGGCGAGCAGAGCGCAGGGGGAGGATGGGACCTGCTGAGAAGGGCACATCACATCACCTCTGAGGACGAAGGCCTCAGAACCTACAACAAGCCCAGAGTAATCACAAGGAAAGCATCTGACAGATCCCCATGGAGGGCTGTTTTACAATGTACCTGGCCAGTGCTCAAAACTGTCAAGCTCATCAAAAACAAGGGACTTCTGAGGAACGTCACAGCCGCAAGCAGCCTAAGGAGACAACTGAATGGACTGTAGTATCCGGCATGGGGTCCTGCAACAGCAGAAGAGACACGAGGCGTTCCAACAGCACCCCAACGTTAGTTAACAATTTTCAACATTAGCTCACTCATTGCAACACTTGGAGCGCACTAACATCCGATATCAATACCAAGGACTGGCTGTGTGGTACTTGGGCGCGCTCTTACTCTCTCGGCCAACTTTGCAGCTTTTCTGCAGATCTAAAACTCAAAATGAAGTCTATGGAGATTTGTGAAAATTTAAAGCATGCAAGAAAAGTCAGAGGGCAGTAAATATTGTTAAAAAGGACAAAAATGGAAATGGAAATCAACACAAGCACACGCCAAAAAGCAGTGTGAGGCCACTGTGACTGACCTGTTGTCCTTGGGGCTTTCCTCCCCTCAGCCAGCAAGCCTGGCCTCTGTCCTGGCCACGCCTCTGGACTCCATCCCTCACTTCCAGCCCCGGAGTGTCACCCTCGTCCAGCACCAGAAATTGTTCTGCCTGGACTGTGGCAGGATGCCCTTCTGGGCCTGTCTGCATTCGGACCCCATGCAGTCTCCCGGGGACTTGCCAGAACCCAAGTGCCCTGGTGTCATTATCTGTGGCATGCACGTCAGTGAACTGTTGTCATCCACGGGGAAGAAGCATCCTACTGCCTCTTCGGGCTGGCCTTTAAAGCCACAGGACACCAGCCCCTGCCTGCTGCTTCTCCCGCCACATTTCCCACCCTCTCTGCCTCGGGCAGGTGTGGGTGCACACTTCTGGGTCTCTGTGCTTTGTGGGCTCAGTTCGAGATTCCTAGTTAACTCACGGTGCAGCCATTGTCAGTGGGCACCCACACTTTTTTCTTGCAGGTCACGGGCACAGGACGCTTCTTTGGGCTTACTATATGGCATTCCAGTGAATCATGGTGCTGGAGGATCGTCGGGGGGCCAGCTTGGAAAGGCACAGTCAGGTACACTGACCTTAGAGAGTCTCACCTAGACCACTGGGAGGCCACTTTCATTAATATGCATACATAATTGTGTCCTGGGGGACAAAAATCCTCTTCTGCCTGCTTTCTGGGAGTAAATGCAGACAGTAATTAGAAATACTAGAGGCACAAGAGAAGGTTGCAGCTGGCAACTGGGTAACTCTAGGCTATTTCAAATCTTGGAAACGATGGTGTGAGAAAGAATGGTTTCCATATGTCCAGGTGAAGGGCCCCTGAGATTCCAAGCTGTGGCAGGAAGATTTGCAGTGTCACTCCATCACTCGAACATCCTAGGATGTTCTCCATGCTAGGAACATGAACCTGGGAGGCCGAGAGCAGGCCCCGTGGGGGACCCTTTCCTCGGAATGCAGAGTGTCCACCCAGAGGACTCTCCCTTACATGGCTGTGCAGTGTGGGTTGGCTGCAGGGAGGGTGGGCCTGAAGGATGGGCCAGGGCCGACTCCCACAAACCAATGTATTGGTCCCTGCCTGGGATCAGCAGCCCTGACCATCTCCCCCCAGTAGGAGCTAGAGCAGGTTATACAATGTCTGCACAGTTCCAAGATGTCAGATGTACCATCATGATAACCGATTTTCAGGGGAAAAAGAAAACCTGCACAAAACACACACAGGTTCAGAAATATTAAAGTTAGGGGGGAGGTTATATCTCAGACACACAGTAACAAAAGCTGTTTCTAGACATGAGCAGTTTGTGCCTCCTCCAAGGAGAGGAACCAGAGTAGGAAGCAGCTTCTCACATTTCAAACAGAGCCTCTAGGTCCTAGAGTCTAGGACATAGTGCTAGGATGCACCAGGGAGTGAAAGGCAGCACCAAAAGGGCGTAGGAAGAGGGTTCCGGGCAGTCTGCTCAGCCAGACATGCATTCCCCAAACCCCTGCCAGAGGCTAGGAAAAGCAGTATGTAAAGCTTTATACAGAAGGCCCACATGGGCTGCCCACTGGGGTTCCCCACTTTGTTGCTAGAGGTTCTGTTCCCCCTTCCTCTTGTCTAGTTCTTTATCAATGAGCTCTGTCCTTTTTCTCACTTGAATAGGCCGTGGTTTCATTACTAGAACCCCAAGATTGAGGACTGGACACAGAGAAATTCCAGCTGCGTCAATAGTACTCTGCTCTCTGCGTCCTGCTTCTGCACAGAAGGGGCAGCTCAGTTCCCTCTCTTCACAGACAGGCAGTGTTTTTGCAGCTGGTATAGAGTTAAACCCCACCCAAATAGGGTGGACCCGCCTAAAGAATCAACACCCTACCCTCTCCCACCAGATATCCCACCCAAGAAATACGAATGGGTCAATCCCCGACCCTACCTCACCAGATGTCCCACCTGGGAAAGGTAAATGGGCCAACCTTTTACCTTTACACAGAGGCCCACCCTTACAACAGATGCCCAACCCAGGAGAGATAATGTCCCGACTCCCACCTTCCTGACCTTTAAAACCCCCATTCGCCATTACCCACAGGTGGATTTCTTCCTGGCTCGGTTGGAAATCTTATCCCACCAGTACGCAGGTGGATTAAAGCCCCCCCTTTTTTTCTATGAGACAGAGTCTCACTTTGTCACCCTCGGTAGAGTGCTGTGGCGTCACAGCTCACAGCAACCTCCAGCTCTTGGGCTTAGGTGATTCTCTTCCCTCAGCCTCCTGAGTAGGTCGGACTACAGGCACCTGCCACAACACCTGGCTATTTTTGTGTTGTTGTTGCAGTTTGGCCGGGGCGGGTTTGAACCTACCACCCTCGGTATATCGGGCCAGTGCCCTACTCACTGAGCCACAGGTGCCGCCTGGAATAAAGCCATTTTAATTTCACAAACCGGGCATCCATTTTCCTTTTGTCTTGTGCCTCAGAAGAATCTTTCATCTTTGGCTCCGTAACCTTTCAGCTGGCTCATCACGGAAATCTCAGCCCCTGTGTCTTTGTCCTGAGGACCCACAGCCAATGCCCTACAGTACATACACAGACTACAGTAGCCTTGGAGGAACCAGTAGATCATAGAGGAACTGTCTCCTGGGTCATGAGCCACCAAGGAAGGCTGCTTCGAGCTGAAAGAAGAGTGTGGCACAACAAAGGGTCCATAGGACCGTGAAGACCAGGGCATCAGCTCCCCACCACTTGGGGACCTTATGCTCCTTGTTGGGAGTCGGGCATTCGAATTCCTTTAACTCAGTTAACCTGGTTCCATTACTTGGCTGAGCTAGAAAGTTCAACGGAGGCACAATGGTAGCCAAAAGCAAAAGTGAATGGAAAATGAAAATAAAACCGGAGTGGCGCAGGCAGTGTGGATAGAAAGAAAAATAATGTACACAAGTTTCAGGGTAACAGAGTTTTTATTTAGGAAGAACAAAGTGAAAATTTAGAACACCTCCAAAGAGAGTTGGAAGTCAGGGAGTCACTGCACTGTCTCATTATGCCACGTGGCGTGTGAGTCCATGTCCGCCTCTCTCCAGGCTTCCTAGAATTTATTCATTAAGTTGGTGTACAGTCTCATTATTTCCTCCAGCACAATCCCATGAAAGCCCCTAACGACAAGAAACAGACCAGTCACACTCATGTCTGTGTAAGAGCGAAGAAGGCGCCATTTCTAAACGCAGTAGCCTGTGGTGGGATTAGCTTTGATTTCTTTTGCCTGTGAGATCTCTTTCTTGTTTGCTTTCATTTTCACTTTTCCCATTTATGCTTACAAAATCCCATGGTTTCCCCTTTGTTTTGCCTCATTTTGTAGTATCTTTTGTGGAACAATTTTTGCGACAACTACCTTTGGCTTACTTCTATCTCTCTGTAGAGTAGCCACTCCCGCTTCAGTTCAAAGGAAATGGACTGAGTAGGTATTAAAAAGATTCCACAGGCCACTGCGAAAACAACAACAGCAAAACTAGGTGGGCATTGTGGCAAGCGCCTGTAGTCCCAGCTACTTGGGAGGCTGAGGCAAGAGAATCACTTAAGCCCAAGAGTTGGAGGTTGCTGTGAGCTGTGACGCAACGGCACTCTATGGAGGGCAACAGAGTGAGACTGTGCCCAACAACAACAACAACAACTACAACAACAAAAGATATATCTATATCTATATATATATATATCCCTCTTTCCCAATTTAAATTCTGGCACCATGGAAGGACAATCTATACTAGAAGTACACTTCATCTCCCAATTAGTTCCCAATATTTAACATAAACTCCAAAACATTGCAAAAAAGCCTCAGACTCCACAAGTGGAATTCCAAATCCGACTTCAGTGGTCTTTGATAAGCAAATGAAGATAGACAGATGGGCCAAAGGAGGAGGGACCGGCAACTGGCCCCCAAAACAGAAAAAGACCTTTTCGAATAGTAGCCCATACTGTGATAAAACAATTCACAGACAGAAATAACTTAGAAACTCAGAACACACTCTCTCTGTTAACACCAAAGCCACTTTGTCTGCTCTCCCTAAATTTTCAGCCATTTTCTTCCTCTATCTCTAGCTCTATCTCTGGAGGAGAAAATAAAATGCACCCTCCTGTGTATTCCACAGCTGCTCTCCCTGCTAGAAGATCAAGTGTAGGGGCCCTACCCCACTGTTTGAATAAATTTTCAAGGTTAAGTTAAACACCTACCTCCTTTAACACTATAAGCTCTTTCTCAGACTTTAAAAAATTATCTTGACTCTGAAGAAAAATAGCCTTTAAATAAATCCTTGAATTGTAATAATGATGTTGCATAGTTTAAACAACAAATCAGGTTAAAATACGTATCTTTATTTTTTCTTGATAAAATCTAATTTACAAAATAGAAAAATGGTTAATGGAAAAATAACTTACACTAATAACTAAAACCTAGGTAACCTAAGATTAATAGTCTAAATAAAAATATATATTTGAAAGCCAGGAAATGTAAACGCTGTTTCTATCTATGTATCTACCGCTATGTTTATATATGTCATATGCCCATAATATTTCACTATCAGAATATGCCAAAAAGCTCTAATTGACTTTGAAAAGAAGAAATAAATGTTTAAATCAAATATTTTATCAGGAAAACGGAATAAAAAACTCAGATACCATTTTGTTCAGCTGACTCTAGTATTCTTTAATAAATAAAACTAAGTTTAAAGCAGTTATTAAAATTCAGATGTTCAGAAATTGTAAAACTGCCAGCTCTATAATGTTTCTGAATTTTGCTAGATTTAACTATAAGCTCATGTTCTTGATTTTGAGCCTCTGAATGCTAAGGTCAGACAGGTGGCCGTGGAAAAGCCTAAGAGCTTGTTCTCTTTGCCTAAACCAGCAGCTACAGGACAAAGTCTAACCCACATGGCTCTTTCTTCCCTACACCAACTTTTCCCTCTGGCTATTCTGAGAGAAACTAAACCCTCCAAAGTTTTTGCCTTAAACTTTGCACCTGGTAAATAAATCAAGGGCACAAATAAATTCTATCCCTTCTAGCCATCTTTAATACCAGGTGGCTATGTGAGAGGTAAAATAAATAAGAAATATTCCAAAAATAAAGCCTATATTAGTTTCAAAACACTTTTCAATAACTTAAAACCTTAAAAACCATAAACTGAGTCATTCGTAAAATGTAACACTTTAACAGTTTAGATTATTAAGAAACTAAGTCCTTTCTCTATCAAAAAATAAAAATTTTCTCTCAGTGCCTGTACCACAGTGGCTATGGCACCAGCCACATACACCAAAGCTGGCAGGTTCGAATCCGGCCTGGGCTGGCTAAACAATAATGACAACTGCAAAACTGCAATAAAAAGCAGCCAGGTGTTGTGGTGGGCACCTGTAGTCCCAGCTACTTGGGAGGCTGAGGCAAGAGAATTGCTTAAGCCCAAGAGTTTCAGGTTGCTGTGAGCTATGACACCACCACACTCTACTGAGGGCAACAAAGTTGAGACTGTCTCAAAAAAAAAAAAAAAAAAAAAAACAAAGATAAATCATTACCATTAATTAGTATTAAGTGTTGAAATAAGATACCAAAAGAATTAACCTAAGGGGTCGGCGCCCGTAGCACAGTGGATATTGTGCCAGCCACATACACCAAGACTGGTGGTTTCAAACCCAGCCTGGGTCACAATGACAAATGCAAAAACAACAACAAAGAAATAGCTGGCCATTGTGGTTGGCACCTGCAGTCCCAGCTACTTGGGAGGGTGATGCAAGAGAATCACTTAAGCCCAAGAGTTTAAGGTTGCTGTGAGCTGTGACACCATAGCACTCTAACAAGGGCGACACGGTGAGACTCTGTCTGCAAAAAAAAACCCCAAACAAACAAACAAATAAAAAATAGAATTACCCTAAGATAGGCGTTGGCAAACTTTTAATCTAAAGAACCAGGTAGTAAATATAGGTTTTGTGGCCATATGTTCTCTACTGCAACTATTCAGCCCAGATATTGTGGTACAAAAGCAGTCACAGATAGTTAGCATGCCGTGTTCCAGTAAGACCTTGCGTTAAAAATAGGCAGCAGCCTTGATTTGGTTTGTAAACCCCTGGACCAGCCAAAATGGGATATTATGGAATGATAAAAGATACGATCCATAAACAGAGGTTTAGTAATATGTCACTATTGGCTAAACAACAGAAATTAAAAAGCAAAAATCTCTGGAAATTCAAGATCTTGGCAAAAAAAAATTCAATTTTAGCATTATACTATGTATGCTATGTCATACAAAAACATGGAGAATATCATTGTAATCTGCCTGTTCAATAAACTTACTTTAGAAACTTACATCCACAAATGTAGAATACATATTTTTTCAGCATTCATGGAACATACACAAAAATCCACAAAGCCAAACTGACAAAGTAGATATTTTCAGGCAAAATTGCCAATCATAACAAAATAAATTCTGAAGTTACGCCATTAGGATGCTTTTTGCTGCAAGTTTATACAGTATCTAAATAAAAGGAACTTCAACAAGTTTATTTTTTTTTAACATAACAAGGCATCAAAGAGGCAATTCCAGAATTGACCCTGTAGCTCAGGGTCGTCAGGTTCCAGGTCAGCTTTGCTGAGGTCCTCTGTTTTCTCTTGGTTCTAAGATAGCTGCAGCAGCTCCAGGCATCAAGTTCTCATAAGAAAATGTTTAAAAACAGTGAGAGGGGATGGCGTCTCCACAATATATCTGTCTCTTCTGAGTGAGTAGAATATTTCCCAGTAGTCCCAGAAGATTCCCCTGCCCAACACTGGCCTATACTGGCCACTCTGAGCTGTACAGGAGGCTGGAAAATTCGCATCTGATGGCCTCAGATAAGGTAAGACACACTGCTGCCAGAAACAAGAGCGCTTGGTTATGCCTGCTAGGCCGGCAAGCATTTGTGACAGTCATGTGAAATAACCCCAAATAATTTAACATTGTACAAGTTAAGAAACACTTTCCTAAATTTAAATTATTCCTGGATCAGGAAGAAACAAAGACTGAGATTATTGAAAGATGATTATCATTTTCTATTCACTATTATCACCATTTTCTGATTTTGTTACTTTTTTTCACTGCCTGGGTGTTTGGTAGTGTATTATAGTTGAATCTTTCAGGTTTTCATGTAATGTGCTTGCATTTAAAAGCTGTAAAAATTCCTCTAGGTGAAACTTTGGCTACATCTCCCATCGCTTTGGCTGTAGGCCACACCTCATGTCTCTTGAGTGTAAACCTCTGGATTCATTCTTTCCATTACCATTCATGGGGATCACATGATTTATTTGCTTGTTAATCAAATCATAATTTGACTTTTGTTTTAATTTCTAAGAGAACTAATACATTGACTCTTGTTAAAATTATTACACTGTGGTTAGAAAGTCATCCTGGAATGTGTTGGGGAACAAAATTTTCCCAGCCTTTTCCTGCTTCTTTGATAATCGTGATCTGAACAATTTTCATCCATAAAAATTTTTCTTTGATACATATTTTCAGACTTAGAATAAAATATAACATCTAAATGAAGGCTTTCTCACCTACATTACAGGTCTTCCTCCAAGTGGTTAAGAGTTGTGATTAGCCTAAGCTAATGAGCTTTCTCCATTACTTCCGCTCATGTGGTTGCTTTCCAGCATAAAATCTCTGATGGTTAACAAGGGTTAAGTGCTGATTTATTATATTCACATGTGTTTCTCTAGTGTGCATTCTCTGATGTTGAACAGTAGTTGATTTGTGACTTAGGGTCCTCGCACGCTCCTTATATCCATAGGGCTTTTCCTCAGTATGAAGTACTTGATGTTGAATCAGTTGTGAGTAATGACTGAAAGCCTTCCCACATTCCTTTCATTCATGTGGTTTTTCATCAGTATGAACTCCATAATGTACAGTAAGATGTGAGACCCGTTTGCAGGCCCTCCCACACCTACCTTACACTGGTAGGGTTTCTCTGCAGTGTGGATTCTCTGATGTTGCTTAAGTCGTGAGCTCATTCTAAAGGCCTTTCCGCATATCTTGCAGTCATAGGGTTTCTCACCCATATGAATCCTCTGATGTCAAATAAGAGTATGCGTAACTCTTAGTCATTTATTTTTACTTAACTGTGAATGATGGAGGATTACAATTACACAATGCATTTCAACTGTATCTGTAATGTTTTATTTCTTTTTTCTTTTTGTGTTTTTGACACAGAGTCTCACTGTTGCCCTGGGTAGAGTGCCATGGTGTCACAACTCACAGCAACCTCCAAGTCTTGGGCTTAAGTGATTCTCTTGCTTCAGCCTCCCAAGTAGCTGGGACCACAGGCGCCCGCCACAATGCCTGACTATTTTTTGTTTGTAGTTGTCATTGTTGTTTGGCAGGCCCGGGCTGGATTTGAACCCACCAGATCTGGCGTATGTGACTGGCGCTTTAGCTGCCGAGCTACGGGTGCCTGCCACAACGCCTGGTTACTCTTTTGTTGCAATTTGGCTGGGGCTGGGTTTGAACCCTCTACCTTTGGTATATGAGGCTGACGCCCTACCCACTGAGCCACAGGCGCTGCCTGGTTTGTTTTTTTTTTTTTTTTTTGGAGACAGTTTCATTATGTCACCCTCGGTAGAGTGCCCTGGCATCACAGCTCACAGCAATTTCAAACTCTTGATCTTAAGCGATTCTCTTGCCTCAGCCTCCCAAGTAGCTGGGACTACAGGTGCTGGCCACAATGCCCGGCTATTTTTGCTGTCGTTGCAGTTGTCATTGTTGTTTTAGCTGGCCAGGGTTGGGTTTGAACCCGCCAGTCCTGGTGTATGTGGCCAGCACCCTAAACACTGACCTATGGGCACTGAGCCATACGAATGATTCTTGAATCCTTAGTGTTAAGAGGAAGGAGCCAGAAATGGCAAAACTACAGAAACAGTAAAAACATTTATTGTCGCTAGGGGTCGTGGTAGGAAGAAGGATTTTTATTTTATTTTTTCAGGAAGTAGGTTTTGATAGAATAAGCAAGGATAAGCACAGGGGATTTCTTAGGGTGGTGAAACAACACTGCACGATACCATAGAGATCAAGTTCATTGCGTCAAGGTAGATTACACATTCACATTGTCAAAATGCTGGATGATACTATGCATTTGTCAAAGCACATAGAACTTTGAGGCAGAAAGAGTGAACCTTAATTATGCAATTTTTTAAAAACTAGGAGGTCAAGCAATGCCAGAGTGGAATATAGGATATGAGAAAACATAATAAAACCGTGTTAGAAGTGTATGTATAGAACAACCTCTATGATGAGTATCTGGGACTATGGTGCCATAGGGGTGGGGTGCCTACAATTCTGTAAGCAATACAGATGTACATCACCATGGAGCAGAAGCTCCTTAAGGTAGCAAATTAGTGTTGGAGAGCTAAATAAGAGTTCGTGTCCACCTCAATATATATACAGGTGGTTGCACACATAAGCATCTGTGGTTATGTGTGCACACAGATTAAGAGACACATATATTTCCTCATTCTGTCAGCTCCTTAAGGTAACAAATTAGTGTTGGAGACCTAAGTAAGAGTTCGTGTCCACCTCAATATATATACAGGTGGTTGCACACATAAGCATCTGTGGTTACGTGTGCACACAGATTAAGAGACACATATATTTCCTCGTTGTGTCAGCTGAGACAGGTGGAGAAACAAATCTCCAGTAACAATAAGCATGCTTAGCACCCACATCTACGTTTCTGGTATGATTCTCCTATTACGGAATCAGAAATCCATGGAAAAGTGGTTTATTCTGTGACAGGAACAGGAAATATACAAATGAGCCTGCACCATCTTCCCGGAAAGGTATGTGAAAGGGACTTAAAAGCCAGCTGAAGAGTTTCCAGTGCCCAAATATGGAACGATTGGAGCAAGAAAATACAGTAGTATTGGACTATAACCAAAACATAAAATAAATTACTGTGAGTTCATGCTAAGATAAATCAATGGTTACACAAATACATGAATGGGTGAGAATAGAGAAATCTCCCATTGAACAGAATTCCAAATCATTTGTGTAGATACAGCCAGCTCAAAAGGAGGTGGAACATGACACCCCACACCGCAAATGGGGGTGCCCCTACGACTTCCTTCTACAAAGCACAATATGAAAGGGGAAAGCACCTTCTTAGAGAGGGGGACCCTGACAAACCCTACCTCAGCCAGGCGATCAAAGTGAACATCAACGGGGTGACAAACCATGACAGTAGGCTGTGCCCTCCATGGGTTGTGGTGAGAAGGGAATGGCAGGTCCCCTCTCTGGTCTTCCTGCCCCAACCTATCAGCCAAGTCTGACTGTAAGAAAACTCGGATAAATCTCAAATGAGGTTATTCAACAAACTGCCTGCCCAGTATTCCTCAACACTTTCCAAGTCATCGAAAACAAAGAAAGTCTGAAAACTGTCACAGCCAAGAAGATCCTAATGTGATGTGATGACTCTATCTTAGGTGAGATATGGGATACTAAAAGGATATTGGGGAAGAGTAGTGGCTTGATAGTTGTGCCAAAAGTATCACATAAATGTATGATGTTAATGACAGCACAAACCGGGTATGATGTATACAGAAAAACTCTGAACTGTCTCGGCAACATTTCTCTAAATCCAAAGTTATCCTAAAACAGAAAGTTTGCTTTAAAAAGACACTATTCAAAACTGAGAAAAAAGTCACACCTTGGGAAAAAAGTACTTGTAATTCCAAGACTGATCAAGGACTCGTAGTCTGAATAACTAAAGGAATTTTTAATAATCAGTAATAGGAAAATAAACAATCCAAGAAAAATATGCAAATGACTCGAAGACACTTCACCAATGAGGATATACAGATCACAACAAAAGCATATGAAAAGATGCTCACTGTGATGGTGCAATAAAACATGCAAGTGCTAACAGCAAGAAGATTCCACCACACATGTATTTTGAACGGCTCAAATTCAAATACTTGAAAATACCAAGTGCTGGAGGGAATGTGTCATTCTCATTCATTGCTAGTAGGGAAGAAAAATGTTACGGACTCTCTGAAAGGCCGTTTCTTGGCCATTTCTTCCATAGGTAAACATAGACTTTCCATTAGACTCTGCAATCCTACAGCTAGGCCTTACCTAAGTAAAGTGAAAATGTATGATCACACATGCAAAAAATGTACAAATCTATAGCAGCTTATTCACAACCCCCAAGACTTCTTTCAACAAATGAATGGAGAAACCATGGTACATCCAAAACTGAAAACGTGCTCAAAGCTCAAGCCACCCTCCAAATTCCAAAACAAGCAGTTCTAGAGGTCGGGTCTACCAAGTGGTTGCGGAAAAGTAATCACCATCTTAATTCTTGCAGAGCGCACAATTGAGCAATTGTTCAACTTATTCTCCCAGGCTAGCTACCTTGGATTCAGAAAAACATATGAAGATCCCCTAACCCCCATAAAAACATATTTGAGCCAAGTTCACTCATATGGCAGCAATTATTCAAAACAGAAAACTGCGTATTCAACCCAGAAGTGAATTCAATGAACAAACAGACTGTATCCATGGAATAAAAACGTTGCTGAACGTTAGAAAAAAATCAATTTTAATTCTCTACATACAAAATAGAGTAGGAAAAACATTTCATCATTTCATGGGTACAGAAAACGTCTCTGAAAGAAATTCAATGTGAGTTCAATTAAAAACTTTTAGCAAACTAGGATTAAAAGAAACACCCATTTCCTAAAATTGGCATCCAACATACTTAAATGTGCAATGTTGAAGCATTCTCATTCACGTCAGGGAAAAGTCACTGGCATATGCTCACCCCACTACCAGCCACAGCTGAAGTGGAATCCAGAGCCAGAGCTATGGATGTCAAGATGAAAAACAGGTATGGAGATTAAAAAGAAATAGAGAATGTTTATTGAGAATAAGAAAATTCAAAGACATAGACACCTGGAATATTCCAACAGATAAGAGACTTCAGAAAACAGAGTATGGAAGATCACGACAGCAAAATCATGAGCCTTGCCTCACAAAAGCACCTTAGAACATAAAATAGAAAATAGACGATTCACAACAGCCGTAAAACCTAAAATGTAACAAGCAGTAAACAAAATTTAACAAAACATACAAGATCGTTAGGCAAGCAATCGTACAAGTTTACCAATAGAGTCAGAGGAAAAGAATCCCAAATACACGTGCCACTATGCCACATTCTTTGATGAGGCCCAGAATGTTACAGATATCGATTCTACTTACGTTGCTTACAGAATGAGCACCTTCCCTATATGGTGAAGTGACAATCCAGCTCAAGCTGCTGTGTTCTACTCCCAAAATCAATCCTGGAAAACTTTGGAAAGGAAAAAGAAAACATTTTTAAAATCAAGTGCCAAAATCTAATTCACAAAACAGGGGTGGTGGTGGCTGGGGGCAGCCCGGTGGGCCGCAAAGGCTGTGTTGAACTGGTGCTTGTGTTTGGGGTGTGCGGAGCAGCAGGGAATTTGTGTAGGTCTGTAGCCTGCACAGATGGCAGAGGACATGAAGTCTAGGGGGAGAGTTTTAAACTTCTGCCCCCATTTATTGCATAATCTCAGGGAGATTCTCACATTACAGAGCTGGGTAGCCCCGGGGTAGTACAGGACAGCAGGAAAACTGGGTTGCTTGAGACACTGTGGCTCCAGGATCCCGCAAATAAGCACCTGAAAGTGCCCCAGTGGGTAAGAACTGGCCTTCCCAAACTCATCATTTTGGTGGAATATGAAGAGTGAACTAGAAATAAAACAAGTACAAGAGAGAATCACACTTTGTAAAAGTAGATATTCTTTAGTAAAATAACTGCATTATCATCTACATATGCACACGTATAATATACTGTATGTACAGATACACACACATATAATTATGCAAATAAGTGAACAAGTGCACTTCCATGTGCATGTTTACGTATGAAAACAGGAGTATGCATATACTCTACATATACAGAACATACCTAATCTACACACGCACGTGGTGGAGATGAACGAGGATTAAAATATGAAGATCACCAAACATGACTGAAATGTTAGATAACTTCAGAAAGCAGGATTCACCAAATCCTCTGCTGCTGTTCAGCCTTTTTTTTATTCTGAAGAGACGGTCTCGGCAGTGTGCCAGGGCGTCACACAGCTCACAGCAACCTCCAACTCCTGGAGACCAGCTGAGACTACAGGCGCTCACCACAATGCCCAGCTATTGTTTTGTTGCAGTTTGGCCGGGGCCGGGGTTCGAACAGGCCACTCTCGGTACATGGGACCAGCGCCCTGCCCACTGAGCCACAGGGGCCACCCTTTCTTTGTTTGAGACAGAGTTTCACTTTGTTGCCCTCGGTAGAGTGCTCTGGCAGCACAGCTCACAGCAACCTCAAACTCTTGGGCTTGAGCCATTCTCTTGCCTCAGCCTCCCAAGTGTCTGGGACTACAGGCGCCCACCACAACGCCCGGCTATTTTGTTGTTGTTGTTGTCGCAGTTGTCATTGTTTAGCTGGCCCGAGCCGGGTTCGAACCTGCCAGCCTCGGTGCGTGTGGCGTACGTAACCACTGTGCTATGGGTGCCGAGCCCTGCTCAGCCTTTCTGGTGTAGAAAGCAAATCTTGTAGGACAAAAAGGCTTCAAAGTCTGTGTGCGACTGGGAAAGAGCCCGTGGGAAGGTGGCTTGCCCCACAGGCCGCTACAATCCCAGGCACTGCAGTACCGACCAGGCACCCAGCCTGGGACCCGCAGCCATTCTCCGCAAGGATTGCAGGGGAGCAAATGCTCAGGGGTGGCAGGGACAGGGCACCTAGTGCCGGGCACTTAGTCCAAGAGCCTAGAGCCATAGTGAGGGCCTTCGGGAGCCAGGACTGAGGGTCCACACGGCCCACAGACAGGGCCCTCGGGGTGCAATTCAACCACTGCTGGCGGCCCTGGGACACCTGACATGTGGGCCCCCTGACCACTGCCCTGCCCTTATGGCCACCTTGGGGGACTGTGGGAGGCTGAGCCCCGTGAGACCCAGGGGCACTCAGGTCCGCAGAGAGTGGGGCCCAGGTGGCCTGATGGGGGAGGGGGGCACAATCGATCCTTATCCCAGCCTCCTCCGGGTGCCGGGAACTGGAAGTGACATCAACTGACTTCCGGGTGGGGGGCTGACAGAAGCGAGGGCCTTGCTCGGAGGTCCGGGCTTCACATCGGCGGAAAGACAGGCTCTCGCTCTGTCAGGGGTGAAGGTGAGATGCAGAGGGAGGACTGAGGAGGCCCCCACTCCAGGTACAGGGACCTCCGTAATCCAGTTCTCACCCTGCTGTGGGCCCCCCGAGACCCACGTGTGAGGCTGGGCCCCTCCCCCACCTTCCTCAGGGCGCTGTGGGAGTCACAGCCTGGTGGGACGAGACGGGTGGCCGCTCGGGCCCGAAGGGAGGAGCTAGAGGCCCCCACTACATCCCCAGAGTGGCTCACAGTCCCTCCTTGTCCCTGACCCCGCGTCCCCAACCCCCATCCTGTTGCACCCCTTCGGTCGGTCCTCGGAAGCCCCACAGGTGGGAGGCCGCGGCGGGATGTGACGTCTACTGAGGTCCACGTGGCGGCCTGAGAGAAGCGAGGGCCTGGTTCTGAGTTCCGGGTTGGAGATCCACAGAGGGGAGAGGACCTGGCTCTGTCGGGAGTGAAAGTGAGACGCAGAGAGAGGACTGAGGGGGGCCCCACACAGGTAGAGGGACCCCAATAATCCAGCTCTCCCCTGCTGTGGGCCTGAGCTACCTGTGTGAGGCTGAGACCCTCCCGTGAGCTTTTCCTCAGGGGACTTTGGGAGTCAGAGCCTGGTGAAACTTGGGGCAAACTCTGAGCCTAGGAGCGTGGGGCGGGGGGGTGGTCATTGCTCTGCCACTTTATGATAGGTGGCCCCATAGAAAATTTTGATCCCAGCTGTTAGCTCTGGGAAGCTCCGGGTGGCGGCGAGGGTGGGGGGGCTGGGGCTGGGTGTTATGTCCACTGACTTCCGCTCAGGGGGCTAACAGAGGCAAGGGCCTTGTTCTGAGGTCCAGATGTGTGATTGGCTTAAAGCAGAAGGCCCAGCTCTGTCAGGAGTGAAAGTGAGAAGCTGAGGGAGGACGGAGGAGGCCCCACCCCCAGGTAGAGGGGCCCGGATAATCCAGCTCCACTCCTTCTGGGAGCCCTGGGGAGTATGGGGGCCCGGATGTGAAGTCCACTGACTTCCGCGGGGGCGGGTGGCGGGGTGTCTTACAGAGGCAAGGGGCTCGGTCCAAGGTCCAGACGTCAGGTCAGAGGGGAGAGGGCCCGGCTCTGGTGGGAGGAAGTTGTGACACTGAAGGAGGACTGAAGGCCCCATACAATCACCCCTGTCCCTGCTGTGACCCTGGGAGGCCACAGAAGAAATTTCACAAGGAGGCGCATCCCGAGTTCAGCTGGGGAATCTGAGGGGTGAAGCCGCAGGTCAGCAGGGGACTGTGGGCCCAGGGCCTGCCAGGGGTCAAGGGGACACGAGGGAGGACAACACACTCTAGAACACAGGGGACCTTGGCACTGAGAGGCCCTGGGCAGGGTGGCTAGATGTGATGCCTCTGTGCTTCTGCCTTCAGAGTGTGGGAGGAGATGGCCTTGGTCCAAGAGAGTCATGGAGCCAACAGAGGGGGGAGTCCCGGGTTGGGCAGGAATCACAGGGGGAACGTTGGTGAGGACTGAAGGCACAAGGTGCTGTCACCTCCCCCAGAAGAAGGGCCGGCTGAGAGCCGGTCCTCTACTGTTCTCAGACCTGGGAGGCCCTGGCAGGGTTGCATATGGCGTGGCTCCTTTCTGGCACGAAGTTGGGGGCGCAGTACTCAGGGAGATGAGCACTTTGGTCCCTGAGTGAGGACAACTAGCAGAGGAAAGAGTCCCAGGATCTGTCAGGCCCAAGCTGTGCCCCTAGGGAGGACTGAAAGTGCCCTCAGCTGACAACACAACCAGAGGCCCCACAGAAATCAGCCCCCGCCCTGATAACAGCCCTGGACAGCCTGGGCAGGGTCAGGCTGAGATTCCCTCTCTTATATCTGGTTCCGTGGTCCTAGGAAGGCAAAGCCTTGGTCTGAGGGGGCTGCACCCAGCTGAGCAGAGAGAGGATCCCAGGCCCTGCCAGGACTCAAGGTGAGGACTAAGGGGACCTCATTCACCTAACACGCAGGACCCAGCTGTGCTGTCCCCCTCATGTCAGTTGGGGAAATACGCAGAGAGTGGTGGGTGAATGGCCTCCCCTCACTTCTTCTGGTGACTCGGGAAGACAGGGCCTTGTTTTAGGGAGGTGGCCTCGGGTCAACAGATGGAGGCTCCTGCAGGCATCCAGGTGAGGACCAAGCAGGATCCACAGGATCCCACTAAATCTTTCTGTCCTCTCTAGGATGCCCCCGGCCAGCTGTGGCCAGATGTGCGGCCCACCCATGACCTTCTGCTCCATCTCAGGGATGTGAGCCCTTGCTCTGAGAGTTTCTCAGGCCAGCAGAGGGGTGGGGTGTAGGGTCCACAGGAGAAAGGTGAGGGTCCTGCGTGAGCATGGAGGGGACCATCCACCCCAGGACAGGGGAGACCCGGTAGAGACTGGCCCATCTGCCTATTTTCAGACCCGGAGCCTCGTGCTCTGCCAGCCTGCTGCTCCTTGAGGCAACATCTCCTTCCTCCTTCAGGTGTTCAGGGGACCGGCTAAGCAGGACAGGAACCCTGGGAGGCCACCCGAGCACCAACTTTAGGAGAAAGCCTGTAGGTTGGACTTCGTTAAAGCCCTAAGGTGTGATTCTTACTGAGGCCACTGACATGCTGACTCTCTCCCCAGGCCAAGCTCCTGCCTGCTGTCCCTAAGCAGAGTCATCATGCCTCGCCACCGCCACCACCATCCCAGGAATCATCGCCGCAGACGTGAACATCGGGCCCAAGGAGAGGTGCAGGCCCCAGAGGATGCACAGGGTCCCAGTGCTCAGGAGGAGGAAGCGGCTGCCTCCTCCTCTGCTGTGGTCCCGGGCACCCTGGAGGAGGTGCCAGCTGGTGCCACAGCGAGTCCTCCCCAGAGTCCTGAAAGAGCCTCCTCCTCCCACACTGGCCTGGCCCCCACTCTTGAGCGCCAGTCCAGTGACGGCTCCAGCAGCCAGGGAGCAGAGGGGCCAAGCACCTTGCTGGAGCTGGCAAACCACGAATCCTTGCTGCAAGATGCCATAGAAGATAAGATATCTGATTTGATTCATCTCCTGCTGTTCAAGTATCGAATGAAGGAGCCCATCACCAAAGAAGAAATGCTGAATAGTGTCATCCAAGATTACAGAGATCATTTCTCTGAGATCTTCAGGGAAGCCTCCGATTGCTTGCAGCTGATCTTTGGCGTTGACGTGAAGGAAGTGGAGCCTGCCAGCCACTGCTACGTCCTCGTCACCTCCGTGGGCCTCACCTACCACGAGGAGCTGAATGATGAGTACAGCCTGCCCAAGGTTGGCCTCCTGATAATGATCCTGGGTTTGATCTTCATGGAAAACAACTGCGCCCCAGAGGAGGTCATCTGGGATGCTCTGCGTGTGATTGGGGTGGAGCCTGAGAGGGAGCATTACATCTATGAGGAGCCCCGGAAGCTCATCACCCACAACTGGGTGCAGGAAGGTTACCTAGTATACCAGCAGGTGCCCCAGAGTGATCCTGTGCGCTATGAGTTCCTGTGGGGTCCGAGGGCCCTTGCTGAAACCACCAAGATGAAAGTCTTGGAGTATGTGGCTAAGATCAATGGGACCAATTGCAGGTCCTTCCCACGCCTGTATGAAGAGGCTCTGAGAGATGAGGAAGTGGGAGAGGGTGCAGGAGTTGCTGCCGGGGGTGAAGGGTGGGCCAGGGCCAGTGAGTAACAAGGGCCCCTTCCACTAGCTTCTCTGACCAATCAGAAATGAGGTTTTTTTTTTTGTTTTTGTTTTTTTTCCCCCTGTGTTTGAGGAGAGTAGTGGCCAGGGGCCTGAGTATATTGGGGAAACCACCAGTCTATAACTTTTTTGTGCTCTGTTATATTGGGGTGATTGAGAAATTGATCTGTTTTCCTTTTGAAACATTTCAAATTTTATTCTAAGTTGGAGAATGATGTTGATCTCTTTTGTAATATTGCTTATCAAAAGTAAGACTTTGCTATTTTATAAAACAAATTGGGAAGGCTTTCATTTTGTTTAGTTATCTGGAACGAAATTGGAATTTTATCCAAATAAGAATTTTCTTAGAAACATGAAAGAACTTTGCATTCAAATATATGTAGTTATGAAATAAATAAAGTTTAAAGATGGTTATTGCTTGGCATCTTATCCCTTTTTACCTTCTTTTCAATAAAATTCCTATATACTTGTCCATGTGGAGTGAACTTGCTTGGCTTACCTGAGAGTGTAGGAGGAATTTAAGGTCCATAAATAAGGCCCACTGCTCACTGGCACATTTGTTCCGCAAATATTCATCGAGCATCTGCTCTTTGGAAGGCCCTGGGTTAATGGAGACACCAGGAATAGCCAGGCCCACCCTCAGCCATAGGATTATGGAGTCTAGGGGCTGCAGTCGCATACTGAGGCTGGTGAGCTGTCCCCTATGTCCTAAAGGACAAGTAAGGGAAAGGCTGAGGGTGTGGGGCTTCTGGTGAGAGCAATGGGGAGCGAATGCCCCAAGCCAGGGTGGTTTGGGGACTTTGGAAAACCGCAGTTCCTTCTGTGGGTATTGGTTGTAAGGAATCTGGGTGGTGGCAGGTCCAGGCTCTCAGGGTGGCTCGTGACCTAAGTCTGAGAGCAAAGCGGGGAATAGAAAACTGCCCTGAGCAGTCCCATGTCCATGGTGGCTAAAGCAGAGGAATGTCCACCTGGGGCAGGTGTGGACGTCCTGCAGTCTCGTCCCAATTAAGAACCAAGTGATTGATTCCCATCTGCAGGGATTTCCTGAGTGATAAAGATTTCTTATAAATAAGCCTGAGAACCAATGCCCGGAAGTCAGATGACCCCAATAGAGAAACGTTTCAATTAGGTTACCTTTGTGTACTTTGGACACCTCTAAGCAAGGGTTAGAGGTTTGATGGGGTGAGCACATTGCAAGAACTGTGTGATTCATGCCCGTCTTCGGCAGGGATTTCCTGAGAGATAGGGGACAATCGTCCATACAGTGAGGCCCGAAGCCACAGGACAGGTACTCATCTGCCCGGTGGGAGAACCAGAGCCAACGTTTTAGTTAGGTTATTTCAAGTGTAAGTTGGCCGGTTATATACAAAGGACTGCATTCTGGGTGGTGACGAGGAAAGAAAACAGCAGTTTGGCTGGACAAGCAGCTAGGAGGGAAGGAGGGGGTTGGTCCTTGACTCAAATTCCAGGAGCTTTGAACTGTATCCAGTTGGGGAGGACTCACTCTGCACATCCAAATTTGGAGGTACATCCTCTAAGAGGGAATACTCAGTGAATTTTACTAATTAATGTCCTTTCTGGGCAGACTGATAATTCGATGTCCTATTGAGCTGCATATTCTGTGACACACCCTGGAGAACAA
The DNA here is from genome assembly GCF_027406575.1 of Nycticebus coucang. Lineage (NCBI taxonomy): Eukaryota > Metazoa > Chordata > Mammalia > Primates > Lorisidae > Nycticebus > Nycticebus coucang. The sequence goes on from NC_069804.1 coordinate 180,666,528, forward strand.
CAATGACATGCCAGAGTGGTGGGGTCGGGGACCGAATGATATTAGAAGTAACAGGCATCTGCCATGTATCACAGATCCAGCACACACCGGGCGCTGGGCCAGGGGCCTTGCATACACTGTGCACATCCCAGCGGCCCTACTGGACAGGGCTTATCGATCTCATGTCACAGGTGATCTGGATCCACAGACCATTCATTAAGGAAATCCCTCGCCAAGTTCTCATAAATATGGACAGGAGATTGTAACTGGAGGTCCACAGGGTATGTCTATCTCCTAGAACTAAAATCTGTTTGTTTCCACACTAATAACAAATTACAAGTTTATCTTTACAGGCACATAACGGACAAGACAGGATCAGACATTCTTTCACCTACCCAGGGACAGCTACATAATTGATGCTAATACGTGCCAGATCACTGCTTGTGACAACAGAGAGGGTTCTTGACCCTGTGCAAGAAAAATTTCATGCAGGGTCACACTGTCCAAGAAGAAATTTATTAAGGACAGAGTGTAGAAAGTGTAGTATACTCTCCAAGATGGTAGAGAGCTGACTTCTCCAATTAGGAACAGTGTCACCCCAGGGTAAAGGTCTGTTCTTTTATATTAAATCTTAATGCTGTGCTAAACTAGGGGAAGAATATTTATGGATTTTCTGGGAAAAGGGTGGAGAGTTCCTAGAACTGGGAATTCTCCCACTTCTTGACCTTATAACGAAACTTCCGGGATGGTCCATTGCAGTCGTAAACTGTCGTGGTGCTGGTGGGTGCGATTTTTACTATGTTAATGAGGGTAGTTCATTTAGGGACACTGTCACCTCAACTGTGTTCATGTCCCAAGTCAACGAATGTCTCCCCTTTTTCCTTAGATGAAGATGATATGGCTAAAGAGGGTCCCCGTCGGGTGCGTTTGTCTTAGCTAAGCATGTTCACATCCTTGTGACTTTCTTCTTCCCTCGGCCTTCTCCTTCTGACCCCTGCCCTCAGAGCCTGCAGGGTGTCTGACTCCTGCCTCAATGCTTCCTTCCCTTCCTTTTCCCTTCTAACATTCTCGTTCCCTTAAGTAAAATGTAGAGTTCATGGGCCTCAAAAGAATGTAACCATTTTGCCTCACAAACACCCCCCAACCCTCACCGTTTTCTTTTCTTTCTCTTTGTATGCCTGTAAATGCCAAAGTTCCCCAAATCCCCTTCAGAAAAACACCCACAGATCTGTCCATGCTTCATGTTTTTCCCAGGTGCATCCTCAACTGTGGCTTAATAAATGTTCATTTGGTCTCTTATTTGGGTCAATAATGTACAGTTGTATGGGTTGCAGCCCATGTATAGACTCATGGATGCAGCACACAATCATGACACAAACAGCACCATCACCTGCCCCCAACAAAAACCCTACATGTTCTATTCGTCCTTTGTACTTATACCCCCTCTCCACATGTAACCCAGGCAACCACTCATCTGTTCTTCACCATTTCCGTTTTCTCTTTTCAAGGATGTCATAGGGATAGAACAATAGAGTAGGTAACTTGTTGAGACTGGCTCCTTTCTCGTAGCAAAACACCTGTGAGTTTGATGCAAGTTGTTGTGTACAGCAATAGAGCATACGTTTTTAATTCTGAGCAGTATACTCCATACTATGGAGGCACCAATAGTTCATTCTCCATTCACCCGTAGAAAGACATTTATGGAATTTCCAGGTTTTGACAAATATGAATAGAGCCTTTATAAACATTCATATATAGGCTTTCATGTGAATGTAGTTTTCATTTGTCCAAGGAGGGGGACTGTGGAATCATGTGGTAAGTGTGTGTTTGTAAGAAAATACCAAGTCATTGTCCACATTAGTCACGTCATTCCAGAATTCCCACTAGCAACGTGTGACATTTCATGTTGTTCTTCATCCCTGCTAGTGTCAGTTGCTTTTAAAAAATTCTAGGCATTTTCAAATATGCGTTATGATATCACAACTTGGTTTAATTTGCATTTCTCTAATAGATGAGATGTGAAACAATTTTTCGCGTGCTGACTTGTTTTGTGTATGTCCACTTTGATAAAGTGCCTATGGATAGCTTTTGCCCATTGAAACAGATGGTTGTGTGTATGAAATGAATTCGTGGAAGCCATTGTTTTGGACTAGGCTCCTGCCCCAGGCCTCAGCAGACCAGATCAAATCAGAATGGAGTGACTCTTGCTGACTGCCAGGTAATCAAAGTTACCAGTTTAACACGGGACACTTCAAAAACAAAAACAAAAACAAAACAAAACCCAAAGATTTCTACCAACCAGTCAGAAGGGACCCAGTTTACATTAGCAGGCAGGAGAAGAAAGTTCCTTCTCTTTGAACGCTGTAAGGAAAGCCACTTTGAAATGACCAATCCCCTTTCTGTTCTCTGAATTTGCTTCCCTCAGTCCTCGTTTGCCTGTAAAACAAAACGCTTCTGCTTAGTTCATGGGTACACCCATTCTATTTTATACATGAGACATTGCCCCATTCTAGAATTGGAAAGAAAAGCCAGTTAGATACTCCAGAGGTTGAGATGGCTTGATCCCAGACAGTCAAGCCTGCGCTGAGCTATGATTGTGCCACTGCACTCCAGCCCAGGCAACAAAGTGAGACTTCTATGTAAATAACCGGTTCAGTTAGATCTTTAAACTAAATTTGGTATAATTTTGTTATTTGACACATGTTTTCTATTTTTTTGAGATATTTAGGGCTCTATATTCTTCATAACAGGCGTTTCTTGGATATATGATTTGCAAATATTTTTTCCAGTCTGTAGTTTGACTTTTTATCCTCCGATCAGTGTCTTTCTCGGAGTTGAAGTTTTAATTTTGAGAAAGGCCAATATAGCATTTTTTTCTTCGTGAATCAATGCATTTGGTGTCATGTTTAAGACCTCTTTGCCCAATTTCAGGCCGTTAATATTTTATCCTATTTTCGTTAAATTTTTATAGTTTATGTGGAATATTTAGATCTATAATCACCCTTGAGTTAATTTCTGTATAAAGTATGAGGATTGTTAATGGTTTCTTTTTGTTTTTCCTTATGGATTTTAAATTCCTTTAATATCACTTGTTGAAAAGGCTAACATTTTTCTTTTTCCTTTCTTTTCTTTCCTTTTTTTCTTTGTCTTTTTTTGAGACAGAGCCTCAAGCTGTCACTCTGGGTAGAGTGCAATGGCATCACAGCTCACAGCAACCTCCAACTCCTGGGCTCAAGTGATTCTCCTGCCTCTTCCTCCCAAGTAGCTGGGACTACAGGCGCCACCACAATGCACGGCTATTTTTTGTTGCAGCCATCATTGTTGTTTGGTGGGCCCAGGCTGGATTCGAACCTGCCAGCTCAAGTGTATTTGGCTGGCACCTTAGCTGCTTGAGCCATAGGGGCCGAGGGAACATTTTTCTTTACTTTTTTCTATGTTTGAGACAAGAGTCTCACTCTGGCACCCTGGGTAGAGTGCCGTGACATCATAGCTCACTGCAAACTCTTGGGCTCAGGCAATCCTCTTGCCTCAGCCTCCAGAGTAGCTGGGACCATAGGTGTGTATCATTAAGCCCAGCTGAGGCCAACATTTTTCAAATAAATTATCTTTATTCCTTTCTGAACGATCCTTTGGCCATAACTGTGTGGGTGTCAGTCTATTTACAAACTGTTTATTCTATTCCATTAATCTATAGGTGTATCCCTTAGCCAATTCCATATTTTCTTGATTATTGAAGGCTAATAGTAAATCTTAAAATTGGGTAGCATAATTCTCCCATGGTAACTGCATTTTTTAAAGTTGTTTTAAGTATTTTAGTTTCTTTGCCTTCCATCAACTTTTTGAATGGGCTTGTCTACATCTATAATAAAATACTAACACTACTCGATCGGAGTCACTTTCAACCTGTAAATCACTTTGGTAAGAATTCTCATTTTAAACGAGGCTTTCGGTCCATGAACACCATATGGCCATTTATTTGATTCTGCCCCCTTTGAGTTTTTTATCAGCAATTTATACTTTTCTCTATACATATACATACCTGACTTGTTAGCTATATACCAAAGCATTTCATTTTAAACTCTATTAAAAGTGATATTTTCAAAAAGGTGTTTTGCAGTATTCATAGTCACTTCTTATTTCAACTCGGACATGTAAGGAGCTTGGAAGTCTCTCTGGCATTAACACAAGCAAAAGGGTGGACGAATGGAAAACCAACACGTTTCTTAGGTCCATAAGAAAGGTGAGGCCACAGGGCAAGCTGCTGCCCCAAACTGAGAGACGGGCCTGTACAGATAATCACGATGTTGTAGACCGGAAGCCCAGCAGACAAATACTCGGGAACTGATACCAAGGTAGGAAAACTCAGTCTGTAGATGATGAAGTGCTGGAGCGTCAGTATGAGCAAGTTTGAGAGTTAAAAACTCCAGGGGACTCCAGGGGACACAGTCTTGTGGGGCCAGCACACTGTCCTGCGTTTTACCTGCAGGAGCCCTAGGTGGTTCTCACAGTGAAGAGCAAGAAAAATCCCTCTGTGCTTCCTGCAGGGCAGGGGCCAACTAGCCAGTTAAAAATACACCCAGAGTGGGTGGCGCCTGTGGCTCAGTGAGTAGGGCGCTGGCCCCATATGCAGAGGGTGGTGGGTTCAAGCCCAGCCCCGGCCAAACTGCAACAAAAAAAAATAGCCGGGCGTTGTGGCTGGCGCCTGTAGTCCCAGCTGCTCGGGAGGCTGAGGCAAGAGAATCGCGTAAGCCCAAGAGTTAAGAGGTTGCTGTGAGCCGTGTGACGCCACGGCACTCTACCCAAGGGCGGTACAGTGAGACTCGGTCTCTACAAAAAAAAAAAAAAAAATACACCCAGAGTATAATGTTCTTATTAGGCCCTTCCCTCGAGAGACAGTGTTTTTTCAGAGTCTATCCTACTGGCTTCGCACCAGACTCTAATCAACCTAGGGGAAGGAAAATATCCAATTACAACACCCTCTAGCCTTCCAGACTCTCCTCAGGGGGAAAGAAAACAAAACTGAGAAGCACCAGGGAAGGCTACAAGTCCAGGACACACCGGCCTCCGACACTGACTGCTAACCATTAGGATTATAGCAAACTTCACTTCCCTCCTCAACTCACCACCACATCCTTGGGCAAAGAAATGAAAAGAACTGACTGTGTATGGCAGCCCATGTCGATCAGGTCCCTAAGGACAACCAAAGACAACAGAGGAGGCAAGAGAAAGGACAGCACAGGCAAGTTTAACCTTGATGCCTACAGCTACAGAAAACAGTAAACACAGGATAGCTCCTGTGGCTCAAAGGAGTAGGGTGTCGGCCCCATATGCCAGAGGTGGTGGGTTCAAACCCAGCCCGGCCAAAAACTACAAAAATAAAAGAAAGAAAAGAAAACAGTAAACACAGCCAGATAAACATATAGCCTCATACTAATGGCCTATTTACATCAGTTCCTTTTTTGGGGGGGAGAGGCGATTCCTTGAGGGTACAAGAAACCAGGTTGCACTGATTGCATCTGTTAGGTAAAGTTCCTCTTAGAATCGTGTCTTGCCCCCAAAAGGTGTGGCACACACCAGGACCCCACCCACTTCCTCCTTCCCTCTCTCAGCTCTTCCTTTCCCCCATCCCTCCCTCCTTCTTTCTCTGTCTACTCTCCCCTTCCCCCACCCACATCGTATCATTAATTGTCATTAATTGTCCTCATATCAAAATTGAGTACATAGGATTCATGCTTCTCCATTCTTGTGATGCTTTACTAAGAATAATGTCTTCCACTTCCATCCAGGTTAATACGAAGGCTGTAAAGTCTCCATTTTTTTAGTGGCTGCATAGTATTCCATAGTATACATATGCCACAGCTTGTTAATCCATTCCTGGGCATTTAGGCTGTTTCCATATTTTGGCGATTGTAAACTGAGCTGCAATAAACAGTCTAGTTCAAGTGTCCTTATGATAAAAGGATTTTTTTCCTTCTGGGTAGACGCCCAGTAATGGGATTGCAGGATCAAATGGGAGGTCTAGCTTGAGGGCTTTGAGGGTTCTCCATACTTCCTTCCAAAAAGGTTGTATTAGTTTCCAGTACCATCAGCAGTGTAAAAGTGTTCCCTTCTCTCCACATCCACACCAGCATCTGTAGTTTTGAGATTTTGTGAGGTGGGCCATTCTCATTGGGGTTAGATGGTATCTCAGGGTGGTTTTGATTTTCATTTCTCTAATAATTAGGGACACTGAGCATTTCTTCAGATGTTTGTTAGCCATTCATCTGTCTTCTTTACGGAAGGTTCTATTCTCTTGCCCATTGATGTATGGGATTGTTGCAGTTTGTTCTTTTTTGTTAGTTTTTGGCCAGGGCCAGGTGTGAACCTGCCACCTCCAGTATATGAGGCCAGTGCCCTACTGCTTTGAGCCACAGGTGCCACCCGAGATTCTTGGCTTTTTTCATGTGGATTAATTTGAGTTCTCTATAAACCCTAGCTATCAAGCTTTTGTCTGATTCAAAATATGCAAATATCCTTTCCCATTGTATAGGTTGTCTATTTGCTCTTCAGCTGAACAGAAGCTTTTCACTTTAATTATGTTCCATTTGTTTATTTTTGTTTTTGTTGCAATTGCCACGGCAGCCTTCTTCATGAAGTCTTTCCCCAGGCCAATATCTTCCAGTGTTTTTCCTATGCTTTCTTTAAGGATTTTTATTGTTTCATGCCTTAAATTTAAGTCCTTTATCAATCTTAAATCAATTTATGTAAGTGGAGAAAGGTGTGCGTCCACATTCAGTCTTTTACATGTGGATATCCAGTTCTCCCAGCATCATTTATTGAATAGGATTCTTTCCCCCAGTGTGTATTCTTGTATGGTTTATCAAAGATTAGGTTGTTGTAAGATGTTAGTTTCATTTTCTGGTTTTCTATTCGATTCTAAATGTCTATGTCTCTATTTCTGTGCCAGTAGCATGCTGTCTTGACCACTATGGCTTTGTAGTATAGCCTAAAATCTGGTATGCTGATGCCCCTGGCTTTGTTTTTATTACTAAGAACTGTCTTAGCTATATGGATTTTTTTTCTGGTTCCATATAAAATGCAGAATCATTTTTTCCTAGTCTTGAAAGTATGATGTTGGTATTTTAATAGGTATGGCAATGAATCTGTAGATTGCTTTGGGAAGTATAGCTTTTAACAATGTTGCTTCTTCCCAGCCATGAGCATGGTATGTTCTTCCATTTGTTAATATCCTCTGCTATTTCCTTTCTTAGGGTTTCATAATTTTCCTTATAGGGGTCCTTCACCCCTTTGTTAGGTATGTTCCTAGGTATTTCATTTTCTTTGAAGCTATGGTGAAGGGAGTTGTGTCCTTAATTAGTCTCTCATCTTGGCAGTTATTGGCATATACAAAGGCTGCTGACTTGTGGACATTGATTTCATATCTTGAGACATTAGTGTATTTTTTGATGACTTCTAGGAGTCTTGTGATTGAGTCTATGGGGTTCTCTAGGTATAAGATCATGTCGTCAGCAAAGAGGGAGAGTTTGACCTCCTCTGCTCCCATTTGGATGCCCTTTACTTCCTTGTCTTGCCTAATTGTATTGGCTAGAACTTCCAGCACTATGTTGAATAGTAAAGGTGGCAGAGGACAACCTTGTCTGCTTCCAGTTCTAAGAGGAAAAGCTTTCAGTTTTACTCCATTCAGTAAAATATTAGCTGTGGGTTTGTCATAGATAGCTTCAATCAGTTTTAGAAATGTGCCACCTATGCCTATACTCTTCAGTGTGCTAATTAGAAAAGGATGCTGGATTTTATTGAATGATTTTTCTGCATCTATTGAGAGGACCATATGGACTTTGTTTTTGCTTCTGTTGATGTGGTGAATAACATTTATGGACTAGCATAGGTTAACCCAGCCTTGCATCCCTGGGATGAAACCTACTTGATCATGATGTATGACTTTTTGGATGATAAGCTATAATCTATTGGTTAGGATTTTGTTGAGAATTTTTGTATCTATATTCTTTAGTGAAATTGGTCTGAAGTTCTCCTTTTGAGTTGGGTCTTTTCCTGGTTTTTGTGTCAGGGTGGTGTTTGCTTCATAGAACATATTGGGGAAGATTCCTTCCTCCTCAATTTTTTGGAATAATTTCTGCAGTATGGGAATAAACTCTTCTTTGAAGGTTTGATAGAATTCTGGTGTGAAGTCATCCGTCATCCGGACCAGGGCATTTTTTTGTTGGAAGATTTTTTTATTGTTTCTTTGCTCTCGGTGCTTAAAATTGGTCTGTTCAGGAGCTCTATTTCTTCCTGGCTAATTCTAGGGAGAGGGTGTGATTCCAAATATTGATCCATTTCCTTCACATTGTCAAATTTCTGGGCATAGATAGTATTCAGAGATAATCTCTTGTATTTCTGTGGCATCTCCTGTTATTTCACCTTTATCATTTCTGGTTGAGGTTACTAGAGATTTTACTTTTCTATTTTTAGTTAATCTGGCCAAAGGTTTATCTATTTTATTTATTTTTTCAAGAGACTAAGTCCTTGTTTCATTAATTTTCTGAATGATTCTTTTTTTTTTCAATTTCATTGATCTCTGATTTAATTTTGGATATTTCTTTTCTTCAACTGGGTGTAGGCTTAGATTGTTCTTCTTTTTCCAATTCCATAAGATGGCTTGATGCACTCTCTGTTTTTCGAATGTAAGCATCTAAAGTGATAAATTTTCCTCTTAGAACTACTTTCGCAGTATCCCACAGGTTTTGGTAGCTTGCACCTTCATTGTTGTTATGCTGAAGGAATTTAATGATTTTCTCTTTTATTTATTCCTGCACCCAACTGTCATTCAACAGATGGCTGTTTAATTTCTATGCCTTTGTGTGTGGTTGAATGTTTTTGTTGGAGTTGAGTTCCATCTTTAGTGCCTTGTGGTCTGAGAAGATAAAAGGTAAATTTTCAATTCTTTTGATTCTGTTGAGGTTTGTTTTGTGTCCTAGGATGTGATCAATTTTGGAGAATGTTCCATGGGGCAATGAGAAGAATTATATTCTTTATCTTTGGTATGGAGTGTTCTGTATGCATCTATCAAGCACAGTTCTTCTGGGGTCTCATTTAAGTCCCTTATATCTTTGTTTAATTTCTGTTTAGAGAATCTGTCCGGCTCTGTAAGAGGAATGTTAAAGTCCCCTGAAATTATGGTGTTATAGGATAGCATATTGTTCTGACTGACCAGAATAAGGTCTGTTTCAAGAATCTGGGAGCATTTAAATTGGGTGCACAAAAATTTAGAATTGAAATGTCTTCTTTTTGTATTTTTCCCTTGACCAATATAAAGTGACGATCTTTGTCTTTTTTGACTTTGGTTGCTTTAAATCCACATGTATCTGAAAATGAGATTGCAACCCCTATTTTTTTCTGAATTCCATTTGCCTGAAAAATTGTCTTTCAACTTTTAACTCTGAGTTTTAATTTGTCTTTTGAAGCTAGGTGTATTTCCTACAGACAGCATATGGATGGCTTGTGTTTTTAATCTAACCAGACAATCTATGCCTCTTTAGTGGGGGATTCAAGCTGTTAACATTTATTGAGATAATTGAGAAGTGTGGCAGGGTTCTATTCATCTTATTTTGTGAGAGTCCATTGCTTAGTTTTATCTTTTGCATCATTGTGGAAGTTAGGTTCTGTCCTTGAATTTCTGAGTTCTTACTTTGCTGTTGATCCATTGTGATGGTCAGTGTGTAGATATTTGCCTGTATGTGGACCTGCCCAGCCCAAATCTGTGCTGTTCAAGGGCCTATAGTTAGGATTTTATAATCCATATTTTCTGCAGACTTTTGAATCTCTCATGTCGTCATAATCCTGAAGTGCTTCGTCTATTCGAGGAGATACATATAAAGGACTCTGATAAGTACTCTCACCCTTGACATAAAAAATTAGAGGTTCCTGAAGTATTTCCTATAGGGCTGGTCTTGAGGTGGTGAATTTCCTCAATGTTTGCATATCAGTAAATGATTTGATTTCTCTGTCAATTTAAAGCTTAGCTTAGCAGGATATAGAATTCTGGGCTGGAAATTGTTCTGTTTAAGTAGATTAAAGGTAGATGACCATTGTCTTCTGGCTTGAAAAGTTTCATTAGAGAAGTGTGCAGTCACCCTGATGGATTTTCCCCTGTAGGTCAACTGGCATGTATTCCTGGCAGCTTGCAGAATCTTTTCTGTTGTCTTGACTTTGAACACATTTGTTACAATGTGTCTTGGAGAAGCTCTGCCAGAGTTGAGGTGACCTGGGGTCCAACATCTCTCTGAAAGGAGTGTGTCAGAATCTCTGGTGATATTTGGGAAATTTTCATTTATAATATTCTCTTGTATGGCTTCCATTCCTCTGGGGCATTCTCATTCCCCTTCTGGGATACCTGTAACTCATATGTTTGAATGCTACATAAAGTCCCCTAATTCTGTCACTGAACATTCTGCTTTCTCTATCTTTTTTTGTTCTGCCTCTTTAACTATCTGAGTTATCTCAATGGTCTAATCTGTTGTTGATACTTTCTATTGCATCTTTAAGTTCCCTAATTGACTGCTTCAATTCCTTGAGCTCTGCTATATACTTTCTATATTCTTCATGTTGTTCATCTCTTATTTGATTCTGTTTTTGGATTTCCTTTTGTTTATTTTCCACTTTATCAGCAGTTTCCTTCATTGTTTCCATCATTTCCTTCATTGTTTTCATCATGTGTATTCTAAATTCCTCTTCTGTCATTTCTAACATTTCTTTATAGGTGGAATCCTCTGAAGTAGCTGCATCACAGTCCTTTGCCGGTGCTGGCTTGGGTGGGGGGTTGTGCTCTGGACTGGTTTTTCATGTTGCTGAGATGTTTCTGCTTGAGTGTTTCTCTTGAGTGTTTTCTTTTATCTGTTTCCTTGCCCTAATTTTCCTTTCACTTCCTCTTGCTCTCTAAGTTACCATGCATCTGGCCTAGCTTTCAATGAGTCCTTTTGGTACAGGACCAGAAGGGTGAGGTTGAAGAGCAAAAAGGGAAAAAGATTTAAACAAACAAAAGAAAAAAGAAAACAGAGAAAGGAGAGGGGGTGAATAAAAGGAAATATTGAGAAAATAAAAAGAAAAAAACCAAAACAAACAGAGGCATAGAAAGAGGGAGACAGGAGCGATATCGGTGTACAGTAGGATACTTTGACCCAACCTTAAAAACCCCCAAGCTCTGGTGCTGCGGGTTGGGTGGTTCCATTGAGGTCAGCAGCTCTTTGCCTGCCAGTTCAGACACAGTACCCCACCTCCACCAAGTAGAGAGGAAAGACAAAAATGGTATAAATCAAACCCAAACAATCAAACAGAAAATTTTATGATATAAAATGGGGGGCAAAACCAAATAATAGGGGTAGAAACACTAGATAAAATGAAGTTCTCATTGTTAAAGAAGGCAACAATGGAAGATTATATTTAAACTAGAAAAATGAAGAAAGAAAAAAAAAGAAGTATCTAGAGGGAAATTTAAAAAAAACAAAAACAAAGCAGTATACATGTATATATATATATATATCTTGGTGAATATTGTCTGGGCAACAGGTGATCTTCTGGGTTATGAGATGTTAATCACAATGCTGATACAGCTATACAAGATGGAGACTGGAGGCCTCTGCTGATGTGTCAAACCCTGCAGGGTGGAGAGCCAAAATCTCTCCTCAGCCTGCTTAAAAGGCACTTTAAACTGCTAACCTTGGCTAAGCAGATGCTTTCTTAGGAAAGCACTTGTCACTGGTATCCCTCCTGACGTGGCTGTCCACTTACCTAGTGTGCCAAAACTGGTCTCACTCTATGCCCCTGAGGGCCAAGGCTCTGAGGTGTTTCAGTCCCCACCCATAGGCTGCTCAGTCACTAGATTACTCACCCAAGGTCTCCCGACCAATAGATACTCACTCTGCGATCCTGAGGGCGGAGTTTGCAGGGGAAGTTCTCTCACAATGGTTCTGCTCGTCCCACAGCCGAAGACCATTAGCTCCATTCAGGCTCAGCGGCTCAGTCCACGGCCCTAGACAACACTTAAAGTCCTCCACACTCTCACCCATGTTCTCCCAATTCTCCCAAGGTAGTTCAACTGAATGTGCAGTCCAAAAAAAAAAAAAAAAAAAACGCTGACAGGTAAGGCCTTTTCAGTTTGCAACCTCACTGGTGCAATACTTACAGCCATCAGTGCAATTAGACTGAACAAACACACGCAGCCACTTGCCAGTTCTCCACTGCTTTTGTCCTCCTCAAGGGGTCCAGAAGTCTCTCGCTGACTCCCTGTGTCCCCAAAGGGATGTTTCTGGGCCAATCCCACCAGCCAGAGATGCCTGGAGTCTTCTCTCCCCAGTCTCACCATGCCCAGTTGCAAGAAAGCTGTTACTTGGCTGCCATCTTTCTCCTACCCCCTGAACTCAGTTCTTTTTAATCAGTACATTGTGTCAAGTTTGCAATATTCAATGTCAAAGCACAATAAAAGAGAGCAGGCATCAGATATGGTGGACACGTTGGAATGATCAGACTGGGAATTTAAATCAACTACGGTTCATATTCTAAAAGCTATAATGGAAAAAGTGGATAATGTTTGAGAACAAATGCGTAATCCAAGCAGAAAGATGGAAAATCTTTAAGAAAGAATCAAAAGGAAATGCTAAAAATAAAAATGAAGAATGCCCATGATGGGCCTGTCAGGTAGACTTGGCAGAGCCAAGGAAAGAAGCAGTGAACTTGATTCATTATTATTCGATTATTCCATTATTGAAGAAATGTCAATAGAAATTTCCAATTTTTATTGCCATTATTAGAAAATATGATTTTCATGTATTAAGCTTCTATCTTGCAACCTTGGTAGAACCACTTATTAGTTCTAAGAGCTTTTGTGTCGTTTCCTTGGGATTTGCTTCAGTAAAAGTCATGTCTTCTGAGGCTCAGGACAGTGTTATGGAACCCGTACCATTCGGCATGCCTCCTACTACCTCTTTAATGTTCTTGGCTTATTCCACTACAGTCTCACTACCAACGCTGAATAGCAGTGGTGAGAGGGCACATCCATGCCTTGTTTCTGATCTTAGGGAGAAAGTGCTGTCAACCTGAAATAATCAAAAGGGTCACAATGCAGCATAAATTAGAGTACCCTGAGGGGAAAACTTTGAGGACATGCTTCCCAGAAAGCACAGACTCCAAAGATTGAAGCCAGTGTTCCAAAACATAGAAGTTTGTGATCGTTCATGTAGACAAAGTTCAGGGAAACTTAGCAGAATTTCTACATCTTTCTATGTAAGGCTGGATTCACAGTTACAACGATCTGATTAGTTGAGGTGGCCTTTTCCTTTTGGAAAAGTCCCACACAGAAAATGCAATAGTCACAGGGTCTTGAGCACCATCTGGTCTGAGTTAGGTGCAGGAGAAGAAAAGACCCGGTTAATCCATAACAAATATCAGTGATTGGAAGGGGAAAGTTCTGGTGTCTGGCCTCTCCTAGTCATTTCCATAACAAGAACCCCATGATCATATCAATGTATACAGTTATGATTTAATAAAAAAAAAAAAAGAACAATGCAAAAGTAGTTAATCTATAATCTAAGAAGAGCTGTAAACATTCTACAGGACTTGTCTCCAGGGCTTACCCCCTCCTTGACAGAATAAAATCAGAGGGTCCTGAAATCTTATTTTCTTTTGTAGCATTCAGTCTTTCACTGTAAGGTGTGATATTTGCTCTAGGTCAGTGGTTCTCAACCTTCCTAATGCCGCAACCCTTTAATACAGTTCCTGTGGGTTGCAACCCACAGGTTGAGAACTGCTGCTCTAGGTTTTTGCGGATGTCCTATATTAGTTTTAGTTTAAGTTCCTTTATACTTCTAGTGTTCTGAGAGTTTTGATTGGATTGGCCCCTGGAATTATTCAAAGGAAGACAGACTGTAAACCAATTAGGCTTGCTTGATATGTTCAGTTATATGGGAAACAGTGTCAAATAACAAATGATATTTAGCCTTCTGTGAGCTATCTTTGTGTGGATGCTATGAATATGCCTTCCAGAAAGTGTATGAAATTCCTGGAAATCTGATACGTTATCAGTCATAATTTTGGCCATTATGTTAAAAGGTCCTATGCTTCTGAAACAAATTTCCTTGTCCCGATGTCATTATCATCATGAACTCTTTTTTTTTTTTTTTGAGACAACGTCTCACTTTGTCACCTTTGGTAGAGAGCCTAATGAGATGAGATGGGTAGCTCATTAGTAAGCAGCTCACAGCAACCTCAAACTTTTGGGCTTAAGCGAGTCTCTTGCCTCAGCCTCCCAGTAGCTGGGACTACAGGCACCTGCCACAATGCCTGGCGATTTTTTTGTTATTGTTGTCATTGTTGCTTAGCAGGCCCTGGCCGGGTTTGAACCCACCAGCCCCAGTGCATGTGGCCGGTGCCCTAACCACTGAGCTATGGACCCGGAGCTCACCAAGAACTCTTATCAGATTTTTAACCATGGCTATTTTAAGTCTTTTCACCCACAGATAATTGTTTCCTGAAAGCTTTAGCAAGCAACCATAATGTGAAGTGCTTCCTCTATTCAATGAGATTCACAGAAAGGACTCTGATAAGTGCAGGTTTCTAATAACTATAAGGTCACAACATTCAATCTCAGTAACAATGTCTAGAACTGTAATGAAGAAACTGGTGTCTTCATAAAACTGCTATCCCAAGATCAAACTGAAGAAGAATACAATACACAGGACTAAATGCACTGATGGGGGTAATTTTTTTAAGGTTTTTTTCTTTGAAATTTTTCCAATTCTTTATTTTAATGTTTTGCTCTGCAGATTTAAGGAAACTTACTCTTTTAAGGTATCTCCAGCTTACAGCCATTTGGTAAAGAAGAATTTTGCAAACAAAAGTGGAAACATTAATTTATTTTTCCTATTTGAGTCCCACACAATTTGGAAAGTATTTGTATTCTTGTTTTTTTTTTTTGTTTGTTTGTTTTTTTTAATTCTTTATTAAATCATAACTGTATACAATGATATGATTATGGGGCATCATACACTCACTTCATAAACCATTTGACACATTTTTATCACAGTGGTTAACATAGCCTTTCCGGCGTTATCTCAGTTACTGTGCCAAAACATTTACATTCTACATTTACCAAGTTTCGCAAATACCCCTGTAATATGCACCACAGGTGTGATCCCACCGATTCCCCTCCCTCTACCCACCCCCCCCTTTCCCAGTTCCCCCTATTGTTAAGTTGTAGCTGGGTTATAGCTTTCATGTGAGAGTCCCAAATTAGTTTCATAGTAGGGCTGTGTACATTGGGTATTTTTTCTTCCATTCTTGGGATACTTTACTAAGAAGAATATGTTCCAGCTCCATCCATGTAAACATGAAAGAGGTAAAGTCTCCATCTTTCTTTAAGGCTGCATAGTATTCCATGGTATACATATACCACAATTTATTAATCCATTCGTGGATCGATGGGCACTTGGGCTTTTTCCATGACTTAGCTATTATGAATTGGGCTGCAATAAACATTCTGGTACAAATATCTTTGTTATGTTGTGATTTTTGGTCTTCTGGGTATATGCCCAGCAGAGGAATTACAGGATTGAGAGTCTCCCTACATCCTCCTGGGTAGAGTGCCATGGCGTCACAGCACACAGCAGTCTCCAACTCTTGAGCTTAAGCAATTCTCTTGCCTCAGCCTCTCTAGTAGTGGGACTACAGGCACCGGCCACAAGGCCTGGCTATTTTTTGGTTAGAGTTGTTATTGTTGTCTGGCAGGCCCGGGCTGGATTTGAACCTGCCAGCTCCAGTGTGTAGGAGAGTGAGCACCAGGCTTGTAAGAACAGTTACTGGTTCCTGAGGGAAACGCTGAGAGCAGGACTGTCTCCTGGCTGGCCTGGGAATGGTTTACAGCCTAGGGACGAGCCCTCAAGCGCCTTAGTGCTCTAATGAGATGAGATGGGTAGCTCATTAGTAAGCAGGTGCTTCAGGGTGGGAGTGGAGCCCGCGGGGAAAGAGCACCGAGCGATCCTGAAGCACGTAGTCCTTGTACGTGGGGCCCCCACACCTGTTGTATATCATCTCAATAAGTAGCCACGGCGGAGGTTACTCGAGGCTCTCCTGCACCTCTGGGGAGCCTCACCTCTTGCAAGCTTGTGCTTTCAATCCACGAACCGCTGTTTCCTGCGTGCGGCGCCCGCAACAAAGCGGCCCCAACACCGGTGTATGCGGCTGGCGCCCTAGCCGCTGAGCTACCGATGCCGAGCCGCAGTATAATTTTTTTTTTAATGTTTTCTTTCAGATTAATATGAGGTTACAAACAATTGGTTAGGATGTTTGCATTTGTTAGGAGCATAACTGATTTTACTAGTTCAATAATGTAATAAGTTGCCCTCTTCATAGCAGGACACTGATAGAAGTACTGGTTATAGTAACAAGGCTTCCCCTGGGATGCTGTATGTGAGAAGGTACGTAGACTGCCTGGCTTCAAGGGTTCCCAGCCTCGTAATGAGAAAAAGGTCACTTCCTGACAGGTCCCGGAACTTCAAAGTATGTAGTGGACCTTGAGAAGAGAAGAATTCACCCCCAAACACAGGTACTGCAGGTGAAGTCACATGTCTGCCCTGGTTTGGCTTCGTAGCTTCAAGAGGATTTTTAAAGTCCAATCCAGCATTCTTTGTCAAAAGTTCAAGCAAGCAAACCGAAGAAAACCTCCGTTTGCTAGACACTAACCATTCTGCACATAATCGTCAGGCCGTGCTTGACGAGACTAAACTTATTTTGCAGACAAAGTCATCTTACTCTGATTATCCAAATGGAGATGACTGAAGAGAAAAATTGTGATTCTGAAGAAAACTATGGCACATTAAATATGAAATTTCCAATTCAGAACAAAAATTTTACTTTATTATATCTGAAACAAGAAGCAGTACCATCAAAGTGTGTGCCTAACCTATGGACACAGCGTGGCTATATCAAAGGCAGCGTGCTACCCCAGCAGTGAAGAAACCTGCAGAGAAAGAGGTGATGAGATTGTGAAAGGCATTTCCCACAGCTTGTGCGTTTGAAATAGTGGGATGTACCTTAAAGGACCACACACTTCACAATAAAAATAAAACAAGAAGGATCGAAGTGAATTGTCAGAGATGTCAAGTGTCAAACTGAGCACTTAAATCAGACATTTCATACTGAATAAGCTTAATATTAGATTGTAGCCCTGCTAATAGTTTTCTTTTCATGTAGACTGTGCTGGGTTCTGAATTCTAGTTGCATCCACTATCTTGCCCTAACTCTCCATCTAAGAGCAGGAACTGCTCAGTTCACTATGCCACAAAAGCTGGAACTGGACAACTCAATGTAAACTTTAGGGGGGCAACCCTCATGCCTGATGTGTGTCCACTCAGAGCAGCAGTTCTCAACCTGTGGGTTGTGACCCCTTTTAACAATGAAAATACATCGTGGCCTTAGGAAGGTTGAGAATCACTGACTCAGAGAGTTCATCAAAGAATCCCTTTCCATAAGCAGATACATTCAACGTGCAAACGAGGATGAGAAGTTGGTGACTTCAGAACAAGACCCCAATCACAATGAGACCCTTCCTCCTCTTAACTTGTCCTTGCTTTTGCCTACCTCTTGCATTTGGCAGACAACACTGTAGAGCAGGGGTCCTCAAACTTTTCCAACAGGGGGCCAGTTCACTGTCCCTCAGACTGTTGGAGGACCGGACTATAGTTTAAATAAAAAACAAACTATGAACAAATCCCTATGCACACTGCACATATCATATTTTGAAGTAAAAAAACAAAACAGTAACAAATACCATCACACCACCTCATGTGGCCTGCGGGCCGTAGTTTGAGGACCCCAGCAGTGTAGAGCATGGGTGTTGGGGTACAAACACCGTGCATGGTTGGAAATCCCTGAATAACTTGTAACTCCAAAAACTTACTAAGAGCCTACTGTTGACTGGAAACATTCCTGATCACGTCTGTGTTGGGTCTGCTGCATACATGACATACCATATGCTCCCTAAATCTAGTAAACTAGAGAAAGGAAAATGTTATGAAAATCACAAGGAAGAGAACATATGTTTACTATTTATTAAGTGGAAGTGGATCGTCAAATGGTCTTCCTCGTTATCATCTTCACCTTGAATAGGCTGAGGATATGGAGAGATCAGTCCTGCTGTCCAATGGTGGCAGAGGTGGCAGGAAATTTGCCTGCACGTGGACCTACACAGCCCAAATCTGTGCTGTTCAAGGGCCTATAGTTAGAATGGTATAATCCATAGTTTCTGCAGACTTTTGAATCTGTCATGCCAAACCCAGATCTTTGCATGACCTAAGGGATCCTTTAATCCAGCCAGTGGCTAACTTTGACAACATCCCTAATGCACTGTTTGTTCAACTCGCACTAGTGGTCCCTTTTATAGAGTCCGTCTCCTAGACCCACTTGTTCCCACCCCTGCTTTCATATGACTCTGTCTTGGGATATGAGGTAACGGAATCGCTACTTACTGGCCAAACAGGGGAGAGTCTGCATAGTTGCTGACACATTTCTCCCAAATGAATACAATAAAGCACAGGCTGCTTGGTTAAAATGGGTAGATGGCTCCTCTGTCTCCTGCTTTCATCTATTCAGTTTTACTTGGTTTGGTTCATGGGGGCGCCTGATTAAAGAGCCCCCAGATAAATTAGGGTTCCAGTACCAGAGCGGCTAGCCACCCTGCTCCAATGAGAAATTAAGGGGAGGTGGACGTGGGTGTTTACAGCGTGCCTTTTACGGGATACTCCATTTCCCTAGTCTGACCTGGACCAGGGCTTCCCTTGCACGGGAAACTTGTCTCTACTGACAGGTATCCTCATGGCCCTTGTCTGACCTGTGTCCAGTTTATGCCTCCCTGAGCATCATTCTGGCATTAGGAACTTGTAATCCCTGTGGCATCCTAGGTAAAATTCTGCCTCAGGATAGCCTCTGAGTCTTCAGATGGAAGGCGCAGGTTCAATACAGCACCACAACTCACTGGAAGATTTGTCAGTTAAAGATTTGGGGCAGGGAGAGCACGATGGGACCATTCCCAGACCAAGTGAGGCAAGAGTTAAGGGGCGGGTGGGGGAAGAACCAGCAGTCCATACATAGGGGAGTAAGGTGGGGGTCACTTTAGCTGCACAGGCAAATGCCTGAGTGGTCAGCTTCAAGAAAAGGGTGGAGAGGAAAGAGCAGGAGCCCCGTCTGCTAACTCTGGCCACAGGCTGGAGCCATCTGGGCGTGGTGCTCTACTTCTAATGGCCCTAGGCAGCGACCTTTCCTGTGTCCTTCCAACCTCAAGGGCACACTCCACACTCTTAGAATTATTCTCTTTTATTTATTTATTTATTTTTATTAAATCATAGCTGTGTACATTGATATAATCATGGGGCATCATTAGCTAGCTTCACAGACCGTTTACCAAGTTTCACATATATAGAATTATTCTCTTGATATTCATAATAGTAACACCCCTGGAGCACCGTATCCTCTCCAAGAGTCTTCAGTATCTACACACAGCCCTCTGCTGAACGCTACATGGTCTCTCTCCAGCTGGAGTGATGGAAACTCCAACAGACACGTGATAACACGGGCACTGTAACCTATGAATGACATGTTGAGGCTGAAAACCCAAAATAGTGGTGACTGAAAAGGGCACTGATGTCCTAAGTTTCGGTCACACACTCACTAGATTCTGACCCGGGGGAAGAACTGTTAAATAAACGTCATGTTTAGACTAGCCCCCCTGCTCTAGTAGGACCAACAGACCACACCAGACCAAACTAGAAGGGAGTCACTTATGCAAAGTGTTACGTAGTCAAACTGAACTTTTAAAAGGACCAGGCCAGTTAACAAATAAAACAAAACTCTGAAGATTCCAGTCAACCCAAGTCGGTGTATACAAGAAGTCTCCTCTGCTTTAACCTTACAAGGAAAGTAACTTTGAAATGACCCATCTGCTTTCTGTGTTGTTTCTGCTTCCTTCCGCCCTTTCTGAAGCT
Source organism: Nycticebus coucang (assembly GCF_027406575.1). Classification (NCBI taxonomy): domain Eukaryota; kingdom Metazoa; phylum Chordata; class Mammalia; order Primates; family Lorisidae; genus Nycticebus; species Nycticebus coucang. Next base: position 180,686,531 of record NC_069804.1, read on the forward strand.
CACGGGAACATGCATTGCATTTATGAGTGAGGCTCTAAGCATGAGGGTCTCTGACCTACTGGCCTATTCTGGCTCTCCTGCTTTCTGTCCATGGAACCTGGGCCCGTGGCTCAACTCGATGACTCAAGTTGGCTCATCAGAGGGATAGGCTCCTTCCTAATAATCACCCAAGGGACTGTGTGATGCAGAGTAAATAACACTGGCAGAGCTCTTAGCACAGTGGCTGTGATGTGGGAGCTCTCACTAATTGCTCCCTCATCCCTGCTCTAATGCTGAGCCATTTCCAGTACTAAATCCCACCCAGGGCCTGGCAACATAGAACATTCTTCATTAACGAAACATATCTACTGAGGGCCAAGTTCACAATGAGGTCTCAAGGACCTCCTCATGCAGACGGGAGACAGTGACACTCCTGTCCTCACAGAAACCACACAACTGGATGTGGAGTCCTTGATGGGTTCTTGGGGAAGGAGCTTCCCGTGGTGACTTGGAACTTGAGGAGCTGGTCCCTGACAAGCTGAGTCACCTCTATGTAGAGAAGGGTGTTCCAGACGAGGGGCGGCATGATCACTGTCACCAGCAGGGCAGTTCATGGCAGGCTCAGGGAATAACACTGGGGCCCTAGGGATGAGGGGCCCAGGCCCAGAGCAGATGCTAAATGAAGGAGGCCAAAGGGCAGCTGGTACAGTGGACAGCTGAGAATGTGAGAGGAGCCCAGTGGCAATGACACAGAGAAAGTGAGCCTTGGACGTCTCCAGAAGTCGGTGCAGACATAACCAAACAGTTTCCAGCCATGGTTCAGAAAAGACGCCTCCAGGGTGGGATGAACCTGTTGCAGGGACACAGTCTGGATCCTGGAAGAGAGACCAGCACACGGGAAGTTCCCTAGAAGCCAGGGAGATGGCGATGGGACCGTGAAGGAGGGTGGCAGGCAAGGCACACCCAGCGAGTCTTGCCCCATGGCCAGACCCAGGCTTCAGGACCCCATAGCCACAAGTCCAATCACGACACAGCCACACAGAAGTTATAAACAGTGAGACTGGAAGTGCTTTCCCATAAGGCATGATCCTCCTTCCCCAGGCAGCTGCACTCTGCCTGCTCCTCTGACTATGGTGATTCCATGCACAAGGCAGTGATAATAAGGGGGGGGGATCATCCATTGAGGCCATCGAGTCATTGAAGAGAATACCATTCTTTCTTCTTAAAGGGACTTGTGCATGGTGGGTACGTCACAGACTCCATGAGGGGCATCTAAAGGTCCCACACTTGAACTTCTGGGCCTGAGGGAGCTTGGCAGAGGAGCCCAGCTTTCCCACATTGCCTTTCCTGGACTTGACTCAGGTCAGTGCTGTGAAAAGTCCTTCTTCACGGGATAAGAGGAGCCTGATGTTGGATCATGTAGCCTCAGGCTACCTGTGCCCTTCTAGGTCCGTAAGTGCAGCCTTTTGGCTGAAACCACATTTTACAGAACAAATCCTTTCTTTGAAAGGGGTTCATCAGAGAAAGATGAAACTTTTGTTGCTCCTTTGGTGCTTAAAAAAGAACAATCTTGAAATCAGAAGGCCATAGGTTCCCCACTCGGTTAGACTCTTATTCACTGTAGACACCTCTGACTCTTTAAACAAAGGAGAATGATAGCTATGGGTCCTATAGAATTCATAGGATGTAAGTGTGTCAAATGAAGTAAATGACAGCTCTTTGCTGAATGCCAGAGCTGTGGTTGTCCCACTCATTTTCTTCACTACCATTCTACTCCCATCCAATCGCCAAATCCCCTTTTATTGAAGTGATCAGCAGAATTCATGAGCTAACAAAGGCCATAATGAAAGATCATTCTTAGTCTTAAGACTTTGCTTAAGAAAAAAAGATGTTGGTATGGGAGTGAAAGATGCTGTTTATGCCTCCTTTGGAGATGCCACCAATGGCCTCCATTTGAATTCTTATCCTCTAAGTATACACCCCTACAGGTCAAATTAATTAATCTTGAACAGATGCTTTGAAAATCTGTTTAAAACCATGAGTACCACGAACCAAGCCTGAACCGAGACATGGGGCCACGATGAGGGTTGCCAGGAAGGCACCTTGGGAGAACCTCTTCCACACCCTCTTTGCACTCAGGGATGCCCCTTAGAGAACAAAGGGCACAGCTCAGTGGGGCTTTTCCACTGTACACTGTCTCCCTAGACAGAGTGAATACTCAGAACAAAGTTGTCCACAACTTCTAGAGAACACAAATTACCAAAGACTGTCTATCCTCCCATTTATAGTTGAAGATGTGTTTCATTTGACTTTTCTCCCTCCTCCTGGCTTCCCACACACTTAGATTCTCATCTATTTTAAAATATATTTTGAAGGGTATTTTTGTGTTGGATTACTTTAGTCACATCTAACTAAACACATAGCTTTCCTTAGCATAGAGTCTGTATAAAGTGGCCTCAAAAATGAGCAGGTATAGGGCAATGAGAACAGTATGTATGGGAGAAGAAACAGGAACTAAAGGGAAACAGGTTGTGATCTGTAGAAGGATGTGATTGGGAGTAAGCAAAGTTGAGGATGTGGCCATCCAATCACATGGTGGTGCTTTGAGTAACATTAAGGTTCAGGAATGAAAAGGAGGGCTCCCACTGTGCTCAGGCACGGTCTGCTCTGTGGATGACTCGACCTAGTAGCAATAAGAAACAGTCCTTAGGCTCAGTGCCTATAGCTCAGCAGCTAGGATGCCAGCCACATACACTGGAGCTGGTGGGTTGGAACCCAGCTCAGATCTGCCACAACAACAATGACAATTACAACAACAACAACAAAAATAGCTGGGTGTTGTGGAGGGTGCCTGTAGTCCCAGCTACTTGGGAGGCTGAGGCAAGAGAATTGCTTAAGCCCAAGCGTTTGAGGTTGCTGTGAGCTGTGACACCACAGCACACCACCTAGGGCAACATAGTGTGACTCTATCTCAAAAAAAAAAAAAAAAAAAAAAAAGTAAACCGTCTTTAGTTGGGCCCATAGGAAAAGATCCAATCACCAATTAGGAGTAGGGGGTAGAGGAAAAGGAAGAAGGGGTGGGGAAAGGCTGATACCTACTTAGACCACAACAATCAATAACCCATTAGGAGTAGTTGGTAGAGTCCAAGGCAGAAGAAGGGGGGAAGAAGGGTGATACCAAGTGAGACTAAACCAATTAGGAGTAGTTGGTAGAAACCAAGGCAGAAGGGTGTGGGAAAGGGTGATACCAACTGAGTACAGCCCAACCAATCACCCATTAGGAGTAGTTGGTAGAGTCCAAGGCAGAAGTCAGGGATAAGGGTGATACCAACTGACACTAGGACAACCAATCACCCATTAGATGTAGTTGGTAAACTCCAAGGCAGAAGGGTGGGGGGGGGAGAAGGGTGATACCAACTGACAGTAGCACAACCAATCAACCATTAGGAGTAGTTGGTAGAGTCCAAGACAGTAGGAGGGGGAGAGAACAGGGATACCAATTGAGACTAGGACAAACAATCACCCATTAGGAGTACTCAGTAGAGTCTGAGGCAGAAGCAGAATCAGGAGCAAGCAGGGAAAAGAAGGGTGAAACCAACCCAGGCTAAACCAATCATTCCTTAGGAGTACCTAATGGAGTCCAAGGCAGAAGTTGGGGGGAAGAAGGGTGATACCAAGTAAGACTAGGAGAACCACTTACTGATCAGGAGTAGTTGGTAGAGTGCAAGGCAGAAGTGGGGTGGGGAAGAACGGTGATATCAACTGAGACTAGGACAACCAATCACCCATTAAGATTATTTAGTACTTTGCTCTGCGCCTGTGGCTCAAGCGGCTAAGGCGTCAGCCACATACACCTGAGCTGGCGGGTTTGAATCCAGCCTGGGCCTGCCAAATAACAATGATGGCTGCTATCAAAAATTAGCCCGGCATTGTGGCAGGTGCCTGTACTCCCAGCTACTTGGGAGGTGGAGGTAAGAGACTCAATTGAGCCCAGGAGTTGGAGGTTGCTTTGAGCTGTGATGCCAAAGCACTCTACCCAGGGCAACAGCTTGAGGCTCTGTCTCAAAAAAAAAAAAAAATACATACACACACACACACACACACATATATATATATATGTGTATATATATATATATATATATATATATATATATATATATATATATATTTAGTACAGTCCAAGGCAGAAGCCATGAGGGTAGGGGGGGTGATGAGAAGGGTGATGCCCCCTGAGACTAGAAGACTCAATCAGGCCATTAGTAGTAGTTGGTAGAGTCCAAGGCAGAAGCAAGGGTGCGGGGGATAAATGGTGAAACCAACTGAGACTAAACCAATCACCCATTCAGAGTAGCTGGTAGAGTCCATGGCAGAAGTGGGGTGAAAGAAAGGTGATACTAGGACAACTGAGACTAGGACAACCAATCACCCATTAGGTGTGGTTGGTAGAGTCCAAGGCAGTAGTAAGAAGGGAGATACCAACTGAGTCTAAACCACTCACCCATTAGGATTAGTTAGTAAAGTCCAAGGCAGAGGCGAGTGGGGGTGGAGAAGGGTGATACCAATTGAGACTAGGATAACCAGTTACCCATTAGGGAGTAGTTGGTAGAGTCCAAGGCAGTAGGAAGAAGGGGGATACTAACTGAGTCTAAACCACTCACCCATTAGGAGTAGTTGGTAGAGTCCAAGGCAGAAGGGAGGGGAAGGGTGATACCAACTGAGACTAGGACAACCAATCACCCAGTAAGAGCAGTTGGTACAGTCCAAGGCAGAAGTGGGGAGAAGAAGGATTATACCAACTGAGACTAGGATCAGTTACCCATTAGGAGTAGTTAGTAGAGTCCAAGGCAGAAGTGGGGAGGGGCGCAGGGTGGAAGAAGGGTGATACCAACTGAGACTAAACCAATTACCCATTAAGAGTAGTTGGTAGAGTCCAAAGCAGAAGTGGGGGGAGAAGGGTGATACCAACTGAGACTAGGACAACCAGCCCAATACAGAGCACCATCTCCTAGGAGGTACAGTCTACCAGTCTGGTTTTTGAGCATTTCAGAGACACTAGGAACAGTCTCCTCACACATTTTAAGGGATGGGATTGCTGATGGGGATTGTGACTTCTCAACTCATCCTGGCAGTTCAGAACACTGTGCCTGTCACCAGATGGGAGACTTCTGTGGGAAACAGAACCGTAACTTTTATATACTTTAAGAAAAGAGAGGATTTGGGGCCCTTGCACCTGTCTCCCCCCCAACCCCATACTTGGCCAGGACCCTCTCTTCAGATTGGCTGAGCTGTCTTTGTGACATCACATGACAAATAAAGGGGACAGTGACTTAAGCAGCTGGTTGCCCTGATAGCGGGACTCTAGAATTTCATGGATGGCATATATTGGACGCCCGGACTCAGTCCAGAGCCATTTCTGACTCGCTACCATAGCGGTAACAGTCTTGGTTCGAAAATGCTCCTGACGCTGGCCTAGCCCCATGGCTAGTCAGAATATGGACGAGAAATTCGAAGGTATGCCAGCCCCAACAATTGGTGGAGAGCCAGAAAACTGGGTCCCACCCGACACTTCAACTGATCCGGAGGTGGAGTCAAAGGAGGACGTGGACAAGCACGGTGACGAAGACGTGGACAAGCACCGTGACCAAGATGCAGATAAACACGGCAATGAAGACGCGGAGAAGCATGGTGACGAAGACATAGACAAGCATGGTAACAAAGATGCGGACAAGCATGGTGATGAAGACTTGGACAAGCACAGTGACGAAGATGTGGGCAAGCTCAGTGACAAAGACACGGACAAGTGCCGTGATGAAGATGCCAACAAGCGCCGGGACAAAGATGCGGACAAGCAAGGTGATGAAGACATGGACAAGAACGGTGACGAAGATGCGAGCCAAAACCAAGGCAATCAAGATAACGTGGAGCCAGAAGACCAAAACGAAAATGTAGCTGATGTGCCAGACAACATTGACTTCTCGGGGCTCTCCTTCCCCAGAAAGCTTTGGGTGATAGTGGAGAACAACGTGTTCGAGTCTGTGAACTGGAGTGATCAAGGAGACACTGTGGTCATCCAGGAGGACCTTTTCCAGAGAGAGATTCTTCGCCGGAGAGGAGCAAAGAAGATATTTGAAACAGACAGCTTGAAGAGTTTTATTCGTCAACTTAACCTCTACGGGTTCAGGAAAATACGCCCCAACAACCCCTCGGTTCCATCTCAAGGAAAGAAGAAGATGATGGTAATGTAGAAAGTGTCTCTGTTACCCATTTTCTGTTACTCAGACATCTCTATAGGACACCAAGACAAATGACATAGTGCAGGAGTTTTGGTTCTGCAGATAACTTACGTTGTTATTAAAATATAACATTGATAACCTGCAGGTCTGAGAAAAGACTCAGGCCAGTTAATGTTATCTATCTATCCATCCATCCATCTATCTCACTATATATATATATGACCACGTTAAGCTGTGAATATTTTGTCTTTAGTGACCTCATGCCGTAGGTCATAATGACACCGCCAGCAACTTAACAACATTCTATTCTCCACTGTAAAACAAAACCAGTATGACTCGGGGATAGGAGGGAAAAAATGAACATTCTATTCCACAATGGCTGAAATGTTTATTCTGTTTCAGATCTACCGCCACTCCAACTTTCAGCGAGATAAGCCTCAGCTCCTGGAGAAGATCCAGAAGAAAGGATACTTCCAAAAGACCACTCTGCAAGCACCTGGAGAACCAGCGATGAAGAAAAAGAAGCTGGTGGCTACAAGACATTCCCCTCGAATCCATCACAATGCTGCCAAGAAGGAAGTTAAGCAAAAGTCCCTCACAGGAGCCCCCAGTGTTCAGGGAACCAGCGGCACTCAGTCACACTTGCGCTCTCGAAACTCTTCCATGAGCAGCGCCGTGAGATATCACCAGGGAAACCGCTCCACTTTTGAGCCAAATGGCCCAAGTGGGGAAGGTACCTCAAGCAGTGCTGCATCAGCACCACTGGCTACTGCCAGCATGGAAGGTGCAGGAGAAGTACTTGACAACCTTCATTTGTATCCAGATTATGGTTCCGTGATGTCTTTATATAACACCTGTTATTCCATCCTGCTGGCTGCCCTTTTGGTGATGTCTCCCAATGAGACCACTGAGAATGAGGAGCCAGAGAGCTCCTCAGATTGTTAAGTGTGCATTCTGTGAGCAGTTCAAGGACAATCCAAATCCAAATCCTTGAACTCTCAGGCCACTAATGATGGATAAAAATTGTCATATTCTAACAATGAACCTACTATCGGTCTTGGTAAAGAAAAATAAAAAGCCTATATGAGCAAATAAACAATTTAAAAATGAGAATCTCGAGTCTGTGTTCTTTCTACACTTCTATAATATACAGATCTCCTCAGCACAAGCCAGGAGGTTGAAAATCCTGTCCAAGACAGGCTTTGGCCCCCATTGTCCTCTTTCCCACGGAGAAGCAGCATTATCTATCACACACTTAGCAAAGGATGCTGCCAGTGTTGAGGGCAAGCCCATGAAGGTCTGGTGCCCTAACACTTGCTCCTTGCTCAGAAGACAGAACAGCCTTGGTCCTGATCTTGGCAGTATCACCTTACATTGTTCATGGGTCTCAAAAGAGGAAATTTTCTCCTCATGGGTTCCCTGTACTCCCAATGAAGTCAGGAAGCTTCTGGTCAGTGGCTCAGTGTCCCTAGCCCAGCATCCAGAGGCCCTCCAAGGAGACCCACCTGAAAGTCAGGTCACTCCATCAGCCAAAGGATGTGTGACCACTCCCTCCTCGTGCAGAAGAGAAGGGCGGGAAATCAATGCCTAGGGGGAAACCCCCATCATCCTCACCAATAAGAACCACTAGAAATTTAGCTAAGAAATCAGCAGCAAAAAAAAAGGAAAAAGCCTTGCTACAAATCAAATAACACTATCACTTTTCAAAGTTAACCTCACTCTACCATTTAGGATCTTTTGGATCCGAAGTAGCTGTGTGATGTGTGGGATGCACGTTTCCTGAACCAGCACACACGTTTACAACAGAGCAAGAGGTGCAGGAAAGGACAGACAGCTGCTATGAGGCTGGTGTCCTCTTCATCCTGGATGGTCAGTCCATTAAGGGCTGGTCACTCTCAGGCAAACATTCAGGGCCGGTGCCAGACTTGCCACCAGTGTGACAACACAGTTATTCAAAGTCACAATAGGTGCTGCTCAGACATTTGATGAGTTGGGACTGGGACGAAAGGAGGGAAAAAATGTACAAGGGAGCCCCAAATAATGGTTACCCACAACAAATTTATTGGTACAATCTGGAAATTATCAGGACCTACATTAGCAGAAACATGGACAAGTTCCCTGGCAGCTTTTCCTTTTACACAAAGGTCCAAGCACCTGAGATTATGTCAACGACCCTAAGGGGCTTGTTACAAGGAAAGCCTAACCCCCATTCCCTTTGTCTGAGAGGAGGAGGAATCTGTCCATATGACTGACAGTGGATGGTGCTGTGCAATGCAGGGACAATTCAGAATTAGCAAGACGTGCACAGGTCTGCACCATGATGCTGAAATGATGGTGTCATGGTTGAGCTCTCAGAAGCCTGTACTCCTCATGCCCTAAAGGGATCAGGTGCTCTGGGATGTCTACCTGGAAGATATCCTTTCCTCCTTTCCTAGGTATGGGCTCCAGTAACCACCTGGGGTTTGAAATCACAGTCAGATACTTCTGCTTCAGGATGGTCAGCACAGCTTCATTTTCCAGTTCCACAACCGCATCCAGAGCTAAGTTTTCTAGGCACTGTGAAGTTTCCCCAATGTCAATGAGCCCTGTGCACAGAAAAAAACATGAGATGTTTTCCCCTTCCACAGCCCAAGGCCTGCCTGTGTGACAACACAGTTATTCAAAGTCACAAGTGCTACAGGCTAAGATGCTATCACCAAAAAGCATGAAGCCAGTCCTTCATACTAAGCCCTGATAATGAGCCAAACTCTTCAGGGGATCCGAGGTGAGGCAGAGGGAGGGCTCCAAAAAGGAGAAGGAGAGGCCTTGTCCTCAAGGAAGCCACAGGAGTAATGTGCAGGTCCAAATCACACTGCTGAGGGCAGCACAGACAGGTTGGAAGGGCACCAGCCACTGTTGGAAACCTATAGGTGATGCCAAGGCTGGTTACCAGGTGGCAGGAGTTGACATCTGTCCTCAAGCACCCAGGAGCTAGAGAACTTGCCCAGGATGCCATGAGCAGAGGACCTGTGGCAGGTGTGTGAAGCCTGGTGGGCAGCCTGACTTTCAAGGCCACCCGACTTGGTCAGCATGCCCTGCAGTCTTTCATGGTCTCTGCCATGCACACGGGCACACTCAGCCAAATGCCACATGCAGACGTGGACCTGACCCAGCCTTTCAGATCACACACAGGATCTGAGGCCTAGAGTGGAGAATGATTTACCACAGCTCCTGGAATATAGGCCTGCCGACCCCAGGCCAGAGCCCCTTGCTGCCCCTTAGGAGCCGTGTTGCTGAAGGAAACCACAGTGAACACACCAACCAGTTCACATGGAAACGGAGGCCACAAAACTCCCTAGCAGCATGCTATGTGGTTGCTCTTGGAAACGTCTGTACAACATTTGCGATGTCGCCACTTACCAGCTACCACTCCGCGACCGAACTTTTCCCCTTCCCAAAGCAGGGCCTGAATCTGGGCAGGAGTCATCCCGAGCCTCTCCACCAGCAGGTCCCTCCAGGCATCATCTTCCCAGTCCCTGTGGGCAATGTGGATTGCGATGGTACGGTTCTGGTGGGTGCTTAGCAGGGGACGTCAGCACGTCTCCAGAGTCTTGACTCCATTTAAGACAAAGCCAGCATAAGGCTGCTGGAAGGAGAGGCAGCCAAACTTCATCTTCCACAAGCTCCTGGGGCCTACAGAAACACAGAGGCATGCCACATACCAGCCCTCCGAGCTGCCAGGGAGCGGGCCTGCCCTTCGGCCATGGCTCCCAGGTGTGCTGAACATCACTGACCTCCACAGTCCGCTGCTTCTATCTCCACGCAGTCACTGGTGTCCCACGCCACAGTAGGCCCAATGGAAGGGGTTGGGTTCAGAGGACTCAGGTCCATCCCTGACATCTTTTGGGAGTTCACCAAGTAGGGTGGGGACAGCTAGAGAAAGGCACAGGAAGGACAGTTTTTTGTTAGTGCTATAATAGAGGTCCCTCAGCCCTAGGGTAACACAAAAGGAGAGGAGAGTTGTGGCTGGCCTCAGCTGGCTCTCCATGCAGAGGGAAGATGGGGGCCTGGGCTCTGCCTCTTTTCCTTCCCCTCACCCCATCCCCATTGCTCCCTGGCCCTGGTACCCAAAGGCACTGCAGGCCCCCATCTTCCCAGCTCCTGCCCCAGGGCTGCTGACCCCTAATCCTTGGTATCCAACTTCAGCTCACCTCTCAGCATTCCCTGTGACGTCAGATGGCTTCTCTCAGGCGTGTCCCTCTCCTCAATCCCTTTCTCCCACCACTTCTCTCCAGGGTCAGCGGATGTCCCTGATCTGTTCTAAGCCAAAAGAAAGGACAAGGAGAATTGTAACAACTGGCCCCAGGGCACACGCACCTCCTATGTGCCAGGCCCAGGGACAGGCTTCAGCCAGAGGTCCTCAAATTTAATCCTCAAGTAACCCATCAGGGGCAGTGTCGCTATGAGGCCAGCTCCAGGGCTGAGGAGGCGGCACTGAGCAGCTACAGCCCACGGTTACAGTGGCCCTGACCTCACGCGCCCCCACCCTGGTCCTGGCCTCCTTTGTGTGGACGTCTGGAGAGGTTCCCCTCCTCCCAGCTGGAAGACAGCACTGTGCTGTGAAGGAGCATGGGCCCTAGGCCTGGAGAGCCACGGGCTTGAAGCCGGAACCTCGGCCCAGTCATGGGATCTCTGGAAGCCTCAGTTTCCCTGAGGCTGTGAACGGACAGACACAAGGCATTGAAGGCACCCAGCCTAGCACCTGGCACCTAACAGAGCAGTCACAGAGGCGATTCCTCTCACTGTCGACTTCACAGTCATTACTTGGCCTGGAGTCCCATCCCCTGGCTCCATACTCCACTCATGAGCAGCCCCCTCACTCCAGCAAGTGTCCCCTGCCCTTCAGGTACAGACAGTCAGCCTCAAGTACCTCCCTTGATTATACGAAAGCATGCTCACCCCCATAAGACCAGGCCCTTTCAAGACCAGAGCTGCCAGTATTCACTCCTCTCCAGACTCACACTCCTACCTTCTGGGCACACCTTCTGCCCTCCTCCCACTTCTGGGGTGAGCAGTCCCCCACTGTGCTCTGGACCCTGTCCCCGCCCCCCAGTTCACTGCAGGCCCTAGGTGCTGCCACTGTCTGCGCTAGCTCAGCATCACACTTCCCCTCCCCTACTAGATGACTGCCTTCAGAGGACCAGATTGAAAGGGACCAGATTCGGGTCAGTGTTGGAGATAGTGCCACTCAGACAAAGCCCTTCCTCTGAGCTCTGCCTCCCTGCTCTTAACCCTGCGCAGGAGAAACATCAGGAGAGCAGTCTGCACTCAGTCTCTCTGAACATTCTGCACCATTGCCCCACTTCCTCCCTTTGCCTCCCATCACCTCCACTCCACTAACAAGCTTGTCTCCACGGGTACCAATTGCCAGACTTGTGCCAGCTCTGTATCCATCTTACTCAACACTCTTTCCCTTCTTCTCAGCTGCCACATGGCTCAGTGGCCTGCTCTGCCTCCCCCGGCACAGGCCATGACCCTTCAGTCTCAGGCTTGCACGGCCAGGCTGACAGTCTCAGGACTCCCACCACTGCCACACCAAGTCCACCTCCCTTCCACCTCTCTAATGGCACTGCCATCTCCTCCCTTCTCCTGACCCTGAAGTAGCGGCTCTCTGCCCTCCCTCTCTTTCCCACAACCACCAGTCACATCCTGCAGCACTATCTCCATCCTTGATCCCAAATCTAATTACTTTTAATCATCTCCATGGCCATAATCCCATTCAGAGCCCCTAATACCTCGCTGCCTCCCCTGGCATCCCAATCAGCCCCCTCCTTCAGGTGCCTGCTCTATGTACTGCATGTCCACACTGCCATCAGGGCGACCTCAGTACAGGGGCCAGCAGATCATGTCACCCATCTGCTGAAAATTTCCAAGGGCCCACTGCCCAACCTGGAATACAGTCCCTCCTTCCCACTATTAAGGTCCCTTGTGATCTGGCTTCCTGCCACCTGTTCTCCTCTGCCTGTTATTTCATCCCCCTGCAGTCACACAGGCCTGCCTTCCATTCAGGAACATGCCAAGCTTGTTCTTACCTCAGGGACTTTGTAGGCTATTATGAGTTATGTTGTGTCCCCTTAAAATCCATGTGTGGAAGTCCTAATCCCTAGCACCTCAGAATAGTGACCTATGACAAAGATAGAGTCTTTACAGAGGGAACTGAGTAAAAATGAAGTCATAAATGTGGTCTCACCTCCGAAGTCACTGGTGTCCTTGTAAAAAGAGGGTATTTAGAGACAGCGATGCACACATGGAGAGAACCACGAGAAGATGGAGGCAGAGGTCAGGGTGATGCATCTACAAGCCAAGTAATGCCAACGATTGCCAGCCACCCATGACAGCTAGGAGAGAGGGACAGAATGGATTCTCACTCATGGCACACAGAACAAACCAGCCAACCCTGCTTGATTTTAGACTTCCAGCCTTCAGAACTGGGGAGACAACCGGTATCTGTTGTGTAAGCCACCCTGTCTGTCTTTTATTATGGCCACCTAGGCAAACACACACATACATGTAAGATGTTCCCCACACGTCTCTATGGGGTGAGGCCCAGATTTTCCACTCAATAGCACACCAAGCACATTCTCCCTGTCTGTACATCTTTACCTACCTTAGTTTTTACTGCCTGCTGGCATCCCACTGCTGGTTACCCCATAATTTACCTAAACATCCCTCTACTGGTGGAGAGTGACAAGCTGCTTCCAATTTTCTGCTACTAGAAACTATATCACCCCTAACCCTCACTGTCTGAAGCCTTGCCGAAGAGAATTCCTGGGTCACATGTCAAGCATGTCTGAGGTGCTGGGACTGCCAGTAAGTGTCCTTCCACAAAGACCCACCTGTGCACACTCTACACCACCCATCCTGCTGAGGGGTGACAAAGTTGCCCTTTTCCTTGGATTTGGATTACTTATGAGGGACAATGACTGTCCCCCATGGGGCCTGGCCATTCCTCTTTCTTCTACTGGGGTATGTGACTAGAAGGAAGGTTTGCCTAGTTTCCACCACTCAGTTACTTAGCCAGTCCTTTCTCATCAATACTATATAATCACCGCAATCAAACGCGAACCATGAGGGTGGAATCCCTGGTGAGAACTGAAGTAACTGTAGCAGCAAGAAAGGGTTCAAGTACCTGCTTTGTGGTCTGAGGAGAAAACGGTCTTCCTCTTGCCTCAGTGTCTTTACCTGCACAATGACAAGGGCCACATGGAGAAAGGTCATTAAACACAAGTCAGCGACAGTGGCTCAGGGTACTAGGAAGGTCTTCTACTCAACAGGCTTTGGAGGGTTTGAGGGGCCTAAATCCCATTCCTCTCGATCCACTTCTGAGCACGCTGGGCGCTGTGTCCGGGCCACAGAGCTGTGCACCACCCAGCCTCAGGTCTTGGCGAGTTCCCAGCTTAAGGTACAAGCCAGAGTCAGGGAGGACTGGGCCAAGATGAGGCCTCTGCATATGAAGAACACTTGCTTTCCGACAGACAGCCACATGCTTAGAAGGGACAGGGGCTCGACGCTAGTGGGAGGAAGGGACAGGAAGGGTGCCTCCAGTCTCACAGCCCAGAGGTACTGTCTGCAACAGGCCGAGCCCACAGACGCCTGTATGGCAGGTCCTAACTCCCTCGGTCTCGCGGGAGTCCGGGGCCAACTGCAGCCTTTGGCTATGGGCCAGTAAAGTCCCTTGCAGCCAAATGCAGTCTTTGGCCATAGGGCAGTAAACCCCTCGTGGCCAACTGCAATCTTTGGCCACGGGGCAGTAAATCCCTCCACCTCTCCCTGGCTCAGCGAGGTCACCGGCGCAAGGATGACAGGCCCCCATATTCAGACGAGGAGATGCCATGGGTAGACCGTCTCGCGTTTGAAGCTGCCATGGCCACCTGGAGCAAACAGGTACCAGTCACAGGTGTTCCAAGGCGTTAACTGTGTCGCGTTCGTACAGCCCCCGGCGCCCCTTTTATGCGTAACGCATGCAGGTACGTACACACGCACGTCCGTACCCCCGCGCACGCACGTACGCACGCAGCCATGCAATTAGATAGCTGTGACATCCAGGCACCTGCAGACACGCACTTAGGTAAACACACACGTATACACGAACTGGCCACTAGGAGACGCTGTTTCACTCAAGGGGCCCTCACGCGCACTGGCCAAAGACGCTGCGCTGCCCAGAGTGGGGACCAGAAGGAGGAAAAGAGACTGGAGAGAGGAAGAGGAAGAAGGGGCAGTGGCTGCCATTCTGTGACAGAGGGAGTGGGCTGAAAGTGCCGGGGGAGCGTTTGGGGGCGGGACCGCGACAGGAGCAGGGCGTGGCCGGGGAGGGACCAATGCATAACCATTGGTGTTGAGAGGGAGCCGCGGAGCGCTAGGGGAGGGGTGAGGCGGGGCCAAAACACCATGGGGGAGGGGTTGGGGCAGGTGTGGGAGGAGAAAGGGGAGGAGCAGGGCGGGGCCGGGGTGAGTCTAGGGATGGGGAGCCTCCGTGGAGAAGGGCTGGCTTAGGGGAGGTGTGGAGGAGGAGCTAGTGCTCCACAGTGGGAAAGAAGTGGGAAAGGAGGGGCTGGGCTGCTTCTAGGGCAGAGGGGTGGGAAGTACTGGATGGAGCTCCTTGAGGTGGGGGTGGTGATGCGGGAGGAGCAAAGCTGGGCTGTGGGAAGGAGCTGGGGTAGGAGCTCCTGTAGACTTTGGTGGCTTGAGGAGCGGTGGGCAGAGCTGCAGGGTGCGGAGGTGTAGGAGGATGAGGGCGGAACTGGGAGGAGGAAGGACGCTAGAGGCGGATTTGGAGCAGGAGCTAGCTTTGGGAGGAAATGAGTCAGAGCTACAGTAAGAACCAGGCTGAGCTGATGGGGAAGGAGGTAGAAACGTGGGAGGAGGAGAGCGGAAATGTGGAAGGTGGGGGCCATAAGTGGGAAGAGGGGCTGCGGAAAGAGGGGCGTGGTGCTTGTGGAACAGTGCACAGGTGGAGGAGGGAGCTTTGGCGCTTCATGCTAAGGCATGAGTGAAAGTGGCAACGCCAGGACCTTCAGCTACTCAGCCCGACCCGATGTCTACCCCCAAGGGCACCCCACAGAGCACTCCAGAGGGCGTGGAAGCTGCTAGAAGGGCAGGAACACTTTTCTGGAGTCCAGGGAGCTCTAGGCTGAGTCTTGCACCACAGGGCTAATTCTCCACCCCAAGGCGACCCCAGCTCTGTCCCAGCAGGAATGATTTTTTTTTTTTTTTGAGACAGAGCCTCAAGCTGTCCACCCTGGGTAGGGTGCCATGGCATCACAGCTAGCTCACAGCAACCTCCAACTCCTGTGCTTAAGCGATTCTCTTGTCTCAGCCTCCCAAGTAGGTGGACTCCAGGCACCTGCCACAATGCCCGGCTATTTTTTGGTAGTAGTTCCCAGTCAGCTCTGGTGTATGTGGCTGGCTACAGGTGTCGAGCCCGGAGGGATAATCCTTTTAAGGCCTTCCTTGCAATTGAGGAGAAAAATCTCCACTCTGTATGTTCTGCTGCCCTTCAGACCTAAGTAGCTAAAAAAAACCCAATCCGAGTTCCAGTCAAACCTTTTGCAGTTAAGGGTCTCATCCTTCCCTCAGTGATGCCCTGGTTTGCTTCTCTGTTCCTTCCTTTCCCTCATTCTCCATGGAGCCTCAAGCTAGGCAGAGTAAGTTAGATAAATGTGAAGAGGAAGGAACTACAGACTGTGTGCAAGGGGCTGGGGAAGGCATCACAGAGGAGGGGGTGTGGAGCTGGGTCTTCAAATCAAACTCATTTTCTAAGGTGGGAAATGGGGTCAGGGCAGCCTGAGTCAGAGAACTGAAGGAAGGTACTAGGCTGGAGCAGACCGAGTTTTTGAGTAAGTTCATGGGGGAATGAGGCAGGAAACTAGATTGGGCCCAACTCATGAAGGCCCCCAAAGGTATCTGGGCTGCACTCTGGCTGCAGTGGGTCAGTATCCTCACGTGGGTTTCACCGTGAGCATTTTTAAAGGTGGCCTGTTGTTTCTCTTCCCAAGAAGAATTCATTATTCCCTCATTTGATCAGTCATCCAACAAACCTTTTCATGCTTCTGATAGACCAGGAGTGTGTGTGGACAACATGATGCAATTCTGTGTGGCTCAGCAGCAGTGGCAATAAGAAACAGTGGCAATAAGAAACAGTCTTTAGGCTCAGTGCCTATAGTTCAGCAGCTAGGATGCCAGCCACATACACTGGAGCTGGTGGGTTGGAACCCAGCCCAGATCTGCCAAAACAATAATGACAATTACAACAACAACAATAAAAATAGCTGGGTGTTGTGGAGGGTGCCTGTAGTCCCAGCTACTTGGGAGGCTGAGGCAAGAGAATTGCTTAAGCCCAAGCGTTTGAGGTTGCTGTGAGCTGTGACACCACAGCACACCACCTAGGGCAACATAGTGAGACACTATCTCAAAAAAAAAAGGAACCAGTCTTTAGTTGGGCCCATAGGAAAAGTTCCCACCACCAATTTGGAGTAGCTGGTAGAGGACAAGGAAGAAGGGGTAGGGAAAGGCTGATACCTACTGAGACCACAATAATCAATAGCCCATTAGGGTTAGTTGGTAGAGCCCAAGGCAGAAGAGGGGGGGAAGAAGGGTGATACTAAGTGAGACTAAACTAATTAGGAGTAGTTGGTAGAGACCAAAGGCAGAAAGGGGTGGGAAAGGGTGATACCAACTGAGTATAGCCCAACCTATCACCCATTAGGAGTAGTTAGTAGAATCCAAGGCAGAAGTGGGGGGTAAGGGTGATACCAACTGACACTAGGACAACCAATCACCCATTAGATGTAGTTGGTAGAGTCCAAGGCAGAAGGGTTGGTGGGGGGGAGATACCAAATGACTGTAGCACAACCAATCACCCATTAGGAGTAGTTGGTAGAGTCCAAGACAGTAGGAGGGGGGGAGAAGAGGGATACCGATTGAGACTAGGACAAACAATCACCCATTAGGAGTACTTGGTAGAGTCTGAGGCAGAAACAGAATCAGAAGCTGGCAGGGAAAAGAAGGGTGAAACCAACCCAGCCTAAACCAATCACTCATTAGGAGTACCTAATAGAGTCCAAGGCAGAAGTTGGGTGGAAGAAGGGTGATACCAAGTAAGACTAGGAGAACCACTCACTGATCAGGAGTAGTTGGTAGAGTCCAGGGCATAAGTGGGGTGTGGAAGAACAGTGATATCAACTGAGACTAAGACAGCCAATCACCCATTAGGAGTACTTGGTAGAGTCCAACACAGTGGAGGGGGAAGAGAGGGGATCCCAATTGAGACTAGGTCAAACAATCACCCATTAATAGTAGTTAATAGAGTCCAAGAGAGAAGTGAGGGGAGAAGGGTGATAGCAACTGAGACTAGGACAAGGAATTACCCATTAGGAGTAGTAAGTAGAGTTAAAGGCAGTAGCATGGGGAAGAAAGGGGATACCAGGGCGGCGCCTGTGGCTCACTGAGTGGGGCGCCGGCCCCATATGCTGAGGGTGGCGGGTTCGGGTTCGGGCCCAGCCCCGGCCAAACTGCAACCAAAAAATAGCCGGGCGTTGTGGTGGGCGCCTGTGGTCCCAGCCTGCTCGAGAGGCTGAGGCAAGAGAATCGCGTAAGCCCAGGAGTTGAGAGGTTGCTGTGAGGCGTGTGACGCCACGGCACTCTGTCTGAGGGCGGTACAGTGAGACTCGGTCTCTACAAAAAAAAAAAAAAAAAAAAAAAAAAAGAAAGGGGATACCAACACATACTAGGACAACCAATCATCCATTAGTAGTAGTTGATACAGTCTATAGCTGAAGCAGTAGGAAGATGGGTGATACCACCTGAGATTAGGACAACAAATCATCCATTAGGAGTACTTGGTAGAGTCCAAGGAAGAAGTAGGTGGGGGGAAGGGCAAGAAAAGTGAAACCCACTGAGACTAAACCCATTACCCATTAAGAGTAGCTGGTAGTGTCCAAGGCAGAAGGGGTAGAGGGAGGAAGGGTGATACCAACTGAGAGTAGATCGGGGTCCTCAAACTTTTAAAACAGGGGACTAGTTCACTGTCCCTCAGACGTTGGAGGGCTAGACTATAGTTTAAAAAAAAAAAAAAACTATGAACAAATTCCTATGCACACTGCACATCTTATTTTGAAGTAAAAAAAAAAAAAAAACAGGAACAAATACAATCACACCACCGCATGTGGCCCAGGTCTGTAGTTTGAGGACCCTTGGAGTAGATCAACCAATCACCCATTGAAAGTAGTTGGTAGAGTCCAAGCCAGAAGCAGGGTGGGGTGGGGAAGAAGGGTGATACCAATTGAGACTAAACCAATCACCCATTAGTAGTAGTTGGTAGAGTCCAAAGCAGAATGGGGGGAGGGGGGAGAAGGGTGATACCAACCAAGACTAGGATAAACAATCACCCCTTAGGAGTACTTGGTAAAGTCCAAGGCAGAAGCAAGGAAGGATGATACCAAATGAGACTAAACCACCCACCCATTAGAAGTTGTTGGTAGAGTCCAAGGCAGAAGAGGGGTGGGAATGAAGGGTGATACAAACTGAGGCTAGGACAACCCATTACTCATTTAGAGTTGTTGGTAGTCCAAGGTAGAAGTGGGGGAAGAAGTGCGATACCACCTGAAAGCAGGCCAATCACCCATTAGGTGTAGTTGGTACTGTCGAAGGCATAAGTGGTGTGGGGGTAAGGAGAATGAAATGAACTGAGACTAAACTACACACCCATTAGGAGTACCTAGTTGAGTCCAAGGCAGAAGGTAGAGGGAAAGAAGGGTGAGACCAACTGAGAATAGAAGCACGAATCACCCATTAGGAGTAGTAGGTAGAGTTCAAGGTAGTAGAGAGGGATGGGGAAGAAAGGGGACACCAATTCAGACTAGGACAAACAATCACCCATCAGGAGTAGTTGGTGGAGTCCAAGGCAGAAGCGAAGAAGGGTGATAACCAACTGAGACTGAATCACTTGCCCATTAGGAGTAGGTGGTAAAGTCCAAGGAAGAAGGGGGGAACGAAGGGTGATACCAACTAAGACTAGGACAACTAATCACCCATTAGGAGTAGTTGGTACAGTCCACAGCAGAAGTGGGAGGAAGAAGGGTGATACCACCTAAGAGTAGGCCAACCTATCGCCCATTAGGAGTAGCTGGTACTGTCCAAGGCAGAAGTGGGCAGGGCAATGGAGGATGAAATGAACTAAGACTAAACTAATCACCCATTAGGAGAAGCTGGTTGAGTCCAAGGCAGAAGGGGATGGGACAGAAGGGGGATACCAAGTGAGAATAGGACAACCAATCACTCATTTGGACTAGTAGGTAGAGTTCAAGGCAGTAGCATAGGTAAGAAAGAGGATAGCAATTGAAACTAGGAGAAACAATCACCCATTAGGAATAGTTGGTAGTCCAAGGCAGAAGGTGGGGGAAACGAAGGGTGATACCAACTGAAACTAGGACAAGACAACCAAACACCCATTAGGAGTAGTTGGTACAGTACAGGACTGAAGCAGAAGGTAGAGGGGTGATGCCACTTGAGATTGGGACAACAAATCACCCATTAGGAGTAGTTGGTAGAGTCCAAGGAAGAAGCAAGGTGGAGGAAGAAGAGTGAAACCCGTTGAGACCAAACCAATCATTCATTGGGAGTAGCTGGTAGTGTCCAATGCAGAAGGTGGGGGTGCG
The DNA here is from genome assembly GCF_027406575.1 of Nycticebus coucang. Taxonomy (NCBI): domain Eukaryota; kingdom Metazoa; phylum Chordata; class Mammalia; order Primates; family Lorisidae; genus Nycticebus; species Nycticebus coucang. The sequence goes on from NC_069804.1 coordinate 180,706,437, forward strand.
GGGGGAAGAAGGGTGATACAAACTGAGAGTAGATCAACCAATAACCCATTTAAAGTAGTTGGTAGAGTCCAAGACAGAGGCAGGGTGGGGTAGGGAAAGAAGTGTGATACCAACTGAGACTAAACTAATCACTCATTAGGAGTAGTTCATAGAGTCCAAGGCAGAAGGTGGGGTGGAAGGGTCATACCAACTGTTGTGTGACCAGAGATGTGAACGAACAGCAGCTTTGCCATGGGTGTAAACTCGCTCCTATAATTATTAAGTCAAGAAACAGACTATACACCGTGGGATGGCATATAGTGAAAATCTTTATTCCAAATTTTGGTTTTATACTCTTCCAGTCACATACACACTTAATATATTATCTATTAGTTTCATCATCATCTTATCTTCTTTTTTACATAGCTGAAATTTAACTTGAAAGGAAATATTTATCATATCAATGCAATCACCTGTGTAGTAAATCTCTTCTTCTAAACAGTGACTAATTTCTGAGCAGGTCACAAAGACAAAAGTAGCCACAGGGGAATTGACTATCACTCAGCATTCACTCAGTTTACTCAGTATGAAGTAATGAGTGTGTCCTTCCTTCAGGGCAGAATACCTATAGACCTCTGACAATATGATAACATATGTCAACCCTCTGGCCCGTATCTCTGAGGAAGGGTGGCATGCCCTTGGATCTCAGGCTTCACGGGGTGTACAGCTTCAGAGAAAAGGCCTAAGGAATTTACAACTCCAAAAAAGCCTAACTCTGCTAGTAACCCAGGGGGGTCTAGGTCTCTTAAGCCTCTGGAAGAAAAGCAAGTCATTTTAACTCACACTGAATTTACATTGTGTGCTTGATGTAGGATATGTTTATTTCTAAATATTATCCTACACCAACTGAGACTAGGACAACCAATCACACATTAGGAGTACTCGGTAGTGTCCAAGGCAATAGCGAGGGGTGGGGGAAGAATGATGAACTCAACTGAGACAAAACCAGTCACCCATTAGGAGTAGCTGGTAGAGTCTAAGGCTGAAGGGGGGCGTGGGGTGGGGTGTGGAAAGAAGGGTGATACCAAAGGAGAGAAAAATCAATCACCCATTAGGAGCAGTTTTTAGAGTCCATGGCAGTAGGGGATGGGGAGTGTGATACCAACTGAGACTAGGACAACAAATCACACAATAGTAGTAGTTGGTAGAGTCAACAGCAGAGGATGGGCATGGAGAAGGGTGATACCAACTGAGACTAGGACAACTAATCACCCATTAGGAGTAGTAGGTAGAGTGCAAGGCAGTAGTGGGTGGGGGGCAAGAAAGGGGATACCCATTGAGACTAAGACAAACAATCACCTGTTAGGAGTAGTTGGTGGAATCCAAGGCAGAAGGGGGGAACAAAGTATGATACCAACTGAGACTAGGACAACCAATCACCCATTAGGTGTAGATGGTACAGCCCACAGCAGAAGCTGGAGGAAGAAGAGTGATACCACCTGAGAGTAGGCCAACCAATCACCCATTAGGAGTAGTTGGTACTGTCCAAGGCAGAAGTGGGTGGGGCAATAGAGGGTGAAATGAACTGACACTAAACTAATCACCCATTAGGAGCAGCTGGTTTAGTCCAAGGCAGAAGCAGGGAAAGACAGTAGGGGGTCATCAACTGAGAATAGGACAACCAATCACCCATTAGGAGTAGTGGGTAGTGGGCAGCACCTGTGGCTAAGTGAATAGGGTGCTGGTCCCATATATCAAGGGTGGTGGGTTCAAACCTGGCCCCAGCCAAACTGCAATAACAAAATAGCTGGGCATTGTGGCAGATGTCTGTAGTCCCAACTACTTGGGAGGCTGAGGCAAGAGAATAGCCTAAGCCCAAGAGATGAAGGCTGCTGTGAGCTGTGATGCCACAGCAGTCTACCAAGGGTGACAAAGTGAGACTGTCTTGGGGGGGGGAAGAAAAAAGGAGTAGTAGATAGAGTTCAAGGCAGTAGCTTGGGGTAGTAAGGGGATATCAATTGAGACTAAGAGAAACAATCACCCATTAGAAGTAGTTGGTAGAGTCCAAGGCAGAAGGTGGGGGAAATGAAGGGTGATACCAACTGAGACTAGGACAACCAGTCACCCATTAGGAGTACTTGGTAGAGTCCAAGGAAGAAGCAGGTGAGGGGGAGGAGGAGAGTGAAACCCACTGAGACTAAACCAATCACCCATTAGGAGTAGCTGGTAGTGTTCAAGGCAGAAGGGATAGAGGGAGGAAGGGTGATACCAACTGAGAGTAGATCAATCAACCATTAAATGTAGTTTGTAGAGTCCAAGGCAGAGGCGGTGGGGGGTGGGGGGGAAGAAGGGTGATACCAACTGAGACTAAACCAATCACCCATTAGGAGTAGTTGGTAGAGTCCAAGGCAGTAGCAGGTGGGGGTACGAAAGGGGATCTCAACTGGGACTAGAACAAACAATCACCCATTAATAGTAGAGTCCAAGGGAGAAGTGGGGGGAGAAGGATGACAGCAACTGAGACTAGGATAACCAACCACCCATTAGGAGAAGTTGGTAGAGTCCACAGCAGAAGGGGAGGTGGGGGAAGAAGGATGATACCAATTGAAACTAAACCAATCACCCATTAGGAGCAGGTTTTAGAGTCCAAGGCAGAAGGTGGGAGGAAGTGTGATACCAACTGAGACTAGGTCAACCAATCACCCATTATGAGTAGCTGGTAGAGTCCAAGGCAGTAGTGGTGGTGGGGGGTAAGAAAGGGGATACCAAGTGAGAGTATGACAAAAAATCATCCATTAGGAGTACTTGGTAGATTCCAAGGCAGTAGTGGGAGGTGGGTCAGAGGGAGAGGAAGGGATACCTGTTGAGATTAGGACACCAAATCACCCATTAGGAGTAGTTGGTAGAGTCCAAGTTGGGGGGTAAAGAAGATGGATACCAACTGACACTAGGACAACCAATCACCCATTAAGTTTAGTTGGTACAGTCCAAGGCAGAAGCGGGGATTTGGGGGAGGGAATGGTGATGCTACATGAGACTAGGACAACCAATCACATATTAGAAATATTTGGTATAGTCCAAAGCAGAAGCAGGCAGGGATGAGGAAAAGAGGAGTGAAACCCACTGAGACTAAACCAATCACCCATTAGGAGTAGCTTGTAGTGTCCCAGGCAGAAGTGGAGGCGGGGGGGGGGAGAAGGGTGATACCAATTAAGACTATGACAAGCAATCACCCTTTAGGAATAGTTGGTAGAGTCCAAGGCAGAGGTGGGGTGGGGAAAGAAGGGTGGTAGCATCTGAGCCTACAACAACCAAACACCCATTAATAGTAGTTGGTAGAGTCCAAGATGGGGGAGGGGGAGGGAGGTGGAAGAAAGGGGATACCAATTGAGACTAGGACAAAGAATCACCCATTAGGATTAGTTGGTAGAGTCCAAGGCAGAAATGAATAAGAGTGATACCAGCTGAAACTAAACCACTAACCCATTAGGAGTAGTTGGTACAACCAAGGCAGAAGGGGTGGGGAAGGAAGTGTGATATGAAGTGAGACTAGGACAACCAGTCACCCATTAAGAGTAGTTAGCATAGTCCAGGGCAGGAGCGGGGATGGGGAAGAAGGGTTATACCACCTGAGACTAGGACAACCAATCAACCGTTAGGAGTAGTTGGTAGAGCCTGAGACAGAAGCAGACAGGTGGGAAAGAAGGTTGAATCCAACTGAGACTAAACCAATCACCCATTAGGAGTAGTTGGTAGAGTCCAAGGCAGAAGTGTGGGGAAAGAAGGTTGATACCAACTGAGACTAGGACAACCAATCATCCATTAATAGTAGTTGGTAGATGAGCCCAGGAGTTGGAGGTTGCTGTGAACTGTGATGCCACAGCACTCCATCCAGGGTGACAGCTTGAGGTTCTGCCTCAAAAAAAAAAAAAAAAAAAAAAAAAGTACACCAAATAGTAGTTGGTAGAGTTCAAGGCAGAAGCAGGGAGAAGAATGGTGATACCAATTGAGACTAGGACAACCAATTACCCATTAGGGGTAGAAGGGTGATACAAACTGAGACTAAACCAATCACCCATTAGGAGTAGTTGGTAGAGCCCAAAGCAGTAGCGGGTGGGGGGAAGAAGGGGAATCCCAATTGAGTTTAAATCTAAAATTTCTTTGCTTAGCTTCTTTTTGGAGGATCTATCCAGGACTGCTAAAGGGGTGTTAAAATCTCCAACTACTATGGAACTGGAGGAAATTGAGTTGCTCATGTCTGTTAAAGTTTCTCTTATAAATTGAGGTGCGTTGTGGTTGGGTGCATAAATATTAATAATTGAGATCTCATCATATTGAGTATTACCTTTAACAAATATGAAGTGTCCAACCTTAATTATTTTGGTTGGTTTAAAGCCTATTGCGTCTGCGAACAGGATTGCAACGCCTCCTTTTTTCTGCTTTCCATTTGCCTGGAATATAGATGACCATCCCTTTACCTTGAGTCTATATCTGTCTTTTAATGTAAGGTGCGATTCTTGGATGCAGCAGATATCTGGCTTGAGTTTTTGTATCCAGTCTGCCACCCTATGCCTCTTTAGAGGACAATTTAAACCATTCACATTAATTGAGAGTATTGATAAGCCTTTCGAGAGACCAGTGGACATTTTTAATCCTTTTGCGACTGTGGAAGTTGGAATTTGATCAAAAAATTTTTGGGTGGGTTTACTTTTGTGGTGGAGAATTACGCTGGTCTTTATGGAGGATAGGTCTAAGAATGTCCTGGAGAGCTGGTTTAGTTGTGGCAAATTTCTTCAACATGTGAATGTCGTTGAAGTATTTAATTTCTCCGTCATAAATGAAGCTCAGTTTAGCTGGGTACAGGATCCTGGGTTGAAAGTTATTTTGTTTTAGGAGATTAAAAGTCGATGACCATCCTCTTCTAGCTTGAAAGGTTTCAGCAGAGAGATCTGCAGTTATTCTGATATTCTTCCCCTTGTAGGTAATGGTTTTCTTTTGTCTGGCAGCTTTCAGAATTTTCTCCTTCATATTAACTTTAGTGAAATTGATTATGATGTGTCTGGGGGATGTCTTATTTGGGTTGAGTCGTGCTGGAGTTCTGAAACTGTCTGCTATCTAAATTTCGGAATCTCTTGGCATGTCTGGAAAGTTCTCCTTCACAATCTCATGGAGAAGAGACTCTGTGCCTTGTGAAGCCACTTCGTCACTTCGGGGATCCCTATAAGACAAATATTGGTCTGTTTTTGCTCTCCATTTCTCTTCTTCTTTGAGGGTTTGGGAGCGTTCGAAAGCTTTGTCTTCAATGTCAGAAATCCTTTCTTCTGCTTGCTCCATTCTGTTACTGAGGGATTCTACTGTGTTTCTCAGATCTTTGAGGGATGCAACTTCTTGTCTCAATGTGTCGAAATCTTTGGTCATTTGGTCTTTGAATCCGTTGAATTCTTGAGATAACTTTTGGAATTCTAATTTGATCTTATTTGCTATCCAGATCCTGAATTCAATTTCTGACATCTCAGCTATTTGTTTGGGCATGAGGTCTTGTGCTGTTTCTGCCCCATTGATCCTTGGGGGAGTTGATCTACTCTGATTATTCATATTGCTAGGGTCTTTCTGTTGATTTTGCCTCATAATTGTTTTTCACCGTTGCCTCTGGCTATCCTCAGAGTTGGGGAGGTGTCTCTCCATGATTAGACCCCATTGGGATCACTCTATTATTGCTGGATCTTTGTAAGGAGTGACTCTGGGGATGCTCTAGCTAGGGAGTTCTGGTTGTGGAAGCAGCTCTGGTTTGTGACACACCCGGATCCAGCAACAGGGCTGGGGGTGGTGTGCACGGTTCTGGGAGTGCCAGGCACCCAGTGACTTTGGCACAGAGAGCCCAAGGCTCCAGCAGTCTCTGGCCAGGAGAAGAGCTCTGCGCAGAGGCAGTGAGGGCTCCAAAGGGCACGCAGCTACCAGAGTCCCTGTCCAGATGGACGGGCTAGTGTGGAAGCTGGGAGGACACAGGAGGGAGGACGCAGGGTTGTGTGGCTTCCGCAGTTCCTGGTCAGGGAATGTGGAGGCCCGGTGGGTGCGGGTCACCGGTTGGGGGTCACTGCACAGCTCTTATGGAGGTCTAGGCGGTGCCAAGCCCAGGAGTTTGAGGTTGCTATGAGCTGTGACGTCACGGCACTCTACCCAGGGCAACAGCCCAAGGCTCCAGTGTGCCAAAACCGTCTCACTCTGCCCCTAAAGATTAAGGCTGTAAGGCAGCTCAGTCCCCGCCTTTAGGCTGCTCAGTCAGTAGGTTACTTTGACCCGCCCAATCCTTGCTCTGAGACCCTGAGGGCGGAGCTTACTGGGGCAGTTCTTTCACAATGGCTTCCTGCACCCAGCTCAGTGGCTCAGTCTGGGGCCCCAGACAATGCCCCAAATTCTCCATACTCCTGCTCAAGCTCTCCCCAAGGCAGTTCAACTGAGTGCCAAGTCCAAGAACACCGAAACAGTTCACAGGTAAGGCCTTTCCGGTTTGCAATCTCACTGCTGCTTGTACTTACGGTTGCCGGCGTGATTAGGTTGATCAAACACACGCAACCACTTGCCAGTTTTCCACTGTTTTTGTCCTCCTCTTGGGGTCCAGAAGTCCCTTGCTGGCTCCCTGTATCCTCAAAGGGATGATTATAGGCAGATCCCACTAGCCAGAGATGCCTGGATTCTTGTCTCCCCAGACTTGCTGTTCCCAGTTGCAGGGAAGCTGTTACTCGGCCACCATCTTTAATCCATAGTCCCCAATTGAGACTAGGACAAACAATCACCCATTAATAGTAGTTAGTAGAGTCCAAGAAAGAAGCGGGATGGGGTGTGAGAAGGGTGATAGGAATTAAGACTAGGACAACCAGCCACCCATTAGGAGTAGTTGGTAGAGTCCAAGGCAGAATATAGGGTAAGACAGGTGATACTAATTGTGCCTAGGACAACCAATCACCCATTTGGAGTCCCTGGTAGAGTCCAGGGCAGACCTGGGGGAGGGAAGAAGAATGATAACAACTGAGACTTGGTCAACAAGTCACCCATTAGGAGTAGTTGGTAGAATCCACGGCAGAAGCGGGTGGGGGGGTGGAAGAAGGATCAAACCAAGGGAGACTAAACCAATCACCCAGTAGGAGTAGCTGGTAGAGTCCAAGGCAGAAGGTGGGGGAGAAGGCTAATACCAACTGAGACTAGGACAACCAATCACCCATTAGGAGTAGAGTCAAAGGCAGAGGCAGAGGAGAGAGGGGAGGAAGAGTGATGCCAACTAAGAGTAGCACAAAAAATCACCCATCAGGAATAGTTGGTAGAGTCTAAGGTAGTAGCAGTGGGGAAGAACAGGGATACCAATTGAGATTGCACAAAAAGTTACCCATTTGGATTGGCTGGTAGAGTCCAAGGCAGAAGCAAAGAAGGGTAATACCAACTGAGACTAAACCACTCACCCATTATGAGTAGTTGGTAGAGTCAGAGGCAGAACTGAGCATGCGGTGGGGGAAGACAAAGGGTGATAGCAACTTAGACTAGGACAACCAATCACTTATTAAGAGTTGTTGGTAGTCAGGCAGTGCCTGTGGCTCAGTGAGTAGAACACTGGCCAGATATACCAAGGCTGGTGGGTTAGAACCCGGCCCCAGCCAAACCGCAACAACAGTTTGCAACAAAAAAAATAGCCAAGTGTTGTGGCAGGCGCCTGTAGTCCCAGCTACTCAGGAGCCTGAGGGAAGAGAATCGCTTAAGCCCCAAGAGTTGGAGGTTGCTGTGAGCTATGACACCACAGCTCTACTGAGGGAGAAAAGGTGAGAATAAATAAATAAATAAATAAATAGTTGTTGGTAGAGTCCAAGGCAGAAGTATGGGGAAGAAGTGTGATACCACCTGAGAGTAGGCCAACCAATCACCCATCAGGAGTAGTTGGTAGAGTCCAAGGCAGAAGTAGGGGTGGGGGGAAGAAGGGTGAACTGAACTGAGACTAATCACCCATTAGGAGAAGCTGGCTCTGTATAAGGCAGAAGGGGTGGGGACAGAAGGGGAATAGTAGCTGACAATAGGACAACCAATTACCCATTAGGAGTAGTTGGTACAGTCTACTGCAGGAGTGGGGGGAAGAAGGATGGTACTAGCTGGTAGTGTCCAAGGCAGAAGCCAGGGACAAGGGGGAAGAAGGGTGATACCAACTGAGAGTAGGAGAACCAATCAACTTTTAGAAGTAGTTGGTAGAGTCCAAGGCAGAAGGGGCAGAGGGGTGGGGGAAGAAGGGCATTACCAACTGAAACTAAACCAATCACCAGTTAGGAGTAGTTGGTAGAATCCAAGGCAGAAGGTTGGGTGGAAGAAATGGGATATCAATTGAGACTAGGAGAAACAATCACCCATTGGGATTAGTTTGTAGAGTCCCAAGGCAGAAGCAAAGAAGGGTGATACCCACTGAGACTAAACCAGTCACCCATTAGTAGTAGTTGGTTGAGTGCAGGGCAGAAGCTGGGGCCAAGAAGTGTGATACCAACTGAGACTAGGACAACTAGTCATCCATTAGGAGTAGTTGGTAGAGTGGGTGGTACCTGTGGCTCAAAGGAGTAGGGCGCCAGCCCCGTATACCAGAGGTGGCGGGTTCAAACCCAGCCCCAACCAAAAACTGCCAAAAAAAAAAAAAAAAGATTTGGGCTTGGTACCTGTAGCTCAAGCAGCTAAGGCACCAGCCACATACACCAGAGCTGGTGGGTTTGAATCCAGCCCGGGCTGCCAAACAACAACGACAACTACAACCAAAAAATAGCCGGGCGTTGAGGCGGTGTCTGTAGTCCCAGCTACTTAGGAGGCTGAGGCAAGAAAATAACTTAAGCCTAGGAGCTAGAGGTTTCTGTTAGCTGTGATGCCACAGCACTCTACCCAGAAGTATAGCTTGAGGCTCTGTCTCAAAAAACAAACAAACAAACAAAAAGGAGTACTTGGTAGAGTCCAAGGCAGAAGTGGGTGGGCAGGTGGGGGCAGAAGATAAGTGATACCAACTGAGACTAAAGCAATCACTCATTAAGAGTAGTTGGTGGAGTCTAAGGCAGAAGGGGGGGGTAAAGAAGGTTGATAACAACTGACACTAGGATAACCAATCACCCATTAGGAGTAGTTGGTAGAGTGCCAGGCAGAAGCTGGGGGCAAGAAGGGTGATACCAACTGGGACTAGGACAACCAATCACCCATTAGGAGTAGTTGATAGATTTGAAGGCAGGAGCAGGGTTGAAGACAGGTGATATCAACTGAGACTAAAACCAATCACCCATTAAGAGTAGTTGGTAGAGTTCAGGGCAGAAGGGGGTGTAAAGAAGGTTGATAGCAACTGAGACTAGGACAACCAATCACCTATTAAGATTATTTAGTACTTTGCTCTGCGCCTGTGGCTCAAGCGGCTAAGGCGTCAGCCACATACATACACCTGAGCTGGCGGTTTCGAATCCAGCCTGGGCCTGCCAAACAACAATGACGGCTGCTATCAAAAATTAGCCCGGCATTGTGGCAGGTGCCTGTACTCCCAGCTACTTGGGAGGTGGAGGCAGGAGACTCAATTGAGCCCAGGAGTTGGAGGTTGCTGTGAGCTGTGATGCCAAAGCACTCTACCCATGGTGACAGCTTGAGGCTCTGTCTCAAAAAAAAAAAAAAATTCTTTAGTACAGTCCAAGGCAAAAGCAGTGGGGGTGGGGAGGTGGTGAGAAGGGTGATGCCCCCTGAGACTAGAAGACTCAATCAGGCCATTAGTAGTAGTTGGTAGAGTCCAAGGCAGAAGCAAGGGTGCGGGGGATAAATGGTGAAACCAACTGAGACTCAACCAATAACCCATTCAGAGTAGCTGGTAGAGTCCATGGCAGAAGTGGGGTGAAAGAAAGGTGATACCGACTGAGACTAGGACAACCAATCACCCATTAGGAGTAGTTGGTAGAGTCCAAGGCAGTAGTAAGAAGGGGGATACCAAATGAGTCTAAACCACATACCCATTAGGAGTAGTTAGTAAAGTCCAAGGCAGAGGCGAATGGGGGTGGTGGAGAAGAGCAATACCAATTGAGACTAGGATAACCAGTTACCCATTAGGGAGTAGTTGGTAGAGTCCAAAGCAGTAGGAAGAAGGGGGATACTAACTGAGTCTAAACCACTCACCCATTAGGAGTAGTTGGTAGAGTCCAAGGCAGAAGGGAGGGGAAGGGTGATACCAACTGAGACTAGGACAACCAATCACCCAGTAAGAGCAGTTGGTACAGTCCAAGGCAGAAGTGGGGAGAAGAAGGATTATACCAACTGAGACTAGGATAACCAGTTACCCATTAGGAGTAGTTGGTAGAGTCCAAGGCAGAAGTGGGGAGGGGCGCAGGGTGGAAGAAGGGTCATACCAACTGAGACTAAACCAATTACCCATTAAGAGTAGTTGGTAGAGTCCAAAGCAGAAGTGGGGGGAGAAGGGTGATACCAACTGAGACTAGGACAACCAGCCCAATACAGAGCACCATCTCCTAGGAGGTACAGTCTACCAGTCTGGCTTTTGAGCACATCAGAGACACCAGGAACAGTCTCCTCACACATTTTAAGGGATGGGATTGCTGATGGGGACTGTGACTTCTCGACTCATCCTGGCAGTTCAGAACACTGTGCCTGTCACCAGATGGGAGACTTCTGTGGGAAATAGAACCGTAACTTTTATATACTTTAAGAAAAGAGAGGATTTGGGGCCCTTTCACCTGTCTCCCCCCAACCCCATACTTGGCCAGGACCCTCTCTTCAGATTGGCTGAGCTGTCTTTGTGACAAATAAAGGGAACAGTGACTTAAGCAGCTGGTTGCCCTGATAGCGGGACTCTAGAATTTCATGGATGGCATATATTGGACGCCCGAACTCAGTCCAGAGCCATTTCTGACTCGCTACCATAGCGGTAACAGTCTTGGTTCGAAAATGCTCCTGACGCTGGCTTAGCCCCATGGCTAGTCAGAATATGGACGAGAAATTCGAAGGTATGCCAGCCCCAACAATTGGTGGAGAGCCAGAAAACTGGGTCCCACCCGACACTTCAACTGATCCCGAGGTGGAGTCAAAGGAGGACGTGGACAAGCACGGTGACGAAGACGTGGACAAGCACCGTGACCAAGATGCAGATAAACACGGCGATGAAGACGCGGAGAAGCATGGTGACGACATGGCCAAGTGCCATGATGAAGATGCGGAGAAGCGTCGTGATGAAAATGCGGACAAGCGCCGTGATGAAGACTGGGACAAGCGCCGTGATGAAGATGCGGAGAAGCTCCGTGATGAAGACCGGGACAAGTGCGGTGACGAAGACGCGGAGAAGTGCTGTGATGAAAATGCGGAGAAGCTCCGTGATGAAGATGCGGACAAGCTCCGTGATGAAGATGTGGAGAAGTGTCGTGATGAAGACACGGACAAGTGCCATGATGAAGATACGGACAAGTGCCGTGATGAAGATGCCAACAAGCGCCTGGACAAAGATGCGGACAAGCAAGGTGATGAAGACATGGACAAAAACGGTGGTGAAGATGCGAGCCAAAACCAAGGCAATCAAGATAACGTGGAGTCAGAAGACCAAAATGAAAATGTAGCTGATGTGCCAGACAACATTGACTTCTCGGGGCTCTCCTTCCCCAGAAAGCTTTGGGTGATAGTGGAAAACGACGTGTTCGAGTCTGTGAACTGGAGTGATCAAGGAGACACTGTGGTCATCCAGGAGGACCTTTTCCAGAGAGAGATTCTTCGCCGGAGAGGCGCAAAGAAGATATTTGAAACAGACAGCTTGAAGAGTTTTATTCGTCAACTTAACCTCTACGGGTTCAGGAAAATACGCCCCAACAACCCCTCGGTTCCATCTCAAGGAAAGAAGAAGATGATGGTAATGTATAAAGTGTCTCTGTTACCCACTTTCTGTTACTCAGACATCTCTATAGGACACCAAGACAAATGACATAGTGCAGGAGTTTTGGTTCTGAAGATAACTTATGTTGTTATTAAACTATAACATTGCTAACCTGCAGGTCTGAGAAAAGACTCAGGACAGTTAATGTTATCTATCTATCTAACCATCCATCCATCCATCTATCTCCACTGTATATATATGACCACATTACGCTGTGAATAGTTTGTCTTTAGTGACCTCATGCCGTAGGTCATGACACCGCCAGCAACTTAACAACATTCTATTCTCCACTGTAAAACAAAACCAGTAGGACTCGGGGATAGGAGGGAAAAAATGAACATTCTATTCCACAATGGCTGAAATGTTTATTCTGTTTCAGATCTACCGCCACTCCAACTTTCAGCGAGATAAGCCTCAGCTCCTGGAGAAGATCCAGAAGAAAGGATACTTCCAAAAGACCACTCTGCAAGCACCTGGAGAACCAGCGATGAAGAAAAAGAAGCTGGTGGCTACAAGACCTTCCCCTCGATTCCATCACAATGCTGCCAAGAAGGAAGTTAAGCAAAAGTCCCTTACAGGAGCCCCCAGTGTTCAGGGAACCAGCGGCACTCAGTCACACTTGCGCTCTCGAAACTCTTCCATGAGCAGCGCCATGAGATATCACCAGGGAAACCGCTCCACTTTTGAGCCAAATGGCCCAAGTGGGGAAGGTACCTCAAGCAGTGCTGCATCAGCACCACTGGCTACTGCCAGCATGGAAGGTGCAGGAGAAGTACTTGACAACCTTCATTTGTATCCAGATTATGGTTCCGTGATGTCTTTATATAACACCTGTTATTCCATCCTGCTGGCTGCCCTTTCGGTGATGTCTCCCAATGAGACCACTGAGAATGAGGAGCCAGAGAGCTCCTCAGATTGTTAAGTGTGCATTCTGTGAGCAGTTCAAGGACAATCCAAATCCAAATCCTTGAACTCTCAGGCCACTAATGATGGATAAAAATTGTCATATTCTAACAATGAACCTACTATCGGTCTTGGTAAAGAAAAATAAAAAGCCTATATGAGCAAATAAACAATTTAAAAATGAGAATCTCGAGTCTGTGTTCTTTCTACACTTCTATAATATACAGATCTCCTCAGCACAAGCCAGGAGGTTGAAAATCCTGTCCAAGACAGGCTTTGGCCCCCATTGTCCTCTTTCCCACGGAGAAGCAGCATTATCTATCACACACTTAGCAAAGGATGCTGCCAGTGTTGAGGGCAAGCCCATGAAGGTCTGGTGCCCTAACACTTGCTCCTTGCTCAGAAGACAGAACAGCCTTGGTCCTGATCTTGGCAGTATCACCTTACATTGTTCATGGGTCTCAAAAGAGGAAATTTTCTCCTCATGGGTTCCCTGTACTCCCAATGAAGTCAGGAAGCTTCTGGTCAGTGGCTCAGCGTCCCTAGCCCAGCATCCAGAGGCCCTCCAAGGAGACCCACCTGAAAGTCAGGTCACTCCATCAGCCAAAGGATGTGTGACCACTCCCTCCTCGTGCAGAAGAGAAGGGCGGGAAATCAATGCCTGGGGGAAACACCCATCATCCTCACCAATAAGAACCACTAGAAATTTAGCTAAGAAATCAGCAGCAAAAAAAAAGGAAAAAGCCTTGCTACAAATCAAATAACACTATCACTTTTCAAAGTTAACCTCACTCTACCATTTAGGATCTTTTGGATCCGAAGTAGCTGTGTGATGTGTGGGACACACATTTCCTGAACCAGCACACACGTTTACAACAGAGCAAGAGGTGCAGGAAAGGACAGACAGCTGCTATGAGGCTGGTGTCCTCTTCATCCTGGATGGTCAGTCCATTAAGGGCTGGTCACTCTCAGGCAAACATTCAGGGCCGGTGCCAGACTTGCCACCAGTGTGACAACACAGTTATTCAAAGTCACAATAGGTGCTGCTCAGACATTTGATGAGTTGGGACTGGGACGAAAGGAGGGAAAAAATGTACAAGGGAGCCCCAAATAATGGTTACCCACAACAAATTTATTGGTACAATCTGGAAATTATCAGGACCTACATTAGCAGAAACATGGAGAAGTTCCCTGGCAGCTTTTCCTTTTACACAAAGGTCAAACTACTTGAGGCTGTGTCAACGACCCTAAGGGGCTTGTTACAAGGAAAGCCTAACCCCCATTCCCTTTGTCTGAGAGGAGGAGGAATCTGTCCATATGACTGACAGTGGATGGTGCTGTGCAATGCAGGGACAATTCAGAATTAGCAAGACGTGCACAGGTCTGCACCATGATGCTGAAATGATGGTGTCATGGTTGAGCTCTCAGAAGCCTGTACTCCTCATGCCCTAAAGGGATCAGGTGCTCTGGGATGTCTACCTGGAAGATATCCTTTCCTCCTTTCCTAGGTATGGGCTCCAGTAACCACCTGGGGTTTGAAATCACAGTCAGATACTTCTGCTTCAGGATGGTCAGCACAGCTTCATTTTCCAGTTCCACAACCGCATCCAGAGCTAAGTTTTCTAGGCACTGTGAAGTTTCCCCAATGTCAATGAGCCCTGTGTACAGAAACACATGAGATGTTTTCCCCTTTCACAGCCCAAGGCCTGCCTGTGTGGCACCACAGTTATTCAAAGTCACAAGCACCACAGGCTAAGATGCTATCACCAAAAGGACATGAAGCCAGTCCTTCTTGAGGCAGAGGGAGGGCTCCCAAAAATAGGAGAAGAGGCCTTTCCCTCCAGGAGGCCACAGGAGTAATGTGCAGGTCCAAATCACACTGCTGAAGGCAGCACCAACAGGTGGGAATGGCACCAGCCACTGCTGGGAACCTACAGGTGATGCTAAGGTAGGTCACCATGTGGCAGGAGTTGATGTCCGGCCTCAAGCACCCAGGAGCTAGAGAGCTTGCCCAGGATGCCACAAGCACAGGGCCTGTGGCAGGTGTGTGAAGCCTGGTGGGCAGCCTGACTTTCAAGGCCACCCGACTTGGTCAGCATGCCCTGCAGTCTTTCATGGTCTCTGCCATGCACACGGGCACACTCAGCCAAATGCCACATGCAGACGTGGACCTGACCCAGCCTTTCAGATCACACACAGGATCTGAGGCCTAGAGTGGAGAATGATTTACCACAGCTCCTGGAATACAGGCTTGCCGACCCCAGGCCAGGGCCCCTTGCTGCCCCTTAAGAGCTGTGTTGCTGAAGGAAACCACAGCGAACACACCAACCAGTTCACATGGAAACGGAGGCCACAAAACTCCCCAGCAGCATGCTATGTGGTTGCTCTTAGAAGCGTCTGTACGACATTTGCGATGTCGCACTTACCAGCTACCACTCCGCGACCGAACTTTTCCCCTTCCCAAAGCAGGGCCTGAATCTGGGCAGGAGTCATCCCTAGCCTCTCCACCAGCATGTCCCTCCAGGCATCGTCTTCCCAGTCCCTGTGGGCAATGTGGATGGCGATGGTATGGTTCTGGTGGGTGCTTAGCAGGGGACGTCAGCACGTCTCCAGAGTCTTGACTCCATTTAAGACAAAGCCAGCATAAGGCTGCTGGAAGGAGAGGCAGCCAAACTTCATCTTCCACAAGCTCCCGGGGCCTACAGAAACACAGAGGCATGCCACATACCAGCCCTCCGAGCTGCCAGGGAGCGGGCCTGCCCTTCGGCCATGGCTCCCAGGTGTGCTGAACATCGCTGACCTCCGCAGTCCGCTGCTTCTATCTCCACACAGTCACTGATGTCCCACGCCACAGTAGGCCCAATGGAAGGGGTTGGGTTCAGAGGACTCAGGTCCATCCCTGACATCTTTGGGGAGTTCACCAAGTAGGGTGGGGACAGCTAGAGAAAGGCACAGGAAGGACGTTTTTTTGTTAGTGCTATAATAGAGGTCCCTCAGCCCTAGGGTAACATAAAAGGAGAGGAGAGTTGTGTCTGGCCTCAGCTGGCTCTCCATGCAGAGGGAAGATGGGGGCCTGGGCTCTGCCTCTTTTCCTTCCCCTCACCCCATCCCCATTGCTCCCTGGCCCTGGTACCCAAAGGCACTGCAGGCCCCCATCTTCCCAGCTCCTGCCCCAGGGCTGCTGACTCCTAATCCTTGGTATCCAACTTCAGCTCACCTCTCAGCATTCCCTGTGACGTCAGATGGCTTCTCTCAGGTGTGTCCCTCTCCTCAATCCCTTTCTCCCACCACTGTTCTCCAGGGTCAGTGGATGTCCCTGATCTGTTCTAAGCCAAAAGAAAGGACAAGGAGAATTGTAACAACTGGCCCCAGGGCACACGCACCTCCTATGTGCCAGGCCCAGGGACAGGCTTCAGCCAGAGGTCCTCAAATTTAATCCTCAAGTAACCCATCAGGGGCAGTGTTGCTATGAGGCCAGCTCCACGGCTGAGGAGGCGGCACTGAGCAGCTACAGCCCACGGTTACAGTGGCCCTGACCTCACGCGCCCCCACCCTGGTCCTGGCCTCCTTTGTGTGGACGTCTGGAGAGGTTCCCCTCCTCCCAGCTTGAAGACAGCACTGTGTTGTGAAGGAGCATGGGCCCTAGGCCTGGAGAGCCACGGGCTTGAAGCCGGAACCTCGGACCAGTCATGGGATCTCCAGAAGCCTCAGTTTCCCTGAGGCTGTGAACGGATGGACACAGGCATTGAAGGCACCCAGCCTAGCACCTGGCACCTAACAGAGCAGTCACAGAGGCGATTCCTCTCACTGTCGACCTCACAGTCATTACTGGGCCTGGAGTCCCATCCCCTGGCTCCATACTCCACTCATGAGCAGCCCCCTCACTCCAGCAAGTGTCCCCTGCCCTTCAGGTACAGACAGTCAGCCTCAAGTACCTCCCTTGATTATAGGAAAGCATGCTCACCCCCACAAGATCAGGCCCTGTCAGGACTAGAGCTGCCAGTATTCACTCCTCTCCAGACTCACACTCCTAACTTCTGGGCACACCTTCTGCCCTCCTCCCACTTCTGGAGTGAGCGGTCCCCCACTGGGTACAGTTCACTGTGGGCCCTAGGTGCTGCCACTGTCTGCGCTAGCTCAGCATCACACTTTCCCCTCCCCTACTAGATGACTGTCTTCAGAGGACCGGATTGAAAGGGACCAGATTCGGGTCAGTGTTGGAGATAGTGCCACTCAGACAAAGCCCTTCCTCTGAGCTCCGCCTCCCTGCTCTTAACCCTGCGCAGGTGAAACATTAGGAGAGCAGTCTGCACTCAGTCTCTCTGAACATTCTGCACCATTGCCCCACTTCCTCCCTTTGCCTCCCATCACCTCCACTCCACTAACAAGCTTGTCTCCACGGGTACCAATTGCCAGACTTGTGCCAGCTCTGTATCCATCTTACTCAACACTCTTTCCCTTCTTCTCAGCTGCCACATGGCTCAGTGGCCTGCTCTGCCTCCCCTGGCACAGGTCATGACCCTTGAGTCTCAGGCTTGCACGGCCAGGCTGACAGTCCCAGGACTCCCACCACTGCCACACCAAGTCCACCTCCCTTCCACCTCTCTAATGGCACTGCCATCTCCTCCCTTCTCCTGACCCTGAAGTAGCGGCTCTCTGCCCTCCCTCTCTTTCCCACAACCACCAGTCACATCCTGTAGCACTATCTCCATCGTTGATCCCAAATCTAATTACTTTTAATCATCCCCACGGCCATAATCCCATTCAGAGCCCCTAATACCTCGCTCCCTCCCCTGGCATCCCAATCAGCCCCCTCCTTCAGGTGCCTGCTCTATGTACTGCATGTCCACACTGCCATCAGGGCGACCTCAGTACAGGGGCCAGCAGATCACGTCACCCATCTGCTGAAAATTTCCAAGGGCCCCCTGCCCAAACTGGAATACAGTCCCTCCTTCCCACTATTAAGGTCCCTTGTGATCTGGCTTCCTGCCATCTGTTCTCCTCTGCCTGTTATTTCATCCCCCTGCAGTCACACAGGCCTGCCTTCCATTCAGGGACATGCCAAGCTTGTTCTTACCTCAGGGACTTTGTAGGCTATTATGGGTTATGTTGTGTCCCCTTAAAATCCATATGTGGAAGTCCTAATCTTGAGAACCTCAGAATAGTGACCTATGACAAAGATAGGGTCTTTACAGAGGGAACTGAGTAAAACTGAAGTCATTAATGTGGTCTCACCTCCGAAGTCACTGGTGTCCTTGTAAAAAGGGGGTATTTAGAGACAGCGATGCACACATGGAGAGAACCACGAGAAGATGGAGGCAGAGGTCAGGGTGATCCATCTACAAGCCAAGTAATGCCAACGATTGCCAGCCACCCATGACAGCTAGGAGAGAGGGACAGAATGGATTCTCACTCATGGCACACAGAACAAACCAGCCAACCCTGCTGATACCTTGATTTTAGACTTCCAGCCTCAGAACGGGGGAGACAACCGGTATCTGTTGTGTAAGCCACCCTGTCTGTCTTTTATTATGGCCACCTAGGCAAACACACACATACATGTAAGATGTTCCCCACACGTCTCTATGGGGTGAGGCCCAGATTTTCCACTCAATAGCACACCAAGCACATTCTCCCTGTCTGTACATCTTTACCTACCTTAGTTTTTACTGCTGGTTACCCCATAATTTACCTAAACATCCCTCTACTGGTGGAGAGTGACAAGCTGCTTCCAATTTTCTGCTACTAGAAACAATATCACCCCTAACCCTCACTGTCTGAAGCCTTGCCGAAGAGGATTCCTGGGTCACATGTCAAGCATGTCTGAGGTGCTGGGACTGCCAGTAAGTGGCCTTCCACAAAGACCCACCTGTGCACACTCTACACCACCCATCCTGCTGAGGGGTGACAAAGTTGCCCTTTTCCTTGGATTTGGATTACTTATGAGGGACAATGACTGTCCCCCATGGGGCCTGGCCATTCCTCTTTCTTCTACTGGGGTATGTGACTAGAAGGAAGGTTTGCCTAGTTTCCACCACTCAGTTACTTAGCCAGTCCTTTCTCATCAATACTATATAATCACCGCAATCAAATGCGAACCATGAGGGTGGAATCCCTGGTGAGAACTGAAGTAACTGTAGCAGCAAGAAAGGGTTCAAGTACCTGCTTTGTGGTCTGAGGAGAAAACGGTCTTCCTCTTGCCTCAGTGTCTTTACCTGCACAATGACAAGGGCCACATGGAGAAAGGTCATTAAACACAAGTCAGCGACAGTGGCTCAGGGTACTAGGAAGGTCTTCTACTCAACAGGCTTTGGAGGGTTTGAGGGGCCTAAATCCCATTCCTCTCGATCCACTTCTGAGCACGCCACGCTGGGCGCTGTGTCCGGGCCACAGAGCTGTGCACCACCCAGCCTCAGGTCTTGGCGAGTTCCCAGCTTAAGGTACAAGCCAGAGTCAGGGAGGACTGGGCCAAGATGAGGCCTCTGCATATGAAGAACACTTGCTTTCCGACAGACAGTCACATGCTTAGAAGGGACAGGGGCCTCGACACTAGTGGGAGGAAGAGACAGGAAGGGTGCCCCCAGTCTCACAGCCCAGAGGTACTGTCTGCAACAGGCCGAGCCCACAGACGCCTGTATGGCAGGTCCTAACTCCCTAGGTCTCGCGGGAGTCCGGGGCCAACTGCAGCCTTTGGCTACGGGGCAACAAATTCCCTCGCGGCCAACCGCAGTCTTTGGCCACGGGGCAGTAAATCCCTCCAGTTCTCCGTGACTCAGCAAGGTCACCGGCGCAAGGATGACAGGCCCCCATACTCAGACGAGGAGATGCCATGGGTAGACCATATCCAGTTTGAAGCTGCCACGGCCACCTGGAGCAAACAGGTACCAGTTACAGATGTTTCAAAGCGTTAACTGTGTCGCGTTCGTACAGCCCCCGGCGCCCCTTTTATGCGTAACGCATGCAGGTACGTACACACGCACGTCCGTACCCCCGCGCACGCACGTACGCACGCAGCCATGCAATTAGATAGCTGTGACATCCAGGCACCTGCAGACACGCACTTACATAAACACATACGTATACACGAGCTGGCCACTAGGAGACGCTGTTTCACTCAAGGGGCCCTCACGCGCACTGGCCAAAGACGCTGCTCTGCCCAGAGTGGGGACCAGAAGGAGGAAAAGAGACTGGAGAGAGGAAGAGGAAGGAGAAGGGGCAGTGGCTGCTGGGTTGTGACACAGGGAGTGGGCTGAAAGTGCCGGGGGAGCGTTTGGGGGCGGGACCGCGACAGGAGCAGGGCGTGGCCCGGGAGGGACCAATGCATAATCATTGGTGTTGAGAGGGAGCCGCGGAGCGCTAGGGGAGGGGTGAGGCGGGGCCAAAACACCATGGGGGAGGGGTTGGGGCAGGTGTGGGAGGAGAAAGGGGAGGAGCAGGGCGGGGCCGGGGTGAGTCTGGGGATGGGGAGCCTCCGTGGAGAAGGGCTGGCTTAGGGGAGGTGTGGAGGAGGAGCTAGTGCGCCACAGTGGAAAAGAAGTGGGAAAGGAGGGGCTGGGCTGCTTCTAGGGCAGAGGGGTGGGAAGTACTGGATGGAGCTCCTTGAGGTGGGGGTGGTGATGCGGGAGGAGCAAAGCTGGGCTGTGGGAAGGAGCTGGGGTAGGAGCTCCTGTAGACTTTGGTGGCTTGAGGAGCGGTGGGCAGAGCTGCAGGGTGCGGAGGTGTAGGAGGATGAGGGCGGAACTGGGAGGAGGAAAGACGCTAGAGGCGGATTTGGAGCAGGAGCTAGCTTTGGGAGGAAACGAGTCAGAGCTACAGTAAGAACCAGGCTGAGCTGATGGGGAAGGAGGTAGAAACGTGGGAGGAGGAGAGCGGAAATGTGGAAGGTGGGGGCCATAAGTGGGAAGAGGGGCTGCGGAAAGAGGGGCGTGGTGCTTGTGGAACAGTGCACAGGTGGAGGAGGGAGCTTTGGCGCTTCATGCTAAGGCATGAGTGAAAGTGGCAACGCCAGGACCTTCAGCTACTCAGCCCGACCCAATGTCTACCCCCAAGGGCACCCCACAGAGCACTCCAGAGGGCGTGGAAGCTGCTAGAAGGGCAGGAACACTTTTCTGGAGTCCAGGGAGCTCTAGGCTGAGTCTTGCACCACAGGGCTAATTCTCCACCCCCAGGCCAGCCTGGCTCTGTCCCAGCAGGAATGATTTTTTTTTTTTTTTGAGACAGAGCCTCAAGCTGTCCACCCTGGGTAGGGTGTCTTGGCATCACAGCTCACAGCAACCTCCAACTCCTGGGCTTAAGCGATTCTCTTGTCTCAGCCTCCCAAGTAGGTGGACTCCAGGCACCTGCCACAACGCCCAGCTATTTTTTGGTAGTAGTTCCCAGTCAGCTCTGGTGTATGTGGCTGGCTACAGGTGTCGAGCCCGGAGGAATAATCCTTTTAAGGCCTTCCTTGCAATTGAGGAGAAAAATCTCCACTCTGTATGTTCTGCTGCCCTTCAGACCTAAGTAGCTAAAAAAAACCCAATCCGGGTTCCAGTCAAACCTTTTGCAGTTAAGGGTCTCATCCTTCCCTCAGTGATGCCCTGGTTTGCTTCTCTGTTCCTTCCTTTCCCTCATTCTCCATGGAGCCTCAAGCTAGGCAGAGTAAGTTAGATAAATGTGAAGAGGAAGGAACTACAGACTGTGGGCAAGGGGCTGGGGAAGGCTTCACAGAGGAGGGGGTGTGGAGCTGGGTCTTCAAATCAAACGCATTTTCTAAGGTGGGAAATGGGGTCAGGGCAGCCTGAGTCAGAGAACTGAAGGAAGGTACTAGGCTGGAGCAGACCGAGTTTTTGAGTAAGTTCATGGGGGAATGAGGCAGGAAACTAGATTGGGCCCAACTCATGAAGGCCTCCCAAAGGTGTCTGGGCTGCACTCTGGCTGCAGTGGGTCAGTATCCTTACGTGGGTTTCACCGTGAGCATTTTTAAAGGTGGCCTGTTGTTTCTCTTCCCAAGAAGAGTTCATTATTCCCTCATTTGATCAGTCATCCAACAAACCTTTTCATGCTTCTGATAGACCAGGAGTGTGTGTGGACAACATGATGCAATTCTGTGTGGCTCAGCAGCAGCCTTCCACAGACGAATGCTTGGTCCCAGCAGTGTGCTCCTGTCCTTGATGATCTGAACATATAGTGTCGGAGACTGAGCACCATGCTTATAGGAATGGTCACTGGTTCTTGAGGGAGGCTCTGGGAACGGGACAATCTCCTGTCTGGCATGGAGATGGTTTTGCAGCCTGGAGACAAGCCTCAAGCAACTTAGTGCTCCAACGAGACAAGATTGGACACTCATTAGTAAGCAGTTGTTAGATTTGGAACATTTGTGGTGCATCCGTGTGGGAGTCGAGCCCGTGGGGAAAGAGCACTTAGCGATCATTAAGCAAGGAGTCCTTATGTGTGGGGATCCCCACACCTGTTGTGTATTGTTTCAGTTAAAGGCCACGGCAGAGGTTACTGGAGGCTCTTCTGCACCTATGGGGAGCCTCACCTCTTGCAAACTTGTACTTTCAATCCATGTACTGGCTGTTTCCTGCCCGTGGTGTTAGCGTGACATATCAGCACCGACAATGTAGGTCTTTTCCTTTGAGTAACCTCAAGGCTGCCTCATTCTCTTGGCTTGTGGGGAGGTTTCCAATTCTTGTTACTGACTTTAGAAGAATGTTGAGAAGTCATTAGGTCTTTAGGTTCTGAGGAAAGATCCTTCACACTCCTACCAGAAAGGTGATTTGTAGCAGGGGACACCCTAAAATGCCAGGCCTGAGCAGAGTGGCTGCTCCTGGTGACCCAGAGAAAGAAAGTGCATTAAGCTTGTGTGCGAGGCACTCCCAGAAGGCCTCCGCTGCAGCAGCATTTAGGGCCAGGGGAGTGGGGTTTGGTATTTCCGGCCCTTCCCCCACTGCCTCTAGACATGCTGCCTTTGAAGGAGGAAGAGGATGAGGGAGGGTGACTTTGGAATGTGTAGTACCCACCTAGAATATTTGCAAATTCTGCCTGAGAAAAGCTTTAGGAAAGAGGCCCACTTTGTGTGTGAAATCACACTAGCTAGTGTTTAAACATAGTCACGGGTTTGTTGATGTCTCACTGTGCCATCTCATCTGCTGACTGACTCATCCAACTTCACTTTTAATCAGAGGCATGATCGGGAAGCAGCTTCCATGGCAGAAAGTTCCATGAATTTCTTGGGGAGAGGGATGTGGATGTAAAAATGAGGTGCTAAAACTAATATGTTGATACATTGTAAACTATGTCTTCCCTCCTTTCCTTCCTGTAACATTTCCTACCTTCATCTTTCTAACTTTCTCAAGGTATATCACATGGAATGTCAGATACATAATGATGGATTTTTAAAACAAACACCGATTCCTAATGTTTGTTTCCATGAAAGCATATCAACACAGTTGGCATGTTCCTTGCCGAGGTTTTATATGTGTTGGCTCAGGCATTGACGTGGGAGGCCATGTTTTGTATCTAATGGACCACTGCAGGCACACAGAGGCACGGGATGGGTAGGTGGTGCTGTAAGGTTGTATAAAGGAGAGGTCCAGAGCCTGGGCATGTAGCAGACCCGAGTTCTTCCTGTGTGACTCTTCCTATGTGACTTTGGCAGTTATTGATCTCTATGTGTCTCCCTCTCCTCTCTCGTAAACCAGATGGCACAAATGCACTCACTTCATAAGGCTATTGCCAGGACATACCCTTGAACCTTGTCTTCTCTCTTGCTGGCACTTGGGTTCTCAATCTTTGCTTCTACATTTAAAGGTTGGAGGTTATTCCACCAACACTGGATTAAGATTTTTCTTGGTGCCTGGACTTTGTAAATTTCAGAGATTCCCAACAGCGTTCCAGGGACTATAATACAGTCTTGATAAGGTCCCTTATGCTCCTTGAAGGATCTCAGTTTTGATATCTGGAGAATGAACTGGTTGGTATAGAATGTGACTTTCAAAACTTTTTGACCTTGGAATGTCATTCTTTTGTTCTTGTTATGTTGTTGCAGTTGTCATTGTTTTAGCTGGCCCAGGCCGGGATCAAACCCTCCAGCCTCGGCGTATGTGGCCGATGCCCTACCCACTTAGCTGTGGGCATGGGCCATGGAATGTCATTCTTTTTTTTCCCTTTTAATAAGTCATATACACATAAATCATGAATACATTAATGCATTTGTGGGGTACAATGTGTTGATTTTTTATACAATTTGGAGTGCTTACATCAAACTAATTAATATAGCTTTTACTTCATTTACTTGATTATTGTGTTAACACATTTATGTTCTATACTTGATAGATTTGACTTGTACGCTTGCAATATGCTCCATAGGTGTGGTCCCACCGTTCACCCTCCCTTTATCAAACCTCCCTCTTCCCTCCCTTCTCCCTACATTTCTCTCCTTCATCCTGGGCTATCGTTGTGATCTATCTTTCATAAGAAAGGGTGAGTAAATATAAATTGGTTTCATAGTAGGGCTGAGTACATTGGATACTTTTTCTTCCATTCTTGCTATACCTTACTAAGAAGAATATGTTCCAGCTCCATCCATGTAAACACGAAAGAGGTAAAGTCTCCATCTTTTTGTAAGGCTGGAATGTCATTCTTGAAGGATATTTTTTTCAGGATACAGAATTCTGAGCTGAGAATTCTTTTTTTTTTTTTTTTTTGAGACAGAGCCTCAAGCTGTCGCCCTGGGTAGAGTGCTATGGCATCACAGCTCACAGCAACCTCCAACTCCTGGGCTCAAGCAATTCTCCTGCCTCAGCCTCCCAAGTAGCTGGGACTACAGGTGCCCGCCACAATTGCAGGCTAGAGAATTCTTTACTTTCAAACTTTGAAAAGTGTTGTACCACTTTTTTCTTGTCCCCATTTTTTGAATTGTTTTGTCCATATAGGTAAGGTGTCATTTCAGTCACTATTTCCATGATTTTTCTTTCTTTTAATCCTCAACTTTAAGTTATGTGTTTTGATCTGGACAACTTAGGGTTAATTCTGGTTGGGATTTGTTTGGCTTCATAAATCTTTATATCTTTTGTAAATTTGGAAAAATTTCAGCGATTATTTCTTTGAATGCTTTTTCAGCTCCATTTACTTTCTTCCGACATGAGAGCAGTTTCCACAGGTGACCAGCCCCAAGGGCTGAGGAGTGTCCCCAGCCAGCACATCTCCACTCTGTCCAGGAGAACGAGGCACCCTTGACCTGTGAGGACTAGTGAATGGGTGGGTCAGGTATGGGCCCCTAGGGCACCAGCTTGGGAATCATGTCCCAGTCTGGAAGGAATCTAAAAGGTTGAGCGAGTGGACTTCCCGACTGCAAGAACACATCTATCAGTCTTGTGCTGGGCTCAGTCTGTGCCGCTGTGGCTAGGAGCAGAGACCTGAAAGTCTTGCTGAGCAGAGCATGTGCCTGAGCCAGCCCCCAGGATCCCTTGGGGCATCAGGAGGAACAAGAGGCCGATGACCTGGGCAGACAGCTCTGAAGGTTTCTGGCTCCTGCCCTGGAAGACCAAAGGAAGACATGGCGGCACAGCCTAGGGAACAGAGCTCGTGGACAGGGAGACAGAAGCACCTGAGACGCTTGCTACAGTGCACTTGCCCGTGCCCAGACCTGCAGGCCCCACCACACCCGCCGGCTCATGAGACAGGGTGCACGACCCTCCTGACACTTAGCCTCCTGATATCAATCTCAGACAGTAGGCAGCAGCCCCACCAAAGCTCAGCCCCCCTCACTGGGCAACGCATCAGTGCTACCACATGACAGGTCCTCAAATTTTCTTGCCCCACCCCAGATTTACCCACAAGGACCCTGTGGGGCAGAGAGTTAAGGCCCAGAGCCAGACTCACACCCAACCCTACTATCCTCCCCGCCCCCAGCGTCCTTCCTACCACCCAGGAGCCAAGGAACCAAATAGCACCAGCAGCAGTTTCTGAAAGGAACCCAAACTCCTTCTGCTCTTTTTCACAATGGATGAGAACATGAAGCCAAGCTGAGAAGTAGGTTTAGAAAGGCGGCAGTGAATAGGGAAGTGTCTGCCCAGCCCGGAGATGCCTCTGTCAAGACAGCCCCAAGCCCAGGAGGGGATTCCCATGTTCAGGCACAAAGCAAGAGAACCCAGACGGGGGACGTGGAGCAGTACCCGGGTGAAAGACTTTTCCCACCGCCATGGTCACGTAGCCATTCTTCTTGAAGTACTGGGGGATGGTGGAGAAGTTTCCAGAGTGCACCCTCCAGTAGGAGTTGAAGTCATACAGACGGGTGGTGTCAGGTCTCCTCCCGGTGAGGAAGGACACGCGGCTCGGGGCACACACTGCTTGCTGTTAGGAGCAGGAGCAGAGGTCAATGTCCTCACAGCAAAATGTGTCTCTGATCTCCAAGGTAACCAAGCAGCTGCCCTCGCAAGGGCCCCAGGAAAACAGCCTGGTGGCTGAGTCATGCACATCTCAAAGCCAACCAGTGGGATTTGGGCATCACCCGGGCGTCAGACATGAGTCTTCCCAGTGACAGAAGGGTAGGAACCGGGCCCTCATCCAGCACATGCTTCTATGCTCCTATGTGATGGTGTCCCCAGGCACACAGGGCGGGCAACATTCCTATGAGCAGCCCCTCGAGGGTCTCGAGGAGCAGAGTCGCTGTGGCCAACTGGCTGGCCCTCACCCATGCCCAGTCGGCAGACCTGTGGGTGGCATTCTGAAGCCCCCCTTCCTTCTGAGCACCAAGCATTCCCCCCTTCTGGGAGAGAGCTGGCCAGCGCCATCCTGAGCACATTAGGGCTACAGAGGAGGGGCACCCCAAAAGTATAAGCTTCCTTGTGTGTGGACACCTGGATGTTCTTGAACACCCTTTTCCACAGGGCACAAATGGCGTCATCTAACAACAGCTGAAGGCCCCCCACAGACCCTCGGTGCACAAGGAGGCACATGCCCACACCTAGAGGTCCCCAGACATACCTGGGCAAAGGCCTTCTGGAAGAGGAGGCTGTGGGATGCCAGCTGGTCCATGTTTGGGGATCCCGCTAGTTTGCCCCTGCAGATTGACTTGGCACTACATGTGTTCTAGAAAGTAACATTTGTAGCAGAGTGAGGGAAGTAGAGTTGTACTGCAGGTGATTCAGAGGTCTCAGTCAATCCCACTGGGAGCTCTGTATTTGGGAAGATCGTATATAGATGTCCTAAATACAGGCTGGTGGTCAGGCCTTGTCTCCCCCTTCATTTACCCCTTGAGGTTTTTTTTTTTTTTTTTTTGAGAGACCCATGAGCCACCATGCAGCAGCGCCTCTGGCAGCCAAGGGAAGGATACTTGAGTCATGAGACAAGGCTGTCGGAGCCCCCACACCACCCACTAGAGACCTTCGTTGCAGGGCTCAGATCCACTTGCCCCACATAAGAAGCGCATCCTTTCTGGGAACAGCTTCTCAGGATTCAGTTTGCCCCTTTTCCTGGAGAAGTTCATAAGGGGAAGGGGAGTGGGACTTTTCTTCCCCTCTGTAGCTGCTGGCTTTGAAGGCAGTTTGTGTTCGTGGCCTCCTCCTCTCTCATCCACCCCAGAATCCTCTCAGCCTCAGCCAGCCCCTCTCCTGTTCCCTGTAACTCTCCTGCAGGAGTAGCGCAGAGCGAGCTGAGGCCCTGGCCCCAGGCCTTCCTCAGACTATGGAAACTACACAGGGCCAGTTACTATAGAAACGTGGCAGCAGATTCCTGAGACACATTCACGGGGATCACCTGGTTACGTGCATGTCCCTCTGTGCTCCCACAGGTAAGAGCAGCCCTGCCTCCTCCCAGTGACCAGGGACAACCCCCAGACAGGATGGCAACTCTTTCTCATGCCTGGTGGTCCATAGCATGAGAAGCCCAGTGTGCCCATGACTTGCAATTCAGTTGTCAACCAGGCCTTGGAGTTCATTGGGACACGTGTATCTTTTGGTGGAAGCATCCCCATTGGGTGAACCAGGATGCCTGTCCAATCAGGTAGCGACTGGCCACGTGTGGCTACTGAGTCCTTGAAATCTGGCTAGGGAAACTGAGGAACAGAATTTCTATTATATTTTATCTTAATCTAATTTAAATAATTTAATTAAGTTCCTTTTAACTATTTAATTAAAAATTTTAAATAGCCAAATATGGCCAGTGGTGGCTACATTGGAAAGAGCAGGTCTGTAGATATAGAACCTAAACTTACAGAATGAAAAGCATAAATTCCCATGTGGGTTACTGAGAATGATGGTAAGCAGAGTCACCCTATCCTTTAGCTCACAGAACATGGCTTCTTCCTATTGGGGGCAAATAATGATAAGAGATTTACTGTGCCCTGGATGACAATACATGGTCACATGGTATTATCTTCAATTATGTACCTCATTTTCACTCTGAAGAAGTCATCAAATTGCTCCATAAGACCAACAGCTTCTGAGTGGGCCCCCTGGTCACTCACTCGGTGCACACTTCCTTTGCTATAAAGGAGTTCCTTGGGTTCCAGTTTATCTTAGGTATTACACTGGCTCAGGAGTGTTTTGTTTTCTGGATTCTGGATTTTTCCATTTGACACCCATTTATCACAGAGACAACTATGTTAACTGCATTTTCTTACTTTTTGGTATTCTTTATCCTCTGGTATTTGAAAGCCTTACAGATGACCCAGTAAGAGACTGCCCCCCCAAGACCACCTAATTTCTAAAGAGTGTAACAACTTACCCACTATCATACCTTTCATATATGAACTAATTCCAAGTTTATACCCCTCAGCCTAACTTATCTGACTCTCTCACACCAAGCCAATGCTTCCCCTGCCCTATACTATCCCAGGGCTAGATACCAAGAAACCAAAGACCACCTCTATAATGCAAAGACCAGTAGAATTATTCAGACTAGCCAATCCTAAAATGTTTCTTCTGCACTCTCTTGCCCTTCCTGAGAAAACTGAAATAAAAAATGTACTCCAATGCTTTCCTCTTGCTTCTTTCTCTCCCCTGACAAACACTGGTGCCTTCTTCTATGACCCTGAGTGGTGCTGGGTGACCCCTCTCTATGACTTGTGGACATAATAAGCTGCTTCCTTCCAAGCCTCATTCTCAGTATCTTCTGTGGCCACCCTGACTCTACCATGCCACAGACAACATTTACATTCTTAGAACAAGGGAATACAACACTCTTAAACACATCAAATAATGGTGCTTGACAAAGCATTACAGATAGGAAAGTCAATTTCAGTAACAGTACAACTCCAGGATGTCCCTTCCTAGGACACGGCCTGTTCCAGGATGAAATTGGTCTAATGTAATAAACCTTGTAATCAACCTCACTCTTTTGAGATAAGGGTTACCGTCTTTACGGTTGTAATAAAGGTAGTTATACTGTGGTGTTAGGTGAGAGTATGAGTTCATTATTTTCTTTATTTGGAGATTAAATGTAATTTAGGTTGGCCCAGTGCCCGTAGCTCAGTGGTTAGGGTGCTGGCCACATACATTGGGGCTGCTGGGTTCGAACCCAACCCAGGCCTGCTAAACAACAATGACAACAACAACAACAACAACAAAATAGCTGGGCGTTGTGATAGGTGCCTGTAATCCCAGCTACTTGGGAGGTTGAGGCAAGAGAATTGTTTAAGCCCAAGAGTTTGAGGTTGTTGTGAGCTGCGATGCCACAGCACTCTACCAAGGGTGAAACAGTGAGACTCTATCTCACGAAAAATTAACATTAAAATTAAATAAATAAATATAATTTAAGGAAATGTATATTGGTGCCAAATTGACAAGTCTTAGACTGTGATGGTTAGTTTTATGTACCATATTCATGAGGATATAGTCCTAAATTACTTAATCAAATCATAACCCAATGTTGTTACAAAGGTACAGATTATCCTTGATTTATGCTAGGGTTTCATCCTGGCAAACTCATAGTAAGTTGAAAACATAAATTATAAATGCATTTAATACACCTATCTTAACAAACATCATAGCATATCCTACCCTAGACTACCTTAAACATGCTTAGAACATGTACATTAGCCTACACTTTGGCAAAATCATGTAATGCAAAGCCTGTTTGATAATAAAATGATAGCTATTGCAGATAATGTATTGAATACTATACGACACATTGAAAGTAAAAAACAGAATGGTTGTATGGGTATTCCAAGTGCACTTCCTAATGTATCACTTTCACACCACCATAAGTCAAAAAGTCGTTAAGTTGAACCACTGTATGTGGATCATCACTAGTTTATAGATGTAATTAAAGGCCATAAAGTTGATTTTAAGTAACAGATATCATCCTAATCTATGTGCACCCAATTCAATAAGGTTAAAGGATTTAAGAGAAGAATTGAGCTTTCCTTGAAGAACAAATTCCACCTGTTGACTGCAGCTTCAACTTGAGAATTTTCAGCTGCTGTTCCTGATGACCTGCCTTACAGATTTCAAACATTCCTAGCCTGTACCCACAATTATATGACATGTAAGCAAATTCCTTGCAAGAAGTGTGTGTGTGTTTTCTGGCTCTTTCTCTGGTTGAACTTTTACTGATATAACACCTATAAAACAAGTATAAAGTATAATTTTAAAAGTTTCAACTATTGGAAGGATATGAAGAAATTGGAACCCACACACATACACAGCTGACAGGATTGTAAAATAGTGCAGCCACTTTGAAAAACACTTAAGAAGATCTGCAAACAGCTAAAGTCATCACATGGCCCAGCACTTTCACTCCTAGGTATACATGTAAGAAAATTGAAACTTATGCTCACACAAAACGTGTACACAAATATACACAGTAGCATTATTAATAATATTCTACGTGTGGAAAAAACAAATGTACATCAATTGATGATAAGCTAAATGTATATACAACGAAATCTTATCCAGCCATATAAAAGAAATAATTGTTTTAAGAAAAAGGAAGGAAGTACTCATACTTGCTCCAACATGGATCACGATTAACCCTTAAAACATTTTGTTATGTTAAAGTATCCATAACAAGTGAACCAACAAAGAAAGAAAATATATTAGTCATTATCGGGGGTGTGGGTAGTGAGTAGTAGAGAATGACTTCTAATGAGTGCAGGGTTTCTTTTTGGGGTGACACAAATATTCCAGAATTTGATTGCAGTTCTGGTTGCACAGCCATGTTAATATACTAAAATCAATGTACTATACACGTTAAAAGGTCAAAATTTATATTATCTGAATTATATGTCACTAAAATCTGTTGCTAATAAAAAGAAGACAGTTCTCCTGGTTGGAGTCTTTCTAAGAATGTGATGCAATATCTTACAAACTTGAATTCCTGGCTCCAAAACAGATCATTTCTACCACTTTCAAGTATATAGATGGGTTGCCTTCTGAGATAGAGAAAGCAATACCCTTACATATATGCTCAACAGTGCTAAGCCACAGACCCCAAGGCATCATTTTAAGATCCCTCCTCAAGAAAGGACTTGCTGCTTAGTTCCAAAAATTGTGGTCAGCTAATAGGCTCTTAAATTAGCTCCTTCAAGGGCTGTTTTTACCAAATACTTGAAGCCATAATAATCCAGCAATGACCACCAGTCAATGAGGGAGCAATACCACACATTTCTCAGGGAAGATGCCAGCTAGGTATTGAGAAAGGTGGAGGTACAACGACCCAGTAACGCCCACAAAGAGCCTCTTATAGGATCTTCCTGTTGGACTGGAAGAAACCTTGTGACCTCTGCCCAAAAGATGAGAAGTAGAAATTAGGTTTATATTGTTGTAAGTTTCTTACACAGCACAAAAAACAAAATATTATTTGAATATATATTTTGATCAAACATTACATTTTTTTTTTTTTGAGACAGTTTCCCTATGTTGCCCTTGGTAGAGTGTTGTGGCGTCACAGCTCACAGCAACCTCAAACTCTTGGGCTTAAGCAATTCTCCTGCCTCAGCCTCCCAAGTAGTTGGGACTACAGGTGCCTGCCACGATGCCCAGCTACTTTTTTGTTGCAGTTGTCATTGCCATTTAGCTGGCCTGGGCCGGGTTCGAACTCGCCACCTTCAGTGCATGTGGCCGGTGCCCTACTCACTGAGCTAGGAGTGCCAAGCCCAAACATTACATTCTAAACTTGAGGGGAACTACAAGAAATATTTTGAAAGAGGTATACATAGGAAACCAAGACTTAAGATAAACTGAATAATAAAAATCTATAATTCAGGGGGCAAAGCAAGATGGACTAGAATATCTCCTACTAGCCACTTGTGGCAAGGCAGGGGAAAGAAAGCTACAGCCACCTCTGGCTGAGGGAACCTACCCGAAGACTCCAGTGGCATAGTCAAGCAGTTGAGGGGTGGACCACAGGAGCCAGCAAGGAGATCTGGAACCAAGGAAAACCAGCATAGAAGGCAAGTACGTGGAAACGGGCAGCCAGCTCACAGAGGACTGGGGACAAGAAGGGACCATCCT
The DNA here is from genome assembly GCF_027406575.1 of Nycticebus coucang. Classification (NCBI taxonomy): domain Eukaryota; kingdom Metazoa; phylum Chordata; class Mammalia; order Primates; family Lorisidae; genus Nycticebus; species Nycticebus coucang. Next base: position 180,738,672 of record NC_069804.1, read on the forward strand.
GCAGTTTGTCAATTTTGGTTAAACTGTTCATTGCGCTGCCTTGGAAGGCGTAAATGAATGGGTGGACTCAGTGTCCAGCAGCCAGGTTTGAATACTGGGTGGGGTGGATCTACCATCAGCTTGGCTGCTAACTGGGCCACCATTGGGAAGGCTGTGCAGAAGAAACAGTGCACAGGGTCCTAGGACACAGGCTGGTTCTGGCGTGCCTGCTGAGCTCCTGCATCCACTCTTGTGCTGAGCTTAGCATCTCCCACACCCCTAAGGATTGTTGTAGGGGGGCTCTGTGAAATGTGCTTCCTAAGGAATCTGGGGAGAGATTTAAGACCCCAACCCTACAGGGACTTAATGCTGATGAAACAACCAGGCACTGGTGAGGGCAACTAAGTCAGGAACACAGGACCCAATCTCCTTGGCAACAAGACTGGTTTACGAAACTCATTCACAACACCAGCTTATGTTTTCTATCTCTTAACACCACAGCGTCACCTGGTGACCAGGACAATATATTGCTGTGTATGTGTATATGTACATACACACGTATTCTATATATATATTTTTCCTTTTCTTCTCCTTTTTGTTACTGTGGTTGTTGATGTTGGTTTTTTTTGTTGTTGTTGTTGTATTTTTTTTTTTTTTCATTTTTACTTCTTTCTTCAAACAACCTGCCAGGGTCCTGCCTCAGGGTCAGGGTCCTTTAAGACCTGTGGAACTGGTGGAGATCAACTGGGGAAAAATAAAATTAAAAGCAGTGGGAGATAAGGAGACAGAACACGCAGAATAGAGTTTTCAAAGGAGGGACACAGGTGCACACTGCTGGCTTGTGGGGCTTTAACAAGTGGCCCTGAGTGTTTGTTCCACCCAGTTTTTTTTATTATTATTAAATCCTAGCTGTGTACATTAATGTGATCATGGGGCACCATACAATGGTTTTATAAACAGTTTGACACATTTTCATCACACTGGTTAACATAGCCTTCCTGGCATTTTCTTAGTTATTGTGTAAAGACATTTACATTCTACATTTACTAAGTTTCTCATATACCCTTGTAAGATGCACGGCAGGTGTAATCCCACCAATCACCCTCCCTCCACCCACCTCCCCCCTCCCTCCCCTCCCTATCCCCCTTCCCCCTATTCTTAGGTTATAACTGGGTTATACCTTTCATGTGAAAGCCATAAATTAGTTTCATAGTAGGGCTGAGTACATTGGATACTTTTTCTTCCATTCTTGAGATACTTTACTAAGAAGAGTACGTTCCAGCTCCATGCATGTAAACATGAAAGAGGTAAAGTCTCCATCTTTCTTTAAGGCTGCATAATATTCCATGGTGTACATATACCATAATTTATTAATCCATTTGTGGATTGATGGGCATTTGGGCTTTTTCCATGACTTAGCAATTATGAATTGGGCTGCAATAAACATTCTGGTACAAATATCTTTGTTATGACGTGATTTTTAGTCTTCTGGGTATATGCCTAGTAGAGGAATTATAGGATTCAATGGCAGATCTATTTTTAGATCTCTAAGTGTTCTCCAAACATCTTTCCAAAAGGAATGTATTAATTTGCATTCCCATCAGCAGTGTAGAAGTATTCCCTGTTCTCCACATCCATGCCAACATCTCTGGTCTTGGGATTTTGCGATATGGGCTAATCTTTCTGGAGTTACATGATATCTCAAAGTAGTTTTGATTTGCATTTCTCTGATGATTAAAGATGATGAGCATTTTTTCATGTCTGTAGGCCATACTCCTGTCTTCTTCAGGCAAATTTCTCCTCAAGTCCCTTGCCCAGCCTGTGATGGGATCCCTTGTTATTTTCATGCTTCTAACTTTGAGTTCTCTGTGGATTCTGGTTATTACACTGTTGTCGGAGACATAACCTGCAAATATCTTCTCTCATTCGGAGGGCTGTTTGCTTGCTTTACTTACTATGTTCTTGGCTGTGCAGAAGCTTTTTAGTTTGATCAGGTCCCAGTAGTGTATTTTTGAAGCTGCTTCAATTGCCTGGGGGGTCCTCCTCCTAAAATACTAGACCAGACTGATTACTTCAAGGGTTTTCCCTGCACTCTCTTCTAGTATTTTTATAGTTTCATGTCTTAATTTTAAATCTTTAATCCAGTGAGAGTCTATCTTAGTTAATGGTGAAAGGTGTGGGCCCAGTTTCAGTCTTCTACAGATTGCCAACCAGTTCACCCAGCACCATTTGTTAAATAGGGAATCTTTTCCCCACTGAATGTTTCTTATTTTTTATTATTGTTGGGGATTCATTGAGGGTACAATAAGCCAGGTTACACTGATTGCAATAGTTAGGTACAGTCCCTCTTGCAATCATGTCTTGCCTCCATAAAGTGTGACACACACCAAGGCCCCACCCCCTCACTCCGTCCCTCTTTCTTCTTCCCCCCCATAACCTTAATTGTCATTAATTGTCCTCATAACAAAATTGAGTACATAGGATTCATGTTTCTCCATTCTTGTGATACTTTACTAAGAATAATGTCTTCCACTTCCATCCAATTTAATACGAAGGATGTAAAGTCTCCATTTTTTTTTAATGGCTGAATAGTATTGCATGGTATACATATACCACAGCTTCTTAATCCATTCCTGGGTTGGTGGGCATTTAGGCTGTTTCCACACTTTGGCGATTGTAAATTGAGCTGCAATAAACAGTCTAGTACAAGTGTCCTTATGATAAAAGGATTTTATTCTTTCTGGGTAGATGGCCAGTAATGGGATTGCAGGATCAAATGGGAGGTCTAGCTTGAGTGCTTTGAGGTTTCTCCATACTTCCTTCCACAAAGGTTGTACTAGTTTGCAGTCCCACCAGCAGTGTAAAAGTGTTCCCTTCTCTCCACATCCACGCCAGCATCTGCAGTTTTGAGATTTTGTGATGTGGGCCATTCTCACTGGGGTTAGATGATATCTCAGGGTTGTTTTGATTTGCATTTCTCTAATATATAGAGATGATGAACATTTTTTCATGTGTTTGTTAGCCATTCGTCTGTCCTCATTAGAGAAAGTTCTATTCATGTCTCTTGCCCATTGATATATGGGATTGTTGGCTTTTTTCATGTGGATTAATTTGAGTTCTCTATAGACCCTAGTTATCAAGCTTTTGTCAGATTGAAAATATGCAAATATCCTTTCCCATTGTGTAGGTTGTCTCTTTGCTTTGGTTATTGTCTCCTTAGCTATACAGAAGCTTTTCAGTTTAATGAAGTCCCATTTGTTTATTTTTGTTGTTGTTGCAATTGCCATGGCAGTCTTCTTCATGAAGTCTTTCCCCAGGCCAATATCTTCCAGTGTTTTTCCTATGCTTTCTTTGAGGATTTTTATTGTTACATGCCTTAAATTTAAGTCCTTTATCCATCTTGAATCAATTTTTGTGAGTGGGGAAAGGTGTGGGTCCAGTTTCAGTCTTTTACATGTAGACATCCAGTTCTCCCAACACCATTTATTGAATAGGGAGTCTTTCCCCCAAGTATGTTCTTGTTTGGTTTATCAAAGATTAGGTGGTTGTAAGATGTTAGTTTCATTTCTTGGTTTTCAATTCGATTCCAAGTGTCTATGTCTCTGTTTTTGTGCCAGTACCATGCTGTCTTGAGCACTATGGCTTTGTAGTACAGACTAAAATCTGGTATGCTGATGCCCCCAGCTTTATTTTTGTTACAAAGAAGTGCCTTAGCAATACGGGTTTTTTTCCGGTTCCATACAAAACGCAGAATCATTTTCTCCAAATCTTGAAAGTACGATGTTGGTATTTTGATAGGAATGGCATTGAATAGGTAGATTGCCTTGGGAAGCATAGACATTTTAACAATGTTGATTCTTCCCATCCATGAGCATGGTATGTTCTTCCAATTGTTAATATCCTCTGCTATTTCCTTTCTGAGGATTTCATAGTTTTCTTTATAGAGGTCCTTCACCTCCTTCGTTAGGTATATTCCTAGCTATTTCATTTTCTTTGAAACTATGGTGAAGGGAGTTGTGTCCTTAATTAGCTTCTCATCTTGACTGTTATTGGTGTATACAAAGGCTACTGACATGTGGACATTGATTTTATATCCTGAAACATTACTGTATTTTTTGATGACTTCTAGGAGTCTTGTGGTTGAGTCTTTGGGGTTCTCTAAGTATAAGATCATGTCGTCAGCAAAGAGGGAGAGTTTGACCTCCTCTGCTCCCATTTGGATTCCCTTTATTTCCTTGTCTTGCCGAATTGTATTGGCTAGAACTTCCAGCACTATGTTGAATAGTAAAGGTGACAGAAGACAACCTTGTCTGGTTCCAGTTCTTAGAGGAAAAGCTTTCAGTTTTACTCCATTCAGTAAAATATTGGCTGTGGGTTTGTCATAGATAGCTTCAATCAGTTTTAGAAATGTGCCACCTATGCCTATACTCTTCAGTGTTCTAATTAGAAAAGGATGCTGGATTTTATCAAATGCTTTTTCTGCATCTATTGAGAGGATCATGTGATCTTTATTTTTGCCTCTGTTAATATGGTGGATAACGTTTATGGACTTGCGTATGTTAAACCAGCCTTGCATCCCTGGGATGAAGCCTACTTGATCATGATGAATGACTTTTTTGATGATAAGCTGTAATCTATTGGCTAGGATTTTGTTGAGAATTTTTGCATCTATATCCATGAGGGAGATTGGTCTGAAATTCTCCTTTTTGGTTGGGTATTTTCCTGGTTTTGTTATCAGGGTGATGTTTGCTTCATAGAATGTGTTGGGGAAGATTCCTTCTTCCTCTATTTTTTGGAATAATTTCTACAGTACAGGAATAAGCTCTTCCTTGAAGGTTTGATAGAATTCTGGAGTGAAGCCATCTGGTCCAGGGCATTTTTTGGTTGGAAGATTTTTTGTTGTTTCTTTGATCTCAGTGCTTGAAATTGGTCTCTTCAGGAGCTCTATTTCTTCTTGGCTGAGTCTAGGGAGAGGGTGTGATTCCAAATATTGATCCATTTCCTTCACATTGTCAAATTTCTGGGCGTAGAGTTTCTGGTGGTATTCAGAGATGATCTCTTGTATCTCTGTGGGATCAGTTGTTATTTCCCCTTTATCATTTCTGATTGAGGTTACTAGAGATTTTATTTTCTATTCCTCGTTAGTCTGGCCAATGGTTTATCTATTTTATTTATTTTTTAAAAAAAACCAACTCCTTGTTTCATTAATTTTCTGAATGATTCTTTTGTTTTCAATTTCATTGATCTCTGATTTGAATTTGGAGATTTCTTTTCTTCTACTGAGTTTAGGCTTAGATTGTTCTTCTTTTTTCCAATTCCATAAGATCTCTTGTGAGATCGTTGATGTGCTCTCTTTCTGTTTCTCGAATGTAGGCATCTAAAGCGATGAATTTTCCTCTCAAAACTGCTTTTGCAGTATCCCACAGGTTTTTGTAGCTTGTGTCTTCATTGTTGTTATGCTCAAGGAAGTTAATGATTTCCTGTTTTATTTCTTCCTACACCCATCTGTTATTCAACAGAAGATTGTTAAATTTCCATGTCTTTGGGTGGGGTCTAGCATTTTTGTTAGACTTGAGTTCCACCTTTAGTGCCTTATGGTCTGAGAAGATACAAGGTAAAATTTCAATTCTTTTGATTCTGTTGATATTTGTTTTGTGTCCCAGGATATGATCAATTTTGGAGAATGTTCCATGGGGTGATGAGAAGAATGTATATTCTTTATCTTTGGGATGGAGTGTTCTATATGCGTCTATGAAGCACAGTTGTTCTAGGGTCTCATTTAAATCTCTTATATCTTTGTTTAATTTCTGTTTAGAAGATCTGTCCAGCTCTGTAAGAGGAGTGTTCAAATCCCCTGTTATTATGGTATTATCAGATATCATATTGCTCAGACTGAGTAAGTTCTGTTTCAAGAATCTGGGAGCATTTAAATTGGGTGCATAAATATTTAGAATTGAAATGTCTTCTTGTTGTATTTTTCCCTTGACCAATATAAAGTGACCACCTTTGTCTTTTTTGACTTTAGTTGCTTTAAATCCACATGTATCTGAAAATAAGATTGCAACTCCTCTTTTCTTCTGAATTCCATTTGCCTGAACAATTGTCTTCCAACCCTTGACTCGGAGCTTTAATTTGTCTTTTGAAGCCAGGTGTGTTTCTTGCAGACAGCAAATGGATGGCTTGTGTTTTTTAATCCAGTCAACCAATCTATGTCTCTTCAGTGGGGAATTCAGGCCATTAACATTTATGGAGGTAATTGATAAGTGTGGTAGTATTCTATTCGTCTTATTTGCTGACAGTCCATTGCTTAGTTTTATCTTTTGCATCAGTGTGGAGGTTAGGTTCTGTCCTTTGATTTCTGAGTTCTTACTTTGCTGCTGATCCATTGTGGTGGTCAGTGTGCAGAACAGGTTGATGTATTTCCTGTAGAGCTGGTCTTGTTGTGGTGAATTTCCTCAATGTTTGTATATACGTAAATGATTTGATTTCTCCGTCAATTTTGAAGCTTAGCTTAGCAGGGTACAGAATTCTGGGCTGGAAATTGTTCTGTTTAAGTAGATTAAAGGTAGATGACCATTGTCTTCTTGCTTCGAAAGTTTCATTAGAGAAGTCTGCGGTCACTCTGATGGATTTGCCCCTATAGGTAAACTGGCGCTTACTCCTGGCAGCTTGCAGAATCTTTTCTTTTGTCTTGACTTTGGACAGGTTCATCACAATGTGTCTTGGAGAAGCTTGGTGAGAGTTGAGGTGACCTGGGGTCCGATATCCCTCTGAAAGCAGTGTGTCAGAATCTTTGGTGATATTTGGGAAATTTTCTTTTGTAATATTCTTTAGTATGGCTTCCATTCCTCTGGGGCATTCTTTTTCCCCTTCTAGAATTCCTATAACTCGTATGTTGGAACGCTTCATAAAGTCCCATAATTCTGACAGTGAACGTTCTGCTTTCTCTCTCTTCTTTTCTGCCTCTTTTACTATCTGAGTTATCTCAAGAACTTTGTCTTCTACGTCTGAAATTCTTTCTTCTGCATGGTCTAACCTGTTGCTGATACTTTCCATTGCATCTTTAAGTTCCCTAATTGACTGTTTCAGTTCCTTCAGCTCTGCTATATCCTTTTTATATTCTTCATATCGTTCATCTCTTATTTGATTCTGTTTCTGGATTTCCTTTTGGTTATTTTCCACTTTATTAGCAGTTTCCTTCATTGTTTCCATCATTTCTTTCATTGTTTTCAACATGTGTATTCTAAATTCCCTTTCTGTCATTCCTAGCATTTCTTTATAGGTGGAAACCTCTGCAGTAGCTACCTTATGGTCCCTTTGCGGGGTTGTTCTGGACTGGTTCTTCATGTTGCCTGGAGTTTTCTGCTGATTCTTCCTCATGAGTGATTTCTTTTATCTGTTTCCTTGCCCTAAATTTCCTTTCACTTCCTCTTGCTCTTTAAGTTCTCGTGCCTGTGGACTAAGGGTTACGGGACCAGAAGGGTGAGAAGGTTGAAAAGCAAAAAAGGGATGAAAGAAAGGAGGACTGAGTGATAAGAAAAACAAAGAAAAATAGAGATAGGAGAGGGGGTGGGTAAAAGGAATATTGACAAAAAGAAGAGAGGCACAGAAACAGGGAGACAGAGCAATATCTGTGTACAGTAGGGTACTTTGACACAACCTTAAAAAAACCCCACCTTCTGGGGGTGCCCAGTTGGTTGGTTCCCTTGAGGTCAGCAGCTCTTTGCTAACCTGATCAGACACCACAGTACCCCACCTCCACTAAGTAGAGAGGAAAGACAAAAATGCTATAAATCAAACCAAAACAAGCAAACAGAAAACTTTACGGGATAAAATTGGGTGGAAGACCAAATAATAGCGGTAGAAACACTAGCAAAAATGAAGTTCTAATTATTCAAAAAGGCAGCAATGGGAAATTATAATTAAACTAGAAAAATTGAGAAAGAAAAAGGATCTGTATGGAAAAGGTTGAACTTAAAAAACAAATCAACAACATCAAAATAAACTAAAAAAATAACCAAACCCCAAAAAAAAAAAAAAAAACAACCAAAAAAAAAGCAGTATGTATATGTCATTGAATATTGTCTGGGCAACACGTGGTCTTTTGGGGTATGAGATGTTAATCACAGTTCTGATACGACTGGAGGCTGCTGATTTCTCAAGCCCCAGGAGGTAGACACCCTAAATCTCTCTTCAGCCCACTTGAAAGGCACTTTGAACTTGTTCACTTGCTGAGCAGAAGCTTTCCCAGGAAAGTTCTTGTCACTTGAATCACTGCTGAAGTGGCTATCCACTTACCCAGTGTGCCAACACTGGTCACACTCTGCCCCTGAGGGTTAGGGCTGCAAGGCGGCTCAGACCCCGCCCTTAGGCTACTTGGTCGCTGGGTTACCAGCTCCCACCCAATTCTAGCTCTGCGACCCTGAGGGCGGAGCTTGCTGGGGCAGATCGCTCACAATGGCTCCCTGTGACCCACAGCCAAACACTATTAGCTCTGTCTGGCTCAGCGGCTCAGACTGGGGCCCTAGACAACGGCCAAAGTTCTCCGCACTCCCGCTCAGGCTCTCCCCAAGGCCGTTCAACTGAGTGCCAAGTCCAAAGACACCAAAACAGTTCACAGGTAAGGCCTTTCTGGTTTGCAGTTTCGCTGCTACTGAACTTACAGTTGTGGGCGGGTTTAGACGGATTGAACACACGTGACCACTTGCCGTTTTTCCACTGTTTTAGTCCTCCTCTTGGGGTCCAGAAGTCTCTCGCTGACTCCCTGTATCCTCGCAGGGGTGATGATAGGCAGATCCCACCAGCCAGAGATGCCTGGAGTCCTATCTCCCCAGACTCCCGGTGCCCAGATGCAAGGAAGCTGTTACTCGGCCGCCATCTTGCTCCACCCCCTGAGACTCTGACCACTGAATGTTTTTGATTGGTTTGTCAAAGATCAGATAACGGTAAGTAGCTGGATTCATCTCTTGGTTCTCTATTCTGTTTCAGACATATACCTCTCTGTTTTTGTGCCAGTACCATGCTGTTTTGATCACTATCGATTTATTGTATAGTCTGAGGTCTTGTGGCATCATTCCTCCTGCTTTGTTTTTATTTCTGAGTAATGTCTTGGCTACTTGAGGTTTTTCCTGATTCCATATAAAATGAAGTATTTTTTTTCAAAATCTTTAAAGTATGACAGTCGAGCTTTAATAGGGATTATATTAAATTTGTATATTGCTTTGGGTAGTATGGAATTTTAACAATGTCGATGCTTCCCAGCCATGAGCTGGGAAGGGATCTAAAAGTAGACCTACCATTTGATCCTGTAATTCCTTTACACAGTGTATATCCAAAAGACCAAAAATCACTTTATAAATAGGTTATTTGCACCAGATTGTTCATTGCAGCTCAATTCATAATAGGCAACTCATGGAAGAAGCCTAAGTGCACATTGACCCGTGAATGGATTAATAAATTGTGGTATATGTATACTGTGGAATATTATGCAGCCTTAAAAAAAGATGGAGACTTTACCTCTTTTATGTTTACATGGATGGAGCTGGAACATTTCCTCCTTAGTAAAGTATCTCAAGAATGGAAGAATAAATATCCAATGTACTCAGTACTATTATGAAACCAATTTACAATCACTCACACTTTCATATGAAGAATAGATCACAACTACAACCCAAGATGAAGGAGGGAGGAGGGGGGATGGGAAGTGGAGGGGGCTTCAGATCCAGGGAGGGTGAATGGTGGGATCACACCTATGGTGCATATTGCAAAGATACATGTCAGTTTTATTAGTATAGAGTATAAATGTCTTAGCACAATAATTAAGTAAATGAGATGAGGTATATATTAACCAATGTGATGTAAGCATTTCTAATTCTCTATGAAATCAGCACATTGTACCCCAGAAATGCATTAATGTATACATGATCTATGTGTTTATGATTTAATAAAAAATAAATAAGTAAATAATTTACAGCATGAACTATCAATGCTCCCTCTATTACTGGAAATAGATATGTTAATATTTGTATATCTAATCAGATTAGAGAACTAATTCTAGAAACCACAGTATGAATTCTGAAATCTCATTCTCAAAATTCCATTCCTCTAGAATCTCACTCTCCATCCTAAAAGCTGTATTAGGGCTTTCCAGAGAAACAGAACTAATGGGATAATCATAAATACATAGAAAGAAATTTATTATAAAGAGTTTGTTCATGTGCATACAGAAACTGAGAAATCCCATGGTCTACTGTATGCCAGATGGGGGCCTAGAAAAGCCAGTAGGGTAGCTCTAGTCTAAACCTGAACACCCTAGGAGCAAGGAAACCAATTGTGTAAACCCCACTCCGTCTTGAGTCTTAGAATCAAGGGACCAAGTCTCAAGTCCAAGAACCAAGAGACCAATGGTGTAAGTCTTTTTTTATTTTTATTTTTTATTGTTTTTTTTGAGACAGAGTCTCACTATGTCACCCTCGGTAGACTGCTATGGCGTCACAGCTCACAGCAACCTTAAACTCTCGGGCTCAAGCGATTCTCTTGCCTCAGCCTCCCAGGTAGCTGGGACTACAGGTGCCCGCCACAGCCCCAGGCTATTTTTGTTGTTGTTGTGGTTGTCATTGTTGTTTTTTAGCAGGCCCAGACTGGGCTCAAACCCGCCAGACCTGGTATATGTGGCTGGTGCTGTAACCACTGAGCTATAGCCTCTGAACCCAATGGTATTAAGTCTTGGTCCCGGTCAAATGGCCCAAGAACCAGAAGGACCAATGTCAGAGGTCAGGAAAAATTTGGTGTCCTAACTCCAGAAGGGAGAGCCAATTTTCACTTTCTCTGTATTTTTATTCTATTCAGTTCCTGGACAGTTTGGATGATACTCACCCGTACTGGTGAGGAAGATCTTCTGTTTCCAGGTTCAAATGCTAATCTCTTTTTGAAGCACCTTTAGAGACACATTCAGACACCCTGAAATAATGTATACCAGTTATCTGGGCATCCCTTAGCCCAGTGAAGTTGACACATAAAATTAACCAATTACATCATTTTTCTCAAGAAAAAAAGCCTCATAAAAGTGACAGTATTTCTAGCTGTAAGATATACTTCAAGATAGAATATAGACAAAAGTAGACAATATGTTCAGCTGGTTTTCTCTCTTTTCTGTTATTATTTTTAAAGCTTTCTATTTTGAATAATTGTAGAATCATAGAAAGTTACAGAGAAATGTACAGAGAGGTTCCACACCTCTCTTCCATTAGCATCTTTCATTAATACAGTGCAATATTAAAATCAGGAAAATAATATTGGTACAATGCACAAAGTTTATTACTATTTCAAGAGTTATGCAAGCAATCATTTGTGTGTGTGAGAATATTTGAGTATAAATGTAATATTATCAAATGTATATTTTGGTGTAACCATTATTGTGATCATGATACTTAACTATACCATCACCACAAGACTCCCTGGTGTTACACTTTGTAGTCACATTTCCCCCTTCACTGACAACCTTAACCTCTGCCAACTGACTAATCTGTTCTTCATCTCTATAATGCTGTTCGTTCAAAAAGTTGTATAAATGAAATGGAATGTGATTCATTTTGAGATTTTGTTCACTCAAATAATTCCCTCAAGATTCATACAATTGGTTGCATGTATCAATAGTTTTTTTTTTTTTAATTGCTGAATAGTATTTCATTATATACCAGTGTACTTATTCCTTCCACAGCTTAAAGGTATCTTGATTGTTTCTGGTTTGGGGCTATTTATAAATAAAACTGCTATGAACATTTCTGTGCAGGTTTCTGTGTGAATAGCTTAGATTTCTCTGGGATAATTGTCTAAGAATGCAATTGTGAGGTAAAATGCTAAGTCCATATTTCTGTTTAAAGGGAACTATTGAACTATTTTCCAGAGTGACTGTTCTGTTTTACATTCCTAAAAAGAATGTATGAGTGAGCCAGTTAATCCATGTCCTTTCCTGCATTTAGAATTGTCATTATTTTTTATTTTAGCTGTTCTAATAAGTATACATAGGTAATTAATTGTGGTTTTACATTGTATTTCCTTAATGAGGCCTCTTCACATATTCAAGGATCTAGTCATTTTCTGGAATACATGGATTGCTTATATTTTCATTCTTTTAATATTTTTCACAGATTAACAGTTGTTAATTTCGATGAAGTCCACTTTGGTTATATTTTATTTTATGGGTTGTGAGTTTAATGCCGTGTTTAGAACTTTTCACCAAGCCCTAGTTCTTAAACTTTTTCTCTTTAAATCTCTTCTAAAAGTTGTATAGTTACATGTTTTACATTTAAATAAATATTTATTTTGACATAAATTTTTATAAGGTATCAGGTTTATAATGAGGCTCATGCTTTTGCCTATAGATGTACAATTGTTCTAGCACTGTTGCTTAAAAAGCCTGTCCTTCCTTCATTAAAATGAGTTTGATTCTTTGTCAAAAGTTAACTGGACCCATATTAGCCAAAACAATATTGAGAAAGAGCAAAATTGGAAGACTCACACTTCTTGATTTCAAAATGTATTACATTTTTGTGCCGGTAACATGCTGTTTTAAACACTATAGACTTGTAATATAACCTGAAGTCTGGTAACGTGAGCCCTCCAGATTTGTTTTTATTTCTAAGAATTATATTTGCTATTCGGGTTTTTTTCTGATTCCATATGAAGTGAAGTACTATTTTCAAGTTCTTCAAGGTATGATATTGGTGCTTTGATGAGGACTGTGACAAAAATAGAGACATAGATCACATAGAACAGAGAACCTGGAGGTGAACCCAACCACATGTCATCTTTTGATTTTTGATATGCTAACAAAAGCATGCACTCGGGAAAAGAATCCCTATTTAATAAATGCTTCTGGGAGAACTGGTTATCCACATGTAGAAGACTGAAACTGGACCCACATCTCTCACCATTGACAAAAATGGATTCTCAGTGGATGAAAGATTTACATTTAAAACATATAACAATAAAGATTCTAAAAGCGAGTATGGGGAAAATGCTTGTAGGGAGTTGTGTCCTTAATTAGCCTCTCATCTTGGCAGTTATTGGCATATACAAAGGCTGCTGACTTGTGGACATTGATTTTATATCTTGAGACATTAGTATATTTTTTGATGACTTCCAGGAGTCTTGTGATTGAGTCTATGGGGTTCTCTAGGTATAAGATCATATCATCAGCAAAGAGGGAGAGTTTGACCTCCTCTGCTCCCATTCGGATGCCCTTTACTTCCTTGTCTTGCCTAATTGTATTGGCTAGAACTTCCAGCACTATGTTGAATAGTAATGGTGGCAGAGGACAACCTTGTCTGCTTCCAGTTCTATGTGGAAAGGCTTTCAGTTTTACTCCATTCAGTAAAATATTAGTTGTGGGTTTGTCATAGATAGCTTCGATGAGTTTAAGTAATGTGCCACCTATGCCTATACTCTTCAGTGTGCTAATTAGAAAAGGATGCTGGATTTTATTGAATGATTTCTCTCTGCAACTATTGAGAGGATCATATGGTCTTTGTTTTTGCTTCTGTTGATAGGGTGCATAACATATATGGACTAGCGTAGGTTAAACCAGCCTTGCATCCCTGGGATGACACCTACTTGATTATTAGATGTATGACTTTATTGATGATAAGCTATAATCTATTGGTTAGGATTTTGTTGAGAATTTTTGTATCTATATTCATTAGTGAAATTGGTCTGAAGTTCTCCTTTTGAGTTGGGTCTTTTCCTGGTTTTTGTGTCAGGGTGGTGTTTGCTTCATAGAACATATTGGGGAAGATTCCTTCTTCCTCAATTTTTTGGAATAATTTCTGCAGTATGGAAATAAGCTCTTCTTTGAAGGTTTGATAGAATTCTGGTGTGAAGCCATCTGGACCAGGGCATTTTTTTGTTGGAAGATTTTTTTATTGTTTCTTTGATCTCAGCGCTTAAAATTGGTCTGTTCAGGAGCTCTATTTCTTCCTGGCTAAGTCTAGGGAAAGGGTGTGATTCCAAATATTGATCCATTTCCTTCACATTGTCAAATTTCTGGGCATAGAGTTTTTGGTAGTATTCACAGATAATCTCTTGTATTTCTGTGGCATCTCTTGTTATTTCCCTTTTATCATTTCTGGTTGAGATTACTAGAGATTTTACTTTTCTATTTATAGTTAATCTGGCCAAAGTTTTATCTATTTTATTTATTTTTTCAAAAGACCAAGTCCTTGTTTCATTAATTTTCTGAATGATTCTTTTGTTTTCAATTTCATTGATCTCTGATTTAATTTTGGATATTTCTTTTCTTCAACTGGGTGTAGGCTTAGATTGCTCTTCTTTTTCCAATTCCATAAGATGGCTTGTGAGTTTGTTGATGCACTCTCTTTCTGTTTTTGGAATGTAAGCATCCAAAGTGATAAATTCTCCTCTCAGAACTACTTTCGCAGTATCCCACAGGTTTTGGTAGCTTGCATCTTCATTGTTGTTATGCTGAAGGAATTTAATGATTTTCTCTTTTATTTATTCCTGCACCCAACTGTCATTCAACAGATGGCTGTTTAATTTCTATGCCTTTGTGTGTGGTTGAACGTTTTTATTGGAGTTGAGTTCCATCTTTAGTGCCTTGTGGTCTGAGAAGATAAAAGGTAAATTTTCAATTCTTTTGATTCTGTTGAGGTTTGTTTTGTGTCCTAGGATGTGATCAATTTTGGAGAATGTTCCATGGGGCAATGAGAAGAATTATATTCTTTATCTTTGGTATGGAGTGTTCTATATGCGTCTATTAAGCACAGTTCTTCTAGGGTCTCATTTAATTCCCTTATATCTTTGTTTAATTTCTCTTGAGAGAATCTATCCAGCTCTGTGTGAGGAATGTTTAAGTCCCCTGAAATTATGGTGTTATAGGATAGCATATTGTTCAGACCGACCAGAATAAGGTCTGTTTCAAGAATCTGGGAGCATTTAAATTGGGTGCATAAAAATTTAGAATTGAAATGTCTTCTTTTTGTATTTTTCCCTTGACCAATATAAAGTGACGATCTTTGTCTTTTTTGACTTTGGTTGCTTTAAATCCACATGTATCTGAAAATGAGATTGCAACCCCTATTATTTTCTGAATTCCATTTGCCTGAAAAATTGTCTTTCAACTTTAAACTCTGAGTTTTAATTTGTCTTTTGAAGCTAGGTGTATTTCCTACAGACAGCAAATGGATGGCTTGTGTTTTTAATCTAACCAGACAATCTATGCCTCTTTAGTGGGGGATTCAAGCCGTTAACATTTATTGAGATAATTGAGAAGTGTGGCAGTGTTCTATTCATCTTATTTTGTGAGAGTCCATTGCTTAGTTTTATCTTTTGCATCATTGTGGAAGTTAGGTTCTGTCCTTTAATTTCTAAGTTCTTACTTTGCTGTTGATCCATTGTGATGGTCAGTGTGTAGATATTTGCCTGTATGTGGACCTGCCCAGCCCAAATCTGTGCTGTTCAAGGGGCTATAGTTAGGATTTTATAATCCATATTTTCTGCAGACTTTTGAATCTCTCATGTCCTCATGATCCTGAAGTGCTTCGTCTATTCAAGGAGATACATATAAAGGACTCTGATAAGTACTCTCACCCTTGACATAAAATAATTAGAGGTTCCTGAAGTGTTTCCTATAGGGCTGGTGTTGAGGTGGTGAATTTCCTCAATGTTTGCATATCAGTAAATGATTTGATTTCTCTGTCAATTTAAAGCTTAGCTTAGCAGGATATAGAATTCTGGGCTGGAAATTGTTCTGTTTAAGTAGATTAAAGGTAGATGACCATTGTCTTCTGGCTTGAAAAGTTTCATTAGAGAAGTGTGCAGTCACCCTGATGGATTTTCCCCTGTAGGTCAACTGGCACTTATTACTGGCAGCTTGCACAATCTTTTGGTTTGTCTTGACTTTGGACATGTTCATCACAATGTGTCTTGGAGAAGCTCTGCCAGCGTTGAGGTGACCTGGGGTCCAACATCTCTCTGAAAGGAGTGTGTCAGAATCTTTGGTGATATTTGGAAAATTTTCATTTATAATATTCTCTTGTATGTCTTTCATTTCTCTGGTGCATTCTTCTTCCCCTTCTGGGATACCCATAACTCATATGTTTGAATGCTTCATCAAGTCCCATAATTCTGTCACTGAACATTCTGCTTTCTCTATCTCTTTTTTCTGCCTGTTTAACTATTTATCTCAATGGTCTAATCTGTTGTTGATACTTTCTATTGCATCTTTAAGTTCCCTAATTGACTGCTTCAATTCCTTCAGCTCTGCTATATACTTTCTATATTCTTGATATCATTCATCTCTTATTTGATTCCTTTTTTGGATTTCCTTTTGGTTATTTTCCACTTTATCAGCAGGTTCCTTCATTGTTTCCATCATTTCCTTCATTGTTCTCATCATCTGTATTCTAAATTCCCCTTCTGTTATTTCTAACATTTCTTTATAGGTGAGATCCTCTGCAGTAGCTACCTCATAGTCCTTTGCTGGGGTGGGGTGGGGGTGTGTGCTCTGGACTGGTTTTTCACATTGATGGGATTTTTCTGCTGATTCTTCCTCATGAGTGTTTTCTTTTATCTGTTTCCTTGCCCTAATGTTCCTTTCATTTCCTCTTGCTCTCTAAGTTACCATGCCTCTGGCCTAGGGTTTCGATGAGTCCTTTTCGTACAGGACCACAAGGATGAGGTTGAAGAGCAAGAAGGGAAAAAGATTTAAAACAAAAAAAAAAGTAGAAAAGAAGAAAAAGAAAGGAAAGGGGATGAGTAAAAGGAAAAAAAAAAAAAACAGAGGTACAGAAAGAGGGAGACAGGAGCAATATAGGTGTACAGTACGGTACTTTGACCCAACTTTAAAAAACCCCAACCTCTGGTGTTGCTGGCTGGGTGGTTCCATTGAGGTCAGCAGCTCTTTGCCTGTCAGTTCAGACACAGTACCCCACTTCCACCTAGTAGAGAGGAAACATAAAAATGGTATAAATCAAACCGAAACAATCAAACAGAAAACTTTATGAGATAAAATTGGGGGCAAAACTAAATAATAGGAGTAGAAAAAATGCACTAGCAAAAATGAAGTTCTAATTGTGAAAGAAGGCAACAATGGAAGATAATATTTTATAATATATAAGATGTATTTTATAAACTAGAAAAATGAAGAAAGAAAAAAAGAAGTATCTAGAGGGAAATTTAAAAAACAAAAACAAAGCAGTATACATATATATCTTGATGAATATTGTCTAGGCAACAGGTGATCTTCTGGGGTATGAGATGTTAATCACAATGCTGATACAGCTATACAAGATGGAGACTGGAGGCCTCTGCTGATTTGTCAAACCCTGCAGGGTAGAGAGCCTAAATCTCTCCTCAGTCTGCTTAAAAAGCATTTTAAACTGCTAACCTTGGCTAAGCAGAGGCTTTTCCAGGAAAGCACTTATCACTGGGATCCCTCCTCAAGTGGGTGCCTGCTTAGCCAGTGTGGCAAAACTGGTCTCACTCTATGCCCCTGAGGGCCAAGGCTGTGAGGTGTCTCAGTCCCCACTCTTAGGCTGCTCAGTCACTAGATTACTCACCCGAGGTCTCCCGACCAATAGATACTCATTCTGCTATCCTGAGGGCAGAGCTTGCTGGGGAAGTACTCTTACAATGTCTCTGCAAGTCCCACAGCCGAACACTATTAGCTCTGTTCAGGCTCAGCAGCTCAGTCCAGGGCCGTAGACAACACTTAAAGTCCTCCACACTCTCACCCAAGTTCTCCCAAGGTAGTTCAATTGAGTGCAAAGTCCAAAAAAAAAAAAAAAAAAAAAAAAACAGCTCACAGGTAAGGCCTTTTCAGTTTGCAATCTCACTGGTGCTGTACTTACAGCTATGAGTGCAATTAGACTGAACAAACACACGCAACCACTGGCCAGTTCTCCACTGCTTTTGTTCTCCTCAAGGGGTCCTGAAGTCTCTCGCTGACTCCCAATTCCCCAAAGGGATGTTTCTGGGCAGATCCCACCAGTCAGAGATGCCTGGAGTCTTCTCTCCCCAGTCTCATCATGCCCAGTTGCAAGAAAGCTGTTACTTGGCTGCCATCTTTCTCCTACCCCCTGAACTCAGTTTGCAATATGCAATGTCAAAGCACAATAAAAAAGAGCAGGCATCAGATATGGTCGACATGTTGGAATGATCAGACTGGGAATTTAAATCAACTATGGTTCATATTCTAAAAGCCATAATGGAAAAAGTGGATAATGTTTGAGAACAGATGTGTAATCCAAGCAGAAAGATGGAAAATCTTTAAGAAAGAATCAAAAGGAAATGCTAAAAATAAAAATGAAGAATGCCCATGATGGGCCTATCAGGTAGACTTGGCAGAGCCAAGGAAAGAAGCAGTGAGCTTGATTTGTTATTATTCGATTATTGCATTATTGAAGAAATGTCAATAGAAATTTCCAATTTTCCAATTTTTATTGCCATTATTAGAAAATATGATTTTCATGTGTTAAGCTTCTATCTTGCAACCTTGGTAGAACCACTTATTAGTTCTAAGAGATTTTGTGTCGTTTCCTCGGGATTTGCTTCAGTGAAAGTCATGTCTTCTGAGGCTCAGGACAGTGTTATGGAACCCGTACCATTCGGCATGCCTCCTACTACCTCTTTAATGTTCTTGGCTTATTCCACTACAGTCTCACTACCAATGCTGAATAGCAGTGGTGAGAGGGCACATCCCTGCCTTGTTTCTGATCTCAGGGGGAAAGTGCTGTTAACCTGAAATAATCAAAAGGGTCACAATGCAGCATAAATTAGAGTACCCTGAGGGGAAAACTTTGAGGACATGCTTCCCAGAAAGCACAGACTCCAAAGATTGAAGCCAGTGTTCCAAAACATAGAAGTTTGTGATCGTTCATGTAGACAAAGTTCAGGGAAACTTAGCAGAATTTCTACATCTTTCTATGTAAGGCTGGATTCACAGTTACAACGATCTGATTAGTTGAGGTGGTCTTTTCCTTTTGGAAAAGTCCCACACAGAAAATGCAATAGTCACAGGGTCTTGAGCACCATCTGGTCTGAGTTAGGTGCAGGAGAAGAAAAGATCCGGTTAATCCATAACAAATATCAGTGATTGGAAGGGGAAAGTTCTGATGTCTGGCCTCTCCTAGTCATTTCCATAACAAGAACAATGCAAAAGTAGTTAATCTATAATCTAAGAAGAGCTGTAAACATTCTACAGGACTTGTCTCCAGGGCTTACCCCCTCCTTGACAGAATAAAATCAGAGGGTCCTGAAATCTTATTTTCTTTTGTAGCATTCAGTCTTTCACTGTAAGGTGTGATATTTGCTCTAGGTCAGTGGTTCTCAATCTTCCTAATGCCGCAACCCTTTAATACAGTTCCTGTGGGTTGCAACCCACAGGTTGAGAACTGCTGCTCTAGGATTTTGCGGATGTCCTATATTAGTTTTAGTTTAAGTTCCTTTATACTTCTAGTGTTCTGAGAGTTTTGATTGGATTGGCCCCTGGAATTATTCAAAGGAAGACAGACTGTAAACCAATTAGGCTTGCTTGATATGTTCAGTTATATGGGAAACAGTGTCAAATAACAAATGATATTTAGCCTTCTGTGAGCTATATTTGTGTGGATGATATGAATATGCCTTCCAGAAAGTGTATGAAATTCCTAGAAATCTGATATGTTATCAGTCATAATTTTGGCCATTATGTTAAAAGGTCCTGTGCTTCTGAAACAAATTTCCATGTCCGTTATGTCATTATCATCATGAACTCTTTTTTTTTTTTTTTGAGACAGAGTCTCATTTTGTCACTGTTGGTAGAGAGCCTAATGAGATGAGATGGGTAGGTCATTAGTAAGCAGCTCACAGCAACCTCAAACTTTTGGGCTTAAGCGAGTCTCTTGCCTCAGCCTCACAGTAGCTGGGACTACAGGCACCTGCCACAATGCCTGGCTATTTTTTGTTATTGTTGTCAATGTTGCTTAGCAGGCCCTGGCTGGGTTCGAACCCACCAGCCCCAGTGCATGTAGCCGGTGCCCTACCCACTGAGCTATGGACCCGGAGCTCACCAAGAACTCTTATCAGATTTTTAACCATGGCTATTTTAAGTGTTTTCTCCCACACATAATTGTTTCCTGAAAGCTTTAGCAAGCAACCATAATCCTGAAGTGCTTCCTCTATTCAAGGAGATTCACAGAAAGGACTCTGATAAGTGCAGGTTTCTAATAACTATAAGGTCACAACATTCAATCTCAGTAACAATGTCTAGAACTGTAATGAAGAAACTGGTGTCTTCATAAAACTGCTATCCCAAGATCAAACTGAAGAAGAATACAATACACAGGACTAAATGCACTGATGAGGGTAATGTTTTTAAGGTTTTTTTTCTTTGAAATTTTTCCAATTCTTTATTTTAATGTTTTGCTCTGCAGATTTAAGGAAACTTACTCTTTTAAGGTATCTCCAGCTTACAGCCATTTAGTAAAGTAGAATTCTGCAAACAAAAGTGGAAACATTTATTTATTTTTCCTATTTGAGTCCTACACAATTTGGAAAGTATTTGTATTCTTGCTTTTTTTTTTTTTTTTTTGAGTCTCCCTACATCCTCCTGGGTAGAGTGCCATGGCGTCACAGCGCACAGCAGTCTCCAACTCTTGAGCTTAAGCCAATATCTTCCAGTGTTTTTCCTATGCTTTCTTTGAGGATTTTTATTGTTTCATGCCTTAAATTTAAGTCCTTTATCAATCTTAAATCAATTTATGTAAGTGGAGAAAGGTGTGCGTCCACATTCAGTCATTTACATGTGGATATCCAGTTCTCCCAGCATCATTTATTGAATAGGATTCTTTCCCCCAGTGTATACTCTTATATGGTTTATCAAAGATTAGGTTGTTGTAAGATGTTAGTTTCATTTTCTGGTTTTCTATTCGATTCTAAATGTCTATGTCTCTATTTCTGTGCCTGTACCATGCTGTCTTGACCACTATGGCTTTGTAGTATAGCCTAAAATCTGGTATGCTGATGCCCCCGGCTTTGTTTTTATTACTAAGAACTGTCTTAGCTATATGGATTTTTTTTTCTGGTTCCATATAAAATGCAGAATCATTTTTTCCTAGTCTTGAAAGTATGATGTTGGTATTTTAATAGGTATGGCAATGAATCTGCAGATTGCTTTGGGAAGTATAGATTTTAACAATGTTGCTTCTTCCCAGCCATGAGCATGGTATGTTCTTCCATTTGTTAATATCCTCTGCTATTTCCTTTCTTAGGGTTTCGTAATTTCCCTTATAGAGGTCCTTCACTCCTTTGTTAGGTATGTTCCTAGGTATTTCATTTTCTTTGAAGCTATGGTGAAGGGAGTTGTGTCCTTAATTAGTCTCTCATCTTGGCAGTTATTGGCATATACAAAGGCTGCTGACTTGTGGACATTGATTTTATATCTTGAGACATTAGTGCATTTTTTGATGACTTCTAGGAGTCTTGTGATTGAGTCTATGGAGTTCTCTAGGTATAAGATCATATCGTCAGCAAAGAGGGAGAGTTTGACCTCCTCTGCTCCCATTTGGATTCCCTTTTTTTCCTTGTCTTGCCTAATTGTATTGGCTAGAACTTCCAGCACTATGTTGAATAGTAATGGTGGCAGAGGACAACCTTGTCTGCTTCCAGTTCTAAGAGGAAAAGCTTTCAGTTTTACTCCATTCAGTAAAATATTAGCTGTGAGTTTGTCATAGATAAACTTCGATGAGTTTAAGTAATGTGCCACCTATGACTATACTCTTCAGTGTGCTAATTAGAAAAGGATGCTGGATTTTATTGAATGATTTTTCTGCATCTATTGAGAGGATTATATGGACTTTGTTTTTGCTTCTGTTGATATGATGAATAACATTTATGGGCTAACGTAGGTTAAACCAGCCTTGCATCCCTGGGATGAAACCTACTTGATCATGATGTATGGCTTTTTTGATGATAAGCTATAATCTATTGGTTAGGATTTTGTTGAGAATTTTTGTATCTATATTCATTAGTGAAATTGGTCTGAATTTCTCGTTTTGAGTTGGATCTTTTCCTGGTTTTTGTGTCAGGGTGGTGTTTGCTTCATAGAGCATATTGGGGAAGATTCCTTCCTCCTCAATTTTTTGGAATAATTTCTGTAGTATGGGAATAAACTCTTCTTTGAAGGTTTGATAGAATTCTGGTGTGAAGCCATCCGGACCAGGGTATTTTTTTGTTGGAAGATTTTTTTTTTTATTGTTTCTTTGATCTCAGCGCTTAAAGTTGGTCTGTTCAGGAGCTCTATTTCTTCCTGGCTAAGTCTAGGGAGAGGGTGTGATTCCAAATATTGATCCATTTCCTTCACATTGTCAAATTTCTGGGTATAGACTTTTTGGTAGTATTCAGAGATAATCTCTTGTATTTCTGTGGCATCTCTTGTTATTTCCCCTTTATCATTTCTGGTTGAGGTTACTAGAGATTTTGTTTTTCTATTTCTAGTTAATCTGGCCAAAGGTTTATCTATTTTATTTATTTTTTCAAAAGGCCAACTCCTTGTTTCATTAATTTTCTGAATGATTCTTTTGTTTTCAATTTCATTGATCTCTGATTTAATTTTAGATATTTCTTTTCTTCAACTGGGTGTAGGCTTAGATTGTTCTTCTTTTTCCAATTCTATAAGATGGGTTGTAAGTTTGTTGATGCACTCTCTTTCTGTTTTTCGAATGTAGGCATCTCAAGTGATAAATTTTCCTCTCAGGACTACTTTTGCAGTATCTCACAGGTTTTGGTAGCTTGCATCTTCATTGTTGTTATGCTGAAGGAATTTAATGATTTTCTCTTTTATTTATTCCTGCACCCAACTGTCATTCAACAGATGGTTGTTTAATTTCTATGCCTTTGTGTGGGGTTGAACATTTTTTTTGGAGTTGAGTTCCACTTGTAGTGCCTTGTGGTCTCAGAAGATACAAGGTAAATTTTCAATTATTTTGATTCTGTTGAGGTTTGTTTTGTGTCCTAGGATGTGATCAATTTTGGAGAATGTTCCATTGGGCAATGATAAGAATTACATTCTTTAGCTTTGGTATGGAGTGTTCTATATGTGCCTATCAAGCACAGTTATTCTAGGGTCTCATTTAAGCCCCTTATATCTTTGTTTAATTTCTGTTTAGAGAATCTGTCCAGCTCTGTAAGAGGAATGTTAAAGTCCTCTGAATTTATGATGTTATAAGATAGCATGTTGTTCAGACTGACCAGAATAAGGTCTGTTTCAAGAATCTGGGAGCATTTAAATTGGGTGCATAAAAATTTAGAATTGAAATGTCTTCTTTTTGTATTTTTCCCTTGACCAATATAAAGTGACGATCTTTGTCTTTTTTGACTTTGGTTGCTTTAAATCCACATGTATCTGAAAATGAGATTGCAACCCCTTTTTTTCTGAATTCCATTTGCCTGAAAAATTGTGTTTCAACTTTTAACTCTGAGTTTTAATTTGTCTTTTGAAGCTAGGTGTATTTCCTAAAGACAGCAAATGGATGGCTTGTGTTTTTAATCTAACCAGATTAATCTAATCTATGCCTCTTTAGTGGGGGATTCAAGCTGTTAGCATTTATTGAGATCATTGAGAAGTGTGATAGTGTTCTATTCATCTTATTTTGTAAGAGTCCATTGCTTACTTTTATCTTTTGCATCATTGTGGAAGTTAGGTTCTGTCCTTTAATTTCTGAGTTCTTACTTTGCTGTTGATCCATTGTGATGGTCAGTGTGTAGATACTTGCCTGTATGTGGACCTACCCAGCCCAAATCTGTGCTTTTCAAGGGCCTATAGTTAGAATTTTATAATCCATATTTTCTGCAGACTTTTGAATCTCTCATGTCCTCATAATCCTGAAGTGCTTCGTCTATTCGAGGAGATACATATAAAAGACTCTGATAAGTACTCTCACCCTTGACATAAAAAAATTAGAGGGTCCTTGGGCGGCGCCTGTGGCTCAAGGAGTAGGGCGCCGGTCCCATATGCTGGAGGTGGTGGGTTCAAACCCAGCCCCGGCCAAAAAAAAAAAAAATTAGAGGGTCCTGAAGTATTTCCTGTAGGGCTGGTCTTGAGGTGGTGAATTTCATCAATGTTTCCATATCAGTAAATGATTTGATTTCTCTGTGAATTTAAAGCTTAGCTTAGCAGGGTATAGAATTCTGGGCTGGAAATAGTTCTGTTTCAGTAGATTCAAGATAGATGACCATTGTCTTCTGGCTTGAAAAGTTTCATTAGAGAAGTGTGCAGTCACCCTGATGGATATACCCCTGTAGGTCAATTGGTGCTTATTCCTGGCAGCTTGCAGAATCTTTTCTTTTGTCTTGACTTTGGACATGTTCATCACAACATGTCTTGGAGAAGCTCTGCCAGAGTTGAGGTTACCTGGGGTCCAACTTCTCTCTGAAAGGAGTGTGTCAGAATCTTTGGGGATATTTAGGAAATTTTCATTTATAATATTCTCTTGTATGGCTTACATTCCTCTGGGGCATTCTTCTTCCCCTTCTGGAATACATGTAACTCATATGTTTGAATTCTTCAAGTCCCATAATTCTGTCACTGAACATTCTGCTTTCTATATTTTTTTTTACTGCCTCTTTAACTATCTATCTCAATGGTCTAATCTGTTGTTGATACTTTCTATTGCATCTTTAAGTTCCCTGATTGACTGCTTCAATTCTTTCAGCTCTGCTATATACTTTCTATATTCTTCATATCGTTCATCTCTTATTTGATTCTGTTTTTGGATTTCCTTTTGGTTATTTTCCGCTTTATCAGCAGTTTCCTTCATTGTTTCCATCATTTCCTTCATTGTTCTCATCATCTGTATTCTAAATTCCCCTTCTGTAATTTCTAACATTTCTTTATAGGTGAAATCGTTTGCAGTAGCTACCTCA
This sequence comes from Nycticebus coucang, assembly GCF_027406575.1. Classification (NCBI taxonomy): domain Eukaryota; kingdom Metazoa; phylum Chordata; class Mammalia; order Primates; family Lorisidae; genus Nycticebus; species Nycticebus coucang. Next base: position 180,763,569 of record NC_069804.1, read on the forward strand.
TAGTCCTTTGCCGGGGCAGGGTGGGGGTGTGTGCTCTGGACTGGTTTTTCATGTTGCTGGGATTTTTTTATGCCAATTATTCCTCATGAGTGTTTTCTTTTATCTGTTTCCTTGCCCTAATTTTCCTTTCATTTCCTCTTGCTCTCTAAGTTACCATGCCTCTGGCCTAGGCTTTCAATGAGTCCTTTTGGTGCAGGACCAGAAGGATGAGGTTGAAGAGCAAGAAGGAAAAAAGATTCAAAACAAAAAAAAAAGAAGAAAAGAAAAAAAAAGGAAGGAGAGGGGGTGAGTAAAAGGAAATATTGACAAAAAAAACAAAAAACAAAAAACAAAAAAACAGAGGCACGGAAAGAGGGAGACAGGAGCAATATAGGTATACAATATGGTACTTTGACCCAAACTTAAAAACCCCCAACCTCTGGTGTTGTGGGTTGAGTGGTTCCATTGAGGTCAGCAGCTCTTTGCCTGTCTGCTCAGACACAGTACCCCACCTCCACCAAGTAGAGAGGAAAGACAAAAATGCTATAAATCAAACCCAAACAATCAAACAGAAAACTTTATGAGATAAAATTGGGGGCAAAACCAAATAATAGGGGTAGAAACACTAGCAAAAATGAAGTTGTAATTGTTAAAGAAAGCAACAATGGCAGATTATATTTAAACTAGAAAAATGAAGACAGGAAAAAAAAGAAGTATCTAGAGGGAAATTTAAAAAACAAAAACAAAGCTATATATATATACATATATATATATCTCTTGATGAATATTGTCTGGGCCACAGGTGATCTTCTGGGTTATGAGACGTTAATCACAATGCTGATACAGCTATACAAGATGGAGACTGGAGGCCTGTGCTGATTTGTCAAACCCTGTAGAGTGGAGAGCCTAAATTTCTCCTCAGCCTGCCTAAAAGGCACTCTAAACTGATAACCTTGGGTAAGCAGATGCTTTCCCAGGAAGGCACTTGTCACTGGGATCCCTCCTGAAGTGGCTGCCCGCTTACCCAGAGTGGCAAAACTGGTCTCACTCTATGCCCCTGAGGGCCAAGGCTGTGAGGTGTCTCAGTCCCCACCCCTAGGCTGCTCAGTCACTAGATTACTCACCTAAGGTCTCCCGACCAATAGATACTCACTCTGCGACCCTGAGGGCAGAGCTTGCTTGGGAAGTTCTCTCACAATGGCTCTGCACGTTCCATAGCCAAACACTGTTAGCTCTGTTCAGGCTCAGCGGCTTGGGGCCCTAGACAAAACTCTCACCCATGTTCTCCCAAGGTAATTCAATTGAGTGCTAAGTCAAAAAAAGAAAAAAAATAAAAACAGCTCACAGGTAAGGCTTTTTCAGTTTGCAATCTCACTGGTGCTATACTTACAGCTATCAGTGCAATTAGACTGAACAAACACACGCAACCACTTGCCGGTTTTCCACTGCTTTTGTCCTCCTCATGGGATCCAGTAGTCTCTCACTGACTCCCTGTGTCCCCAAAGGGATGTTTCTGGGCAGATCCCACCAGCCAGAGATGCCTGGAGTCTTCTCTTCCCACTCTCACCATGCCCAGTTGCAGGGAAGCTGTTACTTGGCTGCCATCTTGCTCCTACCCCCTGAACTCAGTTATTTTTAATCAGTACATTGTGTCAAGTTTGCAATATGCAATGTCAAAGCACAATAAAAGAGAGCAGGCATCAGATATGGTGGACACGTTGGAATGATCAGACTGGGAATTTAAATCAACTATGGTTCATATTCTAAAAGCTGTAATGGAAAAAGTGGATAATGCTTGAGAACAGATGCATAATCCAAGCAGAAAGATGGAAAATCTTTAAGAAAGAATCAAAAGGAAATGCTAAAAATAGAAATGAAGAATGCCCATGATGGGCCTATCAGGTAAACTTGGCAGAGCCAAGGAAAGAAGCAGTGAACTTGATTCGTTATTATTCAATTATTCCATTATTGAAGAAATGTCAATAGAAATTTCCAATTTTCCAATTTTTATTGCCATTATTAGAAAATATGATTTTCATGTGTTAAGCTTCTATCTTGCAACCTTGGTAGGACCACTTATTAGTTCTAAGAACTTTTGTGCCGTTTCCTCGGGATTTGCTTCAGTGAAAGTCATGTCTTCTGAGGCTCAGGACAGTGTTATGGAACCCGTACCATTCGGCATGCCTCCTACTACCTCTTTAATGTTCTTGGCTTATTCCACTACAATCACACTACTAACGCTGAATAGCAGTGGTGAGAGGGCACATCCCTGCCTTGTTTCTGATTTCAGGGGGAAAGTGCTGTCAACCTGAAATAATCAAAAGGGTCACAATGCAGCATAAATTAGAGTGCCCTGAGGGGAAAACTTTGAGGACATGCTTCCCAGAAAGCACAGACTCCAAAGATTGAAGCCAGTGTTCCAAAACATAGAAGTTTTTTTTTTTTAATTTATTTATTTTTATTAAATCATAGCTGTGTACATTAGTATGATCGTGGGGCACCATACACTTGGTTCATAGCACGTTTGACACATTTTCATCACATTAGTTAACATAGCTTTTGTAGCATTTTCTTAGTTATTTTGCTAAGACTTTTACATTCCACATTTACTAGGATTCACATATACCCTTGTAAGATGCCATGCAGGTGTAATCCCATTAATTCCCCTCCTTCCCCCTCCCTCCCCCTCCCTCCCCTCCCTTTCCCCTTTCTCCTTATTTTTAGGTTGCAACTGGGTTATAGCTTTCATGTGAAGGTCCTACATTAGTTTCATAATAAGGGTGAGTACATTGGGTACTTTTTCTTCCATTCTTGAGACACTTTACTAAGCAGAATATGTTCCAGCTCCATCCATGTAAACATGAAAGAGGTAAAGTCTCCATCTTTCTTTAAGGCTGCATAATATTCCATGGTGTACATATACCACAATTTATTAATCCATTTGTGGATCGATGGGCACTTGGGCTTTTTCCATGACTTAGCAATTATGAATAGGGCTGCAATAAATATTCTGATACACATATCTTTGTTATGGTGTGATTTTTGGTCTTCTGGGTATATGCCCAGTAGGGGGATTACAGGATTGAATGGCAGATCTATTTTTAGATCTCTAAGTGTTCTCCATATCTCTTTCTAAAAGGAATGTATTAATTTGCATTCCCACCAGCAGTGCAAAAGTGTTCCCTTTTCTCCACATCCACGCCAACATCTCTGGTCTTGGGATTTTGTGATATAGGCTAGTCTCACTGGAGTTAGATGATATCTCAAAGTAGTTTTGATTTGCATTTCTCTGATGATTAAAGATGATGAGCATTTTTTCATATGTCAGAAAGCCGAGCGCCTGTCTTCTTCAGAGAAGTTTGTCTTTAAGTCCCTTGCCCAGCCTGCAATGGGATCCCTTGTTCTTTTCCTGCTAATGCGTTTGAGTTCTCTGTGGATTCTGGTTATTAAACCTTTGTCGGAGACATAACCTGCAAATATCTTTTCCCATTCTGAGGGCTGTTTGCTTGCTTTACTTACTGTGTTCTTGGCTGTGCAGAAGCTTTTTCGTTTGATCAAGTCCCAATAGTGTATTTTTGAAGCAGCTTCAATTGCCCGGGGAGTCCTTCTCATAAAAAACTCGCCCAACCCAATTTCTTCAAGGGTTTTCCCTACACTCCCTTCTAGTATTTTTATAGTTTCATGTCTTAGGTTTAAATCTTTAATCCAGTGAGAGTCTATCTTGGTTAATGGTGAGAGGTGTGGGTCCAGTTTCAGTCTTCTACAGGTTGCCAGCCAGTTCACCCAGCACCATTTGTTAAATAAGGAACCTTTTCCCCACTGAATGTTTTTAATTGGCTTGTCAAAGATTAAATAATGGTAAGTAGCTGGATTCATCTCTTGGTTCTCTATTCTGTTCCAGACATCTACTTCTCTGTTTTTGTGCCAATACCATGCTGTTTTGATCACTATCGATTTGTAGTATAGTCTGAGATCTGGTAGCGTGATTCTTCCTGCTTTGTTTTTATTTCTGAGTAATGTCTTGGCTATTCGAGGTTTTTTCTGATTCCATATAAAACGAAGTATTATTTTTTCAAGATCTTTAAAGTATGACAGTGGAGTTTTAATGGGGATTGGGTTGAAATTATATATTGCTTTGGGTAGTATGGACATTTTAACAATGTTGATTCTTCCCAACCATGAGCATGGTATATTTTTCCATTTGTTAACATTCTCAGCTATCTCTTTTCTTAGAGTTTCATAGTTCTCTTTATATAGATCTTTCACGTCCTTTGTTAGATAAACTCCCAAGTATTTCATCTTCTTTGGCACTACTGTGAATGGGATAGAGTCCTTAATTGTTTTTTCAACTTGACTATTGTTGGTATATATAAAGGCTACCGATTTATGGATGTTGATTTTGTAACCTGAGACACTGCTGTATTCCTTAATCACTTCTAAGAGTTTTGTAGTAGAATCCCTAGTATTTTCCAGATATACAATCATATCCTCTGCGAAGAGCGAAAGTTTGATCTCTTCTGACCCTATGTGGATACCCTTGTCGCCTTCTCTTCCCTAATTGCAGTGGCTAAAACTTCCATTACAATGTTAAAGAGCAATGGAGACAATGGGCAGCCTTGTCTGGTTCCAGATCTAAGTGGAAATGATTCCAATTTAACTCCATTCGATATGATATTGGCTGCGGGTTTGCTGTAGATGGCCTCTATCAGTTTAAGAAATGTCCCTTCTATACCAATTTTCTTAAGTGTTCTGATCATGAATGGATGTTGGATGTTATCAAAAGCTTTTTCTGCATCGATTGAGAGAATCATATGGTCTTTGTTTTTTAATTTGTTTATGTGCTGAATTACATTTATAGATTTACATATATTGAACCAGCCTTGAGACCCTGGGATAAAACCGACTTGGTCATGATGTATGATTTGTTTGATATTTTGCTGGATTCTGTTTGTTAGAATCTTGTTGAATATTTTTGCATCTATATTCATTAGTGATATTGGTCTATAATTTTCTTTTCTTGTTGGGTCTTTTCCTGCTTTGGGGATCAGGGTGATGTTTGCTTCATAGAATGTGTTGAGTAGTCTTCCTTCTTTTTCTACTTTTTGGAACAGGTTGAGTAGTATAGGTACTAATTCCTCTTTAAAGGTTTGGTAGAATTCTGACATGAAACCGTCTGGTCCCGGGCTTTTCTTTTTGGGGAGATTTTGTATGGTTGATGATATTTCTGAACTTGATATGGGCCTGTTCAACATTTCCACTTGTTTTTGATTAAGTCTTGGAAGGTGACGTGCTTCCAAGTAACGGTCGATTTCCTTCAGATTTCGTATTTTTGAGAGTAAAGTTTCTTGTAATGTTCATTAAGGATTTTTTGGATTTCTGATGAGTCTGTTGTTATTTCGTCTTTGTTATTTCTGATTGATGAGATGAGAGATTTTACTCTTTTTTTCCTGATTAGGTTGGCCAAAGGTTTATCTATTTTTTTGACCTTTTCTAAAAACCAGCTTTTTGATTTATTGATCTGTTGTATTATTCTTTTGTTTTCAATTTCATTTAGTTCTGCTCTGATTTTGGTTATTTCTTTTCTTTTACTGGATTTGGGGTTGGAGTGTTCTTCCATTTCCAGTCTCTTGAGATGTCCCATTAAGTTGCTTACTTCCTCTCTTTCTGTTCTCCTGAGGAAGGCTTGCAGTGCTATAAATTTCCCTCTTAGAACTGCCTTTGCTGTGTCCCAGAGGTTCTGATAGTTTGTGTCTTCATTGTCGTTTTGTTCCAGAAATTTGGCAATTTCCTTCTTGATCTCAACTCTGACCCAGCTATCATTCAGCGTAAGGTTATTTAACTTCCATGTTTTTGTATGTGTATGCAGATTCCTGTTGTTACTCATCTCAAGTTTTATTCCATGATGGTCCGAGAAGATGCATGGAATAATTTCTATTCCTTTAAATTTACTGAGGTTAGACTTGTGACCTAAGATGTTATTGATTCTGGAGTAAGTTCCGTGGGCTGATGAGAAGTATGTGTATTCAGTTTTTTTGGGATGAAATGTTCTGTAGATGTCTGCTAAATCTAAATTCTGGATGGTTAGATTTAAATCTAGAATTTATTTACTCAGCTTTTTGTTGGAGGATCGATCTATCACTGCCAAAGGAGTGTTAAAATCTCCGGCTATTATAGAGTTGGATGAAATCAAGTTGCTCATGTCTGTTAGAGTTTCTCTTATAAATTGAGGTGCATTCTGGTTGGGTGCATAGATATTAATAATTTAAATCTCATCATATTGAGTGTTACCCTTAACAAATATGAAGTGACCATTTTTGTCCTTCCTTACTTTTGTTGGTTTAAAGCCTATTGTGTCTGAAAATAAAATTGCAACTCCTGCTTTTTTCTGGTTACCATTTACCTGAAATGTGGATGACCATCCTTTCACCCTGAGTCTGTATTTGTCTTTTAAGTTAAGATGTGACTCTTGTATGCAACAAATGTCTGGCCTGAGTTTTTGTATCCAGTCAGCTAACCTATGTCTCTTTAGAGGGCAGTTTAAGCCATTCACATTAATGGAGAGTATTGATAAGTTTGGTGAAATTTGGGGTATTGAGTTTTTTGAAAGTCCAGTGGGCATTTTTAATCCTTTTGCCATTGTGGAAGTTGGAGTTTGATCAGAAGTTTCTGAGTGAGTTTACTTCTGTAGTAGAGGATTGGGTTGGTTATTATGGAGGATAGGTCTGAGAATATCCTGAAGAGCTGGTTTGGTTATGGCAAATTTCTTTAGCATATGTATGTCATTAAAGTATTTAATTTCTCCATCGTAAATGAAACTCAGTTTAGCTGGGTACAAGATCAGGGGTTGAAAGTTATTTTGCTTGAGGAGATTAAACGTTGATGACCATCCTCTTTTGGCTTGAGAAGTTTCAGCAGAGAGATCTGCAGTCATTCTAATGTTCTTCCCTTTGAAGGTAATAGATTTCTTTTGCCTGGCTGCTTTGAGAATTTTCTCCTTCATATTAACTTTAGTGAAGTTAATTATGATATGCCTTATTGGGGTTGAGTCGTGCTGTGGTTCTGAAGCTATCTGCTATCTGAATTTCAGGTTCTCTAGGCATGTCTGGAAAATTCTCTTTCATAATTTCATGCAGAAGGGCCTCTGTGCCCAGTGAGGCCACTTCATCTGTTTCAGGAATTCCTATGAGATGGATATTTGCCTTCTTCGAGTTATCCCAGAGCTCTCTGAGTGGGTGATCCATTTTTGCTCTCCATTTCTCTTCCTCTGTGAGAGTTTGGGAGCATTCAAAGGCTTTATCTTCGATGTCGGAGATCCTTTCTTCTGCTTGGTCCATTCTGTTGCTAAGGGATTCTACTGTATTTTTCACATCTTTGAGGGCTGCAAATTCTTGTTTCAGTGTGTCTAAGTCTTTCATGGTTTTGTCTTTAAATTTGTTAAATTCTTGAGACAGCTTTTGAATTTCTCCACAAATTCCTAATTCCATTTTGTTAATCTTGTTTGCCATCCAAATTCTGAATTCGATTTCTGACATCTCAGCCAGTTGTTTGTGAATGGGATCTTCAATTACATCTGCTGTATCTTTTCTTGGGGGGGTTGATCTATTCTGGTTATTCATGTTGCCAGAGTTTTTCCGCTGATTCCACCCCTTGATTGTTTTACTCCCTTTGATTTTCCTCTGGTGTTTTGTTGAGGACCCGTACAGTGCTGTGGCCTGAGAAACTGGGGCCCTGTTTGGTGTAGAGGTGCTAAGTGGTTCTGATTTGTTTTCAGCTGGTTTCTATGTGACCCTAGTGAAACAGTTACTCTGGGTTGAAGTCTCAGCTGTGGAGAAATACCAGCAATTAAGTCACCCCACCCACCACAGGCAACAAATGGAAAAGGAAAATCAAACCTTCCTACAACCATACACTCAGGGCACCACCTGGATAGTTCCCAGGTGAGTGACTCAGTTCAAAAGGTTCAAGTCAATTGTCTCAGTCAGCAGCTGCCTTGGGTGGGAGAGTTCAAGAGGTCCCTTGGAACTGGATCACAGGGGTCTGGTGACTGCTCTAAAATGGCTTGCTCCAGTGCTGCGTGGAGTCAGGAAGAGCCACCAGTAAATAGATCAGTCTGGGAAGATTGATGCCTCCTTCCCCACCTTGCAGGTCTGTCACACCCAGTCGCTGCTAGTCCCACAGGGCTGTGACCCAGTCAGTTGTCTGCAGTAAGCAGATACTCCAGGGGTTTGCACCTGCCTAAGTCACAGGGTAGTCTGTGTCTGCTCGACTAGGCCACTATTCTCTGTTTTTATCCAGCAGGGAGTGGTGTGGCCTGTCAACCTCGGGCACTTGATGGAGGGTGGAGGTGTTCACTCAGTTCCAGCCCCACCCTTAGTTTATGTTACTGGGTGAAGGGAACAGCCCTGTGGGAGTTTGTTTCTGACCTTGCCAGAATCCTCTGCAGAGGAGAGGCTGATATGTGTTCCCAGAACCTGTGTCTCAGGCCCTGTCTTTAGTCCTGCGGGTTTGTATTCGCAGCACGATCAGTTGTTGGCTGTAGCCTCTTGGCCTCCTTTGTCTATAGGCTGGTGATCCCCTAAGGGCCAGGTGCGTCCCAGGCTCAGTAGAGCGGTTCTCTGGATCAGCCCCACCCTAGGAGTTTCCCGGCTCTGCGGGTGTGTTTTCTAGTCTCCGTGTTCCACCCAGGTCTGTACCGTCTCAGGAAAACCCTTTACTCACGGGGCCTGTGTTTCAGTCCCAGGTCTGTTCCATGGTGTTGCCATCTGAGAAGATGCTCAGCCTCATCTGGTTGCCCAGGAAGACAGGAGGAGAGGCTATGGGATATCTGGCGGTGGGCCTTGTTATTGCTGAAGACGGCTGTTGCTCTGCACCTCGGGGCACCACCGCTCCAGTGTAATTCCGTCTCAGCCGACCGTTGTCTTCTCGCTCCTTTGCTACAGAGTCAGCACTGGCCAGCTACAGTCCAGGTCCTGTCTACACCTCTTGAGAGTTCACCCAAGAATCTGGACTCCTGAGGGGGCAGGCCTCCAGATCACGGAGTGAGAGTGGAGGGGGGTGTTAGGAGCTCAGGGTTGCAGGTCGTAACACCAAGCTCATTGAGACCAAATGAACAAATAAACAGATACAAAGGTTACCAGGCACATGGGCCCATAGATACAGAGATAGACGGAAACACATTAACATACAAGCAATATCCACGACAACAGCAATATAAGAACAACTGCAATAAAAATAGTGATAATCGTAAAATAATTGAAAGAAGGGGAAAAAAAGAGAGAAAAAAGTGGTGTTAGAAGGAATGTTAAGTGAGAATAAAGAACAAATTAAAATTAGAAGACATAGAAATAAAAAATATATCTATATAAAATGTAATAATAAAAAATTATCGAAATCTCCTCTAAGAAAATGGTGAGGAAAAATCAGACAAAAAGAAAACAACAGCAAAAAAACCCCACGAAAACCAAAAAAAAAAAAAAAAGGCACCAACTGCAAAAATATTCTTGTGGTAGAAATATACCTATAAATATCTATATGTCTGCTGTAGGGATCAACTTTCGTAGGAATATATTCATACTGCGATATACTTTCTGGACACCAGGTGGTGCTGTGAGTGGTTTCTTGACTTATACCTGGTTTACAGTTTATACCGTTACCATGGTAACCACCTTCCATGGCCGATTGCCATATTGGAGTTTCCGTAAAAGTTTGTCGCCTAAGAATTGTGCAACCTCGGCTGTTCTTTTCCAGACAGCACTTGCGACCGACCTTCCCACTCAGTGCAGGTGTCCATGCTTCCTAAGTCCCTCCACTCTGTTCCCAGGTTCCCCCGCAAACTGGCGACTGCAATCAGGCATAAGGGGAGTGGTGTTGAGTTCGTGCAGTATCTCCTGTAGCTGGTTCCCGGGGCTTCAGCAGCCAAAGCCGGTCCAGGGCTTCAGTAACTTCGCGGCTCCAGAAGCCAAAGCCAGGTCCTAGGCTTCAAGCCGGTCCCGTGGTTAGAGCGCTCGGGGGATTTATTCTGAGTTTTATGGTTCAGAGTTTTGGATGGGTGTCCGCCAGTTCGCTGCGCAGCCTGAACCGCCAGCCCCCTCCAACACCTGGGGGAAAGGTGCCCGCCCCTTTGGGTAGTTCAAAATGTCTGTTTCCTGGGCAGGATCCCTTCCCTTCAATTGTCCAACAGTTTGCCCAGCTCCCTGTGGTTTTGAGTGGCTCTCCTTTCGGATGCCTCCCTCAGTTCAGGATTAATTACTTGTCAATTGGATTTTGTCAGCATTTACAAGCTGCTGACCTCCGTGGGGGAGGGGCCTGCTGGCCGGCACAGCCAAGCAGGGAAGAATCTCTACAACAGAGTCTGTGATTTTAAATTACCCCTCATATATAGCAAACCACCAGTTCGCTGGGCGTCTCCAGCTGTCTGTCTACTCCAATAATCCACACACAGGGAAGGTCCAGACCACCTTTCCTCTCACTTGGTGGCTTGGGAGAGGTGGGTTACACGTCTGTCCTGTCCGCCATCATGCTCTGCCCTCCCAAAACATAGAAGTTTGTGATTGTTCATGTAGACAAAGTTCAGGGAAACTTAGTAGAATTTCTACATCTTTCTATGTAAGGCTAGATTCACAGTTACAACGATCTGATTAGTTGAGGTGGTCTTTTCCTTTTGGAAAAGTCCCACACAGAAAATGTAACAGTCACAGGGTCTTGAGCACCATCTGTTCTGAGTTAGGTCCAGGAGAAGAAAAGACCCGGTTAATCTATAACAAATATCAGTGATTGGAAGGGGAAAGTTCTGGTGTCTGGTCTCTCCTACTCATTTCCATAACAAGACCAATGCGAAAGTAGTTAATCTATAACCTAAGAAGAGCTGTAAATATTCTAAGTGACTTGTCTCCAGGGCTTACCCCCTCCTTGACAGAATAAAATCAGAGGGTCCTGAAATCTTATTTTCTTTTGTAGCATTCAGTCTTTCACTGTAAGGTGTGATATTTGCTCTAGGTCAGTGGTTCTCAACCTTCCTAATGCCGCAACCCTTTAATACAGTTCCTGTGGGTTGTAACCCACAGGTTGAGAACTGCTGCTCTAGGATTTTGCGGATGTCCTATATTAGTTTTAGTTTAAGTTCCTTTATACTTCTAGTGTTCTGAGAGTTTTGGTTGGATTGGCCCCTAGAATTCTTCAAAGGAAGACAGACTCTAAACCAATTAGGCTTGCTTGATATGTTCAGTTATATGGGAAACAGTGTCAAATAACAAATGATATTTAGCCTTCTGTGAGCTATATTTGCATGGATGCTATGAATAGGCCTTCCAGAAAGTGTATGAAATTCCTAGAAATCTGATATGTTATCAGTCATAATTTTGGCCATTATGTTAAAAGGACCTGTGCTTCTGAAACAAATTTCCTTGTCCGTTATGTCATTATCATCATGAACTCTTTTTTTTTTTGAGACAGAGTCTCATTTTGTCACTGTTGGTAGAGAGCCTAATGAGATGAGATGGGTAGCTCATTAGTAAGCAGCTCACAGCAACCTCAAACTTTTGGGCTTAAGCGAGTCTCTTGCCTCAGCCTCACAGTAGCTGGGACTACAGGCACCTGCCACAATGCCTGGCTATTTTTTGTTATTGTTGTCAATGTTGCTTAGCAGGCCCTGGCTGGGTTCGAACCCACCAGCCCCAGTGCATGTAGCCGGTGCCCTACCCACTGAGCTATGGACCCGGAGCTCACCAAGAACTCTTATCAGATTTTTAACCATGGCTATTTTAAGTGTTTTCTCCCACACATAATTGTTTCCTGAAAGCTTTAGCAAGCAACCATAATCCTGAAGTGCTTCCTCTATTCAAGGAGATTCACAGAAAGGACTCTGATAAGTGCAGGTTTCTAATAACTATAAGGTCACAACATTCAATCTCAGTAACAATGTCTAGAACTGTAATGAAGAAACTGGTGTCTTCATAAAACTGCTATCCCAAGATCAAACTGAATAAGAATACAATACACAGGACTAAATACACTGATGAGGGTAATGTTTTTAACATTTTTTTTCTTTGAAATTTTACCAATTCTTTGTTTTAATGTTTAGCTCTCCAGATTTAAGGAAACTTACTCTTTTAAGGTATCTCCAGCTTACAGCCATTTAGTAAAGTAGAATTTTGTAAACAAAAGTGGAAACATTTATTTATTTTTCCTATTTGAGTCCTACACAATTTGGAAAGTATTTGTATTCTTGTTTTTTTTTTTTTTTTTTTTTTTTTTGTAGATACAGAGTCTCACTGTACCGCCCTCGGGTAGAGTGCCGTGGCGACACACGGCTCATAGCAACCTCTAACTCTTGGGCTTATGCAATTCTCTTGCCTCAGCCTCCCGAGCAACTGGGACTACAGGCGCCCGCCACAACGCCCAGCTATTTCTTTGTTGCAGTTTGGCCAGGGCTGGGCTTGAACCTGCAACCCTCGGCATATGGGGCCGGCGCCTTACCAACTGAGCCACAGGCGCCGCCCTGTTTTTTTTTTTTTTTTTGAGAGTCTCCCTACATCCCCCTGGGTAGAGTGCCATGGCGTCACAGCGCACAGCAGTCTCCAACTCTTGAGCTTAAGCAATTCTCTTGCCTTAGCCTCTCTAGTAGCTGGGACTACAGTTGCCCGCCACAACACCCGGCTATTTTTTGGTTAGAGTTGTTATTGTTGTCTGGCAGGCCCGGGCTGGATTTGAACCCGCCAGCTCCCGTGTGTAGGAGAGTGAGCACCAGGCTTGTAAGAACAGTTACTGGTTCTTGAGGGAAACGCTGAGAGCAGGACAGTCTCCTGGCTGGATTTGAACCCGCCAGCTCCCGTGTGTAGGAGAGTGAGCACCAGGCTTGTAAGAACAGTTACTGGTTCTTGAGGGAAACGCTGAGAGCAGGACAGTCTCCTGGCTGGATTTGAACCCGCCAGCTCCCGTGTGTAGGAGAGTGAGCACCAGGCTTGTAAGAACAGTTACTGGTTCTTGAGGGAAACGCTGAGAGCAGGACAGTCTCCTGGCTGGATTTGAACCCGCCAGCTCCCGTGTGTAGGAGAGTGAGCACCAGGCTTGTAAGAACAGTTACTGGTTCTTGAGGGAAACGCTGAGAGCAGGACAGTCTCCTGGCTGGATTTGAACCCGCCAGCTCCCGTGTGTAGGAGAGTGAGCACCAGGCTTGTAAGAACAGTTACTGGTTCTTGAGGGAAACGCTGAGAGCAGGACAGTCTCCTGGCTGGATTTGAACCCCCCAGCTCCCGTGTGTAGGAGAGTGAGCACCAGGCTTGTAAGAACAGTTACTGGTTCTTGAGGGAAACGCTGAGAGCAGGACAGTCTCCTGGCGGGATTTGAATCCGCCAGCTCCCGTGTGTAGGAGAGTGAGCACCAGGCTTGTAAGAACAGTTACTGGTTCTTGAGGGAAACGCTGAGAGCAGGACAGTCTCCTGGCTGGCCTGGGAATGGTTTGCAGCCTGGGGACGAGCCCTCAAGCACCTTAGTGCTCTAATGAGATGAGATGGGTAGCTCATTAGTAAGCAGGTACTTCAGGGTGGGAGTGGAGCCCGTGGGGAAAGAGCACCGAGCGATCCTTGAGCACGTAGTCCTTGTACGTGGGGCCCCCACACCTGTTGTATATCATCTCAATAAATAGCCACGATAGAGGTTACTCGAGGCTCTCCTGCACCTCTGGGGAGCCTCACCTCTTGCAAGCTTGTGCTTTCAATCCACGAACCGCTGTTTCCTGCGTGCGGCGCCCGCAACAAAGCGGCCCCAACACTGGTGTATGTGGCTGGCGCCCTAGCCGCTGAGCTACCGATGCCGAGCCGCAGTATAATTCTTTCTTTTTAATGTTTTCTTTCAGATTAATATGAGGTTACAAACAATTGGTTAAGATGTTTGCATTTGTTAGGAGCATAACTGATTTTACTAGTTCAATAATGTAATAAGTTGCCCTCTTCATAGCAGGACGCTGATAGAAGTACTGGTTATGGTAACAAGGCTTCCCCTGGGATGCTGTATGTGAGAAGGTACGTAGACTGCCTGGCTTCAAGGGTTCCCAGCCTCGTAATGAGAAAAAGGTCACTTCCTGACAGGTCCCGGAACTTCAAAGTATGTAGTGGACCTTGAGAAGAGAAGAATTCACCCCCAAACACAGGTACTGCAGGTGAAGTCACATGTCTGCCCTGGTTTGGCTTCGTAGCTTCAAGAGGATTTTTAAAGTCCAATCCAGCATTCTTTGTCAAAAGTTCAAGCAAGCAAACCGAAAAAAAACCTCCGTTTGCTAGACACTAACCATTCTGCACATAATCGTCAGGCCGTGCTTGACGAGACTAAACTTATTTTGCAGACAAAGTCATCTTACTCTGATTATCCAAATGGAGATGACTGAAGAGAAAAATTATGATTCTGAAGAAAACTATGGCACATTAAATATGAAATTTCCAATTCAGAACAAAAATTTTACTTTATTATATCTGAAACAAGAAGCAGTACCATCAAAGTGTGTGCCTAACCTATGGACACAGCGTGGCTATATCAAAGGCAGCGTGCTACCCCAGCAGTGAAGAAACCTGCAGAGAAAGAGGTGATGAGATTGTGAAAGGCATTTCCCACAGCTTGTGCGTTTGAAATAGTGGGATGTACCTTAAAGGACCACACACTTCACAATAAAAATAAAACAAGAAGGATCGAAGTGAATTGTCAGAGATGTCAAGTGTCAAACTGAGCACTTAAATCAGACATTTCATACTGAATAAGCTTAATATTAGATTGTAGCCCTGCTAATAGTTTTCTTTTCATGTAGACTGTGCTGGGTTCTGAATTCTATTTGCATCCACTATCTTGCTCTAACTCTCCATCTAAGAGCAGGAACTGCTCAGTTCACTATGCCACAAAAGATGGAACTGGACAACTCAATGTAAACTTAGGGGGGCAACCCTCATGCCTGATGTGTGTCCACTCAGAGCAGCAGTTCTCAACCTGTGGGTCGTGACCCCTTTTAACAATGAAAATACATTGCGGCCTTAGGAAGGTTGAGAACCACTGACTCAGAGAGTTCATCAAAGTATCCCTTTCCATAAGCAGATACATTCAACGTGCAAACGAGGATGAGAAGTTGGTGACTTCAGAACAAGACCCCAATCACAATGAGACCCTTCCTCCTCTTAACTTGTCCTTGCTTTTGCCTACCTCTTGCATTTGGCAGACAACACTGTAGAGCAGGGGTCCTCAAACTTTTCCAACAGGGGGCCAGTTCACTGTCCCTCAGACTGTTGGAGGACCGGACTATAGTTTAAAAAAAAAAAACAAACTATGAACAAATCCCTATGCACACTGCACATATCTTATTTTGAAGTAAAAAAACAAAACGCTAACAAATACTATCACACCACCTCATGTGGCCCGCGGGCCGTAGTTTGAGGACCCCAGCAGTATAGAGCATGGGTGTTGGGGCACCATCACCGTGCATGGTTGGAAATCCCTGAATAACTTGTAACTCCAAAAACTTACTAAGAGCCTACTGTTGACTGGAAACGTTCCTGATCACCTCCTTGTTGGGTCTGCTGCATACATGACATACCATATGCTCCCTAAATCAAGTAAACTAGAGAAGAGAAAATGTTACGAAAATCACAAGGAAGAGAACATATATTTACTATTTATTAAGTGGAAGTGGATCGCCAAATGGTCTTCCTCTTCATCATCTTCACCTTGAATAGGCTGAGGAGATGGAGAGATCAGTCCTGCTGTCTCATGGTGGCAGAGGTGGCAGGAAATTTGCCTGCACATGGACCTACACAGCCCAAATCTGTGCTGTTCCAGGGCCTATAGTTAGAATGGTATAATCCGTAGTTTCTGCAGACTTTTGAATCTGTCATGCCAAACCCAGATCTTTGCATGACCTAAGGGATCCTTTAATCCAGCCAGTGGCTAACTTTGACAACATCCCTAATGCACTGTTTGTTCAACTCGCACTAGTGGTCCCTTTTATAGAGTCCGTCTCCTAGACCCACTTGTTCCCACCCCTGCTTTCATATGACTCTGTCTTGGGATATGAGGTAACGGAATCGCTACTTACTGGCCAAACAGGGGAGAGTCTGCATAGTTGCTGACACATTTCTCCCAAATGAATACAATAAAGCACAGGCTGCTTGGTTAAAATGGGTAGATGGCTCCTCTGTCTCCTGCTTTCATCTATTCAGTTTTACTTGGTTTGGTTCATGGGGGCGCCTGATTAAAGAGCCCCCAGATAAATTAGGGTTCCAGTACCAGAGCGGCTAGCCACCCTGCTCCAATGAGAAATTAAGGGGAGGTGGACGTGGGTGTTTACAGCGTGCCTTTTACGGGATACTCCATTTCCCTAGTCTGACCTGGACCAGGGCTTCCCTTGCACGGGAAACTTGTCTCTACTGACAGGTATCCTCATGGCCCTTGTCTGACCTGTGTCCAGTTCATGCCTCCCTGAGCATCATTCTGGCATTAGGAACTTGTAATCCCTGTGGCATCCTAGGTAAAATTCTGCCTCAGGATAGCCTCTGAGTCTTCAGATGGAAGGTGCAGGTTCAATACAGCACCACAACTCACTGGAAGATTTGTCAGTTAAAGATTTGGGGCAGGGAGAGCACGATGGGACCATTCCCAGACCAAGTGAGGCAAGAGTTAAGGGGCGGGTGGGGGAAGAACCAGCAGTCCATACATAGGGGAGTAAGGTGGAGGTCACTTTAGCTGCACAGGCCAATGCCTGAGTGGCCAGCTTCAAGAAAAGGGTGGAGAGGAAAGAGCAGGAGCCCCGTCTGCTAACTCTGGCCACAGGCTGGAGCCATCTGGGTGTGGTGCTCTACTTCTAATGGCCCTAGGCAGCGACCTTTCCTGTGTCCTTCCAACCTCAAGGGCACACTCCACACTCTTAGAATTATTCTCTTGATATTCATAATAGTAACACCCCTGGAGCACCGTATCCTCTCCAAGAGTCTTCAGTATCTACACACAGCCCTCTGCTGAACGCTACATGGTCTCTCTCCAGCTGGAGTGATGGAAACTCCAAGAGACACGTGATATCACGGGCTCTGTAACCTATGAATGACATGTTGAGATTGAAAACCCAAAACGGTGGTGACTGGGAGGGGCACTGATGTCCTAAGTTTCGGTCACAAACTCACTAGATCCTAACCTGGGGGAAGAAATGTTAAATAAACTTCATGTTTAGACTAGCCCCCCTGCTCTAGTAGGACCAACAGACCACACCAGACCAAACTAGAAGGGAGTCACTTATGCAAAGTGTTACGTAGTCAAACTGAACTTTTAAAAGGACCAGGCCAGTTAACAAATAAAACAAAACTCTGAAGATTCCAGTCAACCCAAGTCGGTGTATCCAAGAAGTCTCCTCTGCTTTAACCTTACAAGGAAAGTAACTTTGAAATGACCCATCTGCTTTCTGTGTTGTTTCTGCTTCCTTCCGCCCTTTCTGAAGCTCACGGGAACATGCATTGCATTTATGAGTGAGGCTCTAAGCATGAGGGTCTCTGACCTGCCGGCCTATTCTGGCTCTCCTGCTTCCTGTCCATGGAACCTGGGCCCATGGCTCAACTCGATGACTCAAGTTGGCTCATCAGAGGGATAGGCTCCTTCCTAATAATCACCCAAGGGACTGTGTGATGCAGAGTAAATAACACTGGCAGAGCTCTTAGCACAGTGGCTGTGATGTGGGAGCTCTCACTAACTGCTCCCTCATCCCTGCTCTAATGCTGAGCCATTTCCAATACTAAATCCCACCCAGGGCCTGGCAACATAGAACATTCTTCATTAACGAAACATATCTACTGAGGGCCAAGTTCACAATGGGGTCTCAAGGACCTCCTCATGCAGACGGGAGACAGTGACACGCCTGTCCTCACAGAAACCACACAACTGGATGTGGAGTCCTTGATGGGTTCTTGGGGAAGGAGCTTCCCGTGGTGACTTGGAACTTGAGGAGCTGGTCCCTGACAAGCTGAATCACCTCTATGTAGAGAAGGGTGTTCCGGACGAGGGGCGGCATGATCACTGTCACCAGCAGGGCAGTTCATGGCAGGCTCAGGGAATAACACTGGGGCCCTAGGGATGAGGGGCCCAGGCCCAGAGCAGATGCTAAATGAAGGAGGCCAAAGGGCAGCTGGTACAGTGGACGCCTGAGAATGTGAGAGGAGCCCAGTGGCAATGACACAGGGAAAGTGAGCCTTGGACGTCTCCAGAAGTTGGTGCAGACATAACCAGTTTCCAGCCATGGTTCAGAAAAGACGCCTCCAGGGTGGGATGAACCTGTTGCAGGGATATAGGCTGGATCCTGGAAGAGAGACCAGCACACGGGAAGTTCCCTAGAAGCCAGGGAGATGGCAATGGGACCGTGAAGGAGGGTGGCAGGCAAGGCACACCCAGCAAGTCTTGCCCCATGGCCACAAGCCCAATCACGACACAGCCACACAGAAGCTGTAACCAGTGAGCCTGGAAGTGCCTTCCCATAAGGCATGATCCTCCTTCCCCAGGCAGCTGCACTCTACCTGCTCTTCTGACTATGGTGATTCCATGCACATGGCAGTGACAATAAGGGGGGTCGGAGTGGGCGGTGCCTATGGCCCAAAGGAGTAGGGCACTGGCCCCATATACTGCAGGTGGTGGGTTCAAACCTAGCTCCGGCCAAAAACTGCCAAAAAAAAAATAAATAAATGAGGAGGGGTCATTCATGGAGGCCATTGAGACATTGAAGAGAATACCAATCTTTCTTCTCAAAGGGACTTGTGCATCACAGACTGCGTGAGTACCAGCTAAAGGTCCCACACTTGAACTTCTGGGCCTGAGGGAGCTTGGCAGAGGAGCCTGGCTTTCCCATATTGCCTTTCCTGGACTTGACTGAGGTCAGTGCTGTGAATAGTCCCTCTTCACGGGATAAGAGGAGCCTGATGTCGGAACCTGTGGCCTTAGGTTACCTGTGCCCTTCTAGATCCATAAAGGCGGCCTTTTGACTTAATCCAAATTTTACAGAACAAATCCTTTCATTAAAAAAGGAGTTCAGCAGAGAGAGATGAAGGTTTTGTTGTTCCTTTGTTGCTTAAAAAAGAACAGTCTTGAAATCAGAAGGCCACAGGTTCCCTACTTGGTTAGACTCTTATTCACTGTGGACACCTCTGACTTTAAACAAAAGAGAATGAGGCAGCATCTGTTGCTCAGTGGGTAGGGCGCTGGCCACATACACCCAGGCTTGTGGGTTCGAACCCAGCCTGGGCCAGGTAAACAATAACATTTGCAACAAAAAAATACCCAGGCATTGTAGCGGGCGCCTGTAGTCCCAGCTTCTTAGGAGGCTGAGGCAAGAGAATCACTTAAGCCCAAGAGTTTGAGGTTGCTGTAAGCTGTGACACTACGACACTCTACCAAGGGGGGTGAGACACTGTCTCAAAAAACAAACAAACAAACAAAAAAGAATGACAGCTAAGGGTCCTACAGGATTCACAGGACATAAGTGTGTCAAATCAAGTAAATGACAGCTCTTTGCTGAATGCCAGAGCTGTGGTTGTCCCACTTATTTTCTTCACTACCATTCCACTCCCATCCAATCACCAAATCCCCTTTTATTGAAGTGATCAACAGAATTCATGAGCTAACAAAGGCCATAATGAAATATTCTCAGTCTTAAGACTTTGCTTAAGAAAAAAAGATGTTGGTATGGGAGTGAAAGATGTTGTTTATGCCTCCTTTGGAGATGCCACCAATGGACTCCATTTTAATTCTTAGCCTCTCAGTGTACATGCCTACAGGTTAAATTGAGTTTAACCTTGAACAGATGCTTTGAAAACCTGTTTAAAACCCTGAGTACCACGAACCAATAGAATCTAAAGGGAATTGGGTTGTGATCTGCACAAGGATGTGATTTGTGGGTAAGCAAAGTTGAGGATGTGGATATCCAATCACATAGAGGTGCTTTGAGTAACACTAAGGTTTAGGAATGAAAGGAGGGCTCCCACTGTGCTCAGGCCCAGTATGCACTGGGGACAACTTGACCCAGTGGCAATAAGAAATAGTCTTTAGTTGGGCCCATTGGAGCAGATCCAATCACTCATTAGTAGTAGTTTGTAGAGTCCAAGGCAGAAGTGTGGGGGGAAGTGTGATACCAATAGAGATTAGGACAACCTATCACCTATTAGGAATAGTTGGTAGAGTAAAAGGCAGAGGTAGGGCGGGCGGCGCCTGTGGCTCAGTGAGTAGGGCGCCGGCCCCATGTGCCGAGGGTGGTGGGCTCAAACCCAGCCCCGGTCAAACTGCAACAGAAAAATAGCTGGGCGTTGTGGCGGGCGCCTGTAATCCCAGCTGCTCGGGAGGCTGAGGCAAGAGAATCACGGAAGCCCAAGAGTTAGAGGTTGCTGTGAGCCGTGTGACGCCACGGCACTCTACCCGAGGGCGGTACAGTGAGACTCTGTCTCTACAAAAAAAAAAAAAAAAAAAGGCAGAGGTAGGGGGTGGGAGAAAGGTGAACCAACTGAGACCAACCAATAACCCATTACGAGTAGTTGGTAGAGTCCAAGGCAGTAGTGGCGGGGGAAGAAAGGGGATACCAAGTGAGACTACGACAAAAAATCATCCATTAGGAGTACTTGGTAGGCTCCAAGGCATTAAGGGGCGGGGGGAGGTAGGGGATACCTGTTGAGATTAAGACAACCAATCACCCATTAGGAGTAGTTGATAGAGTTCAAGGCTGGGTTGAAGATGGGTGATACCAACTGAGATTAAACCAATCACCCATTATAAGTAGTTGACAGAGTCCAAGTGGAGGTGGGTAAAGAAGATGGATACCAACTGACACTAGGACAACCAATCACCCATTAAGTTTAGTTGGTACAGTCCAAGGCAGAAGCGGGGATTTGGGGGAGAGAATGGTGATGCTACATGAGACTAGGACAACCAATCACCACTTATTAGGAATATTTGGTATAGTCCGAGGCAGAAGCAGGCAGGGATGGGGAAAAGAGGAGTGAAACCCACTGAGACTAAACCAATCACCGTTAGGAGTAGCTTGTAGTGGGCAGGAGGAGGGGGGAGAGAAGGGTGATACCAACTAAGACTAGGACAAGCAATCACCCATTAGTAGTAGCTGGTGAAGTGCAAGGCAGAAGTGGGTTGGGGAGAAGGAGGGTGATTATTTAGTACTTGTCTCCGTGCCTATGGCTCAAGCGGCTAAGGTGCCAGCCACATACACCTGAGCTGGTGGGTTTGAATCCAGCCCGGGCCTGCCAAACAACAATGACCGCTGCTACCAAAAATTAGCCGTGTGTTGTGGCAGGTGCCTGTACTCCAGCTACTTGGGAGGTGGAGGCAGGAGACTCACTTGAGCCCAGGAGTTGGAGGTTGCTGTGAGCTGTAATGCCACAGCACTCTACCCAAGCGTGACAGCTTGAGGCTCTGTCTCAAAAAAAAAAAAAAAAAATATGTTATTTAGTACAGTCCAAGGCAGAAGCAGTGGGGATGGGGGGGTGGTGGTGAGAAGGGTGATGCCCCCTGAGACTAGGAGAATAAATCAGGCCATTAGGAGTAGTTGGTAGAGTCCAAGGCAGAAGCAGGGGTGGGGTGGGGGGGGATGATCGGTGAAACCAACTGAGACTAAACCAATCAGAGACTAAACCCATTCAGAGTAGCTGGTAGAGTCCATGGCAGAAGCATAGGGAAGTAAGGTGATAACCAACTGAGACTAGGACAACCAATCACCCATTAGTAGTTGGTAGAGTCCAAGGCAGTAGGAAGAAGGGGGATACCAACACTGAGTCTAAACCACTCACTGAGTCTAAACCACTCACCCATTAGGAGTAGTTAGTATAGTCCAAGGCAAAGGTGAGTGGGGGGGTGGAGAAGGGTGATACCAACTGAGACTAGGATAACCAATCACCCATTAGGGAGTAGATGGTGAAGTCCAAGGCAGTAGGAAGAAGGGGGATACTAACTGAGTCTAAACCACTCACCCATTAGGAGTAGTTGGTAGAGTCCAAGGCAGAAGGGAGGGGAAGGGTGATACCAACTGAGACTAGGACAACCAATCACCCAGTAAGAGCAGTTGGTACAGTCCAAGGCAGAAGTGGGGAGAAGAAGGATTATACCAACTGAGACTAGGATAACCAGTTACCCATTAGGAGTAGTTGGTAGAGTCCAAGGAAGAAGTGGGGAGGGGCGCAGGGTGGAAGAAGGGTGATACCAACTGAGAGTAAACCAATTACCCATTAAGAGTAGTTGGTAGAGTCCAAAGCAGAAGTGGGGGGAGAAGGGTGATACCAACTGAGACTAGGACAACCAGCCCAATACAGAGCACCATCTCCTAGGAGGTACAGTCTACCAGTCTGGCTGTTGAGCACATCAGAGACACCAGGAACAGTCTCCTCACACATTTTAAGGGATGGGATTGCTGATGGGGACTGTGACTTCTCGACTCATCCTGGCAGTTCAGAACACTGTGCCTATCACCAGATGGGAGACTTCTGTGGGAAATAGAACCGTAACTTTTATATACTTTAAGAAAAGAGAGGATTTGGGGCCCTTTCACCTGTCTCCCCCCAACCCCATACTTGGCCAGGACCCTCTCTTCAGATTGGCTGAGCCGTCTTTGTGACATCACATGACAAATAAAGGGGACAGTGACTTAAGCAGCTGGTTGCCCTGATAGTGGGACTCTAGAATTTCATGGATGGCATATATTGGATGCCCGGACTCAGTCCAGAGCCATTTCTGACTCGCTACCATAGCGGTAACAGTCTTGGTTCGAAAATGCTCCTGACGCTGGCCTAGCCCCATGGCTAGTCAGAATATGGACGAGAAATTCGAATGTATGCCAGCCCCAACAATTGGTGGAGAGCCAGAAAACTGGGTCCCACCCGACACTTCAACTGATCCCGAGGTGGAGTCAAAAGAGGATGAGGACAAGGACAAGCACGGTGATGAAGACGTGGACAAGCATGGTGATGAAGACACAGACAAGCGCCGTGATGAAGACATGGACAAGCACGGTGACGAAGACATAGACAAGCATGGTGACAAAGATGCAGACAAGCATGGTGATGAAGACTTGGACAAGCACAGTGACGAAGATGCGGACAAGCTCAGTGACAAAGACACGGACAAGTGCCGTGATGAAGATGCCAACAAGCGCCTGGACAAAGATGCGGACAAGCAAGGTGATGAAGACATGGACAAGAACGGTGACGAAAATGCAAGCCAAAACCAAGGCAATCAAGATAACGTGGAGCCAGAAGACCAAAACGAAAATGTAGCTGATGTGCCAGACAACATTGACTTCTCGGGGCTCTCCTTCCCCAGAAAGCTTTGGGTGATAGTGGAGAACAACGTGTTCGAGTCTGTGAACTGGAGTGATCAAGGAGACACTGTGGTCATCCAGGAGGACCTTTTCCAGAGAGAGATTCTTCGCCGGAGAGGCGCAAAGAAGATATTTGAAACAGACAGCTTGAAGAGTTTTATTCGTCAACTTAACCTCTACGGGTTCAGGAAAATACGCCCCGACAACTCCTCGGTTCCATCTCAAGGAAAGAAGATGATGGTAATGTAGAAAGTGTCTCTGTTACCCACTTTCTGTTACTCAGACATCTCTATAGGACACCAAGACAAATGACACAGTACAGGAGTTTTGCTTCTGAAGATAACTTAAGTTGTTATTAAACTATAACATTGCTAACCCGCAGGTCTGAGAAAAGACTCAGGCCAGTTAATGTTATCTATCTATCCATCCATCCATTTCACTATATATATATGACCACGTTAAGCTGTGAATAGTTTGTCTTTAGTGACCTCATGCCGTAGGTCATAATGACACCGCCAGCAACTTAACAACATTCTATTCTCCACTGTAAAACAAAACCAGTATGACTCGGGGATAGAAGGGAAAAAATGAACATTCTATTCCACAATGGCTGAAATGTTTATTCTGTTTCAGATCTACCGCCACTCCAACTTTCAGCGAGATAAGCCTCAGCTCCTGGAGAAGATCCAGAAGAAAGGATACCTCCAAAAGACCACTCTGCAAGCACCTGGAGAACCAGCGATGAAGAAAAAGAAGCTGGTGGCTACAAGACATTCCCCTCGAATCCATCAGAATAATGCCAAGAAGAAAGCTAAGCAACAGTCCCTTACAGGAGCCCCCAGTGTTCAGGGAACCAGTGGCACTCAGTCACACTTGCGCTCTGGAATGTCTCCCATGCGCAGTGCCACTGGATGTCCCCAGGGAAACCGCTCCACTTTTGAGCCAAATGGCTCAAGTGGGGAAGGTACCTCTAGCAGTGCTACATTTACACCCATAGCTACTGCTAGAATGGAAAGCACAAGGGAAGGGCCTGCCAGCCTTCAGGAGTACCCAGAGTATGCTTCCATAGTATCTTTATACAACACCTGTTACTCCATCCTGCTGGCTGCCCTCTCGGTTATGTCTCCAAACGAGCCCCCTGAGAATGAGGAGCCAGAGGACTCCTCAGATTATAAATGTGCACTATGCGAACAATTCAAGAATAATCCAAATCCAAATCCTTGAGCTGAGGCCACTAATGACCAATAAAAATTGCCATATTCTAACAAGGAACCTACTATTGGTCTTAGTAATGAAAAATAAAAAGGCTATATGAGCAAATAAACAATTTAAATGAGAATCTCGAATCTGTGTTCTTTCTACACTTCTATAATATACAGATCTCCTCAGTACAAGCCAGGAGGTTGAAAATCCTGTCCAAGACAGGCTTTGGCCCCCATTGTCCTCTTTCCCATGGAGAAGCAGCATTATCTATCACACACTTAGCAAAGGATGCTGCCAGAGTGTTGAGGGAAACCCATGAAGGTCTGGTGCCCTAACACTTGCTCCTTGCTCAGAAGACAGAACAGCCTTGGTCCTGATCTTGGCAGTATCACCTTACATTGTTCATGGGTCTCAAAAGAGTAAACTTTCTCCTCATGGGTTCCCCTGTACTCCCAATGAAGTCAGGAAGCTTCTGGTCAGTGGCTCAGCGTCCCTAGCCCAGCATCCAGAGGCCCTCCAAGGAGACCCACCTGAAAGTCAGGTCACTCCATCAGCCAAAGGATGTGTGACCACTCCCTCCTGGTGCAGAAGAGGACAGGAAATCAATGCCTAGGGGGAAACCCCCATCATCCTCACCAATAAGAACCACTAGAAATTTAGCTAAGAAATCAACAGCAAAAAAAAAAAAAAGAAAAAGCCTTGCTACAAATAAAATAACATTATCACTTTCCAAAGTTAACCTCACTCTACCATTTAGGTAGGATCTTTTGGATCCAAAGTAGCTGTGTGATGTGTGGGACACACATTTCCTGAACCAGCACACACGTTTACAACAGAGCAAGAGGTGCAGGAAAGGACAGACAGCTGCTATGAGGCTGATGTCCTCTTCATCCTGGATGGTCAGTCCATTCAGGGCTGGTCACCCTCAGGCAAACATTCAGGGCCGGTGCCAGACTTGCCACCAGGTCCCATAGGTGCTGCTCAGACATTTGATGAGTTGGGACCGGGATGAAAGGAGGGGAAAAATGGACAAGGGAACCCCAAATAATGGTTACCCACAACAAATTTATTGGTACAATCTGGAAATTAATCAGGACCAAAGTTAGCAGAAACATGGAGAAGTTCCCTGGCAGCTTTTCCTTTTACACAAAGGTCCAAGTACCTGAGATTATGTCAATGACCCTAAGGGGTTTCTTACAAGGAAAGCCTAACCCCCATTCCCTTTGTCTGAGAGGAGGAGGAATCTGTTTATATGACTGACAGTGGATGGTGCTGTGCAATGCAGGGACAATTCAGAATTAGCAAGACGTGCACAGGTCTGCACCATGATGCTGAAATGATGGTGTCATGGTTGAGCTCTCAGAAGCCTGTACTCCTCATGCCCTAAAGGGATCAGGTGCTCTGGGATGTCTACCTGGAAGATATCCTTTCCTCCTTTCCTAGGTATGGGCTCCAGTAACCACCTGGGGTTTGAAATCACAGTCAGATACTTCTGCTTCAGGTTGGTCAGCACAGCTTCATTTTCCAGTTCCACAACCGCATCCAGAGCTAAGTTTTCTGGGCACTGCAAAGTTTCCCCAATGTCAATGAGCCCTGTGCACAGAAAAAAACATGAGATGTTTTCCCCTTCCACAGCCCAAGGCCTGCCTGTGTGACAACACAGTTATTCAAAGTCACAAGTGCTACAGGCTAAGATGCTATCACCAAAAAGCATGAAGCCAGTCCTTCATACTAAGCCCTGATAATGAGCCAAACTCTTCAGGGGATCCTAGGTGAGGCAGAAGGAGGGCTCCAAAAAGGAGAAGGAGAGGCCTTGTCCTCAAGGAAGCCACAGGAGTAATGTGCAGGTCCAAATCACACTGCTGAGGGCAGCACAGACAGGTTGGAAGGGCACCAGCCACTGTTGGAAACCTATAGGTGATGCCAAGGCTGGTTACCAGGTGGCAGGAGTTGACATCTGTCCTCAAGCACCCAGGAGCTAGAGAACTTGCCCAGGATGCCATGAGCAGAGGACCTGGGGCAGGTGTGTGAAGCCTGGTGGGCAGCCTGACTTTCAAGGCCACCCGACTTGGTCAGCATGCCCTGCAGTCTTTCGTGGTCTCTGCCATGCACACGGGCACACTCAGCCAAATGCCACATGCAGACGTGGACCTGACCCAGCCTTTCAGATCACACACAGGATCTGAGGCCTAGAGTGGAGAATGATTACCAGAGCTCCTGGAATATAGGCCTGCCGACCCCAGGCCAGGGCCCCTTGCTGCCCCTTCAGAGCTGTGTTGCTGAAGGAAACCACAGCGAACACACCAACCAATTCACATGGAAACGGAGGCCACAAAACTCCCCAACAGCATGCTATGTGGTTGCTCTTAGAAGCGTCTGTACAACATTTGCGATGTCGCCACTTACCAGCTACCACTCCGCGACCGAACTTTTCCCCTTCCTGAAGCAGGGCCTGAATCTGGGCAGGAGTCATCCCGAGCCTCTCCACCAGCAGGTCCCTCCAGGCATCGTCTTCCCAGTCCCTGTGGGCAATGTGGATGGCGATGGTACGGTTCTGGTGGCTGCTCAGCAAGGGACGCCAGCGCGTCTCCAGGGTCTTGACTCCATTTAAGACAAAGCCAGCATAAGGCTGCCGGAAGGAGAGGCAGCCAAACTTCATCTTCCACAAGCTCCTGGGGCACCCTGGGGCCTACAGAAACACAGAGGCATGCCACATACCAGCCCTCCGAGCTGCCAGGGAGCGGGCCTGCTCTTCTGCCATGGCTCCCAGGTGTGCTGAACATCACTGACCTCCACAGTCTGCTGCTTCTATCCCCACGCAGTCACTGGTGTCCCATGCCCCAATAGGCCCAATGGAAGGGGTTGGGTTCAGAGGAGTCAGGTCTGTCCCATGACGTCTTTGGGGAGCTCACCAGTAGGGTGGAGACAGCTAGAGAAAGGCACAGGAAGGACAGTTTGTTGTTAGTGCTATGAGAGGTCTACAGAGTGCTACAGAGGTCACTCAGCCCTAGGGTAACACAAGAGGACAGGTCCCTTGGGCCCAGGGAGAGTTGTGGCTGGCCTCAGCTGGCTCTCCATGCAGAGGGAAGATGGGGGCCTGGGCTCTGCCTCTTTTCCTTCATTTCCCTCACCCCATCCCCACTGCCTCCTGGCCCTGGCACCGAAAGGCACTGCAGGCCCCCATCTTCCCAGCTCCTGTCCCAGGGCTGCTGACCCCTAATCCTTGGTATCCAACTTCAGCTCACCTCTCAGCATTCTCTGTGACCTGACATGAGAGATGGCTTCTCTCATGTATGTCCTCCTGAGCCCCTTGGGTGTCCCTCTCCTCAATCCCTTTCTCCCACCACTGCTCTCCAGGGTCAGCGGATGTCCCTGATCTGTTCTACGCCAAAAGAAAGGAAAAGGAGAATTGTAACAACTGGCCCCAGTGCACACGCACCTCCTATGTGCCAGGCCCAGGGACAGGCTTCAGCCAGAGGTCCTCAAATTTAATCCTCAAGTAACCCATCAGGGGCAGTGTCGCTATGAGGCCAGCGCCACGGCTGAGGAGGCGGCACTGAGCAGCTACAGCCCACGGTTACAGTGGCCCTGACCTCACGCGCCCCCGCCCTGGTCCTGGCCTCCTTTGTGTGGACGTCTGGAGAGGTTCCCCTCCTCCCAGCTGGAAGACAGCACTGTGCTGTGAAGGAGCATGGGCCCTAGGCCTGGAGAGCCACGGGCTTGAAGCTGGAACCTGGGCCCAGTCATGGGATCTCCAGAAGCCTCAGTTTCCCTGAGGCTGTGAACGGACGGACACAAGGCATTGAAGGCACCCAGCCTAGCACCTGGCACCTAACAGAGCAGTCACAGAGGCGATTCCTCTCACTGTCGACCTCACAGTCATTACTGGGCCTGGAGTCCCATCCCCTGGCTCCATACTCCACTCATGAGCTGCCCCCTCACTCCAGCAAGTGTCCCCTGCCCTTCAGGTACAGACAGTCAGCCTCAAGTACCTCCCTTGATTATGGGAAAGCATGCTCACCCCCACAAGACCAGGCCCTGTCAGGACCAGAGCTGCCAGTATTCACTCCTCTCCAGAATCACACTCCTACCTTCTGGGCACACCTTCTGCCCTCCTCCCACTTCTGGGGTGAGCGGTCCCCCACTGTGCTCTGGACCCTGTCCCCACCCCCCAGTTCACTGCAGGCCCTAGGTGCTGCCACTGTCTGCGCTAGCTCAGCATCACACTTTCCCCTCCCCTACTAGATGACTGTCTTCAGAGGACCGGATTGAAAGGGACCAGATTCCGGTCAGTGTTGGAGATAGTGCCACTCAGACAAAGCCCTTCCTCTGAGCTCTGCCTCCCTGCTCTTAACCCTGCGCAGGAGAAACATTAGGAGAGCAGTCTGCACTCAGTCTCTCTGAACATTCTGCACCATTGCCCCACTTCCTCCCTTTGCCTCCCGTCACCTCCACTCCACTAACAAGCTTGTCTCCACGGGTACCAATTGCCAGACTTGTGCCAGCTCTGTATCCATCTTACTCAACACTCTTTCCCTTCTTCTCAGCTGCCACATGGCTCAGTGGCCTGCTCTGCCTCCCCCGGCACAGGCCATGACCCTTCAGTCTCAGGCTTGCACGGCCAGGCTGACTGTCCCAGGACTCCCACCACTGCCACACCAAGTCCACCTCCCTTCCACCTCTCTAATGGCACTGCCATCTCCTCCCTTCTCCTGCCCCTGAAGTAGCGGCTCTCTGCCCTCCCTCTCTTTCCCACAACCACCAGTCACATCCTGCAGCACTATCTCCATCCTTGATCCCAAATCTAATTACTTTTAATCATCTCCATGGCCATAATCCCATTCAGAGCCCCTAATACCTCGCTCCCTCCCCTGGCATCCCAATCAGCCCCCTCCTTCAGGTGCCTGCTCTATGTACTGCATGTCCACACTGCCATCAGGGCGACCTCAGTACAGGGGCCAGCAGATCATGTCACCCATCTGCTGAAAATTTCCAAGGGCCCCCTGCCCAACCTGGAATACAGTCCCTCCTTCCCACTATTAAGGTCCCTTGTGATCTGGCTTCCTGCCATCTGTTCTCCTCTGCCTGTTATTTCATCCCCCTGCAGTCACACAGGCCTGCCTTCCATTCAGGAACATGCCAAGCTTGTTCTTACCTCAGGGACTTTGTAGGCTATTATGAGTTATGTTGTGTCCCCTTAAAATCCATGTGTGGAAGTCCTAATCCCTAGCACCTCAGAATAGTGACCTATGACAAAGATAGAGTCTTTACAGAGGGAACTGAGTAAAAATGAAGTCATAAATGTGGTCTCACCTCCGAAGTCACTGGTGTCCTTGTAAAAAGGGGGTATTTAGAGACAGTATGCACACATGGAGCGAACCACCAGAAGATGGAGGCAGAGGTCAGGGTGATGCATCTACAAGCCAAGTAATGCCAATGACTGCCAGCCACCCACAACATATAGGAGAGAGGGACAGGATTGATTCTTGCTCACAGCCCACAGAACAAACAGCTGATACCTTGATTTCACACTTCCAGTCTCTAGACCTGGGGAGACAACCGGTATCTGTTGTGTAAGCCACCCTGTCTGTCTTTTATTACGGCCACCAAGGCAAACACACATACATGTAAGATGTTCCCCACACGTCTCTATGGGGTGAGGCCCAGATTTTCCACTCAATAGCACACCAAGCACATTCTCCCTGTCTGTACATCTTTACCTACCTTAGTTTTTACTGCCTGCTGGCATCCCACTGCTGGTTACCCCATAATTTACCTAAACATCCCTCTACTGGTGGAAAGTAACAAGCTGCTCCCCATTTTCTGCTACTAGAAACGATATTACCCCTAACCCTCACTGTCTGAAGCCTTGCTGAAGAGGATTCCTGTGTCTCATGTGACGCATATCTGAGGTGCTGGGACTGCCAGTAAGTGGCCTTCCACAAAGACCCACCTGTGCACACTCTATACCACCCATCCTGCTGATGGGTGACAAAGTTGCCCTATTCCTTGGATTTGGATTACTTATGAGGGGTTACTTAGCCAATCCTTTTCTCATCGACAACATATAATCACAGCAATCAAACGTGAAGCACAAGGGTGGAATCCCTGGTGGGAACTGAAGTAACTGTAGCAGCAAGAAGGGGGTCAAGTACCTGCTTTGTGGTCTGAGGAGAAAACGGTCTTCCTCTTGCCTCAGTGTCTTTACCTGCACAACGACAAGGGCCACAACGACAAGGGCCACAGGGAAAAAGGTCATTAAACACAAGTCAGCGACAGTGGGTCAGGGTACTAGGAAGGTCTTCCACTCAACCGGCTTTGGAGGGTTTGAAGGGCCTAAATCCCATTCCCCTCGATCTACTTCTGGGCAGGCCACACTGGACCCTATGTCATGGCCACAGAGCTGAGCACTACCCAGCCTCAGGTCTTGGCGAGTTCCCAGCTTAAGTTATGAGGTTTTTTTTGTTTTTTTTTTTTGTAGAGACAGAGTCTCACTTTATGGCCCTCGGTAGAGTGCCATGGCATCACACAGCTCACAGCAACCTCCAACTCCTGGGCTTAAACGATTCTCTTGCCTCAGCCTCCCGAGTCCAGCTTAAGGTATAAGCCAGAGTCAGGGAGGACCGGGCCAAGATGGGGCTGCTGCATATGAAGAACACTTACTTTTGACAGACAGCCACAGGCTTAGAAGGAGCAGGGGGTTCGACACTGGTGGGAGGAGGGGACAGGAAAAGGGTCCCAGTCTCACAGCCTGGCAACCTTATCCCAGAGATACCGTCTGCGGCGGGCCAAGCCTACAGACGCTGGTATGGCGGGTCCTGTCTCCTCGGTCTCGCGAGAGCCTGGGGCCAACTGCAGCCTTTGGCCACCGGGCAGCAAAGCCTCCCTCCACATCCCCGCGCCCAACTGCAGCCTTTGGCCACGAGGTAGCAAAGCCGTGGCCCAGTGAGGCCACCGGCCCAAGGATCACAGGCCCCCACGCTCAGACGAGGAGATGCCATGGGCACAGAGTCCGTACCGCGTTGTGAAGCCGCCACGGACTCCTGGAGTAAACACGTACCGGTTACAGGTATCCAAGGGAGTTAACCATGTCGCGTTCGTCCATGCCTGGTGCCCTTTTTATGCGTAGCGCAAGCAGGCACGTACCCACGCACGTACGTACTCCCCACGCACGCACGTACGTACGCAGCCAGGCAGGTAGACAGCTATGTGCTTAGGTATCCCCGCACCCACAAAGACACGTACTTACGTAACACGCACGTACACACGCACTGGCCACTAGGACGCTGTTCCACTCACGGGGCCCTCACGAGCGCTGGCCAAAGAGGCCGCTGCCCAGAGTGGGGACCAGAAGGAGGAAAAAGGACTGGAGGGAGGAAGAGGAAGGGGAAGGGGCGGGACAAGGCCAGCCTGCAGCCCTGTGAGCGGTTGGTCTGTGACAGATGGGGTGGAGCTGAGACAAAGTGCTGGGGGCGTGTTTGGGGGACGGGACTGCGGCAGGAGCAGGGCGGGATTGGGGGAGGGGCCAATGCACAGCGGTTAGGTGGGGCTGAGAGGGAGCTGTGGCGCGCTCGCCCTGGTGCACTGGGGAGGGGCCAAAAGCCTTGGGGGAGGGGTTGGGGCAGGTGTGAGACAAGCCGGAGGAGGAGCAGGGCGGGGCCATGGTGAGCAATGGGAGGGGGAGCCGCGCAGGGGCAGGGCTGGCTTGTGGGAGGTGTGGAGGAGCAGCTAAGGGCTTGGCGCTGGGAAAAAGCTGGAAAGGCAGAACTGTGATTCATATAGGGCAGAGGGGTGGGAAGTGCTGGACAGATCTTGTTGAGGTGGGGGTGGAGATGCGGCAAGGCTGGGCTGTGGTAAAGAACTGGTGTAGGTGCTCCTGTGGACCGGGTGGCTGGAGGAGTGGGGCTAGAAATGAGGGAGGGGCCGGACCAAGCTGGCAGAAAATAAGCTGGGGACCGAGCTGCAGGAGCATGACTGAGCTGTGGGAGGAAGATAGGGAAGCTGGATTAGGGGAAAGACGTTGGGGACGGATTTGGAAGAGGAGGTGGGGGCGAAACCGCCAGAGAGGGACGGTGGAACTGTGGGAGGAGCAGGACGGAGCTTGAGAGGGCCGCTTGGGCGCTGCGCCCTTAGGCAAGAGTCTAATGACAGGCTGGGCGCCCATAGCACAGTGGTTACAGCGCCAGCCACTTACTCCGAGGCTGGCGGGTTCGAACCCGACCTGGGCTAGCTAAACAACAATGACAAGTGCAACAAAAAACAGCCGGGCTTTGTGGCGGGCGCCTGTGGTCCCAGCTACTTGGAAGGCTGAGGCATGAGGGTTGCTTGAGCCCAAGAGTTTGAGGTTGCTGTGAGCTGTGACGTCATAGCACTCTACTCAGGGAGATATAATGAGACTGTCTTAAAAAAAAAAAGTGAAAATGACAACCCTAGGGTCCTCTTGACTTAATGCGACCTTCGGTGTATACCCCAGAGGGTGTGGAAGATGTGAGAGAGGCAAGAACTCTTGCCTGGGTCCAGGGAGCTCTAGGCTGAGTCTTACACAAGCTCAGCTCTCCTTTGTCCCAGCTGCTGTGTCAGCCACTGTCAGTGGGGTACTGAGGGACCATTAATTTAAGGCCTTTCTTGGAGGTGAGGAGAAAATTTTCCACTCTATACGTACTGCTGCCCCTCAAACCTAAGTTGCCCAAAACACAACCCAACTTCCAGTCAAACCTTTTGCTGTCTCCCCCTCAGTTAAGGGTCTCAGCCTTCCCTCAGTGCTGCCAGGCATTGCTTCTCTGTCCCTTCCCTACCCTAGTCACCCATATTAACTTGATAACCAACTTCCATGTTGATAACCAACTTCCTCTGAAGTACCTGATAAGAAAAAAGTGTCCCTCTTCTTGGGTCCCTACTGCTCTTCCTGCACTCTTGTCTGTGGTCTCCTGCCTGTGCTGTTCCATGAAGCTCGACAGGGGACCTGTCCTCTACGCTGCACTGGTTTAGCTAGCGTCTGAATTGCAAGTTTGTCCCCAGCAATCCCCTGTTGAAAACCCTGATGGTTCCTTGAAATAGGAAATGTGAAAAAAAAAAAAAAAAAAAAAGAAAGAAAGAAAAAGAATAGAAAATCCTGCCCAGCCTTACCAAGTCCAAACCCCTCAGGGAGCTGCCCAGTTCGCTCCACTGTCACTGACTAACAGCTTCACACTCTTCAGAGTTGCCCTGTGCTGCATGGTCACTGCTTCCTGACCCAGCCTGCTTTCCTAGGACTCCTTGCTCTGCACAGGTGGTTCCCACAGCCTGGAATACATGTCCTCCTCTTGTCTCG
Source organism: Nycticebus coucang (assembly GCF_027406575.1). Classification (NCBI taxonomy): domain Eukaryota; kingdom Metazoa; phylum Chordata; class Mammalia; order Primates; family Lorisidae; genus Nycticebus; species Nycticebus coucang. The sequence continues at coordinate 180,797,378 of NC_069804.1, forward strand.
GGGAGCTCTTGCCCTCATTCAAAGCACAAGTATAAAGTTACATATGTTTTTCCACCCCCAAGTGTTAGAGAATTTTGTCTCCAAGATCTGGTACCATTTTATGCCTTGCCCCCACTCTGTGTCCATTCAGCTCTAGTAACCCAGGGGTGCAATTGCTCTCTGAGTGTCTGTGGCCTATGCAGGGTCTCTGAGTTCCTTGAAGGCAAGACCTTTTCTTATTTCCATAAGTTGTGTTGGAGGACACAGTAGCTGCTTAGCAGTGGTAAATCAGCAAAGGGCTGCTTTCTCTTCTTATCTAGTGAGAGGCACCTACTCTCTCCTCGGAGGAGATTGAGGAAATAGGAATGCAGGAGATAAGGTGAGGAGGAAAGTATCCCTCTTCATGGGATGTAGGCCTCAGGGCTGCCAGGGACCTTAATGTCACCAACTCCAATCCCCAACCACATTAGTGTGCCCTCTTGGGTTCCATCCCCCTTGAAAGGTGGCCAGCTTCTGAATACCTCGGAACTTCTTTGGAATAGTTTCAAATCACAAGTAAGGGTCCCCTGAATGGTAGACTGATATTGTCTCTCCTGTGCCTTGTCGAAGAACTAGCATTTACCTCATGAACCCAATACTTATACATGGCTGCTAGCAGGGAAACTCATGGTCCTGTTATGAGGGCTCCCTTTTCTGACTCTCCCACCTGCTGCCCACTTTCCTGTGCTTGCTGAGAAGTGCAGTATGATTTGCATGATAGTGCACAGTCTCCCTGGGTGGCAGCAAGCTACAGAGGTCTGCTTTGTGATCTTATCAGGAGAGTAAATCCCAGGTTAGCAGCTGCAAGTTCAGTTCACAGCTGCAGTGGTGGGTGGGCCTTATAAGAATGTCTTCATCAGATTGCAGGTAAGAATAGGGGTAGCATTTGGCTACCCCTGTGAAAATGCATCCCAGTCTTGATTTTTATTACCAATTACAAGGCAGCACCAAACCTTAAAATGCTCTGATTTCTGACCTCTGTATCACATTCTCTTTATAGACAGCTTCCCCATCTCCTCTCATTAACAAAGTCTTGGCAGGAAGAAGCCTCTCCCTCCCACTCTGGTCGTCACTCAGCCTTCACCTCCCCAGACTCATCCATTTCTGCCTTCTGATGCATAGCCCTCTGCAGGTACTCTGGAGCCCCCAGGCAGCAGTCAACTAACTGGAGACAGGGTAGCCTTCTCAGATTCCTTGCTCTGCTCCCTCAGCAGCTGCTGCTGCCAGTGCCTTGGCTGCACCCACCTAGTGAGCACTCAGCTAGGGCCAGAAATGTATCTCTTCTTCAAACTCTGCTTCCTTCTCTAGGCCTTGATTTTATCTCATCATGCTACGTATCTTCCTTTTAGGAAATCTTGCCTTTTCCAAAGATCACTCTTTGCAGCCAACTGCCTACCAGGAAATTGCCTCATTTCCTGAGACCACAACACCCACCTAGAATTTTCCTCCCTCTCTGATCCCTGAGGAGTAACTTGCAGGACTCTCTGTTCACCCCAGTGGCCTTCTCAACTCTGTATTTGCATTGCTTATTCCTCTTCTGTCCTCTCTATTGCGTGGGAGGCTAGCCTCCGTGGCTGAAGCTGTCCTCTGAGAACTTGCAGCCATCTTCCCTTTCTACACTCAGCACCCCTGGCTGGCAAAGCCTGTTTTTAGCCTAGACGCTCCCCTACAGAGCCATTCTTTATTCTCACTGTGACTTCTATGTGACTTCTCCCTTTCTCTGAGCTTGTCGCCCCCTTTTTCTTCTCTTGTCTTCTGACTATACCTTCCAGAATGCCACTTCCTCCCCTCCCTGTGCTTCTTTGAATCTTGAGCCCTAGCTGGAATGTATTCTCCTCCAGAGAGGGCTCCTACTTGGTGTTCTGAGGGACCACCAGTCTGGGCCTACTGTGACCCAAATTCATGGTTTCCCTTCAAATACTTCTTGGCCAGTCCACTTTTCTCTTCTAGGAAGTGCCTTTTCCCATTTTTCTAATTGAGTTACTTATCTTGGTATAGAGCTTTCAGAAATCTTTATGAAGTTTGTGTCTAGTTGAGCATTGATTATTTGTATTTTAGATACCTCTTCCCCTCTGGGGCTTGTTTCCATCCTTACTTTGCGGGGCTACTTTGGATTCAATGTTCACTTAGGCTCTCTGAGTTTCTTTTCTTTCTTTTTTATTGTTGGGGATTCATTGAAGGTACAAGATATCAGGTTATACTGATGGCATTTGTTAGGTAAAGTCCCTCTTATAATTGTGTCTTGCCCCCAAAAGGTGTATCACACACTAAGACCCCACCGCCTCCCTCCTTCCCTCTCTCTGCTCTTCTTTTCCCCTGCACCCTCCCTCCTTCTCTCTCTGCTCTCCCTTTCCCCCATCCCCCACTGTGTACTTGGTCATTAATTGTCCTCATATCAAAATTGAGTATATAGGATTCATGCTTCTCCAGTCTTGTGATGATTTACTAAGAATAATGTGTTCCACTTCCATCCAGGTTAATACAAATGATGTAACTCTGTCTTTTTCATTTTATTTTATTTTATTTTATTTTATTTTATTTGAGTCAGAGTCTCACTATGTCACCCTTGGAAGAGTGTTGTGGCATCACAGTTCATAACAACCTCAGACTCTTGGGCTTAAGCGATTCTCTTGCCTCAGCCTCCCAAGTAGGTGGGACTACAGGTGCCTGCCACAACACCCAGCTATTTTTTTGTTGTAGCTGTTGTTGTTTGGCAGGCCCAGGCTGGGTTTGAACCCACCAGCCTTGGTGTATATGACCAGTGCTCTACCCACTGAGTTACAGGCACCACCCTCATCTTTTTTAATGGCTTAATAGTATTCCATGGTATACATATACCACAGCTTGTTAATCCATTCCTGGGTTGGTGGGCATTTAGGCTGTTTCCACATTTTGGTGACTGTAAATTGAGCTGCAATGAACAGTCTAATGCAAGTGTCCTTATGACAAAAGGATTTTTTTCCTTCTGGGTAGATGCCCAGTAATGGGATTGCAGGATCAAATGGGAGGTCTAGCCTGAGTTCTTTGAGGGTTCTCCATACTTCCTTCCAAAAAGGTTGTATTAGTTTGCAGTCCCACCAGCAGTGTAAAAGTGTTCCTTTCTCTCCACATCCACGCCAGCATCTGCAGTTTTGGGATTTTGTGATGTGGGCCATTCTCACTGGGGTTAGATGATATCTCAGGGTGGTTTTGGTTTGCATTTCTCTAATAATTAGGGATGATGAGCATTTTTTCATATGTTTGCTAGCCATTCATCTGTCTTCTTTACAGAAGGTTCTATTCATTTCTCTTGCCCATTGATATATGGATTGCTGGCTTTTTTCATGTGGATTAATTTGAGTTCTCTATAGATCCTAGATATCAAGTTTTTGTCTGATTCAAAATATGCAAATATCCTTTCTCAGTGTATGAGTTGTCTATTTGCTTTGGTTGTTGTCTCCTTATCTTGGAGACAACAACCAAAGCAAACATTTATGGACTAAAATCTAAACAGAAGATTTTCAGTTTAATTAAGTCCCATTTGTTTATATTTGCTATTGTTTCAATTGCCACAGAAGTCTTCTCCATAAAGTCTTTTCCCAGACTGATATCTTCCAGTGCTTTTCCTGTGCTTTCTTTGAGGATTTTTATTGTTTTGTGCCTTAAATTTAGGTCTTTTATCCATCTTGAATTAATTTATGTGAGTGGAGAAAGGTGCGGTCCAGTTTCAGTCTTTTACATGTGGATATCCAGTTCTCCCAGCACCATTCACTGAATTAGGAGTCTTTTCCCCAGTGTATGTTCTTGTTTGGTTTATCAAAGATTAGGTGGCTATAAAATGTTAGTTTCATTTCCTGGTTTGCTATTTGATTCCAAATGTCTATGTCTCTATTTTTGTGCCAATACCATTCTATTTTGACCACTATGGCCGTGTAGTACAGCCTAAAATCTGGTATGCTGATGCCCCCTGGCTTTGTTTTTATTACTAACAACTGCCTTAGCTGTACAGGTTTTTTTCTGGTTCCATACAAAACGAAGAATTATTTTTTCCAAGTCTTGAAATTACGATTTCGGTATTTTAATAGGGATGACGTTGAATCTGTAGATTGCTTCGGGAAGTATAGACATTTTAACAATGTTGATTCTTACCAGCCATGAGCATGGTATGTTCTTCCATTTATTAATATCCTCTGCTATTTCCTTTCTTGGGGTTTCATAATTTTCCTTATACAGGTCCTTTGCCTCTTTTGTTAGGTATATTCCTAGGTATTTCATTTTCTTTGAAGCTATGGTGAAGGGAGTTGTGTCCTTAATTAGCCTCTCATCCTGGCTGTTATTGGCATATACAAAAGCTACTGACTTGTGGACGTTGATTTTATATCCTGAGACATTAGTGTATATTTTGATGACTTCCAGGAGTCTTGTGGCTGAGTCTTTGGAGTTCTCTAGGTATAAGATCATGTCGTCAGCAAAGAGGTAGAGTTTGACCTCCTCTGCTCCCATTTGGATGCCCTTTATTTCCTTGTCTTGCCTAATTGTATTGGCTAGAACTTACAACACTATGTTGAATAGTAATGGCGACAGAGGACAACCTTGTTTGGTTCCAGTTCTAAGAGGAAAAGCTTTCAGTTTTACTCCATTCAGTAAAATATTAGCTGTGGGTTTGTCATAGATAGCTTCGATGAGTTTAAGTAATGTGCCACCTATGCCTATACTCTTCAGTGTGCTAATTAGAAAAGGATGCTGGATTTTATTGAATGATTTTTCTGCATCTATTGAGAGGATCATATGGTCTTTGTTTTTGCTTCTGTTGATATGGTGAATAACATTTATGGACTAGTGTAGGTTAAACCAGTCTTGCATCCCTGGGATGAAACCTACTTGATCATGATGTATGGCTTTTTTGATGATAAGCTATAATCTATTGGTTAGGATTTTATTGAGAATTTTTGTACCTATATTCATTAGTGAAATTGGTCTGAGGTTCTCCTTTCGAGTTGGGTCTTTTCTTGGTTTTGGTATCAGGGTAGTGTTTGCTTCGTAGAATGTGTTGGGGAAGATTCCTTCCTCCTCAAATTTTTGGAATAATGTCTGCAATGGGAATAAGCTCTTCTTTGAAGGTTTGATAGAATTCTAGTGTGAAGCCATCCAGACCAGGGCATTTTTTTGTTGGTAGATTTTGTTATAGTTTCTTTGATCTCAGCACTTGAAATTGGTTTGTTCAGGAGATCTATTTCTTCCTGGCTAAGTCTAGGAAGAGGGTATGATTTCAAATATTGATCTATTTCCTTCACATTGTCAAATTTCTGGGCATAGAGTTTCTGGTAGTATTTGGAGATAATCTCTTGTATCTCTGTGGCATTTCTTGTTATTTCCCCTTTATCATTTCTGATTGAGGTGATGAGAGATTTTACTTTTCTATTTCTAGTTAATCTGGCCAAAGGTTTATCTATTTTATTGATTTTTTTTTTCCAAAAATCCAACTCCTTGTTTTACTGATTTTCTGAATCATTCTTTTGTTTTCAATTTCATTGATCTCTAATTTAATTTTGAATATTTCTTTTCTTCTGCTGGGTTTAGGTTTAGATTGCTCTTCATTTTCTAATTCCATAAGATGGCTTGTGAATTTGTTGATGTACTGTCTTTCTGTTTTTCGAATGTAGGCATCTAAAGTGATAAATTTTCCTCTCAGGACTGCTTTTGCTGTATCCCACAGGTTTTGGTAGATTGTGTCTTCATTGTTGTTATGCTCAGGAAAGTTAATAATTTCCTCTTTTATTTCTTCCTGTGCCCAACTGTCACTCAGCATAAGGTTGTGTGATTTCCATGCCTTTGTGTGGGGTCAAACACTTTTGTTGAAGCTGAGTTCCACCTTTAATACCTTGTGATCTGAGAAGATACAAAGTAAAATTTCAATTCTTTTGATTCTGTTGAGGTTTATTTTGTGTCCTAGGATATGATCAATTTTTGAGAATGTTCCGTGGGTCAATGAGAAGAATATATATTCTTTAGCTTTATGGTGGTGTGTTCTACATACATCTATCAAGCACAGTTGTTCTAGGGTCTCATTTAAGTCCCTTATATCTTTGTTTAATTTCTGTTTAGAGGATCTTTTCAGCTCTGTAAGAAGAATGTTAAAGTCCCCTGTTATTATGGTGTTATAGGATATCATAGTGCTGAGACTAAGTAAGGTGTGTTGCAAGAATCTGAGAGCATTTAAGTTGGGTGCACAAATATTTGGAATTGAAATGTCTTCTTGTTGTATTTTTCCCTTAATTAGTATGAAGTGACCATCTTTGTCTTTGACTTTAGTTGCCTTAAATCCACATGTATCTGAAAATAAGATTGCAATCCCTCCTTTCTTCTGAATCCTGTTTGCCTGGAAAATTGTCTTCCAACCCTTAACTCTGAGTTTTAATTTGTCTTTTCAGGCTAGGTGTGTTTCCTGCAGACAGCAAATGGATGGCTTGTGTTTTTTAATCCAATCAGCCAATCTGTGCCTCTTCAGTGGGGAATTCAAGCCATTAACATTTATTGAGATAATTGATATGTGTGGTAGCACTCTATTCATCTTATTTTGTGAAAGTCCATTGCTTAGTTTTATTTTTTGCATCATTGTGGAAGCTAGGTTCTGTCTTTTAATTTCTGAGTGCTTACTTTGTTGCTGGTCCATTGTGATGGTCAGTGTGTAGAACAGGTTAACGTATTTCCTGTAGAGCTGGTCTTTTTGTGACAAATTTCCTCAATGTTTGCATATCAGTAAAATATTTGATTTTGCCATCAATTTTAAAGCTTAGCTTAGCAGGATGTAGACTTCTGGGCTGGAAATTGTTCTGTTTAAGTAGATTAAAGGTAGATGACCATTGTCTTCTGGCTTGAAAAATTTCATTAGAGAAGTCTACAGTCATCCTGATGGATTTGCCCCTGTAGGTCAATTGGCACTTACTCTTGGTGACATGCAGAATTTTTTTCTTTTGTCTTGACTTGGACAGGTTCATATAATGTGTCTTGGAGAATCTCTATTGGAGTTGAGCCAACCTGGGGTCCAGTATCCCTCTGAAAGGAGTGTGTCAGAATCTTTGGTGATATTCGGGAAATTTTCATTTATAATATTCTCTAGTGTAGCTTTCATTCCTCTGAGGCATTCTTCTTCCTCTTCTGGGATACCTGTAACTCATATGTTTGAAGGCTTCATATAATCCCATAATTCTGTCAGTCAATGTTCTGCTTTCTCTCTCTTCTTTTCTGCCTCTTTAACGATCTAAGTTATCTCAAGAGCTTTATCCTCTGCCTCTGAGATTCTTTGACATTCTGTATGGTCTAATCTGTTGTTGATACTTTCTATTGCATCTTTAAGTTATCTAATTGACTGCTTCAAATCTTTCAGCTCTGTTATATCCTTTCTATATTCTTCATATCGTTCATCTCTTATTTGATTGTGTTTTTGGATTTCCTTTTGGTTATTTTCCACTTTCTGAGCAATTTCCTTCATTGTTTTCATCATCTATATTTTAAATTCCCCTTCCGTAATTTCTAACATTTCTTTATAGGTGGAATCCTCTGCAGTAGCTAACTCATGGTCCTTTGGGGGGTTGCTCTGGACTGGCTTTTCATGTTGTCAGGATTTTTCTGCTGATTCTTCCTCATGAGTGTTTTCGTTTATCTGTTTCCTTGTCCTAATTTTCCTTTCACTTCCTCTTGCCCTTTAAGTTACTCTGCTTCTGGCCTAAGATTTTGATGAGTCCTCTTGGTACAGGACCAAAAAGATGAGAAGAATGAAGAGCAAGAAGGGAAGAAAGATTTAAAAAGAAAAAAAGAGAAAGGAGAGGGGATGAGTAAAGGGGAATATTGACAAAAAGAAGAGAGGCACAGAAAGAGGGAGACAGGAGTAATAAAGGTGTACAGTAGGGTAGTTTGACCCAACCTTAAAAACCCTCAACCTCTGGAGGTGCTCGATTGGGTAGTTCCCTTTTTCTCAGCAGCTCTTTGTCAGCCAGAGCAGACATGGCACCCCACATCCACCATATAGAGATAAAAGACAAAAATACTATAAATCAAACCAAAACAAACAAACATAAAACCTTATGGAATAAAATTGAGGGAAAAAACAAATAATAGGAGCGGAAACACTAACAAAAATGAAGTTCATATTTTTAAAGAGGGTAACAATGGAAAATTATATTTAAATTAGAAAAGTGAAGAAAGAAAAGAGAAAAATCTAGAGGGAAAATGTTGAAAATAAAAAACAAACAAACAAATAACAAACAAACAAATAAAACAAAACAAAAGCTATATATCTATATTGCTGAGTATTGTCTGGGAAACAGGTGATCTTCTGGGGTATGAGGTGTTAATCACAATGCTGATACAGCTGTATGAGATGGAGCCTGGAGGCCTCCGCTCATTTCTCAAACCCTGCAGGGTTGAGAGCCTAAGTCTCTCCTCAGCCCACTTAAAAGACACTTTAAACTGATAACCTTGCCTAAACAGAAGCTTTCCTGGGAAAGCACTTGTCACTGGGATCTCTCCTGAAATGGCTGCCTGCTTATTCAGTGTGACAAAACCCATCTCACTCTATGCCCCTGAGGGCCGAGGTTGGAAGACAGCCCTCCTACTGCCAAACACTGAAAGCTCTGCTCTTCCCCAGCATCTCAGTCCCAGCCTTTGGCGCTACTCAGTCACTAGTTCACTCTCTCAAGGTCTCCCAGCCCAAGCCTGGCTCTGTGACCCTGAGTGTGAGTTTGACCCTGAGTGTGACCCAGCCCTCTGAGTTTTTTTTTTTTTTTTTTTTGAGACAAAGTCTTAAGCTGTCACCCTGGATAGAGTGTTGTGGCATCACAGCTCACAGCAACCTCTGACTCTTGGTCTTAAGCGATTCTCTTGCCTCAGCCTCCCAAGTAGCTGAGATTATAGGCACCCACCACAATGCCCAGCTATTTTTTTTTTTTTTGGTTGTAGTTGTCATTGTTTGGTGGGCCCAGGATGGATTTGAACCTGCCAGCTCTGGGGTATGTGGCTGGTGCCTTAGCCACTTGAGCTACAGGTGCCAAGCCTCTCTGAGTTTTAATAACCCCCAAGGTCATGTTCCTCCTTCTAGAGGCTGTGGCAGTCCCCCCCACCACTACCTTGGATAAGTATTCCCCTAAGGGGGAGGTGCTCGTGTGTTGCACTCTGCCCTTTGGATCAGATGGGGCTCTCTTCTTTGCTTGTTTGCATTTAAGCATTCACCATTTCACTTCCCTTTTGTGCACTGGACTCACACAGTGTCACACACAGTTCCCCCACACAGGAGAAACCCAGGAAACCATGCAGCTGTGTGAAAAGAGGGAGCTTAGTATTCTTCTGCCTAGCAGCTTTCTATTTCATCCTCTCATCCTGAATCCAGCCTGTTTGCTAGGCTCCCCCCTTTCCCCTCTCTGTCCTTTGGGAAACTTCTGTTTGGCCATCTCCCTCTCAACATGGCCCAGATCACGTGGTGCCACCCTGAAAACTGCATTCATTTCTAGTTTTGTCTTAGTGACACTCTAAGTGAACAGAAAGAAGCTGCATCCCAATAAAACTGCAGATGGGTGTGCTACTTTGACTTCATTGGTTAGATGTGGTACCTGGCATAGATAGTGAAAGAAATGAGTTTATACTTCTGAGGTTTTGTGGACTTGGGGCACCTGTCTTCCCCTGGGTCCCCTGCTTGCTTGCATATTACAAACTGATGGAAGATATTAATTTCCATGTCTCTATGACTCTGAGCTCCTCAGTCAGTCTGCATTTTATTATTTTCTCTCCTCTTCTACTAGATAAGCCTTTGTGGAAATAAGTAGAAACCCAAGTGCCAGGCCCCCCAAAGCTGAAAAAGGGCCTCAAAACAGTGTGCCGTGAATGAGTGAATGTACAGTTCAAGTTATCTGTTTACATAATTCATATAGGAGAGGGGAGTTTGCAGACATGTGGCCAGCCCATAACCATGGTTACAGGGCCTGAATTGTCAAATTAATGTACTCCACATAGAAGACCCAGTCAACTGACTCTTGTATACCTGCATGCTCACTGTGGCAACTTTGGAAAGTACAGAAAAGTATAGGAGAATCACGAACAAAGAACTATCATAAGGCCATTTCCCAGAGGTATGATTTGGAAATATTTTCCCTAGTTCTTTTTCTATGTATTTTTTGTTTATTCTGTTAAGTTTGTGCTGTATTGCAAGTTTGTCTTATAGCTTTTCATTTATATTAAGCTCGTATTCTAAAAGATACCTCAGAAAATTAATCTGGTATCTCACTAGTTCTGTAGCCTGTTGTGGAGTATATTGGATTCCAGCTTCTCCCCATTCAGGACCAACAGATAAATATTCAGAAAATGGACCATCATACTGTGAATCTAGTGGACACCCTTTGACCAAAAACTTGAGCACAAAAGGTGTTCCTGAAACCAGCCTTCAGATGTAGTTGATCAAGAATTCAGATATCAATGTCAGATTGGACACTGTGTGCAGTAGCCCTCAGACTGCCTAATTTATTCCCATTTTCCCAGTATTCAGTCACCCAGTACGTAGCCATAGGTTTCTTTGGGAAGGGCTGTGGGATCATTCCAGCATATACTTGACATGGTACTACATTGCCCTTCTCCCTGGGGACTCTGATGTTTCCAGTTAGTTTTCACTTGTTTGATAATCACCCTCAGCTTCTCACTAATCTTTTTTGGGTCATCCATGCAGAGTAGTCACCACCATCCATTCTGACTGTCCTCTGAGTTGTCATTCCCATATATGCCATATGCCTGGATGTCTTCACCTGCCAGAAACTTCTCCAAAAGCCAAAGATCCCAGCAAAAAGTTTTAACATCAAAGGTCTAGCACATAGGCTGCCACCTTGTGTTTGGAGCTATCTGTACACCACCTACCTCTGAGATGGGATCCTCCTTACCAGTTGGGCAGATGCAGATCAATCCTGTGCCAAGACCTAATCTTATTACCTGCTTTCTTGGCTCACTCTGTACCTAGCTGTCTCAGACTGGGGCCTCCAGGAAGCAGCCAATGAAAGGGAGTGAGAAGAGCAATAGGTTTGTTGGGGTTAACACCCGTGAAAGGGACTGGAAGGAAGCAGAATTAGGAAGCAGGTTGGGTCCAACCTGACAGTCACATTGCCCATTACAGGGTCATGCATTGGATATAGATGGTTTGGTCCACATAGTGCCTGGCACAAAGCAGGCCATGCAATCCATGTTCACACACTAGATGAGTTAATGCCTGGCCTGGGGGCATAGTGAGTAACACGGGAAAGGGCCCAGTGTCTGCATTTGCACCCTGGCTCACAGGCAGCTTCCTGGGAAGTGCTTTGGCCTGAGTTCTGAAGGGAGTGTGCTTCCAGGGCATTTGCTGACAGGGCATCTCATGATCAGCTAGCATCGGTATGGGCACAGCCTGGAAGGACAAGGCAGATCTGAGTACAAAAGCGTCATGATGCAAAGAAACCTGAAGTCAGCAGACATCCCTCCTGTAAGAGGCTTCTCAAAGATGTACACTCATCTCTATGTCCCTACGTACTCCCAGGCCTGGGAGGGGACAGCTTATAGCATACCTCTGAACCACAGAGTCTGAAGCAAGGCAGAGTGAGTTAGATAAATGTGAAGAGGAAGGAACAGTGCTCACTCTGGGCAAGGGGCTGGGGAAGGCTTCATGGGGGTGAGGAGAGGGTATGGAGCTTGGTCTTCAAAGTCAAATGGATTTTCTAAGGTGGGAAATGGGGAAAGGGCAGCCTGAAAGGGTTGGATATAGTCAGGGAACTGAAGGAAGGTACTAGGCTGGAGCAGACCCATTTGTTGAGCAAGTTCATGGGGGATGAGGCTGGGAAACTAGATTGGGCCCAATTCATGGAGGCCTCCCAAAGGTGTCCGGGCTGCACTCTGGCCACAGTGGGTCAGTATCCTCACTTGGGTTTCACTGTGAGCATTTTTAAAAGCAGCCTGTTTCTCTTCTTGAGAAGAATTCATTGACTCACTGTTGGCCAGTCAGTCATCTGGCCGGGGGTTGGTGGAGAGATGGTAGGGGTGCAAGTGTCATTTTCGGTCATAGCATATCTGTCCTTCCTTTCATCCCTCTCATTTAGATACTTCAATGCTTCCTCATGTCCCATTCCCCCTCCTTCCTTCTCCCTCCCTAGCTGAACTACTTATCAGAGGACTTCTTGTTTATAAAATAACTGTTAGTACTATCAAATTAGTATAGTCAATTTTCCCCTATGATATTGGTAAGACAAAAGCTCAAAACTGCTTGTGCATTAGGGAGAAGAAGAGTTCGTGAGAGTCAAGGTTTTCTGAGAATTGCAACTGTGTACAAAGAGATAGTTCAACAGGGCTCTTGTCTCCTCTGTAGTAAAGCTAAAATTTCTGCAAGGCTTTGCAGCTTACATCACACTTGCCCATGGGTTTTTGTGGTGTTTTGGATCAGCAAGAATGCCTCTCCAGTCCTTTTTCTCAGCCTAGTATCATACTGAATTCTTGCTGGGCACCTGGGATCACATTATCATTCTCTCCACTTTAGAGGTGAGGAAGCTGAGAATCAGAGAGGGGAAAGTGATTTGCCTCAGCTTGCACAGTGATCAAGGCAAGACAGCCAGTATTTTTGATTCTCATTATGGTGATTTTCTGTCTATACCCACACATGGTGGTGGGGCCCAGGAATATGGCACCTAAAATGGCCTTTGATGCTGTGACTGTACTGTTTGCAAACTCAGTCATGATCAATTTAGGAGGCAGTTTTTCTTCGCTGTCTCTTTGGTTCCTGGTTTGCTCAATCTGATTCTGTGCCTCCCTGGCAAAGCTCCAATCTGTCTATAGTCCAAGATGCCCCACTCCCCTGAAGTAGTTCCTCCTCCTGACTACCCAGTGTCCACAGAACCTCGTGCTAGGTTTCCACATCGACTGTAGAATAAAGCCAACTCTGTAGCTTCTTCCTTGTGTTGTGTCCCAGCTTCAGGCCGTCTTTCCTATAAGATCACTTGGCGGTCACTCATTTCCAGGTAAATTTTGTACTTGCTTATCTGAAATTCACCCTGATTTGCTTATCCTTATGTCTAGTTTTGTAATCTCCCCCTTTCTGCCTCATTGTCTGGGTCCTGAGCCTTTTCTCAGAGTTTGAGTTCCCTTCTGTAAGTCTTTGGGCCAGACACAGATGAACCTGTTTTTTTTCTGAGTCTGGAGTTTTGGTGCACACTAGGCAGAGGGTGCCTATGTGACCAGCCCCCAATATCACCTGTGGGCACTGAGTCTGGACTTTCCTGGGCAAAAACATCTTACATGTTTAACTGCATTTTTGTTGCTGAGGGAAGAGTGTGCTCTGTGTGGCCCTTCATGGGAAGGAGAGCGCAAAACGAAGCCTATGCATGGCTTCCTCCACACTTTGTTGGTGTCTTTTCTTTCCCCAGGTCATCTGGCTGTGTGCTGTAATGATATTGCTGTGACAAATCTTAGTTCTGATTACAACTAGATACTGAGTCCTGTGAGTTTCCAGCTACAATAAACAAGAAAAGTAGAAATAACATATTCCTACATATAGGTGTGTGAACTGGTAGTTAACTAATAAAGATATACTATTATTTATTTTGTTATTTTTTATGAATTTTGATATATTTCTAATATTTTTCAACTTTTTTTTTTGAGACAGAGTCTCATTATGTTGCCTGTGGTAGAGTGCCATGGTGTCACAGCTCACAGTAACCTCAAACTCTTGGGCTTAAGTGATTCTCTGGCATCAGCCTGCCAAGTAGCTGGGACTACAGGCACTGGCTACAATGCCTGGCTATTTTTGTTGTTTTTGTTGTTGTTGTTGTCATTGTTGTTTAGCAGGCCTGGGCCAGATTCAAACCCACCAGCCTGGGTGTATGTGGCTGGCGCTTTAACCACTGTGCTAAGGTGCTAAACCATATTTTTCAACTTTTAAAAATGTGTATTCCGTTGTATTTTTCTCATTTTAAATATTTACGTTTATTCCCAATTTTATGTTGGTAATTTTTTATTCTTATACTTAAAGAGGGCCCCACATGCATTTTATGTTGCAGACCCCACAAAACCTGAATCTGCCTCTATCTTGGCTCCGAGATGTGTTACCTCTTGTTGGTTTTGTTGTGGTCACCTCATATTTCACAGGTGGGAAAATGAAAACTTAGAGAGAAGTCAAGCTTATGTGGCAAAACCATAAAAGGATCCAGTTCAGCCAACTTCTAATTTAGACTTTCCCTCCATTCCATGAAGTGTCTTGATGATTTGTCTGTAAATGGTACTCATAGTATATTGTCCACTGGATGGCACTCAGGAGACTAAAGTTCTAGTCCTTTTTTTCTCAGTAGATGGGTAATCTTAAATTAATCTCTTTTCCTCTTGGGACAGAATTTCTTCTTTTGTAAAATAAAGGGGCTGGACTAGATGGTTTTTAGAGAACTTTCTCTCTCAGATGTTCCCTGAGTTTTCCATTTTAGAAATTTTAGAATCATATAATCATAGTTGAAACCAGTCATCTTCTTCTTGTCCTTGGGTTTTCTTTATCTCTAAAATGGAGGTAAAATGTCTCATTCTCCTGGTTGTTGTGAAGCCCCTACCACCATTTGTGATAGAGTGGGCAATCAAAAGTTGCTGTTATCCTTTTTTCTAATTAGGAACAAAAGTATTTATATATAATACTTTTATATATTGGGCCAGACACAGATGAACCTGTTTTTTTTCTGAGTCTGGAGTTTTGGTGCACACTAGGCAGAGGGTGCCTATGTGACCAGCCCCCAATATCACCTGTGGGCACTGAGTCTGGACTTTCCTGGGCAAAAACATCTTACATGTTTAACTGCATTTTTGTTGCTGAGGGAAGAGTAACAAAATTACTCCACTTTAGAGGTGAGGAAGCTGAGAATCAGCAAAAATTTTATGATGGAAATAAATTGAAATATATATACGTATGCACCACTTTTAAGACATTTTTAATAGAAATAGAATTTGAAAACAGAAAAAAATGCACAAATATTAAGAGAACAGATTGATGAATATTCACAAAACTAACACAATTGTGTAACTAGCACTTGAATAAAGAAATAGATCACTGCTGGGACCTCCTTTTAATCCCTTCCATGTCATATTTTCTGCCCCAAAGTAACCACTATTTTGACTTGTAACATTTTTGATTTATTTACATAAATGGAATCCTACATTATGTACTGTTATTATTGTCTGGATTCTTATACTTGATATTTTTGTGAAATTCATCCATGTCATCGTGTGAGCAGTAAGTCCTCATTGCCATACAGTATTCCATTGAATATGTCATGATTAACATTGTAATTGTTCATAGGTTTTGCTGACACAAATGGAGCTACTATGAACATCCTTGTATTTACTTTCTTTGGTGAATATATGTTTCTGTTGTGTATATGTCCAGAAGTATAAATTGATGATTTATAGGATGTGCATATGTATAATTTTAGCAGATGTTGCCAAATAGTTTTCCAAAGTGACTGTAGCAATTTACACCACCACCACCACTATCCTTGATAGCATATGCTGTCTCTTAGGTGGTGGTACAGGAGGATCTTATTTCTGCTTATCTTTTTATTTGCATAGAGCAAACTTTTGCAGTGTACAGTTTTATGGCTTCGCACAGAGCCAAGTCTCTATCATCACAATCAAGGTATAGAACGGTTCCATTACCTCCCCCCAAGTTCCCTTGTGTTGCCCCTTTGTAGGTAACTCCTTCACCATCCCCAGCCCCTGGAAGCCACTGATCTGGTCTCCAGCCCAACAGCTTGCTTTTTCCAGATTATCAAATAAAATTATATGACTCATCATCTTTTGGATTAGGCTCCTTTCACTTAGCAAAATGCTTCTGAGATTCAATCACGTTGTTGTGTGCACCAGTAGTGTGTCCCTTTTTATTGCTGGGTAGTATTCCATTGGACAGATGTCCCACATTTTGTTTCTCAGTTCTCCAGCTGAGGGACATTTACTTTCTTCCATTTTTCTCTACTATTATGATAAACATTTGTATACAAGGTTTTTATAAACATAAGTTTTCATTTCTCTTGAAAAAATATCCAGGAGTGCAATTGCTAGGTTACATGGGAAATTGCTGGGTTATATGGGGTATGACAGTGAAGTTCGTGAACTCATCCTAGAAAAAGTGTTGCATACCTCATGGCAGAATATCACTACATTCACCTTCGAGGTACTCCCCCTGCAAACTATGCACTGATGACAGAGCCTAGTCCTCTTGTTAAAGCAATTTTTGACCTTGTTTTCTGAAATGGCCATCAAAGTTGTCATGTTGCTCAGGCTGGTCTTGAACTTCCTCTTCTTCTTTTTTTTTTTTTTTAGAGACAGAGTCTCACTTTGTCACCCTTGGTAGAGTGCTGTGGCATCACAGCTCACAGCAACCTCCAGTTCTTGGGCTTAGGCGATTCTCTTGCCTCAGCCTCCTGAGTAGCTGGGACTACAGGCGCCTGCTTCAACACCCGGCTGTTTTTTGTTGCAGTTTGGCCGGGGCCAGGTTCGAAGCCACCACACTCGGTATATGGGGCTAGTGCCCTACTCACTGAGCCACAGGCGCCGCCAGTCTTGAACTTCTTGCCTCAAGTGATCCCCTTGCCTCAGCCTCTCAAAGTGCTTGGATTACAGACATGAGCCATTGCTCCTAGCTGCACTTTTAGTTTTAGAAACACTGCCACTTTATTTTCCAGAGTGGTTGTATCATTGTATATTGTGATGAGTAAGGTAGGCGATCCATTTTTTCCATATCTTCATTAGCATTAGTGTTGGCAGTTTTTTTTTTTTTTTAATTTTAGCCACTTTGATAGGTTTGCAGTAACATCTCATTGTGGTTTAAATTTGCATTTCCCTAATGGCTAATGATAGTGAACATATTTTCATGTGCTTATTTGGCATCTGCGTACCCTCTTCTTTGGTGAAAGTTTTCCTCATGTCTTTTGCCCTTTTTTAATGGAATTGTTTGGTTTTCTTGATGTTGAGTTTTGAAAAGTCTTTCTGTCTTTACGTATGTCTCAGATGGTCGGTCTCTTTCCATGCCCTTCTTTCTCTGCCCCTTTCCTAGCAGTATTCTGCTGTTACTAATTACACAAACTTGTTTGTTTAGTGATGTAGGGAACTGGGGGGAGGACATTTTCTGCTGTTGTGCCTAAGCCTCAATCTTTGGTACTGTGTTCTTGGGTCTCAAGGCTATGGCCTGCTCAAGGCTTTTGCCAGTCTCCTTACATATTCATGGGCCTTGTGCATATTTCTAACCTTCCTCCAGGAGTAGTGTTTTTTCCTGTTTCCTTTTCAGAGCTGCAGTGAATTTCCACCAGTATCCTAATGGTGAGAAAGTTTGGTGTCCTTTCCCCAGAGAGAAAGGCATTTTTTCCTGGGGTGAGATAGGAAAACTGCATGAAATGGAGTTAATGTTATTCCTCTTGCATGGCTAATGTTCCCCTCTCCAAAGTCTGTGCCTCACTGGGTCCTCCTTAGGCCTCCTTCTGTTCTCTTCTTTGAGAACTCAGGGAAGTTCCTGGATAAAGAGCCTTCAAAAGACTGCATACTCACGCAATTTCTGAGGCTTCGTACTGTCCTGCCAGCCCACATTTTGCCTTTACCAATGTGTGACTATTTCTAGCTGAACTCTTCTTACTGGTTTTCAGTGAGCTTACCCCAGATAAGAGAGTGCTCATATCTCACTTCCTATAGTGAGTATATATCAAATTTTAGGCAAGTTTGTTGCTCTGTAAACTCAGCTCTCCAGTTCATTAGAAAAAATTGATGAATTTCAAGTTGGTCTGGCTCTTTTTTTTTTGTATTAACTATGGCAGGAATGCTTCTTCCAGCTTACCCAGAGTGGAAGCTATCTTCTGGCTGCTGAAATTTTTAGATTTCCTTGAGTCCAGACTGTTCCAGCCCTTCAGACCTCTTGAAGTTACTCACACAGTGGAATGTGTAGAACTCCTTGTTGTGACTGTTATTGTCAAAATGTTCTGCTGAGCTTTGTAGGAAGTACATGCTGATTATTTTGGGGTACTCTTATTTTCAAGTATTTCAGATACTCTTATTTATCTTTCTGCTTCCTCTCAGTATTGGATCATAGCTATTAGTTGATTGTCTCCACCTGTTTTCATATTTTGAGTTTACTGGAATACTTTGTCAGATGGTTTTGTTGATATTATTTCTGAGGATTTTTTGTTTTATAGTCTAGCTCTCTATTTTTAAAAACATAGGCGAATCAGAGAAATTCAAAAACTGTGATGAAATTGGTGACATTGTCCTCCCTGCCCAAAATCTTGCCTTCATTTTTGAAAGACATTTTCACTAGTTATGAATTCTTGTTTGATAGTTACTTTCTTATCTTTCTGGTTAATGTGGTTTCAGAATTCAGTAACTATCTTTAGGTAAAACTGGTAGTTTTCTTCACTCTCACTTCTTGCCTGAATCCTAGCTCCTCAAGTCTCTTGATATTTTTTCCTATCCCCAAAGTGCTGAAGGTTTTTCTCCTCTAGGTAGAGGCCTCAGTCCGGACTTTACTCATACTCCACCAATTTGCTTGATAGCAGAATCAGCAAATGTTCTGAGGGAAAAAGTGGCTGTAGAGTGTAATTGCTTCTCTCTTCTAAGTCCTGGTTGCCTAAACATTGCTCCAGTGCCTTCAGACAAATGTTTTAAAATTTTATTTGGCTTCATAGTTATTCTCAATAGGAGCATTAAACTGCTGTTACTCCATTGTAGACATAATCAGAAGTCTTTCTATACACAAAGTATTTGAAAATTAAACATTTTCTTCATGAATTCAGAAATTCTTGAAGGGTGACATTTTAGGAGGTTCTTTTTTAGATATTTATCTCACTGCTCTCCAAGAAGAAAGACTCTCAAAGGTGAACAAATATGGCCAGGATTATGTTGTTTTATTGAATCATTTCCCTAACTTCTGTTTGAGGGTGAAAAAGATAAGGAATTATACAAGACATAAGTTAATACCAGATTAATTAGGTTTGAAATCTAGTTTCTCATAGATATGGAAAAGATAGGCATCATTCTTAACGTCTACACTTTTAGAGTATAAATGAATGTGGTACTACTGTTCTCTGGTCATTATGTAGTCCATAGTAGTACTGCTACTCAAAGTTATTTCATTTTGGTAGATTAATTGTTCTAGTAAAACACCAATAATCATCTGTTCTGTTTTCAAGGACTCAGACATAGGCATTGGCAAGTAATCACAGGAGCAATGTCCCTCTTCAGAGATAGAGAGCTCTGCTCTGAGGAATCCATCAGGAAAGAGGAAGTCTCTTGGGAGTCAAATTGACTCTACTAATTACCATGTTTCTGTCACAGTGCCAAAGACACCTTTGGATGTATATTCCACAGCTGTGCAAAAAGTTTTCAAGAGATGATTACACTGTGTTTTCTGCAAGGTCTGCATGTTGGGGACTCACCAGAAAGGGTGATAAGGCCACAGAAAAACCGAATAGCATGGAAGGGAGTGTTTGGATCTTAGCTCTACTACTCACCAGCTGCATGACCCTGGGCCACCCATTCACCTCATTGTGCATAAATTTCCTTATCTCTAAAATCATCCTAACAATATTGGCTTCATAAAGCAGTTGTGAAGGTCAACAGTAATAATAGGGAAGCAAGTCATTGGTAAATTTCAAACTGCAGCATACTGGTCAGGGATCAGTGTGTTTCATGTTTCATGTCTTATAATGTTCATTGGGTCCCAAGGCTGGAAGAGGTCTAATCTCACATTTCATCAAATTCAAAAATCTTCTTTACTATGTCCCATCCAAGTGACTTGTTAGCTTCTGCATGCTGAGCTCCTTCGGAGATGGGAGAGCATTCCCTTGTGCTTGTCTCCAAGCCCATATACCAAGTTCTGGGAGATCTACAACTTCCAAGCTTCTGTGGTTGAGGGATGAAGAGCAATGAAGACTTCCAAAGCCCAGTGATATGCTGTGCGTTTGGTTTTGCCTACCTTCTGATCTGGGAAACTTGCAGTCTCCTGGTTGGAATGTCTAGTTAGCTCTGAGAATGGGTTCTAGTTTAATCTAGACCCTGTTCCCTAAGTATACAGAAATTTCTAGGGAAAACCAAGTGCCAGTCCATCACCCCAGGGTTTCTTTGGGTCTTTTAAAGGATGAATTTCTGTTCTTAGAGGTCAAAGCCACATGTGATTCTGTGTTAGAGCTTGAGTAGGTTACCTGGTAACCCAAGCAGTTGTTTAACAGGACAAAGAACAAGAAATACTTAAGCGTTGGTGTCTGGAGCTCAGTGGGTAGGGCACGGGCCATGTACACTGAGGCTGGAGGGTTCGAACCTGGCCCGGGCCAGCTAAAACAACAATGACAACTGCAACAAAAAAAGAAAAGCCCGCTGTTGTGGTGGGTGCCTGTAGTCCTAGCTACTTGGGAGGCTGAGGCAAGAGAATGGCTTAAGTCAAAGAGTTTGAGGTTGCTGTGAGCTGTGACACCACAGAACTCTACTGAGGGTGATGTAGTGAAACTCTGTCTCAAAAAAAAAAAAATACTTAAGCAGAAAGGATTATTGAACACAAGTAGAAGCTAATTGAGCAATTGACTAAAAAATAATTTATACTAGCTTGGTTTGTGTATGCAAAAAAAGTCACAAGATCTTATTATTTAATCATGTTATTTGAGATTGTACAATGTATGTAGTTTATTTCACATTAGTTATTTTCACCTTCGTTACCAAGTGACACCTTCTTAAAATTAGGCCTATAGAAAATTAACATAATACTTTTGTTCTCTGTGAAAGGCTACAATAAGTGATCTCTAGAGATCTTTTTTTTCTGGCCCTCAGATAACTCTTCAAATTCTTGGATTATGCCTTAGTCAATTTAGGTTGCTATAATGAACTATCATAAACTCTATGGCATATAATCAACAGAAATTTATTTCTCACCATTTTGGAGGCTGGAAGTCTGAAATCAGTATGTCAGCATGGTCAGGTTCTGGTGAAGAGCTGCTTTGGGTCTTTTAAAGGAGATGGCCATCTTCTTGCTATGTTCCCACAGGCAGACAGATAACAAGCTATCTCTCTGGGCTCTTTTTATTTGGGCACTAATCCCCTTTATGAAGGCTTCACCCTCATGACTTAATCACCTCCTAAAGACCCCACCTCCTAGTACCGTTACATTGGAGGTTAGGATTTCAACTTATGGATTTTGGAGGGAGATACAGACATTCATTCTATAACTGATTCCTTCATGTAGTTCGTTTAGAATGTCACAGACTCTTTCCCAGTCTACTTGGGTTGGGCTTCTTGTCCAACCTGGAGGCAGAGCAGTAGCCTGTGTGGCCTTCCCGTTCATCTGGGAATTTGGTGACTTGGAGAACTCATATTTATAGTGATATAGTTACAGTCTAATATTTCCCAGAAACTTGCTGCTTTGAGAAGCTTAATCTCTTAGAGATAGTTGCAGTAAAATAATTCTATCAAAAACAATTTGCTGAGTAGTGATTACAAATGAAATAGCCGTGTGGTGATAAAATGCACTCCAACAAGGCAGCCCTATGTTTGTTTTCCTGCCTCTTCTCCCAGTGCTTCACTTCTAATCTCTCTGCAGAAGGAAACATTTCAACAGAGAACCAAGTGAACATAATGACATATTATCTTCTCAAAGCTCCAGTTCTTACCTCAGAAAGGACTCTTTTCACAGAAGGTAAAGATAGTCCCAAAGGCTAGTTCCTGCCTAAGGGCACCTCTGTTTGGGTGTTGAATCTACACCTTCTCAAGCATGGCTATCTCCACGTGTTAGTTCAGTAATATAAATGTCTTTCTGCAGTCTGAAAGAATTTAATGTCTCTCTTATCAAGTAATATGATAGTGTCTCATATTTTGCTAGTAAAATTTAAAATGTCAATCTCATACAGAGATTTTAGGCCTATGGTTAAATTGCTTTATCTAAGTTATATAGGAGTCCTTTATTCTGGGGAAAGCAAAGATCTTTATGTGTAGCATGTGTTCTCATAATATCCTGGCTGGGAGCCCTGGGAGAGAGTATAGAACATCACTAGTTCCGCTTCTTGTGAGTAGAAACAAAGCATGGAGAGACCAACACATTAGTGAAGATACTCTTCTCAACTTCATGTTGGGGACATTTCAGGGTATCTCATAGTATTTTAAAATACCTCATAAAATTATTCTAAAATTATCAAAGCCACATTCATTTTAATTGATTTTAAAAATAAAGTTATAGCATTTGGTGGGGGTGAATTTTACAAAAATAATACAAAAAATTGTTTTGAGTGTAAAATTTCAAAACTCCAAAAATGTTTAGAAAGCAGTGGAATAGTCAATATCAGAACAAGCATCAAAATGATCATGTCTGGTGCTGAGAGGCATAAATGCTTGACTCATCCTCCTTGGGTCCGGATTTCTAAAAGCAGTGTCTTGGGTGATAATATGTCTGAGGATACTTCTTTTTCTGGACAGGGTTTTTACAGCACTTGAGAATGATCCTTACAACCTTTTGGGGTGAACTGATATTTTTCACTACTAGAGAGGTGAAAAAATATTGACACATGGGAACAGCAAGAAATTTAGCTTGGCTGGAGCACAGGCTCAGAATAGTAGAATTGTATCAAATTGTTTGGAAAGGTAGTTTGGAGGGCCCAATTTTTGAGGGCTTTGACTGCTATACTGAGATGTTTTATCATTTTAGTAGGCAGTGTGGAGGCATTGAAGGTTTATGAGCAAGGGTTAGAGAAGAATATGAAATGGGTGGAGTTAGGATCTAAGAATATTAATATGATTAGACTATGTAGGTTTGCCTAAACCGAGACAAGAGAAGTCAGAAAGATCAGTCAGAAACTTGAAACACTTTGGATGAAAGGTTTCATGGTAGTGGTTCAACTTTATCGTGAACTCTCTTATTGCACCAGTGTTTAAAAGCATGTGAAGTGTTACCTCTTGAATCCCACAGACTCTAGTTATGCTGGCCATGATCTCTCCTGGCTCAATTAAAAGAAAAAATCCTTTGCCTTGCCTTTCAAAGGCACTTACTAAGAATGGGCTTCTCAAGCTGTATCTAATACTCTTGGCATCAGGTGTATGTGGTTCCATGAGGCTCTAAGTCCTAAGTGACTGCCTTCAGTCCATCTCAGATCAAGTGTGAGGCATTTAACCCACATACACTTTTAGACCTGGTGCACGCGAACTCGAGTAGTGGAGCCTTATTGCATTCTGACATTAGAGAAAATGGAGAGATTTCTCTGCACTCAGTTCAACAGCTATGATTTGACATATTTGAAGGGGCAAAGGTAAGGGCTGTTCAATTTTGACCTGAGTTTTTCTGTTCCTGAAAGCTTTTATCTAATACTAGTTAGTGCCTTGAGGCACTTAGGAAATATTAAAAAAAATTTTCTTTGATGAAAAAAGTTGTTTTTCCATAATTTTCATTATATAGACCTTTAGCAAAGGAGATTTCCCCCCTTATGTACTTCTTATGACAGACAAAATCTATCTCAACAGAGATAAAATACTGACAAGTGGAAGAATAATTTTAAAGTTATAGGACTACTATAGCATTCACAAGAACCTTGAGTAATTACCATGAACCCTGACCTTCAGGTTGAATTTACAAGCCGTTGGCAGTGAGATGGGATGTTTTCCTTCAGCTTCAAACAAATAAAACCTATTGCATCACAGGTAAGTTTTCATATCTATGCCATATTGACTTCGGCTCTCATGTCTTTACACAGTTCATCGGATCCCCACTGTTGAACTTACTGTGGTAGCTTGTTTAGTTTTATTTCAAAGAAGATCTGTGTGATCCAGTTTCTATTTCTTCATTGACCCGCTTTCATCACTGCCCATACCTACCCTATTCCACTAGGTGGCATTCTCACCTATGAGACTTCTGCAGCTGTGCACACTTGAGGAAGTGGCCCAGCTGTGGTCTGGATTGTGCTTTTCCTGAGAGGGTGAAACACTTCTGGGTTGCTGGTATTCATGTCCCTCTAAGCCAGGCACCAGGAAGCTTGCATACCTACCTGCCTCTCAAAGTCTCGTGCGGGGCAGTAGGGTAGACACAGAGGCAAGTTTTGAGTTAAACTACAGGCTGGGGTCTCCAGGAGCTCAGTCTGGTGGTAGGGGGCATAAAAGCTGGAGCAGAAGGTCATGTCAGGGTAGAGAACGCTGCTGATTTAAGGCTCTAAAGGTTTAGAGATCCATGACCTAGATATGTGGGGCTGTTGGAGTAGGGTCAGGGGCTCTCTGGCATGTAGCAAGGGGAGAGACTAGCATTTCTGTGTTATTTCCCTGGAAGTGCCCCCAGAGTTTAGCCCATGAGACCAGGGGAGGAAAGCAGTGGCCATGAGTGCTCCCTCCCATCCCAGGAGCTGCCAGGCTCTTCACAGGCTCAGAGACAGAGGAGACAATGTGCCCGCACTGCTCCAGCACCACTAAGTAGAAATACTTACAGCTTTCTCATCTTGCTTTGCTCTTATTTTTCATATTTTGAAAATTAAAAAAACAAAGTCATACCCACAAAAGTAACCATCCCTCATTTCCTACGAACAAGAATTAACCATTCTTAATCTCTTAATATATTGCTTTCCAGATTTTTTTGTTTATGCTTTTAAAAAATTACACAGACAACATATTGCCTGTTTTCTCATTTGTTTTGATCTATATTCTTCCCATTCATACTGGACTAATTCTTGAATGCATTCACCACATGCTCTGACATAAATGCCACACAGCACAATGGCAACAGAGAAAACTATTTTGTTTTTCTACATTTTCTCTTTCCTTGCTCCTCAAATACAAATTCATTTTTTTGAGAGCTTAAAAGTATATTGTAGAAAATGTGTGAAATGCCAGAAAATGAAAATAAATAAACCACCTGTGGTCCCACTGCTTGGAGAGAACCATAGTGGATGTTCATTTTGGTATATTTCCCTCCAGTCTTTTTTTATATATTTTTTAAAAATTAGCTTCATATTATATTTACTATTTTATATCTGCATTTTCACTTAATTTTCTACATCTTTATATGTTCTTCTACCTCAGGATTTTTTTTTATTAAATCATAGCTGTTTACATTAATGCAATCATGGAGTACAATGTGCTGCTTTTATATACATATCCCCTCCCCTCCCTCTCCTCTTTCCCTTTCTTTTTGGGCTATAGATGGGTTATAGCTTTCATAAGAAAGCTATAAATTGGTTTCATTGTAGGGCTGAGTATATTGGATAATTTTTCTTCCATTCTTGAGATACTTTGCTAAGAAGAATATGTTCCAGCTCCATCCATGTAAACACGAAAGAGGTAAAGTCTCCATATTTCTTTAAGGCTGCATAATATTCCATGGTGTACATATACCACAATTTATTAATCCATTCATGGGTCTTCTTCCATGACTTAGCAATTGTGAATTGGGCTGCAATAAACATTCTGGTACAAATATCTTTGTTATGAAGTGATTTTTGGTTTTCCGGATATATACCTAGTAGAGGAATCGAAGGATGGGATGGCAGTTCTATTTTTAGATCCCTTAGTGTTCTCCAAACATCTTTCCAAAAGGAACGTATTGGTTTGCATTCCCACCAGCAGTGCAGACGTGTTCCCCTTTCTCCACATCCACACCAACATTTCTGGTTTTGGGATTTTGTGATATGGGCTAATCTTACTGGGGTTAGATGATATCTCAAAGTGGTTTTGATTTGCACTTCTCTGATGATTAAGGATGATGAGCATTTTTTCATGCATCTGTAGGCCATGCACCTGTCTTCTTTAGAGAAATTTCTCTTCAAGTCCTTGCCCAGCCTGAGATGGGATCACTTGTTCTTCTCTTGCTTTTATGTTTGAGTTCTCTGTGGATTCTGGTTATTAAACCTTTGTTGGAGACATAACCTGCAAATATCTTCTCCCATCGGAAGGGAGTCTGCTTGCTTTACTTACTTTACTTACTTTTGGCTGTACAGAAGCTTTTTAGTTTGATTGGATCCCAGTAATGTATTTTTGGTGTTGCTTCAATTGCCCTGGGGGGTCTTCCTTATAAATATTCTTTCAGGCTGATTTCTTCTAGTATTTTTAGATAGTTTCATGTCTTAAGTTTAAATCTTTAATCCAGTGAGAGTCTTAGTTAATGGTGAAAGATGTGGGTCCAGTTTCAGTCTTCTACAGGTCGCCAACCAGTTCACCAGCACCATTTGTTAAATAGGGAATCTTTTCCCCACTGAATGTTTTTAATTGGCTTATCAAAGATCAAATAAGTAAGTAGCTGGATTCATCTCTTGGTTCTCTATTCTGTTCCATACATCTACCTCTCTGTTTTTGTGCCAGTACAATGCTGTTTTGATCACTATCGATTTATAGTATAGTCTGAGGTCTGGTAGCGTGATTCCTCCTGCTTTGTTTTTATTTCTGAGTGATGTCTTGGCTATTTGACTACCTCAGGATTTTTAATAGTGCCTAGTATTCCATTCTGTAGTCATAGCTATGTCATACATTATAATTGCTATTACTAGACATTTACTTCATTTTCTTTTTTTACTGTTACAGTAATATGTGTTCTTGTACATAAATCTTTACACGAGTGTCTGATTGCAAGAATAAATGTCTAGCAGCAGAACTTCTTAAAGAGTACAAACATTACAAGATGCTCTTTCATTGTACTTTTTTCTTTAGCAAAATGATACATATTTATTATACAACGTAGAAAACACAGCTATACAAAAAGGAGGGCATAAAAGTCATCCTCATTTCTTCTCACTCTGAAGTAACCACTATTAACATTTCATTATAATCAATCGGTCTTCTTTTCTCTGTACTCTACAGACTTTTTTTTTTTTTGCAGTTTTTGGCTGGGGCTGGGTTTTAACCCGCCACCTCCAGCATATGGGACTGGTGCCCTACTCCTTTGGGCCACAGGCACCGCCCTACTCTACAGACTTTTTACTTAATGTGTCCTGAATATCCTTTGAAGTTTATTATTCTTTAACACCTTCACTGGTTGCATGGTGTTTCATTGTATGAAAGTATCACAATTTATTTGGCCAATCTGCTACTGTTGGATATTTCAGTTATTTCCTGTTGTTCTCTACTGTAAAAAATACAGAGATGAGTATTCTGTGGCTGTCATTGCAAAAGTCCTTGATTGTTTCCTTTGAATAAATTCCTAGATGGCACTTGTTAGTTCTACCTGTATGAACATTTTTAAGGCTTTTGGTAGATATTGCCAAGTGGGCCTGTAACAATTCTCCTCTCAGAGGCAAAGTATAGGTATGCTTTGATATTACTGAATATTTTGGCACTTTGACTACAAAAAATTGTCATCTTATTGCAAAATTTACATTTATTTAATTACCAGTAAAGCTGAATTTTTTTTCTTTTATTTTCTGTTTTGCCCAATGTTCTGTTCTGGTGTAAGTTTTTTCCTATTTTCTTAAGAAATTTTTAAATGAATTTAAATGTTAATTCCTTGTCATTTGTGCAGTTTTTCTCCTTCAACTGATTGTTGTGATGAACTATATGTCTAGATTTCTTAATACTAAATTACATTCCTGGAATAACTTCTCCCTGCTTATGGTATCTTGCTGGATTTGGTTTGCTGGCATTTCATTTAGGAGTTTTGCATCTATATTTGTAAGTGACATTCGTCTTTAGTTTTCTTTCTGTGTGTCTTTATGTGTGTGTTGATTAGGTTTTGTGGTCAGGATAACTTTAGTTTTGTAAAATGAATAGGCTCATTTCCTTCTAAAACTGGGAAACACTTTTAGAGCATGAAAATTATTTGTTCCTTGTAAATTAAAAAGAACTTTCTCATAAAACTGTCTCGGCACTGTAATAATCACTGGAGGCAGTGTTTTTTAGCAGCATATTTTTTCCATGTTTTCTACTTCTTTGTGATTCTAGTTTCCTAATTTTCCTAGAAAATTGTCTATTCATTGAGACTTTAAAATTCGTTAGTATTTTTACAGCTTTACTGTGATATGATATATGTACATGTATCATACAAGTCACCCACTTAAGTGATTTTTAGTATATTCACAGAGCTCTACAACCATCATCACAACCACCACGATAAATTTTTTTTAACATTTTTAACCTCCCCAGAAAGAAACACCATACCCTTCATCAATCACCCTTTACGTTCCCTTAATTCCTCCTAGCTCTAGATAACAACTAATCCACTTTACATCTCCATAGATTTGCCTATTATGGACTTTTCATATAAATGGAATCATATGATATGTGGTCTTTTATGGCTGCCTTCTTTTACTTAGTGTGATGTTTTCAGGGTTCATCCATGTTGTAGCATACATGAGTACTTTCTCTCTTTTTTAAAGTTTTGTTTTTAATTAATAGACTATTTCTAGAGCAGTTTTAAGTTTGTAGAATAGCCCCCCCCCATTCCTGACCATAATTTTTTCCACAAACATCTTGCTTTGGTGTGTTACAATTGATGGACCAATATTGATATATCATAATTAACTTAAGTCCATGGCTTACATTAGGGTTCCCTGTTTGAGTTGTACAATTCTATGGGCTTTGACAATGTCTAATGCCATGCATCCACCATTAGAGAATCATACAATTTAATTTTGATGGATTGGTAAAGCAGGATTCTTTTTCGGGAACTCTTTCCCTCCTCCTCCGCAAACCCTAGCAACAGTTGACCTGTTAATTGTCCCCATAGTTTTGCTTTTCCCAGAATGTTATGTAATTGGAATCATACAGTATGTAGTGTTCTTAGACAGACTTCTCTTACTAAGCAATCTGCATATAAACTTCCTCCATGTCTTTCTGTGGCTTACTTCTCTTTGAACCTGAATAATATTCCATTGTGTGGATGTACCATAGTTTCTTTGTTTATTCACCTTTTGAAGAACATCTTGGTTGCTTCCAGTTTGGGACATTTAAGGTTAAATCTGCTATAAACATTTTTGTGGGCACACAAGTTTTCAACTGATTTAAGTAAAATACATACTAGGTTGCATGTAAGATTATGTTTAGCTTTAATTTTTTTTAATTTTAGATTAATATGAGGGTACAGATGATTAGGTTTACATTGTTTGTGTTTGTTAGGTAAAGTTCCAGTTGTAGTTGAGCCCTTTACCCAGGGTTATGCTGTATACACTTACATAGTGCACATTAGGTCAGAGCTTACCAATTATGTTTAGTTTTTAAGAAACTACCAAACCATCTTCCAAAGTGGCTGTAACATTTGCATTACCACCAATAGTAAAAGAAAATTCTTGTTACTACACACCCTTTACAGAATTTGGTGTTGTAAGCTGTTTGGATTTTTATCTTTCTAATAGGTGTATAGTGGTATTTCATTGTTGGTTTAATTCATAATTCCCTAATGACATATGATGTTGAGCAGCTTATTATGGGCATATGTATAGCTTCTTTTATGTGGTATTTGTTTAGATATTTTTCCACATTTTTTGAATTAGGATGTTTTGCTTTTGTTGAGAATTAAGAGTTCTTTCCATATGTTATATACAAGTCTTTTATTAGATATGTGTTTTGAAAATGTTTCTCTGATTCTTTGGATTCCCTTTTTATTCTCTTAACAGTCCCTTTCACAGAGCATAATTAAAAAAAATAATAGCATCCAATTCCTTTTTATGGCTAGTTTATATTCCATCATATGGATATGCCACATTTTGTTTATCCATCATCACTTGATAGACACTTGGTTTGCTTTCTTTTGGTTACTATACATAATGCTGTTATGAACATTTATGGGTAAGTTTTTGTTTGAAATACATTTTCATTTCTCTTGTGTGGAATTCCTAAGCCATAGAATTACTGAATCATATGTTAACTCAGTTTTTAACCCTGAGAAACTGCCAAGCTTTCCCAAAGTGGTAGCAACACTTTATATTCCCACTAGCAATGAAGGAGGGTCCCATTTTCTTTAGATCCTCACCAAGGCTTGTTATTGTATTTTTTATTGTGTTCTTATTTATATTTGCCTAATGACTCATGAGCATATTTTTATGTGCTCATTGGCCCTTTGTATATCTTCTTTCCCTCTTCACTTTTGATATTCTCCTCTAT
Source organism: Nycticebus coucang (assembly GCF_027406575.1). Lineage (NCBI taxonomy): Eukaryota > Metazoa > Chordata > Mammalia > Primates > Lorisidae > Nycticebus > Nycticebus coucang. The sequence continues at coordinate 180,827,423 of NC_069804.1, forward strand.
GGAAATTCCATGGATTCCACTAAGACCCTTCGTGCAGATTATTTTCAAACTAAGTTATTTTATAACTTCAAACTCTGACCTTTCTCCTGAAATTGTTTCATTTTTCCATCTGCTTCCTAAGAATTAATGCCCTGATTTCATTTCAGAATCAGTGTATCCCAACTGAAGCTCAACATCTTTCCTTCCTATTTATTCTTCCTTTGTGTTCCCCTATTTCTGTTAATTATGCCACTGTTCTAATCATCCAAACTTTAAACTTAGTGTAATATCTGGATGTAAGAGGAATGGAATAGGGAAGAGTCCATTTACTGCCAAGTTCTATGCTACTTCCACAATATTGTGTATCTGTTTTTTCTTTAATCTTTATTCTCTCCTTTTTGACCTCTGTCTTCTTCTGACTCTGTTGATCCCTTACTCTTCTGGTTCTTTTACATCTGCTCATTCTATCTTAGATTATTTATCTGCTCTATAAATGATCTACCTTATTCTTGACCATTTTCTTTTGCAATCAATGTATACCTTCTTTCTTTATTATTTTTATGTAATCCCAACATTTGAACTGTCACTCGCACACTTATAACTTTCAAATATATACTTCTAGCCCTGTAATAATCTGAGATCTCCGGAGACATCTATCCAACTATCTGTAGGTTGTACTGGATAGATGGACATTAATAGCTTAGATGTCCAAACTAAACTATTCCCACCCCAGATGCCCCCCAAATCACTCCTCTTCTCATTTTTCCACCCAATGGCAACACTATCCATCTTCACTTCTCAGAACAGAAATCTGGCCATCATTCCTCCTGTCTTCCTCTCCCCCAAAGCCAAATTATTCACCAAGTTGATTTTGTCCTACAACTTTATTTAATCACCTGCCATCATTATCCACATGCTATTTCTTTATCCAAGCCTTTATCATATCTCATTTAGACTATTTCAGTGATCTTCAATCTTGTCTTCCTGTCTGTAGTCTCTTACCATGTCCCGACAGCCCCCTTCATGCAACCCACTGACATAAAGTAATTTTCCGAACCAAAAGTTTATTCATGCCATTTTACTGCAAAAAAACAATTAAAAAAAAAAGAGTACAAATAACAACAACAAAATAAAAACAGAAAACTATTTAGTCTCCTTTGTGCTTACTTTTCCAAAGGGTAAAGTTTAAGCTCCTTATCCTAGCATATTGAACAGCTTCCTGCCTACTTCTTAAGCTTCATCTCTCATCACTCCAACAGCCATACTTTATCTCGGGCTCCAGCAATATTCTTCTGTGTCTTTTAACATGTTCCCTCTTCTTGAACTCCTCTTTCTGCCTTGTCTGCTTAGTGAACCACCATTTGTCCTTCAGAACACTATCTTGGTGTCCTTTTCTGGTGCAAAGATTTTTCTGAAGCTTCTAGGCACAACGAACTATGTTCAGATTTTTTTTAATTTTGTACAATGTCATATTGCAACTCTTTTGTTTATGTGTCTTTCTTCCCTATGAGCCTGTGAACTCTACAAGGACAGACTGTGGCTGAGTTTTACTGAGTAAATGTTCAGTAAATATTTATTGAATTAATGATTCTGATGTCCCATGGGTTGAATTGTGATTTTTGAAGTCTATGGGGCATTGAGTGTGGAAATAAAATATTAACACAAGTTTCATCTCTTTTCTCTCCTAATCAAAGAATTCTAAGCCTTGAGATTTCTTGGAGGTAGGCATGATCACCTGGCTGAAATCCAAAGGGGATGGCTGATAAGAACCTGCTTCAGTCAACATGGATTTACATACATACTTTCTGGGAGCTCTCTACATAAAGGAAATGCTTCCAGCCCCTCTTTGCCTGGGTCTTGGCATAACTTCTGATATCTCTCTTGCTTTAGGATTGCTTCTGGGCCAGTGAGAGATCAGATTCCTATAGGGAGTTGGACAGAATAACGTTCCTTTGTTCCATTCCTAGATGCCTGCAGGGATTGGGATTCTGAGAAGCAATCTATGGGCTAGAACTTACTCTAAGAAGATGAGCAACTCTATGGCCAAGTAGGATCCTAGAAAAGACTCAAGAACCTCTAGTCATTGGACTTTGGTGAGTTTATGATCCCATCTGGGCCTATAGGATATAAGTACTCAGGGATAGCAGTATAGTTTAGGAGAGAATAGCCAGAGCTACTCTAGCCTCAAATTCCTCAGGGCCAGCAAATCAATTTGGTTTCCATCAGCCCCGTGGGACTGATCTTCAAGACTGCTTGTCACCCCTGAGGGTGACCTCTCCAGGAAAATCTCACAGACCCAGTGCTCACTCAAGTAGGCAGATTTCCAGAAGACCTGGATGAGTCTTATGAGTCTTAAGAAGTAAAGTTGTTGAGTCCAGTTAGGCCTGCTCCACCAGGTTCCACACTCTTTACCATGGAAGCCTGAGCACAGCTTAGGGCAGAAGTCAGTGGGGAGAAGGATTGGGGCTCAGTGACCTTTCTTCAGTGGTGCTTATTGTGAAGCCTGTGTACTTAGGAAATTGACACTGCCCCTGCCAAAATGGGTATTTGCTGTTATGCTTTCCTAAATTGAACTTCCAATCTTAGTTAGGGAATGCAGATCCTGTTGAGCTAAATGGCTTTCTTACTCTTACACCTTAGTGAGCCTAATGGAGACTAAAGTGTAGTACACTTAGATTTTTTTATTTTTATTTTTTTATTATTAAATCATAGCTGTGTACATTAATGCAATCATGGGGCAACATACACTGGTTTTATAGACCATTTGACACATTTCATCACACTCGTTAACGTAGCCTTCCTGGCATTTTCTTAGTTATTGTGTTAAGACATATATCTTCTCCATTTACTAAGTTTCACATATACCCTTGTAAGATGCACCACAGGTGTAATCCCACCAATCACCCTCCCTCCGCCCATCCTCCCCTCTCCCTGCACTCCCTCTCCCCCTTCCCCCTATTCTTAGGTTATAACTGGGTTATAGTTTTCATGTGAAAACCATAAATTAGTTTCATAGTAGGGCTGAGTACATAGGATACTTTTTCTTCCATTCTTGAGATACTTTACTAAGAAGAATATGTTCCAGCTCCATCCATGTAAACATGAAAGAGGCAAAGTCTCCAATCTTTCTTTAAGGCTGCATAATATTCCATGGTGTACATATACCAGAATTTATGAATCCATTCATGGGTTGATGGGCACTTGGGCTTTTTCCATGACTTAGCAAATATGAATTGGGCTACAATGAACATTCTGGTACAACTATCTTTGTTATAATGTGATTTTTGGTCTTCTGGGTATATACCTAGTAGAGGAATTATAGAATTGAATGGCAGATCTATTTTTAGCTCTCTAAGTGTTCTCCAAACATCTTTCCAAAAGGAATGTATTAATTTGCATTCCCACCAGCAGTGTAGAAGTCTTCCCTTTTCTCCACATCCACGCCAACATCTCTGGTCTTGGGATTTTGTGATACGGGCTAATCTTACTAGAGTTAGATGATATCTCAAAGTAGTTTTGATTTGCATTTCTCTGATGATTAAAGATGATGAGCATTTTTTCATATGTCTGTAGGCCGTGCGCCTGTCTTCTTCAGAGAAGTTCCTCTTCAAGTCCCTTGCCCAACCTGCAAAGGGATCACTTGTTCTTTTCTTGCTTATACTTTGAGTTCTCTGTGGATTCTGGTTATTAAACCTTTGTCAGAGACATGACCTGCAAACATCTTCTCCCATTCTGAGGGCTGTTTGCTTGCTTGACTTACTGTGTTCTTGGCTGTGCAGAAGCTTTTTAGTTTGATCAGGTCCCAGTAGTGTATTCTGGAAGCTGCTTCAATTGTCCTGGGGGTCCTCCTCATAAAATACTTGCCCAGACCGATTTCTTCAAGGGTTTTCCCAGCACTCTCTTCTAGTATTTTTATATTTTCATGTCTTAAGTTTAAATCTTTAATCCAGTGAGAGACTATCTTAGTTAATGATGAAAGATGTGGGTCCAGTTTCAGTCTTCTACAGGTTGCCAGCCAGTTCACCCAGCACCATTTGTTAAATAGGGAATCTTTTCCCCACTGGAAGTTTTTAATTGGCTTGTCAAAGATCAAATAACGGTAAGTATCTGGGTTCATCTCTTGGTTCTCTATTCTATTCCATACATCTACTTCTCTGTTTTTGTGCCAGTACCATGCTGTTTTGATCACTATCAATTTGTAGTATAGTCTGAGGTCCGGTAGCGTGATTCCTCCTGCTTTGTTTTTATTTCTGAGTAATGTCTTGGCTATTCAAGGTTTTTTATGATGCCATATAAAATGAAGTATTATTTTTTCAAGATCTTTAAAGTATGACAGTAGAGCTTTGATAGGGATTGCATTAAAATTGTATATTGCTTTGGGTGTTAAGGACATTTTAACAATGTTGATTCTTCCCAGCCATAAGCATGGTATGTTTTTCCATTTGTTAACATTTTTAGCTATTTCTTTTCTTCGAGTTTCATAGTTCTCTTTATAGAGATCTTTCACGTCCTTTCTTAGATAAACTCCCAAATATTTCATCTTCTTTGGCACTATTGTGAATGGAATAGAGTCCTTAACTGTTTTTAGAGCTTGACTATTGTTGGTATATATAAAGGCTACCAATTTATGAATGTTGATTTTGTAACCTGAGATGCTTCTGTATTCCTTGATCACTTCTAAGAGTTTTGTAGTAGAATCCCTGGTGTTTTCCAGATATACAATCATATCATCTGCGAAGAGCAAAAGTTTGATCTCTTCTGACCCTATATGAATACCCTTGATCTCCATTTCTTCCCTAATTGCAATGTATAAAACTTCCATTACAATGTTAAAGAGCAGTGGAGACAATGGGCAGCCTTGTCTGGTTCCTGATCTGAGTGGAAATGATTTCAATTTAACTCCATTCAATATGACATTGGCTGTGGGTTTGCTGTAGATGGCCTCTATCAGTTTAAGAAATGTTCCTTCTATACCCATTTTCTTAAGTGTTCTGATCATGAAGAGATGCTGGATATTATCAAAAGCTTTTACTGCATCAATTGAGAGAATCATATGGTCTTTGTTTTTTAATTTGTTTATGTGCTGAATTATACTTATAGATTTATGGGTATTGAACGAGCCTTGAGACCCTGGGATAAAACCGACTTGGTCATGATGTATAATTTGTTTGACGTGTGTTGCTGCATTCTGTTTGTTAGGATCTTGTTGAATATTTTTGCATCTATATTCATTAGTGATATTGGTCTATAATTTTCTTTTCTTGTTGGGTCTTTTCCTGGTTTGGGGATCAGGGTGATGTTTGCTTCATAGAATGTGTTTGGTAGTCTTCCTTCTTTTTCTACATTTTTGAACAGGTTGAGTAATATATGTACTAGTTTCTCTTTAAAGGTTTGGTAGAATTCTGATGTGAAGCCATCTGGTCCCAGGCTTTTCTTGTTAGGGAGATTTTGTATGGTTGATGCTATTTCAGAACTTGATATGGGCCTGTTCAACATTTCCACTTGATTCTGGCTGAGTCTTGGAAGGTGAAGTGCTTCCAAGTATTGGTCAATTTCCTTCAGATTTTCATATTTCTGAGAATAAAGTTTCTTGTAATATTCATTAAGGATTTTTTGAATTTCTGAGGCGTCTCTTGTTATTTCGTCTCTGTTTCTGATTGATGAGATTAGAGATTTTACTCTTTTTTTCTTGGTTAGGTTAGCCAAAGGTTTGTCTACTTTATTGACCTTTTCAAAAAACCAACTTTTTGATTTATTGATCTGTTGTATAATTCTTTTGTTTTCAATTTCATTTAATTCTGCTCTAATTTTGGTTATTTCTTTTATTCTACTGCATTTGGGGTTGGAATGTTCTTCCTTTTCCAGTTGCTTGAGATGTCCCATTAAGTTGTTAACTTCCTTTCTTTCCGTTCTCTTGAGGAAGGCTTGCAGTTCTATAAATTTCCCTCTTAGGACTGCCTTTGCTTTATCCCAGAGGTTCTGATACTTGATGTCTTCATTTTTGTTTTGTTCCAAAAATTTAGCAATTTCCTTCTTAATCTCATGTCTGACCCAGCTATCATTTAGCGTAAGGTTATTTGACTTCCATGTTTTTGTATGAGTATGCAGATTCCTGTTGTTACTGAGTTCAACTTTTATTCCATGGTGGTCCAAGAAGATGCAAGGAATAATTTCTATTCCTTTAATTTTACTGAGGTTAGACTTGTGACCAAACATGTGATTAATTTTGGAGTATGTTCTGTGGGCTGATGAGAAGTATGTGTATTCAGTTTTGTTGGGATGAAATGTTCTGTAGATGTCTGCTAAATCCAAATGTTGGATGGTTAGGTTTAAATCTAAAATTTCTTTCCTCAGCTTCTTATTAGAGGATCCATCCAACACTGCCAAAGGAGTGTTGAAATCTCCGACTATTATGGAGCTGGAGGAAATCAAGTTGCTCATGTCTGTTAGAGTTTCTCTTATAAATTGAGGGGCCTTCTGGTTGGGTGCATAGATATTAATAATTGAAATCTCATCATATTGAGTATTACCCTTAACAAATATGAAGTGACTATTCTTATCCTTTCTTACTTTTGTTGGTTTAAAACCTATTGTGTCTGCAAATAGAATTGCAACACCTGCTTTTTTATGATTACCATTTTCCTGAAATATGGACAGCCATCCTTTCACCCTGAGCCTATATTTATCTTTTAAAGCAATTTGTGACCCTTGTATGAAGCAAATATCTGGCCTGAGTTTTTGTATCCAGTCAGCTAACCTGTGCATATTTAGAGGACAGTTTAAGCCGTTCACATTAATGGAGAATATTGATAAGTCTGGTAAAATTTTGGGTATCGGGTTTTTTGAAAGTCCAGTGGACATTTTTAATCCTTTCGCCACTGTGGAAGTTGGTATTTGATCAAAAGTTTCAGAGTGAGTTTACTTTTGTGGTAGAGGATTGGGCTGGTCATTATGGAGGATAGGTCTCAGAATATGCTGAAGAGCTGGTTTGGTTATGGCAAATTTCTTCAATATATGAATGTCATTAAAGTATTTAATTTCTCCATCATAAATGAATCTCAGGTTAGGTGGATACAGGATCCAGGGTTGAAATTTATTTTGGTTTAGGAGATTAAAAGTTGATGACCACCCTCTTCTGGCTTGAAAAGTTTCAGCAGAGAGATCTGCAGTCATTCTAATATTCTTCCCTTTGTAGGTAATGGATTTCTTGCATCTGGCTGCTTTCAGAATTTTCTCCTTCATATTAACTTTAGTGAAGTTAATTATGATATGCCTGGGGGATGTCTTATTCTGATTGAGTCATGTCGGGGTTCTGAAACTCCTATCTGAATTTCAGAATCTCTTGGCATGTCTGGAAAATTCTCTTTTATCATTTCATGGAGAAGGGCCTCTGTGCCTCGCGAGGCCACTTCATCACTTCTTGGGATTCCAATGAGGCGGATATTAGCATTCTTCGAATTATCCCAGAGCTCTCTGAGAGAATGATCCTTTTTTGCTCTCCATTTCTCTTTCTCTTTGAGAGTTTGGGAGCATTTAAAAGCTTTGTCTTCAATGTCAGAAATCCTTTCTTCTGCTTGCTCCACTCTGTTACTTAGGGGTTCTATTGTATTTTTCAGATCTTTGATTGCTGCAAATTCTTGCTTCAGTGTGTCAAAATCTTTGGTGGTTTTGTCTTTAAACTCGTTAAATTCTTGAGACAACTTTTGTATTTCTCCTCAAATTTCTAATTCTGACTTTTGAATTGCTCCTCGAATTTCTAATTCCAAATTTTCCTCCATTTTATTAATCTTGTTTGCAATCCAAATTCTGAATTCGATTTCTGATATCTTGGCCAGCTGTTTATGAATGGGATCTTCAGTTACATTTGCCATATCTTTCTTTGGGGGGTTGATCTATTCTCCTTATTCATTTTACCAGAGTTTTTCCGCTGATTCCATGCCATGATTATTTTACACCATTTGATTTTTCCCCTGGAGCTTTGTCGAGGGCCTGTACAGTGCTATGTCCTGAGAAACTGGGGACCTGTTTGGTATGGTGGGGCTAATTGGTTCTGTCTTGTTTTCACGTAGTCTCTGTCCAACTCTAGTGAAACAGTTACTCTGGGTTGAAGCTCAGCTGTATAGAAATACCAGCTGTTAAGTCCCCCCTCCCCCCACGGGCAACAATTGGAAAAGGAAAATCATACCTTTCTACCACCACACACCCAGGGCACCACTTTGAATAGTCCTCAGGTGATTGGCTCAGTTCAAAATGTCCAAATCAATTATCTCAGTCAGCACCTGTCTCAGGTGGGAGAGTTTAAAAGGTCTCTGGCAACTGGATCACAGGGGTCTTGTGACAACTCAGATATGACTTTCTCCATTGCTTCGTGAAGTCAGGAGGACCCATCCAGCAAATAGATTAGTCTGGGAAGGTTGATGTCTCCTTCCCCACGTTGCACCTCTGTCATACCCAGTCACTGATAGCCCTGCAGGGCTGTGACCCAGTTGCCTCTAGTGAACAGATACTCCAGGGGTTTGCACCTGCCTGAACCACAAGGAAATGTATATCTGCTCAGCCAGACCGCTGCACTCTGTCTCTATCTAGCAGGGGGAGGTGAGGCCTGACAACCTCAGGCACTTAATGGAGTCTGGGGGAGGGTGTTCACGCGGTTCCAGCCCCACCCCTGATTGATGTTACTGACAGAACAGAACAACTTTGCAGGAATTCGTTTCTGTCCCTGCTAAATTCCCCTGCAGAAGAGAAGCTGTTTTGAGTTCCCAGAGCCTGTGCCTCAGGCCCTGTCTTCGCTCCTACAGGTTTGTATTTGGTTAGCTGTCAGTTCTAGCCTCCTGCCTTCCTTTGTCTATAGGCTGATGATCCCCTGAGGGCCAGGTGTGTCTTGGGCTCAGTAAAGCGGTCCTCTGTGTCAGCCCCACCCTAGGAATTTCCTGGCCTTGCGTGTGTGTTTTCTAGTCTCCGCCCTCCACCCAGGCTGGTACTGCCTCAGGCAAACCCTTTACTCATGGGGCTGTCCCAGATCTGTTCTGCAGTGGTTGCCACCTGAGAAGATGCCCAGCCTCCTCTGGTTGCCCAGGGAGACAGGGGGTTTGGCTTTGGAATATCCGGGAGTGAACCCTATTGTTGCCAGAAATGGCTACTGCTCTGCACCTCGGGGCACTGCCGTTCCAGTGTCATTCACTCTCAGCCGACCGTCCTTTCCTCACTTCCATGCCGCAGAATCAGCACTGACAAGCTGCAGTCTAGGCCCTGTCCACACCCCTCGAGAAATCACCCAAGAATCTGGACTCCTGGGTGACAGGCCTCCATACCTCAGAGTGAGAGTGGAGGGGAGTACTGGGAGCTCATAATTGTAGGTAGAGAATATATACAGTTTTATGCCTAGCAGGAGAATGCCATGGCACCCTAGTAGGGGAGGTAGGTCCAGTTTTTAGAGGGTCTCTCTCGTGGAGTGTAGTGGGAGGACCTTTGAACTCTGCTCATTTGTTTGTGGGGCACTCCGAGCCATTCTCATGGGGGAGGGGAGTCCCATCCACTTGGTGATGGATTTTGTACCTTTTGTTTATATCCTTGGGGTTGCAGCTCGCCTCAGCGGGGTTGATGTGTGTTCTTCAACCTTCTCTCTTGGTGCAGCTCTAATCCACCAGGTTACTTGCTAAATTTCTGTCCTTCTGTCTCCCTTCTGGACGGGAGCCTCTGTGGAATGCTGGCTTCAGTCAGCCATCTTGTCTTTGCCCCCCAGTATACTTAGATTTTATGAAATAAAATTATTGTTTCTTATTGTGAGACTAAGTGGAAGCTAAAAATGCAGAAACACCTTTGACAGTTTACAAAAGCCCTCATGTATATTCATAGATTCATTCAGTCTGTACACAAGGTAATGCCTGTCCCTTAGGAGATATTCACATGTTTGGTGTATAAATGAATGTGGGGAATTATTGTGCCTGTTTTCCAGATTTGGAAACTGAGTCCAAGGCACATTAACCAAGTTTCCCACAGTTCAAATATATAGTTAATTAAGTGTGGAGTCTACACTTGAAATCAGGCTTATTTCAGGTAAACTTTTACTATTCACCTATTAAGTGAATGGAACTTTCCAGTGATGAATAAACATGTTCCTTGGTTTTGATAGTTTATAGGCTTATCATGGACTCAGACATACAAGCAAATAATTTCAACATAACATGCTAAGTGTCATGATAGAGAATTTTTTGTGGTGCAATGGGGTTATAGAGGAATGGTACCTAATCTATCCTGACAAAGTCACAAGAGGAGTTTTGAAGAAGTGACACCTCAATTGAGTTTTGAAGGTTCTATAGAGGTTTTCCAGGGGCCAAGAGAACATTCAGTGCTCAGAGGTCAGCTCTCCTTGGGGCACAGAGTTGCAAGCCAGCATAGTATATTTATAGGATTGTGGAGTATTCCTTGCTAAGGAGAAAGTGGCAGAAATTATAGCTGGAGATATAGAAAGGATTCAGATCATTGGACACCATTAGTTCCTATGCATTGCTAAATTATTCAGATCATCTGGGGAACTTAGAAATTTTCTTGATTATCTAGGTTTGAGAATCATATCTGGAGGCAGAGACCATTGAAAGATTTGTAGCAGAGGAGAGACATAGATTGCCATAGTGGATCACTGTAGTAGCAATCTACGTGTTTGAAGGTAGATTTGAGAGATGGTAGTAGAGGAAGAGAGGCCATTTAAGAGGCCACTGAATTTGTCTAAGTGAGATATGGTGGACTGAACAAGGTAGTAGCAGTTAGGCGGGAGAAGAAGAGGCAGCAAGATTTTCACATAGTGAAATTCTTATGATGTTGGGAGAGTTGGTGAGAGAGAGAAGTGTTTAGGAAAATTCTTCAGGTTTTTGGCATGGTTGTTTGTGTAGAGGGTGGTGATTATGGCTAAGATCAAGAATGGAGGATAGAGATAGAATGGAGAACTATGGATAAATTAATTTTGGAACTTGCTAAACTCGAGGTACTGTGACACTTCTAGGTGAGAGAATGGCTATTTTTTCTGGAACTCAGGATAATTGTCTGGGCTGGAAATAGGAATCTGGGGCCCTCTGTATGGGGTGGTTTAAACCACATGAACATCAGAGATCTCTCAGGGAGGGTGTATAGAGAGTGTGTCATCAGTTATTCCTTCCCTTCAAGTACTGTTCTACTAGAGAAGCTGAAGCAGCTTTTCTTTTCTTTTCTTTTTTTTTTTTAAGTGCAAGTAAAGTGAGACAGGGTAATGTTAATGGCATAAAAAATGGAATTAGAAAACCTGAGTTCAAGCCTTGCTAATGCTACTTCACAACTGCAGCCCAGAGAAATTCTTCAGCCTCTCTCAGCCTTCAGGTCTTCATCTATAAGACAAAGGTAGTAGAAATAATCTGCCTCCTAGGGTTATTGAACCAGTCCAGTGAGAACACGTATGTGAAAAGTGCTGTGTAAAGAGCCATAGAAACATTAGGGAGTTTCCCCCTAGAAAATTGAACCAAATATATAAGAATTACAGTGAGGCAGAGTTGGCCCAATATCAGGAACAACTGTCTAATGCTTCGAATGTAAAATAACGGGAAGAGCTTTGGGACATGGGGACCTCTGAGGCTCTGGAGGCCTTTAAGCAGAAGCTGGGGTGCTAGCTAGGCATATGCTGAGGGTTTTGTTGCCAGGGGTTGGGCTGCCCTGAATGACCTCTGAGTTTTCTTTCATAGCTCAGATATTGTTTGAGTTACTAGACCACTTCTCTACCTGTTTTCTGAAACTTTTTACACTAGTTAGAGTTTTATTAATTATAAAAGTTAAGTACAGATGCATGGTTGTTCTTCTTTAAATCTCTTAAAACACTGGGAATTTTGGATCCTAAATGGACATTTCATTCATAGACCCCTAATAACAGGGAAAACTGCTTCAGGTCTCAGTGCATCAGGCACTGACAGACACTTTGTGATGCTCTTTGACGATCCATTGGGGCTGATATTTAGGCAGATTATGTAGTGCAGTTAGGTCAATCTAAAACAGATGGATGGGAGGGATGGACATTTTGCTGTTGTAACAATACCAAACTAGAGATTACTTTAAAATATTCCATTTCTCTTACTTTCAAGCAGAAATGATATTACAAAAAGCTAACAAAATATTGCCAAGCAGAGGTCTTGATTGAGTATGTTTCGTTGAATAGCTAAAAATTATTTGTAATCAGCACACTAATTATTTATATGCAAATGAATATTAGCTTAGGACGAGTTTTTTTCTGAACTAGGTTAAACATGCCCTAAGAGCTCATGTTTATACTCTTAATTTACTCAGAAATCTGTTGTTGCTGTTTTTCTGATAGAGGACAGGTAAAATATCCCAGCCTATGATTGAATTATCACAAATTTTGAAATGGTCTGAATTGAATTATACTTTTCTGTACTTACTGCTAATCACTGATATTAACACCCATTTGCTAAACAAAGCCTAATTTACCTGATAACTTTCTCCACACAGAGATTATTTCTCTAAATGAAAGATCTCTACTCATGTCATATGATGAAGAATTCTCTTTCTGCTTATCGAGGTAACTTTCTGGCTCTTTATGATTATCGAAGTAACTTTCCGGCGTTTTAAAAACATCACTAAAACAATTGTTCCAAATAATACTAATTTCATACCTATAAAATATTCTGCTAGAAAAAAATTGCTATAAACCATGCAGAGATGAACAATTTTGGAAAGCCAAGAGTATAAGGAAATAGATTCAGTTCTAATTGTGAGTGGAACTTAATTCATCTTCCTGATGTTTCAGCAGGCCCTTCAAGATCTTTTTAAGGCCCTTGGTCAGCTTTTGATAATTTTTTCTCCATTGCCCTGTAGCTGTGACAGGGGTTGGTTGATAAAACTTCTAGTTAGTATTTTGAAAAGATAAAAGTGTTTAAATACTCTTGCTCTGGCCATCTTACTCCCCGCCCCTGTTCCTCATTTATAGGAACTGGTGGACTGAGAGAGAAGGAATACTCTGGGTGTGGTGTCCTGGATCTTGAATCCTGGCATGACAGGGCAGTGGGGCAGAAGATTTAAGGATAGGAACTATGGAGGGATGGAAGTTGGGAGGGAGAAAGAAAGAGTACCAATCTATCAATGAGCCAAAGGTAGAAAGAAGCCAAAGAGCATTAGCTCTTAAGCTAAATCACAGGCCATTGGGTCACGGTTAGGGGTAATAAATACAAGGAACAATGGGGACATAGTCCAATTCTAAGCCAGCCAGACACTGCTTGGGCCATGCTGTGTGACCTCTTTGGGGGCCTCTCAGTCTCTTTCTTTCTTTTTCTTTTTCTTTTTTTTTTTTTTTATTAAATCATAGCTGTGTACATTGATATGATCATGGGGCATCATACACTTCACAGACCGTTTGACACACTTTCATCACACTGGTTAACATAGCCTTTCTGGCATTCTCTCAATCTCTTTCTTAATGTGGCACATTGTAAAGCTTTGGAGTCTGACCCCAGAGAGAGACTGGGTAGCTCAATAAGTTTTGCGGTATTTGTTCTCTCACAACCCATGGAACTCTCTTCATACCAGTTCTCTACAACTCACTGGACATTTTCTAGCAATTCCACTTTTTTGGGGGGATAATGTAGTGTATTAGAAAGAGCCCTGTCTGGGAGTTTGGGGAGCAGATGCTTGGATTTTAGGCAGTGCTCTACCAGTAATTGGCCATGAAACCTTAGGCAGTTTATCTAAACTTTTAGGGTTTCAGTTTCCCCATATATAAACTGAGGATTGAGGAGGCACAGATGCATCCTACATCCATGAGTTGTGAGTTCTAAAGCACTGAAAAGAATTCTGTGGCCTTTGGCATTCGTCCTGTTTGGCTTGAGAAAAATAAATACACCTTACACACTACAGTTAAACTGAACCCATGAAAACCCTAAGAGTCAGAATCAAAGAATAAATAGTCATATCCTTTCTCCAGCTTGGGACAGTCAACTTTTTAGCATTTGTGGAAATGACAACAATTAGCATTGAATAGTTGTGCTCCTCGGCCTCTGCAGATGCATTAGCTTACGTACCAGTATTAAAGTAGAAGTCCACTGTGTTCCAGGGACTCTGATTGGACTGATAGACCCCTAATGACACACACATCACCAGCAAGCTGGAGAACTTTTGTCCTTAGCCAAAATTACACAAGGCTCGTTCTCTGAGAGCTGCAATAAGATTGAGTGCCTCTTCTGAACAGCCCACCCTGTTGGTCCTGCCAGTGTGGGACAAAAGACATAAGGGCTATCAGTGGACTTTAAAATGTTAATTTTAAAAATAGCCCTTAATTATAAAAAATAGCCTTAATTATAGCTTACAACAGGTCGGCCATGCATTTCTGAATAGTTTAACAAACAAGGGAATCCGTGAAGAGTAGACATGTGCTGGTGGGTTCATTTGCATGCTGTCCCACACTCAAATTGTACTACTGCAACACCACAGTTTTCAGCCAAATTACAAGCATGACAAATTAACACAATTCATTAATTTCTTTTTCAATTGTACTACCGCCAGGAGTATTTCTGTCTTTTGGCCTTTTTGATGTAGAAACTTCATCTTAAAAGCAGAAAGACTTTAATATAGCTAAATCTATACTATAACAAAGCTTGTTTTATTTTCTTTACTCAGCTGGTTAAGATTTTTACATTAATTATTCAACCAAGGCATCTTAAACATCCTAGTTAAAATACACACTGCTGGCCAGGAATTGTTCAACCTCCAGCACACTTTTGTTTGTCTGTAAGGAAATAAATGCTTAGAACAGTAAATGCATAAACTCAGTCTGTCCATGTAGTGAGGTCAACAGTATGTGGTGAACGTACAAGGGATAGGGGACTCATTATTATTGAGACTCAGGTAAGTGATTTCTTAGGCATTTTAGCTGTCATGCTGTGGAATAATTGTAAACCCACCAGGAAGGAATTGCCAAACACAGCCTACTTATTTTTTCCCCAATGGCTATATAGAATTTTTTTCTGTCCTGTAGTTTGTGCCAAGTCTCTATTTAATCATTAAAAGGAATGTTATTTTAAGTATTGCTTCCTCAATAACAGTGCTTCACTGAAACCCTGCAGAATGGTGACTTTGCCCAGAGTGCAGCTTCAATGTGCTGACATGATTTAAGACAATGAAAGTTATTAGTATCAGAATGCAGAAATCTGTAGCAATTGTATTTAAAGTTTTGCTTAAGTTTAATATTACCTCTGACTAATATAACCATCTGGATCCAGCCTCATCAGTGACAACATAAAATTGTTAAACACCACTTCATAAGCATCAAGTGCTTTGGCTTTGGTACAATTTTATGATCATGCCTTATTGTAGTACTTTATTAGTATCATTTAAATATCAGCAGTAGCAGCACCAAATATTCAAGGCATGATATGTGGAAACCAAGGTAGTGGGTCTTCAGGTTTGTAACTAAATTTTACCTGCATCTGGGTTGTCACATAATCTCTTCTCTTGTTCAGGAAAGCCTTTCAAATATTGATTGAAAGACTTTTTCAGAGAAGTCCCCCTTTCTCCCCTCAGGATTCTTGATCACCATTCCCATTTGTTTTCTTCATAGTATTTCTCCAAAAGTATACCCACATCTGTTTTTCTTTAAATTGTCTCCCCTGCTAGACTGTAAGTTATATGAGGGTAGAGACCAGACCTATTTTTTATTCATTATTTTTTAAAAAGATTATTTTTTAATTATAAATCGACAAGTTGTGGTTGTATGTATTTATGAAGTACAAAGTGATGTTGTGATTTATGAAGACAAAGTGGAATAATAATGTCAAGCTAATTAATATACCTATCACCTCAAATAGTCACCCATGTATCCATTTGCCTAGCAAATTAAGTGAAGACTCTGAATATTTTCTAGGTGACTATATGTACTTCGGTGAGTAAGTAAGGCAATGTGATGGAATTATAAAGAGACAGGGACCCTGTATGCTCAGGGCTTTCAAATTAATCTTGTTGCATTTGACCCTGTCTAGGCCCATGTGACTTTACATCAGTATACCCAAATGCTTGCTGGACATTTTCACCTGATGACCCCAGATGTCTCAATTACAACCTATTATTTATCATCAGCCTCTCAAATCTCTTTTTTCTCCTTAGTCATAACTTGGATAATGGCACCATCATGTAAGCCATCACCTAATTAAGCAGTTAGCATTTACTCTCCTCCTGCCTCCCCCTGAACTTCAGCAAGCAGGCCTGTCAGTATCTCCTTCTGAATGTCTCATGGATCTGTCTTTTCCTTTCTACTTCCATTGGTATGACCTTGGCTTAGGTCCTCTTCATAGATTTCTGTAGGTCCCATCTAGACTACTGTAAATGCTTCTTCCTCCTCCCTGCCTCCTTGATCTTATTCCCTAAAGACCACCTCCCTTCTCCCAAATGGGCAAATGTTATAATGCTATATTCTCTCTCTCTCTCTCTCTCTCTCGATCCAGAAGTCAGTAAGGGCTGAATGTGCAGAAGTAGCTGGAACCTTACTGAGTAAGAGAGAGTGAAAGATTGCAGACATATTATTTCCTCAAGATTAATTTCCTTTTTGTTTTCTGTTACGAATCCAACGGAATAAGTTATTAAAATGTTTTGAGCTTTTGAATGAAAGCACAGAACCATGCCAGCAGGAACAACATAAAGGTTTCCTTTATTTTCTTCTAGCATCTTTCTGTGATGGATGATGTGACTATGAAACTTCACTTAAATATGGAATCCCAAAATATCATAAAATCCCAGAGTGTCAGAGCTGGACAGAGGCTGTCTGGTTCCTATGTCTGAGGCTGAGAGAAGAGAAGGGCTTTATTTAACATCACAGAGTGAGTTAGCTTCAGAATTAGGACTCACACCCAGTTCTCTGTATTCCTCAAGTGATCACGAGGCTTCGTTTGGATGTATTATTAAAACATTTGCCAGCTCTGTGGCCCACCCCCCAGCCCACTGTGGCATGACTTCCTTCCTTCATCTCATCCTTCTTTGCTTCTCTTTCACCTGAGTGCTAATCAGTGCGATTAGAAAAAAAATCTGACTTTAATAAAATGACAGATGCTTCAGTGATGATTTTCAAATGAAGCACCAGGGATTTCTTATAACTGCTTTCATGGACTTTTGTATGTGTTACTCACTGGGGTTCCAAGTAAATAAGGCACAGGGCTACCATCACCTGTTTCAGCCAGGCAGCATGTTTTTATCTGTTTTATGTGAACTTATGCCACCACTGAATTTAAATTAGTGATGTGTGAATGTCCATGGAAGGGGGAAGTTGATATTGAAAATTGATGACATGTGTCATCGTGATAGGTCTTGAGGCAGTCTTCCAGTTTCTGGCATGGGACATACTGGTGGGAGGGATGTAGAGGCATGAGAATCAGAGACAAATAGTGCTCTTCACTTGACTGTTTTTGTTACCCAGAGATGGTTAGCATATATTTGATGCATCTCCTTGGCATGATAAAAGGCAAGGACTCCTCTAACGTTGGTGGCTTGGGGTAAGGGTGCAAAATACAGGCTGACTGCAAACTCATTCTTCTCTTCAGTCTTCAGTCTCTTACCTTACGGGGCTTTCCACACATGCCTGTAGCCACCATTATCTTTGAGGAATCTCAGCCCAGAACATCAGCATTACCCAAAAGCTTGTTAGTAGTCCAGACTCCCAGGCCTACTCTTGGCCTACTGGACAGGATCCAGGTTTTAATAAGAGGCTAGGGAATTGAAAAGCACTGCTATAGCCCACATGTTGAAGCTCTATCAGCACCGGGTGGAGGGGCAATGCCCTGTGGCCATTTCTCAGTCATCCCTCGGGCACAGAGTTTAATCCATCCTTAGGAAGACAGAACTAGGGAAAAGGATTGCACAGGCTTGAGGCAAAAGGATGAGAATGTCAAGGTCCTGGGTATGCTGAGAGTAGCCTAGAAGAGGGAAGCATGAACTTTGGGTTGTCAAATCCCATTGGATCTATACATTCCCTCCCCTATGGGGAGCAGTGTGGCTAAAGCAGGGCCAGAGTGAGGCTCTTTCAACTATGGGGACTGGGGCAGGGACATGGTTGTCACAGTCTAAGAGTGATACTGTTGAAAGGTATCCTAAATGTTTATGGGAATGGGGTTTAGGTAGAAGTTGTTCATGTCTCCTTGAGGTTCTGGATGGCTGTTAGTGGGAAGTTGTGGTGGTGGGACCATTACTGCTTTAAGCAGGAATCAACTTAAACTATTATAAGCAAACTCCTCTGTAGCTTGAGACACATTTTCTGACTTATTTGTAGAAGGCAGACAGGGAGGTACTTTCTGTAATGCCTAATAACAATCTGACTAGACCAGCTGTCAGCCTCCATAAGGAGACATGTCGATGTGGCTGTGGAGGACCTTGAAAAGCTTTCTCCAAACCTCAGATAGCAGCCATTTTCCTTGTCTGGTGTGGTTGGGGTGGGGTGGCTGTTGGAGGGGCAAAGTTAGTCATTTGGTGTCTACCACCACCTAGATGATGCTATGGTTGTGGGACAGAAACAACTCTGAAATTAAGTTGAATGAATTGCTGCCCCAGCTGCCACAGCTCAGCTTCTTCATCTATAAAATGGGTCTAAGAGTCCTTGTCCTATTTACTGGTAGAAATTTTGGGTAACTCTACTGAGATAGTGAATACTAGAGTCCCTTATAACTTGTCAAGAAGGACAAACCTGACAAAAGATGATCGTTCTGCCACTAGTTGTCCTTCCTTTGTGAGTGTGCCTTCACCTCCACTTGAGTTTTAGATTTACCCTGTCCTTTCCTTAGCATGGAACTTTTCATGTTGCAGTAACACACAAGGCTCTGTTCAAAGCCATCTCTGCCATCCTGCCTGGTGCCTCCCAGCCCCTTCCACACTGATACACTGCTGTGATTATTGTTTCAGAGTTCCATGGGTTTTGAGTTCCATGGGAGAGAGATTTTATATTGGCAAACATTTCTAAAGAGACAAATAATTGCCTCTGGAAAGAGACTTGTTTTCTCTTCCAAAAATTCATATTTGCTGGTTTAAATTGATGTGACTTTATTTTTTTGGCAAGAACTCTACAATATTCCACTGAGCAGTAATTATTCCTTTGGTGTTGCAGGAGTTTGCTGAGAGAAGAGAACTAAATCTAAGAGAGTGAATCCATCTGGTACATATGTTGAAGCTTTCTCTGAGACCACCAACACTGAAATGTTAATGCTAGATTTTTATCTAGTAGTATCATTTAGATATTGATATAATATGAACAAGTGTCCTGGGTTGCTAAACTAAAGGCTGAATTCCATTTCCTTACATGGCACTGGATGCCCTGCACAGTGGATTGATGACCTTCTTGGCAGAGAGCAATGTTAAGATAGAACTTACATTCCAGTCCTGCCACCTGATTGTCAGACTCTGGTTGTCCCATTCCCAATCAAGGGTAGATACTAAAGGCCAGTAGCTGGAAGAATCAGTGTCTCCCAGTACCTCCAAAGCACCAGTAACTAAGCTTAGAAGGACAGTAGAAGACCCACACACATACTAGTAGGTGACTAATTCTAGATAAGCCTGACACCTCCAGTATTAAGTATTCTCTCCCTAGAAAGAGCCCCTGGGCTCATGGAGGCTCACTAATATGTAGTCTTCCTTTTTACATCATGATGGGGTGAAGCTGGGATATGCTGCAGGACTCCACAGAAGGCTATCTTGCTTAGATGGTGCTCCAGCTACCAGCCTAGCCTTGCTAGGCCTTTGTCTGGGGTGCTGAACTCGGTCTCTCTACCTACCTGCCAACTATGGTCCAATCCAAATGAAACCTCTTGGAAATGTGGTGCTGCCACCTGCCTGATGATTAGTATTGCCACTGCATAAGGTCTTTCCTAAACAGATTGCCACCTGAAACAGCCAGTTTGCATTTGTCATGATTTTTTGATCTTTGCAACTTGGATGGCCAGTCAGTCCCCTTAAAGACAACTCCTGGGCCCTCCAAATTCTGACTCTGCTTTATCTGTGCTCATCATTTCTTTCTTTCTTTCTTTCTTTCTTTTTTTTTTTCTGCTCTTCATGCATTGAAGTTTTAGGATTCCCCGCTCTTGCTATAGAAGTTCTGCTACAATTGTGGGCAATAGCCTGTTTTATCCCACAGCCCAGTTACACCTTATTAGGAAATCGCGGACATGTTAGTGTTGACTTGGTGTTGAACCCAAAGTCCCTGTCTCCCGTCTCCAGAAAGTATTAGCTGAAGAAGCCACAAGGAGATTCATCAGTATTCTATGAAATAAAATGATGTGAGATACCAAATAGCTAACTGCCCAGATTTATTAGCAAAATCTGGCTGTTTTAGCTTTTGAAATTTTTTGTCTCTTCTCTGTAGTTCTGTATGAAATAGACTCTCCAGGGCAAGTTGTCACTGGGAGGAATTAGGAGCTGCCATATGTCATTGGTACATGGCCAAGGAAAAGCCAACAAAAGGATTACTACCATTTTCCCAAAAAGCTATTAAGGAAGGTTATTGATTATCTTCCAAATACCCTCCACCTTCATCATAAGATATTTTGATCATTAAAAAGACACTGTCATGTATCTTTTTAAAAATTGTTTTCTTAATATTCACTGTCCCCAGGTCCCTTTTTATTTTTATTTTTATTTTTTTTAGTTTGTTTTAGGGAGTTATCTCTCCAAGTTTTTATTTAAAAAAATGTTAAGTCTACAGAATAGTTGAGAGAGTGAAGAATAAACACTTTGTAAATTTGCTCTAACACATGTGCCCACACACACTCTCTCTTTTGATTTCTTTTTTTTTTTTTGAAACTTATGATGCCTCTTTATTTTTCTTATTTAATGTGTGCAACTCTATGAGTTTGAGGATAGTATATACAAAGTATATAGTATGAAACTATCAAGGTCATAGACATATTCATCATGTCCCAAAGTTTCCCCTACCTCCTTTATTATTATTAAATCATAGCTGTGTACATTAATGTGATCATGGAGCACCATACACTGGTTTTATAAACAATTTGACACATTTTCAAACATAGCCTTCCTGGCATTTTCTTTTCTTTTTTTTAATCATAGCTGTGTACATTAATGCGATCATGGGGCACCATACACTGGTTTATAGACCATTTGACACATTTTCATCACACTGGTTAACATAGCCTTCCTGGCATTTTCTTAGTTATTGCGTTAAGACATTTATATTCTACATTTACTAAGTTTCACATGTACACTTGTAAGATGCACCGTAGGTGTAATCCCACCAATCACCCTCCCTCTGCCCATCCTCACCCCTCCCTCCATCCCTCACCCCCTTCCCCATATTCTTAGGTTATACCTGGATTATAGCTTTCATATGAAAACCATAAATTAGTTCATAGTAGGGCTGAGTACATTGGATACTTTTTCTTCCATTCTTGAGATACTTTACTAAGAAGAATATGTTCCAGCTCCATCCATGTAAACATGAAAGAGGTAAAGTCTCTAATCTTTCTTTAAGGCTGCACAACATTCCATGGTATACATATACCACAATTTATTAATCCATTTGTGGATCGATGGGCACTTGGGCTTTTTTCATGACTTAGCAATTATGAATTGGGCTGCAGTAAATATTCTGGTACAAATATCTTTGTTATAATGTGATTTTTGGTCTTCTGGGTATACCTAGTAGAGGAATTATAGGATTGAATGGCAGATCTATTTTTAGTTCTCTAAGTGTTCTCCAAACATCTTTCCAAAAGGAATGTATTAATTTGCATTCCCACCAGCAGTGTAGAAGTCTTCCCTTTTCTCCACATCCACGCCAACATTTCTGGTCTTGGGATTTTGTGATTTGGGCTAATCTTACTGGAGTTAGATGGTATCTCAACGAAGTTTTGATTTGCATTTCTCTGACGATTAAAGATAATGAGCATTTTTTCTTTTTTTTTATTGTTGGGGATTCATTGAGGGTACGATAAGCCTGGTTAAAATGATGAGCATTTTTTCATATGTCTGTAGGCCATACACCTGTCTTCTTCAGAGAATTTTCTCTTCAAGTCCCTTGCCCAACCTGCAATGGGATCACTTGTTCTTTTCTTGCTAATGCGTTTGAGTTCTCTGTGGATTCCGGTTATTAAACCTTTGTCGGAGACATAACCTGCAAATATCTTCTCCCATTCTGAGGGCTGTCTTCTTGCTTTATTTACTGTGTTCTTGGCTGTGCAGAAGCTTTTTAGTTTGATCAGGTCCCAGTAGTGTATTTTTGAAGCTGCTTCAATTGCCCGGGGGGTCCTCCTCCTAAAATACTAGCCCAGACCGATTACTTCAAGGGTTTTCCCAACACTCTCTTCTAGTATTTTTATAGTTTCATGTCTTAAGTTTAAATATTTAATCCAGTGAGAGTCTATCTTAGTTAATGGTGAAAGGTGTGGGTCCAGTTTCAGTCTTCTACAGGTTGCCAGCCAGTTCACCCAGCACCATTTGTTAAATAGGGAATCATTTCCCCACTGAATGTTTTTAATTGGCTTGTCAAAGATCAAATAATGGTAAGTAGCTGGATTCATCTCTTGGTTCTCTATTCTGTTCCGGACATCTACTTCTCTGTTTTTGTGCCAGTACCATGCTGTTTTGATCATTATCGATTTATAGTATAGGCTGAGGTCAGGCAGCGTGATTCCTCCTGCTTTGTTTTTATTTCTGAGTAATGTCTTGGCTATTTGAGGTTTTTTCTGATTCCATATAAAACGAAATATAATTTTTTCAAGATCTTTAAAATATGACAGTGGAGCTTTAATAGGGATTGCATTAAAATTGTATATTGCTTTGGGTAGTATGGACATTTTAACAATGTTGATTCTTCCCAGCCATAAGCATGGTATGTTTTTCCATTTGTTAACATTTTCAGCTATTTCTTTTCTTAGAGTTTCATAGTTCTCTTTATAGAGATCTTTCACGTCCTTTGTTAGATAAACTCCCAAGTATTTCATCTTCTTTGGCACTACTGTGAATGGAATAGAGTCCTTAACTGTTTCTTCAGCTTGACTATTATTGGTATATATAAAAGCTACCAATTTATAAATGTTGATTTTGTAACCTGAGATGCTTCTGTATTCCTTGATCACTTCTAAGAGTTTTGCAGTAGAATCCCTGGTGTTTTCCAGATATACGATCATATCATCTGCGAAGAGCGAAAGTTTGATCTCTTCTGACCCTATATGGATACCCTTGATGGCCTTTTCTTCCCTAATTGCGATGGCTAAAACTTCCATTACAATGTTAAAGAGCAGTGGAGACAATGGGCAGCTTTGTCTGGTTCCTGATCTGAGTGGAAATGATTTCAATTTAACTCCATTCAATATGATATTAGCTGTGGGTTTGCTGTAGATGGCCTCTATCAGTTTAAGAAATGTGCCTTCTATACCCATTTTCTTAAGTCTTCTGATCATGAAGGGATGCTGGATATTATCAAAAGCTTTTTCTGCATCAATTGAGAGAATCATATGGTTTTTGTGTTTTAATTTGTTTATGTGCTGAATTATACTTATAGATTTACGGGTATTGAACGAGCCTTGAGACCCTGGGATAAAACCGACTTGGTTTATGTTTGATGTGTTGCTGGATTCTGTTTGTTAGGATCTTGTTGAATATTTTTGCATCTATATTCATTAGTGATATTGGTCTATAATTTTCTTTTCTTGTTGGGTCTTTTCCTGGTTTGGGGATCAGGGTGATGTTTGCTTCATAGAACATGTTGGGTAGTCTTCCTTCTTTTTCTACATTTTGGAATAGGTTGAGTAATATAGGTACTAATTCCTCTTTAAAGGTTTGGTAGAATTCTGACGTGAAGCCATGTGGTCCCGGGCTTTTCTTGTTAGGGAGATTTTGTATGGTTGATGCTATTTCTGAACTTGATATGGGCCTGTTCAACATTTCCACTTGATTCTGGCTAAGTCTTGGAAGGTGACGTGCTTCCAAATATTGGTCAATTTCCTTCAGATTTTCATATTTATGAGAATAAAGTTCTTGTAATATTCATTAAAGATTTTTTGAATTTCTGAGGAGTCTGTTGTTATTTCGTCTCTGTCGTTTCTGATTGATGAAAGAGATTTTACTCTTTTTTTTTCCTGGTTATGTTAGCCAGAGGTTTATCTATTTTATTGACCTTTTCAAAAAACCAACTTTTTGATTTATTGATCTGTTGTATAGTTCTTTTGTTTTCAATTTCATTTAATTCTGCTCTAATTTTGGTTATTTCTTTTCTTCTACTGCGTTTGGGGTTGGAATGTTCTTCCTTTTCTAGTTGCTTGAGATGTCCCATTAAGTTGTTAACTTCATCTCTTTCTGTTCTTTTGAGGAAGGCTCGCAGTGCTATAAATTTCCCTCTCAGGACTGCCTTTGCAGTATCCCAGAGGTTCTGATAATTTGTGTCTTCATTGTCATTTTGTTCCAAAAATTTAGCAATTTCCTTCATAATCTCATCTCTGACCCAGCTATCATTCAGCATAAGGTTATTTGACTTCCATGTTTTTGTATGAGTGTGCAGATTCCTGTTGTTATTGAGTTCAACTTTTATTCCATGGTGGTCTGAGAAGATTCAAGGAATAATTTCTATTCCTTTAAATTTACTGAGGTTAGACTTGTGACCTAAGATGTGATTGATTTTGGAGTATGTTCCATGAGCTGATGAGAAGTATGTGTATTCAGTTTTGTCGGGATGAAATGTTCTGTAGATGTCTGCTAAATCCAAATGTTGGATGGTTAGGTTTAAATCTAAATTTTTTTTGCTTAGCTTCTTTTTGGAGGATCTATCCAACACTGCCAAAGGAGTGTTGAAATCTCTGACTATTATTGAGCTAGAGGAAATCAAGTTGCTCATGTCTGTTAGAGTTTCTCTTATAAATTGAGGCGCATTCTGGTTGGGTGCATAAATCAGGTCCCTTTTTAGAAGCAAAAAGTAATGTTTCTTTCTTTACTCATTGTATTTGTCCTTGCCCTTCTAGCAAACAGACTTTAATTGCTACCTTAGTTTACTTCAAGGTGTTTGAGTAGGCTGGACAAGTACAATTACATAAATAGTTATGATTTCTGTCAACCCTTTGTCCCTCCCTGCCTTACGTTTTTTCCTACCCCTAGAATTTGAGGTGCCATTTTTTCTTTTAGACTCCTAGACTTTTGGATAAAAATGGTGCCTAAAGGTACATGTCAACAGACTTTCTGGTAACATTTAAAGTATAGTGGCATTTTCTCTGCAGAGGAACCATCTCTTATCATATGTAGGTTATCCATAGCACACCTAATTTTAAAATGCTTAATGGCATCTATTATACTTAGGCCCTTTAACCAATTCATTGGGCACAAGGGATTAGGTAGCATTTACTGCCCTGTGGGTGTAGTGAATGTTGGTATTTGGTGTTTTAATGGGCTCCTGCATCATCCTTGGTGGGGCTTTCCTCTTTTCGTGTTGATGGACCAACTATGTTTTGTTTCCTCTTGTCTATATTTGTTTCAATACATTAACCATCACAGACCCATTAATGAAGAACAGTTGACTATGTTCTCCTGCCACATTTCTGATTCCTCAGTTCCATGTTGAGGAATAGAATCCTACCTACAGCAGAGCCATTTTCTCCAGGCTCAGAACACATGGAGGGCTGAGGACTATACAGTGCACTTTTTGTTTCAGAGTTTGAAGACTTCTGTGGGCTCCTGAAGATTTCTGGCCACACTACAGTAGTGTTGTAAGAAATAAGGCTATATTTTTTAAAAGATGGATGCTAAGATCAAATCAGTTTAGTTTGTTCTTTGGCTTTTAATTTTTTTTTTTTTTTTTTTTACTTTTTGATTCTTTAGCCCATATACAGGGTTTGTAGGCCTTGACATTGGGCATTTGAAACATAATGTGGAGTGGTATGGTTTTAGTTCACGCATCAGTTACTTTAAGAAATCGGCAAATGTTTTGTGGGGCCTTTTAAAGATTTATTTAACATGTGATAGTAAGTGCCTCTTATGAGCCAGGTGTGATGCTGGATGCCACAGACACACAGGTGAAAAAGACACAAATTGTCTGCTTTCAGGTTGTCTCACAGGTTAGTGGGAGAGAGAGAGACACATAAATAGCTAACTTTAATGCCCTAGAGAGCTGGAGAGAAACCTCTGTGTCAGGACACTGGTACAAACAGATGTTGAAAGCAGGTACATACATGGTTTGTTCAGGGGATCACAAGTGATGTAGTGATGTGGATGCTGGCAAGAAGCAACTAGAGACAAGATTGGAAGGTAGATTTAGGTGAGACTTTCAGAAGTAAAGATTTTTAGCTTTCAGAAGATTATGTTGGTACCCCTTGAACTCAAGATGTTGAGTACAAGTTAACAATTTTGTTGATATTCTTAGAAATTTTGTTGGGTCCAGGAGAAGGTAAAAGAAAAGGCTGTTGAATTTAAAATAGTGACTCTCTGCCCTAGTGTCAATGTGAGTCACAGGTTAGAGAATCTAGCTCAGTGTGAGGCTGCAGCTCTGCGTCAGCCTGAGATGAATGTGATATATCTTTAGCTTAGGGAAAGGAGATAAGACTTGGTTTTCTGAGGAAAGGTTGGGAAGGCAGGGTAATAGAATTGTGTAGTGTTAAAGCTGCTTCTCAGTAAGAAATTTGTAGTTCAGAGTGGCGCGTGTAGCTCAAGTGGCCTAAGGTGCTAGCGACATACACCAGAGCTGGTGGGTTTGAATCTGGCCTGGGCCTGTCAAACAATGACAACTACAACAACAAAATAGACGGGGGTTGTAGTGGATGCCTATAATCCCAGCTACTTGGGAGGCTGAGGCAAGACAATCGCTTAAGCACAGGAGTTGGAGGTTGCTGTGAGTGTGACACCACGGCACTCTACCCAGGGTGATAGCTTGAGGATCTGTCTCAAAAAAAAAAAAAAAGAAAGAAAGAAATTTGTAGTTCAATTATTGTCTTGAAATATTTTGATTTCCCAAGGACATACATAAATTCATATTTAAAAGTAAGTATCAGCATCCCAGTGCTAGGTATATATCCAAAAGAAAGGAAAAAAAATATATCAAAAAGATATCTGCACTCCCATGTTTACTACAGTACTACTCACAATAGCAAAGGTTAGGAATGAGCCTGAGTGTCTGTCAACAGATGAACGGATGAAGAAAATGTGGTACACAATGAAACATTGTTCAGCCATAAAAAGAATGAACTTTTGCATCAACTTGGATGGAACCGGAGAACATTATGTTAAGTGAAATAAGCCAAGCACAGAAAGACAAATCTCACATGTTCTTGTTCATGTGGGAACTAAACATTAAAACAATTGATCTAATGGAGACAGAGAGTAGAATGATGCTTACCAGAGACTGGGAAGGGGAGTGGAGAGGGGGAATAAAGTGAGGATGGTTAATAAGTATAAAAATATAGATGGATTGAATGAATAATATTTGATAATATAACAAAGTAACTATAGCCAGAAGTAACTTAGAGTATACCTTAAATTAACTAAAAGAGTAGAATTGGAATGTTCCTAACGAAGAAATTTTAAATGCTTGAGGTGGTGGATACCCCAATTATCATGATTTGATTAATGCACATTGTCTATCTATATCAAACCATCGCATGTCCCCTATGAAATTAATTTTAGAAAAGTAAGCATGGACAACTTGCATCTAATTCAGATATAAAGAACCAATTTTGTTTACCTATATGATTCCACTTCACAAGCAGCCATGATCAAATGTTGATGAGACTTGTAAGAGCAGGCAAAGGTCAAGCCATTTAGGAACACATTAGGCATGATAGGAGCTATTGGCTACAGTATACCCTCATCCAGGCATACATGCATGTCATTACCCTCTGTTCCATAGCCACAAGCACTATCCTTATCCCCCACCCACCATCTTCCAAATAGGTGCCATGGTTCCAGTAAGGAGCATGCTTGGATTGATGTGCTGGTCCACATGGAAACACAGCTTTCCCTAGAGGTCCTCTTTGCTGATGTTTCGGCTTCACCTTGAGCCGGCATTCATGTTGCTTCACATCTACCCTGTTTCCCCGAAAATAAGACATCCTCCGAAAATAAGACCTACTTACAGGAAAGATAAGACGTCCCCTGAAAATAAGACCTAGCGCATCTTTGGGAGCACACCTTAAAATAAGACACTGTCTTATTTTCAGGGAAATAGGCTATGTTACTTTCCTATAAGATGCATGGGTCCTTCCTAGACTGCTCTTCCACATTTGTTATTGGAGTGTGGGAGGTATTGCTCTTTCAGAGAAGTACAACACAAAATTCCTCCAAACATGAGTAGAGGAACTGTCTACAGAAGAAAAATCTCTGGAAGGAGGTGTCAAGGTCCACTTGGGCATGTGTCCTATTGTGATAGAGCTGCTCCTAAGGAGTCTTTTTCTCCTCAGCTCTTGAAGAAATGTATGTTTTCTTAGAATTAATGTGATTTTTAAAAGCATAATACAGTCTGCAAATCCTTCTCATAGACTGGTTCTGAGTATCCCTGATTACTTAATATGAAAACTTTATTCATTCATTTGTACAGTTTCTGTCATTGTTGCTTTTGGAATTATGATCCTGGAGTTAAAAATTATACAAAATATCTAGTGTTAGTATTTAATCTAAAAGTCTGTCTTAAAGGTCAGGGGATAATTGAGTTGAGTTACTCTGTTTATAACAATGAAGGCAAAACAAAACAAAACAAAACAAACAAACAAATAAAAAAAACAATGAAGGCCACAACCTAGTTTCTCCATTAGGAATGCTGAGCATTGGCAAGGAAATTCATACTAAAATCCTGCTGCTGTTAGTCTCTTGCTCCTTATACTGGATCACCACTAGATATACATATATAGATAATAGTTTTAAATTATTTTTACCAATCTAGTAGTATGAATAATTTTGTTTTTTAAATCAGGCTTATAACAACATCAACACTAAATACATTCAGACCAAGACTCTCCCCTAATCTAACTCCTTTGGAGAAATCTCTTCTTAACTCTTTTAGTTGTTGTTTCTGGTATTTACTTTTGTATTTTATGTAATATGTTTATACTGTTATTGCTTTACTCATTATTTTAGAAGTTGACTTGTGATGATAGATAAGAATCTAGCTTCCTCATAGCCTCTATCAGTTAGGCTTGGCTAGTTTATGCTGCATAACAAATCCCTTGTAATTGCCAGTGGACTTTACGTAACAAAAGTGTATTTCCTGCTCTTGTTGCGTTCAGTATAGGTGGTCTGGGAGCCTCTGGCTTGCACTGGTCACTGAAGGACCCAGACCCGTGGAGGCTCAATCTCAACACCTGATTCTATGATCTCTGAAACAGGGGCAAATAATGGGATAGTTGCACACTAACTCTCAGAGCTTCTGCCCAAATTTGATACAAATCAGTTTCACTCACATTTTATTGGTCAAAACAAGTCACTTAGCTATACTTAATCTGAAAAGATGCTGGAAGTACCATGTATGCTTGGGAAGAGATGCCTTGGAGTATTTGTGACCAACCTTAATGTCTGCCACATAGCCCCTCCATTTTCCCCTCCCTCATTGCCCCAATGTAAGTAAATCACATATACATATTTTAAATTGGTATTCAATATTTAGATTAGGGCATTTCTATTATTGAATATTTTATTTTTCCTGGACTCTTCCAGTCTCCTGCTTCAGTCTTGGCTCTCAAGGCCTGCTGAATACTGGTCATTCTCCCTTAGTCAGTTTCTTGTGTTAGGGGCCCTACCTTTGTTGGTCCCATGTCTCCCTCATTTTTGACTTACTTGTTTGGCTGGAGCACATGCTCTCATAGCTTCCTCAGTAAATGTGTATGGGAAGTGTATGAGTTAGCTT
Source organism: Nycticebus coucang (assembly GCF_027406575.1). Taxonomy (NCBI): domain Eukaryota; kingdom Metazoa; phylum Chordata; class Mammalia; order Primates; family Lorisidae; genus Nycticebus; species Nycticebus coucang. The sequence continues at coordinate 180,857,229 of NC_069804.1, forward strand.
GTTGGTAGGTTATTCTATGATTGTAAATAATTCTAAAACTCCAAGGGTTTGTACCACAAGGTTTCTTTCTTACTCATATCCTAGACTCTTCCTGGGTCAGTAGCATCTCTATCCATGTCTTTTTAACTCTAAGACCAAGGCTGATGGATCAGCCCTTTTCTGGGAGACCTGATTTCTCACAGCACAGGAAAAAGTGCATTGACAGAACCAGTAATGACTCACAAGTCTTCCAGATAGAAGTGGCACACATCACTTCTATTCACATTTTTTTTTTGCAGTGTTTTTGGCTGGGGCCGGGTTTGAACCTGCCACCTCTGGTATATGGGGCCAGCACCCCACTCCTTGAGCCACAGGCGCTGTCCCCTGTTCACATTCCATTGGCAAAATCAAGCCTTATGGCCAAACCTGATGTCAATGAGCATGAAAGAATAATTCTTCTACAAAAAAAAAATATAATTTACCATAGGAAATATATAGCTATATTGCATATGAAATTATAGGTTGATTTTTTTCCCCAGAATTTTGAAAGCATTGTTCCATTATCTCTCGGTTTTCAGTGTTATTATTTAAATGTCTGATGCCAATCTGATTCCTTGTCCTATGTATAAAAGTAGTGTTTTTCTTTAGCTCTGAAACATTTTAGGATCTTCTTTTAATCCATAGTTTTCAGATGATTTATGATGGTGTGAGTTGGTGTAAATCTGTATGCATTCATTTTACTAATCCTTCTTTGGGAATTTTAAATGTGGAAATTTATGTCCTTATCTTCTGAGAAATTTTCTTATATTATTCCTTTGATACTTTTTCCCCCCTCTGTTTTTTTTTTTTTTTATCTTTTTCTCTCTTGGTCTTTATGTTCTACTTTTGGGGAGATTTCCTTATTTAAATCTTCCTACTTCCTTTTTGGCAATTGCATTATTATATGTTCAGTGTCCATAAATTTCCTGGATTTTGTGTCTTCCATTTTCATAATGTTGTATTTATGTTTATGAATAGACATTTTTATATGTTTCTGAGGATATTAATTATAGTTCTTTTGGAGACAGAGTCTCATTCTCTCGCCCTGAGTAGAGTGTTATTGTATCCTAGCTCACAGAAGCCTCAAACTCTTGGGCTCCAGCGATCTTCTTGCCTCAGCCTCCTGAGTACCTGGGTCTATAGGCGCCCACCACAATGCCCGGCTAGTTATTCTGTCTTTAGTAGAGACAGTCCCGCTCTTGCTCAGGCTGATCTTGAACTCCTGAGATCAAGCAATCTTCTTGTCTTGGCTTCCCAGAGTGTTAGGATTACAGGGGTGAGCCACTGTGCCTGACATAGTTATACTTTTTATTTTACATTTTTTTTGGTTCTTGTATCATTTCTGTTTTCTCTAGGTTGTATTTTCCAGTTTGTTTGATTTGGCTTCTCTCATGTTGGATGGAGGCTTTTCTCAAATGTCTTGTGATCCTTGACTGTTTATTCATATTTAAGAGAAGAGCCTTCAAAAGCTAACTGAAGTACTGGATGTGAAGGCAGAGTTTGTCAACTAGTGGGCTTCACTGTGGGCTAATCAGGCAGCAACTGACTGTAGGAGGACTTCCAGATGCTACCGTGTTTCCCCAAAACTAAAACATCCTCCGAAAATAAGACCTACTTACTGGTTTCCTTCTGGGTGAAATATAAGGCATCCCTCCAAAAATAAGGCCCCCCCAGGCTCTGTCTCAGAATGAAAATTAATTTACAGTAAACTGGTTGCTAGGGCCACCCTGACTGGCATCTAGCAACCAGTGACATTACGTGGAGTCCTGACATCACTGCTGTATGGAGGCAGAGCGGAGGTCTGAGTGAGTGGAGAGCGAGGGGCCGGAGAGAGGAGGAGACTTTCGCAGATGTGTGTAGAAGAACAGGAGGATCAGAGTGGACAGGACAGGCGAAGGTGGTGAGTGCTGGTCTGTCTCTGGTGACACTGCCTGATGCTCGCTGCTGCCCTCATGATGACTGAAGGTAGGATTCACAGTTTGTCTGGTTTGTGTTGACAACTACCGTACTACCGTACAGTATACAGGTAATAAATTTCTTTTATTTTCATTTAACAATAAATGTGTACTGTATTCTTCTTCATGGAAAAATAAGATATCCCCTGAAAATAAGACCTAGCACATGTTTGGGTGCAAAAATTAATATAAGACACTGTCTTATTTTCGGGGAAACAGGGTAGTATATGGAGGTCTTTCCTCGGGTGATCTTCTCTTATTCAAGGATAGAATCATCTAGTCTGTCTGCAGGTATTTTGGGATCAGTGCTAGGCTGGCTGGGTTCTTGCCATTCCATATGCAGACTTTCACCTAATTTTCTTTCATCCGCTTCACCCCACCGTCTACTACACCTGATGTTCCTGATGCTCTGAATATATTCAGATTCAGTGGGTTTACAGGGTACATCTCTTGTTTCCTGGGGGCAAAGGGAAAGGAGAAAATAGTTAACTATCCAGCTGCGTGAGGTAAAGTAGATGTGGGAGACTGATGTTCCATATAGACTCTCAATTCCTGTTTCCTGTGTCTTATCCCTAACTTCTGCAGTACCTGGTATTTCTAAGCCATAAGCCTTCCCAAAATGCCTTGGGGCAGCTAACTGGTTCACTTTTCATTGACATCTCCTCTACACACACTTGCATTCTTGCTTCCTCTACACTCCTTAAATCAATATGCATTCCTCCAACCACTTCCCAGATTCAAAACATTTGTTGACAATTCTCATGCACTGATGTCTCCTTTCCTATTCTCTTGGTCTGTGTAAACTCTGTCTATCTGTCTCTCTCTCCCCTTCCTTTCACCCCCCCCACCATTTTTAAAAATTTGTGTTATTTTAATTCCTTTAATGAGGCTTCAGGAGGGAGAGAGATAATCACATGTGGTCGATCTGCCATATTTAACCATAAGTCAAACTGTGAAAGAATTTTTAAAATATACTTTTCTTTACCTTATGCTGAGCTGAACATGGCCTTAAAATCTACCTCTGGTCTTCTAAATACAAATAGCATTATACTTGGATAGGTGACAAGCTTAAGTCAAAATTTTAAAGATAAAACTTTAATGGTGCTGGAAATTAAAATGTATTTAGCACTCCCTAATACTGGGCATGGTAAACGAATAAATGAGTGAATCAATGAAATGAAGGAAAGCTACCATCGTTACTGTTCTGAGTTTGTGACTCCAGCTCCACTCTCTACCCTTTTCTATCCTACTCTGTACCCCTGGAGACTGATTTTTATGGACTGCATCACTCAGGCTCCCTTGTCCTCTGGCTTCTAGTTGGCTTTGACAATGGAAGGTAATGGAAGTGGGGGAGGAGGAAAGGATGGGAGGGGTGGAGGGTTGGGAGGTCTGGGTATTTATTTCTCAAGCTGCCTTTCTGCCAGGTCGTATTTGGCAAGGGTCGTGTTCCTCTACCTTGTATCACACCTTCTGTTCTGGGTGCTGCCCTTCTCTGACAGCCACAGATGTGCCCAGCTTCTGGTAAACACTACTCTGTTTCTCACTGTAGGCCTGGGGATAGGAAGGTTTTCTTGCTGTTTCTGTCCCAGGACTACTGCACCATACCTTGTTGGTCCCCTTAACCTGGCCCACACCTTCAATTATACCTTTTTGAATGTGCTTTGTTTCCCATCAGGACCCTGATTAATACAAATGTTATAGCAGAGTTATCTCATTATCATCCATACATTTTTGAACAAAAATCGTGAAACAATTTATTTCTGCCTTTAGCAGAGTTTGCTGGAGTGAAGAAAGTCAGACTATGGTTTAAATTCAGACTCTTCTACCTTCTTATGGTGTGACCTTGAATATAATATTAAACCTCTTTAATCTCAGTTTCTTCATCTTAAGATGAGGATATATGATAGACACTGTTAGTTACCTGTTCAATAGCTATTCCCTTCTTCTTTGCTAAAAGGGTCCTGATTTCCAGTAGGATCCTGAACATCTAGTTGGCTGTTCTTATACTTGCAGCATGTGGTAGCATTACTAGTATTTACCTAACACGTGGTTCTTTCCTTCTGGGGACATGAAAGACTAACTTTCCAGGCCCTGTAGTTAGATGGGGCCACGTGATTAGATATGGTCAACAAACTGTAAAGAAAATGACCTGTGTCACTTCTGGGATGAAGCAGAGAAGAGCAAGTGTGTGATCTCCATGTGCTCTCTTACCCCTGCCAGGGCAGCTACCAGCAACCTCTATGGTGGAGCCTCCATCAGTTGGGAGTTTCTAAGTGACTGTTGGGAGTACAGACTCTCACCAACTTACAATGGACATGTAGCATGACTGAGAAGTAGACTATTGTTGTGTAAAGCCAGTGGGGGTTTTAGGTAAATTTGTCAGCTAATCTACAGCTAAAAGCATTCCTACAGTTATAGGATATTACCTCTTTTTTTTTTTTTTTTTTTTTTTTGAGATAGCACCTGACTGCTGCCCTAGGTAGAGGGCCTTGGCATCATAGCTAACAGCAACCTCAAACTCATGAGCTCAGGAGATCCTCTTGCCTCAGCTTCCTGAGTAGCTGGGACTGTAAGCACTTGCCACAACACCTAGCTAGTTTTTCTATTTTTAGTGGAGACAGGGTCTTGCTCTTACTCAGGCTGGTCTGGAACTCCTGAACTTAAGTGATCCTCCTACCTGGGCCTCCTAGAGTGTTAGGATTATAGGCGTGAGTCACTGTGCCCAGACAGATATCTTTTTTATAGAGTTGTATGAATCAGACTTCATGAATTCAATTCTTAGCTCTGTTATTGATTCACTTGTATGACTTTTGTCAAGTTACTGAATATTTTGTGCCTCGATTTCTTCATCTGTAGCTTTATAGTAACCTGCTTCCTCATAAGATCAATGTGAATATTGAAGACATTAATATACAGGAAGCACTTAGAACAGAGCCTGGCAGGCGGCAAATGCTATGCAGTGTTTACTTTCAGAGATCACATATCTCAGAGTGTCAAGTGAAGTGTCTGGTTCTCATCAACAACTTATTGCTTTATTATCTTTATTGCTATTTTAAGGATTAGATTGATCCTTGTAAAGTCTTCGCGCAGAGTGTACACTTAATATTATTTGCTGATTGTGATTTTGTACTTAATCTTGGATGCATGCCCTCATCTGTTAGTTATCATAGAGTGATACAAGCATTGCCCCCTAAGACTTCTTTCACAACATGAAAGGTGGTATGGGTTTCCAAGGAGGTTACAGTATAAAGAATACCTTGAAATAATAGCAAAGCTTTAATGAAACAGGGAAAGCACTAATCAACAGTGGTGCTAGACATAAGTTTGAAGGCAAAGATAACCACAGAGAAGGTGCACTATATAAGAAATTAGCCTTGGATAATGAATATTTGATTGTATTTGGAATTTAGAGCCCTTAAACATTATCTGCCCATGTTCTCCACTTTGCAGTTGAGAAAATTTAAGCCTAGAGGAGGGAAGGGGATGGCCTAGGACAGTTGTTCTCAACCTTCCTAATGCCGTGGCCCTTTAATACAGTTCCTGTGGGTTGCAGCCCACAGGTTGAGAACTGCAGGCCTAGGATAACACAGTAAGTTAATGGCATAAGCAGAACTAGAGTTCAGGTTTCTTTCTTTCTTTCTTTCTTTCTTTCTTTCTTTCTTTCTTTCTTTCTTTCTTTCTTTCTTTCTTTCTTCTTTCTTTCTTTCTTTCTTTCTTTCTTTCTTTCTTTCTTTCTTTCTGTCTTTCTTTCTTTCTTTCTTTCTTTCTTTCTTTCTTTCTTTCTTTCTTTCTTTCTTTCTTTCTTTCTTTCTTTCTTTCTTTCTTTCTTTCTTTCTTTCTTTCTTTCTTTCTTTCTTTCTTTCTTTCTTTCTTTCTTTCTTTCTTTCTTTCTTTCTTTCTTTCTTTCTTTCTTTCTTTCTTTCTTTCTTTCTTTCTTTCTTTCTTTCTTTCTTTCTTTCTTTCTTTCTTTCTTTCTTTCTTTCTTTCTTTCTTTCTTTCTTTCTTTCTTTCTTTCTTTCTTTCTTTCTTTCTTTCTTTCTTTCTTTCTTTCTTTCTTTCTTTCTTTCTTTCTTTCTTTCTTTCTTTCTTTCTTTCTTTCTTTCTTTCTTTCTTCTTTCTTTCTTTCTTTCTTTCTTTCTTTCTTTCTTTCTTTCTTTCTTTCTTTCTTTCTTTCTTTCTTTCTTCTTTCTTTCTGGCTCAGTCTTAAGTTTCCTTCTTTCTTTTCTTTCTTTCTTTCTTTCTTTCTTTCTTTCTTTCTTTCTTTCTTTCTTTCTTTCTTCTTCTTTCAGGCTCAGTCTTAAGTTTCCTTCTTTCTTTTCTTTCTTTCTTTCTTTCTTTCTTTCTTTCTTTCTTTCTTTCTTTCTTTCTTTCTTTCTTTCTTTCTTTCTGGCTGAGTCTTAAGTTGTCACCCTGGGTAGAGTGCCGTGGCGTCACAGCTCACAGCAACCTCAAGCTCTTGGCTTAAGTGATTTTCTTGCCTCAGCCTCCCAAGTAGCTGGGACTACAGGCACACACCACAATGCCCAGCTATTTTTTTTTTTATTGCAGTTGTCATTGTTGTTTTAGGTGGCCTGGGCCAGGTTTGAACCTACCAGCCTTGGTGTATGTGGCTGGAACCCTAAGCACTGAGCTACAGGTGCTGCCAATAGTTCAGGTTTCTTGACTCCAAGTTCACTTCATTTTGAAATGTGTCTGCATTTTGAATCTGTAAAACTATACAATGTTACCTTCCAGTACTTGGGTAAGAAAGCCATTGGCTTCTCATTTCAAAATTCTCAACAGATTAACATAAAGTCAAAGAGATGTGGTTTCAGAAGATCCAGAGGAATCCTGGTGAGCAGTGTAAGGTAGAAAAATATAGGTTTGATTTTTCACCATTTGTACCATTTGAAAATCAACACAAAGCAACCATAAAACCCTGTATTTGATGAGAAAATTAAAGAAAGTCTGCTTTTATGTTCTGTTTTTTCATTGACAGCTCATCATCCAGTTTTTTTGGTGCTGGTTTGCTCATGCCTTTGAATACGTCAAATGTAGCTTGATTTTCTCTTTCCTTGCTGCTTGTTCATTGGCTCTAAGACTGTCCTGTCCATTTCAAGTTTTGCATGGGATCACCATGGACTTTGCTTCATATCCAACTAGAGGAAGGCAGAAACGAAAGAGGCCTGCCAGTGTATTTCCTTTGTGTAAGTTTCCTTGGTTGCAAACACAGGAGCAGAGTTTCTATTGGGCATCTGATCTCCCCATTTTGAATTTTGCTGAGGGAGGTGGTTGAACTCTTTGAGGAAGTCTTAGTTTTCTGTGTCTCGGGAAATTACTGATAACATCAGGAGCCAGAAGGAGGTGAATAAAATGGAAAAGAAAATTCATAAGAATCATGCCAAGATTTAGATTTCCAACCCCACCCAATTCTTCACCAGCTCTTCTTTCAGCTACTACTTGATTCCCAGGAAGCAAAAAACAATAGGCTACTGATTGGACTTGGGTTTGAACTTCAGGAAATTAAAGATGAGGGAAGTAAAACATAGTGACATTTAGAATCAAAGTCCATATGCTTCCATTAGCAGGCATAGTCTGTGTTATACTTTAGAAAGTGAGTTACTCTTGTTCTGGAGCCAAACTTGGAACTCCATTCTTTTAGTAATTATTCTCTTATTCAAAGTTTCTTGCCATTGTAGAGTTAATCCCTTACAGGGAAGTACAAAGGTCTTATGGTGAAGAAAAGGAAAGCATGGTCAATATATCTAGACTTGGTTTATGTCATGAGAACCAGAAAAACCTGAGCTTTTGGGATAAAAAAACCAGCCACTGGGCAGCTGGACTTCATGGTAGGGAACATAGTGTAAAGACTCACTGTTCTTTTCTGACTGCCTGCAGAAGAATTTAAGTTAAATGTCTACTCTGGTGAGTTTACCAGAGTAGGTACCATGTGATTTAGAAAAGTCTACTCATTTATCTGAATTTGTCTCAACACATAAAAATTGTCACTTGTAAATCATGTTTATCTTTCTCTGCTAGCCATTTTCCTTATACTTTTCTCTAGCACTCATTCCTTCAGTCAATGAATTTGGACTGAAAGTTGACTATGTGCCAGATAGAATACCAGCACCATTGACATAATGGTGACTAAGACAATGTTTTGCTTATTTATTGCTGCACATAAACCATCTTCAAACTTAGTTGCACAATGTAACAACTATTTTACTTTATCTCATAATTCAGGAATTCAGGCAGGGGTCATTTAGATTATTCTTTTAATCAATACAGATCACTCAGGTGGTATTCAGCTGGCTGAGGGTCTGGTCCAAAGGGACCCCACAGTTTCACTCATATGTCTAGTGCCTTGGCAAGGATGGCTGCAAGGCTAGGCTCAGCTGACCCCATCAACTAGAGCATCTGCATTTGTCCTCACCAGCATGGCGGCCTCAGAGCAATTGGACTTCTTGTGTGGCAGCTCAGGGTTCCAAAAACCCTGAGCTTTTGTATTCTAGTGGCCCAGGCCAGAAAATACCTTGTCTTTTTTTTTTTTTTTTTTTTTGCAGTTTTTGGCCGGGGCCGGGTTTGAACCGACCACCTTCAGTATATGGGGCTGGCGCCCTAATCCTTTGAACCACAGGCGCCACCCAAAATACCTTGTCTTTTTATGACTCAACCTCTGAAGTCCCAGAATGTCACTTCCACTGCAATCTCCTAGGCAAGAAAGTCTCTGACAACCTACCCAGATTCAAGGGGAGGGAGATCCCACCTCTCAGTGAAAGAAATAGCAGAGACTCGGCAGACATAATTAACATACGACAGCCAGCCAGAGCTGCTGTATTGCCCCACTGGGGCAAGAAATAGACTGGCCAACAAACAATCCAGAGGCCTTGGTCACCTTGAAGAAGTGGCTGGAAAGCCTGTTGAGCAGTATAATGAATACCTTTTCATGATTGAGGCACTGAGAGCCTGGGATTATTCTCTTGTGCTCTCCTGGTGAGTTCTTGTGTCAACCTCCCATCTCCTGCTCAGCATTCCAAGTCACACAAGAAAACAACCAACACTGCTGACATATATATATGCACGATGTTCCTTCTTATATCCTATAAGCTCCCTCCATCATTCTGGTTTGTTAAAATTGAATTGTTTGATTAACTGAGGGGTTGCTAGGTGATTATTAATTATTTAAGCTAGTTCAGAGCTAGTAATTGGCGTTGCTGTTCAATCTACCAGAACTGTTCTCTTCTTTGCTTTACTAACTCCTGCTCATTCTTTAAATCCAGTAGGGGGTGGGGGAAATCTTTCTGGAAAAGTTTTTTTGACTACCCACATCCCAGTTACATTTAGTTGCCTTCCTCTGGACTCCCTTAATCTCCTTTCTCCCCATTTATCTCCAGCATTTCTACACTTTTCATATTTTATCATAATCCTGGATTTAATTGACTTACCAATGGCCTCTCCCAAGAGATACATTGTTGATTCAATAGACATGTCTGGAATGGGAATGTCAGATGTATATCAGGGTTTTTCTGAGGGGGCTACAGATACTGGGGTGATTCTTACCTATACAATTGCTCCCTACACACATGGATCTCCAGTCTGGTAGTGAAAGCAGATAATGGAAGAATAATACATTGAGTGCTCAAAAAGTGCTTAACTCTGATTCACATAGCCAATGATAGAGCATATGCCATCTTCTCTGTTGTTTCCATGGTGTCTGGGATATAATAGCACCTCAGTAAATGTTTATTACATGCATGAGTGAATGGTAATGGTACTTTAATTGAATATGTGGATGAAGGTATGTCAGGAGAAGGTATGTCAGGAAAGTGTCATTTCTCTTATTGTTAGAGCCCCCTTAAAATTTAGCTGGGCTGGGCCATGATGCTTTCCGTTAAGAAACAATGGAGACAGAGTCAGCATCTGGGCCCAGGTGATCCTTTTTGCTGCCATCCAGAATATACTAGCCTTTTATTATCCCTGGGTCTGTCTGATGTCTAGGGGCTGAAAGGTAGTGGCTCTCACAACCAAGTTCGATCTTCTCTACTATTAACTGTTGACTTCAGTTGATGAACCTGTTGATAGATGAATCTCAGTTTCCATTGCCTGCCTTGCCCTATCCTTTAGAATAATTTGTGGGAGCACTTGATTTGGATCCTGTGAGCTAGACCTATCCTAAGCAGGCACACTTTACCTTCTGCCATGTTCTGATGGACTTAATTGGCAGATACATTGATCCTTCCTGGTAGGCTCTCCTTACACTATCGGCTTTGCTTAAATATGATTTCTAGATCCCAAATTCTTAAAATAATAAAAAAGCATGATCTTTGAAATCAGATGCAATGGGCACTGAAGAGTCTCTTCCACTTGCTAACATTATCCCTCTGAGCCTAATCTTCTTATCTTTAAAAATGTGGATAATGATCAAGACCTTGTAGTTGTTTTAAGTGTACTGCTTACCATGTAATTGCTAAGAAAATGGTATTTTACTCATATTCCAAAACAGTGTATTGACGTTTGTATTTAAAGAAGGCATTATTGACTCCTTTATCTCCCGTACATCATTTACTTCAGAGAACTTTCCTAGATGGGGATGGTGGTTTGTTTCCACAGCAAACCTTGACCACATCATTATCAGAACTTCTGAACTCTGGTCATATGGCTACCTGGTTCCCTCACTTGGAGAATCCAGGCCCCATGACCTCTAACATAATATCTTCTTCATTGTAGCAGCAATCCTGCCTTCCCTTTCCAACTCTGGCTCAGTCCCAGGATAGAAGGAAAATGCAAAGGACTGAGGCAATATTTCAGTGACAAGACTTTTAGCATAATCCATAGCTTCACTGTCCTGGGAAATAGTATGAAGGCACTTTTGCACACACTCTTCCAAACCTACCCCCATCTGCCACTCTCATCCCTGGTTCTTTGATCTAAGAGGTTAGGGCAGTATATTTGGGTATCATATGGGATGAAAATATCTCTCTTTGATCTCTCAGGGCACTTAGGCATTCATTGTGCATTGCTTTAATTTATATAATTATGTTCTTCCGTCTGTGCATTTCATGTATGACTGAAGTATGCCAGTCATAAATCACTCAAGATAAGACTAAGCTTGATGGCAGGGCTATGAATGAATAGCTCAGTGCCTGGTCATGGCCTGAGAATTGCTGATTTAGAGAGCAGAACTATAAAGGAAGTCAATGAAGAAAACCAAGGAGAAGTGAGAGAAGCAGGAGAAAAAACAGCAAAACGGAGTGGTAGAAAATTCAGGTGAGGAGAGTTTAGGAGAGGTGGACAACAGGAAGCATGGCAATTTGGAGGGCTTTGGGTACATTTCATGCAGAATGTAGAACCTGGCACTCTGTATTTTAACAAGCATCACAGGCAATTGTGATGCTGGTGGTCCCCAAATAAACAGTGAAATCTGCTGCTAGTATAGTTGCATTAGTAATTTGGATTGGTAGTTTGACAGTCCAATCACTTCCATGGTCAGCTAAATTTCCAGGTCATAAAGAGAGTTGGAAAGGCCCTTAGAGGGATGATCTACCAATGCCACTCAATGGGGACACTATTGGAATTTCGGGTGGGACATTCTTTGTCATAGGGGACTGATATACCTGTGAAATGTCAGACATGTAGCCATCAACTAGACGCCAACAGCAGCACCTTAGTCATTATAATGATCAACAAAACCCTCACCCTGTATGTTTCCTTATGTTTCCTCCTAAGGGGGCAGTGCCATCGCCACTGAGAACCACTGCCAGTGTAACCTTCATTCTGTGTGGAGGGACTGGCTCCCAGAGCAGGGGAAGAGGTTCTTCAAAGTCTCGCAGTGAGCAAATTTTTGAAGAAATGTACTCTCAAGTCAAATATCCTTCATCCTATATTTCTGTAACCACATTTAGAAACCTAAATTCAGGCTTGGCTCTCTGGTTGGATGGTCAGTTTTATTGGAAAGGACAGAGACCACCTTACTAACTCCCCACTGATTCTGACAGCATCAAGCATGGTGTTGGCTACACAACAGACACCTTCCAGATGCTCATAAAACTTTCTGTGGGGCTCACTGAAGATGAACAGGATCAGAATACTGCCTAAGCCATAGGCCTTCTTTCAGGAGAGACTGGACTATTTGCTTAGACTCCACTTTGAAGAGAAACATTAATCATTAGCATATCCTTGGTATATCAAGAGCATTCATCTGGACTCTGAGCCCCACTAGAGTGCATGTGCCAGGAAGGCAGGGAATTTTGCCTTTGTTCATTGTTTATCTTTAGCTCCTAGACTGGTAGTACATACATAGGTAGATACTCGGTAAATATTTATGTATGAAGGAATGATTCCACTTTATAAATAAAAGATTGTTTACTTTCTTAAGACCAGTGTAAAAGTAACAAATGTTTGCAAAGATTTTTATCCCCCTGGAGAAAAGTAAACATGAGTTCAAAGAATATGACTACTTTGTATTTGCAAAGAAGACTTCTTTCCGAAATTCATAGGCTTTTGTCATCTATTAAGGGAAAGGTAGAGAAATGTACACTTTTTGAACCTTCAGTGACAGATATTGATGTATGGACTAATGTCCTCAGAGACAGGCTGCTGATGCTTTTGCTCAGTGTACTGTCCCTTCTGTCCTATTCAGTGCTGTCAAGAGTAACATGGAGAGACCACTGATGGCCTGTGATGAAATTCATAGCTGAGAGGGATCTGGGAAGCTAGTGAAGGCAACAGCTCACAAAGTCATTGGCTTTCAGACAGTAAAGAGGATGAAATGTAACAGGAAGAGTTTTCAATCCACAATGAACCATACCAGGATGACCTGATTTAATATTAGCAGGTGGGGAAAAGCCTTAAGGGTTTCAATTCATGGAAAGACCAGCAGTATCTAGCAGGTTCATATCACTGCTCCAAGAGACTTATGTGACCTCAAACCACTTTATTGAAGTCTAGCACTTAGAGGGCAGGAGGCAGAGGTCCTTACCTGCATACACCTGTTCTGTTTACTTCTTGTATTCACATCATACCTTACAAGTCCCTAAGACAAATAAGAGTCTATTCAGAAAGTTACCAAGATATGAAAGGCTTTGTAACCTAGTTATATAGGAAACAGTGGAAATAAGTGGAGATAAATCACTCAAGTAAGAGAAGAGATTGAGGATTATTATGGCGGCATACAAAAACTTGAAGTATTGACGTGTATGGCAAAGAGCAGCCTGGTTCTGTATATGCCCTGAAAACAGAATCTGGACCACTGGATTTAAATGTCTACAAGTCAGATTACTGTCTTCAACACAAGGGAAAACTTTCTAATGACTTTATGCCATCCAGAACTGGGGTGGTCTTGTTCATTACATAGTGAGTTACCTTGTTACTACTTGAAGGAGTTCAAGTAGTGACTGGCTAACAGCTTGCTAGGGAAACCATAGAGAACATTCAAATATCTGATGATATTGAACTTCATTACTTTTAAAGTCCTACTGAAGTCTGAACGCAAGTTTGTGAGTTTTGAATATTTTTTATTTTAATATTTAGTATTTCTTTCTATTTTTTTCAGATTAATATGAGAGTACAAGTTTTAGGTTACTGTTCTCACTTCCAGGGTAAAGTTCCATTTGTAGAAGAGCCCCTCACTGAGGGGGTGTGTTATACATCCTCACAATGTGCACATTAGGTGAGATCCCGCCTCATGCCCTCCCTCCTTTTGCCAAACGTCCTCCCCTCTCCCCCACCCACATGTCCTTTTACCTCCAAACTGGACTATATTACTGTTTTATTGTTCTTATGAACATGTAATTGTTTGTATATTGATTTCATATTATATGGAGTATTTGGATATTTATTTTTCTATTCTTGTGATACTTTACAAAGAAGAATGTATTTCAACTCCATCTAGGATGTAAAATGGATGTAAAAGATGTAAAGTCTCCGTCTTTTTTAATGGCTGAATAATATTCCATGCTATATATATACCACAGTTTGTTGATCCATTCATGTCACAGCCCGACGCTGCCACCACTTGTCAGGCCCCAAGACTGGCCAGGTCTTGGGCCCAGCTTAACTAGGTTATGGATGCGGACTGCTAAGTCACCTTGCTCAGGTCTATTAGGTGCATGAGGTCTATCTACTTTAGCTGGAGAGAGAGAGAGAGAGAGTAAAGCAGTCTTAGAAAGATAGATCTTAGTCTTTAGCAGAGCTTTGTAATCTTCAGCAGAGAGACGCCGTGCTGGTGTTCTGCAGGCAGGAGAGGAGTCAGAGTGAGCGAGTCCGTGATAGAATGTGCATGCTCCTGACTGCCTTCTCCTCCTGCCTAATATAAGGCTGATCTTGTGCCTCTCAACGCCACAGGTATAGAGACTGCCAATTCACCACTGCTCTCATTTTGCGAGCTCTCCTGCTTGTTAGGCGAGCTAAATCCCTCTCCATGCCCTTTCCACCAAGGTGTTCCATTATTGAGCTGTATAGGTATTTCTTTTTTTTTTTTATTGTTGGGGATTCATTGAGGGTACAATAAGCCAGGTTACACTGATTGCAATTGTTAGGTAAAGTCCCTCTTGCAATCATGTCTTGCCCCCATAAAATGTGACACACACCAAGGTCCCACCCGCCTCCCTCCGTCCCTCTTACTCCTCCTAGCCATAGGCTATATGGGCTGCTACACATTCATTCATGGATCGATGGGCAGTTAGGTTGCTTCCATGACTTGTCAATTATGAACTGAGTAGCAATAAACATTCTAGTGCAGACTCAGCAACTGTGGCTCAAGCGGCTAAGGCACCAGCCACATACACCTGAGCTGGCGGGTTTGAATCCAGTCTGGGCCCGCCAAACAACAATGATGGCTGCAACCAAAAAATAGCCAGGTATTGTGGCAGGCACCTGTAGTCCCAGCTACTTGGGAGGTGGAGGCATGAGAATCACTTGAGCCCAGGAGTTGGAGGTTGCTGTGAGCTGTGATGCCACAGCATTCTACCTAGGGTGACAGCTTGAGGCTCTGTCTCAAAATAAATAAATAAATAAATAAATAAAAAACATTCTAGTGCAAATGTCTTTGTGGTAAAATGATTTTTGTTCTGGGTAGATATCTAGTAAAGAGATTGCAAGGTCTAATTGAAGGTCTACTTTTAGATCTTTGAGGATTCTCTCCAAAAAGGCTGTATTAGTTTGCAATCCCACCAGCAGTGTAGAAGTGTTCCCTTCTCTCTACATCCATACCAGCATTTGGTGTTTGGGGGCTTTGTGATGTGGGTTGATCTTGCTAAGGTTAAGAGATATCTTAGAGTGGTTTTGATTTGCATTTCTCTGATGATTAAAGACGATGAGCATTTTTTCCTATGTTTGTTGGCCATTTGTCTGTCATCCTCAGAGAAGTTTCTGTTCAGATCTCTTGCCCATTTATAGAGAGGGTTGTTTGCACTTTTCTTATTGTTTAATTTGAGCTCTCTGTAGATTCTAGTTATCAGGCCTTTGTCAGATTCATAACATGCGAAAATCTTCTCCCATTCTGAAGGCTGTCTGTTTGCTTTGTTTGTGGTACCCTTAGCTGTGCAAAAGCTTTTTAACTTGATCAAATCCTAGTTATTTATTTTTGGTGTTGCTGCAATTGCTAGAGGTATCTTCCTCATAAAGTTTTTTCCCAGGCCAATATCTTCAAGAGTTTTCTCCACACTCTCTTATAGAATATTTATTATTTCATGTCTTAAATTTAAATCTCTTATCCAACGAGAATCAATTTTTGTCAATGGTGAGAGGTGAAGGTCCAGTATGAGTCTTCTATATGTGGATAACCAGTTCTCCCAGTGCAATTTGTTAAAAAAGGATTCTTTCCCGCCATTGCATGTTTTTTTTAGGCTTGTCAAAGATTAAATGATGATATGTGGCTGGGTTCATCTCTAGATTCTCTATACTATTCCATAGATCTACATCTCTATTTTTGTGCCAGTACCATGCTGTTTTGATCACTATAGCCTTGTAATATAACCTATATCTGGCAACATGATGCCTCCAGATTTGTTTTTATTTTTAAGAACTGTATTTGCTATTTAGGTTTTTTTCTGGTTCTACATGAATCAAAGTACTATTTTTTTAAGTTCTTTAAAGTATAACATTGGTGCTTTGATGGGGATTGCATGAAAGGTATAGATTTCTTTGGGTAGTATGGACATTTTAACAATGTTGATTCTTCCCAGACATGAGCATGTTATGTTCTTCCATTTGTTGACATCTTTTGCTATTTCCTTTCTCAAAGTTTCATAATTCTCTTTATAGAGATCTTTCATGTCTTTTGTTAGATGTAGTATTCCCAAGTGTTTCATCTTCTTTGGTGCTATTGTAAAAGGAATAGAGTCTTTGATCTTATTCTCAGCTTGACAATTGTTGGCATATACAAAGGCTACTGATTTGTGGGTATTGATTTTTGTATCCTGAGACAGTGCTCTATTCCTTGATCACTTCTGAGAGCTTTGTAGTTGAGTCCCTGGGATTTTCCAGGTATAAGATCATGTCATCTGTGAAGAGGGAAGATTTGACCTCCTCTGTCCCCATTTGGATTCCTCTTATCTCCTTCTCTTGCCTGAGAGTTTTGAATTTTTAAGGTGATAAGCATATTACAGTGTGTGTGTGTGTGTGTGTGTGTGTGTGTGTGTGTGTACTGTTTTGCTAAGATGCAATTGAGGCATCATTTAGGGCATAAGTGTCCAGCACTATTTAGACTGCTGTTATTGCATAGAGTTTTTTGAATATATTGTTAGAACTTTTATAAAAACATGCTTAATGTGTTTTTCAGCACCAAGGAACCAGATTTTCAAATTAGTCCCTCTGCTAGAAACCCCCCTATGCTCCCTAGCTCACTTCTGCCTGGCCATGCATTCTCATTTACAGTTGTAGGTATCCAGATCAGGCTTGCTCAAGATTAATTTGCCGCAAGGTGTGACAGGAACAAATGTAGGTACCTGTGATTTGGGCAGTACTTCTTTGGGGGTCAGGATCAAGGTCAAGGGTCTTACTTTGTTCTCTGGCCTTGTTTGCTTAGGTCAGGATAGTCTTGCTGATTTTTTGACCCTTAATCATCTGTTGCTGTTCTATCAACATTTTCACTATTCACAGTTGCTAACTTGTCTTCTTCTAAAGGTCTTGTCTACCTTTTTTTGTTAAGGTGTGACCCACATGATACAAATGCAAATAAAACAGATGTGTATTCAGTGGAATGTAAGCCTCCTGCTTCTAGCTAATACCACTGTCCCCTAGTTCCCTTTTATAGAGGCAACTGCTTCCTTCTTGTGAGTTCTTTCAGAGTGAGTCTGTGTGCACATAAGCACAAATACAGTTGTTTGTATTGGTCTTGTAGCCTCCCCTCTAGTTCTGCCCACAAGTTTGTGTGGCCTTTTGTTTATTCTAAGCTCCTACAATAGTTCATTTCTCTGGAGCCAACCTTCTCTGCTAACTTGTCCTGTCTTCACTATTTCCAACTGCTCACCTGTTCTCAACCTGCCACCCTGACACAGTAAGACCTTAATCTGGGACAGGAAGAAGTAGAAATGATAATTTAGAAAGAGGAAAGCATTCTATTCTATTTCTATTTCCATTCCATATTTTCTAGCTCTATAAAATTAAATTATGCCTGTTCATCTGCTACTGACTCACTGTATTCCATGAGCAAGCCATTTGCATTTTTCTTCACAACAACATTTTTCTCCTCAGAATGCTGTGGCAACTAATGTTTTAAGATTCTCAGAAAAAGTCATAATAATAAAACCTTCCCATCCTAAGTATCTAAAAATTGAATTGACACCAAAGCATAGGGAAGTACTACTCAAGAAGCTAAACATTTTACAAACTCAGCAGTACCACATTGAAGATTAAACCCTATAGGTTGGAAATTCATTTAGGGCACATTTGCATTCTGTGTTTTCAGATGTGGCCACATACACAGTTCATCTGATACACCACTGCAGAATACAATGTGTGGAAGTATTTAGAATATGGTAGCATTGCACCAATAAGGAAGCAATTAATTTTATCTGGGAATGTGAGAAAAGGGAGTAAAGGAGGAAATGAGCCCACAGAATTTTAGAGTTGGGAGGGGCTTCAAAGATCAGCTATACTAGGCTAAGTTTGTGGTACCTTTGGCTGTATCTCTAACAAATGGTTGTCTAGCCTCTGTTCTGAAGACTTCCACTGAAAGAGGACTCATTCTATCTCCAGGAAGCTCATTCCATCTTCAGGCTACTTTATTAGAAAGCTCTTCTTTAGGCTTCCCCCACTAACATCTATCAACTAGTATCTTCTACCTACTTGGTCCTAGATTAAACTTCCTGGGGCCACACAGGCCATGTCAAATTCTTTTCCAGTTTAAGAGCTCTTTATATACTTAAAAGTAGTTCTCACAAACTACTTTGTCTGGAGTAAGCACTTAAAGTTCCTTCAGTAGTCATCCAGTGACTTTGTTTCCCATCCACCCATCTTCTCTGAGGACACAAAAGCTTTCCTATGGAGGAAAATGTGTTAGTTTCTTCTCTTGTGTCTGTGTCCATATAGGTTCAACGAGGTGTACATGAAAGAAACTGCAAATTAAAAGAAACCTGGAAAAAGATCAGATGTGAAAGTATTTGAAAATAAGATAATTAAAAGGCCATCAGGTCACACAACTTCAGAAGCTTAAGTCTTGAAGGAGTTAGGCTGATAATGATGCCCCAACATGAGAAAACTAAGCATGACCCTCACCATGGCTTGCACAATGAAAATCTGAGGAAAGCATGGACTCTGGTGTAGGAAGGGCCTTTACAAATCAGCCAGTAAAAGTCCATCATTTTAAACATGGGGTGACTGAGGTTTGAAGAGGCAAGGGACATGACCAATGTCCTCCAGCTAGTAAGTGGCAAAGCAAAGACTAATTCAAGTATTTTGATTCCCAATTCAGTACTTTTCTACATGTGTTTTCCTAACTTGTGAAACACGGAAGAGCCAGCTAATAAAAAATATCCTTTTATCACCTGCTGTCAGCAAATTTCACTTGGAAATATATTTTAGACATTATGGAATTATATGAGAAAGCTCTTAAGATTTTTGGATTGATCTCAAAAGCATCCCTACCATAATCACCCAAAACTTACAACTTTGTGTCTTTTTGAGTTTTTATTGATGTGAGCATCAGTTGCCATTATTTCAAGGAATTTGTACACTGAATGTCTTAATAACACGGATACAACATGAGAATGTAAACAAGACATGTAGGAATAAGAATGGAAATATTGCCTGTCTTTATCTGTTTGTATTGTGACAAAAGAATACTTGAAACTGGAAAATTTATAAAGAAAAAAAGATTTATTTGGCTCACAGTTCTGCAGGCTATACAAGAAGCATGGTGCCAACTTCTGCTTCTGGCTGAGAAACTCAGGCTGCTTCCACTAATGATAGAGGCCAAGGGGAGCCAGCGTGGGCAGATCCCATGCGAGAGAGGAAGCAAGAGAGAGAGGAGGAGGTACCAGGTTCTTTTCAACAACCAGTTCTTGTGGGAACTAAAAATGAGAATTCACTCACATTCCCATGAGAATGGCACCAAATCATTCATGAGGGATCTACTGCCATGAGCCAAACACTTCACACCAGGCCTCACCTCCAACATTGGAGATCAAATTTCAAGATGAGACTTAGAGGGGTCAAATATCCAAATCATAGCATTGGCCAATAATGCATATTATTGTGTGATAAAGCACTGATGTCATGTAATCATAATATTACACTGGTCTAAATAGAAATGCAAAAATGGCCAAATTCTTCCTGACATGCACAATGTATGTGGGTGTCAAGCATTAGAAATGGTGAGATACAGGCACTCAGTGGACATTTGTTTGAAAGACAGACAGTTCCAATCTCTAGAATTCACATTTATGTTGCCTCCCCAAAGGTCACAATAGTAGGTTTCCCATGAGTGTAGGTCTCTCTCAAGTTGAGGACTTCCCGGCAGAAACTGTGCTGACTTAGGTTAGCCATTAGCCTCATGTGAGGATGACCCACTCCTGGTTCTGTCCCAGTGAAGGACTTTCAGAGCCATGTGAGGATTCAGCCATGTGATCAAGTGAAAGTCTTCAAGTTTAAAGGCAGTCACTTATAGCTGTGTCTGCCAGCTTAGACTAAATGTAACACAGTGCATAAGCTCTGAAGTCACTTTACCAGAAACCAATGTTTCTTTACAAGGATGTATCCTTTGCCAATTTTTATATACATGAATGGAACAACTTCAGTAGTTGCTGTATGAATGATTTTTTTGAAAAGTTCATTTAAATGCGGACACAGATCTTATTTTCTAGAAAGCCTGAACCCATAAAACATTGCAAATTTGAAGAGAAAATTAACATTTGAGAGAAAGGATTATATAAAACCCACCAAATGCCCTTTAAAAAGTGAATCTAGCTCTACTTTTTCATCCTATAAGATAGTATGCCATTACATAGCCTGCCCATAATTTATACTGTATTGATTCTATTGTCACAACTTTGGAAATACTCTGTCATGTATATTTATGATGGCCCATAAATGTTCAGAATAACATTTAGAGACCAAGTCACTATTCAGACTCCAGGAAATAAAAAGCCGTGTAGAAAGGTTGGACCCCAGTGTGTAGACCTAAGAAATTTGCCTAAGACAATTTCTTTTGAAAATAAGGTAAAACAGATCCTTAAATAATAGTAGTTCCAAATGGAAATTTAAAATGGAAAGCTGTGTAGCCCAAAGTGATAACTTTATTTGAAAGCCTTCATTTTTTCCTGTCTAGGAATCCTCAAATGGTTATGTTCTTAAAAAGAATTGACACACAAGCATCCAGCTACACTAGCATTGGGATTCTCTTGCTGAGCATATTAGTGTGTTCTGATGTGTAACTCTCAATTCTAGATCTTGATACGCACAGCATCAAGTTAGTACCTTGGGACTTAGGGCTCAGTTGTACTGGTGCCAAATGGGGAGTCTGTATGCTGTCTAACCCAGACTAGTTAAGTGGCTTTGTTCCTAGGAGGGACTAGGAGAGAATGTGACTGTTTTGCTCCCGTTTTCCTCATCCCGCATCAGAAGCAAAGCACAGAGTTGGCTGGAATCAGTTTTCGCATTTCCCACAGCTGCTGAACTCTGATTTAACAAGATACTATAACTGTAGCAACAGGGAAATATTGGAATTTCGAGATTAACATGCTACTGAAAGTTGCTATATATAGCACACTTTGTGGTGGGGTGCATATTATAGGAATTTCCTTTATTTTTTAAATCAAAAAGTCAGGCTTTGGAAAGAAAGTTAATTTATTATATATGCTGGCCGCTGAAGTCTCCCTACTGCCTTGATCTGTCTCGATAAATGTGTGTTTTGAAACCCAATGATATAAATCAGCTTGATTGTCCAAGGCGCATATGGAAATTGGGATGTCATAAAGCTATCTTCAGATTTGTGTGGGTGTTGGAATATTCATCTTTGGAGTTTAGTGGAAAGAACCTGGGGCTGGAAGGCAGGAAATGTAATCCCCAATCTCCATGATCGAACCATTATGTGATCTTCGGAAGGTTTTATGTTCCCCATTTTTTTAAAATTTCAAATTAATATGAGGGTACATATGATTAGGTTACATAGTGTGCTTTTGTAAGGTTAAAGTCTGAGTTGTAGTTGTGTCCTTCACTCAGGAAGTTCGCCATATATACATGCAATGTACCTGTTGAGCAGGAACTTACCCAACCCCTTCCCCCATCCCTTTATTTGAACTTAATTAAATTTTTCTGTCATATGAACATGTAGTTGTTAATATGCTAGTTTCAGTTTAGTACGGAGTACATATGATGCTTGTTTTACATTCTTGTGAAACTTCACTTAAGAAAATATTCTCCAACTCTGTCTAGGTTGTTACAAAAGTTACAAAATCTCCATCTTTTTATGGCTAAATAGTATTCCATGGTATACACAAAACATCATTTATTAATCCATTCATGTGTTGAAGGGCACTTGGGCTATTTCCACAACTTTGTCCTTGTGAATTGTGTTATTATAAAAATGCAAATGCAAATGTCCTTATGGTAAAATATTTTTTTTTCTTTTAGGTAGATCCCTAGTAATGGGGTTGCAGGATCAAAGGGAAGGTGTACTTTTAGTTCTTTTAGGACTCTCCTATTTCTTTCCACTAGGCCGTCCTAGTGTATAGTCCCACCAAGAATGCATGAGTATTCCCTTCTCTCTGCATCCATGCCTACATCCATTGCTTTGGTCAGACTTGGGTTACCCATTTTTTTTAATGCTGGGGGTTGAACTCTTCAGCTTTCCCATTCCAGTATTCTGAAATAATTCCCTCTGATGTGGCCATAGAGGATACTTACTGATGCCCTGTGGGATAAGAGAGATCCACATCCCAGGATTCCTAGATCAGAGTTTTGTTTTGTTTTGACAGGCTTTCCTCTGGTTATAGAATCAGTCCACTCCACAAGCCCTGTAATGAGCCTATTGGCTTTATACTCTCTCAGTTCTCCTTTCCCCACAACTGAGCCTATATGGCTATTAGAATTAGTCCTGGCATCCTACCTTACCCCACCTAGCAAGGCTCTCAGCCCCATCCTGTAGTCAACAGAGATTCAAAGTTCCAAGGTCATAAAGGCAGGTCATTGACATAGTGTAGCTACAAGTTGTTTGACTTTTCCCCTCAGTCCTAACAAATAGATTCTTACCTCACTGTGACCACCCCCTTGATTTTCTTCTATATTTGGGAGCTTATTGCCTATCTGCTACCCACAATCTTTTAACAGAGAGCCTGAGTCCTTGCCTTCACTTTATACTTGGTGTCTTTGTCCATTGAGGACTGAAATTCTGTTGCCCTTTTCAGTCTTGGAGGCTGGGCTTGGCCACTTCCAGACCTCTCTAGGATTATCCACCTACCTGCCTGCAGAGATATCTGTCCACAGCATGTGTATGAGACTCCAAGATACTTCATATTCTACTAGCCAGCACAGCCCTTTGCCACTCACTATTGATTCTCACTGAAATTGCTGCCTGCCTTGCCTGGACCTCTGCCTACTGCTGTTACCAGACCCGTTAAGTTGTGCTCCATCTGCCCTGTGGGGACATTGCTGTGTCACTTATGCGTGGGCCTTCCTGACAGATTATTAGTCTCTATTTCTCACCTTTTATTGTAGACCCTCAACTCAAAGCCATCATGGTCTGCCTGCTCTCTGGGTTTTAGAGTTCCCCAGGCTGCTCTATTCTAACCCCAGCCAAATTTCAGTGGTGGCCTACAAAGACAATATTGGGCAGGTTGAGCTACCTGAGCCTATCTTTGTGGGTCCATACCTCCCGATGAAAGCTACTGTGTCCAGTTTTTTACCCACTATGCACTAATTAACAATTAGCCTTCTGAAATTTTATAGTCAATTATTTTGTAGGCTAAATTCAAGTTAAGATTCTGAGATTGATGATGAGGAAGCATTTTCATATCTCTGTATTCTAAAATAGGGAGAGGGATGTTAGAAATCCAGCAAGAGAAAGTTAGGTGAAAGGTGAGAAGTATCTTTGTGATCTTTATGAAAACAAAGTTGCATATGAATCCAAGGTGGAGTTGCTATTAGTAGTATTCATCTCAGTAGTATTCAGCTCCTGTCAAAGGTGCTTCTGGCTTTTTGAAATAACCCAGAGTTGCAGCCCCATAACGGAGGCATATATACTGGTTAGCTGTGTGTCCTCGTGCTGAGGACTTACTCTTTCTGAACCTCAATTTTATCATCTGTCAAAGAGGCTTTGTGTAAATGATATCTTTGGTTATTTATAAGCTCTCAGGTGGTGTGAAGGAATATCAGTTACTAGGTAGTGGATGTGAAAGTGTTTTAAAAACTATAATGCACATAAAGTTTAACCATTCTTCCTTCCTCGACGTCTAGGCTTCACAGACGTGAAACCTCCTGCCCAGTGTTGATGGACAGTGAAGATTGGAATCAATGTCCCAAGGGAACAGCAGATCAGAAAGGCCTTACATAGAGCTAGATGACACAAGGGAGACAATACACAAAGCTTAGTGCTTTGGGGAGCCAGCAGAGCTGATACATGAGCAAGTTGGAAAGAGAGAAATTTCCTGAGCTAGAGTACAGAGATTACTGGCTTCTTTTGTTTAGTGGGTGCTGTTGTTGGTCTAGCAGGTTAAATCCAAGCAGTAGAGACGTAGACCAAATGTGAGAGACTATTATTATAAGGTTTGGCAGGATTTGGGGAATAGGCAGAGGGTACAAGGCCTGTGTCAGCGTGTGCAAGGTAAAGTAGTTCAGAGAATTATAGTAAGTGGTCTAGATGAGTAGCAAAAGCAAGCTGTATATGGGTACTGCAATGTTTTATTTGTCAACTTGGCAATGGTGCCCAGTTGTTTGATAAAACGCTCACTAGTCTAGATATTGCTGTGAGGGGGTATTTTTAGATGAGATTAACATTTAAATAAATAGAATTTGAGTGAAACAGATCACTCTCCATAGTGTGGTGGGCCTTATCCAGTAGTTGAATGCCTTATGAGCAAAGACTGAGATTTTACAAAGAAGAAATTCAGCCCAACAGCTGTAATATAGAAACCCTGCTTGAGTTTCCAGACTGCCTCTTCTGCCCTGAGAATTTTGAACTCCATATTGCAAATGCATTCTTTTGCTGAGTTTCTAGCCTATTGGCCTTTGCTACAAATTTCAGACATACCATCCCCCACAATCACATGAACTGATTCCCTAAAACAAATCCATCTCTTTGTCTCTCTCTTAAGGTACATAGTAGAATTTCTCTTTTTTTTTTTTTTGCATTTGTTGAGATATGTTTTGTGGCCTAAGATGTAATCAGTCTTGGAGAATGTTCTGTATGCTGATGAGAATAATGTACATATAGTAGTTTTGGGGTATAATGTTCTGGAAGTGTCTGTCCATTTGCTCTAGAGTCTCAAATATAACATGAGTTATATATACATATATATATAAAATCTAGAAAGTATTCAGCCCATGCAGTATGCAGTATGAAAAATAGACACATAGATGCTTGAACTTTACATACACACACACACACTCTTTTTGAGACAGAGTCTCACTATGTCACCCTCGGTAGAGTGCTGTGGCGTCACAGCTCATAGCAACCTCAAACTCTTAAGCGATTCTCTTGCCTAAGCCTCCTAAGTAGCTGGGATTAGAAAGGCCTGCTGCAATGCCTGGCTATTTTGTTGTTGCAGTTGTCATTGTTGTTTAGCTGGCCTGAAGCTGGGTTCCAACCTGCCAGCCCCAGTGTATGTGGCCAGTGCCCTAACCACTGAGCTATGAGCACCAAGCCTGTATACATATTTTTAAAAAGGAAAAAACCATATTAATTAAAATTATAATCATAATACTCCAGTCACATTTGACTTTTGCAATTACAAGAGATAGAAGATACAGTATACGAGATACATTATTGATATATGTTGAGTATTACAATTTTAAAACAGTTTTTTCCTTTCTCCAAATGTGCACACGGTTTTGGCACCCTGTCTGTTTGTGTGTGTATGTACACACAGATATATACACACAAAATATAGTTTGACTGTTTGTAACCTCCGAAAGTCTTGTTGAAATTTTATTGCCATTGTGACAATATTAGGAAGTGGGACCTTTGAAGTGTGATTGGGTTGAAAATGCTCTGTCCCCATGAATGGATTAACACTTGTTATTGCAAGAGTAGGTTTATTGAAAAGAGCAGGTTTGGGCGGAGCAAGATGGCGGCCGAGTAACAGCTTCCTTGCATCTGCGCACCGTGAGTCTGGGGAGATAGGACTCCAGGCATCTCTGGCTGGTGGGATCTGCCTATCATCACCCCTGTGAGGATACAGGGAGTCAGCGAGAGACTTCTGGACCCCAAGAAGAGGACTAAAACAGTGGAAAAATGGCAACTGGTCGTGTGTGTTCAATCCGTCTAAACCCGCCCGCAACTGTAAGTTCAGTAGCAGCAAGACTACAAACCAGAAAGGCATACCTGTGAACTGTTTTGGTGTCTTTGGACTTGGCACTCAGTTGAACTGCCTTGGGGAGAGCCTGAGCGGGAGTGTGGAGAACTTTGGCCGTTGTCTAGGGCCCCAGTCTGAGCTGCTGAGCCAGACGGAGCTAATAGTGTTGGACTGTGGGTCACAGGGAGCCATTGTGAGCGATCTGCCCCGGCAAGCTCCGCCCTCAGGGTCGCAGAGCTAGAATCGGGTGGGAGCTGGTAACCCAGCGACCAAGTAGCCTAAGGGTGGGGTCTGAGCCGCCTTGCAGCCCTAACCCTCAGGGGTAGAGTGAGACTGGTTTTGGCACACTGGGTAAGTGGATAGCCACTTCAGCAGTGATTCCAGCGACAAGCACTTTCCTGGGAAAGCTTCTGTTCAGCAAGTTTACAAGTTCAAAGTGCCTTTTAAGTGGGCTGAAGAGAGATTTAGGGTGTCTACCAGCTGGGGTTTGAGAAATCAGCAGCCTCCAGTCATATCAGAACTGTGATTAACATCTCATACCCCAGAAGACCACGTGTTGCCCAGACAATATTCAACAACATATACATACTGCTTTGTTTTTGGTTGTGTTTTTTTTGTTTTTTTTTGGTTTGTTTTTTTTTTTTTTGTTTGTTTTGTTTATTTTGATGTTGATGTTGTTTTGTTTTTTAATTTCAACCTTTTCCATACACATCCTTTTTCTTTCTCAATTTTTCTAGTTTAATTATAATTTCCTGTTGCTGCCTTTCTCAATAACTAGAACTTCATTTTTGCTAGTGTTTCTACCGCTATTATTTGGTTTTTCACCCAATTTTATCCCGTAAAGTTTTCTATTTGCTTGTTTTGGATTGATTTATAGCATTTTTGTCTTTCCTCTCTACTAAGTGGAGGTGGGGTATTGTGTCTGATCAGGTTAGGAAAGAGCTGCTGACCTGAAGGGAACCACACAACTGGGCACCCCCAGAAGGTGGGGTTATTTTAAGGTCAAAGTACCCTACTGTACACCTATATTGCTCTGTCTCCCTCTTTCTGTGCCTCTCTTCTTTTTGTCAATATTCCTTTTACCCACCCCCTCTCCTTTCTCAATTTTTCTTTTTTTTTTCTTATCAATTGGTCCTCCTTTCTTTCATCCCTTTTTAGCTCTTCAACCTTCCCACCCTTCTGGTCCTGTAACCCTTAGTCCACAGGCATGAGAACTTAAAGAGGAAGAGGAAGTGAAAGGAAAATTAGGGCAAGGAAACAGATAAAAGAAATCACTCATGAGGAAGAATCAGCAGAAAACTCCAGGCAACATGAGGAACCAGTCCAGAACAACCCTGCAAGGGACCATGAGGTAGCTACTGCAGATGATTCCACCTATAAAGAAATGTTAGGAATGACAGAAAGGGAATTTAGAATACACATGTTGAAAACAATGAAAGAAATGATGGAAACAATGAAGGAAACTGCTAATAAAGTGGAAAATGACCAAAAGGAAATCCAAAAACAGAATCAAATAAGAGATGAATGATATGAAGAATATAAAAAGGGTATAGCAGAGCTGAAGGAACTGAAACAGTCAATTAGGGAACTTAAAGATGCAATGGAAAGTATCAGCAACAGGTTAGACCATGCAGAAGAAAGAATTTCAGAGGTAGAAGACAAAGTTCTTGAGATAACTCAGATAGTAAAAGAGGCAGAAAAGAAGAGAGAGAAAGCAGAACGTTCACTGTCAGAATTATGGGACTTTATGAAGCGTTCCAACATACGAGTTATAGGAATTCCAGAAGGGGAAGAAGAATGCCCCAGAGGAATGGAAGCCATACTAGAGAATATTATAAAAGAAAATTTCCCAAATATCACCAAAGATTCTGACACGCTGCTTTCAGAGGGATATCGGACCCCAGGTCGCCTCAACTCTAACCGAGCTTCTCCAAGACACATTGTGATGAACCTGTCCAAAGTCAAGACCAAAGAAAAGATTCTGCAAGCTGCCAGGAGTAAGCGCCAGTTGACCTAAAGGGGCAAATCCATCAGAGTGAACGCAGACTTCTCTAATGAAACTTTCCAAGCAAGAAGACAATGGTCATCTACCTTTAATCTAATTAAACAGAACAATTTCCAGCCCAGAATTCTGTACCCTGCTAAGCTAAGATTCAAAATTGACGGAGAAATCAAATCATGTATGGATATACAAACATTGAGGAAATTTGCCACAACAAGACCAGCTCTACAGGAAATACTTCAACCTGTTCTGCACACTGAGCACCATGATGGA
This sequence comes from Nycticebus coucang, assembly GCF_027406575.1. Classification (NCBI taxonomy): domain Eukaryota; kingdom Metazoa; phylum Chordata; class Mammalia; order Primates; family Lorisidae; genus Nycticebus; species Nycticebus coucang. The sequence continues at coordinate 180,885,404 of NC_069804.1, forward strand.
TCAGCAGCAAAGTAAGAACTCAGAAATTAAAGGACAGAACTTAACCTCCACACTGATGCAAAAGATAAAACTAAGCCATGGACTTTCACAAAATAAGACGAATAGAATACTACCGCACTTATCAATTATCTCAATAAATGTTAATGGCTTGAATTCCCCACTGAAGAGACAGAGATTGGCTGACTGGATTAAAAAACATAAACCATCCATTTGCTGTCTGCAAGAAACACACCTGGCTTCAAAAGACAAATTAAAGCTCCGAGTCAGGGGTTGGAAGACAATTTTTCAGGCAAATGGAATTCAGAAGAATAGAGGAGTTGCAATCTTATTTTCAGATACGTGTGGATTTAAAGCAACTAATGTCAAAAAAGACAAACATGGTCACTTTATATTGGTCAAGGGAAAAATACAACAAGAATATGTTTCAATTCTAAATATTTACGCACCCAATTTAAATGCTCCCAGATTCTTGAAACAGACCTTACTCAGTCTGAGCAATATGATATCTGATAATACCATAATAACAGGGAACTTTAACACTCCTCTTACAGAGCTGGACAGATCCTCTAAACAGAAATTAAACAAAGATATAAGAGATTTAAATGAGACCCTAGAACAACTGTGCTTGATAGACGCATATAGAACACTCCATCCCAAAGATAAAGAATATACATTCTTCTCATCACCCCATGGAACATTCTCCAAAATTGATCATATCCTGGGACACAAAACAAATATCAACAGAATCAAAAGAATTGAAATTTTACCTTGTATCTTCTCAGACCATAAGGCACTAAAGGTGGAACTCAACTCTAAAAAAATGTTCGACCCCACCCAAAGGCATGGAGATTAAACAATCTTCTGTTGAATAACAGATGGGTGCAGGAAGAAATAAAATAGGAAATCATTAACTTCCTTGAGCATAACAACAATGAAGACACAAGCTACCAAAACCTGTGGGATACTGCAAAAGCAATTTTGGGAGGATAATTCATCCCTTTAGATGTCTACATTCGAAAAACAGAAAGAGAGCGCATCAACAACCTTACAAGAGATCTTATGGAATTGGAAAAAGAAGAACAATCTAAGCGTAAACTCAATAGAAGAAAAGAAATATCCAAAATCAAATCAGAGATCAATGAAATTGAAAACAAAAGAATCATTCAGAAAATTAATGAAACAAGGAGTTGTTTTTTTTAAAAAATAAATAAAATACACAATCCATTCGCCAGACTAACGAGGAATACAAAAGTAAAATCTCTAGTAACCTCAATCAGAAATGATAAAGGGGAAATAACAACTGATCCCACAGAGATACAAGAGATCATCTCTGAATACTACCAGAAACTCTACGCCCAGATATTTGACAATGTGAAGGAAATGGATCAATATTTGGAATCACACCCTCTCCCTGGACTCAGCCAGGAAGAAATAGAGCTCCTGAACAGACCAATTTCAAGCACTGAGATCAAAGAAACAATAAAAAAATCTTCCAACCAAAAAATGCCCTGGTCCAGATGGCTCCACTCCAGAATTCTATCAAACCTTCAAGGAAGAGTTTATTCCTGTACTGCAGAAATTATTCCAAAAAATTGAGGAAGAAGGAATCTTCCCCAACACATTCTATGAAGCAAACATCACCCTGATACCAAAACCAGGAAAAGACCCAAACAAAAAGGAGAATTTCAGACCAATCTTACTCATGAATATAGATGCAAAAATTCTCAACAAAATCCTAGCCCATAGACCAAAGGTTATCATCAAAAAAGTCATTCATCATGATCAAGTAGGCTTCATCCAGGGATGCCAGGCTGGTTTCACATATGCAAGTCCATAAACGTTATCCACCATATTAACAGAGGCAAAAATAAAGATCACATGATCCTCTCAATAGATGCAGAAAAAGCATTTGATAAAATCCAGCATCCTTTTCTAATTAGAACACTGAAGAGTATAGGCATAGGTGGCACATTTCTAAAACTGAGTGAAGCTATCTATGACAAACCCACAGCCAATATTTTACTGAATGGAGTAAAACTGAAAGCTTTTCCTCTTGGAACTGGAACCAGACAATGTTTTCCTCTGTCACCTTTACTATTCAACGTAGTGCTGGAAGCTCTAGCCAATACAATTAGGCAAGACAAGGAAATAAAGGGAATCCAATGGGAGCAGAGGAGGTCAAACTCTCCCTCTTTGCTGACAACATGATCTTATACTTAGAGAACCCCAAAGACTCAATCACAAGACTCCTAGAAGTCATCAAAAAATGCAGTAATGTTTCAGGATATAAAATCAATGTCCACAAGTCAGTAGCCTTTGTGTACACCAATAGCAGTCAAGATGAGAAGCTAATTAAGGACACAACTCCCTTCACCATAGTTTCAAAGAAAATGAAATACCTAGGAATATACCTAACGAAGGAGGTGAAGGACCTCTATAAAGAAAACTATGAAATCCTCAGAAAGGAAATAGCAGAGGATATTAACAAATGGAAGAACATACCATGCTCATGGACGGGAATAATCAACATTGTTAAAATGTCTATACTTCCCAAAGCAATCTACCTATTCAATGCCATTCCTATCAAAATACCAAGATCGTACTTTCAAGATTTGGAAAAAATGATTCTGCGTTTTGTATGGAACCGAAAAAAACCCCGTATAGCTAAGGCAGTTCTCTGTAACAAAAATAAAGCTGGGGGCATCAACATACCAGATTTTAGTCTGTACTACAAAGCCATAGTGCTCAAGACAGCATGGTACTGGCACAAAAACAGAGACATAGACACTTGTTATCGAATTGAAAACCACAAAATGAAACTAACATCTTACAACCACCTAATCTTTGATAAACCAAACAAGAACATACCTTGGTGGAAAGACTCCCTATTTAATAAATGGTGTTGGGAGAACTGGATGTCTACATGTAAAAGACTGAAACTGGACCCGCACCTTTCCCCACTCACTAAAATTGATTCAAGATGGATAAAGGACTTAAATTTAAGGCATGAAACAATAAAAATCCTCCAAGAAAGCATAGGAAAAACACTGGAAGTTATTGGCCTGGGGAAAGACTTCATGAAGAAGACTGCCATGGCAATTGCAACAACAACAAAAATAAATAAATGCGACTTCATTAAACTGAAAAGCTTCTGTACAGCTAAGGAGACAATAACCAAAGCAAAGAGACAACCTACACAATGGGAAAGTATATTTGCATATTTTCAATCAGACAAAAGCTTGATAACTAGGATCTATAGCGAACTCAAATTAATCCACATGAAAAAAGCCAACAATCCCATATATCAATGGGCAAGAGACATGAATAGAACCTTCTCTAAAGATGACAGACGAATGGCTAACAAACACATGAAAAAATGTTCTTCATCTCTGTATATTAGAGAAATGCAAATCAAAACAACCCTGAGATATCATCTATCCCCAGTGAGAATGGCCCACATCACAAAATCTCAAAACTGCAGATGCCGGCATGGATGTGGAGAGACGGGAACACTTTTACACTGCTGGTGGAACTGCAAACTAGTACAACCTTTCTGGAAGGAAGTATGGAGAACCCTCAAAGCACTCAAGCTAGACCTCCCATTTGATCCTGCAATCCCATTACTGGGCATCTACCCAGAAGGAAAAAAATCCTTTTATCATAAGGACACTTGTACTAGACTGTTTATTGCAGCTCAATTTACAATCGCCAAAATGTGGAAACTGCCTAAATGCCCACCAACCCAGGAATGGATTAACAAGCTGTGGTATATGTATACCATGGAATACTATTCAGCCATTAAAAAAAATGGAGACTTTACATCCTTCGTATTAACCTGGATGGAAGTGGAAGACATTATTCTTAGTAAAGCATCACAAGAATGGAGAAGCATGAATCCTATGTACTCAATTTTGATATGAGGACAATTATGGTTATGGGGAGGAAGCAGAAAGAGGGATGGAGGGAGGGGGGTGGGGCCTTGGTGTGTGTCACACTTTATGGGGGCAAGACATGATTGCAAGAGGGACTTTACCTAACAATCAGTGTAACCTGGCTTATTGTACCCTCAATGAATCCCCAACAATAAAAAAAAAAAGAGAGAGAGAAAAAAAAAAAAAAGAAAAGGGCAGCTTTGGCCTCTTTTGCACATGCATGTGCCTCTCTCCCTCTTCTTCTCTCCCTGCTTCTCTGCTGTTCTGCCATGTGAGGAACAGGGCTTCCCCTCTCCAGAGAATGCAGCATTCAGTGCACCAGTTTGGAAGTGGAGACCAGGCCCTCATAAGACACCAAACATACTGGTCTTGAACTTTTAGCCCCCATATGTATGGGAAATAAATTTCTGTTGTTTATAAATTACCCAGTCTGTGGATTCTGTTAGAGCAGCACAAAACAACCTAAGACAATGTATCTCCATGTATGCACGCGTGTGTAAGCGTGTACGTATGTGTCCTATTGGTTCTGTTTGTCTGGAAACCCTGACTAAAACAAACATCATGAAGATGGGAATGTAGCAGGGATAATTGCAGGATTATGGAGACCCTTGAGTGAGCTGTCATTATTAGTACTTCACCAAATTTGTCGATCACCAAGTATTGGGTAAAAATAAATACCAAGGGGGTATATATTGAGCCATAGACATTGGTTGGGATGTCAGTGTACAGCCTGGGTATAAGTCCCTTACCTTCCTATCAGAGAGGCTTGGCTCCCCTGAAAAAAGAAGTGATGCCTGGGCGTTTTCCATCACGGGTAGGTAATGTGACTAGAGAGGGCCTCCAGCTCTTTCAGGTTAACAATAGAATCAAGAAGTATTCTTATGAGGCTGAAGAATGTAGGAAACATCTGTATATACTGTTCACTCACTTCCCTGACTCTTGCTTAGTGTGTAGCTAAAGTCAGGCAGCTGCCCTGCCCACCTTTACCCTGAGAGCCATAATTGCTGGAGGATACAAGGTGCAGCCCACTTGCATCTCTATGCATTTGATGGGATGGAGAGAAATTGATTATCTCTACAGCTTTTCCTTGCTTAGCTTGGCTATAAGAAGGGGCTCTCTTCCTTGGGTCCCTTGAGGGGGGCCTCTTTCCCCTTATCTTGCTTCTTTATCCCTCACTGGTTCCTTGTAGGATTTAATCCTTTTAAAAATGATCTTGAATCTAGCTTTGCCTTGGAGACCCGAGTGGGTGCTGCTCCTGCCGTTTTCCTCCTGTCAATTCTGAGTCAATGTTTCATCTCCAAACCTCTCTGCCAGTTTGGCCCCTAAAAGCTTGGTGGCTAAAGACTGTTAGCCTGGCAGAGGCAGGGTTGAGATACCTCACTCCAGGAGAGAAAAGCTCTTGGAGCAGGCAGGATGCCCACCGCTCCTTTCAGCTGCCTCTTTCCCCACCTTCCCGTTGGCCTCACTGGGCCCTGTCTGCCTCTCTGGGATTGTATGTTTCAAGCCTTGTCTGATGCTCATCTCTGTCACTCTCTGAATTGAGTTTGGAGGAAGAATTGAATTGTATGAGTGGCGGCATGTTGGTAGTGCTGGACTTAACTGTTTCAAGTTTTCTGGGGCCTAACTGAATGTGGAAAGTAGCACCACTTTATGGCTACAAGTGCTGACTCCTGAATTTTCAAATGGTGTTTTGACGTAAGGGCTGCCAGCCCAGGAGGGTGGGTTCTGGGGGAAGCAAATACCTTCCCTCTATATTTCTTTCCCACTTACCTAACCTCACTGGAAGCTAGATAACCCCTATTATATCTTGGGAAACATAAATTAAATGAACCATAGTCTTAGGTTGTAGCTTAGTTATTTTTCCATAAGAAGGCAATCCGTCCCCTTTTATTCCTTTGTTCCATAACCCCATAACCCCAGACCCCAGACCCAAGAGCCTTGCTGCCATGCCCATCCTCTTTGGGAGATGTATGAATGTGAATGCATGTGTCTAAATTAAAAGAAAAATATTTAAACATTTTTTAACAAAATAAAAATTTACTTTTGTATTTAAGCTAAATTGCCTTTAAATTCCTTCCAGCTTGGTTCATTGAGGTAGATAAGTATAAACACTACTGACCAGAAATTAGCTGTGTAGTTACGTTATGCCTGTGCAAAGAGGAGGCTCACGTGCTGTCTCAGGCAGTTTTCTTGAGGGACTAGTGCTCCTTCTGGACACTTTATATAAAACGTAACTCATTTTATAAAAAGAGATGTAACTAGTCCCTCCCTCCCCCTTAGTGACAGAGGTTGAATGCTTTGTGGCTAGGGACTGCTCCTCCCTACCTCCTAGAAGAGCTCTGAAGTCCAACATGTTAATAGTTGGCTGCTTCAAGCTGAGGAAGGAGCCTGAACCTCAAGTCCCAAATACCCATGAGGATTGGAGGGGTTGGGGTGGGGCATACATATAGAGACCAACTTCTACCTGTACCTTACGAAAGGTAGATCCCCTCTTAGTTTTAGTACTCTGAGCTAGTTTTCCTCAGCTCTGCAGTCAGGACAGTTGGCCCAGGAATCCACTTCCCCAAAGGAGGGCATCATGGCATGGTGTGAGTGTGTGTGTACAAGTGTACGGGACAGGAATTAGAGGCTGTGACTTTCCATTAGAAATGAACACTTTATTCCTGTTGAGTCTAGTTGGAATTTTTAGTATGAATGTAAGACTTTTTTCCTGCTTACGTCATTAAGAAGAAAAGAACTGTGATCTATCATGGGAAAAAAAATATTCTTCACTCTATGGAGTCAATGCCATTGAAAGTTAGCACTCATCTGGTCTAGTTCTTCATTGTACAGATGGGGAGACTGAATGTGAGAGAGGAGGAGCCACTTTCCCAGGACACAGTAAGTTGGTAGTGTAGCCAGGACTCACCCAGATCACCTGACAATGACTAGAGAAAAGAAGAAATGAGAAGAAACTGTAAAGGTTGTTTGGTAAAAAGGAGAGGTCTGCATTCCCATTGTGCTTTTTCTGTGAGTCATTTGATGAGGGTAAAGGGATCTAACAAGTAAGTTCATTAACTCATCCTGGAAAAAATGCTACACACCTCATTGCTGAATATCAGTATGGTCGCCTTTAAGGTACTCCTCTTGGAAAGGTATGCACCCATAAAAGAGCCTAGTCCACCATTCAAAGCAATTTTGGAAATCTTATTCTGGAATGGCCATCAGAGCTGCCATTGTATTATATTTGATGGCCTGGATATTATCAAAACGGCCTCCTTTCAACATTTCCTTTATCATTGGGTAAAGTCACTGGGGGCCAGATCAGGTGACAAGGGAGGGTGATCCAATACAGTTATTTGTTTACTGGCTAAAAACTCCTGCATAGGCAGTGCCATGTGACCCATGTGACCCATGTGACTAACATCTAGTGCATTGTTAGATGCAAGAGCCACGAGTTATTAGCCAAGATTTCCAGTTAAGATTTTCTGCCCAGGTGCAGTGGCTCATGCCTGTAATTCTCGCATTCTGGGAGGCTGCGGTGGGTGGACTGCCCTGAGCTCCCAGGTTCTAGACCAGCCTGAGCCAGAGCAAGACCTCGTCTCTAAAAATAGTCGGGTATTGTGGCGGGCACCTGTAGTCCCAGCTACTTGGGAGGCTGAGGCAAGAGAATAGCTTGAGCCCAAGAGTTTGAGGTTGCTATGAGCTATGACACCATAGCACTCTACCAAGGGTGACAAAGTGAGACTCTGTCTCAAAAAAAAAAAAAAAAAAAAAGATTTTCCTGTTTCTCTATTGATGTTCACTTGGTCTGCTATGCTTCTCTCAGGCAGCTGACAATTTTGATGCACAATTCAATGAAGTTTTACAATGTCTTTATCAGTTCTGCTCATTACTGGCCACTCTGACCTCTCTTCATCAGTGACACTTTCTCTATCCTCATAAAAACATTTAATTCCCTTGTACATTACCATTTTCTTCAGGTCATTATCCCCATAAATTTGGACTAATATGTCCCTGATTTCACTTCCACCCTTGCCACCTTTAACAGGAAATTTAATGTTTGTTCGTTGCTCTAATTCAAGCTCCAACATTCTCATGATAGCACACAAAAATATGCAATAACAATAATGGCCACTGCTCAGCAAGACACCACCACATGTCGACATGAATAACACAGCTGTGAGACGCCAAGTGTGAGACCTTACTGAGCTGTTTGTACATCGGTGACACAAACTAATTGTCAGACCTTGTAAATGTCTCAACATTAGGAAGTGTCATATTTTTAACAACTGGATAGAAAGGAGAGAGAAAAAGAGTCTGAAAAATAAAGTGAAATAAAATAGAGGACATATTTATAAGGGCCCTTCACTGCTAAATCACAAAAGTGTAAATGATTTGTAAAAATGGGTTTTATTGAACAAGTAAATTAGCTCTCCTGTGGATTTCCCTAGTGGTAAGAAAACCACTGAACTCAGTCTAACAACCACTTTGGCCAAAGATTGTTTGCCCTTGTTAAAATAAAGGTACACTTTGCTTGCCATAGGGCCAGATTTCCCTATTTCTACTCTGTATTTGTTCAGGAATTTAGTTATCTCCCATGAGCATACTAAATTGAATTGATCAGTGAAAATGACATCTGTGTTTATTTGTTTTAACTTGACTCTGTTAGCTTCATCTATTAAACTTTCAATGAGGTTGTAATTCTTTTTAAAAACATAAATTTAACAACATGCTGCCAATTCATAATTACCTTGGTATATGTCAAGATGAATCAGTAAAGGGGACTCATTTTCCTTTGCATTCAGTATTGTTGCTTTGTGCCTGTGTTTTCTATTTAGGATTTATTAGTGTAAATCCCCCTTATACATCATTGAAAGTGTTAGGATTTATATGGAATTAAATCCAATCTAAAGGAATGGATTACCTAGTAGGGTTTTACACCTTTAGTTTCTACTGCTTTTTGTGGAAAAGCATTTAATAATGAACTTTTACATTTTGGAAAGCAGTGCTCTATCAATGACATATGTTATTACCAATGTAGCGTGTTGTACTGCACTTCTCATGAGGTCCCTGGGCTCACATTGAGATGCATCCTCATGGGAAAGCATCTTTCGTGCCCAAGAGGAGGACGTTAACCTCTGCTCTGCTCCTTCCCTGTTTGGAGCACAGCACAGCTTTCATCAGCTCTTTAAAGAGCCTTATGTTTATACTCCTTCATAGATCTGCAGACAGTATTTGCAAAGCACGTTGGAATCTTTGACAGCAGGCGCCACTTGGATGGTGAAGATGCTCATCAGCTTTTTTCTTTTATTTTTTTCTCTTTTGAGGGAATGAACACTACTCCAAGTTGTTTCTGTGACCTCACTATTCTCCCCTTTATTTCTTTTCTTTTCTTTTTATATTCTTTTCTCCCAACTTGTATACCAACTGATGGAGCAATTGAGTGACTTTCATTCATTCATTCATTCATTCAAGTATTTACTGAGTCCTACTTTGTTTGAAGCAGCATTCAATGTACTACATTTGAGTTACTCCTTTCTGGTGTTGTTCCTTTTTAAATTATAAAAGTAATACATATTCATGGTAAAAACGTAGACAGTACAAAAGGATATAAAACAAAAATAAAATTCCATCCCTCTTCAAACCCCCTAGTCTCACTTCTTTAGCATATCAGTACCAATTTCTTATGCATCCTTCTAGAAAATTTCTATGTGTGTTTGAGTGTATATATATGTATACATTCACACGTATACAGGAGAACCTCCATAGTGAACACTTCCCTACACTGAGCACCTCCTTAAGTTGGCCTAATTTTTATAGATGGGACATGTACCACATGTATGTATTAGTGCAGTAGGCCTAGTTTTTTATAGATGGGACATGTACCACATGTATGTATTAGTGCAGTAGGCCTAGTTCCTTATGTTGATCGTGTCTGTATGTTGACCCATCTGTTACAGTCCCTTGGGGGGTCAACTTACACATATATACATGTATATGTATATAGGTACTTACACACAATTGCTTACGTTGTATATGCTTTTTAAAGGAAATACACAAGCATGCCAATCACAGTTTTATACATCCACTTCCATATATTGATATATCTTGCTACAATTTCCATATGAGCACATGTAGTCCCACAGATTCCCTCAAAGGATACATGGTTGAAATGTTACTTTAGGAAACACCTGAGTTTTTTTTTTTTTTAAGAATTTTTAAAAGCAGTTTTAGGTTCACAAAAACATTAAAAAGAAGGTACAGAGATTTCCCACTTTCTCCTACCCCTCCCCACATGCACAGCCTCCCCCACTATCAACATCCCCTCCAGAGTGGAAAATTTAGCATCATGGATGAGCCCACATTGACACATCATTACCCCACAAAATGCCTAGTTTACATTAGGGTGTGCGCTTGGTGTTGAATATTATACAATTTTAGAGAAATAAATAATGCCATGTATCCATCGTATAGTATAATTAAGAGCATTTTCACTGCCACAAAAATCCTCTGTGCTTCACTTATTTTATTTTTATTTTTTAAATTTATTTCAGATTGATATGGAGGTACAAATGATTATGTTACATTGTTTATGTTTGTTTGATAATGTTCAAGTTGGAGTTGAGCCCTTCACTCAGGGAATGTGCCATATACCCTTACATTGTGCACATTATGTGAGAGCATATCAATCCCCTTCCCTCATCTCCCCCTCCCAGTTTAATTTCACTGTGTTTTTCTCTCATGTGAGCATGTAGTTGTTTGTCTGTTGTTTTCATATTAGTGTTGAGTATATTGGATACTTGCTTTTCCATCCTTGTGATACTTTACTAAGGAAGATGTTCTCCAAATCCATGCAGATTAATACAAAAGATATAAAGTCGCTATCTTTTAATGGCTGATTAATATTCCATGGTATACGTATGCCACAGTTTGTTAATCCATTCATGAGTCGATGGGTACTTGGGTTGATTCCATGTATTGGTGATTGTGAATTGTGCTACTATAAAAAATCAAGTGCAAATGTCCTTATGGTAATATGATTTTTTTTTCTTCTGAGTGGATACCTAGTAATGGGGTTGCAGGATCAAATGAAAGATTTACTTTTAGCTCTTTGAGTATTCTCCATACATCTTTCCATGGAGGCTATATTAGTTTTAATCCCACCAGCAGTGAGTGCAAAAGTATTCCATTCTCTCCACATCAGCATCTGCAGTTTTGGGATTTTTTGATTTGGGCACTTCTCACTGGGGTTAGGTAATATCTCAGGGTGGTTCTGATTTGTATTTCTCTGATGATTAAGGACGATGAGCATTTCTTCATGCGTTTGTTAGCCGTTCATCTGTCTTCTTCAGAGAAGTTTCTGTTTTTGTCTCTTGCCCACTTATAAATGGGATTGTTTGATCTTTTCTTGTTGATCAGTTTGAGTGCTATGTGGACTCTGTTATCAGCCTTTGTCAGATTCATAGCATGCAAATATCTTCTCCCATTCTGAAGGTTGTCTATTTGCTTTAGTTGTTGAACACTTATCTGTGCAGAAGCTTTTTAACTTGATCATGTCTCATTTATTTATTTTTGGTGTTACTGCAATTGTCAAGGGGGTCTTCTTCATAAAATATTTCCCCAGGCCAATGTTGTTAAGAGTTTTCCCCACACTTTCTTCTAGAATTTTTGTGTCATATCTTAAATTTAAATCTTTCATTCAGCAAGAGTCAATTTTTGTAAGTGGTGAGAGGTGTAGGTCCATTTTCAGTCTTCTATGTGTGTGGCTAACCAGGTCTCCCAGCGCCATTTATTAAATAGGGATTCTTTTCACCAGTGCATGCCTTTGTTTGGTTTATCGACGATCAGATAGCTATCAGAGCCTATATTCATCTCTATGTTCTCTATTCTTCTCTATAGGTCTATATCTCTATTTTTGTGCCAGTTCCCTGCTATTTGGATCACTGTAAACTTGTAGTATAACCTGAAATCTGGTGATGTGATGCCTCCAGATTTATTTTTATTTCTTAGAATCACATTGGGTATTCATGATTTTTTTCTGTTTCCGTATAAAATGAAGTACCATTTTTTCAAGTTCTTCAAAGTATGATGTTGGTGCTTTGATTGGGGTTGCATTAAATATATAAATCACTTTGAGTGGTGTGGAAATTTTAACAGTGTTGATTCTTCCCAGCCATGAGCATGGTATGTTCTTTCATTTATTAACATTGTTTGCTATTTATTTTTTCAGGGTTTTGTAGTTCTCTTTGTAGCAATCCTTCACATCCTATGTTTGGTGTATTCCTAGGTATTTCATTTTCTTTCAAGCTGCTGTGAAGGGTATTGTATCTTTGACTTGATTGTCAACTTGACCAATATTGGAGTATGTGAAGGCTGAAAATTTGTGGACACAGATTTCGTATCCTGAGACATTATTGTATTCCTTGATCACTTCTGGGAGCCATTTTGTTGAGTCCTTTGTTTTCTAAGTGTAAGATCATATCATTGGCAAAGAGTGAGAGTGTGACCTTCTCTGTTCCCATTTGATATCCTGGATATCCTTCTCTTGCCTGATTGCATTGGCTAGAACTTCCAGCACTATTTTGGATAGCAGTAGTAATAGTGGACATCCTTGTCTGGGTCCAGTTGCAAGAGGAAATGCTTTCAGTTTTACTTCATTCACTATGATATTGGCTGTGGGTTGTCGTAGATGGCTCTCATATCTATGCCTGTTTTCTTAAGTGTCCTTCTCAGAAAAGGATAGTGAATTTTGTCAAATGCTATTTCTACATGTATTGAGAAGATCATGTAGTCTTTGTTTTTGCTTCTATTTATGTGTTGAATTGTATTTATGGATTTATATATGTTGAACAAACCTTGCATCCCCAGGATAAAGCTCTCTCGATCATGATGTATATATTTTTAATGTGTTAGCTGTATTCTAGTTTCTATGATTTTATTAAATATTTTTTCACCAATCAATATTCATTAATGATATTGGTCTATAATTTTCCTTTTGGGTTTTTTCCCCCTGGTTCTAGTATCAGGATGATATTTGTTTTGTAGAATGTGTTGAGGAATATTCATTCCTTCTCTATGTTTTGGAATAGGTTCTGCAGTACAGGTATGAATTCCTCTTTGAAGGTTTGGTAGAATTTTGGTGTAAAACCATCTGATCCAGGAATTTTCTTTTTTGGAAGATTTTGTATTATTGTTGCAATTTTTGGTGCTTAGTATGGGTCTGTTCAAAATTTCTAATTCTTTCTGGTTGAGTTTAGGGAGATAGTATGATTCCATGTATTAGTCCATTTCTTTCAGGTTTTTAAATTTCCGGGCATAGAATTTTTGGTAGTAATCAATGATGATCTTTTGTATCTCTGTGGTATCTGTTATTTCCCCCTTTTCATTTCTGATTGAAGTTATTAAAGTTGTATTTTTATCTTTCTAGTTAATTTGGCCAAGGATTTATCAATTTTATTAATCTTTTCAAAGAACCAATTTTTTGTTTCGCTGATCTTCAGAATGGTTCTTATATTCTCAATTTTATTTATTTCTGATCTAATTTTGGTTATTTCTTTTCTGCTGATATGTTTGGGATTGGATTGCTCTTCCTTTTCCAGTTTCTCGAGATGAATCATTAAGTTGTTGATGGGTGCTCTTTCTGTTTTCTGGATGTAAGCATTTTATGTGATAAATTTCCCTTTCAGGACTGCCTTTGCATTATCCCACAGATTTTGATTGCTTGTGGCTTCATTATTGTTTTGTTTGAGCAAACTAATGATTTCTTTCTTTATTCCTTCCTTGACCCAGCTGTCATTGAGTATAAAGTTGTTTAGTTTTCACGACTTTATGTGGGGATGAAGACTTTTATTGGAGTTGAGTTCTTTTATTCCAGGGTGGTCTGAAAAGATACAGTATAATTTCTATTCTTTTAAATTTGTTGAGATTTGCTTTGAACCCTGAAATATGATCAATTTTGGAGAATGATCCATGGGTTCATTGATAAGTACCCTGTTTCCCCGAAAATAAGACGGTGTTTTATTTTAAGGTGTGCTCCCAAAGATGCGCTAGGTCTTATTTTCACGGGACGTCTTATCTTTCCTGTAAGTAGGTCTTATTTTCGGAGGATGTCTTATTTTCAGGGAAACAGGGTAAAACATATACTTAGTTTTGTTGGATGGAATGTTCTGTTAAGCCAATATGTTCTAAGGTTATGTTTAATGTGTTCTAAGGTTGTTGTTTAATTTCTACTTGGAGGATCTATCTAGTAGAGGGATGTTGAAGTCCCCAGTTATTATGGTGTTGCAAGGTATCATATGGTTCAGATTGGTCAGGGTTTGTTTTATATGTCTGGGAGGATTTAGGTTGGGTTCATAGATATTTAGGATTAAAATGTCCTCTTGTTGAATTGTTCCCTTGACCAGTACATAGTATCCATCTTTGTCTTTATTTATTTTTGTTGGTTTAAATTCAATTGTATCTCCAAATGAGATTGCAATCCCTGCTTTCTTTTGATTTCCCTGAAATATTTTTTTCCAATGTTTCATCCTAAGTTTTGTTTTGTCCTTAGAGGTTATGTGTGTTTCTTGTGTGTGTGTGTGTGTGTGTGTGTTTTTAAATCCAGTCAGCCAGCTTGTGCTTCTTCAGTGGGGAATTCAAGGCATTCATATTTATTGAAAGCATTTCTAGGTATGGTAGAGTTCTGTTCATTTCAATTTGTGAAGGTCCATTGCTTAGTTTTATCCTTTGCGCCATTGTGGAAGTTAGGCATTGTCCTTTAGCTTCTGAGTGTGTACTTTGCTGGTGATCCACTGTGATGGTCAGTGTGAAGAATGGGTCTGAATACTTCCTGCAGAGCTGGTCTTATTGTGGCAAATTTCCTCAAGGCTTGCATGTCAGTAAAAGATTTGATTTCTCCATCAAATATGAAACTTAGTTTAGCAGGATGCAGAACAATGGGCTGAAAATTGTTTTCTTTAAGAAAGTTAAAGGTAGAAGACCACTCTCTGCTGGCTTGAAAACTTTTAGTTGAAAAGTCCACTATCACCCTGATATTTTTCCCCTTGTAGGTAAGAAGTTGTTTACACCTGGCTGCTTGCAGAATTTTCTGTTTTGTTTTGACTTTGGTCAAGTTAATTACAGTGTGTCTAGGAGAGGTTTTGTTTAAAATGAGTTGTGCTGGGGTTCTGAAACAATCTAGTATATGAATTTCTAGGTCTTTCACAATGCTTTGGAAATTCTCCACCATGATCTCTTGAAGTAGTTTCCATACTTTTAGGACTGTCTTCTTCTCTTTCATAGATCCTTATGATTAGAATATTTGTGTTTTTGGTGTGGTCCCATATCTCTCTCAGAGAAAGCTCTGACTTTATTCTCTTTTTATCTTCTGCCTATTTGAATGATTTGGTCAGTTCAAAAGTCTTGCCTTTGATTTCTGAGTCTTCCTTCCCCATGTCCTACATTATTGCTGAGACTCTCTACTGTGTTTTGAACCCCTTCAAATGTCTCTTTCTATTCCTTAAGCTCTGTTATATCCTTCCTAATTATGTCTAGATTCTTAGTGACACTGTCTTTAATTTCACTAATTTCTTGAGACAGTTTTTGGACTTCCTTTTGGACTTCTTTTTCTATCTTATCTTCAATTCTATTTATCTTATTTGCCATCCATATTCTGAATTCTATTTCTGTAATTCCAGTAATTTCTCTATTAAAGGTATTTTCAGCTGTTTCTTCCTTGCAATCTGTTGGGGGAGTTGATCTGGTCTGATTTTTCATGTTGCCAGGGCTCTTCTGCTGATTCCTCCCCATGTGTATTTCCCATTTGTTTATACTTTTAAACTGGAATATTAGGTTGTTCCTAAATTGTTATTGAGAGATAATCTAGTTAGGGTCCCTTAGGCAATACCCAGGAGACCTGTTTGAACACAAAACTGGTGGGCTGAAGCCAGATCAAGAGGCCCTGGGATGTGGGGTTCTCCACTCCCCTTCACCACTGCCTGTTCAAATGGGCTGTTTCTTATAGCTGTGGCCCTTCCCATACATAGCCTCCCAAAGGGGGCTGTAGCATGTGAAGGTCCCTGAGAACTGACCTTGCTTTCTTGAAGCTGGGTGGAGTGGGGCTGAACCTCCAGTTGACTCTCCTAGGCCAGAGGCAACTCTTAAATAGTGAGCCAAACTTCTCTAGCCAAAGATCCATCCCCCACACCAACAGATTAATGAAAAAAAGCCACAGTTTTTCATGAAGTCCTGGCTGCAACAGATTTGAAATGCTACAATGCTGAGGCTTTCACCTTCAGTTGGGGGAGAGTGATCTCTGGCTTGCTGTCTGCTTCTCAGGATTTCTCAGAGCAGGGTCATCTCTATATCAGCAAGAGGGCATCTAGGGGAGAAACCTCCAGGAGAGGCCTGCTGGGCACAGATGCCAGACAAAGCCACTCCAGAGGGAAGAGAAAGATCCTCTCTGATAGGAGGAAGACTGAGGATTGACCTGGACTCGTCAAAATTATTGTAGTTTGAAAAAGGAAAAGAAAAGAAAAAGAAAACCAGTTAGTGTAGTTGAGCCATAATTTCCTCCCACAGCAGGAGCTGGGGCACACTCATCTCATCAGGCCATACAATGTGGAGGTCCCTCAGAGTTCCCATCAGACATGTTGCAGGGACAGGGCCTGTATCCCTTTCCTCTTGTGGCCAGCTAAGGATCCCACTGGTTGCTGGTGACAGATACAGTGCCCTTAGTAACCCTAAGATAAGTAAACCTAAGTGCCCTTAGTAACCCTTCCTCAGTTGCTATGGGGGCTGGATAGGAAGGGACCAAATCTCCTTCACCTTTATGGTGCCTAGGGATGGGATAGCCCCTCCAAGCTGTCTGGGCAGCAGGCCTCTGTAGGGGGTAGTCTGTCAGGCAACCAAAGAAAAACTAGTCCCTTTGAGTTCCCAGCAGACATGTTGTGTGCACAGGGCCTATCTCCTTTTCCTCCCGTGGCCAGCTTAGGATCTCATGGGTTGTTCAAAATTGCTCACTGTTATGCCAGGCTGGAGGAGGACCTAGAGAAGGATATTCCTAGGTGCAGGAAAACTGGGACTTATTTGTTCCTCATGGCAGCCTCCCATGTGGTGAGAGATCCTGTGTTTTGCTGTTTGTAGAAAGCCTCCCACACTTGGGGAGGGTTCCCTCTTACCCTTCTGTTTGGTTCTGGGCTCCTCCAGTCTGGTCTGCTCTATAACTGTCCTCTGTTCTTTTCCTTCCTCTTTCTCATCTTTGTCCTTACTGTTTGTCTCAGTGGGGTTGCTAAACTCTTTGATTTCTTCTTCTTGTGATCTGTCCCCCAATTTGAATTGCTCTAAATTTGCTTCAGTCCAATTTTCCTCTTTCTAAGTAGGAACATCTGATCAAAGCTACTTCTAGTTGACCATCTTGACCTGCCCTCCAACACCTGAAGTTTTGATGAGTTTTCTATAGAAGGCATTAAGGATGGCCAATTTTAAATGTATAAATTCAGTATTCATTCACTATCTTCAGGTTTTATTTACTTTTTCTGTATATCAAGAGTACTACCCAGTTGTGTATTCTGATACTTAAAGGATTCCAGTGGCTTGAAAATGTTCTAGAGGGATCAAAATTAACTTGTGTTCCTTCTTGAATACCACGTGTCTGTTCTGGCCTTGGGCTGCTCTCAAAGTAGCTGCCAAACCAGTCTCTAGAGCTTATCCCAACACTTGATAATAGCCTTTTCCTCCGTTTTTTTCTAACTTCTCTACTATAGTTTCAGCCTATGTTTTCTGGTCTGGCCTAATCAACTATGAAGTTCTTGCTTATTTGGTCATGTTCTGACCTCACTAGTTTTCATTTTGATCATGCACAATATGACTCCTCCCTCAAAGAATCATTAATGGTAGCTCACCCTTATTTGGGCATTTACTATGTTATGTGCATCATTTTCTTTAAGCCTCAAACTGAACCCCCAAGGGAGGTACTGCTCCTGCAGTATCTCCAAATGTTAGATGAGGCACAGGAAGGTTAAGGACATTGTCTAAGGTCCTACAGCTCATAGATGGCAGAACTGGAATTTGAACCTGGGTTTTCTGACCCTAAAACTGTGCTTTTAACCAGTACATAAACTTTCTCCTTTAAATCAGCAAGTGTTTCTCAGCACAGAAACACAGAGCAGCTTTGGCTTTCTGTGAGCCTGCAGTTCTCTCATAGCAAGCCACAGCAACAGCCACTCCCTGAGCATGTGCTACATTCCAGGCTCCATGCTAGAGGGTGAGCTGGGTTCTCTCATGTTAGAATAGCATTTTCTTACAAGCTAAATGATGGAAGGGATGTTGAGTAGGACAAAGCACTTCCTGCTTATGATTTGAATTGAAAAGAGAGTCCATGCTATGGATCCCACAGTATTTCCTGTATAATGCCATTATGAAGACCTCACACAGCTACTGGATATTTTTGCTTAATTTCTTCATGCTCCAAATCAGTTAGAGATGTAATCTCATGACTCTGCTTTAACCCAAAGTGCAGATACGCAGAGGGAAAACATCTTTTATTTTCCTCATCAGAGTCTCCCAGTTTCAATGCTGCCTGTCCTGGTTGTTGCCTCTTTGAATTGAAATTTGTCTGAATGAGGCACCTAAGAGAAGGTAAATGATAACTAGGAGATAATTTCTATTTGTCTCTCTCTAGTGACCTCCAATCCTGGTTCTCCAGCTGCCTTGTCTTTACGCTTCTGGGATTCAGAAACAGGATGTGATCATGGCAAAGTCACATATTTGGACATCTCTACCTTCCTCAGTGTCTTATAAAAAGGTCACTCCAGATATCAGATAATTGCCCTTTATTTTTTCACAATCTGGTAGAAATTAAATGGTTGAGAGTATTTATTTGTTTTTAGGATTTTAGTTTTATTCTCATTTATATTATTTCCAACACTGAAAAATAAACCTAAGACTCTGGATAAAGAAAAGCCAAACCAATAGCAGTTGGCCTGGAATTGGGTCATTCCCAATTAAAAAAAAAAATGTCTAGGTGATATGTTTATTACAGTGCCAATCCAATTCAGTTCAACGAATATTTGTTGAATGCCTGCTGAGAAGAAGATAAAGAATGAATAGGACGTGGCTCTCACTCTCCTGGAAGTTCATATTCTAGTGGGAAACTGACGTGTATACTATTAATTCTCAAACAAAGAAGATAGTATTAAAAGTCTATACAGAAGTTTAAAGAAGATGCTGTGGGAGTATTGGAAGAGTAAAAAGTTATTTCTAATTAGGGAATCTGGAAAGATACTGATTGGAAGAAGGAGCTTTTGAGCTTGGTCCCAAAAGACTATCACCCGAAGACATTGAAGTGAAAGGTAGTTTAAGCTGAGAAGTTACACAGTCTACAGTTGTGAAAGCCCAGGGAATTAACGGCAATTATTCTGATAGCGTGGAGAGCAGTACAAAATACAACTGGAGAGGTGAGTTCAACCCAGTTTATGAAGAGCCTTGAACACTAGACTAAGGGTTTGGACTCACTGTGTACATTATGAGGACTTTTGGATACCCTCAAAGTTGAATAGGAGTCAGTTTCCTATCATCATAGCCCTTGGTTCTTTCTCAGTGGTCCCAGATTCCTTCCAGTTACATTCATATTTATAGGATGAAGATTCTCTGTGAGAAATACTTGAGTTTTAAAAACACACCACGTGAGGTTGATTTAAACATCTCCAGTATATCAATAATGCATCTAATTTATTTCTCTTCCCAATATTGTATATAGCTATACATACTTTGTATAATCATTAAATAAGATTACAGCATATGTTGATATAACCCAAGAGTGATTATTCATGATCTGGGTGGTATTGCATCTGGAAATTATACTACTCTGTCATCCATTCCACTCACTTTGAGCTCACACCATACCAGTTCTAGCTGTTCCATCAGATTTCTTATTACTAGCTCTATTTACAGTCTTTCGCTAGTATTCCTGTAAGAATCTCACATTAAATTATATCAAATGCTTCTTTCTGTAAGACATGTTAACTTTACTCCATCCTCTTTCACCATTCAGCATGTCATCTTATCATGAACAGGAATTAGCTTTGTTTGGGATGATTTGTGTTTGAAGAATTTGTATTGACTACTGTTTATCACTCAGGTTTCCCCTAGATACTCATAAAAGACTGCCTTAATAATTGTCCTCACAGCTTACTAGATATTGAAATCAAATTTATGAGTTTAATTCCCTGAGTTCCCTAGGGACTTTTTAAAAAAGAAAAATGGAACAAGGCAGTTTCATGACTCACAGCAATTCTTTCATAATAACTGATGTGATAAAAAAAAATTATAAGGAAACAAATTTCAGTTTTAGCTTTTCAAATGATTATTACAAAAATTAACAAATACAAATGTTTGAAATAGTAAAAGACATTCTGTGTTCTTTAAAACTATTTATTTATTGCACACTCACATATTCTTAAGTGCCATGGCAGATTCCTAGAAATTGTTACTCCATTGGTTTATTATTCATACTTTGTGCTGGAAACTAAAAATTTGGTCTTTTTATATTTAAATTGTTGTATACTTGAAAAATAGCCCCATAATGGCACTTTTTAAAGAGGTTATTTTGTAAGTACTCATAGTCAGTTGGTATTGTGCTAAAGTTCTGTTTCGGGTTGCTGAGGCAACCTGCCACAATGTGGCTAACTCTACAATTTACTGATGTGCTAACCTGAGACTTGAGTCTTAACTTTAGTATAGGTAGATGGGTAGCTATGGAGTGGTAGATAGGCTGTGGGTGGACCATAGCTACCTATAAATCTTTGCAGATTACTGACAAGAGATTGGTGATGCACAGTTGATAGCAAACAGTAGGATGATATGAAAGAGATGAATGTATAGAACATGGAACAACATCAAGAGCTTTAGTGGGGTTTAGGTTTCTGAAGTTGCCCAGCTAAGATTCTGCCTTATTATTAAAGCTAGGAATGTGTGGAGTGACCAGATTACATCAGTCACAGTAAAGCAGTAATTGATTTTCTCTAACTGAAGCAGTTTGGATCCCGTGAACAACATTCTGATACTACAGTCTCTACTTTTGATGTTTTTGGAAAGTGGTAAGATTTATTTTCCTTTCTGAGATGGTACCAGCCCATTTGAAACACTTGATGTAGAGGCAAATAACAGTTAAGCTCTCTTTGTTATGTAATCGTAATCAGTGGGTGTGACGGGTATTCTGGAAGCTGCCTTGTGGAGTAATTTGCTTTGCTGCATGTTGTCATTATAATTGCGTGTTTGGGTTTTTTTTTTTTTTTTTGAGACAGAGTCTCAAGCTGTCACCCTTGGTAGAGTGCTGTGTTGTCACAGCTCACAGCAACCTCAAACTCTTGGGCTTAGCAATTCTCTGGCCTCAGCCTCCCAAGTAGCTGGGACTGCAGGCACCCACCAGAATGCCCAACTATTTTTTTGTTGCAGTTGTCATTGTTGTTTTACCTTGCCTGGGCTGGGTTCGAACCTGCCACCCTCGGGGTATGTGGCCGGTGCCTTGCCGACGGAGCTATGGATGCCACCTAATGCATGGTTTTTGTTACTTGTTTGTGTGAATGTTTTTATTCCAAAGACTGCCATCCAAGGCCATGTAGTAACCAAGCAATGAGAACAGATCCCACTATGTGATCCTGGTGTGGGATCATATTTAGAATGAGAGAACAAGCATTACCAACTTGACAGGAATGAATCCCAAATTGACACACCATAGCCTCACTTCTTACCAGTGTGCTCCTAGAAAGACGAGCCCATGGTGAGCACTGAGAGTTTGTTAGCTGGGGAGAAGCTTGGATTTCAGAAGTATTTGGAAGGCATTTTAAGAAGCCGTTTCATTCTCAGTAGAGTAGAAAAAGTCAGCATCTGAGTCTATGGTACAGTCTGTTCTCTGGATGAACGCAATGACTGTCTCTCTCACATTTTTCTGATATTTATTCTGTAAATCAGTTCCATGAGCCCCTGCCACTCTTCTGAATAAGCTTCCAGGCATTACCTGCATGCTGTGTTCCTGTAGAGGGATGGCAGTAATCTCTGCTAAGATAAATGGGAGCTTCTGTGGATGAAGTGTAAAGGCAGTGAAGTGTGTGTGGCTGTAAGATTTAATGCTTCTACAGGTAAATTTTTTGGAGGGGAATCTGGCATTTAATCAAATCCAGAGCCATTATGTAAATTTAATCACCTTGCAACACACTGGTAATTTTATTATCTCCTTTTCATTTGTCAGTGCTTAGATACAACTTGAGCTTGGAATTCCAGAGGTAGAGCCCTGCAGATTGGAGGCATGTTAAGGAAAATGTACTGTTGAAATGAGATAAAGCCTCTATCCTTGTCATTGATTGTCACTCTTGTATGCATACAGGTGTCCAATAAAGGATTGGAGAATAAAATGTGCCAGTTTAAAGTTTTCCAACCTTTCTTAAAGCCCTCAATGAATTACAGAGAGCCTGTTTGGAACAGACTGTGCTAAATCAAACTGCGTGAGATGTGATTCAACCTCTTCTTAACACAGGGGCCTTTACACTTGTGTAGCCCATTTTGCCTTGGACTCTGGGCACAGGAATTATGTCTGAGATTGCATTATTTATGCCATAAGGTTTACTTAAAATTGAAGACAGTATTTCTATGCGTCAACACTATTTTTGATATGTGTTTAAAAAGTGCAGTGGGGTTGGTCAACGTGAATGGACAAATTATTCAGCACATCATTATTAATATGATGAGAGTGAGGAAGAAAAAACCTGGTCAAGCTGGATTTTTCTAAAGGCATATAGGCTTTTTGACCCTGTGATTCATGCTAATGATTATGTATTAATAAAGGCAATGAAGCTAAATACTTTATCTGGGATCTAAAGAGTAAAATTAGAAAGGAGGGAAGAGAGGAGACATGATACTGTGTTGAACTGACTTTGCTAAGGCAGAAGAAATGGCATTTTTTTTCTCAGTGTCTTTCCTTTCCTCTACCTTTCTGTTTACCTTCCTCCACTTTTTCTCATCTCTCTTTTTTTTTCATCTCTTAATTTGACAGAAACTCCGAGACTATCTTTTCTCCTGCAGACAAAGACTCCATGAGCTTCCTGATCCTTATGTTGGAAGATGTAGGCCCCTGTTCAACCAGGAATTCTTTCCTTTAATCAGTTGATGGTTTTCCTTTTTATATCTTGAAGGCATGGGAGCCAGTGACTCAGGCAAATGCCCTTAATTTAGGCTCACTTTAGACAACCAGGTTTCCCCTAGAGTGCTACTTATTGAAGTAAAAACTTTTTATCTTTTTAAAAACCCTTAATAACTTTCTGACTCATAATATGGTTACATAATGTGTTACACAATGATAATAAGATTAAGATTGAAGTGTTTTACTATTCAGTTGTCCACCAAGGTCATTATCTGTTCTCTGTTTACCACTCATGACTGAAGTTTTTCATCCTAAAATGGAGATAATAATCACTACCTACCTCTAGGGGTTGGTTGGTATAGGATGCAGTGAGACATTGGATGTGAAAGTATCCAGCACTAGCTTTGGCACAGAGCATATGTTGGGGTTATACAGTATATAAAAGATTTGCACAGTGGAGAAATTATGAGATTGCTAGTAGGGGATGTCCTAATTTGTCTAAAACATGTTACATGACTTTAGGAAATTGATTTACTCTATCTATCTATCCATCCATCCATCCCTCCATCTTATCTATCTATCTATCTATCTATCTATCTATCTATCTATCTATCTATCTATCTATCCACCATCCATCCATCTCTTCTATCTATCTATCTGTCAGTCTGTCTGTCTGTCTATCTATTCATCCATCCATCTCATCTATCTATCTATCTATCCATCCATCCATCCATCCATCTATCTCATCTATCTATCTCATCTATCTATCTATCCATCCACCATCCATCCATCTCTTCTATCTGTCTGTCTATCTATCTATCCATCCATCCATCCATCCATCCATCCATCCATCCATTCTATCTATCTATCTATCTATCTATCTATCTATCTATCTATCTATCTACCTATCTACCTACCTACCTATCTACCATCTCATCTATCTGTCTATTCATTCAGCCAACCACTCATCTATTCATTCATTGAATAACACTTAGGAAATAACCTTTTCCATATTGAATACCAGCAACATAAAGATGAATATGATACTTTCTCTCTTCTTAAAAGAGCTTAAACTCTGATTGGGGAGAAGGACAAACAAACAGAGAATTATAAAACACTGTCTTGGTGGGGCACAGTGTCTCATATCTGTAATCCAAGCATGCTGGATGGCCAAGGTAAGAGAATCTCTTGAGGTCAGGAGTTCAAGACCAGTCTGAGTAAGAGTGAAACCCCACCTCTGTTAAAAATAGAAAAATTAGCTGGACATTGTGGTAGGTACCTGTAGTCCCAGCTACCTGGGAGGCTGAGGCATGAGGATCACTTAAACCTAGGTTTTTGAGGTTGCTGTGAGCTAGGTTTATGCCACAACACTTGACCCTGGGCAACAGAGTGAGACTCTGTCTCAAGAAACAAACAAACGAAAAAAGAAAAAAAATACCACTCTTGGTCCCTTTGGACTGACATAACAGAATATCTTAGACTGGGTAATTTATAAATTACAGAAATTTATTACTCACTGTTCTGGAGACTGGAAAGTTCAAGATTAGGTGCTGCCAGATTCATTGTCTGGTAAGGGCTCTCTGCTTCACAGATGAAGGGGCAAGAGGCTAACAAGCTCCTTCAGGAGCTTTCATAGGAGCACTAATCCCATTCTAATCACCACATAAAAGCTCTACTTTTTTGTTTGTTTGTTTTTTTGCAGTTTTTGGCTGGGCCAGGTTTGAACCTGCCACTTCTGGCATATGGGGCCAGTGCCCTACTCCTTGAGCCTCAGGTGCCACCCCAAGGCTCTACCTCCTAATACCATTGCTTTAGAGGTTAGGTTTTAGCATATGAATTTTGAGGGGACACAAACATTCAGACCATGGCAAACACTATTTTAAAACATGACAAAAGTATGCAGAGAATATTATGGGAATAAGGAGAAAGTCTCTTTCCCAGCTTGACGTGGGAGTGAGTGGTCATAGAAGACTTTAGAGAGAGGTGGTGCTTAGGTCTTAAAGTCTTAAAAGGTAAATAGGTGTTTACATGGTGACATAGTGGGGGGAAAATGTATCTAGCCTAATGATAAGACCTGGGCTCTAATGGGCTATAATTTCTGTATTGTCTCATCCCTGGCAAGAGTTCTGATAACATCTGACAGGCATACATGAGCATAGACTCAGCTTTTCTTCGTAGTCTACCAGAAGTGTTCAGAACACTATGGACAAGTGCATATTTTAGTGCTTCTGTAAAGGCATAGAAAGTAAATACTTTAAGCTTTGAGAGCCATAAGGTCTCTGTTGCGACTATTCAACTATGCAGTGTTACCGCATCATAGTTTTAATTTGAATTTCCCTAATCGCTAATGACACTGAGAATATTTGAATGTGCTTATTTGCCATCCATACATTTTCTTTGTTGAAATATCTGTTCATGTATTTCCCCATTTTATAATTGAAATTTTTCCTTGTACTTGAGTTTTGAGAGTTTTTTTAATTATATTCTAGAGATAAGTCCTCTGTCAGATGTGTGGTTTGAGAATATTTTCTCTTAATCCGCAGCTTGTCTTTTCTTTCTCTTAATAGTACTTGTCACAGAGAAAAACGTTTTAATTTTGATAAACTTCAATTTATCAGACTCCTTTTTATGGATCATGCTTTTAGTGTTTATCCAAGAACTCTTTGACTAACTTGAGGTCATGAATATTTCCTCCTTTTTTTCCAGAAACTTTTCTGTATTTATGTTATATGTTCAGATTTGTGATTCAACCTTGAGTTAATTTTTGCATAATGTATGAGGTTTAGGTTGAGTTTTTTAAAATATTGGTGTACAGTGGTTTTATCATTATTTGCTGAAAGGCCTGTCATTTCTTCGTTAAATTATTTTTGCATATTTGTCAAAAATCAAATGGTCGTATTTATGTGGGTTCATTTCTAGGCTCTGTTTTGTTTTATCCATCTATGTGTCCTTCCCTTTGCCAATACCAGGAATGTTTTGATTACTATAAATAAGTATAAGTCTTGCTTTTTTAAATCAGTGTTTTATTTGTGAATACAGACTCAGTACCTAGGTTGTTAGATCAGCGGTTCTCAACCTGTAGGTTGCAATCCACAGGAACTGTATTAAAGGTCCATGGCATTAGGAAGGTTGAGAACCACTGTGTTAGATTTCTCTTCGTAGTTTGCTGAGGTTTTTAGACTATTAAATTGATAGTTGATATCCATATCAATTTTTGTCAAATGATTTTTCTAAATCGGTTGCTATAATCATGTAGCTTTCTTTTTTTTAGACTATTAGTATGGTATATTATATTGATTGAATGTTTCTATTATTGAAGCAACCTTGTAATCTGGTGATAAGCTGCATTTAATTATGGTGTTGTTACATACATTAATAGTGTGCTAACATTTGTTGAGAATTTCTATGTATATGTTCATGAGCAATCTTGGTCTGTAGTTTGCACTTTCAGAACTTTCTTCTGATTTTAGATCAATATCAGACTTTCCTATTAAATAAGTTGGGAAAAATTCTTTCATTTTCTAGTTTTGGGAAGAGATTGTATAAACTGACACTATTTCTACTTTAAATGTTAATAGAATTTGCTAGTGAAATCATCTAGACCTAAAGATTTCTTTTTCACAAGGTTTTAACTACAAATTCAATTTATTTAATGATTATAGGATTGTTCATCATATCTATTTCATCTTAGGTAGTGTTTCGGTAGTTTATGGTATTTGAAGAAACATTCCATTGTTTATAGTGACTCTGTAAAACACTAACTAAATACTAGAACTGCACCCGTACCTAGTAGACAGTTTAATATTGGCAGGATGAGCCCGAGTTGGAGGTTGCTGTGAACTGTGACACCATTGCACTCTACCCAGGGCCATGGCACTCTATCCAGGGCCATATCTTGACACTCTGTCTCAAAAGAAAACAAAACAAAACAAACAGCAACAACAACAATAAAACAACAACTGAGAAAACTCCCTGCTTACTTACTGTCATCCTTATAATGCCATAGCCTTAGGTAATGACACCTAGGATGATCTCCTCTGGACTACTGTTGGGTCAGTGTTCCCATCCATAGTTTGCTGTGAAAATTCTGGCATCCTGAGAGTTGGTTTGAGCAAAGCAAAAAATTGACTACCAATTTTTGCAGTTGTATCTAGGTCAATAGTTCTTAAGCATAGTTTCATGCCAGGATTGCTAGAAGCCTGATCCAGCTTCTTAGACACATAACCAATGAACTTACACAAAATTCCACACTCAGAAGGAAGCTTCATGCCGGAGTTTTTCTTTTTATTAATATTAAATCATAGCTGTGTACATTAATGCGAACATGGGGCACCATACACTGCTTTTATAGACCATTTGACACATTTTCATCACACTGGTTAACATAGCCTTCCTGGCATTTTCTTAGTTATTGTGTTAAGACATTTATATTCTACATTTACTAAGTTTCACATGTACCCTTGTAAGATGCACCACAGGTGTAATCCCACCAATCACCCTCCCTCTGCCAACCTCCCCCCTCTCTTCCCTTCCTTTCCCCCTTCCCCCTATTCTTAGGTTATAACTGGGTTATAGCTTTCATGTGAAAGCCATAAATTAGTTTCATAGTAGGGCTGAGTACATTGTATACTTTTTCTTCCATTCTTGAGATACTTTACTAACAAGACTATGTTCCAACTCCATCCATGTAAACATGAAAGAGGTAAAGTCTGCATTTTTCTTTAAGGCTGCATAATATTCCATGGTTTACATATACCACACTACTGTAAATGGAATAGAATCCTTAACTGTTTTTTCAGCATGACTATTGTTGGTATATATAAAGGCTACTGATTTATGAATGTTGATTTTGTAACCTGACATGCTGCTGTATTCCTTGATCACTTCTGAGAGTTTTATAGTAGAAACCCTGGTGTTTTACAGATATACAATCATGTCATCTGCGAAGAGCGAAATTTTGATCTCTTCTGACCCTATATGGATACCCTTGATGGCCTTTTCTTCCCTAATTGTGATGGCTAAAACTTCCATTACAATGTTAAAGAGCAGTGGAGACAATGGGGAGCCTTGTCTGGTTCCTGATCTGAGTGGAAATGATTCCAATTTAACTCCATTCAATATGATATTGGCTGTGGGTTTGCGGTAGATGGCCTCTATCAGTTTAAGAAATGTCCCTTCTATACCCATTTTCTTAAGTGTTCTGATCATGAAGGGATGCTGGATATTATCAAAAGATTTTTTGGGATATGAACCTGAAGATGGCGGCCGAGTAACAGCTTCCTTGCATCTGGGCACCGTGAGTCTGGGGAGATAGGACTCCAGGCATCTCTGACTGGTGGGATCTGCCTATCATCACCCCTGTGAGGATATAGGGAGTCAGCAAGAGACTTCTGGACCCCAAGAGGAGGACTAAAACAGTGGAAAAACAACAACTGGTTGCGTGTGTTCAATCCTTCTAAACCCGCCCGCAACTGTAAGTTCAGTAGCAGCAAGACTGCAAACCAGAAAGGCCTTACCTGTGAACTGTTTTGGTGTTTTTGGACATGGCACTCAGTTGAACTGCCTTGGGGAGAGCCTGAGCGGGACTGCAGAGAACTTTGGCCGTTGTCTAGGGCCCCAGTCTGAGCCACTGAGCCAGACGGAGCTAATAGTGTTTGGCTGTGGGTCACAGGGAGCCATTGTGAGCAATCTGCCCCGGCAAGCTCTGCCCTCAGGGTCGCAGAGCTAGAATCCGGTGGGAGCTGGTAACCCAGCGACCAAGTAGCCTGAGGGTGGGGTCTGAGCCGCCTTGCAGCCCTAACCCTCAGGGGAACAGTTAGACAGGTTTTGGCACACTGGGTAAGTGGATAGCCACTTCAGCAGTGATTCCAGCGACAAGCACTTTCCTGGGAAACCTTCTGTTCAGCAAGTTTACAAGTTCAAAGTGCCTTTTAAGTGGGCTGAAGAGAGATTTAGGGTGTCTACCAGCTGGGGTTTGAGAAATCAGCAGCCTCCAGTCGTATCAGAACTGTGATTAACATCTCATACCCCAGAAGACCACGTGTTGCCCAGACAATATTCAACAACATATACATACTGCTTTCTTTTTGGTTGTGTTTTTTTTTGGTTTGTTTTTTTGTTTGTTTGTTTGTTTGTTTTGTTTATTTTGATGTTGATGTTGTTTTGTTTTTTAATTTCAACCTTTTCCATACAGATCCTTTTTCTTTCTCAATTTTTCTAGTTTAATTATAATTTCCCATTGCTTCCTTTCTCAATAACTAGCACTTCATTTCTGCTAGTGTTTCTACCGCTATTATTTGGTTTTTCACCCACTTTTATCCCGTAAAGTTTTCTGTTTGCTTGTTTTGGTTTGATTAATAGCATTTTTGTCTTTCCTCTCTACTTGGTGGAGGTGGGGTACTGTGTCTGATCAGGTTAGCAAAGAGCTGCTGAACTCAAGGGAACCACCCAACTGGACACCCCCAGAAGGTGGGGTTTTTTTTAAGGTTGTGTCAAAGTAACCTACTGTACACCTATATTGCTCTGTCTGCCTCTTTCTGTGCCTCACTTTTTTGTCAATATTCCTTTTACCCACCCCCTCTCCTTTCTCTATTTTTCTTTTTTTTCTTATCACTCAGTCCTCCTTTCTTCGTCCCTTTTTTGCTCTTCAACCTTCTCACCCTTCTGGTCCTGTAACCCTTAGTCCACAGTCACGAGAACTTAAAGAGCAAGAGGAAGTGAAAGGAAAATTAGGGCAAGGAAACAAATAAAAGAAATCACTCATGAGGAAGAATCAGCAGAAAACTCCAGGCAACATGAAGAACCAGTCCAGAACAACCCTGCAAGGGACCATGAGGTAGCTACTGCAGATGATTCCACCTATAAAGAAATGTTAGGAATGACAGAAATGGAATTTAGAATACACATGTTGAAAACAATGAAAGAAATGATGGAAACAATGAAGGAAACTGCTAATACAGTGGAAAATAACGAAAGGGAAATCCAAAAACAGAATCAAATAAGAGATGAATGATATAAAGAATATAAAAAGGATATAGCAGAGCTGAAGGAACTGAAACAGTCAATTAGGGAACTTAAAGATGCAATGGAAAGTATCAGCAACAGGTTAGACCATGCAGAAGAAAGAATTTCAGAGGTAGAAGACAAAGTTCTTGAGATAACTCAGATAGTAAAAGAGGCAGAAAAGAAGAGAGAGAAAGCACAACGTTCACTGTCAGAATTATGGGACTTTATGAAGTGTTCCAACATACGAGTGATAGGAATCCCAGAAGGGGAAGAAGAATGCCCCAGAGGAATGGAAGCCATACTAGAGAATATTATAAAAGACAATTTCCCAAATATCACCAAAGATTCTGACACCCTGCTTTCAGAGGGCTATCAGACCCCAGGTTGCCTCAACTCTAAACCGAGCTTCTCCAAGACACATTGTGATGAACCTGTCCAAAGTCAACACAAAAGAAAAGATTCTGCAAGCTGCCAGGAGTAAGCGCCAGTTGACCTACAGGGGCAAATCCATCAGAGTGACCGCAGACTTCGCTAATGAAACTTTCCAAGCAAGAAGGCAATGGTCATCTACCTTTAATCTACTTAAACAGAACAATTTTCAGCCCAGAATTCTTTACCCTGCTAAGCTAAGATTAGAAATTGATGGAGAAATCAAATTATTTAGGGATATACAAACATTGAGGAAATTCGCCACAACAAGACCAGCTCTACAGGAAATACTTCAACATGTTCTGCACACTGACCACAACAATGGGTCAGTAGCAAAGTAAGAACTCAGAAATCAAAGGACAGAACCTAACCTCCACACTGATGCAAAAGATAAAACTAAGCAATGGACTCTCACCAAATAAGATGAATAGAATACTACCACACTTATCAATTATCTCCATAAATGTTAATGGCTTGAATTCCCCACTGAAGAGACATAGATTGGCTGACTGGATTAAAAAACACAAACCATCCATTTGCTGTCTGCAAGAAACACACCTGGCTTCAAAAGACAAATTAAAGCTCCGAGTCAAAGGTTGGAAGACAATTTTTCAGGCAAATGGAATTCAGAAGAAAAGAGGAGTTGCAATCTTATTTTCAGATACATGTGGATTTAAAGCAACTAAAGTCAAAAAAGACAAAGATGGTCACTTTATATTGGTCAAGGGAAAAATACAACAAGAAGACATTTCAATTCTAACTATCTATTCACCCAATTTAAAGGCTCCCAGATTCTTGAAACAGACCTTACTCAGTCTGAGCAATATGATATCTGATAATACCATAATAACAGGGGACTTTAACACTCCTCTTACAGAGCTGGACAGATCCTATAAACAGAAATTAAACAAAGATATAAGAGATTTAAATGAGACCCTAGAACAACTGTGCTTGATAGACGCATATAGAACACTCCATCCCAAAGATAAAGAATATACATTCTTCTCATCACCCCATGGAACATTCTCCAAAATTGATCATATCCTGGGACACAAAACAAATATCAACAGAATCAAAAGAATTGAAATTTTACCTTGTATCTTCTCAGACCATAAGGCAATAAGGTGGAACTCAACTCTAACAAAAATGCTAGACCCCACCCAAAGGCATGGAAATTAAACAACCTTCTGTTGAATAACAGATGGGTGCAGAAAGAAATAAAACAGGAAATCATTAACTTCCTTGAGCATAACAACAATGAAGACACAAGCTACCAAATCCTGTGGGATACTGCAAAGCAGTTTTAAGAGGAAAATTCATCGCTTTAGATGCCTACATTCGAAAATTAGAAAGAGAGCACATCAACAATCTCACAAGAGATCTTATGGAATTGGAAAAAGAAGAACAAACTAAGCCTAAACTCAGTAGAAGAAAAGAAATATCCAAAATCAAATCAGAGATCAATGAAATTGAAAACAAAAGAATCATTCAGAAAATTAATGAAACAAGGAGTTGGTTTTTTGAAAAAATGAATAAAATATATAAACCACTGTCCAGACTAACGAGGAATAGAAAAGTAAAATCTCTAGTAACCTCAATCAGAAATGATAAAGGGGAAATAACAACTGATCCCACAGAGATACAAGAGATCATCTCTGAATACTACCAGAAACTCTATGCCCAGAAATTTGACAATATGAAGGAAATGGATAAATATTTGGAATCACACCCTCTCCCTAGACTCAGCCAGGAAGAAATAGAGCTCCTGAACAGATCAATTTCAAGCACAGAGATCAAAGAAAAAATAAAAAATCTTCTAACCAAAAAATGCTCTGGTCCAGATGGCTTCACTCCAGAATTCTATCAAACCTTCAAGGAAGAGCTTATTCCTGTACTGCAGAAATTATTCCAAAAAATTGAGGAAGAAGGAATCTTCCCCAACACATTCTATGAAGCAAACATCACCCTGATACCAAAACCAGGAAAAGACCCAAACAAAAAGGAGAATTTCAGACCAATCTCACTCATGAATATAGATGCAAAAATTCTCAACACATCTTAGCCAATAGATTACAGCTTATCATCAAAAAAGTCATTCATCATGATCAAGTAGGCTTCATCCCAGGGATGCAAGGCTGGTTTAACATACGCAAGTCCATAAACGTTATCCACCATATTAACAGAGGCAAAAATAAAGATCACATGATCCTCTCAATAGATGCAGAAAAAGCATTTGATAAAATCCAGCATCCTTTTCTAATTAGAACACTGAAGAGTATAGGCATAGATGGCACATTTCTAAAACTGATTGAAGCTATCTATGACAAACCCACAGCTAATATTTTACTGAATGGAATAAAACTGAAAGCTTTTCCTCTTAGAACTGGAACCAGACAAGGTTGTTCTCTGTCACCTTTACTATTCAACATAGTGCTGGAAATTCTAGCCAATACAATTAGGCAAGACAAGGAAATAAAGGGAATCCAAATTGGAGCAGAGGAGGTCAAACTCTCCCTCTTTGCTGACGACATGATCTTATACTTAGAGAACCCCAAAGACTCAACTACAAGACTCCTAGTAGTCATCAAAAAATACAGTAATGTTTCAGGATATAAAATCAATGTCCACAAGTCAATAGCCTTTGTATACACCAATAGCAGTCAAGAAGAGAAGCTAATTAAGGACACAACTCCCTTCACCATAGTTTCAAAGAAAATGAAATACCTAGGAATATACCTAATGAAGGAGGTGAAGGACCTCTATAAAGAAAACTATGAAATCCTCAGAAAGGAAATAGCAGAGGATATTAACAAATGGAAGAACATACCATGCTCATGGATGGGAAGAATCAACATTGTTAAAATGTCTATACTTCCCAAAGCAATCTACCTATTCAATGCCATTCCTATCAAAATACCAACATCGTACTTTCAAGATTTGGAAAAAATGATTCTGCGTTTTGTATGGAACCGGAAAAAACCCCGTATAGCTAAGGCAGTTCTCTGTAACAAAAATAAAGCTAGGGGCATCAGCATACCAGATTTTAGTCTGTACTACAAAGCCATAGTGGTCAAGACAGCATGGTACTGGCACAAAAACAGAGACATAGACACTTGGAATCGAATTGAAAACCAAGAAATGAAACTAACATCTTACAACCACCTAATCTTCGATAAACCAAGCAAGAACATACCTTGGGGGAAAGACTCCCTATTCAATAAATGGTGTTGGGAGAACTGGATGTCTACATGTAAAAGACTGAAACTGGACCCACACCTTTCCCCACTCACAAAAATTGATTCAACATGGATAAAGGACTTAAATTTAAGGCATGAAACAATAAAAATCCTCAAAGAAAGCATAGGATAAACACTGGAAGATACTGGCCAGGGGAAAGACTTCATGAAGAAGACTGCCATGGCAATTGCAACAACAAAAATGAACAAATGGGAATTCATTAAACTGAAAAGCTTCTGTACAGCTAAGGAGACAATAACCAAAGCAAAGAGACAACATACACAATGGGAAAGTATATTTGCATATTTTCAATCAGACAAAAGCTTGATAACTAGGATCTATAGAGAACTCAAATTAATCCACATGAGAAAAGCCAACAATCCCATATATCAATGGGCAAGAGACATGAATAGAACCTTGTCTAAAGATGACAGACGAATGGCTAACAAACACATGAAAAAATGTTCTTCATCTATATATATTAAAGAAATGCACATCAAAACAACGCTGAGATTTCATCTAACCTCAGTGAGAATGGCCCACCTCACAAAATCTCAAAACTGCAGATGTTGGCATGGATGTCGAGAGAAGGGAACACTTTTACACTGCTGCTGGGACTGAAAACTAGTACAACCTTTCTGGAAGGAAGTA
Organism: Nycticebus coucang; assembly: GCF_027406575.1. NCBI lineage: Eukaryota > Metazoa > Chordata > Mammalia > Primates > Lorisidae > Nycticebus > Nycticebus coucang. The sequence goes on from NC_069804.1 coordinate 180,919,754, forward strand.
TGGAGAACCCTCAAAGCACTCAAGCTAGACCTCCCATTTGATCCTGCAATCCCATTACTGGGCATCTACCCAGAAGGAAAAAAATCCTTTTATCATAAGGACACTTGTACTAGACTGTTTATTGCAGCTCAATTTACAATCACCAAAATGTGGAAACAGCCTAAATGCCCACCAACCCAGGAATGGATTAACAAGCTGTGGTATATGTATACCATGGAATACTATTCAGCCATTAAGAAAAATGAAGACTTTACATCCTTCGTATTAACCTGGATGGAAGTGGAAGACATTATTCTTAGTAAAGCGTCACAAGAATGGAGAAGCATGAATCCTATGTACTCAATTTTGATATGAGGACAATTAATGACAATTAAGGTTATGGGGGGGAAGCAGAAAGGGGGATGGAGGGAGGGGGTGGGGCCTTGGTATGTGTCACACTTTATGGGGGCAAGACATGATTGCAAGAGGGACTTTACCTAACAATTGCAATCAGTGTAACCTGGCTTATTGTACCCTCAATGAATCCCCAACAATAAAAAAAAGAAAGATTTTTTGGCATCAATTGAGAGAATCATATGATCTTCGTTTTTTAATTTGTTTATGTGCTGAATTATACTTATAGATTTACGGATATTGAAGCAGCCTTGAGGGCCTGGGATAAAACCAACTTGGTCATGATGTATAATTTGTTTGATGTGTAGCTGGATTCTGTTTGTTAGGATCTTGTTGAATATTTTTGCATCTATATTCATTAGTGATATTGGTCTATAATTTTCTTTTCTTGTTGGGTCTTTTCCTGGTTTGGGGATCAGGGTGATGTTTGCTTCATAGAACGTGTTGGGTAGTCTTCCTTCTTTGTCTGTATTTTGGCACAGGTTGAGTAATATAGGTACTAGTTCCTCTTTAAAGTTCTGGTAGAATTCTGACATGAAGCCATCTGGTCCCGGGCTTTTCTTTTTAGGGAGATTTTGTATGTTTGATGCTATTTCAGAACTTGATATGGGCCTGTTCAACATTTCCACTTGATTCTGGCTAAGTCTTGGAAGGTGACGTGCTTCCAAATATTGGTCAATTTCCTTCAGTTTTTCATATTTCTGAGAATAAAGTTTCTTGTAATATTCATTAAGGATTTTTTGATTTTCTAAGGAGTCTGTTGTTATTTCGTCTTTGTTGTTTCTGATTGTTGAGATTAATAGAGATTTTACTCTTTTTTTCCTGGTTATGTTAGCCAAAGGTTTATCTATTTTATTGACCTTTTCAAAAAACCAACTTTTTGATTTATTGATCTGTTGTAGAATTCTTTTGTTTTCAATTTCATTTAATTCTGCTCTACTTTTGGTTATTTCTTTTCTTCTACTGCATTTGGGGTTGGAATGTTCTTCCTTTTCCAGTTGCTTGAGATGTCCCATTAAGTTGTTAACTTCCTCTCTTTCCGTTCTCTTGAGGAAGGCTTGCAGTTCTATAAATTTCCCTCTTAGGACTGCCTTTGTGTTATCCCAGAAGACACAAGATAATTTGTGTCTTCATTGTCGTTTTGTTCCAAAAGTTTTGTAATTTCTTTCTTAATCTCATCTATGACCCAGCTATCATTCAGCATAAGGTTATTTAACTTTCATATTTTTGTATGAGTATGCAGATTCCTGTTGTTACTGAGTTCAACTTTTATTCCATGGTCGTCCAAGAAGATGCAAGGAATAATTTTTATTCCTTTAAATTTACTGAGGTTAGACTTGTGACCTAAGATGTGATCAATTTTGGAGTATGTTCCGTGGGCTGATGAGAAGTATGTGTATTCAGTTTTGTTGGGATGAAATGTTCTGTAGATGTCTGCTAAATCCAAATGTTGGATGGTTAGGTTTAAATCTAAAATTTCTTTCCTCAGCTTCTTATTGGAGGATCTATCCAACACTGCCAAAGGAGTGTTGAAATCTCCAACTATTATGGAGCTGGAGGAAATCAAGTTCCATGAGTTTTAATGCACTTGGTTGTCATTTGAAATTCTTAGTAATTTTCCCTTTGAACCAGTATTTTGTAAGTGAAGTCCTGCAGGACAATGGAGAGCTCGAAGCTTAGGTTCTATCTCTCACTATCTCCCCACATCTCCATGATGGATTTTGGGGCACCACTCCAGAGTCTGGTACCCTGGACTCTATGTGGCCCCACCCTATTCCTGTCCATCCATTCTCAATGGGAGCCTAGATGAAGGAAGGGTCAAAATGAGATGTTTTCACCTCACAGCCCCTCCAGGTAGGGCAAGGCATTGATTCTCTCTGCCCCTGGCTCACAACACCACTCACAGTCATTCAATAGGCAACTAACTAAGGGAAAGCCTCTTACTCATCCCTGATCCAGGTACCTAGTATACCCTGGCAGAGAGGTTGTAATGTCCTTGGAGATTACCTGTCTACTGTGGCCTGGGGTAGTGGATCCATGGGAAGAAAGTCGACTGGCTTAATTTCACTGTCCTCTGATAAGGCACAGCATATCAGTGTGGTAACTGGTGGAAGAGAGGACCCAACAGTTGTCAGGCTCAACCATACACACAAGAGACAAGTCACGAAGTGTAGCTCCTGGGTGCTGATAAGTGTTCTACCCTTAGCCCCTGAATATCCCCATGACCAAGAGTGTCCTCTGGGACTGCTTCATGTCTGGGAAGACCCTCTATTTCTCTTTCCAGCCTTGCTGAGTCTGGCTTGTGTTACTGGCCAGCTCAAGGTGCCTTCCAGGGATGAAGTATAAACAAACTATGAATTGTGTGGTGGAAGGAGGGTAACTGCTGGGACCATGCCTACGGTGCATCTTACAAGGGTACATGTGAAATTTACTAAATGTAGAATACAAATGTCTTAACATAATAACTAAGAAAATGCTGTGAAGGCTATACTAACCTGTTTGATTAAAATATTTCAAATTGTATATAAAACCAGCACATTGTACCCCATGATTGCATTAATGTACACAGCTATGATTTAATAAAAAATAAAATAAAATATTAATTGTGCAATTTTGGTCATTCCGCATATTAATTAAATGCTATGATATCTTAATTTAAAACTAGCAGTTTACAACGCAGAGATGAAAAGTAAAATACCTGTTAGTAATTTAAAATTTTACTTTTTACTTACTTAAAATAACATTGAATGGCAAAGAGGAAACACCATGACAAGATCAATGAAAGACTGCAGAAGAAAGTAAATGGCTTTATATTTTAGTACCTTTAAAGACACTTACCCCTGCTTTGTGAACAAGACACCCCACATTTTCATTTTGCACTTGGCTCCACAAATTGTGTATCCCAGTCTTTCCTGGGAGTATATTTGAAACATTTGGTTGCAGATGCATCCAAATTAATTGGCATTGGATAGGTTTCCAGGCATCTGATTTGTAAAGGCACTCCAGAGAATTGGCCATAGAAAGAAATTACAAATAAAAGGACAGTTAGAATAAACCATATGGTACTAGATTAGAGTCAGAGATATCCATATAAAAAAACATAAATATCAATCTATATACACATATATACAGGGTGGACATAAGTTTGTGTGCAATTTAAAATAGTTTAACATAGTAAATTGCACACAAACTTTATGCCCACCCAGTATATCTAGCTATATAGATACATAAATGAATATTGATATGGTGTTGTCTTGTTCCATTAAGGCTCCTATAAAAAATACCCTTAGAGCAGTGGTTCTCAACCTTCCTAATGCCACAACCCTTTATTACAGTTCCTCATGTTGTGGTGATCCCCAACCATAAAATTATTTTTCAGTAATCTGGAGTAGTTGTGCACCTCATACAGTACGTTATTTAAGAGGATTGATGCTGCGTGTCTTCTAAGGTTACCACTGCAGCTTTTTGATTCAGCAGACCACTTTGGTTATGACTTACAATTATATTTCTCTTAGGTTTAGGTTGTACATTCACCCTTCCTTGCAATTAAGATAAAGCATCACCAAGTGGCAGTAACTGCTATAGTTTCACAGCTTGAAGTAAAAGTATCTGTTCTATGTGTGGTTGCCTGAAATAGACAACAAAACTATATATCACAAGATACTGCTATTTAATTGTTTCTAAAACATTGTATTTTTAACTATAAACAGAGCAACATGGCTATATTTAGGGGTAGCACACAGAATAAAAAAAATCCAATGAAGTAAATGTCAAAGTACATCTTGGTATTTTGGTTTTCATTGTGACATTTCTACATCATGATTAATATGTTAAGGATTCTGAGAAAATTCCGTAGTGGCAGTTTGATTCATCCCAAATAGTCTGCTTTCTACCTGTGATGGCCACTATCACTGGTGGTAATAAAGGGCTACAAAAGTTTGGATTCTCTGGGGGGCATAGCTAAACTAAGCAAAACAGGTGTGTGGTGAAAGCAGCACTTATTTGGGAATTGGTGGACCTAAGTTCCAAGCAAGACTCTGTCATATAATAGCTATGTGATCTTGGATTCATCACCCAAACTCATTCTCATTAGTGTTCATTTGTAAAACTAGGAAGAGTTAAACTATATCAGCTCTTATATCCCTTCAAGTTCTACAGGTTTATCATTCAGTTTCATAAGAATATACCTCTCCAAACAAACATCAGTATTTTGTGTACAGGAATTTATTTCTTTAGAGCAAACAAACCACAAAATAAATAAATGTACTTGGACATGTAAACCGTGCAATCTCACACAGAATGACAGGGAAAAAGAAGAAAGTCTATAGGCAAAGTGTCTAATTTGTAACTTACTATACAGTAAAGGGTGGTCTCTAAGCATTTGCTTTGTTGATCTTACTCCTAACTATAGGCTGCCTCAGGCCATTTTCACAGCTTTCACCGGTCTGTCCCAGTTTAGCTTTTAGCTGTTAAGTCTATAGACTCCAGGTGCTAAATACTAGATTAATAGGTCCTAACTAAGAGTTATAATATTTCAGTGAGTCCTTATGCCCCCAGCCTAATCTTCCCCAGTAATCAGCCTTTGCATAGTTCCTGAGTTTCAGCCCCTTTCTTCAATTCCATTATTTTTCTCTCCTTGAATCAAAGTTTCTGAGCTGCCTTTTATGCTAGAGGCATATGATGTCATTGTCTCTACCCCCAGCTGTTCTTAATTTTCTCTCAGATCAGATTTCTTGAAGGATTCTCAGCAGGCCCAGAGACACGGCCCTCCCTTCTAGGGTGCAGATGAAAAGCTGGGGTGGAGGGGGAAAAAGGGCAGTTCACCAACACATAATGACTAATCCTAGCAAAATAAAGGGCAGGGCCCTTTTAATAAACAGAGCACTCCAGGAAGAGGGTGGAGCCAACTGAATAAGCCTAAGGCTCTGATGAGACAAGAGTGCTCTTGGAAGCTGTCATAGCAACAGGAGTTTACAATCCAAGATATGGACTATATCTACTTATGGCAGTTCTCTATGATTGAAGCATCATTCTCTGAGGCCAGCTTTGCTTCTCACTGTCTTACAGTACTTGCTCTAACTACCCGCAACTCTGGCCTCCTGTCCTCTTCTGAGGACTGTCCATCCTTGTGTGCAAAAAGTTAAAATGGACTGGAGGACTCGACTAGACAAATTTAGCTCTCTCTTCCACAGAGGTCCGGTGCTTCGTGGCATGGCAGAAAAAGCCCTGACATACAAGTTCACATGACTCATAATTCTTATTGAATTCATGTGCTGACATCCATAAGTGCTGCTTGAAAAATTATGATGTAATGATGCTTTACAAAAAGGAATGAATTTCAGAGACAAAATTCTTACTGTATAATGGCACCTGGCTAGAGCAGATAGGCTAGTGCCCATGTGCTATTAACTTGGGAATTAGTTTCCCACTGGGATAGTGGAAGAAACATTTTTTTTTTCTTTTTGCCTTGTTGTCTTTAGGCCAGAAGCCAGTGGAGGACAAATCCCTTCCGAGCAGGGCAATTTTGATGGAGGAAGGGTAGGTTAGGGAGTAGAATACAGGGAAAACCCACGAGGCAGGAGCAAATGGATGAGCTAGCACTGGTTCTCAGCTCTGGCTACACATTAGAATCCCCCAGGGGCCCTTTTTTATAAGTTTATTTTGAAATGATTTTAAAATTACAGAAAAGCTGCAAAAACAGCAGACAGCTGCTGCACACACTTCATCCAGCATTCTCCATGTCAACATGTTACATAATCATGGTACAGTTATCAAAACAAAGAAATGAATCTTGGTGTAATACTATTAACTAAACTATAGATTGTATTTGCATTTCTTTTTTCTTTAATTGTTTCAGGTTCACAGAATTAGGTTACACTGTTTGCATTTGTTAGGTAAAGTTCCTCTTACAGTTGTACACCCAAGAGGTGTATCAAACACAATAATCCCCACCCTCATTCACCTCCTCTCTCCCTGCTCCCTTTTTTTCCCCACCCCCACCTTGAATTGATTTGAGTTTTTCGCTTATATGGGTACCTACTGGCTTCATATTAGAATTGAGTACATTGGATTTTTGCTTCTCCATTCTTTTGATACTTTACTAAGAAGAATGTGTTCAAACTCAATCCAGGTTAATACAAAAGAAGTAAAGTCTCCATCTTTTTTTTTTTGTAGAGACAGAGTCTCACTTTATGGCCCTCAGTAGAGTGCCGTGGCATCACATAGCTCACAGCAACCTCCAACTCTTGGGCTTGAGCGATTCTCTTGCCTCAACCTCCCAAGTAGCTGGGACTACAGGTGCCTGCCACAACGCCTGGCTATTTTTTTTTGTTTGTTTGTTTTTGCAGTTCGGCCGGGGCCGGGCCTGAACCCGCCACCCTCGGTATACGGGGCCGGCACCCCACCGACTGAGCCACAGGTGCCGCCCAAGTCTCCATCTTTTTAATGGCTGAATAGCATTCCATGGTATACATATACCACAGCTTGTTAATCCATTCCTGGGTTGGTGGGCATTTAGATTGTTTCCACATTTCGGTGATTGTAAATAGAGCTGCAATAAACAGTCTAGTGCAAATGTCCTTATGACAGCAGTTCTCATGACCCACAGGAACTGTATTAAAGGGCCACGGCATTAGGAAGGTTGAGAACCACTGCCTTATGATAAAATGATTTTTTTTCCTTTCTGGGTAGATGGGATTGCAGGATCAAATGGGAGGTCTAATTGGAGTTCTTTGAAGATTCTCCATATTTCCTTCCAAAAAGGTTGTATTAGTTTGCATTTCAACAGTTTTTCCACTAAATTCCATTTTCTGTTCAGGGTCAAATTCTGTATTCCACATTGGATTTAGTCTTCCCATATCTATGACTTTTTTTTTTTTTAGAGACAGAGTCTCACTTTATCACCCTCAGTAGAGTGCTGTAACATCACAGCTCACAGCAACCTCCAACTCCTGGGTGTAGGTGATTCTCCTGCCTCAGCCTCCCAAGCAGCTGGGACTACAGGCACCTGGCACAACGCCCGAATATTTTTTTGTTGCAGTTTGGCCGGGGCTGGGTTTGACTCCATCCTCGGTATATGGGGCCGGCACCCTACCAACTGAGCCACAGGCACCGCCCATATCTATGACATTTTATCAGTCCTTTTATGTCTTTCATGATCTTGCCACTTTGAAGAGCACTGATCAATTATTTTATTAATGTACTTCACCAGTTTTTCTGCTCATGTTTTTTTCTTTGTGTTTCAGGATTGAATCCAGAATAGTATGTTGCGTTTAGTCACCACATTTTAGTTGCCCTTAATCTATGCAATTTGCCAACATTTTGTTGTTTTTCAGAATCTTAAACATTTTAAAGATTCATGGTCAAATATTTTGTAGAATTTCTCCCAGTTCAGGTTTGTCTGATATTTTCCATGGTTAGACTGGGATTATTTATATATTTTGGGGAAGGATAGAACAGAAGTGAAGTGTCTTTCTCATCACACAGTATAAGGATTTCAAGACATGAACCTGACATACTGGTGATATTGGCCTTGATCACTGTTGGTTAAGGAAATTTCTATCAGATTTCTGCACTGTAAAATTGCTATTTTTAAATCTTATTATATTGATAAAATTACAGAATCATATGAAGTTGCAAATGTAATACAGGGAGGTCCCATGTATTCTTCTCTTAGTTTTCCCCCAATGGATACATCTCTTTTTACAATTAGCAGTTTATTATCTTGAAGTCAATCACCTAAACACAAACATTGATTTTACAAATTGTTTAAACAAAATATCTTATATGCTGATTCTAAATTTTCTTGTAATAGATTATAGTGAAAATGATTTTAAGGAAGAAAAGATGTCCTGGTGATAGAAAACTTAAGGAAACAAAAAACATTCCTATAAAGTTAACAATAAAAAACAGAGTATAAAAAAGCACCCCTCTATTTTCTTTATTAAAAAAGAAAAATCACCAGCTCGTGTAAAATGATTCATCAATTAATAAAAAGCATAAATGAAGTCATATATGAAGTTTTATGAACGTCTGTCACCATAATGTGTATATTCAGTCTTTTAAATAGTTTAACTTTTAGACTACTTCAGTATTAAACACCTAGCTTTTCTCAGGAAGCTATTGCAACCCCCCATGGATGCATCCTTAATTATAGTAGGATATCAAAGCAGGAAATTGACATTGACGCAAAGTGTGAGTATACTTCTTTGCCATTTGATCACGTGTGTATTCCTGTAACCACTACTGCAATCCAGAAACAGAACTATTCCATAACCACACGTGTAGCAGAGAATGGCCTGGGGACAGGGAAGGGTAAAAAAAATCCTTTTTTTTTTTTCTCTTTGAAACTTCTTACCCTTTTCTGTTCTAAATCTAAATCCCTGCCTCAGGCCAGTGGTAGGGAGGGACAGGGGAATGTCTTTTGTTCTTTTAGCCACAGGAGATAGCTCAGGGTGGAAGTCACAAGATTGGTTTAGCCAAAGATAGTTTGAATCCAGGCAGAGGCCAGGGGTATTGTTTTAGCCCCAAATGGGATTAATCAGAACCTTGAAAACTCAAAAGCAACCCAGACACAAGAAAACAGTTGGGGGCTGATTTTCAAAGTAATGAGAGGAAAAAACTTGGAACCTGAAATTTTATACCCAGCTAAATATAATGTAAATGTAAGAATGAAATATTCTAAGGTGTACAAGTCCTCAAAAAGCTTACCACAAAAAGACTCTTTGAAAACAGAATTTGCATTAAATATGAGTGGGTTGACTTCCCCAGAAGCCTCTCACAAGTGTTTTGTTTTTAATTTCTCAGATCCATCAACCTTCCTCTTACTTTGGTGGCATCTCCAGGATAGAGTTTTTTGGGGAGAGCCAGGATCTGCAATCTGTATGCTATTTTGTAGGAACCCCAATAGGCTCATTTTTGCTTCTGTTAACAGTCTTGTCTTTCCTACTAAGCCTAAACTACCTGAGGACACAATATTATTCATTTCTGTATCCCAGTAGTACCTGTCTCAGGGTTCTGTATGTGGTAGGTATTTATTAAACATCTGTGCTAGAAAGGAAGAGAGGAAGAGAGGGAGAAATGTAGTTATAGGATGAAAATGAAGCTAGGTTGCTTTCATTGAAAAGAATAGTTATCTTTCATTTTTATAAGCTGAGGATTAAGTCACATCCCAATGTGTGTCAATATTTTGCACTGTTTCAGATCACATCTCCCTCATTAAGTCTGACTGTGAGTGACTTGAAGATAATTGGGCATTATTTATTTCACCTTCAAAATATTAAAGGCAACCTGCTTATTTTGAATACACTTGAATTAATCATTTCCTTGGCTCTCCACAACACTTAAATTCCCTCTGAGTCATTCATGATGTAAAATGATATGTTCACATGTGAGTAAATGTTCCCAAGCTAGGAATAAGAAGGGAAAGCAATCCACCAGGATTCTGGATTTTTTTTTTTTTCCTGGAATTTGTCAATGCATCTCCACAGAGCTGGTAATGAATCTCTCTTCCTCTCTCTTTAGCAAAGCTGTTCTTTTTGTTCATCTGTGGCTGTAGCAATGACCTGCTGAGGCAGAATGGGCAGTGCATACCTGTGAGCATCTCAAATCAGACACTTCTACTTTCCATTTACTTTCCCTCAGCATTATTTGTCGCTGTTTGGAGGCAGGCAGAGTAAGAGATACCAATGTTGAGAGGGACATCAGAGTTATGTCTTTACAATTCCTATAGGCAAATGCCATCTTTTCCTTTATATTCATCTGAAAAGCATTTGTATATGTTTAAGGTGTGTTAACCTATGAACCATTTTTTAAACTTTCCATAGTTAGCATTTTGTTGCAAATCGCAAAGAAAGTAGGCTGGGAAAAACAAAAAATGGCAGTGGCAGGCCACTGACACAATGCATATCCCCAAATCCAATAATATCATATCACCGAATGCCCATAGAGTTCTTCCCCGCCATCCTTTGCTCTGTGCTTTCTTACCCCATTTCAATTCTTGGTCGTGTGTTTTTTAACATTGAGTTGAGAATGAAAGCAGACACTCTAGCATATGGAATTCTTTGGATTATTGTTCAGGTACTTGGAATTATTATTCAAAATTCCGGAAAATCATATACTATTTGGACACCAAGTGGCTTTAATTTAGTAAACAGTCACAGAGCACCTCACCTGCTCAGTGCAGGCTCAGCCCTGCACAGTGCCTAGGTATACAAATCAGTGGGAAAGAGGTGCCAAGGAAAGGGGTACACATAAACTGGAGGGTCAAAGCAGGGACAGAACATCCTGGGGGAACAAAAGGAAAGTCTTCTTGCAAAGGTGGCCTTATAGCAGATATAACTTCTACAGGCAGAGTGGGCCAGTAGTAGTCTCGATGTATTGAGTCATTACTCTGTGCCAGGCAAAGTGTTAAGTGCTCCACAAGCATTCTCTTGTTTAATTGCTACAGAAATCTTCTTAGTTATGGACAGAATCATCCCTACTTTACAAATTAGAAGACTAAGGCTTAGAACAATTAAATAACTTGATCACCGAGATGGCAGACATGGAATTCAAACAAGGTCTGTCAGATTCCAAAGCCTATGTCTTCAACCATTAAGATCTATGCCTCAGAAATAACACATGACTGGAAATAAGGGTTAGGACCATTCTATGAAGGGCTTTAGATGCTAAATGAAGGATCCTGAACTTAAGGTGACAGATTGTGAAATAAAAGGGAAAGGGATTTTCCTGCAGCAGGAAATGACTGGTTGGAGCCAAAGGTTGGAGACCAATGACCTGCTCCCAAAATCCTCTTCTTTCTTCATTTTTTTGGTCCCTTCCTGGGAGGAGAATGGGCGGAGTAGGAAAAAACTTCCCTGTTCCTCTTCAAGCCTCTTGCATAGAATTTCCATGTGTTGTGAGTCCTTTCAGTTTTATTCAGTTTCCTGCCTCTGCACATGGTCTTACCTCTGGGGAGGGAAATTCAGAATCTGAATTTCCTTGTCTAACAGGAAAATTGGACTAGCTTAAATTTCAGTTATTATTGCATTATCTTGGATAACTGAAACCCCTGTTACTATTTTAACTACTTCTTGATTACGTTTGGTCCTTTATATCATGTCTTTTCAGTCATAAAAAGAGGATTCATTAATTGCCCATGTATATAATTTTCTTTTTCAGTCTTATCCAGAAATTGGAAGGTCCTCTTGCCCTTGCTTGGTAGTTAGCTACCTCTTTTACCAACCGGGGTTTGGGATCCTGAAGGAGCAAGCTCTTGGGGTCTTGCTCAGGGAACATGGCACTTTCATTCTAGTCATACTTACTTGGGGACCCTTCAAACCACAATCCAGTTTTTGACTCTCCACATGAAAGGTAACCTATGAAGCCCTTAATGAACTAGGCATTAATACAGTTGGAAACTTAAAAAAAAATTCTATTTTAAAATAACTTTAGACTTACAAAAAAAAATTGCAAAAATAGCACAGTTTATTTTATCCAGCTTTACCAAATGTTATCACCTTACATAATCAGTAAAATTTCCAAATCAGTAAATTTACATTGATGCAATACTCTTAACTACTTTACATTTCATTCAAATTTTACTAGTTGCCCCACTGGTATTGTTTTTCTGCTTTGGTATCTATTCTAGGATCCTACCCGAGTCTGGGACAGTTTTTCAGTTTTTCCTTGTGTTTCAAGGCCTTGACACTTTTGAAGGGTACTCATGAATTATTTTGTAGAATGTTCTTCATTTTGGGTTTGTGCAATGTTCTCTTATGATTATATTGAGCTTATGCTTTTCTGTCAAGAATACTGCAGATGTGGGGCGACGCCTGTGGCTCAGTGAGTAGGGCGCCGGCCCCATATGCCGAGGGTGGCGGGTTCAAACCCAGCCCCAGCCAAACTGCAACAACAACAACAAAAAAAAAAAAAATAGCCGGGCATTGTGGCGGGCACCTGTAGTCCTGGCTGCTTAGGAGGCTGAGGCAAGAGAATCGCGTAAGCCCAAGAGTTAGAGGTTGCTGTGAGCCGTGTGACACCACAGCACTCTACCCGAGGGCGGTACAGTGAGACTCTGTCTCTACAAAAAAAAAAAAAAAAAAAAAAGAATACTGCAGATGTATGTGTGCCCTTCTTAGTGCATCGTGTCTGGGAGTTCGTAATATCTAAATGTCTCATTATTGGTCAGGTTAATTTTAAATCACTTGGTTAAGGAAATGTCTTCCCTTTGTAATTAATAAAAAATCTTCTGGAGAGATACTCTGAGGCTATGCAAATATCCTGTTTATCATACTTACACTCATAAATTTTTGTATCTATTCATCTATCTGTCTTAACAACCATGGGTTCATATTGATACCTTCCCATCCAACAGCACAGGGTTCATTCTAGCCTTCCTACTTTCCTTATTTTTAACTCCTTTCTCTGACAGTGAGAAAGCTGACGCTATTATGTAAAATATATTCACGTATTTGATCAAACTAATATACAGTATCACCCCCACTTCTTTTCATCCTGTTCTCGCTTACCTTCATAGGTAAGCAAGCTCATTAATTTCTGGTTTATCTTTTCTGAGTTTCTTTTTGTATAAATGAGTAGATCCATGTAAATTTTCTTATATCTCATTTTTCTTATATAAGGTATAACATACTATAAAAACTCTTTTGCCATTGGCTTTTTTATGCTTAAGAGTAACACTCTATATCAGTTCATGGAGATAAACCATATTCTTTTGTTACAGCTATTCCTTAACAACTCTATTGATTGGATATATCATAGTCTATTCAAACATTCTCCAATCTGGGGGCATTTCATCTCCTTCCAATATGTTGCAGTGGCAAACATTGCTACAGTATAAAACCTAGTGCATATGTATTTTTATATTGTTGGAGGCATGCCTTCATGGTTAATTCTTAGAAGTAGGATTGCTGGGTCATAATATAAATGCTTGTTAGCTTTGTTAGCTAGTGACAAACTCTCTTCCATGAGAGTTACATCAAAATGCATTCCCAACAGCAATGTCTGAGAGAGACTGTTTCTCCATATCTCACCAGTAAAGAGTGTTCTCCTACTTTTTAATTTTATCAACCTGATAGGTGAGAAATGATACATTGGTAGTGTTTTAATTTGTATTTCCCTATGAGTAAGTTGAAACATCTTTCTATATGTTTAAGGGCCATTTATAAGTGTATGTTATATATTTTATATATATACATATATATATTTGTGAATTATCTGTTCAACAACATATGCATTAATCATGTTTTTTTTTTGTTTTGTTTTCTGTATTTTATGACACTTTGACACTTTGGGAACTTGCTGGACTCAGAAAGGAACTGCTCCTCTCAGTTGGCTAATTCCGAGAGATAATAAACAATTTGCCTACAACCACATCTTCAATATGAAAACCAACCAATTCTGAGTTCATATCCCCACTAACCCTTTTTTATCAGTCTCTTGGGGTCAAGGACACTACTCCCAGGCTCAGGTATTGGACAATTATGGACCACTACTGTAACCCAGAGTCCACTGAAATTACTTAAACTATCCTATTCTAAATTGGCTTAGCAGGCTTCCCTGCCTCACCTATTCCTTCCTGTGAAAAACACAGTACAGGCTTTTGCCCATTGCTTCCTTCTGTCTCCTGATGGACCTTGGTGCTTTCCCATGTAGCATTACATGGTATGCCCCATCCTCTTGGAATTGTAACAAAGTTTCTCAAAGACAGCTGTCTTCTTGTTGCAGGAAGACAAGGGCCCAGCAGAGAGAGAGAATCACCCAAACACCAAGATATGGAGGAAGGGCTTTATTTCTGCTGGAGGAGCCACAGCAGACTAGAGTCCAAAAATGGCCAAGCTCCCTGACTAGCTCTGTCTTTTCCCTTTTATCTCCAGCCAAGGGTACCCTTCTCATTGGTCAGTTTGAATTGAGCTGGAGAAGGCAGGTGTGGGCTTTTACAGAAGCAGAAGCAAGTGTTAGCTTCAAGGTCTTAGGAAGTTAAGTTTCTACAAATTCCTCAGAGCTGAATTACCATGAGGAAGACTTTGGAGTAGTGTCCTTGGGCTCCCGTGAGAAGACTTTTTTTTTTTCTTTTTTAGACCTTATTTTTTCCAGATATCCCCTCTCCTTCTAATCTATTAGACACCCTATGCCTGAATAACAATAAAACCTACATTTTACAATACCATGACAATGCAATCAACCAAATATAAAGTGTGAGGACTTCTGGAGGACAGATTGCCTGGGGTTTTACTAATTTAAGTGTTGAAAAATATAAATTTTATTGTTAGTATAATTTTGTATTCTTTGATTAATAGTGAGACTTAATTTTCCATCTTTAGTAGTTATATTTTTTTACTGTGAAGAAGTGAATGTGTATTCTTATCCTTTGCCCATTTATTCAGAATGTACTATATTTTAAAGCAAATTGGATCAAAGTGGTTTCATGGACAAATGTAAGATATAAACTATAAAGCTTTTAGAGGAAAACATACAAAAATATTTTCAGGTCTGAGGTTTCATGAGCAATTTTAAGACTTGATACCTAAAAAATGATCCATAAATATTTATAAATTGGAACTCATCAAATTAAACTTTTAAAAAATCAAAAAATAAAATTAAAAGTTTAAAACTATTACTCTATAAAAGACATTGTTAAGAGAATAAAAGACAAGCACAGACTGGTACAAAATATTTGTAAGCCACATGTCCAGCAAAGAACTTTATATTTAGATAAGTAGATAGATAGATGATAAATAGATATCCTATATGTAGGATATGTAAAGAACTCTTGAAACTGAGCAGGAAAAAAAATGATCCAATTAGAAACTAAGCAAAAGACATGAAGAGACATTTTGCCAAATAGGACTTACAGATGACAAATAAGAATATGGAAGGTATTCATTAGTATTAGGCCTTAGAGAAAGTAAATTAATAACATAATAAGAGATCACAGCATAGCTATTAGAATATCTAAAATAAAAAATAGTGATAACACCAAATGCTGATGAAGATGTGAAAAAATTTGATCTCTCATGTATTGCTTGTGAGAATGTAAAATGGTACACCCACTCTGAAAGAAAGGATGGCCATTTCTTTAAAAACTAAACATGAAATTACTGTGAAATCTAGGAATTACACTACTAGGCATTTATTCCAGATAAAAGAAAACTGATGCTCATGTGGAAATGTGTACACAAATGTTTATAGAAACTTCATTCAAATAACCTCAAATTGGAATCAACCCAGATGAATTCCAATGGGTGAATGGATAAACAACTCTGGTACATCCATATTGTACCATGGAATACTACTAGACAGATCCTGGATGTATATGAAGGATTTAATGCTTAGTGAAAAAAGCCAATCTCAAAAGGCCAATATCATATGGTTGCCATTATATGACCTTCTTCTTTTTTTTCTTTTTTTTGTTTATTTTATATGACCTTCTTGAAATGACAAAATACAGAGATGGTGAATAGATTAGTGGTTTCCAGGAGACATAAGAGTGAGAAGTGGATGGTGGATGTGATTATGAAGGAGTAGCATGAAGGAATGCCTTTGTGGTGACGCAATCATTTTTTATCTTGAATGTGATGATGATTCCATGAAATCTATACATGTGTAAAAATAAAAATAAAAAAAGAAAAAGACAAAGAAAATAAATAAGAAGAAAAAAGAAAAAAGAAAAAAGAAATCTATACATGTGATAAAATTGGGTAGTACTATAACCTACTGTACTTATACACACGAGTGCATATAAATACTGGTGAAAACTGAATAAGCTCTGTAGTTTAGTAAACTGTATTTCATAATAATACATATATGATGGCACCACTAGAGGAAGTCAGGGGAAGTCCTCTGTGGACTCTCTGAACTATTTTTGCAACTTCCTTTAAGTATATGATTATTTCAAAAAAAGTTATCAAAAGCAATGCTAGAACTTCAATTGGAATAACACTGAATTACGCATTACTTTGGGGATCACTGACACTTTACAATGTTTTAAATCTTCCCATGTTCATTTATTTATGGCCTTTTAAAAAAGTTTAAGCTGTTTATCCAGAAACCACTTTTATGAACCAAGACAGGAAACGAGAATTTAATGTTAGCTTATTTCAAGTTTAAGCAAACAAAATTATTTTTAAGCATTTTACTCCAAATTCTCTGCATGATGTTAGTTATTGGCTTTTTAGATATTTCTTTTTACAGTAGTTTTAGTATGTGCTCTCTGGATTACTATAAATATTTTTAAATTTCTCACAGTCTAAGTAAAGTTAATAAGACTTTAATATCAGATATAGAAACTTGTCAACATTAAGAGCCAGTTTAACACCTCCCTTTTCTTTTTTCTTTTGTTAAGTTGTCATATGTACTCCACATACATATAAAGCCTATGAAGAAATGTCATAATTTTTGCTCTCAATGTCATAATTTTTTCCTATGTATTTTAAGAAATTAAGAACAATGAAATTACTTTTTAAATATTTGCCCAGGTATTTATCATTTCTGCTTTATTTTTGAAGAGAGTGTATACATTTCCATATGGATTTGTTTCCCTTCAGCCTGATGAAGACATTCATTTTGACAAGAGGTCAAGCAGTATCTAGGCAGCAGTGTTGTAGCTAATGAAGTCAATAGGACCACTTGTGCAGCTGCTAGGTCAGCTTGTCACACTTCCATAGATTCAGCCACATAGAAACAACAAACTCAAATGGATTCAGTTTATTGGTGAGACAAAAACAGAGAGATCAATATGGCATCAGCTAACCATATGTCTAGTTCCTTGGTATTACACTGAACCAGAGGGGCCAGGTGACAGGTGGCATGGACAGGTGGTGGTTCTATCACTGAGCCAACTATAACCAAGAGTTTTTATGAAGCTATATTGTAAGGTAGGAGGAGAGTAGAAACTTCTGTCCTCAACTGACAGTACAGAGATGGATGAGAACCAGCCTTGGAATCATTCCTTACCAGGCTGTCTATGTTACTTGCTTCAAGAGGAAGTACAGAGTATTCTCCCAAGACCTGGGTCAGACTGTGGTCAAGCCTTATTTAAGTGGCCCATATGGAAATAAAAATGGTCATTGGGGAATCATGCAGTAGAGCTATTCTATACTTGTAGCTTTTCTGGCAGTTCAGCACTACTGGCAAAGAATTTTTTTAATTTTATCATATCTCCAAATATCTTTGTTTTGCCCTTTTTCTTTAACAATCTATTTGCTGAGTATAGAATTCTGTGTTGGCCTTTTTTTCCCAGCAGTTTAAAGATGTAGTTGATCCTCTTCTGATCTCTATCATTTCCAATGTCAGACATATATGAATCTTTTTTCTCCTCTGTTTATTTATTTTTATTTTTATTTTTATTTTTTGCAGTTTTGGGCCAGGGCTGGGTTTGAACCTGCCACCTCTGGCATATGGGACTGGTGCCCTACTCCTTTGAGCCATAGGAGCCACCCCTTCTCCTCTGTTTATAAGGTGCTGTTTTTCTCTGGCTATTTTTATGATTTAATAAATGTTATACTTTATTTTCAGTGGTTTTGCTGTGAGATTCCCAGACTTTTGTTTTCTATCCTTTTAAGATTTAATGAGCTTTTAGAATCTTTAAATTTGTGAAAATTTAATATATCATACATTCATTTTTTTTCTACCCCACCCTCTTTCTCCTCTTTTTCTAGAACTCTAACTTGATATATGTTAGACCACTGGGCATTTTCTCACACATTTCTGAGGCTTTGTTCATTTTTTTTCCTAATGTATTTTTTTCTTGGTTATCTATATCTATAGAAATGGACAATTTATATGGCTTTATCTTAAGTTTACTGAAACCTTCTTCTTCTGTTTCTAGTCTATTTAGCCTATCCAGTGATTGTTTTAAAATCATAAATTCTATTTTCCAGTTCTGTAATTTTCATTTGGTTATTTTTTTAGAGTTTACATTTCTATGCTGTAATTTTATATCTTTCCTTTATTGTGAGCATATTTTCTTTTAAGAATAGTTATAAAACTTGCTTTAAAATTCTTGTCTGCTAATTCTGGATCTTCTCAGGTTTGCTATCAGTTGATGGTTTTGTCTCTTGGAATGGATCATAATTTCTTAGTTCTTCATATGTTGAGTATCATTGGATTGTATCCTGGATCTTTGAATATTATATTATGGAGACTCTGGATTCTGTATCAGAAAAATATTGATTTTATTTTATTTTTGCAGATCATTAACTTGGTTATACTCTAAATTTTGCCTCTTGGGTGGTAGATGTTTAGTGCTTTTATCTTTAACTGAGGTCTGACTCATGAATGTGTTGTTCAGGGATTGTCTGAGATTTGGATAGAATCTACATACAGAAATTCAGCCTCCTTCTGTCTAGCCTTCTCCTTTACAGGATTCTCACTTTATTTTCCAGTGTCATTGTTTATCCTGAGCTCTGTCCTCCTCATATCAGAATGATCATCAGTTTATTATTGAAGTCTTACTCTTGGTGTCTTAGCCACTTGGCAGCTTTGGCTTGCTCAGTCTAAAAGCTGTAAAAGTAGGTAACTCACTTTGTGCCATACCTTTCTTCAAGTATCAACTCCCCGTAAAATCTTCCTACTTCTGTTCACTTTCCAGTCCCTTGATATTGTTGTTTCTTCACATTTTTCCCAGAGTTTACAATAGGTATCTTTAGAAGGGCTGGGATCAAAGGGGATTTATTCAGCCATAGCAGAAGCTGAAGAAGCTATCCTGCTCAATTTTGATTTTACTCCCAGTGGTTTGTCCTTTTCTAGGATTCTGTCCTAGAAAGGTATCTTGCCAGGCCAGTTTTGATAGCTCATAGAGGCTAGATTCCTCCAGCCATCTTCAGTCCTTCTTGCCACAAGTCCTTTGTATTCACTTGGTATTATAGAAGGCACACCCTCTCTCACTTTTTAGCTACTGTTCTTAATTGTTCAACCATGCTGTCCAGTGCATACCTATTGGCTGTTTTGCCTGGTGATCTCCCATTTTACGAGGGTTATAGGCTATCTTGGCTTGTGATGTGTGACTATGGGGAGCAACTAAAACTTAAGCCTCAGTTGGTGCCCCTCCCCTCCAGTGAGTTTGTCAGTGGCAAGAGACCCTCTAGTATAACAAATGGTAACTCAGTGTTGGCATGGCTTTCTTTCAAAGGAAGCTTCTCTAATAGTGGTTCTCTAGCTTCCATGGTGTTAGAGCATGAATGGAGGTGGGAGAAAATTCTTAAGGGCCAGTCAATCCACATGTACTTGATACCTAGCACCTATCACCCCAGTCAGCCTTGAGTTCTACCCCAGAGTTACTCTACCACTTCTGATGGGCACTGGTCTACTGCTTATATGTCTCCAAGTGGCAATGGGGGCAGAGAATGGTCTTTTCAGAGTCATTAATACAGAAAAAAAGCACTTTTAAAAAGACTTTTCTCACCTTAACTCCTATCCATTGTTCTTACCCCTTTTCTTTACCAGGCCACTTTCCCCCCAATCCTATCTTGCTCAGACCCCTAACCCATCTGCCTTTTGCTTCCTCAGAAATTTTCTCACTGTTTTTGTGCTATTTTGATAGAACCATCCATTTTTGGATTCTGTGACATGTCCAGAGTTGGGTTCTGGACAAAGGACTAGTTGTAATTTTGCAATTTTTTATAAGAACTGGGATGACTGCCTCTTTCTATAAGAAAATACCTAATTCTATAGGTACATATTTCAGGACATTAGAATCTAACAAGGAGAGATTCCTGAACTCTAAAAGACCCTTGAGAATTACAAGCAATGAAGAATGGACTGATCATTAGCTTTGGGTCCTTCCCCAGTTAATGACATAGGCATAATATCACTATCAGTAGTACAGATGTGAAACACACCTTTACAGACATAAGATCTAATGGTACAGGAAATAATTCTGATTTTCATAAAATATCTCCTCAATAGGCTAGAAAGTAGTGATTTTTTCCTGTTGCATTATTGACCAGAAATTGGGCCAGGGTTGTAATACTTGTTATCTGATGACACTAAAAATATTTAGTTAATTATTTTTTCCTTTGCATATAGGCTTTGCTTATAGTCTGATGAAAGTAAGTTGTAATGTAAAGCGTCTAAGGAGATTAAGATGATAGCAAGTTTGAATGAAAAAAACCCGTATCAAATTACTCTAGTTCTTAATTTTGCCAAAGCTATTAAAACCTAATTAGACACAGACCAAATTCCTGTTTATTAGAAGCTTCAGAAATCTTATAAATGAGTGCTAGCATAGTTATGGGAACCATTGCTTTCAACTCCGTGCAGTCTTTTACAGAAAGGCATTGCGTCATTTTAATAACAAGCATGTCTTCCATGAATATACTCATTCACATTAAGAAAACAGCCCCAACCCTTTACAATCCAGTGATTCAAACTATTTAAGCAAATGAGTGTATGAGCCATTAGCCAGCTTCTTTCCTTTTTACATTTTCTTGCTCATTAGTACTCCATCCCCACCCCTATGCCTGTTGAAGACTATTCATGTCTTCCAGGACCAGCTCAAATAGTATCAAGCCCAGTCCCTTTTCCGTAAGACAAAATTGATTGCTTCCTCTCTTTTTTATCCCTTCTATAACACTAACCCCAGAATGTGGCCTGTAGTAAATATGTTAGGTGAACACAGTAAGAGTAAAACCAACTGTAAAATGTTATCATTTTTGGAGACTGGCCACAAAGATGGTGCTTTCAAAAAGGGCTTTCTGAGGCTGAGGCAGGAGAATCACCTAAGCCCAGGAGTTGGAGGTTGCTGTGAGCTGTGTGACGCCACGGCACTCTACCGAGGGCCATAAAGTAAAACTCTGTCTCTACAAAAAAAAAAAAAAAAGGGGGGCTTTCTCCTTTACTGCTGAGACCCAAGCAAGCATGCTAAGACAGACTATTTTTCCAAAACTTGCTGTGGCTATTTGTAATGGGAACAGAGAAAAACAAGAAGCATGGCACTTACTAAGCCTATGGACACTGGCATTGACTTGCTTATGCTTGGGGAAATAGAGCAAAGTGCTCCTGATTTGTGTGTTTGGCGGGACAAGCCATGGACATGGAGACAGGCCACTTCCATCCATCACGTGTTTCTGTAGCCACTATTGTGAAACAGCACAGGGATGGATAATAGATGTGTTTTTTGATATTTTCAAAGGGGGAAAAAAGAGTGCTATTAGACTCTAAGGTATCGATTTTCTTCTATGAAAAACATCCGTTCCTATTCTATCAGAAACCCTTCAAATTTTGAAATCTTTTAAATTAGAAGCATCAGAGATTCCTTTTCAGTTACATTGGCTAATGAGCTATTCACCTCTGTCCCCTTTATGTCCTTCATTTGAGGTAAACACGATGCTCATTTCACTTTTGCCTCCTCTGATAAACTGCAAGTGAAACAACCTAATACATTTCCCCGATGTTGGAGCTTGAATTTGGAGGATAGCGTTTTTCATTTTCAAATGAAGCTGATTGCAAGAAAGAACAGCAGACCTAGCAGCAATACTGGCCTCCTCTGTTTGCTAAGTGCTTCTTATAAGGAAAGAGCTTGTGGAATTTGGCTCTGTTTCCTACACCCATGGGATAAGGGTTGCATGTAAACAATAATATCCTGTGCTACTTTGGCCTCATTTAAGCATCTTTATTGCTTTAGAAGGGACTGCCAAGTGGTGCTGTTTCTCAGAGTTTATGCTTGCCATTCCTGCAAAATTGTAGGGCCCACTTCAAAGATGGCACTGCATACCACGAAACTTGTGGCTGTTGACATAATCTTGGTTATTATTAAGCTTCATTCTAGCACTTTTTTTTTTTTTTTGAGACATAGTCTCAAGCTGTCACCCTGGGTAGAGTGTCATGGCGTCATAGCCCACAGCAACCTCCAACTCGGGCTCAAGCAGTCCTCTTGCCTCAGTGTTTCTATTTTTAGTAGAGACAGGGTCTTGATTTTGCTCAGGCTGGTGTTGAACTCGTGAGCTCAAGCAATCCACCTGCCTCGGCCTCCCAGAGTGCTAGGATTACAGGTGTGAGCCACCACGCCTGGCCAGTGGCTCATGTTTTTCAAATCACATTGAGGGTGCATCATCCATAAAGAATGAATTTGCTTGGCTCGGTGCCCATAGCTCAGTGAGTAGGGTGCTGGCCACATACACCGAGGCTGGCAGGTTTGAGCCTCGTCTGGGCTCACAACAATGACAACTGCAATGAAAAATAGCCAGTGAGTAGGGTGCTGGCCACATACACCGAGGCTGGCAGGTTCGAGGCTGGCCTGGGCTAAACAACAATGACAACTGCAACGAAAAATAGCCAGGCATTGTGGCAGGTGCCTGTACTCCCAGCTACTCAGAAGGCCGAGGCAAAGAATCGCTTAAGCCCAAGAGTTTGAGGTTGCTGTGAGCTGTGATGCCAGGCACTCTACAAAGGGCTGTAGATTGAGACTCTGTCTCAAAACAAACAAACAAAACAAAGAATGAATTTGCCATGCTGAGGACACACCTGTTTTTGCAGGTGGCCTTTACAGTTACCACTTAAATAAAATTTTCCTAGAAAGCTGTGGCAGCTCTGAGCCCAGGTTGACCATGTTTGCTGAACTAGGAACAGAGAAGCAATTTTTACATGGTAAGCTATTATGTTCTTGCTAGAAAACTAGGCTGTGAGTCAGGAGACTGGGGCTGTATTTCTGGCCAACTAGCTCTTTGGCCTTTTTAAACATCCTTAGTTTCTCTGTATTTAGTTTGCAAATCTTAAAATGATGGGATTATACTAGGTAATCTCTAAGTTCCTTTCTGGTGCTAAATTTGATCAGGTGACTTAAAGCAGTAAACACCAAACAGGGAGTCAGGAAACAAAAGTTCCCAGTCCCTTCTCTGCTGCTCACTAATTGTGACATGACACCCAGCCTCACATCTCTGTCTCTGGGGAGTACCCCATCTTCTCTACCTGCCATAGCTGGTGGTTTTGCCTGTTGAATAACAAAAAAAAAAAAAATATTTTTCACTCAGCACTTAGTAAGCGCTAGCCCTGTGGCATTAGCTTGGTAGACAGTGAAGAGGTGGAGGTTATGAGATTATCTGTTATCACTACTAATATTAGCTACATCTTAGTGAGCACTTCCTATGGCCAGGCACTTACATACAACATGCCATTTAGTCTCCATTTTATGGAGGAGGAAACTGAGGTTCACATGCTAAGGATCATGTAGCTTTACAGAGTTGGAGCTGATATCTGTACCAGTGTTCTGTTCTTTATTTTAAAAGTTATGTTAAAAGATATTTAAAATATCTCACCTCTGACAAGTAGCTTGTGTTACTAACATTATTCTTTTTCTGGGCTTCAATGCCTGAATCTCATGACCTAGAAGCTGTTTGCTTTTGGAAGGTAGCAGGGGACGGGCCTGGCTGGGGCCGAAGGAGAGATTCTCTGTACAGACACGGCCTAAGGCAGCACAATCAGGGCAATGCAAAGACCCAAGAGGCAGCCCAAGGCTACAGACAGGGGGACCAAAAGCAGCAGGCATTGGGTGGTGGACAGGGGGAGTGTGCAACAGAGTAAGCCCTGTCACAGGAGGCAGGAAGGGTTTTGGGCCAATTGCCAAGGCCAGACATTCTTTGAGGGTAGTTTTGAAGTACAGCCCATGTCCTAGTATGTGGATAGGCCAACCCATGGAAAGAGAGAGGCAGAGGGCAAATGAGGCCCTCAGTTTCCTCACCTGTAGAAGAAAGGAGTGGGGCTAAAGGAGCTCTGAGTGTGCCCCTCATTTAGACAGGTCTGCAGAAGTAAGCTCTTTCAGGGTTCTGAGAAGCAAACAAGTCCTTTTGCTAGGCCGTTGGTCTCTCTTCTGGATGTGACCTTGCATCTCTGGGATGCTAGGATTCAGTTTTGATTGTGTCAGGAGCTGCGTTGGAAGGCCCATTTATCTTCGTGCTCTCCTGCTAAACACTTCCCAGGGCAGCTCTACCATCAGGGGAAGTGGGCCTTCCAGCCATTGGAAGATTGTTCAAGCACACCTCGTTCCTAGGAACACAACACAGCTTTCTTTGCTTCTGCCTTGCTACTCTAAGCCTGCTGCTTCTCACCCTATGCTGGTACTTTTTTCCACCTCCACGCCCTCTACTGATTTTCTAGCCCAATAGGGAGAGGATGGTCTGCTTTTTCAAAGTTGGATTATTAGAAGTGGTATTCATCCTAACTCACACGTCTCAAATGATGGGCCTTCAATGATGGCCTCAATGACAGAAGCAGGCCAGGCAGTGGGGAGAGGGAACTGAGCCCTGGTACTGGATATGGCCATTGGGCAGGACACATGCTTAGGAAAGTGGCCTTATTACAGGCAGAGGCAGATGTTGTATAAGGGTGAGGAGAACAGTCTCCAGGCAGGATTAGGTGCCTCTGCAACATTCTGGGAGATGGGCAACACTGAGGAATATGGGATGACCAACATAACAACAATGGCATGAGAAGACACTTGCATGAACACGCTAAGGATTTAATGTATAAAAACCCTTTTGTTTATATAATGTATACAAACTTTGCAGTAATACTGTGAGATAGCAATATTATTTTCCAACTCGAGAGAACTAAGGTACAGAGAGGTTAAGTAACTTGCTCAGGATCACACAGCTAAGGAGTAGGTATACGGATATTGTTTGGATCATCTGTGGATCCAAACAATCCATCTTACTAGTGGCCAAATTCCAGCCACCACACCAAGGTGCCAGTTCCACAGAAAAAGGTGAGCAAGAACAAGTCAGGTGGGATGGCTCACCTATCCAGCAGCATGCACTGAGGCCCATCCTCTGTGCCAGGTGTTGGAGAAAGAGATAAGTAAGACACTGTCTGACGTAGGCCAGGGCTTCAGTTCTAAATGGGACTGAGACAGTAAGCAGGGCAACTCACAGGACTTAGAAGCGGGAATTAAGGCAGAAGACCAGCTGTCAAGACTGGGTCCGTATAAGAGGTAGGCTTGGGGAGAGTTCCAATCTGGGAGCATCACAGGCCTTTCAGTAAGCCTGCCTGAGAGTGCCATGTGGAAAGAACAACCTAATTCGAATCCCCCAGCCCTGGGGCTGTGGCCAGGCATTGACTCCATACCTACACCTACGGTAGGCCTAAGTTTCTAGGTCAAAGCTCTGGCTGTAGGGCTCTAAGTAGGGTAGGGGAATTTAATTGGGGCTGCTGCGATAAAACCCAGGAATGACACCCTAGTCCCTATGGAGCATGATTTCCTTCTTCTAGTCCTTTGCTGTCATTGGCCCCAGCTGTGGCAGAGAGGGAACTGAAATTGAAGCCAGGAGGTATGGGCTCCATATGGTGATAGAAACTCTGACGTCTGAACATTCTTGTTGGAATAGCTGAAATTCTCAGTAGAAATTCCAGGAAGACCAGAGGACATCTGGAAAATATATATGGATTGAATGGAAAGAAATATTTAATCTTCTGGGGGAAAACCTCCGTGATCAAAAATGGTCTTGTTTTTTTATTTTTGGTTTTTAGTTGTTTTCCGCAAAGGACATGTTAATCAAGTAATGCGTGTAAAAGACTTTGTAGGCGGTATGGTAGAAGCCCTGTGCAAGCAAAACCTTGTTACAGGTCAGAGATTGGCAGCCTCTAGTGTTCACAGGAGGAGATCAGAACATTGCTGCTTCCTACTCCAGCGGCATCTCTCTGGAATGGGAAAGTACCATTTGGAGTCATATTTGAATCCTCTACTGTGTGTACTCGTTCCCTGGAGGGCCTCAGCAGGGGCCACTGCTACCTGCAGACAGGGCTTGCAGAGGTGTAAGAAGAGGAGAGCAGGGCCCTTTGCCCTTGGCTGGCAAGTTTAGCCAAGAAAATTGGGAAGTTAATATTACCATCTGCCTCGCAGGGTGTAGCAAGGGTTACCTGACGGCCTGTCCCGCACTTAGCACAGCCCCTGGCTGACGATCAGCATTTGGCAGATGTTAGCTGCTGCTGTTCTTCCCCGTGTCTCCATCATCCTTCTCATTCTTGTCCCTCATCCTACTCCTCCTTGTTTTCCTTCCCTTGTTTTCCTTCCCTGAGTCCTTGGTAGACTCAGGACCAAGTTAGTTGAATGACGGTCAGTGCTCTGACCCAGTGACCCAGTTTGGGTAACTATTCATAGATCCAGGGCCCTGAATGCCTGCATTCACAGAATGAGCCCTCTAGGGTCAAGATTCTGCTTTGCTTGGCCTTTGCCACTTCCCTTTCCAGTCCCTGTGACTGACGCCCTGCCCTCTATTCACAGAATTCCCTGGTGCCAGTCTCCAGCTATCTCAACACACTTGCTGGATATGCCTTCTCTGGTGATGGTGGCCCATACAACAGAGATCACCATCTGGGTTGGGGTCTTTATGTCATTACCTGCCATCTTACATAGTGACTATACACAGTGATCTCTTATGAGTCAAGTACTTATCTCAGTGAACCTTTCCAGAAACACTGTGTGGTTGCACAGTTCATTTGTTTATACATTTATTCATTCAACAAACATCGTTTGAGCACTTCTGGAGGTGTAACCAGGGTGGCACAGTGGAAAGAGCATGAGGAGTCTTGGAACAGACATTTGGGCAGTTTGGCAGAGTGTGTAAAACCTGAACTCCTGAGTCTCATAGACCCTCACTTGAACTTGGGCTCTGCCACTCACAGCTGTGTGTCCTTGGGCAAATCTTTCCACACCTCAATTTCCTTATATGTAAAATGGGCATATGAATATCCCCAACCCCACAGGACTTCCTTACAAGCTTCATTTCTTATTCGGTGCTTCTATATAATTTATATATTCCTTTTATTTCTACTTCATATCACAATATATTGTAATTCCATCTGCCTTCCAAGCTATATTCTGAGCTCACAGCAGGCAGCAACTACTTTTTTATGTTTGTATCTCTAGTGTCTCCCATAGTGTCTGGCCCAGAATATGTATTCGATAAGTCGTTGCTGAAGGGTTAACACGGTGTTGTAATTATTTTTGTGGGGCTGTCTTCCTCATTAAGCTGTGAGCTTCTGGAGGCTAGATGTTTTATTTGTCTTAGTATCTGCAGAACGTAGCAGGGGTTTGGCTTGGAGTAGATACTCAGTGAATGTTGGTTAAATGAATGACTGGGGGAATGCAGGAGTGAGGGAAGGAATGAATGAAGGAACAGATGGGTCCTGATGATTAAGACAGTCTCTCACAGGCTCACTATTAGTGAGCTCATTGTCAGCGTGAAATTAATTTAGATATATGGTAGGAATGTAGGGCAAGGGAGAGTTGCGTTTTCTGAGGCCTTATCCTGCTCAACCTCATTCTAGGATTTAATACTCTTAAACCCTTTACTTGAAATTCTTTCCTTCTTTGGCCTCTGTTAAGATGAAACTATTATCGATGTCCTCCTGCTTTTCTGACTCCTTCCTTGTTCCTTATTTTTATTGTTATACTTTTTTATTTCAAAATATTGAGGGGGTACAAAAGTTTTTGTTGCATGGATATACTGCATGAGGTTAGCGTCAGGGCTGTCTGTGTGCCTGTCACCTGGACGGTATTCATTTTACCCAACAGGAAAGTCGTCAATCCCTTACCCCTCCTACCCCCCTCTCCTCTTAGTTTCCAATGTCCTTTACATGTCTTTGAGCCTGGGTATACCCACGATTTAGCTTCCACTTACTGGTGTGAACATGTATTTGTTTTGTCCATTCTTGAGATACTTCAGTTAGGAAAATATTTTCCAGTTTTATCCAAGTCACTGCAAAAAGATAATATTTCATTCCTTTTGATAGCTGAGTAGTACTCCATCACACACACACACACACACACACAGTGCCCATAAACTTCATGTGCAATTTAAAATTATATATATATATATAAACACACACATATATCACATTTTCTTTATTCACTTATAAATTGATGGGCATTTATGCTGATCCCTCATCTTTGCAGTTATGGATTGTGTTGTGCTGTAATAAGCATTTAGATGCCAATGTCTTTTTTTTTTTTTTTTTTTGCAGTTTTGGCCGGGGCCAGGGTCGGTGCCCTACTTCTTGAGCCACAGGCACCACCCACCAATGTCTTTTTGATACAATGACTTCTTTTTCTTTGGGTAGATAACCAGCAGTGGGATTGCTCATTAGAATGGTAGGTCTACTTTCAGTTCTTTGAGGACTCCTCATACTGTTTTCCACAGAGGTTGTGCTAGTTTGCAGTCCCACCAACAGGGTGTACGTGTTCCTTTCTCTCTGATTCCATGCCAACATCTGTTGTTTTACGCTGTGTAGTAATGGCCATTCTGACAGGGGTAAGGTGGTGTTTTATTATGGTTTAAATCCAAATTTCTGTGAAGATAAGTGATGTTGAATATTTTTTCATATGTTCATTGACCATTTGTTTATATTCTTTTGAGAAAATTCCCTCCATGCCTTTTCTCCAGATTTGATGGAGCTGTCTTTTTCTTGCCGATTTGTTTGAGTTTTTTGTAGATTCTGGATATTATGCCTTTGTCAAGTATATAGATTGTGAACATTTTCTCCGATTATGTGGATTGCCTATTTACTCTGTTGATTATTTCCTTTGCTGTGTAGAAGCATTTGAATTTAATCAAGTCCCATTTATTTACTTTTATTGTTGCTGTGTTTGCCTTTGGGGTCTTAGTCATAAATTCTTTGCCTAGGCCTATATATAAGAGAGTTTTTTCTCTACTTTTTCAAGAATTTTTATGATTTAATGACTTAAATTTAAGTTTCTGTTCCATCCTGGATTGATCTTTGTGTATGGCGAGAAATAGGAATCCTGCTTCATTCTTCTGCATGTGGCTCTCCAATTTTCCCAGCACCATTTATCGAATAGGACATCCTTTCCTTAGTGTATGTTTTGTCTGCTTTTTTTTCTAAAATGAGTTGATTATAGATAAATTCTTTCATAGGTGGGCTCCCTCACTATTCTGTACCATTGCTCTATGTGTCTACCTTTATACCCACTATAGCAGTGTGGTATAATTCAAAGTTAGGTAAAGTGATACATCAACATTTCTTCTTTTTGCTTAGGATTGCTTTGGTTATTTGAGCTCTTTTATAGTTTCAGATGAATTTGTTTTCTATATTTGTGAAAAATGATGTTGGTATTTTGATGTGAATTGCATTGAATCTGAAAATCACTTTGGGTGGTATGGACATTTTAACAATGTTGATTTTTCCACTCCATGAGCATGGAATGTTTTTCCATTTGTTTGCATCATCAGTGTAGTTCTCCTAGTAGAGACCTTTCACCTCCTTGGTTAAGTATGTTGCTAGCTATTTTATTTTCTTT
This sequence comes from Nycticebus coucang, assembly GCF_027406575.1. Lineage (NCBI taxonomy): Eukaryota > Metazoa > Chordata > Mammalia > Primates > Lorisidae > Nycticebus > Nycticebus coucang. The sequence goes on from NC_069804.1 coordinate 180,949,395, forward strand.
GTAGCAATGGTAAATGGCATTAAGCTCAAGATTTAACCCTCAGCTTGACTGTTATTAGTATATAGAAATGCTACTGATTTGTGTACATTGATTTTGTAGCCTGAGGCTTTACTGAACTTAATTATCAACTCCAGGTGTCTTTTGGTTGAGTTTTCAGGGTTTTCTAGATATAAGAACTTATCATTGGAAAATAGAGTTATTTTCACCTCCTCTTTCCCAATTTGGATGCTCTTTCTTTCTCTGACTTGATTGCTCTGGTTAGAACTTCCAGCATTATATTGAACAGAAGTGGTAACAGTAGGCACTCTTGTCTTATTCCAGTTCTTAAGGAGAATGCTTTCAACTTTTTCCTGTTCAGTATGATGTTGGCTATGGATTTGTCACATGTGGGTGTATGGCTTTTATAATTTTAAAGTATGTTCTATGTATGCTTGGTTTATTTAGGGTTGCTATCATGAAAGTGTGCTGGATTTTGCTTCTCCTGCATCTATTGAGATGATCATATGGTCTTTGTTTTTTCTTCCGTTTATGTGGTGAACCACATTTTTGATTTTGATATGTTAAATCATCATTGCATTCTTGGGATGAAACTCACTCGATCATGTTGAATTTTCTTTTTGATGTGCTGTTGAATTCTATCTGCTAATATTTTATTGACAATTTTTTGCATCTATGTTCATAAGGGATATTGGTTTGTAGTTGTCTTTTTTTGTTGTGTCATTTCCTTGCTTTAGTATCAAGGTGATGATGGTTTCATAGAATCAGTTAGGGAAGATTCCTTCCTTCTTGATGTTATGGAATAATTTCTTTTAGGATGGACGCCAGTTCATCTTTGTATATCTGGTAGAATTAAGCCATCAATCCTTCTGGCATAGGGCTCTTTTGTATTTCTGCAGTATCAGTTGTAATGTCTCCTTTTTCATTTCTGACTAAGGTTATTTGAGTCCTTTCTGTTCTATTTTTTGTTAATCTGGATGGAAGTCTATTGATTTTATTTATCTTTTCAAAGCACCAAGTTTTGGGAGTTTTTTTTTGTTTTGTTTTGTTTTGTTTTTAATTTATTTCACTTAATTGTCCTCTGAGCTTTGTTATTTTTCTTCTGCTTGCTTTGGATTTGATTTGTTCTTCTTTTTCTAGTTCCATGAGATGTGATGTTAGATTGTTAATTTGTGTTATATCTTTTTGATGTCAGCATTTAAGACTAAGAACTTTTTATGTATCCCATACATTTTGAAAGCTTGTGTCCCCTTTGTCATGCAGTTTGAAGAATCTTTTGACTTACTACATGTTAATTTAATCATTGACCCAACGATTATTCAGCAGAAGGTAGTTTAATTTCCATGACTTTGTGTGGATTTGAGAGTTTCTCTTGGAATTGATTTCTAGTTTTATTTGTTTTCCCACTGTGTTCTAAGAAGATACATGGTATGATTTTGATTTTCCTGAATTTGCTGAAACTTATTTTGTGTCCTAAAATATGATTAATCTTGGAAAATGTTTCATGTAATAATGAGAAGAATGTACATTTTGTAGCTTGGGGTAGAGTGTTCTTTGGATATCTGTTAGGTCCATTTGTTTTAGAGTCCCATTTCAGTCCAGTGTTTGTTGATTTTCTGATTTGATGATGTATCCAGTTTTCTTAGTGTAGTGTTGAGGTCCCTGGTGATTATGATGCTACTGTTTATTTCTTTGCTTAGCTATAATAGAGTATTTTTTATGAATCTGGGAGCTCCTGTGTTAGAGACATATATATTTAGGATTGTTATGTCTTCTTGCTGAATTGCTGCCTTTATCATTATACATATAATGACCATATTTTACTTTTTTTACCATTGATTATTTAAAGTCGATTTTGTCTGACATGAAAATGGCTACCTGATAGAATCAGGTATACCTGCCCAAATAAACTTGTCCCACCCAGGCAGGGTCAGGTTCATGGCCCTCCCAGGAAAGGTCAGACTCATGTACCTCCTAGGAAATAGGAATTCCGCCAATTGCTGTACTCCCTGACCCTTTAAATCCCCATCCGCCATAACCCATATGTGAAATTCCTTTCTTGATTTCACCCCACCTGCATCCAGGTGGAAATAGACACCACAGTATTTCTACAGAACGGGGATTTCATTTTCCTGTGTTTCATGCCTTGGAATAATCTTTTTTTCTTGGGTCCAGAACCTTTCACTACCCCTGCTTACTTTTGGTTTCCATTTGTGTGGAATTTTTTTTCATCCTTACACCGTGAGTCTGTGCGTCCTTCCTAGTTAGGTGGGTTCCATGAAGATTGCATATACTTGGATTATGACTTTTCATCTATTTCAGCCAGGCAATGTTGAATCAAGTGGAGCACTAAGACTGTTCATGTTTAGTGTTAGTGTTGATATGTGGGATGCTGTTCTGTTCATCATGTTGAAGGATACCTTATTGTTTTGTTTTCCCTCTTTTACTGCTGTTTATAAGAGCTATGAGCTTTAACTTTCAAGTGTTTTTACACTGAAGGGTATCTAATGTTCAGTTCCAGGGATAGAGCACTTTTGAGTATTTCCTGTCCTGCAGATCTGGTGACAAATTCCCTTACTGTTTGCTTGTCTAGAAAAGACTTTATTTCTCCTACATTTATGAAACATAGTTTTGCAGGCTGCAAAACTTTTGGCTGGGAATTATTATTATTATTTTTTTTTAAAGAAGACTAAAGATAGAGTTCCAATTCCTCTGGCTCATAAGGTCTCTGCTGAGAAGTCTGCTGTTAGGATGATGGATAGTCCTTTGTTAGTTAATTGTTGTTTTTGCCTTGCAGATTGTAGGATTTACACCTTCATTTTGACTTTGACCAGGTTGATGACCATGTGTCTTGGTGATGTCCTATTTGCTATGAATCTTCCAGGCATTTGATAACGATCTTGTATCTGGATATCTAAATCTCTGGCAATACCAGGAAAATATTTCTCAATAATTCCCTCAAATAGGTTTTCCATGCTTTTTGCTTTTACATCTTCTCCCACAGAGGTATCTATGATTCTTATATTAATTCATTTGAATAGCTCCATATTTATCTGAGTGATTATTAATTCTTATTCACTCTTTTTTCTGCATCTTGGACTGACCGAGTTAGTTCTAAAGTCTTGTCTTCAATCTTTGAAATTTGTCCTTCTGTTTGGTCATGTTTGTTTTTAAAGCTTTCTTGGGTGATGCCTATGGCTCAGTGAGTAGGGTGCCGGCCCCATATACCGAGGGTGGTGGGTTCGAACCTGGCCCTGGCCAAACTGCAACAACAACAACAACAACAAAAATAGCCAGGCATTGTGGTGGGCACCTGTAGTCCCAGCTATTCAGGAGGCTGAGGCAAGAGAATCGGCCAAGCCCAAGAGCTGGAGGTTGTTGTGAGCTGTGATGCCATGGCACTCTACTCAGGGTGACAAAGTGAGACTCTGTCTCAAAAAAAAAAGCTTTCTGCTATATTTTGAAATCCCCTAAATAACTCTTTTATACATAATTCATAAGGAACTAATTTATACATATATGAAGTACTACTGTAATATTATTTAAGTTCTGTGTGTTTTCTTTTTTTTTTTTTTTTTTTTTTAATTTGGCCGGGGCTGGGTTTGAACCCGCCACCTCCGGCATATGGGACCGGCGCCCTACCCGCTGAGCCACAGGCGCCGCCCTCTGTGTGTTTTCTTATGTTATCAATCTCATTAGAGAATTTTTCATTCATGTCCTTAATATTTTTCTTTCTTGTGTGAGTTTTCAACTTTATCATCATTTTCATTCATTATATTTGCCATCCATATTCTGAATTCCATATCTGACATTTTAAACAGTTCCCTTTAAGTTGGAGTCCATTACAGGGGCATCAGGCTGTGTCCTGCAGGTGGATGGGTTACAGGACTTTGGGTTACAGGACTCTGGGCAGGTTGCTGGTGCCTGAGCATTGTTGTTGTTTTTCATTCTTCTTTTGTCTGTTGCTTCCTCAGACAACCCCCACAACCCCCACCATCACCACTGGCACTTCACTGTGACATAGATACATTTTTAGGACTTGGCCCTGACCCTGTCCTCTTCTTTCCCAGTGAAAATTAATCTCATCTCAAGGCTTCAATTTTTATATTTTTATTTATTCTCTTTATTAAATCATAGCTGTGTACATTGATGCAATTATGGGGTACAATTTGCTGGTTTTATATACAATTTGAAATACTTTCATCAAACTGTTTAACATAGCCTTCACCGCATTTTCTTAGTTATTGTGTTAAGACATTTATATTCTACATGTTAGTAGATTTAACATGTACCCTTGTAAAATGCACCATAGGTGTGCTCCCACCAATTACCCTCCCTATACCCATCCACCCTCCACCCTCCTCTTTTCTCTTCATCTTGGGCTGTAGTTGGGTTATAGCTTTCATATGGAAGTGTGGGTGCTTATAAATTGGTTTCATAGTAGGGCCGAGTACATTGGATACTTTTTCTTCCATTCTTGAGATACTTTGCTAAGAAGAATATGTTCCAGGTCCATCTATGTAAACATAAAAGAGGTAAAGTCTCCATCTTTTTTAAGGCTGCATAATTTTCCATGGTGTACATATACTACAATTTATTAATCCATTCATGGATTGATGGGCACTTGGGCTTCTTTCATGACTTAGCAATTATGAATTGGGCTACAGTGATCATTCTGGTACAAATAACTTTGTTATAATGTGATATTTGGTCATTTGGATATATACCTAGTAGAGGAATTACAGGATCAAATGACAGGTCTACTTTTAGTTCCCTAAGTGTTCTCCAAACTTCTTTCCAAACTTCTTACATTCCTATCAGCAGTGCAGAAGTGTTCCCTTCTCTTCACATCCGTGCCAACATCTGTAGTATCTTCATTATCAATCATTCTGTTCCAAAATTTTGGTAATTTCCTTCTTAATCTCATCTTTGACCCAGCTATCTTTCAGCATAAGGTTATTTAGTTCCCATGTCTTTGTATGAGTATGCAGATTCTAGTTATTGGTGAGTTCAACTTTTATTCTGTGATGATCTGAGAAAACACAAGGAATAATTTCTATTCTTTTAAATTTGCTGAGGTTAGCCTGGTGACATAAGATGTGATCAATTTTGGAGGATGTTCCACGGTCTGATGAGAAGAATGTGTATTCAATTTTGTTAGGATGAAATGTTCTGTAGATGTCTATTAAATTCAATTGTTGTATGGTGAAGTTTACGCCTAGAATTTCTTTGGTTAGTTTCTTCTTGGAGGATCTATCCAACACTGCCAAAGGAGTGTTAAAAATCTCCTATTATGTTGCTGAAGATATCAAATTGTTCATGTCTGTTAGGGTCTTGCTTATAAATTGAGGAACATTTTGGTTGGGTGCATAAATGTTAATAATTGATATCTCATCATGTTGAGTGTTTCCCTTAACAAATATGAAGTGACCATCCTTGTCTTTCCTTGCTTTTGTTGGTTTAAAGCCTAATGTATCTGCAAATAAAATTGCAGCCCCTGCTTTTTTCTGTTTTCTGTTTGCCTGGATTATAGTTTTCCATCCATTTACCCTGAGTCTATATTTATCCTTTAAGATAAGATGAGATTCTTGAATGCAGCAGATATCTGACTTGAGTTTTTGTATATAGCCAGCCAATCTGTGACTATTTAGCTGACAATTTAAGCCATTCACATTAATTGAGAGTGTTGTTAAGCCTGGTAATATTTGGGGTGTCAAATTTTTTGAAAGACCAGTGGACATTTTTAATCCTTTCACCACTGGAAGTTGGGTTTGATCAATAATTTCTGAGTGAGTTTACTTTGTTGGTAGAGCATTGTGGTGGTCATTGTGGAGAATGGGTCTGAGAATATCTGGAAGAGCTAGTTTCATTATGGCAAATTTCTTCAACATGTGAATGTCATTAAAGTACTTGATTTCTCCATCATAAATCAAACTCAGTTTAGCTGCATACAGGATCCTGGGCTGAAAGTTGTTTTGTTTTAGGAGATTGAAGGTTGAGCAGAAAGATCTGCAGTCATTCTAATATTCTTCCCCTTGTAGGTTATAATTTTCTTATGTCTGGCTGCTTGCAGAATTTTCTTTTTCATATTAACTTTGGTGAAGTAAATTACAATGTGTCTAGGGGATGCTTTATTTGGATTGAGTCATGCTGGGGTTCTGAATCTATCTGCTATCTGAATTTCAGTATCTCTTGCCATGTTTGGAAAGTTTGCCTCTAAAATCTCTTGGAGTAGAGCATCTGTGCCTTTCAGATCATTCTCATCACCTTCAGGAACTCCAATAGGCAAATGTTTACTCTTTTGGAGTGGTCCCACAACTCTTTCAGGGAATGATTCATCTTTGTTCTCCATTTCTCTTTGTCTTTGAGCATTTGGGAGTGTTCAAAAGCTTTGTCTTCAATGTCCAAGATCCTTTCTTCTGCCCGCTCCATCCTATTACTGAGGGATTCTACTGTATTTCTCAGGTTTTGGGAGGATACAAATTCTTGCCTCAATTTGTCAAAATCTTTGTTGATTTTATCTTTAAATTCATTGAATTCTTTTATTTTTTCCTGCAGTTTTGGCCAGGGCTGGGCTTGAACCCGCCACCCCTGGTATATGTGGGACTGGCGCCCTTCTCCTTGAGCCACAGGCACTGCCCAGTTCATTGAATTCTTGAGCCAACTTTTAAATTACTCCTTGAACTTCTAATTCCAATTTTACTTCAATTCTGTTAATCTTATTTGCTATCCAAATTCTGAACTCAATTTCTGACATCTCATTCATTTGTTTATGAATAGGATCTTATGTTGCATCTCCTTTTTCCTACCTTGGGGGAGTTGATCTACCCTGTTTCTCCGAAAATAAGACATCCTCCAAAAATAAGACCTACTTACAGGAAAGATAAGACATCCCCTGAAAATAAGACCTAGTGCATCTTTGGGAGCACACCTTAAAATAAGACACTGTCTTATTTTCGGGGAAACAGGGTACTCTGGTTATTCATGTTGCCCAAGTTTTTCTGTTGATTCTGCCCCATGGTTCTTTTTCACCATTTGTTTAGAGAGGCTGGTAAGGTGGAATTAAATTGAGGGCTCCTGGAGATGTAATTAATCAGCCCTTTACCAGAGTGCTGGGACTGGTGACTAAGGCTTTTCCCTTATGGCTTTACCAAGGTCTCATTCAGAACTACAACCAGATACTATGGGGACCCACTTGGTATGATGGGGCTATGTGGGGCTGTATTGTATTTAGCTAGACTCTGACCAATCCTAGGGGATCGGTGACTTTGGGTTGAAATCTCAGCTGTGGAGGAATACAAGCAATTAAGACACCCTGCCCCCCACTGGCAATAACTGGGAGAGGAGAATCAGACACTCCCTCTACAACACAACCAGGGTATAACCTTGGAGAGTCACTGGGTGATCAGCCTAGATCAAGAGTTCCAAATCTATTGTCCCAGTCAGCACAAACACAGATCAAGTGGGAAAGTACAAAAGGTCTCCAGCAACTGGACAACAGGGGTCCACTGGCAGCTCAAGTGTGACTCACTCCTGTGGTCCATGGAGTCAGAAAGGCCTGCCCAGCAAAAGAATTATTCCAGGGGGGCTGGTGCCTCTTTTCCCACTTTGCATCACCATCACCCCCAGTCACTGGTTACACTGCAGGGCTGCAGCCCAGCTCTCTCTAATACTCAAGTACACCAGGGATTTGCACCTAAGTCAAAGAGAAGACAATGCCTCCCTGATTGGGCCATCTCACTATGCAACCTGCAGGGGGGAGGAGTTCAGGCCTGATTCCTTTGGGTGATCATTAGAAACTGGAAAGTGTTCCACCTGTGTCTGTACTCAGCCGGGGGTTACTGTAGAAGAGTGTGGTTTTCTCCTTCAGCAACCATGCCTCTGCCTTGGCCACATTCCACTGCTGGAACCCCTGCAGGTCAGGTCAGGTTTCCTCCATATTCCACAGAGTTGGGGAGGTGTCTCTCTCAAATTTCTCAGTGGTGGAACTGCCACCACTGTCAGGGGTGGCGCTGCCATTGTCAGGGGTGGTACCACTGGTCTGGGGTATTGCTGTGCGCAGTTCACAGGAGCAAGGTGGGGAGTCAGTGGGCAGAACTGCTGGTCACAGGCTGTGGGTCACAGGACCTGGGCTGGGAGCTGGGGAGTTGTTGGGTGGTGCCCCACAGGTAGCAGAAGTCAGAGGGGTTCTGGCAGGCACCACCTTGGTCCCCAGTGGTCAGTGGCACGGTCCGTGCTATGCTCTTTCCAACATGGGGCAAGTCTCTCATCCCTTGAGATTCCCCACCTCTATTAAAGTTATAGTTTCAGCACAACAGCCTCACAGCTCATGAGATGCCCTGCCCTAGCAAAAATCTGCCAGACGTTCCAGATTCTGTAGGGGATAGTCTTCCAGATCACCAGGAGAGCGGGAAGGGGTGGATTGGGTGTTCAGGAAGGTAGGAAAAATATTAGTTCAACTTTTGGTCCAGGCAAGAGACTGCCCGGGCTTGCAGTGGTATCTCTCTATGGAAGGAGTTTTGGCCCTCATTCGTTCTCTCCCCTTTGGTGAAACAAAAGGTTTTCTATTCACCACTTACCTCAAGCTGCTCTCATGAAGTCGGGAGGGGAAGGATTCCCATCCTCTTTGGGATGGTTTTTGTACCTGAAATTTGTTTCCTGGGAGTCCTAGCTTGCCTCAGCAGGGATGATGCAAATGTATCAATCCTCAGCTCAGCTCCTGTTCTTCCACTGTACTGGGTTGGTTCTGGCCATTATTTCTCCCTCTGGATGGGAGCCTCTGCTGAAAACTGGCTTTAGTCGGCTATCTTGCCTCCTTCCCACAAGGCTTCACTCTTTAGAGGCATCTGTATTTCTCTCTAGCTCTAACATTTCTTCTGAGCCCCAAGTCTGAATCTTTAGCCTCCTGCTGCACATCTAAACTTGGTTCTTTGGCTGGTTACCATGTCCAAAATTTCTCATCCTTTTTTCCCCAAAATGACCTCTCTTTTTTCATTAGCAATAATGCCTTTACATTTTTTCCAATTCTTCTTTCTTCTAATATTACAGTAGTACTTCATATATGTATATGAATTATGTATAAAACTACTAGCACCTTATGAATTATGTATAAAACTACTATGCCATTATCACATCTAAAACACTAACAATTTATTAATATCAGTTAAGATCTGATCCATATTGAAATTTTTCTAATTTTCTCAAAAATCCCTCCCTTTTTAGTTGGTTTGTTTGAATTAGGCGCCTGTGGCTCAGTGAGTAGGGCGCCGGCCCCACATGCCGAGGGTGGCGGGTTCAAACCCAGCCCCGGCCAAACTGCAACAAAAAAATAGCCGGGCGTTGTGGCGGGTGCCTGTAGTCCCAGCTGCTCGGGAGGCTGAGGCAAGAGAATCGCGTAAGCCCAAGAGTGAGAGGTTGCTGTGAGCCGTGTGATGCCACGGCACTCTACCTGAGGGCGGTACTGTGAGACTCTGTCTCTACAAAAAAAAAAAAAAAAAAAAAAGAATCCAAAGTTTCACACATGTATTTGGCTATGTTTCATATGTATTTTATTGCTTTTGATTTGTTAGTGAAATCAGATTGCTTGCCTTGAAGAATGTCTCATATCCTCAATTTATCTGATTATTTTCTTGTCAGACATTGAACTTATTTCTCTATATCCTGTGTTTCCTATAAAGTGGTTAGTTATATCTAGAGGTGTTAGATTAGAAGTTTCATCTTTGGGGATAAGAATATTTAACAGCTGGTACTGTGTACTTTCTGTTGTATCACCTTATAAGGTAAATAAAGTCTGGTTGTCCGACTTCTAGGGATACTATGATTGATCAATAGGTTCAGATGGTGCCACCTGGGAGGCCTCAATTATAAAGGACCTCATCATCCCTTTACCTAATAGTTTTAACAGCCATTGATGATTACTGCTTACACCCATCATTTTATTAAGGATTGCAAAATGACACTTTTCTAATTCTGTTATTATTCCTTATTTATTAGTTAGAATTTTTCTTTTCTTTCTTTCTTTCCTTTGTTTTTTTTTTTTTTTTTTTTGGCTGGGGCGGGGCTTTGAACCCGCCAGCCCTGGTATATGGGGCCGGCACCCTACTCCTTGAGCCACAGGTGCCACCCTAGTTAGAATTTTTCTATAAAGAGGAATTTTATTCATTAACCATCTGTTTACCTGCAATTATAGTGTATACAAAAAAAAAGTAGGATAACTGTTTGATACTTTCTCTTTAAAAACATCAATTTTCAGAATGAGTTGTTATCCTAGCAACTTCCAATGGTAACCAATCAAGTCTTTTAAGTATCTCTATGAACTCGTGGATTTATAGCTAGTTAATTTGTTTCAATCACTGCAGTCATTATTCATTAACTTGCTAAAATTGTTTCATCTTAGGTCAGTGGGGCCCTTTCAAGTTGGCTTCTTTTTCCTTTTGTAATGTTAGCTTTCTTGATTTTTGGTTTGACAGGATGTTTCAGGCTCCTATTGTACAATTCTAAACCCAGACCTGGAGTTGACCGTTTCTCCAAAAGAGATCTAGTTCCCTTAATGGGAATTGGTATTTAGAGAGCATAGTTTGAGGGCTAGCTTTCCTCATTTCTACTAGGCTGTCCTCTTTTTTTTTTTTTTTTTCCCATGAAAGATCTAAGAAATAGCTCTTTTAGTATTTTAAAATGGATGAAAGTAATGAGTTTATACTGATATTTCAAAGCCAAATTTAAGACTATAATGTTGTTACTTAACATCTTTGATTTTAAGTTATCTTTGATAACTCTATCTCTTTTCTCTCACTCTAAATGTCTTGATCTATAATTACATTAACATAATTACTTGCATTACCTACATGATATTTGTGATAATTTCAAAATAACAATTCCTGTGTTACTACTAAAATGACTAAATGCAGCTTAAGATTGCTTTGCTCTCTGTTTTGTCCTTAGAATAAGTCCTACTGGGGAGGTAGTCAAAGTATTACGTTTTAGTCACTTGATGTAATTTCTTTCCCTGTGAAGTTATGTCACCAACTTGATACACAGTTCAATTCACTTGCTTCATTTTTCTCTGTTTGAGGGGCTGTTTTCCTTTCCTTTTGGATATATCTTTACATTTAATTCATGTAAAATCATCGCATACTTTCAAAGTCAAAACCTTGTAAGAGGAGATATTCTCAAAGACTTGCTTCCATCCTGCCCCTTGTTCTTTAATCTCCCTACCTCTTTAGTAATCATATTTTTTAGATTTTGGTTTATCTTTCCATTGTGTGTTTGAATATTAAACAAATGAGAGGAAGTAGTGTGGAGGATGCCAAGAGCCAGATGACCTCTGAGCAAGATGATTTGCAGCTGGGGGGCGGACCCTCAGGCAATTTGTCCACAGATGTTTGTTGTGGAGAAAGAGCCCAAGCCCATAGCAATCCTTAGGCATACAGTCTAATAGTCCCCTCACCTGTCATGTACCATCTCAATAAAAGGCATTTGAGACAGTACATGACAGGTTGCTCTGGGATACCCTGCAATCAAGGTTAGCCTGCTTCCCGCAAGCTTGTACTTCTAATCTGCCTCATGCCTGGTTCCTTCCTGCGGCATTCAAAACCAGGGCCATAGGGGTTGCGACAAGTAGTTGTATTGCACACCCTTTTCTTACATTAAATGTACTGTGTACCATCGACACTGCTCTTCTCCTTTTTTTCCTGCTTAACATACCCTAGAGATAATCTCATGTTATTATATGGACATTTTCCACATTCCTTTTTTATAACTGTATAGTATGCCATCCTAAAGAGATACCATAGTTTGTTCAACCACTCAGTCCCTGTTGACAGATATATGGGTAGTTTTAGTGTTTGCTATGACAAACAATGCCACCATCAGTTGTGGAGATGTCTATCTCTTGGCTTTCCTGGGTACAAGCCAACTCCTTTTTCCACCTCCTTTTGTACAGTAAATCCAGTCTGTCCTCAATACCACAGTCAGATTCATGTCCTGAAACATTATTTTCATCATGATCTTTTCTCACCCTATTCAAAACTCTTCAATAGTAGCATAAAATGCAAATTCCTTAGTTTAGAATTCAAAAGCCCCTATGAATTGACCCAAATCTCATTTTCCAGTACTCATTCTTTCTGCATTGGTCTGTATATACATTATTCATCATATGTTATGCCCCAAACTTTATGTTAATTGTTGTCTTTCTATCTTTTCTATACTTCAAAGCTCCAATCAAACCCCAGATGCTCAGAAACTCTCCCAGAAGCCTCAGCCCAGACTCTGTCCTCTGATATTTTAATCTTTGTGATATCCATTTGAAACTGAGCATAGACTTAGAGCCTGGCCAAGTAGAAAGATCTCTTGTATCTATCTAGTCACTACTGTGAGATCTAAGAAATACATTGGTCATCAAGCACTAACTGAACAGAAGGAAAATGTCCAAAGATGAGGGAAGTGATCTTTGGATTAGTGAGGGTTCTTTTGGATAGTGACCAGGAAGGCTATGGCCAATTTGCCTAGAGGCAGAAATAGGAAGATATTCTGGGGTGGCAATACTTGACTAAGCTATATAGTAGTAGATTATGTATCTTTTCCAAAGGAGGATTTCATTCCAGTTTAAGAAAAATCAATCAGACCTTTGTCTGGGGAAGAGTCTTGTCTAGCAGGTGTGAGTCACAATCTCCCAAATTCTGGCAGAGCACTACTTTTTACACCTTTCCCTGATCAGGATAGAATATGGCATTTTGTTTAATGATGACCTGAAACTCATATACACCTGACATTGTTCTGGCCACCAGCCATGTGGCAGGGTGATTGGCCAATCACACATTACAAAGAACCACATTTTATGCTGCTTCCTTTCTGCACTTTTGTTTATATTACATTAACCTTAGTTATATATATAATATATAAACTTAGTTATAAACCTTAGTTTCTTTTTTTTTTTTTGGCCGGGGCTGGGTTTGAACCCACCACCTCCAGCATATGGGACAAGCGCCCTACTCCTTGAGCCACAGGCGCCGCCCTAACCTTAGTTTCTTAAAGTCACTTTTTAAACTTTGCCATCTGGGTCTAGAACTATATTAGGTTTATTTATTTACAATTTACCCGCCCCCGAAGACGCAGAATAGAATTGCATATTTCAAAAATAAAAAGTAGATGTCTCAGATGATTGGAAGACTATGGCTATTGAGCACTGACTTTGACTCTGAAATTTTGGGCAGTCAAGGACAAGGGTTACAGTGGTATACATTATCTGAGATCCAGACAGGGGCTTTCTCTTTAAGTGTCAACTTCTCCCTGACATGAAACTCAAAAAGGGTTTGTCACAGGAACCTTAAATAAGCACCTTAAGTAACATAGTGACCCATGTCTTTAACTTCAGTTTTGGTAAATAACATGGAAATACCAGTCAAATCAACACTGCTTATTGTAGACTAAAGAAGGATTTTGTTTTAGTTTTGTTATTGTGTGTTGAAATAATTAATTCAACTCACATACACTTCTAGCTTAAGAGTAAACTGATACAACCACTTTGGAAAGCTGTTTAGCAAGTATCTACTAAAGCTAAACTATATCCACCCTGTGACCTAGCAGTTCTACTGCAGGTTTTCAGCAAAATACATAGGCAATAATTGTCCATTAAAGCATTATTTAGTACTGATCAAACAATGGAAAGTGACCATCAACAGTAAATATATAAATGTTCACAAATTACAGTACATTTATACAATGGAATACTCTAAAGTAATGAAAATGAACAAACTACAGTTACAAACAAGTACATGAAAGACTCTCACAAACATAATGCTTATCAAAATAAATCAGACCCTAAAGAAGACAGGCTGTCTGATTCAATTTATATAAAGATCAGAAAGAAATAAAATTAAACTATAGTATTAGAAATCAGGATAATAGTTAATTTTCACAAGGAAAAGAGAGGAAAATGATTAGGGCATGAGGAGGCTCTTGGACACTGGTAATGTTCTGTTTGGGAGTTTGGTGGTGATTACTTGGGTGTGTTCACTTTATGCTAATTCACCGAACCATACACATATGAACTGTGTACCATTCTATATATCTTATGTAAGCGTAAGTTTAAATATTAATACATGCACATGATATTTCAAACTATGTAAAATAGTGTGCAATGAAAAGGAAGTCATCCTTCCACTCTAAAGTCCCAGTTCCTCTCTTCAGAGCCCATGACTACTACCAGTTTCTTGTGTATTCTTTTAGAAATGTCCTATAACAACAATGGTATGTATGTATCTATAGATATATCTGTGACTTATACAAATGGAACTGACTATATTTGTTGTTGTCCCACATGCTTTGTTCATGTATGTATGTCTTGTAGATCTTCTCCATAGTGCATGGAAGATACCCACCTTCTTTGTAGTGAATCCATAAATTATTCTATGGGATGCACCATGTTTGATCAATCATCTGTTAGTGAACATTTAGGATTTTTTTTCAGTTTTTAAAACATTACAATTAGTCATTACACATTAAATATCTTTTTACACATGTCCTATGTGTATAATGGACTTTAGTGTCTTTTTATAGATTAGCACATAAAGTAAATATCCCATGGAGTCAAAACCACCCTTAACATTTCCTTAGGAAGGCTGACACACCATATCTTTTTTTTCTTTTTTTTTTTTTTTTTTTCAGTTTTTTGGTTTTTTTGGCTGGGGCTGGGTTTGAACCCGCCACCTCCGGCATATAGGGCTGGCACCCTACTCCTTTGAGACACAAATGCCACCTGACACACCATATCTTTATCAGTCCAACAAAGCCTGTTTGCCTGTTTGTCCTCCAGTCGTTGGCTCAGCACAAGGTGAAGAGGTTAGCTTGTGGTTGTGAGCTATGCCAAATGCACGCATCTTCAGTGACCACAGTCATAGTAAGATGCCCATTCTATGAGGTACACATGGGGATCAAGACTTACTGGTGGAGTGTCAGAGCCACAGCTTTCACCTTACGTTCTCTCTAGAACACAGAAGGATCATTGAGCAGAATAGTGGGCACATCTGCTGCACCATTTCAATTGTCTTTTCTCTTTCTCTCTCAACTCTCTCTTCTTTCTGTCTCTGTCTCCCTCTTTCTCTTTTCTCCATATGCCGAGTGCATATATTTGAATTTACATAACTCACATATGCATATGTTGTGACTCCACTGTATATAATAGGATAAATTCCAAGAAGTGGGATTTTGGCACACACACACATGTATGTCTCTTCAAATCATATGTGTGTGTCTTTTATATCAATATGTTTTTAATTATGAAAAATTTCAAGCAGATGTAATTATATAATAAGCTCCTTAGAGCCATCACCAAGCCTCAACAATGATCAATCCATGGTCACTCTCATTTCTTCTATGCCCACATCCACATTCCCTTTCTGTAATATCATGAAGCAATTGCAGATTTCACAACATTTTATCTGTAAATATTTCAGAATATATTTCTAAAGGATTAAGACCATTGAAAAAAATCCACAATACAATTAACACATCTAAAAATGAGCAAAACTTAATTACAATCTACAAATATCCAGTCAATGTCCAGGATCTGATAATCTTACAATTATCATAAAAGAAACTTAGTTTGTTTGAATAATTCTATAATTGATTAATATCACCTTTAAGTCCTTTTCAATGAATAGTTTCCCATTTCTTTTTTCTTTTTAAAATTTACTTTTGGAATAAAATGGGTTGCTTTCTCTATAATATTTCTTATGCTCTAGATTTTGCTGATTGGATCCCCATTGCCAAGTTTAACATATTCTGCAGTATTCTGTGTATTCTCTAAATTAGTACTTGATCTTAGAGTTTAATCATGTCGGGTTTGAGTTTGTCTCTCTTTTTGTCTTATTTTTGGTGAGGCTATTTCATATATAGTTTATGCAAAATAGTGATGTTTTTATTTTATTATTCTTTATTTGTTAGCTGAAATATTTTTGAATATCTATTACTTGGTTATCCAGAGGTACAGTTTGTATATGAAGGCAGGAAAGGTGCCTAATTCAGTAGCATCTACTAATATAGTGAATAAGAGATTATTTTAAAAATAATAATGATTAATTCTTGGGCTTAAAAGTATTTTATATGTTTTATTCTGAGTACTTATTCGTATTGAGGCTCACATTGGCCACTCTTTGACCATTGGAAGACTTTTTAAGTTGGCTCTTGAGTCCTTTTTACATGAGTCTGATATTCTTTGAAAGCTTCCTTGCTAGAACTGATATGAAATTTCAGGATCATTGTGTAAATTTTCTGGCCCAGACCTGAAGACCCATGTTTTTATATATGAGCATTGTATGTAGTGAAGAGGACAAGCTTTGACATCAGTGAGACTAGGATTGAATCTTGGCCCTACTTCATGATGTCTGTATGACCATTGATAAACCACTTAATAGCTATCCAACTCAAGTTTCATATTATTTTATTTTATTTTATTTTTGAAGATTTTATTGCAAACCAAAATTGGTTTATCACACACAAAAAAAGTTGTGTGGTGGGAGAATGATTGTACATATTATAACCATGTTAATTACAGTACATTAAAATGGTGGTTTACATTCCAAATAAGCCTATAAGTTTAAATATACTAGTGTTATAACCCAATGTAAGATTTTCTTTATACAATACATACAATTATCAGGAATGCAAAAAAAGAAAAACAACATAAATAATGCCCATTTTACAGGTGACATTTTTAAACAATGAAAACACCAATGGCTCTGACTGACAACTGGGGCATTGGTCCATAAAACCCCTTTCTAAAATTAGAAATATTTGTAGCAGCAATGCTTTCTTTAGGCATCTGAATACAAGTCATTGCAAGACCATTTCAATAAATTTAGTTTTAACTGTATCTTACAAAAAAAAAAAAAACAGTCTACACATAAATTTATCTTCCAAATATGGAAGAAACAAACAACGTCCCACGTTGTGGTATCCTGCAAGTGTCACATTGATGCTTATAACAAAATCCATCGTCTGTGATCAAGCATACCACACTCATTCCACTGTTCACAGAGTAAGTCCACAAGGAAAAAGTTAAGAACTGAAACACTGTGCAATAGGAAAAGCTTTAGAGCCAACACGATCTCTTCAGAAAAGGCACATTTCATAATATTCGTTATCACAGCCTAGATAAACCTGCAGGAGAACCTTCTTAGAACACGGCCTTCCTTCTGACAAGACTCCTGCATCTAAGGCGGCACTCTAATGCTCATTTCAGAGATAGCACCACGTTGGAAGTAAGAATAAAAATGAAAACGTCATGAGCTCACTGAGGATGTGCTCTTCCAAAAGCTTCCAGCAAACAGTGTGCAAGATTGCTAAGCTTCCAGAGATGTGCAAATTCCCTTTTAAAGATGTCCTGTCAGCCGGCAGCTCCGCCAAAACACTAACTAAAACAGTTAAAACACACAAAATCCTTCAAAAGCAACCCCAAGTTTGTTCAGAGGAAGGAGTCCATGGGAGGTGCGTAGGAGAAGCCTACAAAAGCCTCTGCAGCTTCCTTGACGCTGGCTGTGATGAGGATGCTGTCAGGGGACTTGCCAATGGAGTTGGGGACCAGCTCTTCGGTAAACTCGGGATCAAAGTGCTGCAGGTCGCTGGGTCCACTCACATGTGGGTTAAAAGGAGGAATAATCTTCTTATTAATGAGATCATCCCAGTTAATTAGGGAGAAGACATGACTCTTTTTTTTTTTTATTGTTGGGGATTCATTCAGGGTACAATAAGCCAGGTTACACTGATTGCAATTGTTAGGTAAAGTCTCTCTTGCAATCATATCTTGCCCCCATAAAATGTGACACACACCAAGGCCTCACCCCCCTCCCTCCTTCCCTCTTTCTGTTTCCCCCCTATAACCATAATTGTCATTAATTGTCCTCATATCAAAATTGAGTACATAGGATTCATGCTTCTCCATTCTTGTGATGCTTTACTAAGAATAATGTCTTTCACGTCCATCCAGGTTAATACGAAGGATGTAAAGTCTCCATTTTTTTTAATGGCTGAATAGTATTCCATGGTATACATATACCACAGCTTGTTAATCCATTCCTGGGTTAGTGGGCATTTAGGCTGTTTCCACATTTTGGTGATTGTAAATTGAGCTGCAATAAACAGTCTAGTACAAGTGTCCTTATGATAAAAGGATTTCTTTCCTTCTGGGTAGATGCCCAGTAATGGGATTGCAGGATCAAATGGGAGGTCTAGCTTGAGTGCTTTGAGGTTTCTCCATACTTCCTTCCAGAAAGGTTGTACTAGTTTGCAGTCCCACCAGCAGTGTAAAAGTGTTCCCTTCTCTCCACATCCACGCCAGCATCTGCAGTTTTGAGATTTTGTGATGTGGGCCATTCTCACTGGGGTTAGATGATATCTCAGGGTTGTTTTGATTTGCATTTCTCTAATATATAGAGATGCTGAACATTTTTTCATGTGTTTATTAGCCATTCGTCTGCCATCTTTAGAGAAGGTTCTATTCATGTCTCTTGCCCATTGATATATGAGATTGTTGGCTTTTTTCATGTGGATTAATTTGAGTTCTCTATAGATCCTAGTTATGAAGCTTTTGTCTGATTGAAAATATGCAAATATCCTTTCCCATTGTGTAGGTTGTCTCTTTGCTTTGGTTATTGTCTCCTTAGCTGTACAGAAGCTTTTCAGTTTAATGAAGTCCCATTTATTTATTTTTGTTGTTGTTGCAATTGCCATGACAGTCTTCTTCATGAAGTCTTTCCCCAGGCCAATATCTTCCAGTGTTTTTCCTTTGCTTTCTTGGAGGATTTTTATTGTTTCATGCCTTAAATTTAAGTCCTTTATCCATCTTGAACCAATTTTTGTGAGTGGGGAAAGCTGTGGGTCCAGTTTCAGTCGTTTACATGTAGACATCCAGTTCTCCCAACACCATTTCTTGAATAGGGAGTCTTTCCCCCAAGGTATGTTCTTGTTTGGTTTATCGAAGATTAGGTGGTTGTAAGATATTAGTTTCATTTCTTGGTTTTCAATTCGATTCCAAGTGTCTATGTCTCTGTTTTTGTGCCAGTACCATGCTGTCTTGACCACTATGGCTTTGTAGTACAGACTAAAATCTGGTATGCTGATGCCCCCAGCTTTATTTTTGTTACAGAGAACTGCCTTAGCTATACGGGGTTTTTTCCGGTTCCATACAAAACGCAGAATCATTTTTTCCAAATCTTGAAAGTACGATGTTGGTATTTTGATAGGAATGGCATTGAATAGGTAGATTGCTTTGGAAAGTATAGACATTTTAACAATGTTGATTCTTCCCATCCATGAGCATGGTATGTTCTTCCATTTGTTAATATCCTCTGCTATTTCCTTTCTGAGGATTTCATAGTTTTCTTTATAGAGGTCCTTCACCTCCTTCGTTAGGTATACTCCTAGGTATTTCATTTTCTTTGAGACTATGGCGAAGGGAGTTGTGTCCTTAATTAGCTTCTCATCTTGACTGTTATTGGTGTACACAAAGGCTACTGACTTGTGGACATTGATTTTATATCCTGAAACATTACTGTATTTTTTGATGACTTCTAGGAGTCTTGTGGTTGAGTCTTTGGGGTTCTCTAAGTATAAGATCATGTCGTCAGCAAAGAGGGAGAGTTTGACCTCCTCTGCTCCCATTTGGATTCCCTTTATTTCCTTGTCTTGCCTAATTGTATTGGCTAGAACTTCCAGCACTACGTTGAATAGTAAAGGTGACAGAGGACAACCTTGTCTGGTTCCAGTTCTAAGAGGAAAAGCTTTCAGTTTTACTCCATTCAGTAAAATATTGGCTGTGTGTTTGTCATAGATAGCTTCAATCAGTTTTAGAAATGTGCCACCTATGCCTATACTCTTCAGTGTTCTAATTAGAAAAGGATGCTGGATTTTATCAAATGCTTTTTCTGCATCTATTGACAGGAACATGTGATCTTTATTTTTGCCTCTGTTAATATGGTGGATAACGTTTATAGACTTGCATATGTTAAGCAAGCCTTGCATCCCTGGGATGAAGTCTACTTGATCATGATGAATGACTTTTTTGATGATAAGCTGTAATCTATTGGGTAGGATTTTGTTGAGAATTTTTGCATCTATATTCATGAGTGAGATTGGTCTGAAATTCTCCTTTTTCTTTGGGTCTTTTCCTGGTTTTGGTATCACGTTGATGTTTGCTTAATAGTATGTGTTGGGGAAGATTCCTTCTTCCTCAATTTTTTGGAATAATTTCTGCAGTACAGGAATAAGCTCTTCCTTGAAGGTTTGATAGAATTCTGGAGTGAAGCCATCTGGACCAGGGCATTTTTTGGTTGGAAGATTTTTTATTGTTTCTTTGATCTCAGTGCTTGAAATTGGTCTGTTCAGTAGCTCTATTTCTTACTGGCTGAGTCTAGGGAGAGGGTGTGATTCCAAATATTGATCCATTTCTTTCACATTGTCAAATTTCTTGTAGTATTCAGAGATGATCTCTTGTATCTCTGTGGGATCAGTTGTTATTTCCCCTTTATCATTTCTGATTGAGGTTACTAGAGATTTTACTTTTCTATTCCTCGTTAGTCTGGCCAATGGCTTATCTATTTTATTTATTTTTTCAAAAAACCAACTCCTTGTTTCATTAATTTTCTGAATGATTCTTTTGTTTTCAATTTCGTTGATCTCTGATTTGATTTTGGAGATTTCTTTTCTTCTACTGAGTTTAGGCTTAGATTGTTCTTCTTTTTCCAATTCCATAAGATCTCTTGTGAGATTGTTGATGTGCTCTCTTTCTGTTTTTCGAATGTAGGCATCTAAAGCGATGAATTTTCCTCTCAAAACTACTTTTGCAGTATCCCACAGGTTTTGGTAGTTTGTGTCTTCATTGTTGTTATGCTCAAGGAAGTTAATGATTTCCTGTTTTATTTCTTCCTTCACCCATCTGTTATTCAACAGAAGATTGTTTAATTTCCATGTCTTTGGGTGGGGTCGAGCATTTTTTTAGAGTTGAGTTCCACCTTTAGTGCCTTATGGTCTGAGAAGATACAAGGTAAAATTTCAATTCTTTTGATTCTGTTGATATTTGTTTTGTGTCCCAGGGTATGATCAATTTTGGAGAATGTTCCATGAGGTGATGAGAAGAATGTATATTCTTTATCTTTGGGATGGAGTGTTCTATATGCGTCTATCAAGCACAGTTGTTCTAGGGTCTCATTTAAATCTCTTATATCCTTATTTGATTTCTGTTTAGAGGATCTGTCCAGCTCTGTAAGAGGAGTGTTAAGGTCCCCTGTTATTATGGTATTATCAGATATCATATTGCTCAGACTGAGTAAGGTCTGTTTCAAGAATCTGGGAGCATTTAAATTGGGTGCATAAATATTTAGAATTGAAATGTCTTCTTGTTGTATTTTTCCCTTGACCAATATAAAGTGACCATCTTTGTCTTTTTTGACTTTAGTTGCTTTAAATCCACATGTATCTGAAAATAAGATTGCAACTCCTCTTTTCTTCTGAATTCCATTTGCCTGAAAAATTGTCTTCCAACCCTTGACTCGGAGTTTTAATTTGTCTTTTGAAGCCAGGTGTGTTTCTTGCAGACAGCAAATGGATGGTTTGTGTTTTTTAATCCAGTCAGCCAATCTATGTCTCTTCAGTGGGGAATTCAAGCCATTAACATTTATTGAGATAATTGATAAGTGTGGTAGTATTCTATTCGTCTTATTTTGTGAGAGTCCATTACTTAGTTTTATCTTTTGCATCAGTGTGGAGGTTAGGTTCTGTGCTTTAATTTCTGAGTTCTTACTTTGCTGCTGATCCATTGTGGTGGTCAGGGTGCAGAACAGGTTGAAGTATTTCCTGTAGAGCTGGTCTTGTTGTGGCGAATTTCCTCAATGTTTGTATATCCGTAAATGATTTGATTTCTCCATCAATTTTGAAGCTTAGCTTAGCAGGGTACAGAATTCTGGGCTGGAAATTGTTCTGTTTAAGTAGATTAAAGGTAGATGACCATTGTCTTCTTGCTTCGAAAGTTTCATTAGAGAAGTCTGCGGTCACTCTGATGGATTTGCCCCTGTAGGTCAACTGGTGCTTACTCCTGGCAGCTTGCAGAATCTTTTCCTTTGTCTTGACTTTGGACAGGTTCATCACAATGTGTCTTTGAGAAGCTCGTTTAGAGTTGAGGTGACCTGGGGTCTGATAGCCCTCAGTGTGTCAGAATCTTTGGTGACATTTGGGAAATTTTCTTTTATAATATTCTCTAGTATGGCTTCCATTCCTCTGGGGCATTCTTCTTCCCCTTCTGGAATTCCTATAACTCGTATGTTGGAACGCTTCATAAAGTCCCATATTTCTGACAGTGAAAGTTCTGCTTTCTCTCTCTTCTTTTCTGCCTCTTTTACTATCTGAGTTATCTCAAGAACTTTGTCTTCTACCTCTGAAATTCTTTCTTCTGCATGGTCTAACCTGTTGCTGATACTTTCCATTGCATCTTTAAGTTCCCTAATTGACTGTTTCAGTTCCTTCAGCTCTGCTATATCCTTTTTATATTCTTCATATCGTTCATCTCTTATTTGATTCTGTTTTTGAATTTCCTTTTGGTTATTTTCCACTTTATTAGCAGTTTCCTTCATTGTTTCCATCATTTCTTTCATTGTTTTCAACATGTGTATTCTAAATTCCCTTTCTGTCATTCCTAACATTTCTATACTGGTGGAATCCTCTGCAGTAGCTACCTCATGGTCCCTTGGCGGGGTTGTTCTGGACTGGTTCTTCATGTTGCCTGGAGTTTTCTGCTGATTCTTCCTCATGAGTGATTTCTTTTATCTGTTTCCTTGCCCTAATTTTCCTTTCACTTCCTCTTGCTCTTTAAGTTCTCGTGCCTGTGGACTAAGGGTTACAGGACCAGAAGGGTGAGAAGGTTGAAGAGCAAAAAAGGGATGAAAGAAAGGAGGACTGAGTGATAAGAAAAAAAAAAAAAAAGAAAAATAGAGAAAGGAGAGGGGGTGGGTAAAAGGAATATTGACAAAAAGAAGAGAGGCACAGAAAGAGGGAGACAGAGCAATATAGGTGTACAGTAGGGTACTTTGCCACAACCTTAAAAAAAACCACCTTCTGGGGGTGCCCAGTTGGGTGGTTCCCTTGAGGTCAGCAGCTCTTTGCTAACCTGATCAGACACAGTACCCCACCTCCACCAAGTAGAGAGGAAAGACAAAAATGCTATAAATCAAACCAAAACAAGCAAACAGAAAACTTTATGGGATAAAATTGGGTGAAAAACCAAATAATAGCGGTAGAAACACTAACAAAAATGAAGTTCTAATTATTGAAATAGGCAGCAATGGGAAATTATAATTAAACTAGAAAAATTGAGAAAGAAAAAGGATCTGTATGGAAAAGGTTGAACTTAAAAAAACAAAACAACAATCAACAACATCAAAATAAACAAAAAAATCAACCAAACCAAAAAAAAAACACAACCAAAAACAAAGCAGTATGTATATGTTATTGAATATTGTCTGGGCAACACGTGGTCTTCTGGGGTATGAGATGTTAATCACAGTTCTGATACGACTGGAGGCTGCTAGTTTCTCAAACCCCAGTAGGTAGACACCCTAAATCTCTCTTCAGCCCACTTAAAAGGCACTTTGAACTTGTTCACTTGCTGAGCAGAAGCTTTTCCAGGGAAGTGCTTGTCACTGGAATCACTGCTGAAGTGGCTATCCACTTACCCTGTGTGCCAAAACTGGTCTCCCTCTGCCCCCGAGGGTTAGGGCTGCAAGGCGGCTCAGACCCCGCCCTTAGGCTACTTGGTTGCTGGGTTACCAGCTCCCACCCAATTCTAGCTCTGCAACCCTGAGGGCGGAGCTTGCCGGGGCAGATCGCTCACAATGGCTGCCTGTGACCCACAGCCAAACACTATTAGCTCCGTCTGGTTCAGCGGCTCAGACTGGGGCCCTAGACAAAGGCCAAAGTTCTCCACACTCCCACTCAGGCTCTCCCCAAGGCAGTTCAGCTGAGTGCCAAGTCTAAAGACACTAAAACAGTTCACAGGTAAGGTCTTTCTGGTTTGTAGTCTTGGTGCTACTGAACTTACAGTTGCGGGCGGGTTTAGACGGATTGAACATACGCCACCACTTGCCAGTTTTCCACTGTTTTAGTCCTCCTCTTGGGGTCCAGAAGTCTCTCGCTGACTCCCTGTATCCTCTCAGGGGTGATGATAGGCAGATCCTACCAGCCAGAGATGCCTGGAGTCCTATCTCCCCAGACTTACGGTGCCCAGATGCAAGGAAGCTGTTACTCGGCTGCCATCTTGCTCCGCCTCCAGAAGATATGACTCTTAATCTCCATAAAGTCATCCTTGGTACGAAGCTGCTTTGTCCTGTCCTTCTGCAGCAGGCCTTCCAGGAGGTGCCTTGCAGAATTTGTGATATTTGGTTTCAACTGGAGGGGCTTGTTCAGAATGTTGTTGTACATCTCAGCTGTGTTTCAGCTCTAAAAATGAGGCAGGCCATACAGCATCTCATACAAGACGGCCCCCAGGCACCACCAGTCCATGTTCTGGTCATAAGGCTGCTTATGGAACACCTTAGGTGCCAGATACTCAGGTGTACCACAGAAGGTAGACGTCGTGCCATGGGGCTCAGTGTTTTCCTTGCACAGTCCAAAGTCGGTAAGGATAATGTGTCCCTGGGAGTCTAGCAGAATATTCTCAGGTTTTAAGTCTCTATAGACAATGTTCAGAGAGTGCAGGTAACCCAAGGCACTGGCTATTTCAGCAGCATAGAAATGAACCCGTGGTTCCAGGAAGCAGTGCTCCCTCTGGAGATGGTAGAACAACTCTCCACAATTAATGTAGTCTAAGACAAAGTACAATTTGTCTACAGTCTGGAAAGAGAAGTGAAGGCCCACCAAGAAAGGGTGTTTCACATTCTTCAATAAAACATTGCACTCTGACATAATATGCTTCTCCTTCTTTTTTAGGCTTGCTTTCTTCTGTAAAACTTTGACTGCATAGAACACTTCTTCTGCCTTGTGTCTTGCTAGAAGAACCTTTCCAAAACTGCCTTCCCAGTCACTTTCAAGAAGTGAAGGTCAGATGGTTTAGCATGAGGGTTGGATGATGGACCAAGGTTGATTTGCTGAGAAGGACTTGGTGGAGGAGAAGGGTTGGCATTCATAAGCTCAGGCTCCTGAGGCTGGGAGATTTTCAAGATGGATTGAACTTCTGGGTGCTTGCATGCATAGGAGTTGTTAGCAATCTTCTGAATAAAGTCGTTCAGGCCCATCCTCCTCTGTTTCATGGAAGTGATAAGAATTGCTACCATTCCCCTCATTCTGGAGTAAGTGAGGGGACCCCTAGCAGCCTCAGTTTTCACCGTCATCGTTTCCGAGGGAATAAATCAGGGTGTTGATGACTGGACACCGGCTCAGCCAACACTCAAGTTTCACTTTTATATATAGAAGATACTAAAAATTCAGAGTCCTTCTCCATTTTTCTGATCTTTTCTACTCAACTGACATCATCATATCTTCTATGATTACTTAGGCTTCTGTGTTTTTAGCATGGAGTGTTGTCCTCTTCCACATATGGTAGATATCCAGTTCATACCTACAAATTGACCTTGAGGAAAAAAAGATGGTGCCAACGTGTGTTGATCTCTGTGAAGATAGGCATTATTTCACTGAAGTTCTTCCTTTTTTAATTTCTCCTTTATTTTTCAAAGCACCCATTCACAAATATAAATAAATAGATTTTTTTCTCACCATGTCTACCCCCAGAATTGAGGCTATATGGTGATGTTGGATTTCAGGTGTGTTAAAGAAGGAAGAGAAGCAGGAATAATTCCAAAGGATAATCCAAGGGAGTGAGTCACTCCAACATCATTCATTTCAGTTTGAAAGACATTATTCTGAGATATATATATATATATATATATATATATATATATATATATGTCAGATTTCCACTCTTAAATTAGCTTTACTTCCATGACTATTAAAATGGCTTTTCATTCCTCAAGGTCTCTGCAGCTAGAGAGGGTAATAAATCCAAATGTGCTGAACAAGCCACAGAAGCCAACTCAGGATGAAGTGTTTGCCCTGGATATTCTGCCCTGACACTCAAGTGTTGCTATGGCACTGTCCTCACTTAGGATAAAAAGTAGAAAATGCCAGGTGGCCTCAATGTTCTAGTCCTGGCAGCCAGAGGAGCAACAGCTGCTGCCAAGAGACAACCTTTCTACAGCTAACTAAAAGATACTGAACAATGGTGGATGGAGTGGTGAGAAAAGGAGTCACTGCGAAGGCCTTCAGCTTAGCATCTATTCTAGGGTGAACTGGGATTTTGAAAGAGCCCCCTGACGAATGTTTTTTCTTATGGCTGCTTTCCTCAAAGCATGCAGTGAACAGTTCATGACATGGCAGTATTCACACAGAGGGCACTGACTTTCAACTGGGGAAAGCTGTTTGACCATAGGATAGGGCCTGTTTTCTAAGCTGTTGGCTTTGTCATGGGGTGGGAGGCAGCTAGCTGAGGTGCCTAGAAAGCCCAGTGGGTTTCCTGAAAGCTAAACTCTGGAGCTATTTTCTCTCTTGGGCTGGTTACCCGGGATCCATTTTCCCATGAGCCGAAGGGCAAATTCCTAAGAAACAGAAGGGCTTACGCTGTGCCAGAAGATTTAGTTTCTCTTTTCAGACATTCTCTCCTTAAATCCTCATATCCAGCATGGCAGAGGATGTGTAATATTAGATACCCATTTGATAGACAAGGAATCGCAGGTTTAGAGACGCTCAATGGCATGTCTTCCTACCCGCCCCCAAAAGGATCACACAACCAGCAAATGAAAGAGTTAGAATTTAAACATGAGTGGCTGACCCTACAATGGATGCTTTTTCAGTGTTGCTGTGCTGCCTTCTTTCAGCCCAGCTCCTCTCACCTCACAGGTGCCCTGGCTACACTCATTCTAAGTTCACTTCATGGTTGACACTACATTCATTTTAGGGGCTTCACTGCCAATCAGCCCCTAGTGGGAAGGCAGGAGAGAGCACAGAAACCAAACAGGGGAAAGTAAGTAACCAAGGTTCTGGAAGATTCACATAATTTTCTTGCCATTTTTTTTCCCTGTCCCATCTCCTCTGGATGGAACTGAATATCTCCTAGCCCTAGTCTGCCAAAAACAAAAGTATTTAAGGCCTGGACAGTGAGGTCAACTATTAGAAGTGGGTGTGTCCCAGGAAATCTGGCATTCTTGGTTAATATCACTATAAGCCTTCACTGACTCCTTTCTTACCCTTTTGTCATTTACTCTGGTGGCCTCCCAGGAATGGTGAGATGACCCCTGAGACTCGTGTGTACAGTATGGTTGGGGCAACCAGCTGAAGTCTGGACAGGCTGCACTTATAGTCTACATTGCTCTAACCAACTGAGCTACAGCACCTCTGGAGAGTGAGGATGGAACAAAAAGATAGTCTCCATGTAGGGCTGTGCTCAAATGGAGACAAAACTTACGTATGGATAATTTAACCTGAGAAGCAACAAGCTAATAAGACCCATGAAAGCATTATGTCAATTAAGGCAACTGTCAGGAGTAGAAAGTATTTAAACACATGCTGAGGAAATTTAGTAGTTTTCTTGTTTGCTTTAGTTTGTGATTAAGGATTTCAAGTAAATGAGAAAAATAAAAAGGAAAGCTACTGCCAAGGTTTTACTTTGTCTCAAAAGATTATTTTCATCACAGGGCACCCTAAAATAGCTAATTATTATTAAATGGAAAAAAAGTTTAAACTAATAAAAAGGCCTATTTAGAAACCATTTTCTTTGGGAATATCATTAAATATTTTATTTTAAAAATACTCATTCTCCTGCTTTTGGGCTGCTTGCTCCTGATTGCTTTCTGTTAATACTAATCAGGGTTATAAAAAAATCATGCTTTCTTAGCAGAATTATTCTTTTTATTCTTATTTTTTCTATCCATTTTAAATCACAACACTTAGCTCGTCTATGTGTGTGTGTGTGTTTTAGCATAATGACCAACTATTTTTTTTGTTAAATTTTATTATTTTTTGTTTTTCATCTTTTTCCCTTAATTTTTTATTAAATCATAACTGTGTACATTAATACATTTATGGGGTATAATGTGCTGATTTTATATACAATTTGGAATGCTTACATCAAACTGGTTAACATAGTCTTCACCTCACTTACTTAATTATTGGGTTAAGACATTTATACTCTACTCAAAATAGATTTGACATGTACCCTTGCAATATGCACCATAGGTGAGGTCCCACCGGTTACTCTCCCTCCCTCCAGCCTCCCCTCCTTCCATCCCCTCACCCTCTCCTTCCTGCCCATATCCTGGGCTATAGTTGTGTTTTATCTTTCATATCAAAGTATGGGTGATTATATATTAGTTTCATAATAATACTGAGTACATTGGATACTTTTTCTTCCATTTTTTATTATTATTAAATCATAGCTGTGTACATTAATGCGAACATGGGGCACCATATACTGGTTTTATAGATCATTTGACACATTTTCATCACACTGGTTAACATAGCCTTCCTGGCATTTTCTTAGTTATTGTGTTAAGACATTTATATTCAACATTTAATAAGTTTCACATGCACCCTTGTAAGATGCACCACAGGTGTAACCCACCAATCACCCTCCCTCCGCCCATCCTCCCCCCTCCCTCCCCTCCCTCTCCCCTTTCCCCCTATTCTTAGGTTATAACTGGGTAATAGCTTTCATATGAAAGCCATAAATTAGTTTCATAGTAGGGCTGAGTACATTGGATACTTTTTCTTCCATTCTTGAGATACTTTACTAAGAAGAATATGTTCCAGCTCCATCCATGTAAACAAAGAAGAGGTAAAGTCACTGTCCTTTTTAAGGCTGCATGATATTCCATTGTGTACATATACCACAGTTTATTAATCCATTCACGATAACCAACTATTTCGAAATAGTTTTAATTCATTGTCTTTGAAACCTGAAAGCCCAGCTCTGGGTGTTTCTGTAGAAAGCCCCCTAGAATGGCAAGATGAGATGTCAGAGGAATGAGTGTTCATCTTTCCGCTTATGGACTTAATGTCTTTGGCATCATTCTTTATACTACTTCATCAACCCTCGGGTTGGGCCAACCTACCACAAAGGACAAAGACACTTTATAGCTATTGCTATTCTTTCTTCATTTTAGGAGATTTCACCCTTATGACCTCCTCTCCACTTCTGTTATTCAGCTAGGAATATGCACATATCTTCTTTTCACTTTACTATACATGATGTATCTTAGGTGTCTGTCCTAAGCTAACAAAGATCACCTTTCTTTTCAAACAGACATCTTGCTATGCTGCCTTGGATGGTCTCAAACTTCTGTCCTCAAGCAATTCTCTTGCCTCAGCTTCCTGATTAGCTGGGACTACAGGCACCTTGCCCTGGTCAGATAGCCTTTTCTTTTTAAAGCGATAAACTACAGTAGGGGCCAAAAAACTGTGGACCACAGGTCAAGTCTGGCCCACTGCTTGTTTTTATAGAGTTTTATTTGCACACCCATTTGTTTACATTATGTCTGACTGTTTTTGTGCTACAACAGAATTAAATAGTTGTCACAGAGAATATATTATGTATCTCACAAAGACTAAAATATTTACTAACTGACCCCTTACAGAAAATGTTTGGCCACTCTTGCTCTAGAGAACAGATGTTTAGCATTACATGTGCCAGAAACATCTCAGGGTATGTTTGCAGACGTTTTAGAGGTGAAGGTGGAAGACCATGCAGAGAATTTAGCAAGAGCTCTCACCTGGGAGCAGAAAAGGGGTTCCAGTCCCTGCTCTGCCACTATCAGTATCAACTTGAGCAGATCTTATGCCTTCCCTGGCCCAAGTTTGCCCAAAAGGTCAGATGGAAGAATCAAATGAGGTGATGTACAGGGACCCTTCTAACTCTGGGATTGTGTGATTTCAGTGTTTAGTAAGATTTATTGTATTAACAAAACACAGATGTACATCTGCAGTAGAGACTACAGGATGATCCAAGTTTGTAAACATTTTTATTTTGAGGTAGTTTTAGATTTACTTAAAGGTTTCAAAAACACCATAGAGAACTGCTCTGCACCCTTCAGCTACCTTCCCCTATGTCAGCGTGTGCATAACCATGATAATGTCTTCACAATTGAGAAGTTAACTTTGGTACAATACTGTAAACTATAAGGTTTTTTTGGATTTTGCCAGTTTTTCCACTAAGTATGTCTTTTTCTTGTTCCAGAGCCAGTCCAGGATTCTCCATTGCATTTAGTCATCATGTCTCTCTACTAGCCTCTGATCTATGGTAGCTTATCATAAGAACACTTATCAGTTATTTTGAAGAATGCTCCTTAACTTGGTTTTTTTGGAATTTTTCTCATGTCTTGACTCAAGTGATGTACTGTTGGGAAGGCTACCACAGAGGTTCTGTCCTCTTCTCTGTCCATTTTATCAGGACATGAAATCAACATGTATTACTAGGGATGTTAACCTTGGTCACCTGGCTAAAGCAATTTCTGCCATGATTCTCCACCTTTAAGTTATCATTTCCACTCCCCACCCTGGCAATTACTAAGTAATTGGGAGAAATACTTTGAGAATATGTAGATATCCTATTCTGCTTAAACTTTTGCCCACTCATTACTGCATCCATTGGTTTATTCCTCCATGTGGCATCTATCATTGGTACTCTAATGGCGATTTTCTATTTATCTCATTCTTTCTACATCTATAAATTGGAAATTTTATTGAGGAGAGTGTACCATCTCTCCTGTTTACTTGTCCATTCAATTGATATAAATTTCAATTTATATCAATATGAATTCATAGGGTTTATCTTATGCTTTGAGGTATAATCCAATAATCTCAATATTTACTGCTCATTGCTCAAGTTGCTCCAGTGTTGGCTACTGGGAACTTCTCCATGTTGTGCCCTTTCAATATGCTGCTTTTATTTGTTTTAAGATGCCCAGGTTATATAAAAAGGGGTGTATCTCTGGCTTGCTACACTATTCAAAGCATGATTTTTAACCAGGGACAATTTCATCCAACCTCCCAGGGGACATTTAGCAATGAGTGGAAAAATTTTTGATTGTCACAACTGCCAAGCATTCAATAATGCATGATACAGCCACACACAACAAAGAATTTTCCTGTCTAAAATGTCAATACTGATAAAGTTGAGACACTCTGGTCTAGAGCCTTCTTTTCTTATTCCTCATATGTGTAGCACCACAAAAATAAGAAAGTAAGTTAATAAATAAATAAATACTTTCTTAAAATATATTTTTTAAAATATTGAATATTTTGTACTTGTAAAAATCACTATGATGGGAGACTTCCTTTTCTAGGCAGCCACAAAACAATATCTGGGACTATTTGCCTTCTATCTTAACTAAAAATCAGACAGAATATATAAAATAATGGCTTTCAGACATTGGACAACAGGCAGCATAAGCAGTGTAGAAGTGCAAAATGGTGATTCCTGACAGAGATAATATAAGTAAAGTGAGGCCTTAGGATTGCTGTATGTTATTATCTGGAGTCATTTTCCAGGTCGCTGCAGAGAGTGGGAGAACAAAAACAATCCTAGAGGTCTTGATCAGTAGGAGAGACAAAGATTAGAGTTCAGAGAGGCCAAGAAGGTTTAAAATTGCAAGGAACAATACGTAAGAAGCAGAATCTATACAGAAAGAATTTCAGAGCTATGAGAAAGATCCTCTCTAGTCTTTGTCGGAATTTTTTTTAATTTTAATTTTTTTTTATTAAATCATAGCTGTGTACAATTTTGTTCTACCCTTGTTTGAGAAAAACTACACTTGGGCAGTGAAAGAACGATGAGAAAGCAGTAGACTGAACAATTATCAGGGCTCACACAGGGCTGGGAATAGATCTGTAACACCTGGAGTTTCAGGTAGAATCTTCAAAAGAATATTGTCTTACTTGTAGGGCTAAATTATTCCTAGACTGAAGGATGCAATAGACTTAACCAAACAAATCTCAAAAGCAAGCCTTAAAAGAGTAAAATTTCATATAACTTCATTACATCCTGTAAATAAAACCCAACAATACTGAAAGGGATACACAAACTCTAGCCCCCAACAATATAAGATTATATAGTATCCAGTAAAATATTATTGGTAATACAAAGAAGCAGGAGAATATGATTCATAACCATGACAGATACTGATCAATAAAAATAGCCTTAAAATGACAGAGATGATAGAATTAGCAGACAAGAATGTTAACAGCTATTATAAATCTGGCTATATATGATCATGAAGGTGGAAAAAAACATGGATATGACTAAGACAAAAATAAAAGATATAAAAAAATCCAAATCAAAGTTTTAGAGATGAAAAATATAATATATGAAATAAGACAGAAGATTAACAGGGTAGAAACTGAAACATATTAGTTAATCTGAAGTCACAGCAACAGAAACTACTACTGAAAGTGACTAACAGAGAGAAAGGATAGGACTGAACAACAGCAAAGAAAAAGAACATGGCATCCATGACCTGTGGACACGTGAAAGTATCTAATTGGAACATTAGAAAGGCGATAGGACAGAAAAAGGATTTGAAAAGCAAGGCTGGGAAATTTTTTTTTTTTTTTTTTTGTAGAGACAGAGTCTCACTTTATCACCCTTGGTAGAGTGCCGTGGCGTCACACAGCTCACAGCAACCTCCAACTCCTAGGCTTAGGCGATTCTCTTGCCTCAGCCTCCCAAGTAGCTGGGACTACAGGCGCCCGCCACAACGCCCGGCTATTTTTTTGTTGCAGTTTGGCCGGGGCCGGGTTTGAACCCACCACCCTCGGCATGTGGGGCCGGCGCCCTACCCGCTGAGCCACAGGCGCCGCCCAAGGCTGGGAAATTTTAAAATTTTATGAAAACAAAGTATCCACTTATCCAAGAATCTCAATAACCCTTAACAAAATAAATATAAATAAAATAACGTCATGACATGTCATAATCAAATTGTTGGAAGACATTGATAAAGAGAAGCATTAAAGGCAACCAGAGGAAAAGGGACATATTACATAATGAGGAATAGAGTTATATTTGACCTCTTACCATAAATCATGTAAGCTGTTAGACGATGGAGTGACATCTTAAATGTACTAAAGGAAAAAATTGTCATCCTGGAAATCTAAACCCAGTGAAAATATTTTTCAAAAGTTAAGATGAAATAAAGACTTTTTTTCAGACAAAAGCTAAGAGAATCATAGTCAACAGACATACACTACAAGAAATGCTAAAGAAAGTTATTCAGACCAAAGGAAAATGATACCAAGTGAAAGTTTGGATCAAACAAAGATTTTAGGGCTGGAACTTATAAATATTTGAGTGTCTATAAAGATACTTTTTATCACTTTTATATTTAGTTTAAATGAAAATAATAACATATTGTGGTATAATATGTTTCTACCCCACATTAATTCTATACATTCTACACCACATACACATTCTATAAATATAAAAATAAAGTGTATGACAAGAAAAAAATAAATAAAATGTATGACAACAATAGCACAAAGGACAGAAAGGGGGAAATGGAAGTATAGCATTGGAAACTCTAATAATGTATGTGAAGTAATATAATACTTTTTATATGTACATTGTGCTAAATTTAACATTGTAATGAAGCACTAGAAGAGCCAATACAAAATAAAACAAAGGGAGTTAGCAAATAAAGCCAATACTGGAAATAAAAGGGAATCATAAACATAACTGATCAAAATGAAGGCACGAAAAGAGGAAACAAGGAACAAGACCAGAAGAGACACATAGAAATTAGATGGAAAAAATTGAGATTTAGGTCCAACAAAATAATTTTTAAAATTAAATATAAAGATCTTTAATGAAGTGTGAAGATACGAACATTCCAATTAAAAGATAAAGATGATTGTCAGTTTGGATAAAAATGCAAGACCCAACGTGTATTGGCACCAAAAAATGTATGTAAGGCCAATTTTGTTTTATCAATAGAAAAAAATAGAGACTAAGTTCTTATGATTGCAGGATCAAGTTACATGTGTACTAGGTACACTCATCAAGGTCATATGTGAAAGCATGGAAAAACCTATCTATTCCTAGCAATAAAGCAGAAATTTAAAATAAAAACAAAATAAATGGAAAAGCAAGACCCAACTATATGCTGTGTATGAGAAAGCCTGTTTAGATATAAATACACATATGGCTTAAAATAAAAAGGATGAAAAAAGATGTAGTAAGTAAACAGTAATGAAAAGAAAGCTGGGGGCAGTGCCTGTGGCTCAAAGAGTAGGGCGAGGGTCCCATATGCCGGAGGTGGCGAGTTCGAACCCAGCCCTGGCCAAAAACCAAAAAAAAAAAAATGCTGATGAGAGCCTTATTGGGTGGCGCCTGTGGCTCAAGGAGTAGGGCGCCAGTCCCATATGCCGGAGGTGGCAGGTTCAAACATAGCCCCGGCCAAAAAACAAACAAAAAAAAAAACAAAAAAAGAAAGCTGGAGTGGCAATATTAACATTAGACAAAGTAGATTTTAGTGTAACAAATATTACCAAGAGAAAGGAGAATCATTCAAAATAATAAAAAGGTCAGTTCTCTCAGAGGGGCTCAACTGCAACTCAGACCTTACCTTACAAATGCAGACAATGTATCCTAATCATTTGTACCCTCATATTAATCCAAAACTTTAAAAAAGAGGGTATAACAGTCCAAAATGTGTGTGTGTTTAATAGCAGAGCTTCAAATACATGAATCAAAAACTGATGAAATCTCCTCTCTCATTTATTGATAGAACAAATAGAAAATCAGCAAAGATAAAAACGACTTGAATTACAGTATCAACCAAATTGATCTAATTGATTTTCATAGGACATTCTGCCCAATGAGAACAGAATATACAGTAATTTCTAGTGTACACAGACAATTCACTAAGACCATATTCTGAGCTATAAAATATCTCCACAAATTTAAGAGAATTTAAATCATACAAAGGATGTTTCCCGACCACCTAGCAATCAAACAAGAAATTAATAACAAACAATTATCTAGAAAAATTTCCAATATGTTTTAACAGCTTTTTAAAGATATAATTCATATACCTACAGTCTGTCCACTTAAAGTATACAATTTGATGGGTTTTTAGTACAGTATATTCACAAATATGTACAACCATCACCACAGTCAATGTTAAAACATTTTTAAAAAATTTTAGATTAATATGAGGTACATATGATTAGGTTACATTGTTTGCTGGACTCATTTCTACTTTTGAATCATCTCAGAGAAGCCCTTGTGTTCTTTAGCTATTGTCCCCTTATCTCTGACCCTACCAAGACCCAAGCAATCTATTTCCTATCCCTATAGATTTCCCTATTCTAGACTTACATGGGAATGGGACCATACACTGTGTAGTCTTTTGTGACTATCACTTAGCATAATGTTTTTACTGTTCATCCATGTTGTATGTATTAATACTTCATTTTTATGGCCTAATAATATTCCATTATATGAGTATATCACATTTTGTTTATCCATTCATCCATTGATGGTCATTTGGGTTGTTTCCACCTTTTGGCTGCTATAAACAATTTGTGTACAGGTTTCTGTGTGGACTTATATTCTCATTTTTCTTGGGCATTAGCTGGGCCATATTGTTACTTCATGTCATTGTATAACTCTGTATTTAATATTTCGAGGAACTGCCTGATTGTTTTATAAAGTGGTTGCACTATTTTTCATTCCCCATAGTATATGGGAGTTCTGATTTCTCTGCATATTCCCTAACACATGTCGTCTGACTTTTTGATTCCAGCCATCCTAGTGGATGTGAAGTGAGAGTTCATAGTGCTTCTGAAATATTTGGATTTCTCAGATAACTAGTGATGTTGAACATTTTGTACTATGTGCTTATTGGCCATTTGTATATCTTTGAAAAAATGTTTGTTCAGATCCTTTGCCCATTTTGATAAAATTGTCTTTTTATTGTTGAGTTGTAAGGGTTCTTTATATATTCTACATGTAAGTTCCTTATTAAATATGTGATTTGCAAATATTTTCTCCCATTTTGCAGGCTGTCTTTACTTTTTTGATCTAGGATGGTGTCAATATAATCTATGTTAAACAGTACATTTGTGAATAACTCATGGGTCAAAGAACAAATCTTGAGATAAATTATTACAGAAAAATGTTTTAAACTAAATGAAAATAAATTATAAAATTTGTGGTATGCAGGTAGAACATGGCTTATAAAGAAAATTTTAGCATTTAATGCTTAATTTAAAAAAGAAGTATCTAAAAGGAACTGCTTAAGCTTCCACTTTAAGCAACTCTGTTAGGCATTGTAAGATTGGTTTCTAAAATGGTTAGGCATATCTATGTGTTATAAGCAATACATCTGATACTGTTAGGCTTTAATATTTTGCCAGATAGATGGGTGTGAAGTTTATCTTTGTGCTTAATGTTTATTTCCCTGATTATTAGGGAGTTAAGTAATTTTTCTTGCACTGTATTGAATGACTTTTCAGGTTTTTTCTCTATGTAGTGTCTAATCGTATTTTGCCCACTTAAATTGGGGTGCATTGTACTTTTTGATTTAAAGAAAATGTTTCAAAATGTTATAAATGTGAACATTTGCCAGTTATATCTGTGGAAAAGATAGCCGTAACTATCCTTGAACTTCATGTTGTCTTTGTTGTACAAATGGTTTAATGAAAAGAAGTCAGACTTAATATTTTTAAAATATAGTTTGTTTTTTATTCTACCTTATAATTTCCTATATTTTCTTTATTTTTTTGATGTTTTTCTTTTACATGTCCACCTGGAATTTATTTTTGTATAGGGATTTCTTTCTTTCTTTTCCATATTGTTATCTCATGTTCTAAGTGTCATTTATAGACTAGCCCACCCTTTCCCTGCCTCTTTGCTGTTCTCCATTGTCATATATCAAATTTCCCTACACCCGAGGGTAACTTTCTGAACTTTCTGTCCTGTTTTACTGGGCCGCTTTATTTTTTACTTCTATGATAATCCTACATGGTTTTACTACTCTGGACTTATGAGAAATATTGCTGCCTGGTAGTATAAGCCCCTGCTCTTTCTATCATTCCTTTTCACGAGTGTTTTAACTGTTCTTGGCCCTTTGCTTGTCCATGTGAATTTTAAGATTAGTTTGTCAAATTTGATTTAAAAACTATTTGTATTTTTATTGGAATCAAACTGAATTTATGGAATGGTTTGGGAAAAATTGACATGTCTGTGATTTTACATCTTTTTTCTTATGAAAAGAATGAGTTTTTGAGGGGGTCTCTTGAGCCACCCGAATGTGGTCTCAGCTCCAAGGGATCTGCCTCCAACAAAGGTCAGAGCTAATGATACACTGAAGTACCTTGAGCTTCATATCTTCGTATAAAATTTAGTCTGTGTCTTATGTTCCGTATTTGTCAATTGTGCATATAACTTGACCCAGTAGTGCTTGTCTCCTGTGTTCTTTTGTATTTTTATTGCCTTACCCATTTGTTTGCTTCAGGTTCTAGGCATTCAAGGACTTAGCACAAAATCCTAGGCTGGAGAAGAGCATAAAGAGTGGGGGTGGGGCCTTGGTGTGTGTCACACTTTATGGGGGCAAGACATGACTGCAAGAGGGACTTTACCTAACAATTGCAATCAGTGTAACCTGGCTTATTGTACCCTCAATGAATCCCCAACAATAATAATAATAATAATAAAAGAGTTTCACTCCTTCAGGAATCAATGCAATTTATCCAAATTGAAAGAGAACATTTTGAAGCACCTTGATAACCATGGAGTGACAACTATGCTGTGAGTTTCTTGTTTATTTTGTTTTCCATTTTCATATGGCTCTAAGGCTATTTCCAGATATATGCAATGTATCGCAGAAGACCATGACTACACAGTGCCTATATATGGATATTTCTAAGTATTCAGATACATGACCAAATTGCTGTGTTCATTCAGAAGTGTCAGTACAGACATTTAGCCAAGATTTCATAGTCTACTATTTCATTTGTCTCTGTTACGGAATGGAAGCTTTTCAGCTCTGCACTGCTTCCTTTTGTATCTAGACACCTAGGTCAATTCTTCTTTTTCGTAATGAAGAGATTTTAATTTTTAGAACAGTTTTGGATTTACAGAAACATTGAGCAGAACGTACAGAGGGTTCTCATGTACCCCTCAGTTTCCCTCATCATTAACAACTTACACTGGTGTGGTACATTTGTTATAATTGGTGAACAAATATTGATACTTTATCATTAACTCAAGTCCATAGTTTATGTTAAGATTCACTCTTTGTGTTGTACAATTCTGTGAGTTTTGTCAAATGTATAAGGTCATGTATCAATCATAACAGAACCACACAGAAGAGTTTTGCTGCCCTAAATATCCCTGTGCTGTAGCCTTCTGTCACTCTCTCCTCCCCCTCCAACTGCTGGTAA
Organism: Nycticebus coucang; assembly: GCF_027406575.1. NCBI lineage: Eukaryota > Metazoa > Chordata > Mammalia > Primates > Lorisidae > Nycticebus > Nycticebus coucang. The sequence goes on from NC_069804.1 coordinate 180,987,858, forward strand.
CCACTGATTTTTTTTGTGTGCGTGCGTGTGTCTTTTTAACTTTACTTTTCCAGAATGTCATAGAAATGGAACAATACAATATATAGGTGTTCTAGACTGGCTTCTTTCACTTAACAATATGCATTTAAGCTTCCTCCATGTGTTTTCATGGCTTGATGGCTCACTTAATTTCCATAGTTGAATGGTAGTCTATTATATGGATATACCACTTAAAGGCCTATTCTTCCATTGTTGCTCTTTGATGGACCATTGAAAACTGTCACAGACAACTCCCAATTCTAAATCTCAAAGCTCACCATACCCAACCACAGTCAAGAAGCATTTGAATAACCAGAACATGTAGACTTGTTCAAATACTAATCATTTGAGTATGAAAAAAAATAGCCAAATTAATGTTCACTAATTTGACCAGTCAATTCCATCAAGATGATTAACCTGGTTGGATTTGGGGGTCTAACCTGAGAGAGAGGCTGGTGGAAGAAACCCTGGCTTGGGAGTCGAGAACTTGGAGTTATACTCACAGTTTTTCCACTAACCTGTGTGTGCTACCCTCCCCTGTGGACTTCAGTATTTGAAGGCCTTGCATGCTCTGCTGAGCTCAAATTCCAGAAAAACCATCACAAATCCTTCATTAGTGATCAGCCTTCTCATTTGTGGCATGGGGTGCCATTTAGATGCCAGAGCATATATGCCAGGGCAGTAAGACCAAGGACTCATAAACATACCATTTGCCCCATGGTATCTTGCTAGGACTCGCCTCTTGCCAAGGGACAGGGCTGATGTTGTGTGTCCCTAAGGGCTTTGCGGAACTTCTGTGGAGAGGCGGTCTTGATACACATATCCTGGGGCCTGTTGGAGACAGGCTAAGCATGACACTCTAAAAGGTGAATTTCCCTTGGCCTTGATCAAGCCTTTTATTCCCGGAGTGTTATTAGGCCAAAACAGATGCAAAGACTTCGATGATTAATCCTGCTAGATGGAGCTGGTTCTCTTTAGATGAACTCTCCTCCCCTTCGGCCTGACAATATAAGTCACAATGAGGCATTGTATTTCCTAAGTTTAAACTCCTCTTTGCTAGGGGGTACTGACTTCCATGAATATTTTTGCAGTTTTAGATTTACATATTGGCTGCTTTTCACAATGAAGCCTCCCCACTTTTCATTCCCCTTATCTTTCTATAGTGTTAAAACAGAAACAACATTCATTCCTTCTTTTGCAAATTGATTTGTTTTTCCTGAGAGACTCTTGAGTCCATGCTGGGCCTTTAATCTGGACTAAGCTTGGTAGTGAGCTCTGTGAAGAGAAGTAGTAATTCCTCTGACCTTTGGGGGCAAAAGATCCCAAAAGGATTATGACAGATGTGTACAGAGCAGACTTAGCTAGACAGTTTTGGGTTTGGGCCAGGAGACCCTCTATATCATCAGCTGCCCAGCTCTAAACGCCTCACTGTCCCTCAGCTGTCACTCACCATTGGATCTCTGGGGTTCATGTCTCACACGGGTGCTAGCAGAAGCCCCCTGACTAGTCTTCTTTGCTCCAGGCTGTCTCCTCCACTGCCCCTGGACTGAAGAATGGTCCTTGCAGGTGGAGGCATGACTTCACAGTGGGAGTCTTCACTGACTTCAGAATCATGCCCCAAGCCTTGGGTCTGTCATTCAGGGCCCTTCGCATCTCAGCGCTCTGCCTCCTACTTACCTTTCCAGGTGATCTGGGCCACCCTCTCCCATGGCTCCTGGTGTTTCAGCTATGCCAGTCCTCCCTCTGTTCCCGGAGCGTCTCAGTTACCTACACACTGCTGTGCCTTGTTCAGGCGTGGAGTTCTCTCCTCCCACACCATCTTTCCCTATTCATTCTTCAAACCACAGTTGTCAACATCACCACTTTTGTGAAGCCTTTCCTAATCTCCAGAGAGTTAGTGTCCTTTCAGGTAATATCAAAGTCAGACCAGAACCTTGTTCCCAAGGCCTTCATCATATGCTGTTTGGTGATAAGATTTAGAAGTGAGCATTTCCCTGAGTGACCTGAAGTCTCCAGGAACATACACTACCCAGGCTCCTTGTGGGCTGCTTGTTCACAGCCATCCCTATGTCAGATGCAGCTGCTCACGTGTGCTGGTAGGAACACGGCCCTCTTTTGTAAGGAAGGATGTCCACTTCGGCTGACAGGAAGCATAGGAAGGTGGGGACAGCAGGCAGGCTCCCCGAGACCTGTCTGGTGAGGAGTGGGGCACAACCAGCCTCCCAGCCTAATAATATCTTCTCTCCATGGTCTTATGGGAAAATAGATCTCTGTATATGGCCATATTCATTTGCTTAGACTGCCATAACATAGCACCACAGACTAGGTGGATTGAACAACAAAAATGTATTTTCTTCCAGTGCTGGAGGCTAGATGCCCAAGGTCAAAGTGTTGGGGGGTTGGTTCCTTGTGAGGGCTGTGAGGGAAGGGTCTGTTCCAGGCCTTTCTTTTTGGGGTGTAGGTGGCCATCTTCTCCCATAGATGGAAGATGATGTTTCCTTACATCATTTTCCTTCTATGTCTGTCTCTGGGTTCAGATGTCCCCCTTTTATAGGAAGACCAATAATATTGGACTAGGGCTTGCCCCAGTGCCCTCATTTTACATTGATTAGGTCTGTAAAGATCCTGTCTACAAATATAGGACTTCAACATACGAATATTAGGGGGACAAAATTCACTCCATAACAATGGGTAATGACAGTTTCAATTAACGAGGTCCAAAATGGGAAAGGGTCTGCACAGAATGCTGTTGCAACACAGAACAGGCTGTCCTATTGTGGCCCACTCTCTCTTGACCACAGTGTACATTGCCCGTCAGGACTACCAATTCCTGCCTTTAATTGAGCAGACCACTACTAAGGCAAAGATACATTTAAACCCATAGCCATGTAGTTCCATGTGGTTCTTTGTCAGTTTGGGTATGGAGTATTCTATTAAATGGCTGAGAAGCCCATGCCTTTAACTTTCTCTGATCTGCCCCAGGTACCCCTTGGGAGGAGAAGGGATCTCCATGAGCCTCTTCTATTTCCCCCTTTTCTTGCCCAGCCTGGTGAGGTGAAGGAACACAAGCTTAGAGCATAGAGAGGTCTGCACACTTTTTGTAATGGGTAGACAAGTCGTTTTCCTCCATGAGCTTCAGTTCCTTCTTCCATAAAATGGGCTGTTAATTATTGTCCAGTGTGATTGGGGAAATAAAATGAAGGTGTCTGGGGAAAGGCTGTGGATCCAGTGAAGCCTAGAGCATCTTGGTCTCTACATCCTGGCAGAGCCTGGCATGGCGGCTGACCTGGAATCATGCACAGCTCAATGAGACTCAACTGAAGGAAGCGTTAATAACTTAATAAGTGGATAACAGTGGGGAGCCATGTTCTTCCACTTCAAGTCTTCCTGCCAGTGTACCCATGAATTCAGGGGGAGGGTCTGTATGATCTTTTTGTACTCAAGGCTCAGGAAAAAAAGGATTACCTCCCTTTATGGAGGGGTCAGGGAGAAAAGGAGATGGGAAAGTTGAGTAGAGGCCCAGGAATTGTCATTGATCTGCTTCTCATGTGCCCCTGTGAAGTGATCTGAGCAGAGTTAGGCTGTGGAGCTGAGTATGGGGCCAAGGCTGGGGACGTGGGAACAGAGGGAAAGAGCTGGGAGCCCAAAGTGTAGAGTGCTGGGGGAAGAGGAGGTGGAAGGCAAAAAGCAAGCACGGATTTGTTTGGAGAAAGGAAGGTGACAAGTGTTGTCTCCTTCATCCCAACTCCCTCCTCCTTCTGGCCTTGCATAGATGGCCCATGCTGGGAGAATGAAGGTTGTCCTGGCAGGTACATTTCCCTGCGACTTGCCTTTTGAAAGGCAAGAAGGGTCTTTTAGTCCTGTCTTAAGCTATGCTGTCATCATGTACTTTCTTATTTCATGCTCACAAACACTAGCTCCAGGAAGTAGTGGAGCTGGGATCTGAACCTAAGTCTTTCTGATTCTAGAGCTTGCATCCTATCTACTGTCTATAATGAAAAAAATAATGGGATAGGGATGCAGAAGATCTAGGTTTGAGTCCTAGCTCTGCCATATGCTGGAAGGGTGATCAGAGGACATTGTTTAAGTGTTCTGAGCCTCAGTTTCATCATCAGTTAAATGGGGATAATACTCCCCTCCCCTCACACACACACATACACGGAAATACACTGGTAACTGGGAGAGTCAAATGAGAGAGCATGAGGGAAGTGCTTTGTAAAGTGTAGCCCAAGTTAGCCCATAGTCTGCTATCCTACTCGGCACCCAGGCTAACCTTCAGGTGCCACCTTACTTCCTTCATTAAAGTTTCACCCTAGTTTAAAGTCGCTTCATACTTTAAGTTCTGAGAACCCCTGCCCTCTTGGAGTTCCAATTAGGTTGTGCTTTTAAAACTCCCTTTTGGGTTATCAGCAGCTATTCCCCCTCCCATTCTCTCTCTCTCTCTCTCTCTCTCTCTCACACACACACACACACACACGCACATGCACACGCACACGCACACACACACACACCAGGAGGATAGGCCTGGTCTATCAGTCTGTCACTAAAAAACCACATTCTAATTGCCATTTGTTTGCCCATCCTCTGGGGGATTGCTGCCTAGAGGTAAATGTGGACCCACAGAAAGGGCCAGTTGAGTGAAGTGTAAAGCTGATGGGTTTTGAACAGAGAAGGAATGGCCAGTCCAGTGAAAAAGGGCTTGTCAGTGGGTGGTCCTTCCATTTTCTCTATTACGAAGAGGTCTGAGATCTGCTCATGACTCTTCTTTGCTGAGGACATTGTCTGCAGTGCCATCTTCTTTCTAAGTCCTAGGGTGGGCTTCCCTCCAGGCAAGCCATAAATGGTAAGGAAGGTAGTCTACCCCTAGCTCTTTGGTCAGGACAGCCTGGGGCAGTAAGAAACAGTGTGGCCCAAATGCGGAGCCAGAACCTTGGCCCCAGGTCTACCCTGCCTTGCTCTTGGTTTTGCACAAGGCCTGGTCCCTTTCTGAGCCTTGATTCCTCCAGTTCCAGAACAAGGAAATTGGTCTGTCCTATCTCTGACCTCCCTTCCTACTTGAACCCTCCTTACATTCAGGTCTGCAATTAGAGCTCTGTAACCAGAAAGTTGAAAGGTCTTCTGGTCAAGGTGGGAACATTCTCTTGCCAGCCTGAGCAGGGGTTGTGTGTGAGTCCTTCCCATGCCCTCCTTGCACCTGCTGCAGAGCTCCAACCATTTTATGACCCCAGATCAGAGACGCCTATTCATTGTTCTTTGAGAAAATTTCTGGATGGGGAAATTATCATGCTTAAAAGCTGCCAAGCAGCAGCCAGGCTAGAATCCATTTATTTTCAAGGATTTTCCACCTCTTAGCCCATCTGCCCCTGAATAACCTGAAGCACAACAAAGATGATATGTGTCCCAGTCCTGGCTTTTAGACTCAAATATCTGCATTGCACCTAAATTTCCCCTCAGCGACAGCTCAATGCTGAACAACCCCAACTCCTTTCCACAGATACTTGGCCCAAGGAAAGCAAATATTTCAACAGTTCACTTTCTCACTCCAATTCCTATACATGTTAAATTCCAGTTTAGGGAGGAAAAAAATATTTATCACATTCTTGCATGGACATTTTACACCAGATTGAGTGGGTGACAGGCAGGAAAACTAGAAAGGAAATGCCTGTGATATTTAGTTAATGTGGTCATCCTATTTGATTTGGCTGCATCTCCCCAAATGCAAGTAGAAATGCCCCACTTGATTTGCATGTGACTCTTTTCTTCCACAGAGGGAGGGGAGGAGGAGACAGCACCAGGCTCACAGTGATCTTAGAGTAGAGTGAGGTATAAGCTGGAACTTAGAGCAGTTATCCTGGGCCCCCAGGTGGTTGGGGATGGGGTCTCCAGGAAAGTGCTGAAGGGACAAGGCCATATGCAAATACTTTATTTTGACTGAGAACAGCTTGGAAAATACAATTGAGTTTTGCAGAAAGCTTTTCCCTGCTAACTCTCATGGGGTGGGAAGAGCAGTGGGCTTGGAATAGAGTCACTGCCATCAGTCTAAGTTCTACTATTTGACCTTGGGCGAGCATCTTAACTTCTTGGAGCCTGAGTTTCTTTCCCCCTTCTTAAAACAAGGTTAAAACCCTGCTCTATTGACCTCATATGGCTGTTATGAAGAGCCCAGGGAAAAAGGAGCAGGAAAGCTTTTTGTCAATTGTTTCAGGGACACAATCTTTTACTTTTGCTTTTATTAGACAAAGAGTCTAGAGAATGCCAACAGAGCAAGACCAGGCCAGAGTTCTGTTTTTAGGTGTTTCGGACTCAGAACACTCATCTGAAGGAAGTCATCTGAAACATATAAAATTGTTCTTAAGAACATAGGGACACGAGCCTTGGACTTCACGTCAGAGAGTGGTTTACCACACTCACTTGCCCTAGGGCAATGGTTCTCAACCTGTGGGTCTTGACCCACAGGAACTGTATTAAAGGGCTGCAGCATTAGGAAGGTTGAGAACCACTTGCTCTAGGGGAAGCTTGCTGCCCTCCCTGGCTGCCCTCACTTTCCTTATCTGTATCATGTGGGCTTGACCTAGAGGCTCTCTCCAGACCCTTCTAGCTCTTCAGTAGCCTGCTGAATAGTGCAGATCGGTCACACGTTCAAGAGGCTTTATATTGCACTGGGTCTTTGCAGGTAGGGTCTTTTGTGGCCAGCCTTTTCACCAGAAGGTCCAATAGAGGCTCTGGGGTGCCGGAGGTCAGTAGTTGCTGGAGAACAGGTCAGTGTAGTGGATGAAGAGGGTGGTATCTGGATGGACAGCTGTGGGGTTTTATCGATCTTTCTTGCCTTAGTCATTCTAACCCCAGGAGCCATGAAAAAACAGGGGCCTCTGCCTGAGATAACTCAGGAGGCAATCTTCCTGGCCCTACCAGCCCTGCAATCAGACAGACACAAGGCTGCAGACTTAGGCCAGTTTCCCAAACAGTTACCCAATCAGAAAGATCAAGGTGTTTAGATGAAAACTGACATATTTTCAATGGACCAGATTTAAATATGCAGAAACTCATTGTTAATCATTGCAGATCGTGTCTTACGGGCTTGTATTTTTCCTCTATTAGGCTGCTGGCAACGTAGGCTGTTATCAGATCATGCTAGAAACTTGTTCATTCTACAGAAACTTCACCTTCAGACTCCTCTTACCTTTGCTGTGGAGTTTGCATCTCTAGAAGACCTTTGTCTCTCCCCTCCCCCAGTCCTGATAAAGACCAGTGTCCAAGATGCTGTCCAAATTAAAACTATTTGGGAGTGTGGTTAGCACAGTTGCCATTGCTAGAAGCTTCCCATTCTCTGCTTGTGTTCTTTCACCCAATTGACCTTCTTTCCATTGCCTCCTGGGAGCTGGACCTCATCCACTTGATATTCAAGGCCTTACTTTACTCATTTCTTCAGTGTAGAGCCCTAGAAAGACAATTGGCTGTAGATCCAAGCAGATCTGGGTTTGAATAACAGCTGTGTCTCATACTCTTAGGTGACCTTGGACAATTATTCCATTTTTCTTTATGAGCGTCCATTTCCTCATCTGTTAAAGGGAGGTAATAATGCCTGATAGAGCTGTTGTGAGGGTTATAGATAATAATAAATGCAGAGCATCTGGCCCAGTGCTTAACCATTGTGGCTGGTCAGTTATCAGTGCTGTGAACATTGCAGTGCAATATTCTATCACATATAATATGGCCCCAACCTCTCCTCCTACCTCTCATCCCATCCTAGTCACATACCCTATGCTCTAGCCCAATTTGGTCTTTGCTATTTTGCTAATGACTCCATGAGCCTTTGCTTTGGCTTCATATGTTTGCTTGTGCTTGTGCTTGTACCTTTACCTGGGACATCTTTTACTTTATCAAACTCAGTTATCTAAATCAACCCTATACTTCAAAGCCCAGCTGAAAAGCCCTTTTGGCCCCTCCACCTGATCTGATCATTTTACCCTCCCTTGTGCTGCTCATCACCCTGAGCTTCTTGGAGATGGGCACCGGGTCTTCTTCCCCTAAGAGTACAGGGCTTGGTATAGAATAGTAGCTTTGCCAGGGCCCACAGAGTGCAGGGTCACATGTGGAGCTTTGTAGAGGATGGCTTTTCCAACATTTGACTAGATCATATTGGCCTTGTGTCCCTGAGGGCCAGTGCATTCTTTCTCCATAAAAGCCGAGTGGGTCCTGGGTCCCTGCTAGCACAGTATCTAAGTTTGGATCCTAATAAGTTGCCTACTCAGAGACAAGCCCCCGCCAGGTGGTTTTGTTTGGGGAATTCAACATCTTGAATAGCAAGGGCTCCATTTTCCTGTCTTGCTTTGAAGCTTTAGACTCAGAGACAGGCCAAGAACAGGAAGAGAAGATACATGGCAATGAGAACTAGGACTTTGGGGTCAGCGAGACCTGGGAGGTATCCTGTATCCCCCACATTTACTAGCTGTGTGATCATAGGCAAGTTGCTTTACCCTTCTATAATGTGTTTCTGAGGAGTAAATGGGAAAGCCAAACTAGGTAAGTCACAAGGTGAACACTCAGTAAAGGTTCATTATCAGGCCACAGCTAGTCTTATCACCATAGAGGGCTCTGCAGCATAGATGGGCATTGCTTGGACCCTATTCAAGTGAACTTGTATCCTAAATTGTGAAAGGACTTCTTTACAACAAAGCCTTGGACATGAGCCTTTCCTGTGATGTGGGCCCTGAGGAGAGTAGTTCAGAGAGGCTCCTGGAAATGATGGTTATTACTGAGGATGTCTTGACATGAGGTCAGTTTGTAGCTATCCCATTTAGTACTCTGGTAAAGGCACTCAAGTTTCACCAGCATGTAAGGAATTATGTGTCTCTTCCAGGAAGAGCTGCTTTTGACCAACATGATTAAGTGGTGATTGGAGGAGGTGTTAAAGAGGGTTTGGTGACAGGTGCACCATTAAATCTGACTCAGGGACAATCTCTGCAGGGGTTCCTTAAACAAAATGCTGTGTTCCTCTGTGGCTATATGGGACACAGCAACCTGGATGCATCTTTAGCAAGCTGGACTGGTGGGGATGAGGTGACATCTGGGGCTGCAGAGTCAGGTCCCTTCAAAAACTAGTGAGGGCTCTCAGGCATCACAAGTGGTGAGGAGAATGTGGGCATGTCCTGCATGGGGGCTCATCTTGTGGGTCAGCATGGCAGTGGGAGCTCAGGGACATTTGATGATGTACTGCCACATGCTGAGCTGTTCTAATCAAAAGATTGTCACAACTGGGGGGGGGGGCTGTCTGTCACCTCTGGTGGATGCCAGACACAAGCAGGCAGGAAGGCAGGACCTGATCCAAACACACTGGGGCTTAGGGAAGGGATCTAGGTCCAGCAAGGAGCTAGACTCCTCAGCAGAAAAACTGAGGTAGGCCCACTTATATAGCTTTGGCCAACATGGATGGTGTAGAGAAAGACACAGGGGCACAGGGCTCCTCTATTCCCACCACCTGCTGGCACTGAGGCAGCAGGATAGAATTTGCTGAGTGGGTCCTGCTGGGGCCAGGGTAAAATCAGGGCTGGGACCATGGGGAGAGGCCCTAGGCCTGGCAGTGAGGGGTGGGTACTGGTAGGGACTTGAGACTAGCTAACCAACTTCCTCTCTTGGTTCTCTGTTTATTCTCACTTGGATACGTATTAATGGTTATTTGGCTGCTTTATTCCTCATTCCATCAACCAATATTTATTTACTGGGCACCTGCCCTGTCAGGCCCTCTGTTCTACTCTGAGAAGACTGGTGACCATGGTTCTCTCTTCAAGGCCTTGCTCCTTCTACTGGAGTTGGGAAACAGACATCGGGAGTGCAGCATGGCAAGGGCAGTGAGGGAGTCTGCACCAGGGACGCTGGAGCCCAGTGGACAGTGCCCAGCCCCACACTGGCATCTTCCTGGGAGGTGAGACCAAGTCTCCACCTCTCCTCCTCTTTACCTCCTTCAATAGGGACTGTCTTCTCAAATACAGAATGAATTTGTTTGTATGCATGGGGCGGGGGGGGGTGGCACCACATGTCAGGGCAAAGTGTAGGAAATTTGTAGGCTCTTCACTGGGGTTGGTTTGAGTTAATTCCCACAGCTGGGATCAGGAAGTAAGCTCAAATACTTAGACAGGTAACTGATGATGAAAAAGCCACCTGTCTTCAAGGACTAGCTCTGACACAGGCCAGAAGATAGCAGGATGGGAAGGAGCCTTGGGAGAAAAGAAGAAATAGTTGACATCACTTGGAGCCCAGGAATTTTCTCCAAGTTGGCAGCAAGGTCTTTCCAGAAAATGAAACCCCCTAGGAGGCCTAGGTACCTTTTCCCTCTGAGGTGAGAGGACTTATCCTTTAGTGACGGGTACACAAAGGCCCCTAGGTCCTCCTGGGAGATAGAATTTCTCTTCTGAAGATCAAAAGACAGGATTTTATTCCACAATGAGGTGGAGCACGGCAGCCTGGCTTGCTGGGGAGTGAGTACCGCAGGGCCCAGGCAAGTCAGGCCAGGACAGCTGCAGCTCTGAACCGTGGGGGAATCGCGCAGGCGGAACACACGGCTGTCTCTTCCCAGAGAGGACGGCACCACAGGAAAATTAGCCAGTGGCAAGAATGGAAACTACTAGTGGGAATGGTTGTTTTTGCTTTTAAAAATGGTTCGACAAGTATTAGGAGGAAAATTATACTGCACCCGAATTCATGGCTGGGAGAGGAAGAGGCAGCTCTCAGTGGGCTTTCTGGCCTCTTTCCATCCTAAAACGTCCTATTTTTCTACATAGAGTAAGAAAATGTGCTTGTTTCCTCCCCTGCTCCCCTCCCTGCCTTGCCGTGTCCCAGTTTCATAACACTGTCTGAGGGGCAGCCTTGGGGCTGCCGCTCACATCCTCTGCGCACCTCTGCGCCCAGCAGCTGCGAGGCTCTTCTGTCAGTTTATTTGGAAGTGGGACTCTGAGTGGTCACCTCTACCTGGGCTAGTGCCATAGTTTGTAGGATCCCGCAGAGGCATCCCCAGTGGAGAGCACTTCCAATTGCTGGCCCTAGAAAAGGTCGGATTCACAGAATCCCTCTGAGACCAGAACTCCGCCTCCCTTATCACTGTGCCAGTTTGCCGGATGGAGAGAGCAAAGCCCAGGACCAGGAAGATGAGGGCACGTCCTAAAGGCCAGTGACACCAGACTGCTCTGGCAGCTCTCGGTATTTGCACACGCGGTTGTTGATTGCAAAGCAAAGTGCTGGGCTCAGCCTGGCATGTAGGGCAGATGGAACCCCCTCCCCATTAGCCCCAAGTTCACACTGAACTCCTCCCAAGGATATTTCTGAGAGAATAATGACAAAATAGACAATCAGAGGATTAAGCTGAACATGTGAGATTGGCCTCCACTATAAGGCTCAACTGTGCTCATCCTGCAGTGGTGGAAAGAATGATCAATTTGGAGGCAAAAGTCAGAATTCACCCCTTCCTCATTGCCGTGGACTAGCTATGTGACCTTGGGACAGCTGCTCACCTTCTTTAGTCCTTAGTTACCTCATTTGTAAAAGAGCAGTAAGCACCTAAGCATAGCTTGTTGAGGATGAAATGAAGTAAGGGACGTGGCATTGATGGGAAGTGGTGGCAGGTTCACCATCACCAGACTTCCATGCATAGTTGTAAAGGGATGTTTGGGGTGGCCCATTCAGAGCTGGCCAGCCATTTGTAGAGCAGCTTTCTGTCATTTGAGGGTGGTGGCATTTATTCTAAGTAACCAAAAGCTATCTGAGAGAATGGGGAGAAGGTGGGTGATTAAATCAGGGAAGTCTAGATTGGGCTACAAAGGTTAGTAGGATCCATAAATTGTCTCCACGAGCATGTGCACAGCTCCACAGGGTTTGAGCAACAGCAGCTGAGGGAAAGCATGTAAAGCCTTTCTAGGGAGACATTTCCTTGATGGTGTAAATTCTGCTTCCTCACTTAGAAACAGCCTCACTATCACAACACCTCCGCTATAAAAGAACATCTATGGAAATGCCTAGTAACTGTGCCCCGTAAGCCTCTGCTTTTGTGTAAACTGGAGCTTCTGGGGAGGTGATGTTCTCTAGGGTTGCCTCCAGTTCTGTTCTAGTCATATTTATTTCCAGTCACGATTCTGCTTCTGGGAATAGGAGTGAGAGGATATGAGCTTGCCCAGTAGCAATGAGAACAGTACACTGGGAATAATTGCAAACCCTCAGAGAGCCTCACTCTTCCCTTGAGATAGGTATTATTATCATGCCTATTTAACAGATGAGGATACTGAGGCACACAGAGGTGAAGTGATTTTCCAAGTGTCATACGGCATTTGGAAAGTGGCCTGGTTACAAACTCTGGAAGCATAGCTGCAGAGTTCATGCTTTGCTCTATTGGAAGGAGTCTGATGAGCCAAGTATTCTAGAATGTTCTTGTCCAATAGAAGGAATGAGAGCACTAATTGCCCAGACCAGAATCTGTCTCTGTCTGAATGTTGCCGGTTGGCTCAGAGAACACAATAGCTCTGAGAGATGTGTGTTGACTGGGGTCCCTCTCAAAAGATAGTCTATCCAGAAACTGTGAATGTGACTTTATCTGGAAAAAGGTTCTTTGCAGCTGTAATTAAGTATCTCTGTAAGAGATCATCCTGGATTTAGGGTGTGCCCTAAACCCAATGGTAGATGTCCTTAGACAGAAGAGAGGACCCACAAAGGAGAAGGCAATTTAAAAATGGAGGCAGAAAATTGGAGCACTGTGACTACAAGCCAAGAAACACCAAGGATTGCTGACAGTTACCCGATGCTAGGAGAGAGTCATGCAGCAGATTCTATGCCAGAGCCTTTAGTAGGAGCACAGCCCCACTGACACCTTGATTTTGGACTTTTGGCCTGCACAATGTCAAAGAATAAGTTTGTATCATTTTAAGCCACCCAGTTTGTAGTAGTTTGTATAGCAGCCTTGGGAAATGAATACAGGGAGTGAGCCCCAGGAAGGGTCTTGATGTGCCATTTCTCCTCCGAAGAAACTGGGGGTCAAGGTCAGCATGGGAGTGAATATCAATGCCACCTACCCTTTGGAAGTGACAGGGAGAATGATAGAGGATAAAATTGGCTCCCTTCAGGCCCACAGTCCTTTTCACTCAGAGGCTTTCAGCCCAGTGCTCAGAGGCCATCATGAGTGGCAGAAACATCTGCCTGCTGAGCTGCTCAAGGGGGGCCTTGGTTCCCAGCAGTATCCAGGAAACCCGAAGAGTGACCAGTCATAATGGCTCTCAAGAGGGCTCTTGCATATTAGTTAATTTACCTCTCAACTAGCTTGAACTGTATTTCATCCCTTCTGGTGTATTTTGTTTTATACCTGATAAAATGGAGATAAAAGGGGACAGGGAGGGAGTGAGGATGGGAGAGAAGCATCATTTGTTTGTTTGCCGAGCATTTCAACATTGTTGGTTCTGGTGTTGCTCTTGCCTGGAGATGTATTTGAAAGAAAGATCTTTGACTCATGCTCTCAAGGCTTTAGAGCAATGGAAAGTACTTTGGTCCCCTACTAAGTTTAGCCCTCTTTCCCAGGCTCCATGATTCTAACTCAAAGACTGATCTAACGGGAGCTGCTGTGTGGTTGGAAATAGTGGAAGGATAGCCAAAGGGCCAGGGATTTGAAGCCTGGTCACCTGGGACTAAACTCAGGTTCATCACCCTAGAAGCAACTGCAGAGATTGTGGGGTCTAAAGCTCTCAGTTTATACTTGAGAAAACAGGTCCTGAGGGAGGCAGGAACTTGTCCCAGGCTGCACACTTTGCTTGTTGCCAAGCTGGGACTGGAAAGCAGGACTCTTTCTGGCCCATGTTGCCAGGTGGGCTTAGATCCCCTTCCTGGTTGTTGTGACAAACCAGGGGCTGTGCAGGCCTGCTAAGTTCTTTTGCCATCTATGAGCCCTCTTCACAACCTCCTGCCTAGGACTTTGCTAGTCCTGGGGTACTGTGACCCCTTGGTTATTTAGGTCACTGCTTTGTCTCCTTTGCTATACTATAAGGCTCAAGGTTAGGGCCTAAACCTTGTAATCTCCCTCCTCCTTCCAGGCCCTAGCTGGGGCCCAGAATGGGGTAGGAGCTCAGCATATATTTACTGAATGAATGAATGAATGAATGAGAATGGATATGTTTACAGCAAAATGTCTTTTTTGCTCAGTCACATAATAAGAGTAGATTAAAATAGACTTTTTATATTATTACATGTTACATTAGAATTACATTAGAATTTCAGACTTTAGCAAAGAAGACATTATGGACAAACTCATGCATTCTCATTCCTTGGTGATGGCTAACCTCCACAGATCTAAAGGCAAACCAGTCAGCTAATGTCTTTGTTCTGGTTTTCCCTTGCTCCCTTTTGCTGCTTGAAAGAGCTGTGAGACCATCCACACTTTTGAAATACATTTTCTATAACATCCAGCCTCTTACATAAATTCATAAATTTAAACCCCAACTTTTTTTCTTCTTTCTTTATTCCTCTTGCACTATGTGGTTAATGCATCTTTTTAACATATTAGACAAGCAAAGCTCATTAAAGGGCATGAGCCCCACACGTGGTTACCTAGCAAGCTTCGGGGATGGGTGTCCTTGCCGACTCTGCTAAGTACTCTCAGAACAGAGCCCAGAGTTGATGCAGCCTCCTAGGCCTAGCAGCCCTGGGTGTGGCAGGCTGGATGGGAGAGCCCCACAGGGTGGCCCTGGGGAAGGGCAGGGGTGTGTGAGTATGTCGCAAAAGGACCTCGAAAGGTCCTCTCTCAGGTAGGGCGAGCAGGGCAGAGCCCCTCCCATCCAGAGAGCCCCTCTAGGACAGGGCCTGTGGGGGCCACACCCTGGAACTCACACCCCGCCTACCTGTATCCCCACAGTTTCTGGTAGAGCAGTTTAGCAACCAAGCCTGGTCTTTGAGAAGCAGTAGTTAGAAAGCAGTGCAGTGGAAATGGATAGAATTGGTGAGCTCTGGAGCCAGACAGCAAGGCTCCTGGGCTCCACGGGCACATTGCCTCACTGAGAGGTTCTGGGCAAGTTACTCAAGGTCTCCGAGCCTCTGTCTTCTCTTTTGTAAACTGGACACAGTAATGTCCTGCCATATAGAAGTTTAATTTCTACGCACATGTAGCTCAGACCCTGGGTCCTGAGGGGCACTTGATAGTATGTCTTGTGGCAAGAGCAGCGGTGAATAGAGAGGTGGTCCCCACGATGGCGGTCACAACAGCTTTTTCAGTGCTTTTCCTGTGCAGGTGGTATTCCTGTCCTTCTCCAACCCTTGAAGAAACTGAGGCTCTGCAAAGCGACATGACTTGCAGGGGTTCACACAGCCACACCCTAGTGCTGTCTCAAGGGTCCAGTGAAGTAACAAAGGCCATGAAATCCAGGCCTCCAACACTTCCTTCATCATTCCTCCCTCTTCCAGGCCATTCGGAAGAGCAGAACTGCAGACAGGCTGCGCCTCCGGCCAGCTGCCCAACTTATCTTGAATCCCACCAGAGCTTAAGGAAAGATTTTCCTAAGAAGAGCCACTCCACAGGCTGTCAATGAACTATGTAGCCCATTAGCCAGCAAGATGTCATGGCTGGGACTGTAAATTGGGTTTGTGTGAAGAAAAGAAAGGAAAAATATACTTTGCAAATCTTCAGTGTCATATTGACTGAAAGCCAAGCAGATGGCTTACCACGTTCTCCTCCCGCTGGCCTTCCTGGAGCAGGGGGTTTAGAAGCATTTTCTAGGCCATAAGAAACCAGGATAAGGGCTGGAGAAAGGAGGGGAGTCACGTAGCCCTTGAGTGAGGGGAATGGAGGGGGTTGTGACTTCCAAGTACCAATTAGGTTATGAATGCACCTTCCAGAACCAAGCCAGTATTTGTCTGCTATTTAAGGTGGGGTTCCTTTTTGATGAGATAAATCGGCAGCTTGAAAGTAAGGGAGGAAGGCCTGGCAGGAGGGAGGCCACGTTGTCAGCCCAGTGAGAGACTTAGCCTCCTCCTGTGCAAGCAGAAGGGGTGGGAAGGCCTCTTCACTCCCAGGCCCCTTCCTCTCCAACATGTCATGATTTTGCGGACTATTTAGCAAGCTGGGGCAGGTCAGTCTTAGCAGGACTTAACTATTCTCCTGAGTGTGACAGAGTCCATTGCCTATCTGCTGCTGTGTTCCCTAATCCACCCCCCCCACCTCACTTTCCTTATCTTCAAAATAGTCTAAATCGAGTGGCTGTGTTTTATGAGGAGCCTCTTTTTGGTAACTCCCCGGAGGTAGAAGAGAGTAAGGAGGAGCCTTGCCTCAGGTGACCCTGATGAGCCAGGCAGTTAACTTGGGGGGCAGGAGGTGGTACTGCTTGGTAGCCCAAACATGTCAAAATGAGGGTGAAGCTGGGCCAGGGCAGGGGTCTGATTTGACCTGTCAAGGTGCCAGCCTTGAAGTTCCCTTGTTTTCCTTCCTAGCCATGGGAAGGCCCCTCTGCCCTTGGTTCCTGCCTGCTCTCCCAGAATGCCATGCTGCAGAGATTAATCCACTTGCCATGGTACCACAGCCTGTTTAGGCAAATCTGTTAACCTTCCCTGTAATTCCCAGGAACACCGAGGACTTGTTTGGGGGTGATGTGCATGGACACGCTTCAGCCTTCATAGACTTTGTGTGCTCCCTCTGATACTGCTTGTGTCAGGGAGCTGAGAAGAATTGGTCTCTGAACTGGAGCTAATTTTTCTTTATTTCAACTCCAGACAGAAAAGGGCATTGATTGACTTTGTGTCAAAGGTATTTGACACAAACTAGAATCTGGGAGGGTCCGTCCTGCTCCCAAATCCTCTGCCCCATGCAGGAATCTGCTCTACAGAATTAGGGTTTTATTTGAATGTCTCTAAGTAAATGCTGCCTACTGCTTCCTACTGTAGGCCATGCCAGTTCTCAGACAGTGCTGAAAGTTTTCCTTCTTCGGAGCTGAAATTTGTCTTCCTTAAACATCTACCCATCTAGTTCTAGCTCTAGTTTTGTAGTCAACATGCACTTCTCACTACAGGCATTAAGGATGCCTTACCTTCTCTTCTCTGGGCTTATCATCCATTCCTCCCAAGTCATGATCCCAAGACCCTCCACTGTCCTGTCCTCCCTGTTTTCTTCCAGTTTTTTCCCTGTATATCTCATTCTGTAGTCCATCTAGAATAAGTTGAGTTGTACATGGAGAGGTAAAGATTTAAATGAATCTCCCTTAGGTGCACATCCACGCTCCCCCAGACCACTTGCTAAATGAGCTTTCATTTCCCTGAGGTTTTCTTTCACCTGGGTTGGCTCTATTCCTAAAATGTAATAGATCTCATACCCGGCTTTCCTTTCCTCTCTAAGCCCATACTCTGTATCTGTTTCCTGTGGCTGCTACAACAAAGTACCACAAACTTAGTGGCTTAAAGTAACACCTACTTATTCTCCTACATTTCAGAAGCTCAGAAGTTCCAAAATGAGTCTCACCAGACTAAAATCAGGTCTCACCAGGCTAAAAATCAAGAAGTCAGGGCTGTGTTCCTTCTGCAGGCTCTCGGGAAGAGTCCATTTCTTTGCTTTTTCCAGGTTCTAGAGGATGCCCCCATTCCTTGGCTTGTGGCTCCTTCCTCTATCTTCAAGGCAAGCAACACAGCATTTTCAAGTTTTAATTACCTCCCTTCCCACTGCCTCTCTCTGACCCTGAGTCCATCATGACATCCCCTACTCTTATTCTGACCATCTCTCTGTCTTCCCTATCTACTAACAAGCACCTTTGTAGTTTCACTGGGCCCACCCAAATAATCCAGAATAATCTCCTCATCCTAAAGTCTTTAATTTAGTCATATCAGCATACTTTTACTGTGTAAGGGCACATATACAGAATTCCAGGGATTTGGACGTGAACTTCATTGGAAGGGACTATTATTCTGTCTATCTCACACTCCTACTTGCAAGGCCATGACATTAGCAGGACAAGCTTAGGTGACCATGGACATATTCAATTGGGGTTCTGCCCCTTCGTGCCCAGCCAGGCCCTGGCCTCCCTCACAGAGGAGTGCCTCATTACTTGGGGGAAAGAAGTGACATGCAGTCTGCTTCAGGACACAGACTCAGCTCCACATGTGGTATTTGAAGCATCTTGTTCCCAGAAACTCTTCTTTCAGGTCCACCATGGGCCTGGCATGAGTAAGAATTCTGCAAATAAGTGACTGGCTGACTAGATAAATGAGTCAGCTACTTCTGTGTCCAGCACAGCTGTCATAACTGTATGATCTTTATGATACCTGTTCTCATATCTTGGTTCTCTCTTTATAAATGGTCAATGGTACTCCTGAATACACAAGTTCAATCCCAGACTCCTCAGTCTAACCTAGACAAGCACATCTGAGCCCAGGTTGCTGTCCGGCTTCACCTCTCACTGCACTTATCCGCAAGCTCTGCCCTCTAGCTTCACTGGCCTGCGTAGGAATTATAGCAGCGAGCATGTACAATGCTTGTCGGGGCCAGGCCCTGTTCTGAGGGTTCATATGGATTAACTCTCTTAACCCCTGCCACCCCCTTACAGGTAGGTACTACAGTCATGTGCCACATAATGACATTTCGGTCAACAATGGACTGAATGTATGACAGTGGTCCCCTAAAATTGTACTACTGTATTTTCACTGTACCTTTTCCATGCTTAGATGTGTTTAGATGCACAAGTTCAGACCATTGTGCTCTAGTTGCCCACAGCATTCAGCATAGTCGCATGCCATACGGGTCTGTAGCCCAAGGGCGTTAGGCTATACCGTTCACATGTGGTGACTACACCATGTAGGTTTGTGAAAGCACACTGTGATATTGCACAACGATGAAATCACCTGGCAATGCTTTTCTCAGAACATACATAACTGGGTAATTACCTCTGAAAGGAAATGGGCTTCTCCCTGGAAAATGATCTCACACACATGCATGGATACTGTAGAGCAGAGGTTCTCAACCTGTGGGTCGTGACCCACAGGAACTGTATTAAAGGGTCACGGCATTAGGAAGGTTGAGAACCACTGCTGTAGAGAGTCTCCGGGAGCCCCTGGTGCTTCTGAAGCCCTCTCCAGGGAAAGAAAGCTGATATTAACAGGGCCCTTTCTGGGCACCTGTCATTGGGGTGAGGGGCTTTCAAATGCATTGTCTCATTGAACCCTCGCAATCACAGGTCACATGGTGGTTAAGGGGGCCAGTGGGCACTGCCAGCCTGGCTGTCCATCTCTACATCCTTGCTTGTCCCAGTCCTTGGCTCCAAAGCTTGGAAGCTATAATTATGGGGCCTGCAATTGATGGAGTGGCTAAAACAGGGCAGCTGTGACCCTCTGGCTAGCTCCACAGAGCCCTGGGTAGAAATTTGGGAAGTAATCCTGGCTGCTGGCCAGGAAGCTGGGGCCCATGAGCCTGAGCCAGCTGTGGCCCAAGGGTAGAGTGGCTGGGAGATGGGCTGGCAGCAAGCCTGTCAGGGCAGAGGGACCCGGATGCTGGGAGGAAGCAGATTGTGGCCAGAATGGGATTTCCTGAGGTACTTGCAAGGTCAGGGAGGAGGGCCTGAAGCCAGAGCCCTTACTGGGGTCTTACTGGGGAACAGCTCTGCTCCTCTTCCAGCATCACAAGGGAGGCCTTTGGTGCTATCTGCCAGGGCCTTTGTTGGCTCTGGGGGTCCTGGATCACCTTGGGTGGAATGAGGGAGGTGAGAGGACTGTACAAGGTATAAGATCACCCAAGGTCAAGAGGTGTGAAATCTAGGTCTGGCTCTGCCTCTAGCTTGTTGGGTGACTTCGGGTGGTCTTTTCCTTTCATGAACAGGGGGAGGTCTCCATCTGTTCAATAATTAGACCATCTCCAAGGACTTCTTTCTAGCTATGACAGTTTTAATTCTAGGATCTTTGTCTCTGCCTTAGTTAGTGATCTGGGACAGTCCTGACTTTCTTCAGCCACCAAGGAATTTATCTGTGACAGAACAAGAGTTTGCATAACTATCAATTCAATATACATTTACTGAAGCTGTGTGTGTGCCAGGCACTGGGCTGGGTGCTCTGGCTTCAGAAAGGAAGCCAACCCTCCCCCTGTCTATAGGGAGCTTTCTGTTGGGAACAACTGACACGTAAAAGAAGCATCAAGACACTGCATATACACTTTTGGCTCCCCTTGTCATCTCCATAGCATGTCTAGGAACTAGACATCCCTGATCTGAGCCTCTGAGCCCACAATCCACTGGGAGTGGGTACAGACAAGTGCCACATGGAGAAAGGGTAAAAAGGGTGCCACGTGGATGCCATTTCTGTGGGAGACTGTCAGGCCAAAGCCAGAATAAGAAGCAACATGGAAGCAATGCACCTTGCAAGGTTGTTGTTGGCCTGGAGTGAGAGAATTTCTTTATCTGCCCAGAGCCTGGTTAAAACAGACACTTGACAAATGATAACTCTTATTAGGAGTTATCATTATTAGGTCCATTTTATGGACAAGATAGCAGAGAATCAGCAAGATTTGTAGTTATATGTCCAAGATCATAGAGGAGCTTAATGTCAGAACTCAGATTCTCACCCAGACTTGACTGGCTTCCAACCCCACACACTTTTTCCTTATACCACTTGGCTAGTTCTGGAACAAAAATATGTCATTCAAGTTAAAGATTTGCCAGCATCATTAATTTCCAAAAGTATGTGTATTTCCTGAAGGCAATTTGCCAAGAGAAGCTCATCTTTGCCAGCCCTTGCTTCTGAAAGCCCTTGGTCTGTGCCTACCTTGAAGCTGGTGCCAGGCTTCTGGGTAACGTGGACTTCCCCTTTGTGCACGTGAACCCATGCACGTATGCACACACTCACACATGACCTTGCTTCCTCTACTCTTTCCTGGATAAGAGATGGAATGCTCATTAGCTGCAGTGCTCTGCCCATGGCAGAGGTTGCTAGTTTGAGATGGGTGTTCCACTTCCCATCTGGCTTTTTCCTTTCTGTCCTCAGTGGTAACTGAGGTTCACAGGTTCCCTCCTTCCTTAGGGAGATCGTTGACTGTCCTTATACCAGCCACAGCACTTGTCAGGCAGCCACAGACGAGAGTTGGAAGAAGATTCTGCAAGACATGGTGGGAAGGGGTTAGGACCCCAGTCCCCACCTTCAGCTGTGTCACCAATTCATGGCCTGACCTTGGGCAAGTCTGTTATCTATCCTGGGCCTTGGAGTGTTCCTGTGTACATCAAGAGGCTTGGACTGAAGCAGTAGCATCAAAACCATGTTTCAGAAATTCTAGGCTAGGGTAATGCCTTGGGGGAGCGAGGGTAAGGCCAAGGATGTGGCTTCTCCAAAGAAATAAATGATTCTTTAGAAGTTTGATAGCCACTGGGCTAGTTGGCCTCTGAAATCCTTTCCATCCCTGACATGCTGTGATTATGTGTGTGTGTGTGTGTGTGTGTGTGTGTGAGCACGCGTGTGTATGTGTGTGTGAGAGAGAGAGAGACAGGAAAACACTGATTTATTCTGGCACATTTGTACATTACATATATGCTGGAGACGTGTGAGTGTATTAATGTTATGTTGAGTTCCCTGAACCTACTGACTAGGACTGCTAAGCCCCTGCCCCCCACAGTCACCATCATATTATGCTATCTTTGTCTTTCTAATTCTTATTATGCAATTATGATTCACAACATTCGTTATGAAGCCATTTTGTATTTATTGACTTCTGTATTTTCTCTCTTCCCCAAGTAGAATGTCTGTTCTCAGAGAACAGGGACTGTGTCCCTAGTGGCCAGCACAGTGACTGGGTCATAGTAGATGTTGAATAAATGCTTGTTGATTCAATAACTACATGGGTTAGGTTTGCCTCTCTGCGTTTGGGGCGTGTGGGGGTGCTAGTTAAAAGGATTGTCAGGGTGCTACCCTGAACCCAGCAAACCTAGACTTGGCCTTAGTCGGATTCCTGATTGCTGCCTCATCCTTCAGGGGAAGCCTTCCCTGGCTGGGGAGACATCAGGCAGGGATAGCAATTAGCAACTTAGAGACGGGAAGTATAGAGGTTAAACTTATGCCCAAACTGCTCCTTTACTTAGCCAGGAGTCCTTCACTGGATTCTTCTTCTGTGTTCCACATTAGCCATTCTCAAAAGCTCTGATCGATGTGAGGGCTCCCTGTGGCTTCAGCTTGTGCAGAGTGGGAATGGGGTTTGTAAGAAAGGAAAAGATCCTCTAATGTGCTGCTGCGTTGGTTCCTCAGCCTTATACCTGCATGTTTGGGCACCAACTCCCAGGCCATTGTCCCCATCAAGTGGCCTTCCTGGCTTCAGAGCAGTTTTCATTGCACTGGCTGACTGACTACCATGAAGCAAGGACTCATGAGCTGAGATCCTAGTCACAGCTAGGATTTGCCAGCATCCTAGACACAACACACACTTGTGCCTGGCCACTCTTCTTGACTCAGACTGCAGCAGCCCCCAGAAATAGCAAACTCCTAGACATGTGCAGGGCCCAGGGAAGAAATTTAAGACAAGTTTTTTCCATGCATCTTGTTGGTGGCCATAGAAAGGGCAGAACACTGTGCTTCCAGAATTTACCTAAAGATGCAGTCAGTGACTGAGTCGGTGGTATTTGGGCACTTTCGGTCATTAACTGTGAGGGCAACCTCATCTCCTTTGGCCTTTCCGAGAATGTATTCATGTAGGCTGCACAGTGTGGGAGAAGGAGCACTGGTTGTATGTGCAAAAGACAGAGACCACAATGGGCATGCAAGTTCAAGTCCTGGCTCTGACACTGGTCAGCTCTGTGACCTTGGGAAATTTTCTTTACCTACGAAAGCCTCCATTTCCTCATTTAATAAGTGAAAAACATAAGACTTGTCTCTCAGGCCTGTTTTTGAGGATTGATTCTTATATACGAAGTATTAAATGCATGTAACCCAGAACAGTCCTGGAGGAGGCCAGATGGAAATTGTTGGATCAGTCTAATTATGGTGACATATCCTACACTCAGAGATGGGAGTGACACGGCTGTGTCAACTACTGTTACTATCAGGGGTGAATGAGCTTCACAAGCACAGTGAGTTCTTCCTGTAGTGGACTCTTAACTCTGGTCAGAACACGGAGTTCCACTATTTGGGGAGCTCACCCCTAAACTGGTAGGGTGGAAAGAGCCTCCTTCAGATATTCAGGAACCATATACCACAAATGTATATTGCACCATTCCAGGATCACCCATCAATAATACTATCGGAGGACTTTTAGCTTATTGACCCCTCATTTGCTATAACCTTTCATTCTATGTGTGTGATAGGGTATCATTACCTGGGGATAATGAGTAACAGCTTCTTATTGATATAATTTTCATTGTTAGGAAAGCAGAGGAAGTGACTTTTCGTTTGATTGCCACAGGGGCTTCTCTACATAGAAAACATTCCATCTTAGCAGCCATTGGGAGAAAAATCTAAGAATCTTTTCTGAGGGCAGTGGTGCTAGGGAGGGCATCAACATCCTGGGTTTAAGTTCCAGTTATATTATTTGCTGTTCTTATTACTGAGCATGACTTACTTATAGGTAGCATTCTCCAGAAAGAGCTTTTAAAGTGGTATTTACCTTCACCACAGTTCAGTGGTATTCAAAGTGCCGTTCTGAAACCCTTGGCAGCATTTTCGTTGTGCTGAGAATCTCATACTGAACTTAGAACCAAGGTTGTCTGCCAGTAGCACTCCAACAGCTGCAAGAATAACTCTTGAAGAAGTCTACCCCATCCATCACAGCATCTTAACTTTTTGTTGTTGTTGTTGGGTTTTTTTGTTTTTTGTTTTTTTTTGTCCAGGGCTGGGTTTGAACCCGCTACCTCCAGCATATGGGGCCAGCGCCCTACTCCTTTGAGCCACAGGTGCAGCCTACATCTTAACTTTGGTCATTTGGATATCCTTTTCTGGAATGTTCTTGGTAAGCGATTTTGCTACTTTTTCTATTAAGTTGTTTTTTCTTTTTCATTTTTTTAATTGTCCTGTAGGATCCTTTGTATATTCTGGAATAGTAGCCCTTTGTTCCCTTTATGTGTTACAAATATCCTCTCCTAAACTGTGGGATGAATATCACTATGAATACCATTAATATTTGCTTACAACTCCTTTATATTCTAAGATAAAATTTCTGTATAATGAAATGCACAAATCATAAGTGTTCAAATTGACAAGCTTGGAAAAATCCAAGCTTGTGTAACTAAAACTCTACTGAGAATTAGAACCTTACTGTCAGCCAAGAAAGTTCCCTCATTTTCTTTCCCAGTCAATCCCTGCTCTCACATTCCAGACAACCAGTGTTCTAATTGTTTTTCATCTAGATCTGTTCAAGAATTTCATATAAATGGTTTTATACACTATAATGTTCTTTTAAAATATTTTCTTTCATTCAACATGTTTTTGAACTTCACCCATGTTGCATGTATCAGTAATTTACTTCTTTTTTATTTTGGAGATGTATTCCATTCTACGAATTTACCATAGTTTGTTTCTCTATTCTCCTATTGATGGATACTTGGACTGTTAGCAGGTTTTGTTTTTTGTAAATAAAACTTCTACAAATATTCTTTCATAAATGTTTTTGTAGACATTTCTTTATATCCTCTTTGGTAAATGCCTATAAATGGAATTGCTTGGTGATAGAGTAAGGGTATGTTTATGAGCTAGACTGTTTTCAGAAGTGGTTGTACCATTTAACTTCCCTATTAGTAATGTACACAAATTCTAATTGCTCCATATCCTTGCCAACATTTAGTGTTTTTATTCTGTTTAATTTTAGCCATTCAGGTGGATGTAATGATATCTGTCATAAATTTTGATTTGCATTTCCCTAATGACTAGTGACGGTAAGCATCTTTTCACATGCTTATTGGCTGTTTGGATATCTTCCTTCATGAAGTGTCTGTTTAAATATTTTGTCTCTTTTTATTGAGTTGTTTTTCTTTTTTATTGTTGAGCTTTAGGATTTTTAAAAATAACTTGGTTATGAGACCTTTGTCAGATATATATTTTGCAAATACTTTCTCCTTGTCAGTGACTCATCTCTACATTTTCTTGATGTCTTTCAAAAATAGACATAGAACAGTTTTACATTTATAGAAAAATTGAAGATAGTACAGAGAGTTCCCATCTACCTCTCACCCAGTTTCCCCTGTCATTAACATCTTACATTGGTATAGTACATTGTGACAATTAATAAATTTAGATCAACATGTTTTTATCAACTAACACTGATACTTTATTCATATTTCCTTTTTACCCAATGTCATCTTTCTATTCCAGGATACCATATTAATATTATTTAGCTGCCATGTCTTCTTAGGATTCTCTTGGCTGTGACTTTTTGTTAGACTTTTATTGTTTTTGCTAACATTGATAGTTTTGAGGAATACTGGTGAGGTATTTTGTAGGATGCCCCTCTCCTGGGATTTGTCTGATGTTTCCTTGTGATTAAAATGGCCTTGTGTGTTTATGGGAGGATGACCATAGAGGTATCATGCCATGTCCATCACATCATATCAACACGACTTATCACTGTTGATGCTGACCTTGATCACATGGCTGAAGTAGTGACTATCAGCTTTCCTCACAGTAATGTTACTCTGTCTTTTCTCCTTCCATACTGTACCCTTAGGAAGTACTATGAGAAGCCCACACTTAAGGAGGAGGACATTATTTTTTCACTCCCTGGGGTCTTAATGATGTATTTTGTTGAGCAAAAATGTTTACTTTTGATGATGTCTTATTTATACTTTTATTTTCCTTTTATGGTTATCATGTCCTGTCTGTGTCCTAAGAAAGCTTTGTTTACCCAAGTCATGAGGATATTCTCAGCCCAATACCTATAGCATACACAGAAATTAATTGGGATGTTTCACAGAACTAAAAATAAAAGCTAAAACTATGAAGCTTTAGAAGAAAACATAAGTATTAGGAATATGCGAGACTCATCAAACAAGTGGGGAAGAGTCCCTCCTTCATTTTCTGAAAGTGTTTAAGATTGGTGTTATTTCTTTTTTAAATATTGGATAGAACACACCAATGAAACCATTTATCTCTGGAGTTGCTTTCATGGGAATGTTTTTGATGATAAATTCAATTTACTTAGATTTGAAATGCAGATTGCGTTTCATATTATGTCCATTTCAGTAAGTTATGGTCAGGAAATGTGTTCATGTCATCCAAGTTGTCAAATTTGTTGGAATAAAGATGCTTATTATATTTTATTATTATCCTTTTACTGTATCTGTAGTGATATCTATCCTCTTTTATTTCTGTTATTGCTGATTTGTGTTCTGTTTTCTTGACTAGGCTAGCTACAGATTTTTGTTGGTTTTATTAATTTTCTCCATTTCTTTTTCTATTTCATTGACTTCTGCTCTTCTCTTTACTATTTCTTTTTTTATATAGAGACAGAGTCTCACTTTATAGCCCTCGGTAGAGTGCCATGGCATCACACAGCTCACAGCAACCTCCAACTCCTGGGCTTCAGCAATTCTCTTGCCTCAGCCTCCCGAGTAGCTGGGACTACAGGCGCCCGCCACAACACCCGGCTATTTTTTGGTTGCAGTTAAGCTGGGGCCAGGTTTGAACCAGCCACCCTCGGTATATGGGGCCGGCGCCTTACCAACTGAGCCACAGGCACCGCCCTCTTTACTATTTCTTAACTTCTCCTTATTGGGGATTTATTTTGCCCACTGTTTTCTACCTTCTCTGCATGGAATACTTAGGTTATTATATTTAGACCATTCTTCTTTTCTAATATAAACATTTAAAGTTGTATTATTTTTCTCTAAGTGCTATTTCACTGCTTCCCACAAATTTTAATATATTTTGTTTTTATTATCATTTAGTTCAAAATATTTTCTAATTTTCCTTATACTTTCTTCTTTGACCCATATGTTACTTATTAGTTACTTGTTTAATTTCTAAATATTTCTGTTTTGTTTTTTTTTTTTCTGGATATGTTGTATATGTGCTGCCGAAGCGAGCACTTTTCTGGATATGTTGTTATTGACTTCTTTAATTCCCTTGTAGTCTGAGAATATGCTCTATATGATTTTATTTCTGTCAAATTTACTTAGACATGGTTTATGGCCCAGTATATAACCAGTCTTGGTGAATGTACTATGTATACTTGAAAAAATGTGTGTTCTTCTGTTGTTGGGTATAATGTTTTGTGAATATGAGTTAGGTCAAGGTGACTGATAATATTATTTAGATTATCTATGTTTTTACTAATTTTTGTCTACTTTATTCATTGCTGACAACAGGTTGTTAAAATCTCCAGCTCTTTTCTCTTTCTAATTCTGCAAATTTCACTTTGGTTATTTTGAAGTTTTGTCATTACACACATATGCATTTATAAAAGTCTTCCTGATGAAATAATTCTTTATTATGAAATGTTTCTCTTTACCTTTCATAATACCTATTTACTTTAAATCTGCTTTACCTGATTTAGTATCAGATAGCCACTAAAGCCTTCTTGTACTTACTGTTTGCATAGTATATGCCCTTTTCCATCCATTTGCTTTCAGCCTATCTCTATATTTAAAATACACCTCTGGGTTAGGTGCAGTGGCTTTCACCTATCATCATAGCACTCTAGGAGGCTGAATTGGGTAGATCGCCTGATCGAGGCCAGCCTGAGCAAGATTAAGACCCCATTTCTACTAAAAATAGAATACTTTACATATTTTGTTTACCTGGATGAAGTTATTCTTTTAGTAAACTATCTCAAGAATGGGGGAAAAAAAAACCCTGATGTACTCAATACTAATATAAAACCAGTATATAAACAATTACATGCTTATACGAATAATAAAACACAAAAATAGTCTAGCAAGGGGGAGGGATGAGGCCGACTAAGGAGAGGGAGCGTAATTGGAGGGAGAAGGGAGAGCATTTGGTGGGATCTCACCTAATGTGCATAATGTGAGGGTATTCAGCACACCCCTTGGGCAAAGGGCTCTTCTACAACTTTAATTTTACCTTGCAAGTGAGAACACTGTAACCTAAAAATTCGTACCCTCATATTAATTTGAAATTTAAAAAAAAGAGAAAAACTAGCTGGGTGTTGTGGCAGGGGCCTGTAGACCAGCTACTCAGGAGGCTGAGGCAAGAGAATCATTTGAGCCCAAGAGTTTAAAGTTGCTGTGAGCTGTGATGACAGCATGGCACTCTACTCAGCATGACAGACTAGAAAGCATATGGTAATATCTTCCTCTTTTTCTCCATTCTGACATTGTGTGTTTTAATTCAAGTGTCTAGTCCATTAATACTTAACATAATTATTGATATTATAGATTTACATTTTTTCACTATTTGTTTTCTGTTTTTCCCCTCCATTTTTTTCCATATCCCTCCTTCTCTGCCTTCTTTGGTATTATTTGAATATATTGTAGGTATCCAGTTTATACATTTGATTTTAGCTATACCTCCTGTTACCTTTTCTAGTGTTGTTTTAGGGGTTGCAATGCATACTGATATATTTTTGTAATCTATATAGAGATAAAATTGTACTACTTCATGTCAAATATAGAAACCTTTCAATATGTAGGTCTATTTCCTCACAATTTTTATGCTATAATTGTCATATGTATTACATCATACTGACATTATGTACTTCAAAATATAATGTTATAACTTTTGTTTTACAGTAATATGTTTTAATTTTCATTAGGAGAAGCTTCCTTATCCATTACTGGAAGTAGATTCTGTGGCTTGTTGTATTTTTTTCCTTTTAATCGTATTTTTTTGATTAACAGGAGTTCTTAATTTGAATTTAGTCATATCTATCTTTTCATTTGTGGTTATTTCTTTTTTAAAATCGTATGCAGGGAAGTGTTTCCTATCCCCAAATTATTTAATTTTTCTCTTATATAATCTTTCTTATATAGGTTTTTAAACCTCCTGTAATTGATGTTTTACTTGTTTTGAAATAAATTTTAAAAACATTTGAAAAAAGATTGTTTTTACAGAAAAGTTCTGAAGATAGTATAGAGTTATCATGTATCTTGAACGCAGTTATATTTATTATTAGAATCTTACATTAGTATAGCATATTTTTCACAATGAACAACCCAACACTGATAACAATGTTATAAACTAAAATATATATTTTCCTCCTATCTCACCATGTTCTTTTCTGTTGCAGGATCTCATCTAGGTTACCACATTCTATTTAATTGGCATCTTTGCTTATTCTATAAGTTGTGATAGGTTCTCAAACTTTACTTGTTTTTGATGACCTTCACAGCTTTGAGGAGTATTGGCCATATATTTTGTATAATATCTACCAATTTTGGTTTGTCTGAAGTTTTTCTCATGGAATTTATTTTTAATATTTTTGTGTGTGCAGTGAAGTGGAGGTCTAAGTTTTAAATTTTTTTCACTACTGATAATAATTTTTTCCAGTTTATTGGAAAGTCCAACTTGCAGTGCTATCTTTGTCATATATCAAGTGTCAACATATGTGTGCCTCTATTTCTGGACTTTAGATTCTGTTTTGTCAATCCTTGAGAAAATACTACACTGTCTTAATTACTAAAGCTTTATCATAAATTTCCCTATGTTCTGTGTTGTTTTTTTTTTCTCTTAGAGGATATCTTAGCTATTTTTGACCTTTCCCATATACGTTTTAGAAGTAGCTTGTTAAATTGTACATCTACACATACAACATGGAATTAATAAATCAGTGTGGAAACTATTGACATCTTTCTATTATTAAATCTTCCTGTTCATGAACATGGGATATTTTTCCATTTATATAAATCTCTTTTGCTAGATTTATTTCTAAGTACTTAATTTTTATGCCAATATACATACTATCTTTTTTCCACTAATGTTTTAATTAATAGATCAATCAATGAAAACTCTGTGCTAGGCCCTGTGAGGAATATTGAGGGTGAAAGAGAGGAAGGAAGGATTTTCCAGTTCCAGGTATTATTATGGATGCTTCACTAAGTTTTTTCTTACCTAATCATTTCAACAACCATGTCAGAATCCTATTATGCCATGTACTAAGGAGGAAACTGAGTTTCAGGAAGTTAAGGGACTTTCCTAAGGTAACAAAGCCAGGAAGTGGTAGAACAGGAGTTAATATGCAGGTCTTCCTGATTCTAGTGGGCACTGGTTTCTCCACTCTGACACTTTGTCTCTTGATGATTCAATCACAGTACCTCCCCATCTTCCAGGGCTTTAAGTATTTCTGTGTATCCATAATACGTGTTTCCAGACAATAAGAACATAAATGTATATTTAGGCTATAAGGCTGAGCACTGGCTTCAATGATACAGGCATTCTGAAGAAAAAGTCACTTTGAACTAAAGTGCTCTGCAAAACAGGCTTCCTGAAAGAAGGAACACTGTCAGAGAATTTAGCCATGGAGAAGTGGAAGGTCACAGATGCATAGAATACTAAAAAGACCATCTCTAGGGCAATTAATGCTGGGAGTGAGTCTCAGTTGAGCCCCAGTATTCAGGATCCACAAGGTTAGTAGGCAAACTTATACTTTCGTGTATGGAATAATGAGACTGGGCTGTGGACTCCCTTCTCATAGACTGTCCTAAGAGCCCACGGTACTTCAGACCTTTGATTCGCCTCTTTATCTCTTGGATACAGGAACAATGTAAATGGAAGGAGGCATTGGCTCCTTGAAAATGATAGTGACTTTGTTCACAGTGAGTTTAATGGCCACTTCAGGAGGCACCCAGCAAGAAAAAGCTGAGAAGAACTTACAGAGCCCTCATCAGTGCTTTCCTGATCAGAGCTTCTGAAGGGAAGCTCACTTCTGCTCAAGCCCACCCCGGTTCTGGCACCCCTCCAGCTTTACTACAGAGCTTAAAGGTAGCTCGCTCCTGCATGTTAATGTTCAAGGCCACACATCTGGTCCCAATCTATCTTGCTAGTCTCCTCCATTTCCCTTCCCCCCATTACTTATGTACTGTGCATGGAACACAATCATTCTGCCTTTCTTGCACTTTCCTGCTCGTGGGCCACTGTTCACACTGTTTTCTTGGCCAAGGATTCCTTCCCATCCTCCACCTCCAGCCCCATTCACGTGTTCAGCAAATTTGTATTGAGTACTATATGTCATGTATTGTTTAGGTTCTATGGGGAGTTCTAAAGATTTAGGACTCCCTGCCCTTCAGGAGCAAGTATACTGTCTACTGAGGGAATAAGACATGTATACATAACCAGACACTCCAGGGTTAAAGAGACAAACACACACAAAAAGCCAGCTGGGGGAAACTCATCTTCCTACAGTCTGTCTGAGCCCTCAGAATCCAGTGTGCTATCAGAAGACACTTCATCCTGCCAGTTAGATATGAATTTTATGCTCTCCAAATCTACCCAGAAACTCCCATTTCTCCTTTGGTAGCATTCTTTGCCTGGAAGAGGTGCTATTTAAGGGGAACTCTGAGGAAGAGTCAAGTTCAGACCGTGAGCTCTTTGCAGGACCAAACTGAGTCCCCCAGGCTTCTGCGCTGTCCTGGCCCATTGCTTTTATTCCCCTTATGGGTTCTCCCCGGACCTTTCTTCCATTTTTGTGCTTTAAATTCTATACACAGTTATCTCTGATCTTGGTCTCTAGACTGAACCTCTCCCTGTAAGGCCAAACCCTAGCTAGATATGTACCCTGGAAAGACCGAGTCATTGAGATACAGGTATTCAGTACCCCTCACTCTAGGCAAGCAGCTTCTCTAGTGCATGACATCAATATCCACCCAGTCACCCAGACCAAAATTCTTAGCATCACCTCCCTTTCCCCCACCTGAACTTCTACCAGATCCTGCCAATTTACCTCCTAATGATTTCTGCAAAGTATCTTCACCCCACCTGCTCTTCCACCACCACACTTCTTTAGGCCTTTATGCTCTCTGGCGTGGACTATTCTTTGTTGTCTCCTCCCCATATTAGCTGGGGTAATTTACCAAAATGCCAATTTAACCACATCACCCACACTGCTTAACACCTTCTAATGGCTCTGAAAAACTGATTAGAGACAGCTCTTTTGAGGGTGTATTAGTGTTACCCTGCCACAGACTTTGGGTGACCTCAGGTAAGTCTCTTTCCTTTTCTTGCCTCAGTCTTCTCATCTAAAAAACAAGGGAATTGGAATAGTTCTGTGTTTCCAAAAAGGTGTTGTCGGGCTTTTCCACATGGGCCTGGAGTAGAATATGTCTGGGGAACCCTGCATTCCCTAGACCCTGTTGGAGAGTGACAGTGCATCTTGGCACATCACAGGCTCAGCCAAGTGTGGCAATCAAGAAAGCTTGCTAAGTTTCCTCCACTCAACTCAATTTTTTTTTTTCCACCACAGAACCCTTATGGAGCTGAGCATCTACTGGTATCTTGGGGAACCAATGTCTGTGGAACATACTTTGGGAAATGCTAGAGTGGATCATTACCCAGGATTACATTGCTATAATTGTTGGTGATTCCTCATAGTTAAATTATTATCTGAGGGAAGAGGATGATGTCTGACTCGGGTTTGCATTTGCTACAGTGGATGCTTAGACAGTGGGTGTTGAACAGGGGGTGTAATAAGAAATGGATACATTAGATTGAAAGTGCAGCTATTTTGAATGCAGACTGTAGATTCCCAGCCCCCAAAAGAGAGCAGATTGTTCCCAGAAAGAAATGAGTACAAGGCTTGATGGAGACAGCATACTAACCACAATAGTGATGGGTACTTCTGTGGCCCATGTGTCTGTCTGTGCTGCTGGACATGTCAGTTCAAGGCTATTCTCAATTGAAAGTTCCTCTGGGAAAGTTTACCCAAGGACTCTGGGGTGACAGGAAGAGAGCTGCCCCACTCATGTGCCTTTCGTTGCACATAAGGCATTGTTGGCACTTGTAAATATTGACTCTAAGTAGCTCTGCTATAAAATCAGCATTTTCTATCTCTGGACCACATCCTGGACAAGGCAGAAGGCTTCGTGGCACTGGGCGTGGAGCCTGGTCTGCTGTGTTCCTCAGCTGGGCCTTGCATTAGCACTGATTGCTGGCAAGGCTGTCAGCCCAATGCTGTTTTCCTAATCAAGGAGGCCAATTTAGCACTTGAGAAAGAAGTCAGCTGGGCCACACTACTTTCCCCTCCTGGTAGAAATAATGTAGGCAGGGACTAGTGGAACTTCTGCAACTGGTTATGCAGGCCACTCCAAGTCACAGAGGTCCTCTACTATCCAGCCACTTTAAGGCTGCTCACCAGGGTTCACCAGTAGGCCCTCCTGTCCTGTGACTGGTAAGGGACACCCAACTCTCACGCTGTCTGGTGCCTTCAGCACTTTCTTCCTGGGGTGGGGGGCAGAAAAGACTTTCTTGGTCCCCCAGGCATGAAGACTGAGGTTTCATTTACTGTGCCAGAGTCCCTCTCAGGAAATATTTCGCTTCCTAACTTGCTTTAGTAAAAATTGCACAAGAAATACGATGCCACTACTAGTAGCTGACATTTATTGAACACTTACTTTACTACATGCCAGACGCTGTGCTACATGCTTTCCATGCACTGGCTCGTTAACTCATCATGACTGAAGAGGAGCTGGGCCTGATGTTATTTCTATTTTGTAGACAGTGAAACCAAGGGAGAAAATGGTAAATTAACTTATAGCCACACAGCAAGGAGATGACAGAGCTGGAATCTCACCCCAGGTCAGCCTGGCCGCAATGCACCTGTTCATGACATTGTGTTGCAGCCCTGTTAGTTGTTTACTCATTTTCTCTACCAGAGGTTATAGACCTTTTGAGGATAAGGGCTATATCTGATTTGTAGTAAGGCTGGCCGCATACTGGGTGTTGAGAGAAGCTGGCAGTCAGCATCAGGCTTCTTGTATTGGAGTGTGGTAGTCCCATGGTCAAGGGTGTGGGGGAAAGTTCTCCACAATGTGGGCTTGGAGAAACAAGCACATCTGCTCCTTACTTCCCAAACCTGGCGTTCCCCAAAGACAGTTACTGCAGACTCTCAGCTGTTGGAGCTCAGAGGATATTCCACATTGACTAGGTCTGTTTCCCAAAACAGGTTTGCATTGTTTTGAAACCATGGTGCAGAGCACCCAAAGAGAAAATAGAAGTTGATCCCCACACAACAGGCAGTAACTAAGATACCAAGAGTGAATGGGACAGGTTTGGGGGGCTGAAGGGGAAGGCTTGCTTGCGCTGAGGGTTTGCACATTTCAGAAAAGCACCCACACTTGTGAAAGGCAGCCTAGTCAACTGCAGCAAGAGCCTTGGAACTGTTTTTGACCTTGAACCCAATCATTTTTCCTCCTGAGATTTTATTCCTCAGGATGCAGTTTAGCAGAATTGAGAAGATACATGCATGAAGATGTTCATTGTGAGACTGGCTGTAGTAACATAACACTGGGAACAAATGAGTTGCCCAACAATAAAGGATGGTTAATTAAATTATGGAATATCCATTCCATGGCATATTATGAAACCATTTAATATGCACATTCTGAAACCTGCAGCAGCCTGAGGAATACATGAAACAGGTTCTGTAAAGGAAGCAGCACCATTGTATTTACACTGTGATCTCATTAGCTATAAAAGCTCTGTTTCCACAGTAAATGTCCAAATAAAAAGAGTTATGTTAGGAGATGGGATTTGGGTGATTTCTTTTATAAAAATATCTTGATTGTTGCTATATTGTTTTTACATTTCTACAAGGAATAGCATGTGTGTTTGTGTGTATGTGTTGCATGTGTTGGGAGAATTAGCACATAATTTCTCCAAGCTAAATCTATTTCCAATGGATTCTTACATCTACTTAAGAATATAAGTGTACATACAAGGAACAGAGACAGGAAGAAAACAGGTGCTGGCACCATTTGATGCATGATCAGGACCATGACATGTTCATAAAAAGAAGCCAGGATCCTTCCTTTGGTATAGCTGGCTATTCATGAAGCTTTTAAATGGATAAGGCTATAGCATCTGGTCCATTGCTGCCATTCCTAGATTGCCAGCCAGCCCTCCTCTTAAGTCTTTAATTTGAAAATGGTTCCTTTTTATCAGTGAATAGAGGTGTATTAACAATCTTTCTCTCAGATAAACAAAAAGAAATGTGCAATCTTCCCCAAAGAGGAGAAGGAAGTTTGCCCTAAGTTCCAAGCTTGAAAGTCCATTGATCTGGTCAGGGTGCTGTTGGCAGAGAACTCCCCAACTGCTGTTACCAGCGTCTCTTTGTCTCAGAGTTATTAGGATATGTGACAGAGCAGTGTGGAGGCAGCAGTGGTGACCCCCACCTCAACCCTCCACCTCAGGTACTGATACTCTTTGTGGACTGGAATGTCAGCCTGGCACACTCCCCACTGCCAAGTCTGACAGATGGGTAATTACACCTTGGGACCATGTGTAGCAAAGTCAGCAGAGGTTCAAAGCATTTGACCTTCATATATAACTAACCTCCCCATTCCTGATACACCCATCATAATGGCAGCTTTTTGGATATTTGTCATGGAATAGTGGGCATGCAGCCCCTTACATCGCTATGCTAGTTTACACTCAGAGGCAATTAAATGTTGGGCAGATGAGGGGGACCAATTAGCTGTCTTTTTTTTTTTTTTTTTTTTTGAGACAGAGCCTCAAGCTGTCACCCTGGGTAGAGTGCTATGGCATCACAGCTCACAGCAACCTCCAACTCCTGGGTTCAAGCAAGTTTCTTGCCTCAGCCTCCCAAGTAGCTGGGACTACAGGCACCTTCCACAACACCCGGCTATTTTTTGGTTGTAGTTGTCATTGTTGTTTGGTGGGCCCAGGCTGGATTCGAACCCACCAGCTCTGGTTTATGTGGCTGGTGCCTTAGCCACTTGAGCTAAGGCGCCAAGCCCAATTAGCTGTCTTAAGTTGAGGTCTTTAGTGTCCTCATTTGAAGATTGTAATGCACTGGCTTCTCAGTGACCGGGCTTGAACACAGGTGGATACATATAGATCTCTATTTCTCTGCTCCATTCTGGCTTTCGTTGCACCTCATAGTCAGGGCCAGGAATAAGGACATTAATGCTGAGACATGAAATGGCCTGTTGAAAGTCATATAGCTTGCAGTGTCATTGCTGTCACCTAAACTTAGATCTCTTGTTTTCAAGTCTGGTGCTTTTTGGTAGGTAGCCTCTAGGGACCATGCTCTGATTTGGGCTTGCCTTAATGGCATAACCTAACAACACCAATGTATCCACAAACGTCGGTTGGGTATAGTGTATGACTGTCCCTGTGCTGGGTACAGAATAGGGCAGCAGTTAAGATGCACGGTCAAGCTTGTCATGCTCTCACTCCCACCAATGTCAAGGGTTGCCCTGGAAATACTTCACAGATCTGGTTCACTCAGCTGTGATGCTTGCTCTGTGTGGCTCTTAACTCTCCTGACCTCATTTTCCTATGCCAGCCTCAGCTTGCCTTTCAGTTACCATTTTTGCGCTTAAAAAAAAAAAATGTTTTTAGTGGTAAAATGTAACATACAAACAGAAAAGGTGCATAGCCAATGCTTTACAGTTTAATAACTTGCTAAAAAGCAAACACTCATGTAACCACCATCCAGATCAAGAAAGATAACACTGCTGGCACCACAGATACCGCCCACATGTCCCTTCCCAATCACCACACCCCCACTCCCTACTCCAGGAAACCACGAGGCTAGCTTTTCCAGTAATCACTTCCTTGCTTATCTTCATAGTTTACCAGTTAAGTACAGATCCTTGAGCACTATACTTTAGCTGTGCCTATAGTTTTGAACTGAACATGAATGAAATCATGTGGTTTGTATTCTTTTGTGTATGGTTTCCTTTCATTGTCTGTGAGATTGAACTGTGTTGTTGATATCGAACATTTCCATTACCTCAAAAATCTCCCCCCTCCCCTTTTGCAGTCAAACTCCTCCCACCCTGGCCCCAGGTATGCACTGACCTGCTTTCTGTCACTATACATAAGTATTGCCTTTTTATAGAATTTCATATAAATGGGATGTTACAGTATGTACTCTTTTGTTCCTGGCTTCTTTTGCTCTCATAACGATTTTTTGAGCCCATTCATGTTGTTGTATGTATCAGTAGTTTGTGTCTGTCCAATGCTGTGCAGTATTCCATATTGTGGATGGACAACTTGTTTACCCGTTCACTTACTAATGGGCTGTTTCAGGTTTTTGACTATTAAATATGAAGCAGCTGTGAACATTTGTATATAAGTTTCTCTGCAAACATAAGTTTTCATTTCTCTTGATTAATATTTAGTCATGGAATTTCTGGGCTATATGATTTGTATGTGTTAAAATTTATAGGAATTGGCCAAATGATTTTCCAAAGTGATTATACCATTTTGCATTTCCACAATTCAAAGTTTGAAAAATCTTCTTGCTCCACATCATTGCCAAGGCTTGATATTATCCAGCTTTAAAATTTTTAACATTCCAGTGGGTATGACGTAGTATCTCTTCATGTTTTTCATTCAGTTTGAAATCTTCGTGGTTCGTGATTTGGCAAGTGATTTTGTATGGAAACCTGGGTATTGGGTATTATAAGACTCTAGTCTTTTTATACCTTCTCTTTAATCTGGCTTATTCAGGTACTAATGCAGCAGGTGAAGAGAAGAGGAAATTTATATTTCCCTGATAATATATAACAGTGAGTTTTTTGTCATGTGCTTATTGCCAAGTCATATTTTTTTTTTAATGAAGTGTCTGTTTTAATCATTTGCCTATTTTTAAATTTGGCTCCTGGTATTATTATTAAATTATAATTGTAATTATATATGCTTGATTCCACTTCATTTTCTTTGTGTATTTTTTCAAAGAACAAAATTCGATAAAATCCAATATATCTTTTTTTATTGTGTGGTATATATGTTTTGTGTCCTATAAAAAAAAGTTTTCCTCTCCCAAGTTTGCAAATATTTTTCCTAATTTTCTGAAATTTTTATACTTTTAGCATTTGTTTTTAAATTTATGGTCCATTTCAAGTTAATATTTGTATACTGTGTGTTAGAGATTGAGGTTCATTTTCCCCATATGAATATTAGTTGTAATTTTAAAAAAGATTATCACTCATTGAATTACCTTGGCACCCTTGTTTAAATTTAATTGATCAAATATGCGTGAGGCTATTTCTGGATTTTCCATTCTTTTCCATTGATCTATTTATTCTTATACCAATACTACATGTCCCCAATCATGCAATCTTTATAATGATTCCTTAATCTAGTCAATGTAACTCCTACAACTTTGTTCTTCTTTTCCATAAACTTTGATTTGTAAATTGACATTTTTATATAATTCTGTGAATTTTAACACAAGGATAGATTGGTATAATTATCACCAAAATCAGGATATGGAGCAATTCCATCTGGTGGAAGCATACAAGACAGAAAAGTTTTAAACAATACCTGTTCTGTTCTAGTCCAATACTACAGAAGAAAAACGGCCTCACTTATACCCATACCAGCAAAAGCTCATAGTAAATGACACTTTCACCTTTGCCAGGCTATATTTAGGCTCCAGGGTCAGAGAAGGCTGAGCAGGGAGCTAGGACTTTCATTCCCTCCAGCTAGTGGCAAGACACCGTCCCCCACCCCCCACCCTGGGGTGTCAGTGGAGATCACTTGGGGAGCCTAGATTTCTGTCCAACAAGGTGGTAATGAGGCACTTCATAGCTCTTCACTGAGATGGGGGCCACCACCCCCATCAATGAAGGCAACATGGAGAGCAGTAACAAGGCACTATTACCTTTCCAGGTAGGGAAGTATTGGTGGAAGCCTAGTAGGGAGCTGGAATTCACAACCCTTCCCAGCAATAACAAAGAGCCTCCTGCTTCAAGTATCAACAGAGGGAAGGGGCAGCACCTGTGGCTCAAGGAGTAAGGTGCTGACCCCATATACTGGGGGTGGCAGGTTCAAGCCCAGCCCCAGCCAAAACTGAAAAAAAAAAAAAAAAAAAGAGGGAAGCTGGATTTTTGTCCCTATCTAGCAATATCAAGCTGGAACTTCATCCTCTCTTCCCCTGCTACACTGATGTTAGAATAAGCCAGAATAAACTGAAGTATACATGAGACCCAGAGTCTTATAACATAATACCCTCGCTACCCAGATTTCCATACAAAATCACTCATCATACCAAGAACCAAGAAAATTTCAAAGCAAATAAAAAAGATTATCAGTTGATGCCAGCACCATGATGCTAGAGATATTAGAATTAGCTGACAAAAACTCAGTGCACCAAGTATAAAAATTTTAAAGTTATTTTAATGAGCAATTGCAAACATATTTGAAGCTAATTAAAAAAAGATAACACCTTAACAAAGAAATAGAAGGTCTCAGGAAAAAAAATAGATGATATTGAGAAGAACCAAATGTGTATATTTAGAAATGAAAAATACAGTAACCAAAATGAAGAGCTTGATGGATGGATTGAATAGGAGAATGGAGGGAAAGACGAAAGAATCAGTGAACTTGAAAAGCAACAGATATTATTGAATCTGGGCAATACAGCAGAAATGGACTGAAAAAAAATGAGGAAAATTTAAGAAACCTGTGGAACAATAACAAAAAAAATCTAATATTTGTGTCATAGGAATGCCAAGAGGAGAGGAGAAAAGGGTAAAAATTGGCTAGAAAAAAAGGCTAAAAAATACTTGAAGAAATAGTGGCTGGAAACTCTCCAAATTCAGTAAAAGATATAAACACACAAGAAGCTTCCCAAACTCTAAACACTGTAAAACCAAAGAAATCCATGCCAGGATGTAATTAAACTTCTGACAAAGTTTAACAAAGAAAACATATAGAAAAAGAAAGCATCTTGAAAGCATCAAGAGAGAAAAAACATGTTAAGTACAGGGGGAAAATGTGAATTACAGCAGATTTCTCATAAGAAGTCATGAAGAAGTTGTACATTTTTCAAGTGCTGAAAGAAAAGAACTGCCAACCTCAGAATACTATACCCAACAAAATTCTTCAGAATTAAGGAGAAATCAAGATATTCACAGATTGAAAAAAATCTAAGATATTTTTATCACAAGCATACCTACCTTGAAAGAGTTGCTAAAGAAAAAAAAAAGAGAAAAGAAATGATACAAGAATGAATCTCAGATATCACAGAGGAAGAAAGAACAATAGAAAGAGCAAAAATATAGATAAATATAACAGATTTTCTTTCTCTTGAGTTTTCTAAATTGTTTGATCATTAAAACAATTATAACACTGATATAATTCAAAATGTACAAGTAAGAAATATTTTAAGCAATTGGATTATAAATGAAGGTGGCTAAGGGGTATAAAAGAAGAATAGCTTTCTATGCTTA
Organism: Nycticebus coucang; assembly: GCF_027406575.1. Taxonomy (NCBI): domain Eukaryota; kingdom Metazoa; phylum Chordata; class Mammalia; order Primates; family Lorisidae; genus Nycticebus; species Nycticebus coucang. Next base: position 181,028,144 of record NC_069804.1, read on the forward strand.
ACACTGGCAAATGTTTGCACCAGTAAATTGTGATAGTTAGGTATATATGATATAATACCTAGGACAACCACTAAAAATGTTATAGGAGAAGATACACTCAAAGACACTGTTCACAAATCAAAAGGAATGTTTAACATCATTAGCCACCAAGGAAATGCAAATAAAAAGCACAATGAGATATTGCTACAAACCTGGCTAAAATAAAACAGTGACAATACCAAGGCTGGGGAGGATGCAGAGAAACTGAATCACTCATACATTGTGAGTGGGAAAATAAAATGGTTCAGTCATCCTGGAAAACAGTTTGGTACAACTGTTTAGTAGTCTCTTAGAAAATAAATATGCAACTACCATACAATTTATATCCACACAAAACCTGTACATGAATGTTATAGCAGCTTTGTGAGTAATACATGGGTCACTACAAAAATTTTGAGACAGACTATATTATGGTCCATTATTTCACTTCCAAGACACAGTTCACAGTGTCCTTTCTGATTCACGCATGAAAGTTTCAACATGATCAGTTTATTGGTGTTTCTGGAAAGGCTTCATTTGTTTCCATTGGCAAAGATTTTATGTTTCTTATTTGTGTGTGTTTCAAAACTTTCATCATGACCTACAAAGCCTAAAACCAGAAATGGTCCAGATATGCTTTACCACAGGAGTGGTTAAATAAACTATAATGCATTCATACCATGAAATACTGTTTCACAAAAAAGGGAAAATTATTGATGCACACAACAATCTGAATGAATCTCTGGGTAATTAAGTGAAAAATGTAAATTTCATTTATGATTGGCTTTTTTTTATATATATCATTCCATTTATACAAAATTATTTATTTTTTTATTAAATCATAGCTGTGTACATTAATGCGATCAGGGGGCACCATACACTGGTTTTATAGACCGTTTGACACATTTTCATCACACTGGTTAACATAGCCCTTCCTGGCATTTGCTTAGTTATTGTGTTAAGACATTTATATTCTACATTTACTAAGTTTTGCATGTACCCCTTGTAAGATGCACCGCAGGTGTAATCCCACCAATTACCCTCCCTCCGCCCATCCTCCCCCCTCCCTCCCCTCCCTCTTCCCCTTCTCCCTCTTCTTAGGTTATAACTGGGTTATAGCTTTCATGTGAAAGCCATAAATTAGTTTCATAGTAGGGCTGAGTACATTGGATACTTTTTCTTCCATTCTTGAGATACTTTACTAAGAAGAATATGTTCCAGCTCTATCCATGTAAACATGAAAGAGGTAAAGTCTCCATCTTTCTTTAAGGCTACATAATATTCCATGGTGTACATATACCACAATTTATTAATCCAGTCATGGATCGATGGGCACTTGGGCTTTTTCCATGACTTAGCAATTATGAATTGGGCTGCAATGAACATTCTGGTACAAATATCTTTGTTATAATGTGATTTTTGGTCTATACCTACTAGAGGAATTATAGGATTGAATGGCAGATCTATTTTTAGATCTCTAAGTGTTCTCCAAACGTCTTTCCAAAAGGAATGTATTAATTTTCATTCTCACCAGCCTTGTAGAAGTGTTCCCTTTTCTCCACATCCAGGCCAACATCTCTGGTCTTGGGATTTTGTGATATGGGCTAATCTTACTGGCGTAAAATGATATCTCAAAGTAGTTTTGATTTGTATTTCTCTGATGATTAAGGATGATGAGCATTTTTTCACATGTATGTAGGCCATGCACCTGTCTTCAGAAAAGTTTCTATTCAAGTCTCTTGCCCAGCCTGCGATGGGATCACTTGTTCTTTTCTTGCTTATACATTTGAGTTCTCTGTGGATTCTGGTTATTAAACCTTTGTCGGAGAAATAACCTGCAAATATCTTCTCCCATTCTGAGGGATGTCTGCCTGCTTTACTTACTGTGTTCTTGGCTGTGCAGAAGCTTTTTAGTTTGATCAGGTCCCAGTAGTGTATTTTTGAAGCTGCTTCAATTGCCCGGGGGGGTCCTCCTCCTAAAATACTAGCCCAGACCGATTACTTCAAGGGTTTTCCCAGCACTCTCTTCTAGTATTTTTATAGTTTCATGTCTTAAGTTTAAATATTTAATCCAGTGAGAGTCTATCTTAGTTAATGGTGAAAGGTGTGGGTCCAGTTTCAGTCTTCTACAGGTTGCCAGCCAGTTCACCCAGCACCATTTGTTAAATAGGGAATCTTTTCCCCACTAAATGTTTTTAATTGGCTTGTAAAAGATCAAATAACAGTAAGTAGCTGGATTCATCTCTTGGTTCTCTATTCTGTTCCAGACATCTACTTCTCTGTTTTTGTGCCAGTACCATGCTGTTTTGATCACTATCGATTTATAATTTAGTCTGAGATCCAGTAGCATGATTTCTCCTGCTTTGTTTTTATTTCTGAGTAATGTCTTGGCTATTTGAGTTTTTTTTATGATCCCATATAAAACAAAATATCATTTTTTCAAGATCTTTAAAGTATGACAGAGGAGCTTTAATAGGGATTGCATTAAAATTGTATATTGCTTTGGGTAGTATGGACATTTTAACAACGTTGATTCTTCCCAGCCATAAGCATGGTATGTTTTTCCATTTGTTAACATTTTCAGCTATTTCTTTTCTTAGAGTTTCATAGTTCTCTTTATAGAGATCTTTCACGTCCTTTGTTAGATAAACTCCCAAATATTTCATCTTTTTTGGCCCTACTGTGAATGGAATAGAGTCCTTAACTGTTTTTTCAGGTTGACTATTGTTGGTATATATAAAGGCTACTGATTTATGAATGTTGATTTTGTAACCTGAGATGCTGCTGTATTCCTTGATCACTTCTAAGAGTTTTGTAGTAGAATTCCTGGTGTTTTTCAGATATACAATCATATTAACTGCGAAGAGCGAAAGTTTGACCTCTTCTGACCCTATATGGATACCCTTGATCGCCTTTTCTTCCCTAATTGTGATGGCTAAAACTTCCATTACAATGTTAAAGAGCAGTGGAGACAATGGGCAGCCTTGTCTGGTTCCTGATCTGAGTGGAAATGATTTCAATGTAACTCCATTCAATGCGATATTGGCTGTGGGTTTGCTGTAGATGGCCTCTATCGGTTTAAGAAATGTTTGTTCTATACCCATTTTGTTAAGTGTTCTGATCATGAAGGGATGCTGGATATTATCAAAAGCTTTTTCTGCATCAATTGAGAGAATCATATGGTCTGTGTTTTTTAATTTGTTTATGTGCTGAATTGTACTTAAAGATTTATGGATATTGAACCAGCCTTGAGACCCTGGGATAAAACCAACTTGGTCATGTTGTATAATTTGTTTGATGTGTTGCTGGATTCTGTTTGTCAGGATCTTGTTGAATATTTTTGCATCTATATTCATTAGTGATATTGGTCTATGATTTTCTTTTCTTGTTGGGTCTTTTCCTGGTTTTGGGATCAGGGTGATTTTTGTTTCATAGAACGTGTTGGGTAGTCTTCCTTCTTTTTCTACCTTTTGGAACAGGTTGAGTAATATAGGTACTAGTTTCTCTTTAAAGGTTTGGTAGAATTATGACATGAAGCCATATGGTCCTGGGCTTTTGTTTTTAGGGAGATTTCCTATGGTTAATGCTATGTCAGAACTTGATATTGGCCTGTTAAACATTTCCACTTGATTCTTGCTAAGTCTTGGAAGGTGATGTGCTTCTAAGTATTGGTCAATTTCCTTCAATTTTTCATATTTCTGAGAATAAAGTTTCTTGTAATATTCATTAAAGATTTTTTTGAATTTCTGAGGAGTCTGTTGTTATTTTGTCTTTGTCGTTTCTGATTGTTCAGATTAGAGATTTTACTCTTTTTTCCTGGTTAGGTTAGCAAGAGATTTATCTATTTTATTGACCTTTTCAAAAAACCAACTTCTTGATTTATTGATCTGTTGTATAATTCTTTTGTTTTCAATTTCATTTAATTCTGCTTTAATTTTGGTTATTTCTTTCCTTCTACTGGGTTTTGGGTTGGGATGTTCTTCCTTTTCCAGTTGCTTGAGCTGTCCCATTAAGTTGTTAACTTCTCTCATTCTGTTCTCTTGAGGAAGGTTTGCAGTGCTATAAATTTCCCTCTTAGAACTGCCTTTGCGGTATCCCAGAGGTTCTGATAATTCATGTATTCATTGTCGTTTTGTTCCAAAAATTTGGCAATTTCCTTCTTAATCTCATCTCTGACCCAGCTATCATTCAGCATAAGGTTATTTAACTTCGATGTTTTTGTATGAGTATGCAGATTCCTGTTGTTACTGAGTTCAACTTTTATTCCATGGTGGTCCAAGAAGATGCACGGAATAATTTCTATTCCTTTAAATTTACTGAGGTTAGACTTGTGACCTAAGATTTGATCTATTTTGGAGTATGTTCCATGGGCTGATGAGAAGTATGTGTATTCAGTTTTGTTGGGAAGAAATGTTCTGTAGATGTCTGCTAAATCCCAATGTTGGATGGTTAGGTTTAAATCTAAAATTTCTTTCCTCAGCTTCTTATTGGAGGATCCATCCAACACTACCAAAGGAGTGTCGAAATCTCCGACTATTATGGAGCTGGAGGAAATCAAGTTGCTCATGTCTGTTAGAGTTTCTCTTATAAATTGAGGTGCATTTTGGTTGGGTGCATAGATATTAATAATTGCAATCTCATCATATTGAGTATTACCCTTAACAAATTTGAAGTGACCATTCTTGTCCTTCCTTACTTTTGTTGGTTTAAAGCCTATTGTGTCTGCAAATAGAATTGCAACACCTGCTTTTTTATGATTACCATTTGCCTGAAATATGGATGACCATTCTTTCACCCTGAGTCTTTATTTGTCTTTTAAGGTAAGATGTGACTCTTGTATGCAGCAAATATCTGGCCTGAGTTTTTGTATCCAGTCAGCTAACCTGTGCCTCTTTAGAGGACAGTTTAAGCCGTTCACATTAATGAAGAATATTGGTAAGTCTGGTAAAATTTTGGGTATTGAATGTTTTGAAAATCCAGTGGCCATTTTTAATCCTTTTGCCACTATAAATGTTGGAGTTTGATCCAGAGTTTCTGAGTGAGTTTACTTTTGTGGTATAGGATTCGGCTGGTCATTATGGTGGATAGGTCTGAGAATATCCTGAAGAGCTGGTTTGGTTATGGCAAATTTCTTCAACATATGAATGTCATTAACATATTTAATTTCTCCATCATAAATGAAACTCAGTTTAGCTGGATAAAGGATCTGGGTTGAAAATTATTTTGTTTTAGGAGATTGAAAGTCGATGACCACCCTCTTCTGGCTTGAAAAGTTTCAGCAGAGTGATCTGCAGTCATTCTAATATTTTTCCCTTTGTATGTAATGGATTTATTATGTCTGGCTGCTTTCAGAATTTTCTCCTTCATATTAACTTTAGTGAAGTTAATTATGATATGCCTGGGGGATGTCTTATTGGGATTAGTTGTGCTGGCGTTCTGAAACTGTCTGCTATCTGAGTTTCAGAATCTCTTGGCATGTCTGGAAAATTCTCTTTCATAATTTCATGGAGAAGGGCCTTTGTGCCTTGCGAGGCCACTTCATTACTTTCAGGGATTCCACTGAGGCGGATATTAGCCTTCTTCAAATTATCCCAGAGTTCTCTGAGAGAATGATCCATTTTTGCTCTCCATTTCTGTTCCTCTTTGAGAGTTTGGGAGTGTTCAAAAGCTTTGTCTTCAATGTCAGAAATCCTTTCTTCTGCTTGCTCCACTCTGTTACTGACGGATTTGACTGTATTTTTCAGATTTTTGAGGGCTGCAAATTCTTGCTTCAGTGCGTCAAAATCTTTCTTTTTTTTTTTTTTGTCTTTATATTCGAGACAACTTTTGAATTTCTCCTTGAATTTCTACGTTCGACTTTTGAATTGCTCCTCGAATTTCTAATTCCAAATTTTCCTCCATTCTATTAATCTTGTTTGCAATGCAAATTCTGAATTCGATTTCTGACATCTCAGCCAGCTGTTTATGAATGGGATCTTCAGTTACATCCGCCATATCTTTCCTTGGGGGGTTGATTTATTCTCCTTATTCATGTTACCAGAGTTTTTCCAATGATTCTGCCCCATGATTATTTTACACCATTTGATTTTTCCCCTGGAGCTTTGTTGCAGACCTGTACAGTGCTATGGCCTGAGAAACTGGGGACCTGTTTGGTGTGGTGGGGCTAAGTGGTTCTGTCGTGTTTTCAGCTGGTCTCTGTCTGACCCTAGTAAAACAGTTACTCAGGGTTGAAGTCTCAGCTGTGGAGAAATACCAGCAATTAAGTCACCCTGCCCCCCACAGGCAACAATTGGAAAAGGAAAATGAAACCTTCCTACAACCACACACCCAGGGCACTACTTGCATAGTCCTTGGGCAATTGGCTCCGTTCAAAAGGTCCAAATCAATTGTCTCAGTCAGCACCTGGATCGCAGGGGTCTGGTGACAACTCAGATATGATTTGCTCCGGTGCTCCATGAAGTCAGGAGGACCCACCCAGCAAATAGATTAGTCTGAGAAGGTTGATGCCTCCTTCTCCCCCTTGTACCTCTGTCACACCCAGTCACTGATAGCCCCACAGGGTTGTGACCCAGTTGCCTCCAGTGAGCAGATACTCCAGGCATTTGCACCTGCTTGAATCACAAGGAAATCTATATCTATTCAGCCAGGCTGCTACTTTCTGCCTCTATACATCAGGGGGAGGTGAGGCCTGACAACCTCGGGCGCTTGATGGATGCTGGGGGGTGTTCACTCAGTTCCAGCCCCGCCCCTGATTGATGTTACTGACAGAACAGAATAACTTTGCGGGAATTCGTTTCTGTCCCTGCTAAATTCCCCTGCAGAAGAGAAGTTGTTTTGAGTTCCCAGAACCTGCAACTCAGGCCCTGTCTTTGCTCTTGCAGGTTTGTATTCAGTTATCTGTCAGTTCTAGCCTCATGCCTTCCTTTGTCTATAGGCTGATGGTCCCCTGACGGCTGGGTGCATCTTAGGCTCAGTAAAGTGGTCCTCTGGGTCGGCCTCACCCTGGGAATTTCCCGGTTCTATGCATGTGTTTTCTAGTCCCTGCACTCCACCCAGGTTGGTAACGCCTCAGGCAAACCCTTTACTTATGGGACCTGCATTTCCGTCCTAGATCTGTTCTGTGTTGGTTGCCACCTGAGAAGATGACTAGCCTCCTCTGGTTGCCCAGGGAGACAGGGGGTTTGGCCTCGGAATATCGGGAGTGAGCCCTATTTTTGCCAAAAACGGCTGCTGCTCTGCACTTCGGGGCACCACTGCTCCGGTGTGGTTCCCTCTCAGCCGACAGTCCTTTCCTCACTCCCGTGCTGCAGAATAAGCACTGATTAGCTGCAGTCTAGGCCCTGTCCACACCCCTCCCAAGAATCTGGACTCCTGGGGGACAGGCCTCCAGACCTCAGAGTGAGAGTGGAGGGGAATGCTGGGAGCTCAGAATTGAAGGTAGAGAATATGTACAGTTTTATACAGGTTTAAGCCTGGCAGGAGAACACCATAGCATCCTAGTAGGGGAGATAGGTCCAGCTTTTAGAGGGTCTCTCCCGTGAAATGTAGTGGGAGGACCTTTGAACTCTGCTTGTTTGTTTGTGGGGCACTCCGAGCTGTTCTCATGGGGGAGGGGACTCCCGTCCGCTTGGTGATGGATTTTGTACCTTTTGTTTGTATCCTTGGCGTTGCAGCTCTCCTCAGCGGGGTTGATGTGCGTTCTTCATCCTTCTCTTTTGGTGCAGCTGTAATCCACGAGGTTACTTGCTAAATTTCTGTCCTTTAACTCTCCTTCTGGACGAGAGCCTCTGTGGAAAGCTGGCTTCAGTCAGCCATCTTGTCTCCACCCTCTATACAAAATTCTTTAAATGAAAAAATTATAGAAATGGAAAAGAGATTGGAGGTTATCAGAGTTAAGAGAGGGGTAAAGGAGAAGGGAAATAGGCATGGCTATTGAAGGGCAAAATGAGGTATCCTTGTGGTGATGGAAATGTTCTGTGTTTTGACTGTATCAATGTCAATATTCTCATTGTCATATTATAGTACAGTTTAATAAGATGTTATCATTAGAGGAAACTGGGAAGGAGCACACTGGCTCTTTGAATTATTTCTTACAACTGCATGTGAATCTATAGTTACCATAAAAGCTTAATTTTTTAAAAAAAATATTTCTTTTTTGGTATGAAAATTCTTATATATTCCAGATATGAATCCTTTATTAGATGTGTGATTTGCTAATATTGTCATTCTTATGTTAGCGTTTGTTGCTGAGCCAATTTCTAAAATTTAAATGAAGTTCAATTGACCCTTTTTTCTTTTATGATCAATTATTCTGGTGTCATATCTAAGAACTCTTTGCTTAACTGCAGGTGAGGGAGATTTTCTCTGTTTTCTTTTAAAAATTTTTATGGTTTTACCTTTAATATTAGTTTTCAGTTTCTTTTATCTGGTGTTTGTTACCCTCTCCCTTATTTGCTCTTTACCTGTTTCTTTTTGCTTAGTACTTTTTGTAGTATACTAGTCCTTAGTTATACCCCTTATTATTATTTTTACTGCCTGGCTTTAGGCTAAATAAAACAGTGACAATACCAAGGATAGGGAGGATGCAGAGAAACTTAATCACTTAGTTATACCCCTTATTATTGTTATTATTTTAGTGCCTGGTTTAGTTTATCAATATGCATCTTTAGCTTATCAAGATCAATGTATTTGGAGTATTTTACCACTTTACACCTGACACTCCAACTTCCTCTTCACACTTCCTTTTTCTTTCTTTCTTTTTTTTTGTTCTTTTTATTGTTGGGGATTCATCGAGGGTACAATAAGCCAGGTTACATTGATTGCAATTGTTAGGCAAAGTCCCTCTTGCAATCATGTCTTGCCCCCATAAAGTGTGACACACACCAACCCCCTCCCTCCTTCCCTCTTTCTGCTTTTCCTCCCCCCCATAACCTTAATCGTCATTAATTGTCCTCATATCAAAATTGAGTACATAGGATTCATGCTTCTCCATTCTTGTGATGCTTTACTAAGAATAATGTCTTCCACATCCATCCAGGTTAATACGAAGGATGTAAAGTCTCCATTTTTTAAAATAGCTGAATAGTATTCCATGGTATACATATACCACAGGTTGTTAATCCATTCCTGGGTTGGTGGGCATTTAGGCTGTTTCCACATTTTGGCGATTGTAAATTGAGCTGCAATAAACGGTCTAGTACAAGTGTCCTTACGATAAAAGAAATTTTTTCCTTCTGGGTAGATGCCCAGTAATGGGATAGCAGGATCAAATGGGAGGTCTAGCTTGAGTGCTTTGAGGTTTCTCCATACTTCCTTCCAGAAAGGTTGTACTATTTTGCAGTCCCACCAGCAGTGTAAAAGTGTTCCCTTCTCTCTACATCCATGCCAGCATCTGCAGTTTTGAGATTTTGAGATGTAGGCCATTCTCACTGGGGTTAGAGGGTATCTCATGGTTGTTTTGATTTGCATTTATCTAATAGATAGGGATGATGAACATTTTTTCATATGTTTGTTAGCCATTCGTCTGTCTTCTTTAGAGAAGGTTCTATTCATGTCTCTTGCCCATCGATATATGGGATTGTTGGCTTTTTTCATGTGGATTAATTAGAGTTCTCTAGATCCTAGTTATCAAGCTTTTGTCTGATTGAAAATATGCAAATATCCTTTCCCATTGTGTAGGTTGTCTCTTTGCTTTGGTTGTTGTCTCCTTAGCTGTACAGAAGCTTTTCAGTTTAATGAATTCCCATTTGTTTATTTTTGTTGTTGTTGCAATTGCCATGGCAATTTTCTTCATGAAAGCTTTCCCCAGGCCAATATCTTCCAGTGTTTTTCCTATGCTTTAAATTTAAGTCCTTTATCGATCTTTTTTTTTTCAGATTATGAAATTTATATTGTTCTTAATTTTTTTATTAAGTTATAGCTGTGTACATCAATATGATCATTTTTTGTGAGTGGGGAAAGGTGTGGGTCCAGTTTCAGTCTTTTACATGTAGACATCCAGTTCTTCCAATACCATTTATTGAATAGGAAGTCTTTCCCCCAAGGTATGTTCTTGTTTGGTTTATCGAAGATTAGGTGGTTGTAAGATGTTAGTTTCATTTATTGGTTTTCAATTCTATTCCAAGTGTCTATGTTTCTATTTTTGTGCCAGTACCATGCTGTCTTAACCACTATGGCTTTGTAGTACAGACTAAAATCTGGTATGCTGATGCCCCCAGCTTTATTACTAAGAACTGCCTTAGCTATACAGGGTTTTTTCTGGTTCCATACAAAACGCAGAATCATTTTTTCCAAATCTTGAAAGTACGATGTTGGTACTTTGATAGGAATGGCATTGAATATGTAGATTGCTTTGGAAAGTATGGACATTTTAACAATGTTGATTCTTCCCATCCGTGAGCATGGTATGTTCTTCCATTTATTAATATCCTCTGCTATTTACTTTCTGAGGATTTCATAATTTTCTTTATAGAGGTCCTTCACCTCCTTCGTTAGGTGTATTCCTAGGTATTTCATTTTCTTTGAAACTATGGTGAAGGGAGTTGTGTCCTTCATTAGCTTCTCCTCTTGACTGTTATTGGCGAATACAAATGCTACTGACTTGTGGACATTGATTTTATATCCTGAGACATCACTGTATTTTTTGATGACTTCTAGGAGTCTTGTGGTTGAGTCTTTGGGGTTCTCTAATTATAAGATCATGTCGTCAGCAAAGAGGGAGAGTTTGACCTCCTCTGCTCCCATTTGGATTCCCTTTATTTCCTTGTCTTGCCTAATTGTATTGGCTAGAACTTCCAGCACTATGTTGAATAGTAAAGGTGACAGAGAACAACCTTGTCTGGTTCCAGTTCTAAGAGGAAAAGCTTTCAGTTTTACTCCATTCAGTAAAATATTAGCTGTGGGTTTGTCATAGATAGTTTCAATCTGTTTTAGAAATGTGCCACCTATGCCTATACTCTTCAGTGTTCTAAGTAGAAAAGGATGCTGGATTTTATCAAATGCTTTTTCTGCATCTATTGAGAGGATCATATGATCTTTATTTTTGCCTCTGTTAATATGGTGGATAACGTTTACAACTTGCGTATGTTAAACCAGCCTTGCATCCCTGGGATGAAACCTACTTGATCATGATGAATGACTTTTTTGATGATAAGCTGTAATCTATTGGCTAGGATTCTTTTTTTTTTTTAAATTAAGTCATATACACATAGATCATGTATACCAGAATGCTTTTATAGGGTACAGTGTGCTGATTTTATATACAATTTTGAATGCTTACATCAAACTAGTTATAATACAGCTTTCACTTCATTTACTTAATTATTGTGTTAAGACATTTATACTCTATACTTAATACATTTGACATGTGCCCTTGCAATATGCACCATAGGTATGGTCCCCCTCACATTTAACTATGACACAAATGTAGATAAAAAATTGGATTTACCAGCCACACTGTGTGCTTTGTGATATCATTGTCAAATCCTTTATTTTTTATATATGTCACAAATCCTATCTTATTAACCTTATATTATTTTTCTTAAATTTTAAGGAAATTTCGAAATGTACTATTTGAAAAGAAGGTCTTTTATGATTACTTACTTCTATACCATGCACTTTTAGCTTCCTCTAGTTCTGAGTTTCCCCATGAGATATCATTTTCCTTTAGTAGTGTAGGCCACTGGCAATGAATTCTCTAAGCATTTGTTAATCTGAAAATGTCTTTATTTTATCCTTCTTTTTGCAGGCTTTTTTGCAACCAAGAAAATAATTGGGTGTTGTGGCAGGCACCTGTACTCTCAGCTACTCGGGAGGCTGAGGCAAGAGAATCACTTAAGCCCAAGAGTTTGAGTTTGCAGTGAGCTGTGATGCCACAGGACTCTACTGAGGGTGAAATAGTGAAATTGTCAAAAAAAAAAAATACTAGAAGTGAGTGCAAGGAAAACACTTGAAGTTGTTGGCCTGGGAAAATATTTTATGAGGAGGACGCTCCTGGCAATTGAAGCAACACCAAAGATATATTACTGGGATATGATCAAGCTAAAAAGCTTCTGCACAGCTCAGGACACTGCAAATACAGCAAACAGGCAGCCTTCAAAATAGGGGAAGAATTTTGTAGGTTATGATTCCAACAAAGGTCTGATAACTAGAATCTGTAGAGAACTCAAATTAATCAGTAAGAAAAGAACAAACAACCTCATTTCTTTGTCGGCAAGAGCCTTGAACAGAAATTTCTTTGAAGATGACAGGCAAATGGCCAAAAAACACATGAAAAAATGCTCATCATCTTTAATCATCAGAGAGATGCAAATCAAAATCATTTTGAGATATCACCTAACTCCAGTAAGATTAGTCCCCATCACGAAATCCCAAAACTGCAAATGTTGGCATGGATGTGGAGAGAAGGGGACACTTCTTCAGTGCTGGTGGGATTGAAAACTAATACTGCCTTTTTGGAAAGAAGTTTGGATAATTCTCAAGGAACTAAAAGTTGACCTATCATTTGATCCTGCAATTCCATAACTAGGTATCTACCCAGAAGAACAAAAATCATTTTACAAAAAAGACATTTGCACCAGAACGATTATTGCAGCCCTATTCATAATCGCCAAGTTGTGGAAACAGTCCAAATGCCTACCAACCCCTGAATGGAGTAACAAATGGTGGTATATGTATACTGTGGAATACTATGCAGCCATAAAAAGATGGAGACTTTACATCTTTTCTCTTTACCTTGATGGAGCTAGAACATATTCTCCTTAGTAAAGTATCTCAAGAATGGGAAAAAACGTATCCAATGCTATTATGAAACCAATATGTAAACACTTACACATTCATACGAATGATACAAACATAGTTCAGAAAGGAGGGTAGAGGAGGGAAAGGGGAGTGGGGAAAGGCAAGGGGATGGAGGGTATTTAGTGAGATCTCACCTAATGTGCTCAATGCAAGGGTACATTTCAAAATAAGAGTATATTATAAATGTCTTACCACAAAAAATAAGTAAATGAGGTGATGGTTATGTTAATCAGTTAGAATTAAGCATTCCACATTGTATATAAAATCATCATGTTGTGCCCCCTAAAAATAGTTATGATTTAATAAAAGTTAAATTTAAAAATAAACATAAGTAAATAAATTTAAAAAGTTTTGTGCATAAATTTTCTTAATGTACTATGCAATGATTCTTCATCAAACGTGGGTTTCGTGTAGTAATTGCATTGTTGTCTATGAATTTTATTTACCATCTCTGGGGCGCACCATCAGTAAATATATAATTTACGTTGACAATGGATCAAGAAAATCCCTTTAACACATTTTTTACTGGTTTGTGTAAATCTCTTGTTTTAGTTTTGTCTTCTAATAACATTAAAGAAGCCATTTCCTCAATGATATTATATTTGTCATCAATATCTCTAATAAAAATGGCAAGTTGAGCTATATTTGTAGCAACAGTGCTGTCACCCATTGCCAAAGCATAAAATTTAAAATTAGCAGCTTTATTCCCAGAACTTCTTTTGATAGATTTTGCAGTTTCTTAAATTTGCCTGGCTATAATCTACTGGGACAAACTGATGCTAGATATATCCCCCTTTTTTTTAATCAGGGCAAATTGTATCTGCTATGCTTTCCATACATTCAGTAAATGGTTTTGATTTTATTTTTGCTATGAAATATGCTACCACATAACATAACTATTTTTTACAATGGAAACTGAGTTGTAACTTTTATTTTTATTTATTTTTATATTGTTAAATCATACCTGTGTACATTTGTGCAATCAAGGGGTACAATGTGCTGGTTTCATATACAATCTGAAATATCCTCATCAAACTGTTCAACGTAGCCTTCATGGCATTTTTTTAGTTATTGTATGTAGACATTTGTGTTCTGCATTTAGTAGGTTTTGCCTGAACCCATTCTAAGATGCACTGTAGGTGTGGCCCCACTCATTACCCTCCCTCCACCAAAACCTCCCCCCTCTTTTCCCCTCCCTTGGCCCTTTCCCCATATTCTTGTGCTATAGTTGGGTTATAGCCTTCATACGAAAGCTATAAATTAGCTTTATAGTAGGGTTGATTACATTGGATACTTTTTCTTCCATTCTTGAGATACTTTGCTAAGGAGAATATGTTCTAGCTCCATCCATGTAAGCATGAAAGAGATAAAGTCTCCATCTTTCTTTAAGGCTGCATGATATTCCATGGTATATATGTACCACAATTTACTAGTCCATTCGTGGGTCGATGGGCACTTGGGCTTCTTCCATGACTTAGCAATTATGAATTGGGCTGCAATAAACATTCTGGTACATATGTCTTTGTTATATTGTAATTTTTGGTCTTCTGGGTATATACCTAGTAAAGGAATTATAGGATCGAATGGCAGGTCTATTTTTAGATCTCTAAATATTCTCCAAACATCCTTCCAAAAGGAATGTATTAGTTTGCATTCCCACCAGCAGCATAGAAGTGTGCTCTTTTTTCCGCATCCACGCCAACATCTCTGGTTTGGGGATTTTGTTATATGGGCTACTCTTATTGGGGTTAGGTGATATCTCAAAGTAGTTTTGATTCACATTTCTCTGATGATTAAGGATGATGAGCTTTTTTTCATGTGTCTGTAGATCATGTATCTGTCTTCTTTAGAGAAGTTTCTCTTCAAGTCCTTTGCCCACCCTGAGATGGGATCACTTGTTCTTTTCTTGCTAATACATTTGAGTTCTCTGTGGATTCTGGTTATTAAACCTTTATCGGAGGTATAAACTGCAAATATTTTCTCCCATTCTGAGGGCTGTCTGCTTGCTTTACGTACTGTGTTCTTGGCTGTGCAGACGCTTTTTAGTTTGATCAAGTCCCAGTAATGTATTTTTGATACTGCCTCAATTGCCTGGGGAGTCCTCCTCATAAAATATTCACCCAGGCCAATTCCTGTAAGAGTTTTCCTTGTACTTTCTTCAAGTATTTTTATAGTTTCATGTCTTAAGTTTAAATCTTTTATCCAGTGAGAGTCTATCTTAGTTAATGGTGAAAGGTGTGGGTCCACTTTCAGTCTTTTACAGATCACCAGCCAGTTCACCCAGCACCATTTGTTAAATAGGGAATCTTTTCCCCACTGCATGTTTTTAATTGGCTTGTCAAAGAACAAATAATGGTAATTAGCTGGACTCATCTCTTGGTTCTCTATTCTGTTCCAGACATCTACTTCTCTATTTTTGTGCTAGTACCATGCTATTTTGATCACTATCGAGTTATAGTGTAGTCTGATGTCTGGTAGTGTGATTCCTCCTGCTTTGTTTTATTTCTGAGTAATGTTTTGGCTATTCGAGTTTTTTTCTGATTGCATATAAAACAAAGTATTGTTTTTTTCAAGATCTTTAAAATATAACAATGGAGCTTTGATAGGAATCGCATTAAAATTATATATTGCTTTGGGAAGTATAGACATTTTAACAATATTGATTCTTCCCAGCCATGAGCATGATATGTTTTTCTATTTGTTAACATCTTCATCTATTTCTTTTCTTAAAGTTCCATAGTTCTCTTTATAGAGATATTTCACGTCCTTTGTTAGATAAACTCCCAAATATTTCATCTTCTTTGGCACTACTGTGAAATGAATAGAGTCCTTGACTGTTTTTTTTTTTTGGCTTGGCTATTGTTGGTATATATAAAGGCTACACATTTATGGGTGTTGATTTTGTAGCCTGAGACATTGCTGTATTCTTTGATCACTTCTAAAAGTTTTGTAGTAGAATCCCTAGTGTTTTCCAGATATACAATCATGTCATCTGTGAAGAGTGAAAGTTTGATCTCTTCTGACCCAATGTGGATACACTTGATCA
Organism: Nycticebus coucang; assembly: GCF_027406575.1. Taxonomy (NCBI): domain Eukaryota; kingdom Metazoa; phylum Chordata; class Mammalia; order Primates; family Lorisidae; genus Nycticebus; species Nycticebus coucang. The sequence continues at coordinate 181,044,006 of NC_069804.1, forward strand.
CCTTTTCTTCCCTAATTGCAATGGCTAAAACTTCCATTACAATGTTAAAGAGCAATGGAGACAATGGGTGACCTTGCCTGGTTCCTGATCTAAGTGGAAGTGATTTCAATTTAACTCCATTCAATACGATATTGGCTGTGGGTTTGCTGTAGATGGCATCTATTACATTAAGAAATGTCCCTTCTATACCAATTTTCTTAAGTGTTCTGATCATGAAGGGATGCTGGATATTATCGAAAGCTTTTTCTGCATCAATTGAGAGAATCATATGGTCTTTATTTTTTAGTTTGTTTATGTGCTGAATTACATTTATAGATTTACGTTTATTGAACCAGCCTTGAGACCCTGGGATTATACCACTTGGTCATGGTGTATAATTTTTTTGATGTGTTGTTGGATTCTGTTTGTTAGGATCTTATTGAGTATTTTTGCATCAATATTCATTAGTGATATTGGTCTATAATTTTCTTTTCTTGTTGGGTCTTTCCCTGGTTTAGGGATCAAGGTGATGTTTGCTTCGTAGAATGTGTTGGGTAGTATTCCTTCTTTTTATATATTTTGGAAGAGGTTTAGTAATATAGGTACTAATTCTTCTTTAAAGGTTTGGTAGGATTCTAATGTAAAGCCATCTGTTCCTGGGATTTTCTTTTTAGGGAGATTTTGTATAGTTGATGCTATTTCAGAACTTGATATAGGCCTGTTCAACATTTCCACTTCGTTCTGGCTATGTCTTGATAGGTGGTGTACTTCCAAGTATTGGTCGGTTTCTTTCAGATTTTCATATTTCTGAGAATTAAGTTTCTTGTAATATTCATTAAGTATTTTTTGAATTTCTGAGGTGTCTGTTGTTATTTTATCTTTGCCATTTCTGATTGATGACATTAGAGATTTTACTATTTTTTTCCTTGTTAGGTTGGCCAAAGCTTTATCTATTTTATTGACCTTTTCAAAAAAACAACTTTTGAATTTATTGATCTGTTGTATAATTCTTTTGTTTTCAATTTCATTTATTTCTGCTCTGATTTTCATTTTTTCTTTTCTTCTGCTGGGTTTGGAGTTGGAATGTTCTTCCTTCTCCAGTTGCTTGATGTGTCCCATTAAGTTATTAACTTCCTCTCTTTCCGTTTTCTTGAGCAAGGCTTGCAGTGCTATAAATTTCCCTCATAGGACTGCCTTTGCAGTATCCTTGTGGTTCTTATAATTTGTGTCTTCATTGTTGTTTTGTTCCAAAAATTTGTTGATTTCCTTCTTTATCTCATCTATAACCCATCTATCCTTCAGCATAAGGTTATTTAGCTTCCATGTTCTGTATGGGTGTACAGATTCCTATTGTTATTGAGTTCAACTTTTATTCCATGATGGTCTGAGAAGATGCAAGGGATAATTTCTATTTTTTTAAATTTGCTGAAGTTAGATTTGTGGCCCAGGATGTGATCAATTTTGGAGTATGTTCCGTGGGCTGATGAGAAGAATGTGTATTTAGTTTTGTTTGGATGAAATGTTCTGTAGATGTCTGTTAAGTCCAGATGTTGAATGGTTAAGTTTAAATCTAAGATTTCTTTGTTTAGCTTCTTTTTGGTGGATCTAGCCAGCACTGCTAAAGGGGTGTTAAAATCTCCAACTACTATGGAACTGGAGGAAATCAAGTTGCTCATGTCTGTTAGAGTTTCTCTTATAAATTGATGTGCATTCTGGTTGGGTGCATAAATATTAATAATTGAAATCTCATCATATTGAGTATTACTTTTAACAAATATGAAGTGTCCATCCTTATCCTTTCTTATTTCGGTTGGTTTAAATCCTATTGCATCTGCAAATAGGATTGCAACACCTGCTTTTTTCTGCTTTCCATTTGCCTGGAGTATAGATGACCATCCCTTCACCTTGAGTCTATATTTGTCTTTTAATGTAAGGTGAGATTCTTGTATGCAGCAGATATCTGGCTTGAGTTTTTATCCAGTCAGCCAACCTGTGCCTCTTTAGAGGACAATTTAAACCATTCACATTAATTGAGAATATTGATAAGCCTTTCGAGAGTCTGGTGGACATTTTTAATCCTTTTGTGACTGTGGAAGTTGGAATTTGATCAAAATATTCTGGGTGGGTTTACTTTTGTGGTGGAGGATTATGCTGGTCTTCATGGAAGATAGGTCTGAGAATATCCTAGAGAGCTTGTTTAGTTGTGGCAAATTTCTTCAACATGTCAATGTCATTAAAGTATTTAATTTCTCCATCATAAATGAAAGTCAGTTTAGCTGGGTACAGGATCCTGGGTTGAAAGTTATTTTGTTTTATGAGATTAAAAGTCTATGACCATCCTCTTCTAGCTTGAAAGGCTTCAGCAGAGTGATCTTCAGTTATTCTAATATTCTTCCCCTTGTAGGTAATGGTTTTCTTTTGTCTGGCTGCTTTCAGAATTTTCTCCTTCATATTAACTTTAGTGAAATTGATTATGATGTGTCTGGGGGATGTCTTATTCAGGTTGAGTCATGCTGGAGTTCTGAAACTGTCAGCTATCTGAAATTCAGAATCTCTTGGCATGTCTGGAAAGTTCTCTTTCATAATCTTATGGAGAAGAGACTCAGTGCCTTGTGAAGCCACTTCATTGCTTTGAGGGATCCCTATTAGACCAATATTGATTTTCTTCAAATTATCCCAGAGGTCTCTGAGAGCATGATCTGTTTTTGCCCTCCATTTCTCTTCCTCTCTGAGAGTTTGGGAGTGTTCGAAAGTTTTGTCTTCAGTGTCAGAAATCCTTTGTTCTGCTTGCTCCATTCTGTTATTGAGGGATTTTACTGTGTTTCTCAGATGTTTGAGGGTTGCCACTTCTTGTCTCAATGTGTCAAAAATCTTTGGTCATTTGGTCTTTGAATTTGTTGAATTCTTGAGACATCTTTTGGGTTACTGCTTGGTATTCTAATTTGATCTTATTTGCTATCCAGATTCTGAATTTGATTTCTGACATCTCAGCTATTTGTTTGTGCATGGGATCTTGTGCTGTTTCTGCCCCATTGTTCCTTGGGGGCGTTGATCTACTTTGATTATTCATATTGCCAGAGTTTTTCCTTTGATTTCGTCTCACGATTGTTTTTCACCATTGCCTCTGGTTGTCCTCAGAGTTGGGGTGGCATCTCTCCGAGATTAGATCCCAGCGGGATCACTGTATTGTTGCTGGATCTTTGTAGGGAGTGACCCTGTGTAGCTCTTCTTAGGCTGCCCCAGCCAGGGAGTTCTGGTTGTGGGAGCAGCTCCTGAGTGTGACACCCTCGGATCCAGTATCAGGGCGGGGGTGGTACAGATGGTTCTGGGAGTGCCTGGTGCTCAGTGACTTTGGCACAGAGCACCCAAGTCTCCAGCAGTCTCTGGCCAGGGGAAGGGCTCCATGCCGAGGCAGGGAAGGCTCCGGAGGGCACGTGGCTACCAGTGCCCTGGCTAGATGAGCAGGCCAGTGTGGAGGCAGGGACGGTACAGGAGGGAGGATGCGGGGTTGCTTGGCTCCTGGTGTTCCTGGTCAGGGCATGGGGAGGCCCGGCGGGCAGGGTAGTGGGTCCTGCGCAGCTCTTACCGAGTTCCGGGGGGGTGCCAATTGCGGGTCATGGTGCAGCTCTTCCGGAGTTCCAGGAGGGTCCCAGTGCAGCTCTTACTGGGGTCCAGGAGGGTGCCAATCGCAGGTTGCGGTGCAGATCTTCTGGAGCTCCGGGTGGGTGCCGATCACGGGTTGTGGCGTGGCTCTTCCGGAGGTCTGGGAGGGTCCTCGTGTAGCTCTTCTGGAGGTGGGGTGAGTTTTAACTTTAAAAAATATATATTTGTTGAGGAGACAGACTTTTTTCAGTTTTCCTATTTTGTCCTTCTGACACAACCCTTCATACACATTACATTTGGCAGCATGTTTTTGATTACAATTCCTTTTCAAATTATAGCCTTTGGAAACTTACACAGATTCCCTACAAGTTAAGCAGAGTGCTTTACTATTTGCCTCAAGAAATAAGTAGTCATCTGTCCAGTTTTCATTGAACAGTCTTCCTTTGTCTGTAATTTTTTGTTTTGGATGTTCTTTTTCTTTTGAGATACTATAGAAGCCCATGCTGGGATTAAAAAATAATAATAGATTAGGGACTATATTTACTTTTATTATGAAAATTAATTGACAGGAAAATGGAAACCAAGGTTTGGGCCCTTCCACATCTTGGCTGCTGATGCAGGGCAAGGTTGAAAGCCAATTGTAAAGCCAGGCAGGCGATGTGTGAGGTGCCACCAAGGTGTGGAAGTGCCTTGATAACCAAGTAAGAAGTCAGTGCCTTCCCTGACTTCTAAATAACAGTAAATGCATAACATGGCAATGGTAGGTTGAAATATTATTGATAATGTCTACTTAACTAAGTTACCACGAGCACATAACATCTGATGGTGTCAATTCAACTCTGTGCACTCTGAAGATAACACATTAGAAGCCACATGCTATGTAAAACTGAAGCCATGCGTGTGTACAAATGGTGAGAGCACATACAGTTATTTCACATGATACTGGAATATGATGTTGTCATCTATAAAATTCACACTCAAGAACTACTCAATTGAGTTTCACTAAAAAAATCACAAAAAAATCTCAAAATGTAAGTAAATTTACAATTTTGTGTTGGGCTGTATTAGTAGCCATCCTGAGCCACATGCAACCTGTGGGCTGTGGGTTGGACACCTCTGTATTACACTATTTGATGTCCTATGGGACCCTGAGGCTGTGTGTGAGTTTTCAATTTTTTCTCTCTATTCCTCACATTGGATAAATTCTATTAATTTGTCTTCAAAGTTAATGACTTTATCTTCTGGTTTTTCCAAACCGCTATTAAATCTATCCAGTGAATTATTCACTCCGGCTATTGTTCGTTTCAGTTCTAGAGTTCCATTTGGCTCTTTTGGGTAATGTCCATTTCTCTGCATAGATTCTCTGTCTGTTCACTCATGAATAACTTATTTCCTTTTATTCTTACAATAAATTTTTATAGTTATTTGAAATCTTTGCTAAAATCTACATCTGTACCATCTCAGTGTTTATTTTAAATGTATTTGTCATCTTGGATAGTTTGCCTTGCCTATTAATGGCTCAGACTCGGCCAAAGACTTGCAGGAGACCTCACGTGGACTTTTATATGTTTTTTTTGTTTGTTTGTTTGTTTGTTTGTTTGTTTTGAGATAGAGTTTCACACCCATTGCCCAAGGCTAGAGTGCTGTGGCATCAGTCTAGTTCACAGCAACCTCAAATTCCTGGGTTCAAGGGATCCTCCTGCCTCACCTTCCTGAGTAGCTAGGACTACAGGCACACACCACAATGACCAGCTAATTTTTCTATTTTAAGTAGAGATGGGGTCTTGCTTTCACTTGGGCTGGTCTCAAACTCCTGAGCTCAAGTGATCCTTCTGCATTGGCCTCCCAGAGTGCTAGGATTATAGACATGAGCCACTGCACTGGGCCAGACTTTTATATGTTGAATTGTGTTCTCCTAAAATTCATATGTTTAATTCCTAATCCCTAGTACTTTAGAATATATCTTTATTTGGAGACAGGGTCTTTACAGAGTTAATGAATTTAAGGTGAGATCCCATTAGGATGGGCCCTAATATGGTTTGTATCCTTATGAGAAGAGGAATTTTGGACACAGAGGTACACATCCTGGGAAAGCAATGTGAAAAGACGCAAGGAGAAGACAGCCATCGACAAGCCTGGAACACATCTTTTCCTCATAGCCCTCAGAGGGAAACAACCCTGTTAACATCTTGATTTTGGAATTTTAGTTTCCTGAATTGCAAATAATAAATTTCTGTGGGTGAAGCCATCCAGTTTGTGGTTGTTTGTTAGGACAACCCTAGCAAACTAAGGACTTTTTATGATTCCTCCCACTCTGAGACCTATCCCCAAAGTCACATTTTAGCTTCCCCAAACTGATATCTGCCTCCTCACCTCCATAAGATCACCATGGTCTGCTTGGATTCCAGCCCACTTCACTGCAGTTGAGAAATGTTCTCTGTGCAGAGAACTGGGACAATTGCGGAGCTCATCACTTGCTCCCAAGGTTTGCAATTTTGTATTGTCTGTTGCCTAAAACCTAATGTCTAATTTCTAATGCCTGAATGCAATTGCCTTGTATATTCTGTCCATTTTTATGGTTTACTTTGACAGGGATACTCTGCTTTCAGTTATTCCATTATTTCTAGAAGTGAAAGTTCCTCATATTTTTCATCTACCCCATAGACTTGTCCTACTACTGTTTCATCATTTCCAAGTAAATCCCAAACATTATATAATTTCATTCCACCTGGTTTTGATTTTTTCTCTTTGTCTTTTATCACAGTCGTTTTACTGTGATGGACCTCGGTGGCTTTTTTCTCTGAATTTGTCCTGTTGCAGTCTGTAGGCCTCTTGAATCTGTGATTTGATGCCTTTTTATCAGTTTGAAAAGTCCTTAACCACTAGCTCTTCATATATTTCTTCTATCCCCACTTTCTCTCTTTTCCTCTTTCTTCCTCAGATGCCAATTACACATAGGTTAAACATTCCCATTGTATCTTCTATGTCCCCCTCTCTGTCTGTTTTCTATTTAATTGTTTATCGGTGTATATTCTGGCTGTTTTCTTCAGACCTATTTTCTAGTATAACAATTATTTCTTCAGCTGTAGATTATCCATTCTTAAACCTACTAGTTCATTATTTTGGTTATTTTATTTTTCTGTTGTCAAATCTCCATTTTATTCTATTTTTTTTTTTTTTTAGTTTCTATTTTCCTTGTCCAAGGAGGCCCCAACATTGCACTCACCTTTCTGATTCTGTGTTCATCCAGATCTTGCCCTTATGATCCTTATTATCTTTTTAGTTCTTTAATATTTTAGAGAGATTGTTTTTTAAATGTTCTAACTGGAATTTTTCTTTCATTTTAGTGGGAAGGCTAATCCTCAATTATCAAAAATGAAAGCTTCAACTTTCAACTCTGATTTTTCTGTTATGGTTAGGCAGCTATGAGCCTAACCATATAAGCCAGGGATTCATCTAATTTCTGGTATAGCCCTCATCTCATTTCTTTTTAGAACTCTTTAAACAAAGGAACAAGGTCCTATTCAAAGGAACAAGGTCTATATCCTCAAAACATAGCACAGTACTCAGGAAATGCTGTTGGAATAAATGGAATACTTAGGCCGTGCTTCTTAGAAGAGAGATTTGTGTTGGACCTCAAAGGAATGCTGGGCTGTGGAAAGAATAGGGAAGGATATATTCTAAGATCTCAATAAAGATTTATAGGTCCTCTCAGCATTCTTAGTTGTAAGCAACAGAAACTAAACCTGAAAGGTTTATGCAGACACAGGATTTATAGGGATACTGGGAAGTTTACAGAACTGCTGAGAGGATTAGCATGTCAGGTTTGATGGCCATGTGATCAAATCCACAAAGTTGAGGCACAGAATTAGTCTGATGAGAACACCTCTGTTGTACCCCTGAGAGGTAGACCCTAAAGCTTGTCTACCAATATCACTATTGCTGGCCCCTGGTGCCAGTGGTCTAGTTGCTCTGGGAAATGAGGTGCTGTGGTAGATTCTCTGTTATCCCTGCTTCTCTCCATCATTAACACTGATCCAATATCTGATAATTGCCTGATCCCTTAGTCGTGTACTTCTATCTAGCTTAGCTTCAAAAAAAAAAAAAAAAAAAAAAAAAGGCAAGGAAAGTAAGTAACTGATGCTTTCAGCTTTCTCAGACCTGGAAAGGGAGTGAAGATGGGGAAGTCAAAAGCAGAATTGTGTGGTATTGGTACACAACTGGCTCATATATCTTTATCTGGCCAGCAGGCAAGAGCTGGCCTAAACCTGGATGTGGGCAGACACTCATACCTATGCCTTGCCAGGCCATGTACTAAGGAGCTCTCCTCTTGTGGTGTAGGGATCAGGGGAAGAGGCTGTCCTCTTTAGGTTTCCTCTTCACTCACCTCTCCCCACCACATGTCCTCCTACATCTGAATGCATTTGTACCCCTTGGGACCAGGAAACCAATTGCCTCAGCCATCATGTAGAGCTCTTTTTCTGGAACATGAATCCTGGCCCACACCCTTGCTATAGTGCCTTTGAGCGCATGCAGTGATTTCCTAGGGCATCTCTCCAGCATCAACGGCTGAACTCATGAGCTTGTCCTATTTATAGAGTGTCAAGTCCCAGCCCCTACTAGCACAACACTTGTCTTTTTTGAAGCTTTAGAGGGCTATGGAGCAGGGCACACAGTCAGAAGTCCTCTTCCCCTTCCATAGTAAATGATTGCAGCCAACTCTGGGGCTTTGGTGTTTACTGTGATGTTTATGTCGTTATTTGATTTCTTGGCATTCAGAATACTCATTAATATACATTTGTGCCTCCCTGTGGAAATAAAGGAGCGTGTTCTCTGTGTATGTGCTCACATTTCTTTATTTAGCCTGGCACCTGCCTTCTTCCCCAGCATGTTAGTTTAGCATCTGTGCTGTTCCCTTGCAAATCTCCAGAGCTTACAATTCTTAGAGGAAATGATTTCTTTCTCTCTAGGAAGATTTTTCTCTTTATCTTGAACTATGCTTAAGGGCTAGGCTTATGTGTCACAGGTAAGTGAGCTGCATCACCAATTCTAACAGGTAGAGACACTGCACACCCCCCAGCCACCAGCTCTCTAGGACCCTCTCAGGGAAGGGACATGTCTCAGGCCAGAGTGACTGCTTTCATGGACTCTCTAGTATCAAGCCCTGAAAGGTTCCAAGCATGACTCATGTGCACAGGTTCCTGTCACCTGCACTAGGAAATACATTGGTCTATGCCATCTGGGCTTCAGGCCAGCTCTGAGCAACAGGGAAGGTGTCACTGGAACATTCCTGTGTGGCTGCTGTTCAGGAGGCTCTGAAAGAGCTGGCCCTCGGGTTTTAGGAGTTGGGAGAGAGAATGACCCTGTCTCTAAATAGCCCTAGAGAGCTAGGCCCTGTGCCAAGGGACTTCCTAGATGGTTTACTGACCTGCTAGCTGGGTGATGGGCATTTGGGGCCACTCTTTGCCAGCATCCACTGGGGACTGGGAACAAGCTATCAGCCTGGCCACTTGCTCACATCTTTATCTCTGATGGTAACCCAGAATAGACAGCATTGGGTGATTCTGTCAAACCAGGCCACAGGGTCAGGCAGCTTCATCACTTATATGCCTCTGACTTTGGGCAGGTTGCCTCCCTTATCTCAGTCTTTATCTCCTCATCTAGAAAATGGAGGTGTTCGATGAGAAAGTGTCCTCCAAGCACACAGGACAGTGTCTGGATTATTGTAGGTACATGATAATGTCTATAGTTATAAAAATAACACTGAACTTGAGGACTGGAATTTGAGCCACAACTACCTCAGTAATGATGGGTAAATCACTCCCCCTCACTCTGTCTCAGTGGTAAAACAGGATACCATTAAGTGCTCCACTCACCTCCTTAGAACTCTGAGTTGCAAATGAAATAAAGAACGTGAAAGAGCTTTGATTCTGTCAAGTGTTGTCTCAGTGGGGGAGAGGATTGTCCCAGGATTAAGTTGGGAAGACGACTGGAGTCAGTGGGAAAAATAATTTTGCCAGTGGTGGCAAAAATGGTTACAAGTAAAGTATGCAGAATGCCATCACACTGGCTGGGAAAGACACTAAAGGAAGTGCTAAGAAATCAACTGAGTTTTTCCTTGAACAATTACCCTGGCCTCTCCCCAGCAAGTACACATGACCTCTGCTTCCACACCTGCGCACAGGAATATTCCCACACTGGGCTGTTCTTTGCCCCATGCCTCCTTGTTATCAGGCCTGGGACAGAGCACCCCACCTTACCTCAGCATCATGTTTTCTACAGACTGGAGATAGTACTGCCCACCACTCTGTTGATGCAGACTTTAGCCACATTGTGAATGTGGAGATGTTTCAGACTGCATAGAATAGCATACAAAAGTAGGGACTTAGGGGTGGCACCTGTGGCTCAAAGGCATAGGGCGCCGGCCCCATACACCAGAGGTGGTGGGTTCAAACCTGGTCCCGGCAAAAAAAAAAAAAAAAAAAAAAAAAAACTAGGGACTTAGTTTTATTATGCATCTCTGCATCAGCATAAAATATAAATGGGAAGTTGATTTAAACCCAGCTAATGTTTTGCATACACACAGCCCCTGCTGTGCCCTGCTTCTCTGGGAATACATCACCTCTGTTCTATAGGCCTGGAAAAGGGAATTCATACCTATAGGTAAGGCAGGGTGTGTGCACATATGCACATGTGCACACATGATGTGTGGTTGTATGCCGGAGCTGCTGTAACAAAGTACCACAAACTAGGTGGTGTCTTAACAGCAATGTATTATCTCACAGTTCTGGATGCTGGAAGTTCAAGATCAAGGTGTTAATACAGTGGGTTCCTTATGAGGGCTATGAGGGAGACAGTTGCAGGCCTCTCTCCTAGCTGCTGCTGGTTTGCTGACTATCTTTGACATTCCCAGGTTTAAAGAAGCATCCCCCTGTTCTCTGCCTTCATCTTCACATGGCATTCTCCCTTGTGTGTCTGTGTCCAAATTTTCCCTTCTTATAAGCATACCAGTCATATTGTACTAGGGCCCACCATCATTCCAGTATGATGTAATCTTAGCTAATTATAGCAGCAATGAACCTATTTCTAAATAAAGTCACACTGTGAGGTACTGGAGGTTGGGATGTCAACATACAAATCAGGGGATTGTGATTCCATTCCTAGCAGCACATGCGTGTTTTGGTGAAGCACAGCCTTTAAAGGATACTTGACTTTCTGCTTTCCAAACCATCAAAGGCTCTCCATTCTACCAACTCTTCAAGGTATTCTTGTCCCCAGTGCCCTAGTGCTGGCATGGGGAGTGAAGTTTGGGCTCCATCCAGGGTCTAGGTGGCTGATAGGACACACAAGTGGAGGGCAGAGAAGCACTGAGCCTTAAAGTCCTGCACAAGTGCCTGCCTAGACTAAGATGGAGCTCCTGATGTCCTTTGGAACTGACTCCATTCTCTTCCCTGCTGCTGTCAAAAGACTCTCTATGCTGCTGTGGCCCAACCATCTCCTGAAGGAGCAGCACTTTACAGCTGGTCTCTGCAGCCCTGCTTGACCTGGCCTTTCAATGCCTGCCTGGAAAAGTGCTCCTGGTGGGGAGCTGGTGTGACCCAGCTGCCTCAGAAATCTCTCACAGTTGCCCCAGGGCAGGTCTGGGTCTGCACGACCAGGATACCTCTGGAGTAGAGGCTTTGAATGCCCATGGGCCTTCCCTTCTTGGTCCATGTAGCCCAGCCAGGGGGCAGGTTTATCAGTGATGCAGTACCACCCCCACCCTCACCATCCCTGGTCACTTCTTTTTTCAGAAATTTCCCTCTTGGCATTGCTGACCCCATCATTCCTATGCTATGGCTGCCAAGAAACTCAGGGCCAAGTGTATTTTGGTCCCAGTGATCTCACCCCCAGGTCTTAGTGAAATGATCTCTTCTCCTTTCTCTGAATATTTCTGACTCTCTCGGGTTTAGTTCTACTGCCCTTTTTCATCTGTGTTTTTATTATAGGCCACCTCAAATATGTAGAAAGTTATGTATGACAATAGTGTTTTTCTTATTGCAACTTGGATTAACAAAAAGAGGTGTTCCTTGACCTTATTTATAAGGGATGTGGTAAGCAAGTGGAAGGGCTCTTCCCATGACATGGTCAGTTTCATGGAAAGAGCTTCAAGCCTAGAGTCTAACGATCTGCGATTTAGTTCTTTCTCTACCAACTAGCTATAAAAATCCAAGCAAATTTCTCCAAGCCTGTTTTCTGCTCTGTCAAATGAGCTAATAATCTTGCTCTGTTCACTTCAGGAGGCTCTTATGGATTCTGAAAATATTTTAAAAAACAATATATCCAACATTGTTATAGACAGAGTTATGTGCCAGGCATGGTACTAAGCACGTTATATGTGTTTCACTGAACCACACAGCAACCCATTTTGCAGAACCAGAAACTGAGGCTCAAAGAAATTAAGAGACTTACCCCAGCTTTCATGAGCAAGTCTCCACCTCCAGCGGTCTGGTTTTTGATTGCCTGCTCTTATCCACTGCATACCCTGCCTCTCACAGTACATGTGAAAGTTCAAGTGTGCTGAAATGTTTTGCAAATATAAGGTATGATCCAGATTCATAAGGGTGCTTGCCTGTATTTTTCTTTATTCTGGGACTCAACTTCCCCATCCCCAAAGCACAGCACCTGGCTTCAGGGTCCCCTAGCTCTCCTCCCTCTCTGACAAACTCCCAGTCTGTGTATGTCTTACAGAATATGCAAAAACAGATACAAAATGTGTTATGTATCATACTTCTTAAATGATCATATTTGTTACTAAAGTGATACTCATGTTAGAAGTTGGCATGCTGCTTGTATTTTTGTATAATTTGGTCATGAGACAAAATCACAAAATAGCTAGGCACAAGCTAGAACATTCTAGATGTGTATGAGGCCCATTCCCCAGCAATCTATCAAAAGTCTTGGCTCTCTCAGCCCATAAAGGCATGTGTTACTACCAAAGAATAGAAGCTTATGCCTTCTGGGCAATCATGCCAGGCCTCTTGAGACACTAGCACCTGCAGTCTTGCTTTAGGAGGCCAGTGCCAGCCTTCAGTGTCCCTACACCAAGACTGAAGTATGCAGGGAAACACAACTCCCCAGAAGGGCCTTTTACTGTCCAATGGGAGTGCCTGGGAGGAGTGCTTGTTTCTAAAGAGTTGGCTTTTTTATGGAAGGGAATGAGGTTAAAGGCCTTGAGTTCTACCTAGGCACTACCAGGCTTCTCAACCCCACCTGCCCTCTTGCCACATAAGCCAGTACCTTTGCAGCACCACTTACAGACTGCTCCATGCAGACTTGTCCAGGCTCTCAAACCCATCCTGAATCACTTGCTTATGGGACTTAGCTGGTTGTGGGATGGGGCTCCCAGTCAAGGCACAAGGGCAGCCCATTGGTCAGAAAGTCAAAGAGTGGTAGCCAGAGCCGTGGCTGCTAAACAGTAGCAGGGAGCCTCAGATGACAGATGGGGCAGGAAGGGAGGCAGAGTCTGGGCTGGGAGAAATTCTTGAACTTGCTCCTTGCTCCCCTGCCTGCCTGCATGCCTTGGGCCCTCTCTCTAGTACCAGTCCACAGTCTACTGAGACCCTCACCTCTGCCTTTTCTTGTCCTGTGCTTCTGGGGAACTGGACCCTATAGTTCTCTCTTCCCTAGGTGGAGTCTCTGCCGAGCAGCTACAGGAAATAGGGCTACTGAGAGCATTCAGTCTGCCCCCGGGGCAGCAGCCCAGCTCCTGTGAGAGGGCCAGATGCCTATGTTTCCCTATGAGGTTGAGTGTTTGCAAAGAGTTTGCTAGGTCATGAATTTCAAACAAGAAACCCTACAGTAGAAGTGAGTGCTGCAGGGCAGTTTCCTTCAGCGCTGGGTAGGTGGGCAAGCAGCTCACTGTTCCACTGACGGTTGCTCAGCTGTGCCAGTGCCCTCCTCAGCTGACCACGCTGCCACAAAAGCAGGCTCCACTTGGCTCCTCTTCCCTGGGAGTTTTGCAGGGCTATGAATTCCCAGGGCTTCTTCCCAAACAGCCTGGCAGAATGCGCCATTCAGACTTCTTCCTGATTTCCCACTGTCTATAGTGTTCCAGCCCAAGTCGGACCATGTTACTCCCTTGCTCAGATTGTTCCGTGGCTCCCCACGGCCTAAATCCCAGATCATTAGACTCTAGGCTTGAACCCCTTTCCACGAGACTGACCGTGTCATGGGAAGAGCCCTTCCACTTGCTTACCACATCCCTTATAAATAAGGTCAAGGAAATACCTGTTTTTGTTAATCCAAGTTGTAATAAGAAAAACACTATCGTGATACATAACTTTCCAGGGCCTTTGCGACCCGTGTTCAGCCTGTGCCGAGCCTCCTCTCTCACGCTTTTCCCCCTTGTCTACTTGAGACTCCTTGGTGTCAACCTCTTCTCTGCTGTGCCCTGGCCCAGACGCCCCTTCCTTTCTCCTCCCATGACCACCTGGGGTGACCGATCTTTTTTTTATAGTTATAAAAACCTTGACTTTGTATTAAAGCCCAAGTGTATTCAGGTATGGACTAGGTCCTTTTTACATAACTTTTCATTTAGCTAGTTCTCTGTTTTAGCCCTAAAACATAGGGACAATATTTTTACTTCTGTTTTACAGGAGAGGAAACTGAGGTACAGAAGTGTTAACTGCCAAGATGTGACAGAGATGGGATTCGGATCTGTCTGGCTTTCTATCCCCTCTTCTTTCCACATGGTGCCACTTGTGCTTCTTAGGGTCTACCTCCAGCTGTCCTTCCAGAACAACTATCCCTCCTCCTTCCCCCACCCCACCGCGCTGGTCTCAGAGTCCTTGGACACCAGCATTCCTGACCTCTCTCTCATTCTCACACTCTTTCCTTTAGCAAACACCCAGCCCAGGCCTCAAATGTTCTAATCCAAAGTTTGGCAGGTGGGAGTTGAGGTCCACCTGGGCTAGTGGGAAGCCATGGGGTGGAAACAGGCAAGGCCCTGCCGTGGCCAGCCTGCCCTTCTGAGAGGGAGCAGAGGGGCTTTGATGCCAGTGGGCTTGGCTGCAGACGCCGGCCTCCTGTGGGAAGCTCCTTTACACCTATGTGCCACATGCAGGCAGTCAGTAAATCCTGTGTGAGCGGCTGGAATGTCAGAGATCCAGGGGCCTTCCCTGTGACACTATCGTCTGATATCACCATTCATCTCTGCCCCAGGGAGTTAGAGTTCTCAGCCTTCTCCTTGGGACCGAGGGCTGGGTTACAGGGGAGCCCAAAGCCTGCCTGGCACCCCTCTTTTTCCTGCCCTTAACTCCACTGACCTTTGCAGAAAGGAAGCACCCATTGGGGGTCCTGAGGGGTCCTGGGATGAGTAGCACAGGTGGGGTTCTGCTCAGGTTACTCTTCCCTCCCAGGGTCCCCTGCGTGCATGCACAATCTCCTTAAGTGGTCTGATTTTCTTGCCCATCCTGTTTTAGTCTGGAGTTTATCTTCAGTTTTCACTTTTTCTGCAGCTGGAGAGTGAAGAGCTTTAAAGGAGTGTTTGCATGAACTAAGTGAGCTAATTGGAGCCTCCTTGGGGGTGCTTCTGCCAGTGCTTATATACAACTTGGGTGGAGCCAGCTGCCCGTGACTGAAATGTGATCAATACTCAAGAGGCTATAAAAGGACTTCCCTCATCCACCCCGAGGAACATTGAACTGAAGCTATTTTTTTTTTTTTAGCCAAAAAGTCTCTTAAGTGCTGTTGTCTGTCAGGATGAATTCTGATCACTTGCTTGTATTTAGGGATTTGAGAACAAATAAAGATCAGATGTGACCATTGAGGCCTGACAATTGAGAGCTGGTCTTTCTGTCTTTTTGATAAACGATGGGCAGCTGAAATCGTTGCTGTCTGGGCTCTGGAGCCTTGAGAAAGGGAGGGAGTACAGGGGAGAAGTGATGGCTGCGCAGAAAGCCAGGCCGCCTGCTCAGGGGCTGCTGGAAGGTCTCCTCTGATGCACAGCCTTCCAGCACCTTCCATTTATGGGCCTCCCATTCTTCCAATGAAAGGAAGTGGGGGCAGGAGCAAGGACTAGAGTAAGTGTGGGAGAAGGCCTGGGAGGGGCCAAATGGATAAATGGGCAAAATGGGTTGTTCAGACTCCACGTTCTCAAAAGCCTTGAGTACAGCAAAAAAGGCAAAGAGTGAGGCTCTTTTTGCAGAGCTTGGGATAAAGCTTATGAGAACTGGCTTGGAATGAACAATAGCCTTTCTCTTTCCCTTGTTCCGTATCCACTGTCCTAGCACATATACATGCCCACCCTCATCTCAGCCTCATTTTCAAAAATGAGATATGTCCCATTGAGGGTAAGGGTACAAGGTGTCTCGCTGTATTATTTCTTACACCTGCATGGGAATTGACTTATCTCAAAGTAAGAAGTTTAATTAAAAACAAAAAGAGAAGAAAGGAAATAGCTTCCTGGCTGGCAACAGCACAGACCAACCCCTTCCTCCTCTAGGCCTCAGCTTCCTCCTTTGTGAAATGGAAGGACTGAAGTAGGTGATCTCACTGGGCCCTTCTGGGTGTTCCGTGCTAGACACTGGCCCGTGAGAACTGAGGGGCACCCTGGGCAGCAGCCCTTCTGGTGGCAGCCACGAGGTAGGCTGCCCAGGGCCTGCATCTCTCTTTGGGAGGGAGAAGTAGCCTGACTGCCCGATGTCACCCACCCTGTCAGCACAGGGCTGACTCTGGAAATCTAGCCCCAAGGCTCCGAGGCTGTGTCTCTTACCCCCTCCTGAGTCCCTGCCCACGCAGTTCCAAGCTACAGAGGAGGAGGAATCCTGCCACAGGCATTTTCTCCTGAAGCCTATCCCCTGCTTCTTCCTTGGTGACCCAAGGCTACAGCTCAGGTGGGTGGAAAGTCAGTGGGGTGGCCATGCTGGAAGATATGGAATCATGTTATCCAGCACAAGGGCTGTCCCTTTGTCACCAGAAAGATGCCACACCGGGGGCCAGGGCTGCACCTCAGGGACAAGCTCCCTGCTCATGCTGTACACGTTATTACCTGCAGCCCCAGTCTGGCAAGCTCACCTCCCATCCTTCCCACAAAGACTGTTTAGCCTAGTACTTCCCTTTCACCTTGGGAGACGGCTGCCTGGGGCTGATTTATCTGGGCAAGTATGCTCGACCTGGCCAGGGCTATGGGAAGTGGCAATGCATGTGCATTTGAAACCCTTTTGTGAAGGGGGAAATAGAGCAGCCTCACAACCCTTATCACAACCAATGTCGTTTAAAGCAAAGAGCTCACCGTGTGACTATTGATTTTGTGCTGGAGCTAGCATTTTTCCAGGCTGTCTGAGACAGTCCTCACCTTCCAATCTTCCTCCTCCTCCACCAGCCTCTCTGCAGGGACATGCTGAGTGGCCAGAAGACGCATTATGAGAAGGCATCTGATCAGGTCTCTTCTCTATCTGACATAAAATGGCTGGCAAGCACTATCTGCACCACCTCAGAGGCCCTAGGACTAGGGCTGACTGGCAAGGGACTCAGTGCTCTTTCCTTGCCAGTGGAGCCTGCAGCCTCAGGGACCAGGGCAAAGGAAAAGATGGCAGGCTGGGCTCGAAATGACATAGGATTGGGGCTGATTGGCAAGGGACTGGGTGCTCTGTCTTTGCCAGTGGAGCCTGCAGCCTCTGGGACCAGAGCAGGTGAGAAGAGGGCAGGGTGGGTTCGAACTAATGAGCTGAGACCTTTGGAGACATAGATTCCTGCTTTCACCAAGGATCCTTTCCTCTTCACGGTCACAATAGATGATAATAGTGTGACTTCCCCCCCAAAAGCAGCAGAGGCCAGCATGATGTCATCCATCCCTGGGGGGCCTCTACACATTCAAGCTATTTTTGTAATTGACAATAAAAAGCCCTGCATTAGTCATGTCATGCACAGAAATCTGTCTCATTTCACTCCTGAATCCTTGCCTATTAGTGTGACAAATAAAAGGTTGCCCTAGAGAGAACTCCTGAATCTGGCTTCTCCAGTCAGGGTCCAGCACTCCTTTGGCCCCTGGTTCACTCACTTGTCCCCCCCATCCATTTTGTCAACACTTCTTCTCTTCCAATATGTGCCAGGAGCTGGGGGTCAAGACTTGGACCCTGTCCTTGAGGAGCTCACTATTTATGGAGAGGCAGCCCTTAAAATCGTAACCTTGGTCTAGTCTGCTGAGTACCCCCTTGGGCAGGGGGCCCAGGGTATGGCTCACGTGGCCTGAGGAAGATGACTTTGGAGGGTACCTAGAAGGAGGAGGGGAAATTTCCAGATAAAGGGGCCATGTCTGCTTATATTTGGGAAGGATGGGGCAGGGACTGGTGAGGGCAGAATGTGACTAGGCAAGTAGAGAACAGCAAGTGTGCCCAGAGCCAGCTAGAGCAGGGCTTTGTCAACAGGCTGCCCTGAGAAATTTGGTACCAGGTCCCCTTGGAGCTAGCTGCCCTTACACTTTGTTTTGCCTGTAGGATGCCAGAAATGAGATTTGCACATCTGCCTCTTCTATTGGACAAGGGCTTGATCTGAGGGTCACTGTCCTAGGTAGAAGTGGGACTGGTGGGTGAAGGCATGGTGAGGGTTGTCACTCCCCTTTCCTCAATGCATTCACTCACCTCATAGCCGCTCAATGAGTGAGAGGGAAGAATGCCTTCCAAACACTGCAAGACCTGGTAAACTGTCCTATCCAGGGGCTGTGCTGAGTCTACAGCTGCCTGGCAGGCTGCTGAATGCCTTATGGCACATGGAGTTCTTTCTAGATTGGAAGGTTCAAATCTAGCCTGAGCTGGTCTGTTGTAGTTTAAGAGCTCTGAATTCCCAGTGGTTTTTTAAAAGCAAAGCATCTTGGTTAAGGAGCAGATAGTACTTCGGGCCCTGAGGTCTGCATGAAAAACTGTTTGTGTTAATAAAGAAAAGGCAAAACAGAATCTGTTGACTCTGAGAATTCAGAAACCCCCCCAGGGTCATCTCTGGCCAAGATGTAGCCTCAGAAGGACAAGTGCCTAAGAAGGAGGGCCACGCTGCCCTAACTGGGGTGACCCCACCCCAAATGTAGCACAGTCCCTACCTGCCCAAGTTGAGAAGCAGGCCAGACAGCTCCCTGTATTGCTCCATAAGATACCTCATGAACACCCGTCCTTCCCTTCACCTAGACTGCCACCAACCATTTCAACTGCAACCTAAGCCTGGCAAAGACCTCACCCAGTGCTGTGTCCTTTCCTCCCTGCTCTTTTCATTTGGGATTTTTGAAGGAATCCCCCATGAAGAAAGTGCATCTTTGGAACTTCCTCTAGAATGTTTCTAAATATGTCATCTAGCAAAGCGGCAGATAGTAGCTTCAACTGCTACTGTTTGCTTACTGAGTACCTACAGTGTGCTGAGAATGCGACCATTGCCCTGAAAATATTGGTATAGGCTGTGATTCTAAAATGTTTCAAGCACTTAAAATTAATGATTTGTCATAAATTTTTACTTAGTGAAGTTGCAAATATGGACAAAGAATTCATGTAGACCCAGGGGTAGTGCTTGCACCTGTAATCCTAGCACTCTGGGAGGCTAAGGCAGGAGGATCCCTTGAGCTCAGGAATTCGAGACCAGCCTGAGCAAGAGATACTATCTCTACTAAAAATAGGAAAACTAGCCAGGTGTGGTGGTAGGCACCTATAGTCCCAGCTGCTCAGAAAACTGAGGCAAGAGGATCTCTTGAGCCCAAGAGTTTGAGGTCATTGTGAGTTATGATGCCATGACACTCTATGCAGGGTGACAGAGTGAGATTCTTTTTTTTTTTTTTTTTTAAAAAAAAGAGTTTCAAGTATAGCCTTTGCCCACCTATCCTAATGTTACAACAACTTAATATAACCTCTATACAGTCATCAAAAGCAGGTAATCAAAGTTGGTAAAATACTACTAGCTAAACTACAGGCGAAAGCACTATGAATCATTGCCTTTTTACACATGAGGAAACTGAGGCTCAGAGAAGTGGCTTGATCAAAGTGTCCACCCTCAGGAAATGCAGGAGCTTGGGTTCAAACTCAGGGCCCCCTTCCCCCTCTAATGTTCATTTTTTTTGTGTGTGTGCAGTTTTTGGCCAGGGCTGAGTTTGAACCCACCACCTCTGGTATATGGGGTCAGCGCCCTACTCCTTGAGCCATGGGCACACCCCCTCCCCTCTAATCTCTATAGCACATTGCTCCAACCTGTGACAGCTGAAGGTTGTGTGGCCAGGTTCTTGTTTGAACACCATTAGCCCTATATCAACTTCCTGCCATACAGCTAGTGGCTTAAAACAACACATATTTATCTTAAAATTCTGGAGGTCAAAAATCCAAAATGAGGCTCATTGTGCTAAACTAAAGGTGTCGGCAGGACTGTGTTCCATCTGGACACTAAGTGAGATGCTGTTTCCTTGCCCTTTCCAACTTCTAGAGGCTTCTGCATTTGTTGGCTTGGGGTGGCTTCCTCCATCGTCAAAGCCAGTGAGACGTCACTCTGTGCTGTGCTTCTGCCATCATACCTTCTTCTCTGATGTTCTGCCTCCTTCTGGAATCTTTTAAGGATCCTATGTTGAGCCCACTCAGACAATTCGGGGTAATCTCTCTATTTTCATATTCTTAACTTAATCGTATCTGCAAATTTGCCTTTGCTATGCAAGATAACATATTCGTGGGTTTGGGTTTGGGGGCTTAAAAGAGGACATCTGTGGGGGCCAGCTATTCAGCCTACCAGAGCAATATAGGAACTCAAGGCATCTCATACCTGGTTGAGGCTGGGTACCACGGCATGTTGGAACCCTTAGTATCACAGGCTGGCAAGATCAGAGGAAACAAGCATTTTATGCTGTGGCTGCTAATGGCTTAGCCAAAATGTATTATCTGGAAAGAAAGTAAGCAAGCAACAAAATGGATTTGCACCTAAGTTGACAAAATTCTTGGGGTGGGGGAAGCAGTGAGAGCTACAGCTGGAGAGGGGAGCACAAAGCTGAGATTCAGTAGAGGAGATTGCCCGGAAAGGTCAGTGGACAGAGAAGAGCACAGCACCAAGTGGCCACTCACATAGTTCAGCAAATCTGCCCACAAAACCATCACCTTGCCCACATTGTCACCAGCAAGTCCTCAGTGGCGCATTGACTCCAGATCAATTTGTCATCTACAAGGCCATAGTATTCAGAGCTTCCACTGTAACTGGGAACCCCAAGGCTGTCCCAAGTGTATCAACCCCTGGGAGGCCACTGGACAGTCCTGGGGCAAGATGGCTTGCAGAGACCCGTGGAAACCCAGCCTCACACTGGTGGTTGCAGCCAAGAAATGGTGATGGGTCACAGGGCTGGCTCTGCCCTGGAGAGCTGAGAAATCCCAGCATCCCGGGGTGGATAGGCTTTGTAACAGCCTGCCCTTGGCCTCCCACCCCAGCAGGCATTCCCTGGTAGATGGAACTCCAGCCTTTGCTTGAACTCCCCCCACCCAAATGAAGAGAAATTCATGTATGTATGATTAGAAACAGGCCTCTCTGGCTCCAGCTCCCATCAGCCAGCAAGAGGCCCCTAAAATCACCCAGATAAAATCTCTTCCCTGTTTTTACACATGAAAGGCCTTTGACTGTTCAAAACCAGTTTCTGTCCCTCTCCTGCCCTCTTACCTCCATCAAACACTCACATCTTCTGAAGCCTCTTCAGCCAGACCTTGTGGCCTACTAGGGGAAGGCGGGGCTGCCTGCTCTTGCTTCCTCTCTCCCCCAGGTTCTCTTCCCTTTCCAGATGTGTACACATGATGAGAATCTACTCCTTATAATAGAATTGACAAGAAAGAAGAAAATTCTCAAGATATATTTTCTCCAACACTTGGAGAGGCAAGTTGGTTATCAGATCCCACATGGCTGGAGGCACAGCTAGGGTGAGAGCAGGCAGTGTCACCAATACTTTCTATCTCTGCCAGGTTGCTGGGCCTGAGGGGTCTAGCCAGGCATCTCCCTGCCAGGCACAGACTGCCTGATTTGCCCAGCAACCTGATGCCAGTTGGGGCCTTTGGGTGGGGCATTACCAACCTTAACTTTGCCAAGTGCCTGCTGCATTCAAGTGAAGCTGGGGTCCTGGATAGTGTTAAATGAACACATGGTCTTTGAAATGAACAAGCTGACTCCTATCATGTTTGTGGATGCAATTACCAGGAAGGGCGGAGCAAAGAGAACAACTTGACCCTGAGAGTGAGTCCCATATGTTCAGAATGTTCATCCCAGGTATGCCTGCAATTAAAGAGCAGAAAGCTCCAGGTAGGGGAATTGCTTGAGTCATCAGGAAAGCATGTAGGGGCCAGTACAGTGGTGGCCCTCTTGTTTCTATGGGACAAGGAGCACTCGGCTGGGGCTGTCAATCCCTATAGATCAGTGTTTTCAACATTTATTATTTCACAGTACACTTGAAGCTATAGTTAAACTTCCATGGCACACTTAAATTAGGTCGATCCAAAGGGAAAAAAAAACACAATATATTCACTGTGCTTTGACCTTCTTTTGAAAATAATTGAATTAATGAACTTTAAAAATGTTTGCAGCACACTTGGTTGAAAATCACTGCTATACATAAATAGCCTGAAAAATATGCTGAATTTACCTGAATCTCTCAGCTGCAGTGGGTCAGTTTATAAAATGGGAGTGGGGGATGATTGAATTTTAGGGTTTCTGAATCTTTAATGCTCTAATGTTTCCAAAGGGTGTGCTCCTACCTAGGCATATTTTTTGACTGGTCAAGTAAGTAACAGTCCAGTTGCCAGGCCCTTGACCCCAAAGCTGAGGCCTTGGAATTACTGTCAGTGAAGGAACCACCCTCCTGCTCCCTGTTCCACCTCCCCGCTGGCATTCTCTTTTCACAACCACGTAACTAACAGTGTTAGAGTGATTTCCCTGACTTGGAAACAGAGTGAGAATTCTGCATTCGGGTGTCTGAGTAGTCTATTTTTATGCCAGCAAAGATTTCTGTGGAAGGTCACAGGGAAGCCCAATGGGTCTCATAACCCCCACAGAGGGACAGTCAGTCAGTGGTCAGAAAGATCCAGAATTTGGCAGGCATTCTGCTTAAAAGCATGCATGTCTCCCCAGGCCAGCCAGAGCCCAGGGTCACTGCACTTGTACGATAGAGATGCTAAAGATTTGCAGTGTACCCACAGAGTTATGTTCAGATTGGAGTTTTGGGGGGAATTAGACACTGGCTTGGAGAAGAGCCCTGTGCGGGCCCTCCTGGAAAGGGCCGCCCTTCTCCAATGTGAAAACTGTAATGAGTGGGCAGTGATGCTGGACAAGATGCCTCTGTTCCCAAAGCCTCAGTTTCTCTTGCTGTAAAATGAGGGCAAGTCCAGTCTAAGGCACCAGAGCCAGGTCAGTCTGGGGACCTTGTTTAGGGCTTTTTCATTAGTCATCCCTCGCCTGCCTCCTGGCTGTACCTCCTTCCCTAGAAGTGGCCACATGAGAAATACCTTGCCAGATCCCAGACATTCTCTGCGGGACAGTCCCAGCTCAGGCCCAAGCTCTTAGGCACCAGGGGCAAAGGCAAAAACAGGCACCTCGGCAACAGGTGAGACTTGTGACTGCTGCTCACTTTAGCCCAGGACAGAATCTTCAAAACAGGAACCCTGCAGCGTGGCCAGGGGAGGCTCTGTTTCACACCTCAGGGAGAGCCACATGTCCTGCCTCCCCTTCTTCAGGAGAGAGGGCCTCGTGTGTATCCTGTCCAGAGCCCCCCCACAAAGGGAGAGCAGTCTCCTTGGGAAGCTGGCCTTGGGAATTTTCACTGACGCGGACAGAAGTGACACTTTCTATGCTGATCGACTACCGAGTTAACCTGCAGAAACAAGGCTGTCTTCGCTGTCAGGAGGTTCAAGTGAACCTTTCATGCCGATGACTCAATTTCTCAAATGTGGAGTGTCTCCATTTCTTTCCAAGTAAAGCTTCACTGCTTTTCAATGACTTAATGGCTACCAGGCTCTGGAAGGAAGCAGAAGCAGCGCTCCCGCAGCAGCCACTGAGTGGGGCTCACCAGGGCCCAGCAGGCAGCACGCTGTTAGTGGTTACCCACTTCCCCTTCAACTCCCGGGGATGGGATCATGAGTGACAAAAGCCCAAGTACAGAAACCTCCCTAGTGGGAGTGCCTGCCCTTTAGCCAAACTGACACCCCCAGGGGTCACAGGGGGCTCGGCAAGGCAATTTTGGAAATGGAATTGTAAGTGAACTCATTTGGCCACTTTTCCTGGAGAGCATTTGCTCCTCTCTGAACTCTAATTGACAAGTCTACAGCCCCTTGGAATAATCTCCAAGATGCTGCTGTAGCACTGTGCTCACCCCGTTGTGTCCCTGAGAACTGAGACCAGTAACCTCCACGCTAAGGAAGCTGCCCCGGTACCTACAACATGGCAGACCCTCCCTGCTAATGCTTCATGGAATCCTTAGGGCACAGGAAAGGCTGGAAGATGACTATCCCCATCCTGAATATGAGGAAACTGAGGTAGCCATGCAGCAGCAGAGCGAGGGTTGGAGTCCCACTTGGTGGGGCTCCTCACACAGGGAGATTGTTCCCACAGCTTTCTGGCAAGCCTGGGGTCTCCCCCAGAAGCCAGGACAGCCTCTTTCTCTTTCTTGCTCTGATTTTCTTTTCTTTTCTTTTCTTATTTTGAGACAGTCTCACTTTGTCACCCTTGGTAGAGTGCCATGGCGTCATAGCTCACAGCAATCTCAAACTCCTGGGCTCAAGTGATTCTCTTGCCTCAACCTCCAAGTAGCTGGGATTACAGGTGTCCACCACAATGCCTGGCTATTTTTAGAGACAGGGTCTCGCTCTGGCTCAGGCTGGTCTCAAACCTGTGAGCTCAGGCAATCCACTCACCTCAGCTTCCCAAGTGCTGGTATTACAGGCGTGAGCCACCGTACCCAGCTCTCTTGCTCTAATTTTCTGAAGTTTCCTGAGGTCTTGGGCTTTGCAAAGAGCTCCTCTCTGGGCTGCCCATACTGGGGTGAGGTGGAGATTGGGCCACACCTGAACAGCAAGACCTTGCTACTCTGCCAAACTCTGGGTGTTTAGCGGGAGGCTCCAGGAACCCAGCTAGCCTCCAATAGGCAGTGGTGGCTCTGAGAGCAATGGTGGGATTAGGACATGGTGGTGAATGGAGGAAATTGGCCCCAAGGAATGGCAATGGAGAGAGAGAAGCTGGGGCCCAGTTGAGGTACTTTAAGGAAGCAGAATCTGCAGAAGAAGGAAATAATTAGCTGTAGAAGCAAATGCTATGGGATGCATTAGAGATTACACTTGGGTTTCTGACTCAGGCCATTGGGTAGGTGGCTATGCTATTTTGTAAGAGAGGGAACCCAGAGGAGCAGTATAGAGAAGTGAGGATGGGGAGGATGAGTCCGATTTTGAGGGGTAGTATTTGAGGTGCCTATAGGGCACTCTGCTGGAGGTCCTCATTAGGCAGTTGGGTGGGTACCCAGAACTGAGGCTCAGGGCAGATGGGAGGTCATTGTCTTCTAGACTTACATTGCCCAATATGTGGCTACTGGCCGTATGTTACTACTTAAATTGGAAATAATTGTTTAGAAAACGGACTTGAGTTTCTATTTGAGGTGATGAAATAGTTTTGGAACTAGATAGTGGTGGTGGTTGCACAACACTGTGAGTACAATTAATGCCACTGAATTGTACACTTAAAAATGGCTAAAATGGGAAATTTTGTCTTATATGTATTTTACAATTAAAAAATCGAAAAGACAGAAATTTAAATCAGTTATAATTATCCAGATGTGGTGGTATACACCAGTAGTCCCCACTACTCAAGAGGCTGAGGCAGGAGGATTTTCTTGAGTCCAGAAAGGCGTTTGAGGCCAACTCGGTGACATAGTGAGACTCTATCTCTAAAAAATAAAGAATATATTTTTTAAAAAAGATCATTTAATAAAATAAATTAAGATTAAAAATTTAGTTCCTCAGTCACACTAGTCATATATTTGGGAGCCCAATAGCTACAAGTGCCTCCCGCGGCTGTACAAAGCATGTCTTCATGGCAGCTAGTTCATTGTAGATGGTACTGAGGGTTGCTGCAATTGCTGGAGAATATGCGGTGGAGTGCCATGATGTGATAGCTCACAGCAACCCCAAACTCTTGGGCTTAAGCGATTGCTGGGATTACTGGAGAGTGTGTGGTGGTAGTGCTGGGGCAGCCCTGTGAGGAGCTCTAACTCTGGAGGCAGAGTAACAGAGGAGAAGCTGGCAGTGGAGGCCAGGGAGACAGATGCTAGTGGAGTGCCGTGCAGTGTGCTAAGGGAGCCTGGGAGATGGCAACCAACCACATTCCAGAAAATATGCACTACTGGCTGCTGCCTCAAAATAGCCCACGCTTTCCTATCCTCGGGCCTTCACAGGGTGCTTTCATCTGGGAGCACGGCCATCACCATCCTCCAGCCCTGTCCAAAGAGCACCTGCTCAGGGTCTGGGGCCCCACACAGTCACCGCCTCCCTGCACAGCTATAAATCCAGAATCTCCCAGCCAGAGGGGGAACAGAACCAGGCACTGGAAGCTTTCAGATTTATTAAGAAGACATTTTGCAGATTAAGACCTGCAGATTGGGTTGCACAAGGGAATCAGCTTCATACCCTAGTGTTTGTGTGGGACTCTGCTCAAACCTGGGAATGCCAGATTTTGGAATTCAGCAGAGAGGACCTAAGTAATGCCTTGGGGACAGGCACAAGGCTCAGAGAGAGGGAGGAAGGGGGTAAAATGTGGGGGAGGTTGCCCAGTGGGACAGCTGGAGAGGAGAACATGGCAAACTCGCACTGGCTGGGCAAGGCTGCTCACACGAGCAGTGTCCTTCTAGCTGCCTGTGGCTGAGGGTTCAGGGGGTGGGACTCAGAGTGGTCTGCTGTATTGCATGTAGGTGGCTCCTTGGAACCCCTTGGGCCTGCACTTGGAACTCTAGTTCCGAGGCATGGCCTGCAAGAGGCATGGCCAAGAGGCTTATTCAGTTGTTTCTCCATAGCACTATGCTGGGCGTGGAAGCAGGTTGGTCCTGCACATAAATCTCTGCTCTGTTAATACACAGCCTGTGTCCACACAGCTCCTTGCTGAGCTGGACTCAATGTTGACATGGGCTAACCCTCCAACTCGTACCCTCCCTAGTTCTGGTGAGATTAACCAGTGACCCCTTGCACCTTCTACTTTTGTTCTGCCAACCCAGGCTGTACTTCTTGAGGTGCTGCACTCAGTAAATATGTGGGCTTAGCCTGCACCTGATCCTTTGGTCAGGTGGGAGCAGCCAGTGACTCATTGCAGCAGTCATGTCTGTTTTACTCTCCTGGGCTGCAGCCCCATGAGGAGTTCCACATGGTGTGGATAGAGCTGTGTCTGCTCAAAGACCCCTAGTCAGGTGCCACCAGTGTGCTCTTGCGGTACTAGTTCTAGGCTTTTCCAGATGCTGGCTGCAAGGCCAGTAGAGTCCTGGTTCTTCAGTAAACGGTTGGAGTCCCCTGGCAAAGTGTTACTCCATGCTGACCCAGTGTGCAGCCACGCTCCATGCAGACACAGGCTGTGCACCTGCCAGCAGCCCTGGCTCAGCCCTATACTGCCTGTGATTGTAGGCAGGGGCCTTTTCGTGCTGACCCAGGTGACAGCACCTGCAGAGCTGTGTACACCGTGGCTGTGTGATGTGTCTGTGCAGCACAGCTTGGTGCCTTTCCACAGCCAGGGGCTTGTCCTGGGCTGGTACAAGTGGAAGTTCCTTGAGGAGCCTCGTCTTGGGTACAAGCTGTGTGTTTCTGTTTAGATGCTGCCTAGTTCTCTGAGGATGCAAACTCGTTGTGTAGACATAGCCTCATTGTCTGCACAGTCAGCCTTATGGGTGGCAGATACAACCTCACCCTGGGTAGATGCAGCTTCTTGTTGGGCAGATGCAGCCTCATCTTGGGAATGTGTTGCCTTGTGCTGGGCAACCAGTTTGGCTCTAAGTAGACACAGCCTGTGTCTGCACGCAGAGCATGCCTGCTTGTGGATCAGCTGTTGTCATCCTCTTGTGGAGGCTGTTCTGGATACACACAGATTAAGTCTGCTACTGAAATGTGACCCTTGTAGACACAGTTGGCATCTGGGTGTAGAATCGCCTCCTGTGTGGCCATGGCCAGCATCAGCCTGCCGAGGTTCATGTGGTATAGAAGTCGTCTACACTGAGTCTCCTTGCACGCGCACGTGCACACGCACGTGGTGTCTCCTTATGAAGCTTTACTCCATGCTGACGGGCCAGTCCGCCATGCAGAGCCGTGCACCATGCGGACCCATGTGAGGTCCTGACGTGCTACATTCACCCAACACAAACTCCACCTCTGGGCATTGCTTTGTTCCCTGATGGCCTAGCCATCACTTCTCTGCAAGGCTGGGGTCCAGACAGTGGCCCTCTATGTCACTTGGAAGAGGCCCAGTCCCTGGCATTTGTGCTGTCTGCATCTCCTGGGCGGTGCTTTCTCCGTTTTTATTGTTGGCCTCTAAGCTCCATGTTCATGCAGTTGGCATCTCTTTGCAGAGTTTTGTCCTCTTCTCCTTGGGGAGTATCCTCAGAGACACCATCTACATCTCCTGGGAGATCTTTGTGTCCTATAGATGCTGACCTCATCTCCTCATGGAGGTGTGGTCCGTGTGGACACGATCGTGTGGACTGGAGCTACCTGAGCACCCCATCCGCCCCGACTTCCCACCTGGCCTGCTGCCCAGGCTGCTCAGATGGTCCAGTCCCTGCAGCTCAGACTGTGCCCCACCCAGCTGCTGTTCTTGATGTGATAGAGTTCAGCTCTGTCCTGAGGGTCAAGACCATGCTTGGGGACAAACAAATGCCAAGGGACAATGGCCACTGGTGGAGCAGGAGGAGCAGGGGTTGGGGACATGGCCAGGAGGAGAGCAAGGCAGCTGTGAGGAGGAGGCAGCCAGCCTTGGCATTAGGACTGTAGGCTGTGCTGGAGGGGGCAGACTTACTGGGAGAAAGGGGCGAGAAACCCTCTGCTACTCCCTGGTTGGCTCCGACCCTAGTCTGGGTGAAGCCTAGAGATTTCTATGTGGTTCCCGTTCTCAGTCAGCCTACTTCCCAGACACACTGAAGGCAGCCCTGGAAAATTGCCCCCAAGGAGTTGACTCCTATGAAACAATGGGATGTCCAAGTCACCTGGAGGCCACTGACTCCACAGAAAGGCCTCCCACAGAGCAGAGCAGGCAGCAGCTGCACACACCATGTGCCCGGGCTTGCCAGCTAGAAGGGGTTTTAGAGGGTGTGCAGACTGCTGTGGCCAGCCTGGAGCTCAAGACAGAACCCAGAACTCAGGTCCCACTCAACCACCAACTCCCTTACTCACTTTAGGCTGGTCTCTCAACCTTTCTGAGCCTCAGTTTCCTCATCTGTCAAGGACAAGCACCATGCTTGCTAAGTTCCTTTCCGCCCTGGCTTTCTATGACTATGGAGGCTTTTTCATCCTCTCCCTTGCTTTGCAGATGGGCCAGAGCAGACTCGGGCTCAGCCAGGATCCGCAGTGGTACTGGGCTGGAACCCAAACTCCCTGGCTCTGAGACTGGGCACCTTTTTTCTCCTGGTCCGTCACTAGAGCAGGCAGAGGTGTGTTTCCAGAAAATGGAACACAGCCTTCAGGAGAGAGACCCAGAGAGCTGGCACTGGGGAGGCTACACATTCATGAATGTGATTCCCTTCACTGCTACATCATCAGCCTGACACACCAAAAAGAGACTGGCCTTCTGCAGATCAATGGTTAGGCAGCCTCAGAGCAGTCCCGTTGCAGTGGCCAGTCCCATCACATGTTCAGAGTTCAAGAGCATCTTCCACTGGCTCTCTGGTACTCATGCAGCCAGCTCTAGGAGTCAGAGACCAAGTCACTGGATCCAGGTTAAAGGTGAGGAGCAAAAACCCAGAGAGAGTCAGGAAGTAGAGGGTACAGGCCGGCAGGAGCCTTCCTGGTTCCAGCCCTTAAGGGGCAGTGATAGCCACCAAGGCGGGATGCTACCCTCACCCCACAACCCTTTTGGAAATGGGTCTTAGAAGAGTGGCTTCATACTGCCCAGACAGCATGCCTTGCTGCATCTGTGCAACTGCAATATTTATAAAGCATGTAGCTCATCTACGAATGTATGCCAAAAGGCATGTATGCCCCTTGCTCCACCAGTCACATATTTATCATCTCTGTTCTTGTGTGAAAACATTCTCCGAAGTGCCATGAGAGGATTCCCTGTTGTCAGATTGCCAAAGAACCAAAGTGAACATCATGCATGTCTTGGGAAGATGTCTGATGGCCTTTACCAACTCCTGGCAGAAGCTGCTCATTGGAGTCCCTTGATCCTCAAATTTCTTCCAGTCCTAAACCTGGCCACATGAGCTTTCAAACAGCCTCAGGTTAGTGGAGACCTGGATTCCCGTGTGAGCTTTGCCATACGTTTGATGTGTCACATTACACAGCTTCTTTGCCATCTCTGAGTCCTAGGTTCCACAGAGCTGACGTGAATCAAATGAGAGAATGTATGAGGAAAGCCTCGTATATGGAATATGCCCGCTACACAATGATACTTTGAATCTGGCATGTGTGACAGTGGACTTACACTAATGGTTCATATCCGTTCAAACTTGTTATTTGAGGACATTACAGTAATGACTCAGACAAGAGTTTCAGAAGTGAATGCAACCAACAAGCATCCTAGAGTGCTTTCATATACATCTCTGGGGCAATCATCAGTGAAAATGTTGTTATTCCTATTTAGCAGGTGAGAAAACTTAGGTTTAGAGAGATTGTGTGACTTCCTCAAAGTCATCCATCTAGCTAAGTGGCAGACCTAAGACTCTAAGCCATGTCCAGCACTCACTTTCTGCTACACAGGCTGTCTAAGAGACCTGGGTGCTTTGGGTGGTGGACGAGCTGAGGAAAAGCACACAGAAGATGACCTCTGAGGGGCTGCTTTCATGCCCTTTCCCAGCCCAAAGCCAAAGCTCCTTTCACCAGGGCACACGGCTGTGAGTCTACTGGGAGCTGGAGCTATGTGTTGCCACTTGCACTTTCCACAACTGAACCCATTCTGATGGGGCCTACCTCAGGCTCCTTATTTTATGAAAAGGTCTCTTTTGCAGATTAAACAAAATAAATAAAACATCACACTTCTCCTTTACAAGGTCACTCCTCACAATGAGACTGAGATTTCTGTCCCTCTTACCTCCCACTTCCATTGTCCAAAGATTCTATGTAATATGCACACACACACACACACACACACGCACACACAAGATACAAAGGGCTAAACAAAAGCGGGACGAACAGATTCATTTTATGTTCTTTTTCTATATAACAGTTTTAGTGATTACATGATCCATATACCATGAAATTTACCCTTTAAAAGTGTACAATTCAGTGATCTTAGTATATTCATAGAGTTGTGCAACCATCAGCACTATGTACTTCTACAACATTTTCATCACCTCAAAAAGAAACCCTATGCCCATTAAATAGTCACTTCCTGTCTTCCCTCCCCCAGTCCCTGGCAACCACTAATCTACTTTCTGTTCCTATGGATTTACCTATTCTGGACATTTCATATAAGTAGAATCATTAAATATGTGGTCATATGTGACTGGCTTATTTTATTAGCATAATGCTTTCAGGGTTCATTCATGTTATAGTATGTACCAGTATTTCATTTTTTATGGCTGAATAATATTCCATGGTATGGATATACCACATTTTTTATCCATTCATCAGTCAATGGACAGACACTTACTTGGGTTGTTTCCATCTTTTGACTATCATGAATAATAATAATAGGAAATTTATCTACCAATTTTTATGTGTATATATGTTTTCATTTCTCTTGGGCATATACCTATCAGCAGAATTACTAGGTCATATATCGTTTAACCTTTTGAGGAACTACCAGACTGTTTTCCAATGTGGCTATACCATTTTATACTACAACCAGCTAGGTATGAGGGTTTTAATTTCTTCACATCTTTACTAATACTTGTTATTTTTATTTTAGCCATTATACTGGGTATGAAGTGGTATTTCAGGTTTTTTTTTTTTTTTTTTTTTTTGAGACAGTGTCTCAAGCTGTCACCCTGGGTAGACAGCAACCTCAAACTCTTGGACTTAAGCGATTCTCTTGCGTCTGCTTCCCAAGTAGCTGGGATTGTAGGTGCCTGCCACAATGGCTGGCTCTTTTTGTTGTTGTTGTTGCAGTTGTTGTTGTTTGAGCTGGCCCAGGCTGGTTTTGAACCCACTGCCTCAGTGTATATGGCCAGCACACTACCCAGTGAGCTACAGGCGCCGCCATCAGTGTGGTTTTGATTTGCATTTCCCTGATGGCTAATGCTGCTGAGCATCTTTTCATGTGTTCATTGGCTATTTGTATATTCTCTTTGGAAAATTTCTATTTAAATCTTTTGGCCATAATTTTAAATTTGTGTTTAAAAATTTTCTCGACAAATTATACAAATTCTTTATATATTCTTTATATATTCTGGTTATAAGTCTCTAATAGGATATATAATTTGGAAATATTTTCACCTGGTCTGTGGCTTGTCTTTTCATGCTTTTTTGAAGCATGTGTACTTTGAAAAGAAGATGTTTTAAATTTTGATGAAGTCTAATTTATGAACTTTTTCTTTTATGGATTGTGCTCCAAAGCATCTAAAAAATCTTTACGTAACACATGGTTGCAACATTTTCTCCAATGTTTTATTCTAGAAGCTTTGTAATTTTAGGTTTTACATTTAGGTCTATGATACATTTTGAGTTAATTTTTGTATATGTTGTGTGGTGTGAATCAAAATCCATTTTTTTTGTGTGTATGAATATTCAGTTGTTCCAGCACAATTTATTAAAAACTGCATCATTTCTCCATTGAATTGCTTTCATACCTTTGTCAAAAATAAACTTATTTTATTTGTACAGGTCTATTTTTAGACTTCCTATCTGTTGCATTGCCAAATTTGTCTATCTTGATGCCAACACCACTGTGTCTAGATTACTATGCTCTATAAGAAGTCTTGAAATCAGGTAATGAAAGTCCTCCAAGTTTGTTCTTATTTTTTCTTTTTTTTTTTACTTGAATAATTTCATTTATTTCACCAAATAAGGTAGTTTTACATTTTTTACAAACTCTATATTTTGTTCCAAGTTTTTTAAACGGCTTACACAAAATACATATAATAAAATTAAAAATCAATGGAGACAAGAAAAGAGCATGGATGTTAAAATAAAGGAAACATCCCAATCACATTTTGTTGTATTTGTGGTTTTGAAGTACAGGATCTGTTCTAGCATTCATGAATCAGAGATAAAAAAGAAAATTATCTGGCAGATGAGCTGATCCATACTATAAAGGGGAGAATAACTGGATCATCCTCAATTGTCTATGCAGAGAAACATTATTCTGAATAATCAACAACTTTAGGTGTTCTTACAGCATAGGCTGATATCTCCTGGTGAAAGATAAATTAACTCAGGTATTTCTTCTTCCTGTTTTCATATTTCTCTCATACAACCTCCTTATTTTACTCAGTAGAAGGCAAGACATAGTATTTTTTTTTTTTTTTTTTTTAGAGACAGAGTTTCACTTTGTCACCTTAGTACAGTGCTGTGGCATCACAGCTGACAACCTCCAGCTTTTGGGCTTAGGCGATTCTCTTGCCTCAGCCTCCTGAGTAGCTGGGACTACAGGTGCCCGCCACAACACCCAGCCATTAGTTTTTTCTTAATGTTGCAGTTTGGCCAGGGCAGGTTTCAAACCTGCCACCCTCCGTATATGGTGCAGCCCAAAGGCAAGACATAGTATTTTTTTTTAAGGCATAGTATTTTTAAAATGAAAATTTTTCTATAAAAGGGATAGGGTGTGATGGCTCACACTGATAATCCTAGCACTTTGGGAGGCCAAGGCCAGTGGATTGCCTGAACTCAGTAGTTCAAGACCAGCCTGAACAAAACCAAGATCCCGTCTCTAAAAATGGCCGGGCGTTGTGGCAGGCGCCTACAGTCCCAGCTAGAGAGACTGAGGCAAAAGAATCACCTAAGCCCAAGAGTTTGAAGCTGATATGGCACTTTACTGAGGGCGACAAAGTGAAACTGTCTCAGAAAAAAACCAAAAAACTATAAAAGAAAAGAAAGCAGACACCAATATTTCCCCCCTCCACCTATGAATGTTGTCAGTTCAGCTATTAATATGCTGCTGCTGTGTCTCCAAGTAGTAAATATGAGACTTCATATTTACTGAAATCTCAGGGAAGCAATGTGCTGGAAAAATAGAGGTCCTGTAAATAGTGACATAGAAGAAGCTACAATTCACCAAGCATCAACAGAAATAACCAACACCCCTTGGGGTCCAGAAAGCAGCCTAGCTAGGATGCATCCTTGTGTCGCTCATTGGATATGAGGTAAACCAGACCACTTCACCTCCTGACCAAGTTAAAATTACATCATTGAATCCTGTTGCAGTTGGAACACAACACTGAATCTGGGTTATAGTCACATTCCTCCTGTTTCAGTTGCCAAAGAAGGAAAACAGCCCTCTTTATCCTCTACCTTTAATTCTAACTTTCTAGAATTAAAGTCATCTTTTAAGTCCTATTTATAGCTTCATGTATTTCTTTGGTTTTATGCTAACAT
Organism: Nycticebus coucang; assembly: GCF_027406575.1. Taxonomy (NCBI): domain Eukaryota; kingdom Metazoa; phylum Chordata; class Mammalia; order Primates; family Lorisidae; genus Nycticebus; species Nycticebus coucang. Next base: position 181,078,256 of record NC_069804.1, read on the forward strand.
GTGCTCCAAAAAACTTTTATCATTCCTTTGTTTTCAACTGTAACTTTTATAGTGGAAACAAGTAGATCTTTGTATCCCAACTTCAACTTTCTGGATCTGAATTTACAACCTGATTACAGGGCACTTCTAATCTACCATCTCCCCCCATACATGCACACAAAATTGCATATTACTTACATTTTTTATATATCTTTAATCTTTTTTTTTGAGACAGAGTCTCATTTTGTCGCCCTTGGTAGAGTGCCATGGCATCACAGCTCACAGCAACCTCCAACTATTGGGCTTAGGTGATTCTCTTGCCTCAGCCTCCCGAGTAGCTGGGACTACAGGTGCCTGCAACAATGTCTGGCTATTTTTTTGTTGCAGTTTGGCCAAGGCCGAGTTCGAACCCGCCACCCTCTGTATATGGGGCTAGCGCCCTACTCAATGAGCCACAGGCGCCACCCTCTTTGATCATTTTTAAAGTTATTTGAACACATTAATAAACCTTATATACTTCCTCAATTAGAGGAAATATTATCTTTTAGATTTTTTTTGAATAATCAAGCACTGAAAACTTTACAAAAAAATTTAAGTATCCCAAAATGGTTGACAGGTGGATGTCCTTTGTAGACACACCGATTTTCCATAGGGGCACATGATTAGTATTTTTTTTTTTTTATTGTTGGGGATTCATTGAGGGTAGAATAAGCCAGTTACACTGATTGCAATTGTTAGGTAAAGTCCCTCTTGCAATCATGTCTTGCCCCCATAAAGTGTGACACACACCAAGGCCCCACCACCCTCCCTCCTTCCCTCTTTCTGTTTCCCCCCCATAACCATAATTGTCATTAATTGTCCTCATATCAAAATTGAGTACATAGGATTCATGCTTCTCCATTCTTGTGATGCTTTACTAAGAATAAGGTCTTCCACGTCCATCCAGATTAATACGAAGGATGTAAAGTCTCCATTTTTTTTAATGGCTGAATAGTATTCCATGGTATACATATACCACAGCTTGTTAATCCATTCCTGGGTTGGTGGGCATTTAGGCTGTTTCCACATTTTGGCGATTGTAAATTGAGCTGCAATAAACAGTCTAGTACAAGTGTCCTTATGATAAAAGGATTTTTTTCCTTCTGGGTAGATGCCCAGTAATGGGATTGCAGGATGAAATGGGAGGTCTAGCTTGAGTGCTTTGAGGTTTCTCCATACTTCCTTCCAGAAAGGTTGTACTAGTTTGCAGTCCCACCAGCAGTGTAAAAGTGTTCCCTTCTCTCCACATCCACGGCAGCATCTGCAGGTTTGAGATTTTGTGATGTGGGCCATTCTCACTGGGGTTAGATGATATCTCAGGGTTGTTTTGATTTGCATTTCTCTAATATATAGAGATGATGAACATTTTTTCATGTGTTTGTTAGCCATTCATCTGTCATCTTTAGAGAAAGTTCTATTCATGTCTCTTGCCCATTGATATATGGGATTGTTGGATTTTTTCATGTGGATTAATTTGAGTTCTCTAGAGATCCTAGTTATCAAGCTTTTGTCTGATTGAAAATATGCAAATATCCTTTCCCATTGTGTAGGTTGTCTCTTTGCTTTGGTTATTGTCTCCTTAGCTGTACAGAAGCTTTTCAGTTTAATGAATTCCCATTTGTTCATTTTTGTTGTTGTTGCAATTGACATGGCAGTCTTCTTCATGAAGTCTTTCCCCAGGCCAATATCTTCCAGTGTTTTTCCTATGCTTTCTTTGAGGATTTTTATTGTTTCATGCCTTAAATTTAAGTCCTTTATCCATCTCGAATCAATTTTTGTGAGTGGGGAAAGGTGTAGGTCCAGTTTCAGTCTTTTACATGTAGACATCCAGTTCTCCCAACACCATTTATTGAATAGGGAGTCTTTCCACCAAGGTATGTTCTTGTTTGGTTTATCGAAGATTAGGTGGTTGTAAAATGTTAGTTTCATTTCTTGATTTTCAATTCGATTCCAAGTGTCTATGTCTCTGTTTTTGTGCCAGTACCATGCTGTCTTGAGCACTATGGCTTTGTAGTACAGACTAAAATCTGGTATGCTGATGCCCCCAGCTTTATTTTTGTTACAGAGAACTGCCTTACCTATACGGGGTTTTTTCCGGTTCCATACAAAACGCAGAATCATTTTTTCCAAATCTTGAAAGTACGATGTTGGTATTTTGATAGGAATGGCATTGAATAGGAGATTGCTTTGGGAAGTATAGACATTTTAACAATGTTGATTCTTCCCATCCATGAGCATGATATGTTCTTCCATTTGTTAATATCCTCTGCTATTTCCTTTCTGAGGATTTCATAGTTTTCTTTATAGAGGTCCTTCACCTCCTTCGTTAGGTATACTCCTAGGTATTTCATTTTCTTTGAAACTATGGTGAAGGGAGTTGTGTCCTTAATTAGCTTCTCATCTTCACTGTTATTGGTGTACACAAAGACTACTGACTTGTGGACATTGATTTTATATCCTGAAACATTACTGTATTATTTGATGACTTCTAGGAGTCTTGTGGTTGAGTCTTTGGGGTTCTCTAAGTATAAGATCATGTTGTCAGCAAAGAGGGAGAGTTTGACCTCCTCTGCTCCCATTTGGATTCCCTTTATTTCCTTGTCTTGCCTAATTGTATTGGCTAGAACTTCCAGCACTACGTTGAATAGTAAAGGTGACAGAGGACAACCTTGTCTGGTTCCAGTTCTAAGAGGAAAAGCTTTCAGTTTTACTCCATTCAGTAAAATATTGGCTGTGGGTTTGTCATAGATAGCTTCAATCAGTTTTAGAAATATGCCACCTATGCCTATACTCTTCAGTGTTCTAATTAGGAAAGGATGCTGGTTTTATCAAATGCTTTTTCTGAATCTATTGAGAGGATCATGTGATGTTTATTTTTGCCTCTGTTAATATGGTGGATAACGTTTATGGACTTGCGTATGTTAAACCAGCCTTGCATCCCTGGGATGAAGCCTACTTGATCATGATGAATGACTTTTTTGATGATAAGCTGTAATCTATTGGCTAGAATTTTGTTGAGAATTTTGGCATCTATATTCATGTGAGTTTGGTCTGAAATTCTCCTTTTTGTTTGGGTCTTTTCCTGGTTTTGGTATCAGGGTGATGTTTGCTTCATAGAATGTGTTGGGGAAGATTCCTTCTTCCTCAATTTTTTGGAATAATTTCTGCAGTACAGGAATAAGCTCTTCCTTGAAGGTTTGATAGAATTCTGGAGTGAAGCCATCTGGACCAGGGCATTTTTTGGTTGGAAGATTTTTTATTGTTTCTTTGATCTCAGTGCTTGAAATTGGTCTGTTCAGGAGCTCTATTTCTTCCTGGCTGAGTCTAGGGAGAAGGTGTGATTCCAAATATTGATCCATTTCTTTCACATTGTCAAATTTCTGGGCATAGAGTTTCTGGTGGTATTCAGAGATGATCTCTTGTATCTCTGTGGGATCAGTTGTTATTTCCCCTTTATCATTTCTGATTGAGGTTACTAGAGCTTTTACTTTTCTATTCCTCGTTAGTCTGGCCAATGGTTTATCTATTTTATTTATTTTTTCAAAAAACCAACTCCTTGGGCGGCGCCTATGGCTCAGTCGGTAAGGTGCCGGCCCCATATACCGAGGGTAGTGGGTTCAAACCGGGCCCCGGCCAAACTGCAACCAAAAAATAGCCGGGCATTGTGGTGGGCGCCTGTAGTCCCAGCTACTCGGGAGGCTGAGGCAAGAGAATTGCCTTAAGCCCAGGAGTTGGAGGTTGCTGTGAGCTGTGTGAGGCCACGGCACTCTACTGAGGGCCATAAAGTGAGACTCTGTCTCTACAAAAAAAAAAAAAAAAAAAAACCAACTCCTTGTTTCATTAATTTTCTGAATGATTCTTTTGTTTTCAATTTCATTGATCTCTGATTTGATTTTGGATATTTCTTTTCTTCTACTGAGTTTAGGCTTAGATTGTTCTTCTTTTTCCAATTCCATAAGATCTCTTCTGAGATTGTTGATGTGCTCTCTTTCTTTTTTTCGAATGTGGGCATCTAAAGTGATGAATTTTCCTCTCAAAACTGCTTTTGTAGTATTCCACAGGTTTTGGTAGTTTGTGTCTTCATTGTTGTTATGCTCAAGGACGTTAATGATTTCCTGTTTTATTTCTTCCTGCACCCATCTGTTATTCAACAGAAGATTGTTTAATTTCCATGCCTTTGTGTGGGGTCGAGCATTTTTGTTAGAGTTGAGTTCCACCTTTAGTGCCTTATGGTCTGAGAAGATACAAGGTAAAATTTCAATTCTTTTGATTCTGTTGATATTTGTTTTGTGTCCCAGGATATGATCAATTTTGGAGAATGTTCCATGGGGTGATGAGAAGAATGTATATTCTTTATCTTTGGGATGGAGTGTTCTATATGCGTCTATCAAGCACAGTTGTTCTAGGGTCTCATTTAAATCTCTTATATCCTTATTTAATTTCTGTTTAGAGGATCTGTCCAGCTCTGTAAGAGGAGTGTTAAGGTCCCCTGTTATTATGGTATTATCAGATATCATATTGCTCAGACTGAGTAAGGTCTGTTTCAAGAATCTGGGAGCATTGAAATTGGGTGCATAAATATTTAGAATTGAAATGTCTTCTTGTTGTATTTTTCCCTTGACCAATATAAAGTGACCATGTTTGTCTTTTTTGACTTTAGTTGCTTTAAATCCACATGTATCTGAAAATAAGATTGCAACTCCTCTTTTCTTCTGAATTCCATTTGCCTGAAAAATTGTCTTCCAACCCTTAACCCGGAGCTTTAATTTGTCTTTTGAAGCCAGGTGTGTTTCTTGCAGACAGCAAATGGATGGCTTGTGTTTTTTAATCCAGTCAACCAATCTATGTCTCTTCAGTGGGGAATTCAAGCCATTAACATTTATTGAGATAATTGGTAAGTGTGGTAGTATTCTATTTGTCTTATTTTGTGAGAGTCCATTGCTTAGTTTTATCTTTTGCATCAGTGTGGAGGTTAGGTTCTGTCCTTTCATTTCTGAGTTCTTACTTTGCTGCTGATCCATTGTGGTGGTCAGTGTGCAGAACAGGTTGAAGTATTTCCTGTAGAGCTGGTCTTGTTGTGGCGAATTTCCTCAATGTTTGTATATCCGTAAATGATTTGATTTCTCTGTCAATTTTGAATCTTAGCTTAGCAGGGTACAGAATTCTAGGCTGGAAATTGTTCTGTTTAAGTAGATTAAAGGTAGATGACCATTGTCTTCTTGCTTGGAAAATTTCATTAGAGAAGTCTGCGGTCACTCTGATGGATTTGCCCCTGTAGGTCAACTGGTGCTTACTCCTGGCAGCTTGCAGAATCTTTTCTTTGTTCTTGACTTTGGACAGGTTCATCACAATGTGTCTTGGAGAAGCTCGGTTAGAGTTGAGGTGACCTGTGGTCCGATAGCCCTCTGAAAGCAGTGTGTCAGAATCTTTGGTGATATTTGGGAAATTTTCTTTTATAATATTCTCTAGTATGGCTTCCATTCCTCTGGGGCATTCTTCTTCCCCTTCTGGAATTCCTATAACTCGTATGTTGGAACGCTTCATAAAGTCCCATAATTCTGACAGTGAACATTCTTCTTTCTCTCCTTTTCTGCCTCTTTTACTTTCTGAGTTATCTCAAGAGCTTTGTCTTCTACCTCTGAAATTCTTTCTTCTGCATGGTCTAACCTGTTGCTGATACTTTCCATTGCATCTTTAAGTTCCCTAATTGACTGTTTCAGCTCCTTCAGCTCTGCTATATCCTTTTTATATTCTTCATATCGTTCATCTCTGATTTGATTCTGTTTTTGGATTTCCTTTTGGTTATTTTCCACTTTATTAGCAGTTTCCTTCATTGTTTCCATCATTTCTTTCATTGTTTTCAACATGTGTATTCTAAATTCCCTTTCTGTCTTTCCTAACATTTCTGTATAGGTGGAATCCTCTGCAGTAGCTACCTCATGGTCCCTTGGCAGGGTTGTTCCAGACTGGTTCTTCATGTTGCCTGGAGTTTTCTGCTGATTCTTCCTCATGAGTGATTTCTTTTATCTGTTTCCTTGCCCTAATTTTCCTTTCACTTCCTCTTGCTCTTTAAGTTCTCGTGCCTGTGAACTAAGGGTTACAGGACCAGAAGGATGAGAAGGTTTAAGAGCAAAAAAGGGATGAAAGAAAGGAGGACCGAGTGATAAGAAAAAAAAAAAGAAAAATAGAGAAAGGAGAGGGGGTGGGTAAAAGGAATATTGACAAAAAGAAGAGAGGCACAGAAAGAGGGAGACAGAGCAATATAGGTGTACATTAGGGTACTTTGATACAACCTTAAGAAAAAACCACCTTCTGGGGGTGCCCAGTTGGATGGTTCCCTTGAGGTCAGCAGCTCTTTGCTAACCTGATCAGACACAGTACCCCACCTCCACCAAGTAGAGAGGAAAGACAAAAATGCTATAAATCAAACCAAAACAAGCAAACAGAAAACTTTACGGGATAAAATTGGGTGGAAAACCAAATAATAGCGGTACAAACAGTAACAAAAATGAAGTTCTAATTATTGAAATAGGCAGCAATGGGAAATTATAATTAAACTAGAAAAATTGAGAAAGAAAAAGGATCTGTATGGAAAAGGTTGAACTTAAAAAACAAAACAACAATCAACATCATCAAAATAAACAAAAAAACCCAGCCAAACCAAAAAAAAAAACACAACCAAAAACAAAGCAGTATGTATATGTCATTGAGTATTGTCTGGGCAACACGTGGTCTTCTGGGGTATGAGGTGTTAATCACAGTTCTGATACGACTGGAGGCTGCTAGTTTCTCAAACCCCAGCAGGTAGACACCCCAAATCTCTCTTCAGCCCACTTAAAAGGCACTTTGAACTTGTTAACTTGCTGAGCTGAAGCTTTCCCAGGGAAGTGCTTGTCGCTGGAATCACTGCTGAAGTGGCTATCCACTTACCCTGTGTGCCAAAACTGGTCTCCCTCTGCCCCCGAGGGTTAGGGCTGCAAGGCGGCTCAGACCCCGCCCTTAGGCTACTTGGTCACTGGGTTACCAGCTCCCACCCAATTCTAGTTCTGCGACCTTGAGGGCGGAGCTTGCCGGGGCAGATCGCTCACAATGGCTGCCTGTGACCCAGAGCCAAACACTATTAGCTCCGTCTGGCTCAGCGGCTCAGACTGGCCAAGGTTCTCTGCACTCCCACTCAGGCTCTCCCCAAGGCAGTTCAGCTGAGTGCCAAGTCCAAAGACACCAAAACGGTTCACAGGTAAGGTCTTTCTGGTTTGCAGTCTCGCTGCTACTGAACTTACAGTTGTGGGCAGGTTTAGACGGATTGAACACACGCCACCACTTGCCAGTTTTCCACTGTTTTAGTCCTCCTCTTGGGGTCCAGAAGTCTCTCGCTGTCTCCCTGTATCCTCTCAGGGGTGATGATAGGCAGATCCCACCAGCCAGAGATGCCTGGAGTCCTATCTCCCCAAACTCACGGTGCCCAGATGCAAGGAAGCTGTTACTCGGCTGCCATCTTGCTCCGCCCCCATGATTAGTATTTTTAAAATACTTTTTCCTAATCAATATCCCTATATTAAGAGGGCCAATTTAACTTAGATGATGGTGTTAATTTTTAAAATATCTTTAGTAAAAAATAAAAAAAAAATCTTGAGTAAAGTGTTGTGGTTTGCTTAGTAAATCTTAATTGTGAAATTTCTTCTTTTTTCGGAACTTTTTCCCTGCTGCATTTGCTGCATTTTCAGTCATGATCTCTGAATACTTCCTTCTGTTGTACCTTCTGAACTCAGAATTAGCCAGCAATTCTTCCACAATACTTCTTTTCCTTTGCTTCTTAGGGATTCGTGAATGGTAGAAATCAGCTGGATTGTCAAGGATGGTTCCAATCTGGAAGTACTTGGGGAAGCCATCTCTATCATTTTTCTTATAAAACCTTTTAGGGTCCATGATTGCTCTCATCTTCAGTGCTTTGAGATCGTTTTTCAGTTCATCTGTCAATTCCGGAGCTTTCATACCAAACCAGCCATCCCCTGCTGTTTTCTGTTGTTCTTTTCTGCATTTTTTCTGAAGTTGATGCTTTGATTCACTCTATGGTGAGACAGAGTAGTTTTTTTCAAAATCAGATGTAATAATGGCTTTCTACAGAAGTTTGTTTTTCCTTTTCTCCTTGATCTGTGTTAGGTTTCTCTTGTTAGACTGCAGTTTGTCTGCATTGAAATTAATATATAAACCACCCATTGCTTGATACTCAGGCCAGGGTCTATGCTGCTGCTTGTCAACTTCAGAAGTTTAGCCTTTGTGTTATTTAGTAAGTTTTCTTCATCACTAAACTCATCTTCATCTTTCTCGTGGTTCATACTTGAGGGCTCTGATGTGGCATCATTATTTGGGGGGGTTGAATGCCTTCTGCTGGAAGCCTTCAGCCGATATGGCTTGGATGCTTGTCCAAGCCCGCCCAGACCTGGTGACCACCATCTTCCCGGTCCCCTTATTTTTTCAATGTTGGTTTAGCTTTCTGCATTTCATATGAGCTTTAAAAATAGTTTGTTAATTTCTGGGCGGTGCCTGTGGCTCAGTCGGTAAGGCACCAGCCCCATATACCGAGGGTGGCAGGTTCAAACCCGGCCCCGGCTGAACTGCAACCAAAAAAATAGCTGGGCATTGTGGTGGGCGCCTGTAGTCCCAGCTACTTGGGAGGCTGAGGCAAGAGAATCGCTTAAGCCCAGGAGTTGGAGGTTGCTGTGAGCTGTGTGAGGCCACGGCACTCTACCGAGGGCCATAAAGTGAGACTCTGTCTCTACAAAAAAAAAAAAAAAATAGTTTGTTAATTTCTACACAAATGCTTCCTGAAATTTTGATTGGTATTATATTGAAACTACAGGTCCATTTGAGAGAACTAACACTTAACAACATTAAATCTTTTGCCCCATTAACATGATATATCTATTAATATTTATATAGTTTTTTTATTTTTTCTTAGTAATATATTATAGATTTTACTGTAGAGGTTTCTCACATCTTTTCTCAGGTTCATCCCTAAGTATTTCATATGTTTCATTCTACGTTACATGGCAATTTTTATTTCAATTTCTGATTGTTCATATATAATGTGTAAGAGTTTAACTGAATTTTTGTATTGATCTTATCTCCTGTAACCTTGATAAACTCACTTTTTAGTCTTATTGGGTTTTTTGTGTAGTTCTACCAGATGTTCTACATAGACTATCATATTGGTCGTGAATAGACAATCAAATTCATTGTAGATAAAGCCACTGTTCTTCCTTTTTAATCTTGATTGCCTTTTTCCCCTTTCTTTCTTGACTTCTGTAGCTAAAACTTCCAATACTAAGTTGAATAGAAAAGGTGAGAGTGGACATCTTTGCAATGCTCCCAATCTTAGGTGGAAAGCTTTAATTTTTTGAACCATTAAGATTTATGTTAGCCATAGCTGCCCTATTTTAAGGTGAGGAAGTTCCATTGTATTCAAAGTTTCTTGAGAGTTTTTATCAATAGTTATTATATTTTTTCTATTAAGATGAGAATATGATTTTTCTTTTTTAGTTTACTACTATGGTAGATTAAATCGATTGATTTTCCAACATTAGACCAACCTTGCCTTCCTGAGACAAATACCACTTAATTATTATGTATTATTCCTTTTATGTGTTGTTGGATTTGATTTGATAAAATTTGCTCAGAACTTATACATTTATATTCAAGGGGGGATATGTAATTTTCTTTTCTTATAATGTTTTTGGTTTGTTTTTAGTATCGGTATGATGCTGGCCTCATAGAATGAGTTGGAAAGTGTCCCTTCCTCTTCAATTTTCTGGGTGAGTTTTCAGTAGAGTTAGTTTTAATTTATCCTTAGATGTTAGAATGAATTCACTAGTGAAGCCATTTGTTCCTGCAGTTTTCTGTATGGGAAAGCTTTTCAACTACAAATTCAATTTTTTGATACATAAAAAGCTACTCAAGTTATCTATTTCTTCAGGAGTCAGCTTTGGTAGCATGTCTTTCAAGGAATGGGTCCATTTTGTCTAAGTCACCAAATGTATTATCACAGAGATGTTTATGATAGTATCTCATATTTTCACATCTGTGGAAGTTATAGTAATAATAAACTCCTAATATTAGTAATTTCTGTCTTCTCTCTTTTTTCTCTGATCAGCTTGGATAGAGGTTTAACAAATTTATTGATGTAAAGAGCCAGTTTTGGTTGCATTGGTGCTTTCTTTGTTTTTCTGTTTTTTAATTCATTGATTTCTGCTTTGACCTTTATTATTTACTTTATTCTACTTGCTTTCCCTCCCCCCTCATTTTTTAATGTGGAAGCTGAGGTCATTAATTTGAGACTTTCCCCCCCTACTATAGGCATTTAGTGCTATAAGGTTTTCCCTAAGTACTGCTTTAGTAGCATTCTCCAAATTTTGATATGGTATGGTTTGTTTGTTTGTTTTGAGACAGAATCTCACTATGTCACCCTTGGTAGAGTGCTATGGCATCACAGCTCACAGCAACCTCCAACTCTTGGGCTTAAGCAATTCTCTTGCCTCAGCCTCCTAAGTAGCTGGGACTGCAGGTGCCTGCTGCAACACCCGGCTATTTTTTGGTTGCAGTTGTCGTTGTTTAGCAGGCTCAGGCTGGGCTCAAACCCTCCAGCCTTGGTGTATGTGGCTGGTGCCCTACTCACTGAGCTACAGGCGCCAAGCCTGATATGGTATGTTTTTATTTTCATTCAATTCAAAGTACTTTCTAATTTCCCTAGTTGCATCTTCTTTTAAAAAATTAAGATCACAGTATTTATGTTTATTTCTAGTTACAAGAAACAGAACAACAATTCCTTATTTGTACAAAAATACGTGAAAGGTGCCAGGCGCTATGGCTCGCACCTGTGATCCTAGCACTTTGGGAGGCTGAGGCAGGTGGATTGCCGGAGCTCAAGATTTCGAGACCAGCCTGAGCAAGAGTAAGACCCCATCTTTAAAAAAAATAGCTGGGCATTGTGGCGGGAGCCTATAGTCCCAGCTACTTGGGAGGCTGAGGCAAAAGGATTGCTTGAGCCCTAGAGTTTGGAGTTTCTGTAAGCTATGACACCATATCACTCAACCAAGGGCTACAGAGTAAAACTCTGTCTCAAAAAAAAAAAAAAAATGAAGGTTTACAATTAGGTTCATGAGCCAAAGAGTTATGTACAGATGAAGTCTCTTTCTTTATGTATGGGTTATTTGGAAGTATGTTATTTAGTTTCCAAATAATGGGAAATGTTCCAGAGATAGTTCTGGTATTACTTTCTAATTTAATTCCATGGTGGTCAGAGAACATACTTTGTGAGATTTGAATCCTTCTAATTTTATTCAAACTTGTTTTATGGCATAAAATGTTATTTATCTTCAGAAATGTTCCATGTACATTTAAAAAGAATGTTTATTATATTGTCATTTGGTGGAATATTCTATAAACAATGAATAGATCAAGTTTGTTGATAGTGTTGTTTAGATCTTATGTAACATTAATGATTTTCTGTCAACTGCTCTATTAATTATTGAGAGATGGGTATTGAAATCTCCAACTTTATGTATTTGTCTATCTAATTTTGCATTATGTTTCGATTCATATAATGTGAAGCTCTCTTATTAGATTCAGAAACTCTCATGTTCCTCTTGATGAATTGACCCCTCTATCATTATGGAATGACCTTTTTATCCTTGGTAACATTCTTTATTATGGAAATATACTTTAGTATTCATATAGCCACTCTAGATTCTTTTTATTAGTGTTAGCATCATCCTTTTCATCATTTTACTTTCAATATTTTTGTCTTTATATATGCAATGCATTTCTTGTAGGGGGTACACAGTCAGGTTTTGCTTTTATAATCCAATCTGAAAATTTGCCTTTACATTGTGGTGTTTAGACCATTTTGTATTTAATGTAATTATTGACATTATCAAATTTAAGTCTTTTGTCTTGCTGTTTGCTTTTTATTTGCAACATATATTCTATGTTCCCTCTTTTGTCTTTTTTAACCTTATTTTTTTTGATTAATTGAATATTTTTTAGATTCTATTTTGTCTCTTATTTTGTTAAGTTTTAGTTAGTCCTCTTTGTTTTGCTATTATAGTGGTTGATACAGGATTTATAGTATAAATCATTAACGTATCACAATCTTCTTTAAGTACTACAATATCACTATCACTTCACATATAGTATGAAAATGTTATGACAGTATATTTCTTTTGTCTTTTGTACTGTTATTATATATTTCACTTATATTTATGTTATAAAAATCATTTTGATTGTTTTTGTTTAAATATATTTAGTTATCTTTTATATAAATTTAAATAAGAAAAATATTATATATGCACCATATAGTAATCATTTTAACCACTCACTATTGCTTTGTGTAGACCCATATTTCCATCTGGTATCATTTTTCTTCTGTCTAAAAGACTTCCTTTAATATGTCTTATACTGTAGGTCTGCTGGTGATAAATTTTTTAGTTTTCATATGTTTGAAAAAGTCTTCATTTCAATTTCAGTTTTGAAAAATAATTTCACTGGGTATAGAATATGAGGTTGACATTTTGTTATTTTTTTATGTCCTCTTTTCTCTCTGTTTAATTTAGATAGTTTCTATTTAGATAGTTTAGAAGCTATCTAAATTAATACAGTTCTTCAAATGTACTAAAATTTGTTCTGCAATGTCTAATCTCGTTGTTATTCCTATCCAGTGTATTTTTCATCTCAGACATTGTAGTTTTCAACTCTAGAAGTTCAATTTGAATCTGTTTTATATCTCACATTAAGTTTTTGAACATATGGGATATGACTATAACTATTTTAGTGTCCTAATCTGAATATCCCAACATCTATTTCAGTTCTGGATTGGTTTCAATTGATCAACTTATCTCCTCGTTGTAGGTCGTATTTTTCTGCTTTTTAGAATGTGTTGTAATGACAAACATTATGAATTAAAATCTATTAAGGTTCTGGGTATTTTTTGTATTTCTATAAATAGTCTTGAATGTTTTTCATTCAAGAACATAGTCAAGGTACTTGGAAATAGTTTGAACCTTTTAGATGTTTTTTTATGATTTATTAGGCAGGACTGGAGCCGTTATCTGTCTATGGCTAATTGTGCCCCAATACTGTGTAAGATCTGCTTATGTAATCTATTCAATGCCCTGTGAACTGAGATTTTTCCAGACTTGCTAGTAAAAACAGATATTTTCCTCAGAGTTGTGTAAGTGACAGGCACTATTACTTCTAATCTTTTCAGGTGTTTCTTTTCCAGGCCTTAGGAAGTTCTCTTCCATGTGGGTACTGACCAATATTTTCCTGAGTACTCAAGGGAAACTATCAGCAGATCTCTGAAATGCTTTCTCTGTGCAGGTCTACAGTACTCTGTCCTATGAAATTTAGCCTCCTTAGCCTTTCCAGATTCCCAGCTATTTCTTCAACTTAGGGAGAATATCAAGTTCTTCCTGGGTTTTTCCTCCCTATTCCTCAGGATGGAATCTCTCCCTAGGCAATAAACTGGGACAATTGTAGCACTTACCTCATTTGTCTCCCATCTCTTAGGGATCACAGTCTTTTACTACTTGATGCTCAGCATCTTTCACAATATTTTTTCCTATATTTTCTGTTTGTTGATTGTTTCAGCCAACAGAATAAATTCAGTTCCTGTTATTCTACCTTAGTTAGAAGTGTAAGGCTACAAACATCTTTGAAAATCATGGATTTCATCTTGAGATGGACTTGAAAGTTAAATAAGCAACAATAATATTTATTTATTTTTAAAATATCCCATTTATTATTGATAAAATATTTTTAGAATCCCTAAATGAGTCCAGATAAATGGGGGAACATTCAGGAAGAAAAGGGAAAGAGTAAGATTTAAGCCTAGGTGATAGTTTTACTTTAGGACAAATATCGGGTTTGTATATGTTCTTGGTGACCCTCAAGGTGAGAACAGTGGTGGTGACTTGCTTTGATGAAAAGTCATTTCTCTCCTGGCATATGGACTGATGACTCCTTTGCTTCAAATACACAAACAAACAAACAAACAAAAACCAATCTGTCCACTGCTACCCTGCAGTGCCAACTCGATGTACACATATGGTTACTAGATAAAATATAGCATGCCCAGTTAAATTTAAATTTTAGATAAATACTGAATCATTTTTTTATATTAGTGTATCCCAAATATTGTATACTACATATTTACAGTAAAGTATTGTTCATCATTTGTCCAAAATCCAAATGTAAGTGGGGTCCTTTATTTTTATTTGAAAAATCTGACAATACTATGCACATAGCACTGCGATTCCCAGCCCATGCTCAGGTCTGTGTGATTAGTCAGAAAAGGCTTTTATATGAGTTCTGCCTCTGGCCTATTTGGGGATGATTCATGCACAATGCCTAGTTCAGTGCCTATCCCCCACTACCTACCCTATGAATGGAATTAAGTAGCCAAATCAGAAACTGATGCTTCTTCACGGATTACAGATCATTCACTTATCCCTGATGACCTCTGAGCCTCCATAAGGCAGTTGACAATAATGTTGTATCCTCTTTATAGGTGGGGAGGGTGAAGGTTAGAAAGGCCACCATAGCAGGGCAGAAGTAAATGCCCTGTAATTCAGAGAGAAAAGATTCTCATAGCAGCTCTGCCCTTCTGTCCAGGCTCATTCTCCACATAGCCAGTGAGCTAGACCCAGGAAGTATACCATCCATGGTCTAGAGCTTAAGTGACAAAACCAGGATGAGGACATTGTGCCCCCCCCACAGCACCCTGGCCTGTTCTTGGCTTGGAGTAAAGTCTCATGTTCCTGGAGACCTCAAGGAAACTCAGGCCAGCCACTGAAGGGATAGTAGATATGTGTGTCACCTTCTTCAGGTTCTTTGATTCCATCTGATAGGTCCCATGTGATATAGAAAAAAAAACAAAGGAGGAAGAAACCAGGGCTCTTGCTTTACCTTAGCTGCTAACTCACTCAGGCACCCTGTTCCTCTCTTCTTCAGTCATTGCCTTAGTTCCTTCATCTCTAAAATGGAGAATAGATTAAAAAATAGGAGGCCAAGTACAGTGGCTCATACCATAATCCCAGCCCTTTGGGAGTCAAGGTGAAAGGATCATTTATGACTAGAAGTTTGAAACCAGCCTAGGTAACAAGGTGAGACCTGTCTCTACAAAATAAATGTAAAAATTAGCCAGACCTAGTGGTGCATGCCTATAGTCCCAGCTACTCAGGAGACTGAGGCAGGAGGATCACCTGAGCTCAAGAATTTCAGGCTGTAGGGAGGTATAATTGCACCACTACACTCCGCTCTCAGTCTGTTGCTAATAAAAAAGTGTCAAGAAAGGACTTTGAAAGCATCAAAAGTGTTCTGCAAATGGATTTACATTCTGAACAACAAAATGGCCCCAATATCAGAACCATAATGTTAGCCCTTTTACAGCAGTAGCTTTATCCAATCATTTAAGGGGAAGGAAGAGAATGAGACCTCCCTCCTCCTTCTAGAGATTGTTATGAAGCTCTTCAAAGGGTAGAAAACACAAGAGTTATGCCCGGCTCTTCCCAGTACCTGCAAGAGCTTGGGGATGTCTTGCTGGCTGGGCTCACTGAAGGGGGTGAGCTACTAATTTGGACTTGCTGCCTTTAGCCTTGAGAGACTTAGAGTTTTGAGAAAGGGGCCACAGGCAGGGTAAAGAAGGGCAGACCACATCTTCCTACTTCCCTGAAGCGTCCAGCTATATTACTGACTCATTCTGCATCCCTGGAAGCTGATGGCTAGCACTTATTAGTAATCTCTCAGTAGGACGAAGAAGGCGTACATGTCTCTGGTGCTACTGTGTCTGAAAACAGGAAAGAAAAGTAGGGAAACTAGAAGCATTTTCTGATGCTGAAGAAATGGTTGAGCAGAAGAATAACATCTAACATGAGAATGCTGGGTGCCTACATCAGGTGCCTACAATGTGCTGTGCGCTTACCACGCTGTTTTAATTGATACTCAAAAAGCATCTCTGCAAGGTAGATGTTATTATTATCCTCATTACAGATATTTAAATTAAGACTACAAAAATTAAGTAATTTTTTCCTTAGTCACATAACTAATAAGTGGGCAGTGGGGATTAGAACTTAGACCTGGCTGGCTCTAAGGCCCCTCTTCTTTCTGCCATGCTCTACTGTCTCTGGTATACCCTGGAAGTTTCCTTCCCTGGTGCCTGGAGTCCTGGCTATGCCCAGGAATCTTGGAGGAAACCACTGAATGAGGCAGGAAGGAGGAAGATGGGGCTGCAGGAAGAGCCTGACTTGCAGGTTGGCCTCCACCTCATCACTCTGACACTCCCAGATCTCCAGTGGCACAAATGCATGCCCAATCCAAATAAAGCCTGTGAATGCTGCAGATCTCAGAGAGTAGTTTCTATAGGCTAAAATGACACCTTGGTTATTCCTTAGATCAGCTAACTGGCGACCTAACAGAAAGTCACCAACCTTAGCTTATTAAATCTGAATTAGCCTGCAATGTCCTGCCCTTCCCACACCAGGGAGCTAGCTGTACAGGTCCACATGCAGCATGTGGTTCTTATGCCCACATGTCTGGCAGGCCCTGCTGCCGGGCCTCTCAGCCTATGGCTCAGAAAGCAGCGGTGTTGAAAGTGAGGACCAGGACTGCTAGAAATGAGGCTGGCAGACATCATAAATGGCCACTGAGAGTGAGGGAGGAGGTGGTGATAGTGTATAAATGCAAGAGGTTCAGCCACTCAGGTCATTTATTGCAGGAGCAAAGAGCATAAGATACAGTGTTAATAAATGAGGTGTTACTAGACTTCCCTTGGCAATTTTGAATTTCTCCATTACCTCTTGAAAGAACTAAGCTTGTCCTTCTGGACCTGAGCTCTTGCCCGTGACTCAGGAGTATTAATTAGCATACAGGAGCAGAAATCATTTGTCATCCCATGTACATGGAAATTACACTAGTGATCCACTCTTAGAAGGACAATGCACTCAATCAAAGGTTTTGCCTAAAGCAAGGTTGGGTGATGGCTTCACATCCATAATCCATTTTTGAATAAAGTATTTAATGAGGAAACCAAATGGCCTTGGCTGGAGCTGGGAATTGAGGTCATACTGGATTAGGGAAGGCCCTAATGACTGGTGTCCTTCTAGGAAGGGAAAAGAGACACAGACGCAGAGAGATGGCCATGCACAGGAAGACAGAGCCAAGGACTGGAGTGATGTGTCTACAGGCCTAGGAATGCCAAGGACTGCTGGCAACTACCAAAAGCTAGGAAGAAGCAAGGCAGTTTCCTCCCCTAGAAAATATGGCCTTGTTGGTACCTAGATTTTTAACTTCTAGCCTCCATAACTGTGAGAATAAATTCCCATTATTTTAAGCCACCTGGTTGGTGGCACTTTGGTGTGGCAGTCCTAGAAAACTAATACAATCTGAACTTTTGTAAATCAATTCAGTGTCAAAACAACACTAGTGAAGGAAGTTCTCCTGAGAGCTACCAGTCTGGACTGCTGGTTCAGGTGGCCTTTTCTAAGTTTATCCTTTGAGACACCCTCACCTAAGCATGCATCAGAATCATCATAGTATATGCATGACAATTATGTATTAAAGAGAAATTTTTAAATGCATAGCAGCACGGAAAATAAATGAATAGCTCAGTGGACCAAAAAGGGAACATAAACATATCCCCTAGCAGGGATGAAGCCATAGCCCTACTGAACTCTGGATCTAGAAGCAGACAGAGACAACCAAGGGTTCTGCTCCTCTGGGGTAATGAGAAGGGACTAGATTTTACTGAAATCAGGTGCTCATGTGGGGCTTTCCCATCTGTGGAACGGTTTTATAAACATTGCAATCACCCCTGACCAGGGCTGTGGCTTACAGACAGCTGCAAACCTAGACATGTAGGGTGAAGCAAAGACAACCTGGCAGCCAAGACTTGGCTTAAGTTGCCTATAAACCCAATAATATCCTCAGCATCACAGCAGGTTAGAAGCCTTGTGCCACCAAGAGAAGACCTTATTCTTAACAAGAAAGCCTAGGCTCTAGGTGGACGTGATGGTTAGAACGCTAACCAGGAAAAAATAGGGAAAGAGAAAGGAAGAAAATATGAGATGAGCCAGAATTCCAAAACACGTGAGAACAACTGACACTTAAGAGTGACAGCTGAGCAAACCAACACTCAGGAGATGAATTCAGTTCAACGAAATGAAAATATATTTTGTGATATGAAATTGATTACATAAAAGAAATGTTTAGGATCCTCAAAGAAATGCAGAAATAACACCTACTTTTAAAAATTAAGAAATCATATACCATAACAGGCATATGTGAAACAAGAGCAAGTAGCATGAAAAAGACCCAATTTAGAAATTATAAAAATGTCTTCTTATATTTACTCCTCCCTGCATTAACAGATCTCTGGAATGCTAGACCTAGCTCACCTAAACCAGAAGCTTTGTGTGCCACTTTTCTACTAGGATTGATACTTTTCTGGCATAGACCCTCGCCTTCTCTGCAGACTCCTTGATCTGTGGCTGGAGCTGCACTAAGGAGCAGATAACCACACAGCTGATCTATAAAGGGTGGCCGCACATTACTGGATTAATTGGATCTAAGATACCAATTTATTCACATACAAACAGACATCCAGTGTCTATATTGTCCCTGAGCCTGGCCTGGCCTGTGCTTCCTGCCCCTCCCACCCCCACCTTATCCCATGTGCTTTCTTCAAGATGCCATTCTCTACTGAGCTACCCTCTGTCTCCAGCAGCCATGTTTATTCTTACCAACCAATGGGACTTCTGAGGGTCCTGTGATGCGATGACATTCCTTTTCCAAATTTCCTTTCATTAGCCTATTCACACTCTGAAGATCAGCAAGTTCTCAAAGTATGGTCCCTGGACCAACAGTATCACCACCATCTGGAAACTTGTTAGAAATGCACATAGTTGTCTCCCACCCTAGATGTACTGAATGAGAGCCTGTTGAGTCGGCACTCAGCAGTTTGATTTTAAGAAGCCCTTGAATAATTCAGATGCATTGTTATATCTAAGAATGTCTGTGTACTAAGTGCTTGCAACATGCCAGGCATGGTGATGGGTGTCTCTTGGTGTGCCTGCTGTCTCTTGGTTCTATAGCTGTTTTTCTCAATGCTTCCTGGGGCCCTGTAGGAGGTTCAGGGGCTCCTGGAGTGTGAACAAATAATCAGTATGCTATGGACTAAGCACAGAAAAGGAAAGCAACATTTCTGTGGCTGACAGATCTGAAGCAGAATACAAAAGGAAAGAAAAGGCTGAGTAACAGATGCAGTGACTGTAAGATCAATAAGCAGCATCATGCAGGAGCTGGGCATCCTCTCAGATAAATCCACCAGCCCCTGGAGCCTGGTGCTGGAGAGGTGATGAGAGAGACAGACAGCCTGATAGTTTGCTAATGCCAAGCAAAGTTGCATTGTGTCAGGGTGCCATCCATGCGAAGTAACCCCACTTGACAAACACCAGGTTAGCAATTGGCTGATGTAGTGGGCACTTGTGAGTGCCTGCTCTGGAGGTGCAGAAATAAAGCCACAGTCATTTCCCACCAGTAGCTCATTATGGCATGAGAGTAACAGGCACAGAACCAGTTGTCTGTGGTACAATCTGGATTCATGCTGCAGGAGTGCACTGCTGGAAGAGGTTGAGGAAGGCTTTTGCAAGGGAAATGAGGCTGAGAGTGGTCATGAAGAGAGAATGTTAGTTTTCCAAGCAGAAGGAGCAGCCTATATGATGGCATGGAAGGGTGGGAGGCTGGCGATGGCTGATGTGTTAAAGCAGGTGGCTGTGAACAGCAGGAAAAAAGAGATGGAGGGTGGTGCTGGTGCTGGGTTTTATCCTCTGGGTGATGGGGAGCCAATGCATGTTCTTGAACAGAGGAGTGGCATGGCAGACTTGCTGTGTTGGAGAGACCATGCTGG
Organism: Nycticebus coucang; assembly: GCF_027406575.1. Classification (NCBI taxonomy): domain Eukaryota; kingdom Metazoa; phylum Chordata; class Mammalia; order Primates; family Lorisidae; genus Nycticebus; species Nycticebus coucang. The sequence goes on from NC_069804.1 coordinate 181,098,231, forward strand.
GGACTGTGCAGACAATAGATCTAAGCTGGAGACAGTCTGGCCAGGAGGTCCATGAGGAGGCTGAAAAGTCCTAGAGAAAACTGACCTGGGCCTGAATTGGGTGCCCCCAGCACTGAATGGAGAGTTCGTGTCAGGGCCCAGCCCTTCGCTGTCTCTAGGGGATAAAAAGATGAACCCCACACAGCCTTCCCTCAAGAGCTCAAGAGCTTGACGTATAGAAGGAAGCCTAATGTGAGTACACGATGCAGGAGAACTTGCCCCTTCACCTCACATGATGTGTTAGTTTCCTGAGGCTGCTGTAACAAATTGCCACAAGCCTAATGGCTTAAAACAGCCCAGACTTATTCAGTTCAGAAGGCTGAAATGTACGTGCAGGGCTGGTTCCTCCTGGAGGCTCTAGGGTAGAATCCATTTCTTTGCCTTTTCTAGCTTGTAGCCCACATACCTCTGCTCTGTCTTCACTTCTCCTTTTCTGACTCTTATCCTCTCTCATTCCTCTTATAGGGGCCCTCATGATTACATTTAGGGTCAATCCATAAAGTCCAGGATGATCTGCCCATCTCAAGATCCTGAAGTTCATTATATTGTTAAGGTCCTTTTTGTCATATCAGGTAACATAGTCACAGGTTTGGGGATTATGACGTGAACACCACTGGGGGGCCTTTGTATATGAGAAGGGTCTACTGTATATGAGAAGGGTCCTTATGTTTTCATGAATAAATAGTTTGATGAGGATGATGGACAACTGTCAAGTGCTTACTATCTGTCATATGGGCTGTGTATCTACGTCAAATCTTTTTCTGCCCCTCTCTTGTAAGAAATGTGTAGTTGTACTCAGGGCCCACCTGAGTGATCAAAGATTATCTCCTCATCTCAAATCCTTAACTTCATCACATCAGCAATAATGCTTTTTCCATCTAAGGTAACATTTAGCAGTTCCAGTTTGGGGGCCCTTGTTCAACCTGCAAGTGTGGTTTTGGTCACCCAGATCTTCCAGTAGGGTACTTATGTGGCTGTAACTCCAACCACCTGCTGATTTCTGTTTTATTAAGGAGATTATGGAGATGCTGCTTGGGCTAGGTAATAAGAAGAAGGAGCGTGTCCTGAAGGATAATGGTGCATCAGGAGACAGTGAATGCCCTATCAGGATTTACCATGAAGATTTGACTTGACTCCTGAATTTATAAACCCTATGCTATAATTTTGACAACAAATTTTCAATTATATATAGAAGTGATAGATTAGCTGATATATGCTAATATAAATTCATATTTGCTTTCACAGAGTGAATAGGGAGACATGTACCCCAATTTGTGTCCTCACCCTAAGATGACCTCTTAAAACTGCTTACCGCTGGCTCGGCAGGCAACAGGCAGAATGGCAAGGGGACTGAGCTTGGAGTCAGGAAAGCTGACTTTTAACCCGGCTCTATTCCTGCTAGCTGGGTGTGACCGTCGCTTAACCTCTCTGGGCCTCAGTATCTTTGGTTGCAAAATGGGTCTATTGATATAGAGGTCAAGTATATAGGCCCTTTATCCATGTTCAAGAGCATGGCTCATCCTGGGCAAACAGTGGTGGCCGTTCAGACATGTACCACCAGGCAGCAGGTAGTAGAGTGGCCTGCAGCCAGGGAAGGCCCTACAGCAAGAATCAGGCCACTGGGAGATATCAAAATTAGCCTTGGTGAGGTATGGATACAGTCCCACTCCTTCCCCTCCGCAGCCCAGGCCTAGGGCCTGCAGCTGAGAGGTTTATTGCTCATGTCGAACATTATAAATGAATAGAGCAGGTAATTTAGTACTGATGTGACAACTACAAGAGAGACATTACACATGTCTGCTTTGAAGCCTAAGATTCCCTCAGAACTGACTTTAAGGCTACAGACAATTTCTGTATTCTTTCCCACCTCTGCCTCCGCTGGGAATCAGGTGTGGCAGGTGGAGATTAAGAAAAACCTAACTTCCTTGGGAAGACTAGTGTGTTTGGTTTTTCATTTTTTGGAATAAATGAATGAATGTTTTGTCACTGTGACACTGAGGGGAGGGTAGAAGAGAAATGGCATACTCAGCACTGTCCTGCACCCTGGGGCAGGGAAAGGCTCTTGTCCGCTGGCCATCTGCTCCAGAGCACCCCTGCAGTCCTCTTCTGTACTCCATTGAAAGCAAATCAAAATGCTGCTCCTTACCTGGACAGGTCAGCTGGCCCTTCATACTGTCTTTCTTCAGCATCATATCCTGAGGCTCCCATGACTATATAAAAGCCCAGCACCCTTACTTTCTTTTCCTCTACCCTGGCTCTGAGCGCCATCCCGTCTCCTGTGCTGGCCTCTATAGCCACTGCCATGCCCTTGATGGATTCAGCATCCTCAGAATAGGTCAGTGAGGGCCAACAGCCAGAGTTCCTGGGGCCTGAAGACCACAGCCATTCTGGACCTATTACACATGAAGCATAGGGCATGTCAGGGGCCCAGCCCTTATCAGCCCAGGTTAGGTCTAAGCCCAGAAACACAGAGATTCCTAAAACCACCCAACAAATTTCCCTAGGCCTTGCCTGAGGTTTATTCATGGTTTCCCACCCTACATTCACCAGCTGCCATCCATCATCAACAGCCCAGTCCGTCTCTGGCCCACTGTCCCCAGGGGTGCCCCTCTGTGCACTTTAGAGACTGCCTTATACTTTCTCTATTTTCCTCCACTATAGATAATCCACTGTTGGGGAAATGTCTCTCCTGGGAAATACAAAGTTCTTTAGTTAAACTGGGCCCTCTCCTTCACAGGGCTGCTGCTGGGACCCTGGGAGGACTCAGTCTTATGAGCTGGCATAAGGGCAAAGGCAAGAATACTTTTAAGCCAGTGTTGCCAAGGAGAGTTTTGGTGTGTGGGGCCAGCTGGATGGGGGGAAGACTTCGCAGGAAATGCCTCCTTCCCATTTGGGTGAAGTTTGGGGCCAGCCAGCTTTCTTTGTGATATGTGATAACATACATCACCCACCCAGAGTAGAAGTGTTTGTTCATCCAGGTCCTCAGGCTCAGAACAAGCTTCTCCAGGGCAAATTGGCTTGGAAAGAATTTCCTCAAGGGCCCAGGAAAGTGAATGTTCAGCAGAAATCTATCTCCCTGACCACGGTTGACTAGCATTAGTTCACAGCTGGTTCAACCTTATTCTTCAAGTGAGGAAACTGAGGCCCGGGGCAGTCATGTCTCCAGTCCTTAGCAGGGTAGCATCCAGGTCTCTTGATTCCCAGTCTTGTCTTTTCTTCCCCCACCCCCACCCTAACACCTGCCCTTAGGGCACACCCTGAGAGGGCCAGCCCTGCTCAGTTTACTCCTCTTAAAATAACTTCGACAGAACTCCTACTTCACAACCATACTAGCAGCGTGTTCTGTGTGGCAACAAAGGGTAGCTAAATGGTGACATCTCTAGCTGCATGGGGCTCAGCGTATGACTGAGAGGCTCAGAACCAACAGCTGTAGGCCTAGCGGGACCTTCACCCATAGGTTTACCACAGGGAGCCCTGCACCATCCAAGCGGGTACCAGTAGCAAAGCTTGTTTCTTTCCCAAACCAAAGGGGCTGTATGGGGGTGGCCGGGGTGGCAGTGGCAGCCAGGCAGGTATCAGAGCCCCTCTCAGTTTGAGCCCCCAAGGCAGTGTTTTTCACTCTTTTTTATCTTACGGCACACTTGAACCTATAGTCAAACTTGCATGGTGCACTTAAATTATGTTGATCGAAAAAAAAACACTGTACTTGAACTTCTTTCAAAAATAATTTAATGGTGGGTGGCACCTGTGGCTCAGTGAGTAGGGCGCTGGCCCCATATACCGAGGGTGACGGGTTCAAACCCAGCCCCACCTGAACTGCAACCAAAAAATAGCCAGGCGTTGTGGCGGGCGCCTGTAGTCCCAGCTGCTCGGGAGGCTGAGGCAGGAGAATCGCGGAAGCCCAAGAGCTGGAAGTTGCTGTGAGTCCTGTGACATCATGGCACTCTACCGAGGGTGCTAAAGTGAGACTATGTCTCTACAAAAAATAAATAATAATAATAATTTAATGGCATGGTCTTTAAAATTGTTGAGGCATACCTAAGATCAGTGGTTCTCAACCTTCCTAATGCCACAACCCTTTAATACAGTTCCACACGTTGTGGTGACCCCCCAACCATTAAATTATTTTCGTTGCTACTTCATAACTGTAATTGTAATTGTACTTATATGTGCTGAGAAGGATGTAAGCACTCGCTCCGGTGCTGATTCCCACAGACAGCCTGTGAGATTGGTATTATAATTAGCTCCCCCATACAAAAAAGAAAAGCAAGATGCAGAGTTACTCCCCAAACTCTCACGCTGGTGAGCAAGTGGCAGCGAGCTGAGGGGGGCCTAGTTCCTGTTCTTAGGGCGCTGCCAGTCTGATTCACTCTCACTGATAAGAACTCCCACACATTGAGTATCTGCTATCCGCCAAGAGCTTTCCGTGTAATTTTCCATTTAATCCTCATAACTGCCCTGTGAATATGGTATTATTGTTTTTATTATCTCCATTTTAGGCGTCAGGAAAATGAGGCTCTTAGAAATTAAGCAGCTTGACCAAGGAATCACAGCTGATGAAAGCAGAGCTGAGATTTGAACCACTAAGCCAGCGATTCTCAAACTTTGTGGTGTCAGATCTTTGCTACTCTTGATAGCTCTTAAGGGTAAATCCACAGAAACCAGATGAGTGGGTGAAGGGGCAGAGTGCGGGGAGTAACTGGTAATGCATACAGGGTTTCCTTTGTGGGTAAAGAAAATGTTCTGGAACTAGATGGAGGTGATGGCTGCACACATTTATGATGTCCTTGATGCCATCGATAATGAACTTTAAAACGGGTAATTTTATGTCACTCAAATTTTACCTCAATTCAAAAAACAATACGATGAGCTAAAATCAACAACCACCACGACGACAAAAAGTTATTGAGAACTCCAAAGAGCTTTTATTTATGTAGGTTGTATCTATTCATGTTAACCGTAGTAGGAAAAATGATTTAAATATTTATTTTTTTAGAAATTAAAATTAAAAATTCATTATATTATATGTAAATGTAAATAATATTTTTGTGAAAATAACTATGTTTTCCAAAACAAAATCTATATTGAGAATAGTGGCATTATTCCTTATTTTTGCAAGTTTCTCTCGTTTCTGCCAAGATAGAAAGAAGCTGGATTCTCACACCTATTTCTCTAACTTGTGAGATGCTGTTTTGTTGAAGCATATGAAGAAAACCCAGCCTCACGCCCATATGCAGTAGGGGCAGGGAGTGATATTTTAATAGACTTTTCAGATCAGTATGGACTTTCTTCTTTGATAGGACACCAAAACTCAACCAGTGGTTGCTTCTTAAGGGTTAAGTGTAGTCAGAAATGTGACACTGTGTCAGTAAACTCTCTCTGCTAGGTCCCATTGCACCCCATTGGATTCTCTTGTCATTTGAATGAGTCTTTACCCATTCATGGTTTGGTAACCTCATGCACTGGTCACTTGGAAAAATTGGTGCCCTGACACATGTGGAGCTTTCATCTGGTGGCATATTTTATTCTGCAACATCACAAAATCATATTTGTTAATACTACACCCATCTCATCAGCAAAAGCCTTTAACTGTCGGGAAGCCGTCAAGTTCACGGTGATGCATACAAGCATTTCAAAATTCAAATTTTTACTTGAAAGCTCAGATTTTATCATTGGCAAAACTACAGTCAGTTGTTTTCCTTGAAGTGACAGGCTCACTTCGTTCATCTATGAGAAAATGTCTGCCAAAAACCCAAGTCTGAAAAACATTAGTTAGTCTTTCTTTCAAGTAAATATGATGTTCTGTGAAAAATCAGCCAGTTCGGCTCACAACTCAAAACAACGGCAGGAACGCTTTGGCTTGAGTCAACTATTGCCCTTTGGTTTCCAGCAGAAGTGCTTTAAGCTTATTTCTCATTTTGTCACACAGAGTTTTAAAAATATGGGAGACTCAAGGGCCCATAGTTAATGAAGTTCATTTTTACTGCTTCACTAAGAACATTCTTAAGTGAGACCGGCATTCTTTTTAACTGCTGGTGTGTAGCAGTGAAAACTCAATGACAACTAATTCAGCTGGGCTCACTGTCCCCATTTGTGCTCAGGCACCTGCTGTTTGACCTACCACTGCTTTAGCACCGCTAGTGCCAGTGGCAAATCAAAGAAAATGTTAGGATTATTAGGAAAATAGTTTTGATCTTGAGGATGCTGTAAAAGGGTCTTGGGCACCTCCAGGGGTCTTTCGATCTCACTGTGAGAAGCACTGCACAAGGCTATGCATAGCCTCTGCCGGTGCCGCCTTTTTAATCAGTGGCTTCCTACCACCTGCAAAATTGGACCTGGCCTCAGACTGTGCTGTCAGCCCAGGAAACAGGACTCTAGCCAAATGGGCTCCTTGCCATTTTCCAAATGTGTCCTTCCACCACCTTGCCCGTGCTCTGCCATCCACCAAAAATGCCCAATCACCACCCCTGGCCTCTGAAATACTGCTTATCCTCAGAGGCCCAGGTCAACCACTGCCTCTTCTAGGAAGCCTTCCAAGTGAAAATGATTATGATTTCCTCTGAGTTCCCTGAGCCCACTCTCGGGAGCATCTTCTCTAGCTCTTAGCAGGCTGGGTGTTGGATTACAAAGAGGTGTTTCCTCATCTGTGTGCACTAAGCCTACCCCTCCATTTCTCCACAGTGTAGCCTTGCTCATGGCTGGGGTGGGGAACATGTTGAAAGGCACTGGATTACCCAGGGACAACTTGAAAATACTATGTGGTTGTAGCTGTGAATGCTCAAAGGCCATGGAGCGTATTCTGACTTGAGTCTCCAAGGAACATTACCATTGGTATTGATATATGTGCATGCTTCTTAAAAATGGTCTTATTGCTGAGGTAGGGAAAGGGAGTTATACTTCTGGACTACTCCAACCCAGGAACCTCAGATCCCAGGGCAGGAAAGACATTTGCGAGGGAGAGGCCTCCTGCCACCAGGCTCTGCCAAAAGTGTTATGTTTATTGCTCCCCACCCCCATTCTGCAGATGATGTAGTTCATAGCCCTGCAGGAAGGTTGGGCACAGTTACCTAGGAGCCAGTAGCCAGGAAGTGGTACCACAGGTTGCACCTGAGGCCTGAATTCTTTCCTCCTACTTTTCCTCACTGGCCTGCAATTCAAATAGGATCATGCCAATGGCTTCCATAGATGGCCCCCACATTCTGCCCCTATGTGCATAGCCTAATCTTGACTGGAAGGCTTTAATTCATTTAGAGTTCATGTTGGAACTTTGCAGAATCACAGTTGATGCCTGCAGAGATGCACTTGTTTATTTCAAAGGCCAATTTAATTTTGATGCCTTTGGCCTCGAATAATTGTTTCCTGATTTCCAGGAACCGATCTCAATTTAGCAGTTGCCAGCTCATAGCATTATGTGCCAGCCCTTTGCCGCCTACTGTGCTCTAACTTCTCACTTCTCAATGATCATGTTGGCTGGCAGGGGCGTGGAGAAGGGAAAGGAGGGAGTGGTGCTTCTCCAGTTCAGGGGTGTCCAACCTTTTTTTTTTTTCTTTGCTGCACCTTGGAAGAAGAGTTGTCTTGGGCCACACTTTAAATACACAAACACTAAGGACAACTGATTAGCAATTAAAAGGTCCCTGCATACTTTTTGTGATGTCTGACACCACAGATAGGCAAAACAGTCCTCACAAAATCAGCACACAGCTTGCAGGCCATAGGTTGGACACTCCTTGTTTAGTTGGAGGAGAAGCCCTGGGCCATAGAGATTGAGGAGCCCTGAGCCAGGGTCCACAGAACATATAGGGCGAGATGCAGGGATAGGTGGTAATAATCAACCTCTCAGTGTGAGCTGGTGCCAGGATGGGGTGGCCAGATAAGCAATCTGGATCTGGGGTCATAGTAACAGAGGCAAAATATTCAGAACAAGGCAGGTGGGTATGCTGCTTCTGCAGCTCAGTGGGGAAGCCAAGCTATGGCTCTCAAGCCAGGTGGTCTGAATGAGACTTTTGACTCTGCCATTTCTTGTCTGGGTGACTTTGGACAACTTACTTAACCCCTCTGAGACTCAGCTTGTCTTTGTCCTGTTTTTAGTGAGTGCTGTTAGAAGGATTCAATGAGCTGCTGGATGTCAAGTGGTTGGCACAGCATCTGGTGTATATAGCATCTCCTCCTCTGCTCCAGTCAGTCCTGGGCCCCATGTTCTGAAGGTCCCTGACAAACTGGAGCAATCTGGAGGATGGAAGGCTGGAGGTCGGGGAGCAAAGGAACTGCTGTTTACCTGGTAGAAAAGAAGGCAGCACTTCCCCATGTGGCTGGCAGCTTCCCTTAGTGGGGACACAGTTAGGACTGAGGTGGGGATAGCCAAAGTGACTGAGACGCAGGTTTCAGTACACTGGAGAGAAGAAGGCAGAGGCACGCTAGTATCAGTTGAGGGAAGGAGATTGAACCTGTGGTCCCTTTAGGGGGTAGCACATCGGGAAAGACTGGATAGCCAAGTATCAAGAGAGTTATAGGAGCAGGGAATGTCACCTGGGAGCCAGCCCCACGCCTCTGGAGTGTCTGGAGTGTAATTTTGTTCTGCTCCTACCCCAGGCTACAAACTCCAAAGGCCTTCTTCTCTGGCTTGGCTTACTTGGGGGGTGTAGACCATTCCTAGAGTTCCATGAGTCCCAGACCACCCAAGGGCACCCTTGTTGGAATTGTGAGAAGATGCTGTTTAGTGCCATGGAAGCTGAGATCCCCCACCCAGCTGATTGACAGCCATACCAAGTGCAAAGGCTTCAGTGGCCTCTAGGGGAGTTATGGGCATCTGAGTTGGAAGAAGCCCCCTAAGATCCTTACTCCAACCAAGGGGCTTAGGGGAACAAGGCTTCCTTGTGCCATCCCAAGATGTGGGCATAGACTCCCCATCCCCAAAGCTCAGCCTTGCCCTGTGCCCAGGGACCACAAGGGCTCGTTGCCTTGGCTCATGCCTACGTCATGTAAACAAGTTGGGGCTGGCCCTGAGCTTAGCAAGCTTATCTGAGCAATAGCAGCCTAGGGTCTGGGAGACAAGTTCCTGCTCTCCTCTGATCCATGCCTCACTTGCCAGGGACCTCAGGGCCGGGTAGCCTCAGCCTCCCACAAGATCTCAGCCACTTTAGCTCTGAAAGGAAGAAGTGGCAGTTGGTCTTGTTGAAGACCCCTATGCCCTGATAACCAGACTTTTGAGAAGTTATTAATCCATTAGTGGGGATGGATGCAGTGAGGTAAATGGTGGACCCCCAAAAGATATGTCCAGGCCTTAACCCTCAGAACCTGTGAATGTGACCTTACTTGGAAAAAGGGTCCTTGCATATGTAATGAAGGTAGAGATATTTAAATGAGATCATCCTGGATTATTCAAGTTGGCCCTAAACCCAATGAAACTGTCCTCATAAGAGAAGAGAAAGATCATAAGAGAGAAGAAAGATGTGAAGATGAAGGCAGAGACTGGAATGATGTAGCTACAAGACAAGGAATGCCAAGGATGCTAACAACTACTAAAAGCTGGAAGAAGCAAGGAAAGATTCTTCCCTAGAACCTTCTGAGAGAGTGCAGCCCTGCCAACACCTGGATCCCCTTCTGGCCTCCATACTTGCAAGACAGTACATTTCTGTTGTTTTAAGCCATTCAGTTTGTAGTAACCTGTCATGGCAGCCCCAAGAAGCTCATATGGTGGACCATGCTGTTCCTAAGACACTGAGCCTATGAACTATCCAAGGGCCTAGAGTCTAGACCAGTGATTTTCAACTGGTGTATCGTGGCACACTGGTGTACTGTGAGAAAATCTTAGGTGTGCCTTGAAAATTTGTAAAGATAATTAAATTACTTTCAAAAAGTGTTCAAAGCACAGTAAATATACTCTTTAAAAAAAAAAAAACTTTTTTGATCAACACGATTTAAGTGTGCTATAGAAGTTTAACTATAGGTTCATGTGTGCCGTGAGATAAAAAATGTTGCTATAGACCCTGCCAGGTGGCACCCAAGCAGGAAAAGAAAGCCAAAACTGCCTTTCTGAACTCTCAGACCCACTGTCCTTGGCTTCTTTGGGATGTTCAGGCTTTCCATTTTCTATGCTCAGGAGAACTAACAGGTTGCCTAGAAAATGAATTACAGTGCTTTGCTGCCAGGACATACTGATCCCCTGGGGAGTGAGTGGTCATCTCCCACAGCTGCTGGCAATCTGGGCTCCTCAACTTCCATGGTGCCTGCTGGTAGAGTGAGGCTATTGGCACAGGGATGCCTTCCCTAGGTCCCTCACTAAACAGCAGAGCTTAAGTGTAAGGACTCAGGGAGCTCCAGCTGCCACTCCCGTGAAAAGCAGACCATAGTTTTCTGCTTTGTGTGTGATTACTCTTATCTCAACTCCTTAAATATCTTTGTCATACAACAAGACCCTGGGGTTCAAAATGAGCCCTTAAAGAAGCCTTTGTCTGATAGTTTGAGACTTTTATGAACTGAAAGTGGTACAAAAGCTTGGCAGGGAGGAGGGATGCTGAGTCAGGCACTGGCTGGTAGGATGGTAGGTGTAGTCTACAGATGCTGGGGCAGGAGCAAGCAGAGAGGCAAGACTTTGGGGGTCCAGAGTCAGGATTGAGACAGAGCTGGGAGCTGATGAGAGGAGCCCTTGGCAGCTCCCTATGCCCCATGGAAGCCAGAGGAGCCCTACTTAGCTTTAGACTTCAATCAGTGTAGGAGAGTCCCTTTGCCATAAGCAGTCTGCTGCTGCAAAGCTTTTTATGAACTCTTGTCTGGTTCTGCTGTTGTGAAACAGAACACAGAAGCCCAAGGAAGGGAAGAACCTCACCCTGGATCACCCTGCTGGTGGAAGAGCTGGGGATGGAAACCAGTCCTTTGCGCCACAGGGTGTGGCCTACACTAGCTGTGTGGGAACAGGCTTGGGTCCTTTTTGGGTGGGGAAGGGCTGAGTGAAGACCCAGATCATGATCCACAGACATGAGTTTTTCAGGAATGTGTGTGTTTCCCAGGCATGGTGGCCACTGCCAAGTGCCAGTCCAGCCCCAGCCAACACAAGTGGCTTGCTGTGCACTGCATTAGTCAGTGTTCTCCAGAGAAGCAGAACCAATAGAAGGGATGGAGGGAGGGAGAGAGAGAGAGAGATTTTAAGAAAATGTGTCATTAAGCTATGGGACTGATGAGTCCAAGAATGTGCCAGGCAGACTGCAGAGTCAGGTTGGAGTTGATGTTGCAGTCTTGGGTCCAAAGGCTGGAAGGTCAGGCAGAGGGTCCATGTTGTAGCCTGGGGGCAGAATTCTGTCTTCTGAGGACCTCAGTCTTTATTCTTAAAGACTTCAACTGATTGGTTGAAGTCTATCCACATTATGAGAAATAATCTCCCTTACTCAGACTCTAATGGATTTAAATGGTAGTCAGATCAAAATAACCCGTTCACTGCAACATCTAGACTAGTGTTTGACCAAACAACTGGGTTCCATAGGCTAGCTAGGTTGAAACCTGAAATTTATCATTGCATCCACAGTTTCTTCTGCAGCACCCCAGGGAGGCAACTGTTGGCTTTGAACCAAGAGAGAAGGGGTAGGTGGTCATGCAGGGAGGCTGAGGAGTAAAAGATCCCCTGGTGGGGTGGGGTCCAGGGCTCTGTGAGGCAGTGAGATGGTGGGCCCCGATGAGGAGAGAAAGAGGAAGTGATGCTCCAGCATCTGGACAACAGCGCCTGTCAAAATGGCTTCTGCAGAAGTTCTCAATGTGGAGCCTGAATTGTGGGGCTGCCCCAAGGACCCAAGACTTCATGGAGGCCAGAGAGGCCATGGAGAGTTATGATAGGAGGGCACTGGTCCATAATTGGTTTGAAGGGATTTACTAAGAGCTATTCAGAGGGCTTGCAGGCAAGGGCCGGAAGCTGCTGGTGACTCTGGGTGTGGGTTACAAATCAGAGACAGAGTGACAGGGCCCTCCAGGCAGCTTGTACAGGGTCACTAAGCCTGCTTGGGCATCAGGGGCTCTGGGAATGCCGAATAAAATTCAGACTCTCAGGGCAGAGGCAAGGGTGGGGAGGAGGATAGACTCTGCAGGTGGGGAAGCCAGAGCCCTAGATCACACATGGAGTCATCACAGACCGTGCCAGAACTCCTGCTCCTGCCTCCTTACTACAGGCTTCTCTCCCCGATGTCATCAGGCCCAGCTGGCTGCCAAGTCTGCCAAGGCTAAGGAGCTACATCTATGAGTCACTTGCTGACAGTAGTCATCCTGCCTCAAGGGCATGAGTCATATCAGACCACAGCTGAAGATGGGTGACTCCAAAGATGTCAACAGGAGACTTTGGGGATGCCTCATCTATGCTGCTTCCCTAGTACCGGGTGCTCAGTGCTTGGGGAAAGAACTATCCCAGGACAGAACTGCCAGTCCCTCCTTGGGCAAGACTGCCCCATCTTTCAGCAGGAAGCTGGCACGTCTGCAGCCCAAAGCTCTCCAAGTTGCTGTGGACACAAAACATACAGTAGGTCCCACATTCAGGCAGGACCTGGAGGCACTGCAGTGAACAAACCAGATACAGCTTCTGCCCTCAGAAAACTGCAAGCAGCAAGAAGCCCATCACTGGGATGGGTGCACTGAGGGGCAGCGCATGAGGACATGCTGAGCCTGCCAACACAGGAAGAGGTGGACGCAGAGGAGGATGCGAAGGCTACCTGAGGGTCTGCAGGTAAAGAAGGGAAGACCCAGTGACTGGTGCCAGAGTAGAAGTAGAGGGCAGGGTGGCATGCAGTGGGGTGGGGAATGGGGCAGGGCCTTGGATGCTCACTAAGGATGCTTTGGTTTTTCTTCAGAACCATGGGAAGGGCCAAAAAGTATATGAAAAAAATGCTCAACATCACTAGTTATTAGGGAAGCACAATCAAACCACAAGGAGATACCACTTCATACTCGGTAAAATTACAACACTTCCCCCCCACATACACACACACACACACACACAAGTGTTGGCAGGGACATTGAGAAATTGGAACTCTTGTACATTTCTAGTGGGAATGCAAAATGGTGTAGCAACTGTGGAAAACAGTTTGGTGGTTCCTCAAAAAAGCTGCAAATTACCATATGAGCCAACAATTTCACTCCCGGGTGTATACCCAGAGAACTGGAAACACTTGTCAACACAATAAATGCCATAGAAGCACTATCCATAATAGTCAAAAGGTAGGGCCAACTCAAATGTCTGTTTGGCTGCTGAATGGATAAAGAACACACTGTGTCCATAGAAGGGACTATCATTCCACCATGAAAACCGTGAAAAAGAAGGAAGTACTGATCCGTGCTACTACATGGGTGAACCTCAAAAACACCTTGCTAAATGCAAGAAGCCGGTCACAAAAAACCACGTATTGTATGATTTCATTTATATGATATAGCCAGAATAGGCAATTCCATAGAGACAGCCGATTATTGGTTGCTAGGGGCTGGGAGAGGGAAAATTGGAGAGTGACTGCTTAATGAGTATGAGGTTCCTTTTTAGGGTGATAAAAATGTTCTGAAATTATAGCAATTGCTGCATAACATTGTTGATGTAATTAATCCCACTGAATCGTACACTTCAAATGTGAAATGACAAATTTTACATTTCTCTGCCCCCCCCCCCACACACACATACTCCTCAGTTTAAAGGGAGGGAAACGCAATGGGAAGGCCAGTCCAGGGTTGGAAGCAGCAGGTTCCTGCCCATTCTGAGTAGTCGCTCGGTGCCGCTCCCTTTGGTGCCCAGCACACTCTGAGTCTGCGTGCCCATCCGTCCAGCTAGCCTGAGCAGGGCTCCCTCCTGCTTGCTCCCCAGCTTCCGTGACACAGTATGTGGGAGGCCCTGGCACAAAGCTGGTGGCCCTGAGAGGGCCCCATGATGGGATTAGTGCCCTCATAAGAAGAAGAAGAGAGCAAGCTTCCTTTCTACCTTGTAAGGACAGTGAGAAAGCAATAAGCCAGGAAGAGTACCTCAGATAGAAGCAAATATGCTGGCACCTTGATCTTGGACTTTGCAGTATTCAGAACTATAAGAAATAAATGTCTGGGCGGCGCCTGTGGCTCAGTCGGTAAGACGCCGGCCCCATATACCCAGGGTGGCAGGTTCAAACCCGGCCCCGGCTGAACTGCAACCAAAAAATAGCCGGGCATTGTGGCGGGTGCCTGTAGTCCCAGCTACTCGGGAGGCTGAGGCAGGAGAATCGCTTAAGCCCAAGAGTTGGAGGTTGCTGTGAGCTGTGTGAGGCCATGGCACTCTACCCAGGGCCATAAAGTGAGACTCTGTCTCTACAAAAAAAAAAAAAAAAAGAAAGAAAGAAATGTCTGATTACCTGGTCTAAGTTACTTTTTTAGAGCAGCGTGAGCTGACTGAAACACAGAAGTTTGGAGATAAAAAGTGACTTGACTAATGTCACCCAGTCTTAAACTTTCCATTGCCCCTCATTGCCAACTCAGGAACCATCCCTGCCAAGAAAACCTCAGGCAGAAAGGTCTGCAATTCCTGAGAAGAAAGTCCCTTCAATCTCCCCCCACACTTCACCTCATGTCTTTCCCATCTACCTGTGTGCCCCTGAGAACAGAACTGTAGGGTGAATCTTTTAGGCTTGGAGCACCACAGTGAAATGCTACCCACTAGTTCTGGTCAGAACTTGTTCCAAAGTCTTTATGAAGCTGTGACTTTGTGGTCAAAGAGTTGTAATCAGTGCCCTAGGAATGTTCCATAAAAATAGAACCAGTAAGAGGTAAGATATGTAGACAGATATATAGATAGGTCTTAAGGAGCTGGCAAGTGATCATGGGTCTGGCAAGTCTGTGGTCCACAAGGCAGAACAGCAGGCCAGAGAATGAGGCAAAGTCTGACACCACCTTCCTGAGCAGAATTTCCTCTTGTCTGGGAACCCTCAGTCTTTGCTCTTAAGGTCTCTCAACTGATCGGCTGAGGCCTGGCCACGTTATCTAGGATTAGTGATCTTTGCTTAAAATCCACTGACTATAGATGCCATCCCAGCTGCCAGATACCTCCACTAGGGTTCCATGGAGTTTCTGAGGACCTGGGCTGGCCCAAGTGATACCAGAACCTTCCCACCACATCACCTATGCCACATTGGCTGAGGTCAGGTCTCACTGGCTTATTTGGTCACTCACATCCTCTGTAGTTGCCCTCCTGGCTCCCCAATCAGCAAGGGCCAATCAGGATCTCTGTAAGGAAGAAACTTCAATGCCAGAGCCAGCGGCTGGTCCTTTAGCTGGGTCAGAGTGCTGCAATGTCCCAAGGCCTCCACTGGTCCCAGTGCCTACCCTGTCACAGAAGTTTTTTGAGGCAATGACCAAAAGTGAGCAGTGCCAGTGTCCTCCTGGGGAATGCTGCTGCTGTGGCAGATGAGACTAGCCAGGAAGACTCAACGTAGGGGTTGGGTTCCCGTCCTTTGGTAGGGGAGTGAATGTATTTGCCTTCCCCAGCAGCGAGAAACAGCCCCTCCAGGGGTCCATGCTCAGAGGAAGCTATTTTTAAAAAGACTATCAGCACAGCCCCATAAAATTCCATGGTGTTTCAGAGCTTATAGGCCATCTGGATTGCTCAGTAACATCTAGAACTGTTGAAGCTGCAACTCATGACCCATGCGTGGTTCTCCTAAAATGAAGTTAGCAAATCGAGTACATTTGGGCAAATGAAACAATAAAAAGAAGAGTGTAGAAAATTTCCAAGTGCATTTTACATAGCAATGGTAAATGTTAGTTCATGAAATTTCATTACTGTTTATTTGCTTTGCTCTGGATCCTCATGCAAAATGTATTTCTTATTATACAAGTATTTGAAAGTCACCAATATAACTATCAAGCCATTGTACAGATGGGAAAACTGAGGCCTAAATCAGGAACAGGACTTGCTTACAGTCTTGTAGTGAAGAAGGGCTAAGAAGGATTAGATTCAGCAAGTGGTCTCCTGACCTGAGCCCATGTGCCCATACTTGGCTGAACACAAGTTTTCTGAACAACCCTGAGCAAATCTTGGAGAAGCAAACAGAAAGCACTGTTTTTGCTGTAGGGTACGCTTGTCAGAGTGTGCTCACCTTTGGGTTACAGCCTCAAATGCACACTGATGTAACCCCTTAGTGGAGGCTGTCTTTTGTTTGTTCCTGCCTGCCTTGGTTTCCAACCTCCCCTTCTTTGGGGGTGTCTTTGACCACCTCCAACCTCCATGTCATGGGGGACCACAGACAAAACTGGCAGCCTTCACCAGCACCTGGGCACACACTTGTCCCAGCTGATGGAGGCAATCTGGCAGAGCTGGGGCCAGTACGAGGCCGGGAGGCTGCCGACATCAATGACAGGAGTCAACAGATAGGGAACACCGCACAGGCTGCCACAGGGCTGGCTTCTGCTTCTCAGTCTTCCAATTACTTCCTGAATCTTGCGGGGCTTTCACTAACCCAGAACGGTACAAGGAAGAGATTTCCAGGCATCAAAGCTCCAACTTCGCTCTACCGGCAGGGAACACGGCCACCACCATCATCTTTAGTGTTCTGAGTGAATATAGTGTCTCAGTGAAGAAGCAACAGCGGCCGCAAATCTAGAAAATTCTAGCATCCATCCCAAGGCTGGCTGAGTGCCCTGCACCTCTACACCTCAACACTTCCTCATCACACATGCACATTGTTTGGGGCCTCACCAGCCTGTAGAGATGGTGTCCCAAGGACATTAATAAACTAGAGGCCCTGCTCTTCTCTCTACCCATTCATTCAAGCTCCTGCCCCAGCTGCCACGTGTCTCTGGGAGTCCCCACTGCAGCTTTTGTAATTGTTCACAAGCTTTTCTGTCAGCTCATCACCATCTGAGCTCGACCACATTCTTCCTCTCCAGTATCCATCCCCATTTGCTGACACCTGCAACCTAGGAAGCCCCCTGGCTGACAGTGTGCCCAGTGGGCAGGCTGAAGACTGTACCAAGGGACTGGCCCTGACGCTGCCCAAGTCTCTTCAAGACACAGCAGAGTGGGGTTCTCACAGGAAAAGGGGGAGTAGCCTTGACCCTACCTCTTGGGCACATTTTGTTCTCTGGGCTCTGCGAAGCAAAAGGCAGTAGGCCCAGAAGATATGGGTCTGTGTCTCCTGCAGAGTTGTAACTCGGGCTGCTTTGGAGGAAGTAGCTGCAGGGTTCACAGTCATAGTCACCTAATTTCTCCACCCTTCTTCTCACCCTGAGGGCCCCACTGGCCTATGGAATTCCTCAGTGCTCCATCCTTGTATACCTGGGAGGACTCTGTAGACTGTTTGCTAGTCCCAAGCTGAGTCTCATCACTTGACTTAGAAGTTGAGAGTTAATCTCCCCACTTATCCCTCTTCCTGGCCTCAAGCCCCAGCAGGTAAAATGTCCTCTGTCTCAGCTGGGATTGAGGCTTTGCCCAAGCTCTCGGGGACAGACACTCCTTCCCAGCAATGCTCATTCATCACCTGATTAGAGAACTTAACTATGCAGAAGTTCCAGCTGGGTCTTCATGTCCCAATCACAGACATGCTATTCTTGTATCTCCAGAAAACTTTCAGAATAAAGCAATCTATGTCAAGTGCTGTCCACATTTGGCCAATTTCGAGCATCCCATATATTGTGAAGCAGACAATTG
The DNA here is from genome assembly GCF_027406575.1 of Nycticebus coucang. Lineage (NCBI taxonomy): Eukaryota > Metazoa > Chordata > Mammalia > Primates > Lorisidae > Nycticebus > Nycticebus coucang. The sequence goes on from NC_069804.1 coordinate 181,115,896, forward strand.
GAACTGTCATAACAAGATAAGTCTCTTACAGTTTGGTGTGGGGCCCTGCTACTAGGGCCTCACAACAGACCATCAGCAGGGTAGTGGGGCCACTCACAAAATGGCAATCCTACTTGGAGCAGCACTTCCTTAAAGTTCAGGAAACAGTGATGCCTTGCTCTTCACAAAAATCACAAGTGACTGAGGAAAATACAGTAGAACCTGTCAGTTGACCACACAGAGGACTGTAACAAACTGTTCCACCTACAGAGGTGCTCAACATAAGGAACTAGGCCTACTGTACTGATGTGTACATGGGGTGCATGTCCAGTCCGTGAAAATTAGACCAACTTAAAGAGGTGGTCAAAATAGGTCAGCTGTGGAAGTTCTACTGTATTATCAATGCAGTCCATGTCTTGTGCCTTCTGCATTCTGCTCCACATTGCCAGGGACTGTCATGGTCATCCCTGTTCAACGTGATCTCAGTTCCCTGGGGTGAAGAGGAATCTGCTCCAGAACAGAGGTGTGCAGGATGGCAGCACTTGCTGTAGACAAAAAGGCAGGGATCTGAGTTCAGGTCCCCACTCTTCTTTTGGTGATCATATGGCATGCTGGACAAGTAAGGCTTCTAGATGCATGACATGAAGATGCATGACATGAAGAATGTGGCTGTTAGAATGAGGTTGTCATGAAGGCCTTGTAGGGACTCAAGGAGCCTGCCACCTTGGGAAGCTTCCCCTTCCTAGGCTGGCTTTTGCTGTATAGAGGATGTATAGTCAGAGCATGGGTACCTCTCAGGGGCTCTGGGCTTAGTGACCCCTCTCTTTAAAGAAGGCCAGCCCTTTGAAGAATGCCAGCCCTAAACAGCAACCTACATAGGCTCAGAAGTGCGAGGGATTTTAGGGGTCCCTGCCTAAATGGGTTCTGACTGACCACAGGACCTGGTTTCTGTTAAGAAGATACTATAATCAGGGCAGCAGCTGTAGCTCAAGGAGTGGGGTGCCGACCCCATATGCTGAGAGTGGCGGGTTCAAACCCAGCCTTGGCCAAAAAAAAAACAAAAAAACATCAGAGTCATATTCCCAGGGGTCTCAGAGTGGTAGGTGAGAAGGGTGCTTTCTGATGACAAAGGGCTATTTTCCCCCACATTATTGTGATCAATTGTCATTAATGTGTCCCTTTCTGAAGGCCTGGAGTGGCTCTGGTCATTAGGTATCAGCACCATCTAGAAATTTCCTTAGGCTTCTAGAGGAGACTTGACCAAGACCATCAGCTCACAGTGTAGCCCAGGAGAATGGCTTGGTGGTTGGGGGGGTGCCCTGGAGTGAAAATGGGCCTTCTACTGAGGGCCTCCTCCTTCCCCAGTCTAGACAGGCGTTCTTCTGGGAGTTGCTTCCTTCATGCTGGCACTGCCACTCCCTTGTCAGAACAAGTAAAAAAATCAAAAGATTGAAAAAAATCATTCCAAATAGTAAAATAGGCTAGAAGATAACAACTTAAAAGGAAGATATACTGATTGGCAAAAAGTAAACAGTACCAATAACAAAGACAGAAGCCAGAATATATCACTCCCACATGGGGCCTGAGGAGGTTGGTGAGCATGGCTATGCACCAGTCACTTTGTGGCCAGCTTGCACCAGGCTGGACTTTCTGCAGCATCCTTGGGGGTATTTTCAAGGCTTGGAGATCCAGGACTAGAGGTGGGTGTCCCTCTTCAGGACAGAGACCTAGGGACCCTGGCAGTTCATGAAGCTATTCTTCCTGCCCACAGTGGCAGTGCTCAAAGCCATGAGCTTGCTCTTCTCTCCCCACAGCGGGCCTCTAAGCCTCTTTTTTGAGTTTCAGGTCCCCACAAAAAATTTCAGCAGAATCCCTCCCTCCTCACTGGATGCTCTGTCAGGCACCTGGCAGGCTAATGCCTGGAAGCAGTTAGTAACTGTGATCATTTTACCAGTAGCCCAAGGGACCTTCCTGAATGTGTGGCATTTTACATTTCAAGGCACTGCCTGATTCCATAGTAGTCTGTCCAGAGGGACAAGTTCTACCCACCACCACTGTCCCTTCTGTCTACCATCTTATGGAGAAGTCCTAGGGGCTAAGTGGGTAGTCCATAGGTAGGGCCAGAGTAGGCTGTGGCCATGGCCTAAAGCCACAGCCTGCCCTCTCCTGTAAGGCACAGTGGTGGGATCAGACCACCAGCGTACAGGTCAACTTCTCCCAGGTCACAGATTGCACAACTCTAGAGGGCAACAACCCCCTGTATTCTAGGCGTAATGGTGGGCAGTAATTGCTCTGTGAACATTTGGGGCCACGCTACTGGATTCTCAACAGGGTCCCCAGAAGTACTGTCCAAGGCTTGGGGGCTACAGACTCTCCCCCAGGCTGCAAATGACAGCCTGAAACACAACACTTAGGATTGGACAACACAATGACTCTGGAACCAGCAGTACTACTTTGTGACATTGTGTCCCTTTGTTGGTCCATGTGCCCTGTCTACTTTTCTCTTCTTTCCAGGCACCTGATCAAAAGCAGATGGAGGGCAGCATGTCTTGAGAGAGTCCTAATTTCATCACCCAGACCACTCCCACATGCCTTCTCTGAGATGGCTGTGTGCTGGGGTCGCTCTGGAGTTCCATCTGGCCCCACTGCCCACAGAATGTACAGTCTAACGGGAGATGCTTTTACTCGCCCGAAACGATCCCTAAGGAGCTTTCACATAACTGTTAAATATCACACACGAAGGAAAGTGCTGAAGTTTTATGTAATATACAGCTCAACAAATTTGTTGTGTACACACTAGTGTAACCATCAGCCAGCTCAAGAAATATAGGATTTACAGCTTCCCCAGAAGTCCCCCACGTGCCCTGCCAGGTTTAGTTGTAGGCCCCGGCCTCGCCCTGACTTCTGTGATAACCACTTCCTTGCGGTCCTTTGTACTTTCCTACCTAAAGGTGCATCCTGGAGTACCATGGATTACTTTGGCCTGCTTTGAAGTATATAGGAATGGTATAATAACATATGTATTCTTTTTTTATTCAAATTTTAAACTTTTTGTTTTGAAATAATTATAGATTCACAAGAAGTTGCAAAGATAATGCAAAGAAGTCTATGTACCCTTTACGTAGTTTGTCCCAAGGGTATTGCCTTGAACAACTATAACACAACATCAAAACGAGGAAATTGACATTGAGACAGTCCACTGACATTATTCACATTTCTCCACTCATTTGTGTGTACATGTGCACACTTACGTACTTCTGTGATACATATACATTCTTTTCAGTCAGTCCTTTTTTACTTAATACTATGCTTTTGAGATGCACGCAGGTTTGCGTTCATTGCTGAATAGTATTCTTTTCGTATGAGCACACCACAGTGTACTTGGCAATTCTGTAAGGGGCCACAAGCTAGGTGGGATTGCATACTGTGAGCATCATTGTCCATGTCTCCTGATACACATGCATACACACACACACACACACACATATATATACAGGCAGTTCCTGGGTTACGGACGAGATTGGTTGTGTAGGTTTGTTCTTAAGTTGAACTTGTGTGTACCTAAATAGGTACATTTACCTATTACCTGTAATAGCCTCGTTAGTAAGGACAAGTGGTATGTCATTCAGATGTTTTGTAACTTGGAGACTGCCTGTAATAGCCTCCATTTGTAAATGTGATTTGTACATAAGTAGGATGTTAGTAACTAGGGGACTGCACATGTGTGTGTATGTGTGTGTATATGTGTATATATATACATATATAGGGTGTCTATAAAGTTCATGTGTAATTTATAGTAGTTAAATGTAGTAAATTGCACACGAACTTTATGGACACCCTGCATATATATACGCACACATAATATATACACACACACACATATATATATAAATGGAATGTCTGGGTCATTGGAAATGGTTATCTTCAAGTCTGCTAGATATTGCAGATATTTCCAAAGTGCCTGTCGTTTTGTGCACTCCCACCAGCAGTCAGTGTGAGAGTTCTCGGGCTCCACATCCTCACCAACACTTGCTATCATAACTCGTTAATTTTAGTCATTCTGGTGGGTGAGTAATGGATCTCACTGTGGCTCTCATTTGCATGTCCCTGATTACTAGGAGATCTAGCACTGGCTCACGCAGTTATTAGCCATTTGGATTTCCTGATTTATAAATAACCTTTTGCCAATTTTTCTACCGAGTTGTCTGTCTTTTTCTAAATAATTTTTAGGACTTTAAAAATACGCTCTGAATATAAGCCCTTTGTCAGTTTTGCATGTTGAAGGTAACATAACTGCTCCCAGGGTGTGGCTTATTTTTTCACTCTTTTCATACTACCTTTTAAAAAATATGAATTCTTTATTTTCATAGAGCCCAGCTCATCCATCTTTTCCTTATGCTTAGTGTTTTTCATGTCATGTTTAAGAAATATTTCCCTCCCTTTAGGTCATGAAGACATTCTCCTATAGGGTCTTCTGAAAGCTTTATAGTTTTACTTTTAACATATAAGTCCTTAATCCACCTGGACTTGACTTTTGTGTGTGATGTGAAATAGGAGTCCTATTTCATTTTTTATCCTTGTGGATACCTGGTTGTCCCTGCACAATTGATTGAGAAGACTATTTCTTCCCTACTCCTGTGCAGTGTCTCCTGTGTCATAAATTAGAGTTTATGTGTGCGAGGGTCTGTCTCTGAGCTCTCTCCTCTATTCCACCAGTCCATTTGTCTAGCTTTATACCAAAACCACAGCAGGCAGATGTCTCTCAACAGCTATTGACCTAGGATGTGCTCATTAGGGATTAGAAAGCTAGAAGGTAGGTATAGCCAGATTAGTAAAGATCTTGAAAATCAATTGGAAATGCCTGGACTTGACCCGAAGAGCAAAGGGGTGCCCCAGCATGTCAGAGAGGAAAAAGAAAGAGATTATGAGTGAGCATCTTAGGAAGATAAATCTGAGAGTCAAGTCAAGTCTTAGCATGGGGCTGGGAGAAGGATACAGAGGTTATTGCAGAGGCCCAAGGCTCAGATCACAGGGGCCCTGCAGAAGGAGGTGGCAGAGGAACCAGAAAGGAAGGGATGCATCCAAGAAACATTTAGAAGAAAAAGCTGAAATGATGGCACTTGGTTATGAGTCATTGTAAAAGGGAGGGGTGGGGACTGCAAAATGGTGCCAAGCTTTCCAGCCTAGAAACTGGGGGTGATTCTGCTTGGATGACAAAGGCCTGTAAATAGTTGGGGGAGTACGTTTCCCACCCTGCAATTCTAAAAGTTCAGTTCATATTCCCAAGAATCGATCACAGTAGTCCTAACTGCTTAACAATCATCTCAACCAGGCTGTTCAGCAAGGATGCACCACCCATGGCTTGGATTTCTGAGAGTTGAGCAGGACTTCACACCATATTCAGGCCCCCTTAGGCATTGTTGATTGGATCTGCTTTGCAGTCTGAACACAATTCGATAATAAGGACATCCTGAAGCATATGATTTGATCACTAAGCAACTGCCTTTCTGATGGCAAAGGTCACTCATATTAAAACAACAGCAGCAAGAAAAACACAACCAGACTAATGGGAAAAGCAACTTTAAAAATATCCAGCTAGCCCTGAGCTAATTTATGGAACCCTATGACTTAAGCATTTCCAAAAGGTACTTTGAATACTTGTAAATACATGTAAATGTTCTTTTTGCTCTTTACCTAGTATTATTAAATAAACACAGCAACCTTCCTCTCAGTCTCCTATCTCTACTGATACTCACTAAAGCATCCAGGCCTAATATTATTACTGAAAACCCCAAAGCATATTTACAGAGACTGGATGTGTATAAAGAGCAGATAAAGCAAGTCCCACGAGAAAATAAAGTCCCATAGCAGATTATGTTGTGAAAAGGCTGAAAGTCTTAAGTGTTTGTAATTCAATTATACCTCCAATTGGATTTTTGAAAAGAGGCCATTCACATTTTAGGTCATGAAATCATTCTTTTAATGCCTAAACATCAAATAAAATTAAAATTTAAGGAAAGATTGACTCGGTAAAAATGTGGAAAGAAATATGAACGCTTTGTCAAATAATTAAAGGGATTTGGTAACATAATAACTAGCTAATTCCAGCACATATTTATTAAAGAATGGGTTCTAGGAGGAGTTGGTGTTTGATTTTTTTTCTATAAGAAAAGAAAAGCCTGTCATTCTTTTTAAGTACTACTGATGACTACAGAAGAAATCAAAGGTTCTATGAAAGCATGTGCACATGTCCTGGGTGGCCCTGGAGACACCTGCCCCTGAAAAACCACCAGAGTCTGCAGTCAAACGAGGTGAAAATGTGGCTAGCCAGAAAGTTGACATGTTGAGTTTCCATAGCTGCCACTCATGTGAGCACCAAGGCAGATTCTTCTCCTGGGTCTCAGAAACTCTATGCTCAAGCCATACAACCTAAATGTATTAATAGAAAGTGTGTTTCAGAAAAGCAAAAACCCTCAAGTGTTCCACGTTTAGATACTCATCCCTCTCATTCATTCACTCACTCATTCACTCATTCACTCATCCATTGACTCACTCATTCATCCATTCAAACACTCACATACCTACTTACCACTCATTCACCTACTTACCCACTTATCTATCCATTCACTCAGACATGCACTGGCATAGTCACACTCTCATCTAGTCACTCTCTCCATCATTTACTCACTTCACAATCATTATTGCTTGAGTGTATGCCCAGTACTGTGGAGGCTGAAGAGACCAGACCTTGGCTGTGTACTCTCCAGGAGCTCACTAGCTAAGAAGAGACAGGAACAGAAAGTCACTATACTACAAGGCAACTTGGGCTATGAAAACACAGGGATGCACAAGGAGAAGTGAACTTCACCTCTAAATTTCACATCATTCACTTCTCTCATTTACCTTTCTTCCCCCACTAGAATGTTGGCTCCTCAAAGACAGAGGTTTGGATCTGTCTTATTCACTGCTGTATCCCCTGTGCCAAAAACAGTGCTTGGCATGTGATGGATACCCATTAAAGTCTTTTGAATAAACATGCGAATAGTGGGAGGAGGCAGGAGAAAGTTGATGGAGCTCTCTTTGAAAATGTCTAATAGAGCAAAGAATCCTGGAGAAGGACTTGCCAAAAGAGAAGGATCTGAGTGGCAGCTGGAGTTAAATGGCATCTTGATCTGAGGGAACAGCTGCAGCAGTGACCTGGGGATGGGCAATTGCATGGTGTGTTCAGGGAACATAGCTGTCCAGCATAGAGGAATGTAGGGCACTAGGTGAGAATGGTGCCAGATAAGATTGGTACCAGATCACTGAGAGCTTTCAAAGCTAGGTGGCAGTGCTGTATGTTTGCCTGCAGGTGTCGGGGTCTCCACTTACTGAGAAGGCTGTGTGACTGTCAGATCTGAGCCTCACACACTAGGAGACTGTGGAAGCACTCTGATTCCATTTACCAAGCACCTATTGAGTACCCACTGTGTTGGTAGAAAGAACTAGTAGCAGGAAGTGTAGCAGGAAGGGCTCTTGCAGGGAGAGAGGCAGGGGGTGGGCCTCCTACCCTGGCTGTCAGTCCCATGATGGAGACAGGCCAGCTGCTCCTGAGGGCCCCTGCAGCCCTGACATTCTGGGACTCTAATTATAGAAGTAAAAGCTTCATTCCAGATAGCTGGGGAAATCCTTGGGTTCAATTTCAACTCCTGGGGCTTGTAGTTCAGCTGGCACTGAGGCAGTTACAAAGGAATAGAATGGAACCCAGAGAGCCTGCCTGGCCGAATTGCCTCTCAGGGACTGTGCCTCCTAGATGTCACCAGCTCTCTTCAGAATGCAGAACCATAGCCTTTTCACAGATTGGGGTTTGGTTCCCGATCTTTTTTTTTTTTTTTTTTTTTTTTTTTTTTGTAGAGACAGAGTCTCACTTTATCGCCCTTGGTAGAGTGCCATGGTGTCACAGCTCACAGCAACCTCCAGCTCTTGGGCTTAGGCGATTCTCTTGCCTCAGCCTCCTGAGTAGCTGGGACTACAGGCGCCCACCACAACGCCTGGCTATTTTTTTGTTGCAGTTTGGCCAAGGCCACCCTCAATATATGGGGCCGGCGCCCTACTCACTGAGCCAAAGATGCCGCCAGTTCCCAATCTTTTCTTTGTGCATTGTGAAGAGGGCATGCCATTGTGAAGAGCCCACGAGGAAGTCAAGGACCAGAGTCCTTCCAGACTTCCTTTCCAGAAAAGCTAGAAGGAAAGGTAGAGCCTTAGTCAGATGGGCAGGGCCACTCTTCCATAAACAAGTCTCAGCTTTCCCAGAAGTCAGTCACACAGGCGGCTGAGAGGGAAGCTCCCATTCCAAAGGGCCTAGCTGGTCTGCCCAAGTAGGGCCCATGGGACCCCAGTGGCATTAGGTGACATTCCGGACACAGAGACTATCCCTACACAAAGAAAGCAGCTTACAGAATAGGGCTACAAACAGTCAAACAACTGGTTACTAAAAAACCACCAAGACTGGTTATGAAAAACGAAGTAAATACTTCAGACAAGCTAGTAATCAGTTACTTTTATGCAGTGACCTAATTTCACTGTTTGCTTGAAAACTGTGAGTGTTTTACATTAGGGTCCAAAGCAGGAAGCCAACCCCAGGAAGGCCCAGCAAAGCCATTCCTCAGGTTTGAGCTTGATGATATCATATCTTGCCATCAGGGAAGAAGATGGGATGTGGGGATGTGAAGATGTGGGAGTGGGGAGACGTGCAAGATGGTGGGGGCATTGGCTCTCTATGTTGGTGGTGCCTCTGCTGAGGTGGGGAGCAGAGGTGAAGTCTGGGGTGAAAGGTTGGATGGACTGGCCCGTGGGATGTCCTGGAGGAGGGTTCAGGAAAGGAGTTGGGAAGACACATCTGGGATCCAGACACATACTGGGAAACACACTTGGGTGTCTCCTCAGTGGTTTCCCACTGAGGAAGAGGGGACAGAGACCAAAGTTCATGTTTGGCCATAGCCCATTGGAGGAGCTTAGGAAATAAGCAAGCAGACATGTCTAGCAGTCTGCTGTACACACAGCTCTGGAGCTGAGAGGCTGACGGCCCCCTATCTACCCAACCCCCTCCTTTGGCACCAGGGCCACCAGGACCCCACAGTAGTTTCCTCTTTAGCCAAACCTCTATCTATCCCTGGAGCCCTATGGTGAGGGCTTTCAGGTCTCTCTACTGACCCAGGGGCTTCTCTGGGGACCCCTAGGCCTGCCCTTAGTGAGGACTGGGGTTCCCTCTAGGTTGGCCTCTGTCTTCCTTGTGCCTTCCTGCTCTGGCCCTGTCCTGCTCATGAGGAGCTGTCACTCTCCAAGGCCTGCCCACAGCCCCAGCCGACCTCCACCTCTCCTATGGCGCCTGCCCCACGTGGGCCCTGCATGGACCTTCAACTGAGATCTTGACGGTGAGAGGAGCCTGACTGAACCTCATGCTGAGTCTCCACATTGAGTCCTTCACTGTGTTGGGAACACAGAGCCACCCACATTTGTGTCATGGCAGGGCGGGGTTCTGCCACCAGAGCCACGTGTCACGTCAGCCCTGTGCTTACTTCAGCCGGACCGGGGGCCTGGCTGTGGGCCAGTGACTGCTCTCTCCCCTGCTCTCGTTTGCAGAGTGACCCAGAGCAGGGGCAGCTGAGAGGCCACCAGCCTGCATATGACAGTGCCCTCCTGCTTGTGGGGTGGAGCTCACTCCTGAGAAGGGCTAAGGGAGACTCACAGGTGTCCAGGCAGGAGGCTGAAGGGGACCCAGAGCCAAGGCCCTGTCCCTGCATCTCCCTCACAGCCTGGGAGAGGGAGGAGAAGGGAAGAACAGAGGGAAGGAGGCCCAGGGCTTCCCCGGGCACCTGCTGGGGAAGGCTGGCCTGCCACCGTCAGGGCCAGCTCAGGGCCATGACACCTGCTTCTGAGATGCATCCTGGGGACTGTGTGCTGGGCAGGGGTCACCTTCACCAGGAGATCTTTGGGGGAAGACTCAGAGTCACCCAGACCAGGCCAACAGGGTCTCCGAGGGGAAATCTCCTACTCTGCCCCTAACACTAAACTGGTGACTTCTGATGATCGTGGACGGGGCTGCTGGCTCCTCCAGAGCCCAGGAAATGTGGAGAGTCCCTGCTAAAAGACCTTGTCCGAGGACCCAGGGAACTCCACTGGCCAGTACTTGTATGTGACAGCCCTGCCCACTGTGGGCCAGGGTCCCTACACCCATCCACAGCATGGACTGGAGGCCTAACTGGAGAGGCCCTGCCTGCCCTTTCCACAGGCTCCCAGCTACTAAGCAGCCTAAGGCTCGAGGCCTTCCAGGGCCTCCTGGGATACCCTAAGCCAGCTCTTGCTGCCTGTTATACAGAGATGGAAGGCCACACCCATGGAGGGCATGAGAGAGGACAGGCCCAGCCTTGCAACCCCTTGTCCCTACTCTCCTGTCCCAGTTGCAGAGACAGGATGCTCCCCCCACAATGGGGGTAATAAAGGGCACTGCCACCGCCTGTCCTCCCCTCTAGGGCATCACCAGTCTGGGCACATTGTAGAGACCCCAGAGAGGCCAAAGCTCCTCAGGGACTACCCAGCATGGGCTCCTGGGCCAAGGGTCTGTCCCTAGGCTGACAGCGTCCTTTCCTTGGGTGGTGGTAGCTTGTTTTCTGCCTCTTGTTCATTTTATTTTTAGACTCACTTGGCCAGCCTCGCTCCCAGCCTTTGCAGAATGAGAGCGTGCCCAGGGAAGGCGGTGGGCACATTAGTGAGGCAGGCGGGCAGACGGGCACGCTGAGGGGCTGTGAGGACAGCTGATAAATTGTTTGCTTAGCTTCATCTATTTATTAGCGTGGTTAGAAACTGCTATTTATATTTTAACCCTCCAGGGACAGTCGTGAATCTCTGGATAAAGAGAGTTGGTGTATTTCCAGGATGGAAAGTGAGAAATAATCAGTCGTCACAGATCTTAACAGGACTGCTGAGGGCGGGAGCCTTAGGGAGTGCAGCCCACAGCCCTTAGCCTGAGCTACCTGAGAGAAGGTGCCAGGGATGGTGGGTGTCACTGTGCCCACACCCTGTCAACTTGCAAGGTCTCAGTCAGTGCGCTCAGATGGTAATTGGCGCTGTTCGTTGTGAGGATCAATAAGCAAAGGGCAGGCAAGGCTGGTGAGAAACGTGGCTAGAAAGTTGAGAAAGGGATTCCCACGTGGGATGTGCCGGGCCATGCAGAGAGTAGCCAGGATGCAGCTGAAGCCAAGGCCAGGCTTCCTTCCTATATGCAGAAAAACACAGTTGAGGGGAGAGGTGGCCCTGCCCCTGAAAGCACCCATGGGGTGTGCCACACCCCACCACTTCTAGGCAGGTGCAGACCACCCTGTCACAGCCTTTTCTCTGCAGCTGCCAGGGTTGGGGGCCAATGCCAGCTTGATCAGGTATGGTCAGAGGCCCCTGTGGAGTTGGAGGGGATTAGATGAGCCAGTTTGTGAGGGGGGGCATTCCAGCCTGAATCCACCCTCATCCTACCACTGCCTCCCTAGAGGAACTAACAGGTGGGAGTGAAGCCACCAAGTGAAGCCCCTTGCAAGGGGTCAGGCTGTTTCGAGGCACGAGACCCAGGCTCAGGGAGGGACTCAGGAGCTGTCACATCTCTGAACTTAGTTTGGGGAAGCAAAGTGAGAAATTTCCTAATCATAGGATGTTTCCACTGCAAGCTGTTGCATCGCAGATGACCTTGTATTTAGTCTGCTGTAATGGTGATGTTTGGGGACACATCAATAAGTATCTTAACAATTTGCCACAGTCTGCTTGTGGTTTAAGAAGCATTGGCTCCTATCTTTGCAGCTTATTAATGTGAGACAGTTTAAGGACATGCACAGACATAACTGAGTTCTTCCCAGAGTGAGTCTAGAGGTGAGGCATCTCAGAACTTGCCTGGAGGGAATGGGACCAAGCAGTGTCCTGGCGGGGGTTTTCTTTGGGGTCTGAGAACTCTAATGGCCTCCTACTCATTCATGGCATCAAATCCATTGAATCCTCAATTGAACTGAGGTAGGAAGGAAGCACCAAGGTGAAGGCCAAGGCAGCTCCAGCCTGCTCACATAGCCCAGGCCCATCCTGCCCTGGAGCCTTATTGGAGCTCAGCTTTAGCTCAATCAACAACTCAGGCCCATGGCTCATGTCTAAGTATACATTCATCACAAGCCAAAAGGAAACATGCCTTTGATAGGTCGGATTTATGCTTAAAATCAGTTTGCTGTTCATGTCTTCATTACTTTTTGATAGCTTAGTGGTAGAACATCAAACCTGCTGACTTCTGTATTATTATTATTTTTTTTAATATTTTTTTATATTAAATTCTTTTTTTTTTTTTTTTGTAGAGACAGAGTCTCACTTTATGGCCCTTGTAGAGTGCCGTGGCCTCACACAGCTCACAGCAACCTCCAACTCCTGGGCTTAAGGCGATTCTCTTGCCTCAGCCTCCCGAGTAGCTGGGACTACAGGCACCCGCCACAACGCCTGGCTATGACTTCTGTATTATTCCAACTTATTTCCTTGTATTTGAAGTTGTTTTTTTTTTTTATTTGAAGTTTTTTTAAGCTTAGAATATCTAATTAATCCACACAATCTAGATACTTGCTGTTTCAACCTCTCATGCTCATAAAACAAACTGAATGCAACTGTAGCTAGTTTGCATAGAGGCCTCCTCCACCACCACCACTACTGTTTTTTATCATCTTGCCAGATACATCAGCAAATACATGTTCAGGACAAGAAGGCTGTGAAACAAGAAATTGAATGAAATTCCAAAAATCAGGGAGATGTTTAAAGGATCTTTACCACCCTTTGGAAAATGTTAACAAATATTCCAAGAAAGAAGTACAGTTGGCACCATGCCAAGGAGCAGCACCCTCCTTCCTTCAGCCTTCATTTCACTAAGTATTTCCCCTCTGGCCCTAGCACAGCTGGGGGAGGGCCCAGTGGCCAGGCTGTGCCTGCCACAGTGCCCACCTCCCCAAGCCTCTCTTTTGTCACCTCTTGCTAGCTGTGGTGCAGGATTTGTTTGCAACCAGCCAGCTGGTCTCTGAAGAAGCCAGGAGGCGATCTTAGAGCTACCTGACTACTCATCCTTAGCTTGGCCCTCGAGCCCAGCCTTGCCATCTTGTTAGTGAAGAGGACCCTGCAGGCAGTGGGAGGCTGGGATGCACAAGCACAGGCCTGCTCAGGGCTGGGTGGACACCACTCCACTGACAGCCCCTACTCCCTTCTCTCCCTCCTAAGCTCCTGCCCTGTCAGTCCCCAGCCCCCAGCCATCAGCCTTGGCTCCAGACAGAAATCCCAAGAAACAAAGAGGCTATTTAGGTACAAATACTCCTAATGAATAAAGAAAGGATTCACTCTCTGATGATTTAAGGCATAGTTGTCCAAGCCATTTCTCTTTAGCCAGCACACTGGTCTGGTGCCTGCACAGGGCACCAGCAGCTCTCCAAGCCTGTCTTCACACTCCCTCCTGGAACCAGTACCTGAAAGAAAGACTGGATGAGCAACTTACAAAACAGTGCCCAGGGTGCAGTGCAAAGACGCCTCTAAACAGGATCTGAAGAAAGTTCCCAGGAGCAGGTTTCTTTGCCTAGACTCCTCTCAGCAGACAGGTTATAAACTTGCCTTGTCACCCAGGGGACCGAAGATGAGGATCAGGGACTTCTTGGACAATTCCTAGCCAGGTGGGTTCCTCCCAGGGCCCTGATGGCATGTGTCTGCAGGAGGGCTGTTTGCAAATCTCTGTGACCGTCATCATCACCACAGTATGCCCAGTTAGTTGCCTTTGGCTGGGGCGGGGGGGGCAGTACTGGTCAGGGTTCTAGTTAATTAAGAGCAGCATTGGACTTGAAGGCCTTGTCCTGGCACCTCTCCAGTTTGGCTTAGAAACAGAGTGTGAGGGAAGGGAAGAATTGCAAAACTGAGTCTCATTGCCTTGTCAACCCTTCTCACCTCTGCTCCAACACTGACATTTTGCAGACCCCACACAACAGCAGCTGGCAATACTTTTATCATCTGTTGACCAAGGAACACAAAAGGACAAACAGTCCAGCTGAGCTCAGCATCACTGTCAAATGAAACTTTCATCTATTGTACTAGCTCCTAGAGACATAGAAACATAGAAGGCAGATCCATCGACAGACAGTGCTTGGTGTACACATGGGCATGTAGACCCCTGGCAATAATGCCCATTCATTTACTCAGCCAGTGTTTATCGAATCCTCAGTAGGTCCCAGGCCTCATGTTAAATGCTGGGTCTATGTATGAGATGAAGAAGAGACTTGGCCTGCCTTTAGGAGGTATATAGCCTGCTGGGGGAAAATCAGCATCTCCAGGCTAAAATCAAGGTAGCAGCGGGACCTGGCCCCTTAAGGCTCAGGGGAGAATGTTTCTCTCTCTCCTCTAGCATCTGGCGGTTCCTGGTGTTGCTTGGCTTGTGGCCACATCACTCCAGTATCTGTCCCCATCTTCATGTGTTGTATCTCTTCTGTCTGTGTCTTCTTTTCATCTTCAAAGCACACATGCCATTGGATTTAGGGCCCACTCAGATCATTCAAGATGATCTCGAGATCCTTGCCTGAATTACATCTGCAAAGACATTCTTTCCAAATAAGATCCTGTGGCCTTGTTCACAAGTCTTTCCAGGCACCCTCGTGCCTGTGAGATGCATTCTGTAGGAGTCCTTTAGCCTGTGCCCCCAGCCTCCTCACACAGCCTTACCCTGGCCTGGTGGCTTTGTACTCCCAGAGCACCATGCCCTCTTCTGCCCCAAGCCTGTCTACTTCTTCCTTGCCCCTCCCACCTTCTTCTTGTCAACTTTCCAGGCTCTGCTCAAACCCTACTGCCTCAGAGAAGCCTGCCCATCCCGGCAGAGCTGAGAATGGCTCCCTCCCTCTGTATAGTCCCTTCCCAAGTGCCCACATCTGGATCATAGCTGTGACCAACTCACTAGGAGTCTCTTTCTCCCTTGAGGGGCTGGAGTTTTACTTTCCCTGGGATCTCTGACACCTTACACATGGTAAGGTATGCAGTGGACTTTTGTTGAATGGTACTGAAGGAAATTTGTGCATCTTATTGCTTCTCCTATTGTTTAGTTAGGAAGAAAATTAACCAAGTCCAAGAGGAGGAAAGAGGTAGGAAAACCACTGAGAAAGAAGGGGTTCTGCGTTACCTAGGAACGTATGGAAGATGGCATTCAGAGGCCTCCCCTGCTCTCACTGGCCCCCTTTCTGCAGCTCCCACCCCCCTGGTTCTGAGTCTCTCTGACACTCCTCTGGCTTCCTGCAGCTCTTTGAAGGGCCACAGTTGTCTTGGCATGGGGCCTTGGAGTACAGACTGTCATCACCTAACGTGGAAGCAGAGAGCTTGTTCAGGTCGACTCAAGCTTGGTAGCCTGCGCAGATCTCCCCCAAAGTCCCCTTCCTGCTTCCTCCTTGCTTGGAGCAGAGGCTGGATCTTTTCCTTTTAGTTACTCTGGCTCATTTTAGCTAGGTCCTTTCTACCCGGCCCCCAAGCCCATGGCTAGAGGTCACACCCAGCCCCAACTAAACTGCAGCCCTGGAGTCCCTCCCCAGATTCTTCCTGACTCACCGCCTCTAGGATGCCCAGCCCCTGGCAGCCATCCTCTCTGCCTGCTCAGGGCCCTGCTGTCTTCATCCTGTTTCTTCTCAGCCTCTCAGATTCTTTTTTTTTTTTTTTTTTCAGTTTTGGCCAGGGCCTGGTTTGAACCCGCCACCCCCAGTATATGGGGCAGGTGCCCTACTCCTTGAGCCACAGGCACCGCCCAGCCTCTCAGATTCTTCACATCAGTCTCCATGGGTGTACCAGCTCAAAGCTCTATCCAGTGGCACTATGGAGTAAGGGTAGGGACAGAGTGTGAACTTTTGACATCAGCCCTGTGTTCACATCCCAGCTCTGCCTTTTGTGAGCTTGTCATCTATATAAAGCCTCAGTTCCCAATGAACTCATTCATGTACTTAGTAAATAAAGAAATCTTTATGAAGCACCTAGTAGATGCCAGACTTACTCTACACGAGACATCAGGGGTGCAGCAGTGCAAAGGGCAGAATCCTGCCCTTAAGCCATTTGCTGTCCATGAGGCACCAGCCATGTGAATAAGCCCACCAGAATGGGACAGAGGGTGTGACGTTGATGCCACGTCCTGTGCTCTGATGTGACTGCTGGGATCCTGAGCAACTCACACTGCAAAAAAATCCTTCAAGAATTTCAATAAGAAGGATTTTCAAAAAAAGCTAGGTGTGGGTGTATTTGGCTATTACGTGCTGACATAATCAGCTACTGCAAATGGAAAGAGCAGGCTGGGAAACCACCAAGCCCATCCTGAACAGCACAGAAGGCCAAGGTCAACTGTCTGCATGTCCTGGACTTTAACATGGCTGTAAGATGCACAGAATTTAAGAAGAGTTTTTCAGGAAGAAAGAAAGAAGCAGCAGCAAGGCACAGAAGGCTCCTGTGGACAATGATGTGCATCGCGGCATTAACAGGTGACAATAGCATGTGATTCTGAAAGTCGTCTCTGTTCAGCTGACGGTTGACAAAGGCCTGCAGCGCAGCCCAGCCACTCTGCTAGCACAGCCCGATGTGTCCGCTAGTCACAGGTGACAATCTTCTGCCTGCCCCCTCCCCAGCTCCTTAGCTCTAGTTCCCTGCTCTGACCCTGTCACAGCCAAGAGGAAACTGTGATGCTTTTTGGTCCCAGCAAGAGAAATGCTCGTGTTCAAGTGGAAAATCACTGCATCCATCTATGATGGGTGTCAAAGGCCTGGTCAGCAGTGGCAGCTGACAAGAGGGTGTCAGGGGGCTCAGCGGCTAGGGTGCCAGCCACATACACCTGAGCTGGCGGGTTCAAATCCAGCCCAGACCAACTACATCCAAAAAATAGCTGGGCATTATGGCGGGTGTCTATAGTCCCCGCTACTTGGGAGGCTGAGGCAAGAGAATCGCTTAAGCCCAAGAGTTGGAGGTTGCTGTGAGTTGTGACTCCACAGCACTCGACCCAGGGTGACATAGTGAGACTCTGTCTCAAAAAAAGGGGGGGTATCAGGGAAGTGTGCGGGGCATGGGAGAAATGTTCAGGAAGTGAAATGACGAGTTTGGCTGGGGAGAGAAAAGAGAAGGAGCAGGGGGAGGCACGCCTGGGTTTCCGGCCAGTTAGAGGCAGGAGACAGACAGGGGGTGGTCCGGGGACCGCCAGGGCTGGATCTGTCTGAGCAGGGGGGCCTGAGTGTGCTTGAGGCTCTCCTGTCCCATGGAGCTGGCTCTGAGGGCTCAGGGCAGCTGGGTTAGGCTGGCCATGTCCTACAGGGCAGAAATGAGCTCCCTCTCTCCTGAACCCTCCGAGACCAGAACTCCTTGTGCCTCTTCTAAAAGCCTAGTGCTATCTGGCAAGTGCCCACCTGCCTCTGCTGGTCCCAGCAGGCCTTGGCTGGTCCCATCTCTCCCCAGCTGAGCACCCCGGTCCCACTGCTTAGCACCTGAAGCCCGCTCGACTGTACAGCGGGGCTGAGAGAAGAATCTGCTTCTGCAGCCAGCCATCGATGGCGCCGCGCTCTGAAGGCAGCAGGACAACGCCTGCCCGCCTGGCATCTGGGAGCCGCTCAGGAAGACCCTCCTCCTCCTCTTCCTTCCTCTGCCCCTCCCTTTTCTCCTTTCCTGGTCGGGTTGCTGCAGTATATACACTGCTTTCTGGGACTGCTGGACCAAACTTAGTGGCTTAAAACCAAAGAAAGGTAAACATTTGATTACATAGAAACATTTAATCATTCATTCATCCATTCATTCATTCATTTGCCAAAAGTTCTGGGGGACAGAAGTCTGAAAGCCAAGGGTCATGAGGACCAAGCTCCCTCAGAAGCCTCTGGTGGAGAATCTTTTCTTGCTTCTTCCCTCTTTCGGTGACCCCAGATGTTTGTTCAGCCTGTGGCTGCCTTGCTTCAACCTCTGCCCCCATGTTCACCTCATCTTCTTCCCCCATGTCTCCAACATCCTTCTGCCTCTCTTATGTGGGACTCCTGTCATTTGGGTTAGGGTGCACCTGCATAGTCCAGGATGATGTCATCTCAGGATCCTTAACTGAATTATATCTTCAAAGACCTTTTTCCAAATCAGGTCACACTCATAGGTTGTAGGTAGATAGAACTTTTGAGAGCCACCATTCAATACATTGCAGTGTGACTGTCAGAATTTCTCAGGAACCCCAGATCTCAGGCGGAGCCACCTGCATTTTCCCTGACCTGGGCCTCTGCAGGACACCCCTGGAACTGCGTGCCCACAGCCACAAAGGGAGGCAAGATTACAGCCTGATTCAATGCTCTAGAACTCAAGGTCACAGGACCCTGGAGATCAGGAAACCTAACCCCGTCACTGGCCTAGTAGAGGACCCCAGGAGACAATAAATCTCCCTGTCCCTCCTGCTTGCTTTCAGCAGGCACTTAGAGGGCATCTCCATGGGCCCCCCCCAGGCTTGCTGCTGGGGCACAGGGTTAAACAAAGCCCGCTGACTTCTCTGCAGCCACGCAAGTTTCTTCTCGCTCTCCTTCAGCGCCGCATAGACTTTGCCAAGGGCACACAGCAGGCTCTCCTGTTGCCCAGTGGAATGGGAGACACACCAGCCACAGGGCACCCTAAAGCACAGAGCAGGGAAAGAGCTTATTCTGGCCCTGGAGCTAAAGTTCTGGGTTTGAGCCCTGATGACCAAGTCTGTCACCTTAGACCACGCCATGTCCTAAGGTAAAAAGTAACAGTGAGCCCTGACCGGTTGTGAAGCATGCACAATGCAGTGAGGGGAGTATGAGCATTTTGCATCTTGCAAAGGGCCCTGCAAGGCATTCTTCAGAGATGCCAGGATGTGCTTCCCACCTGCATGGCCTCGAGGCTCACACTGATCCTTCTCCAGCATGGGAAGGGACAAACCACAAACCGCTGCCCCTGTGCTGGGAAATGCAGGAGCCTGGGGGAAAGCCAGGGCTTGAGGGCACGGCTGGCTGCCAGAGGGCGGCCCTGCAAAGCTTATCCTCCATCCCCCATTCACACATTTCTGAGAGCACAGAGATGGAACAGAACAAGAGAAAGACCATGTCTTTCACAAAAGTGGGGAAGGGACAACTCAGTGACCAATTTCGGTGATTAGCTGCAAGAAGAGGGCCCTTTATTCCAGGCGTGTGTGTGCCTTTTAATTTCCTCTTGTGGGCTCCTGAGGGGGCCCAGTAACCGTGTGATTGGTATTCCTCTCCAGCCTTGCAGGACGCGGGGGGCACTTGCCCAGATGCGGCTCCAGGTGGTACTGAGTGCCACCTGCACTCCCAGCTTCCGATTAACTACTCTGCAGCAAACCTGCATGGGGCAGGGAAGGGAGGTGAGGGCCCCACCAGCTCAGCCCCACCACCTCAGCCCAGGGTCCAGGTGGGTGGTCTCTGGCCAGAGGCAGCAGCAGCAGCATTATTGAGGTGCAAGTTGACCTTGGCACCTTTCTGCTATGTGGGAAACAAAAACAAAAACTGGAGACAAAGGGGCTTGGTTGCTTAACAAATCGAAAGCATAGAAGTTACAGACCAGGCCAATTAGGGAGTGGTGATTTGCATTACAAGAAGACCCTTTGCTCCATAAAAGGAGCTCTCTGGAGGTTGCAGTAGATGGTGCCCTGGGTGTTAAAGATTCAATTTACAAAACAGTGATTTGCCCACAACTCTATAGTGTAAAACTACTATTGGTACTGACTGACCAAATACCAAGAGACACCAGGCACCCTTGTACTGTCTCATGCTCATCCCCTTTCATTGCCGAGCCCTGAGCAATTGCTCAAAATCAGATGTGGATCCTTCCAGGCTGGACCTGGCTCAGACACAGCAGCCACGTGCCCAGGCCTGAGTCCCACACTTTCTGAGCCATCAGCAAGTCACAAACCCTGTGCCCTCTTCGGGGCCTGAGTTCACATTTATAGAACAAGGAGAGGTTGATACAATCATCTCGAAAGGCACTTTGCAGCCTCACCATTCCAGGTGATCATTCTTAGGCACAGCTGGGTGGCTCTGGGAATCCCCTTGCCCTAGATAATGCCTAGAATAACAGAAAGGGGGCACATGAGATACCCCTATAAAAGAACCTTAATGATGTACCGCTTACACAATCCAGAAGTGCAGGGATGGGGTGGCCTGTGTCCCTGTAGAAAGGGCACCTTAAAAGTCACATGCCTCACCATCTAAGCACTCAGAGGGGCATGTGTGTCTGGTGCTGTGGTGTTCCGGGGGTGAACTTGGTGAGCTCAATGATGTTTTCATTCATGTTAGTGCTCGGTGGAAGTAAACTCTTACCCCTAAATTGTGAGAAAAGTAGAGTCTCAACATGCAAAGTCTGAGTTTCACAACATTTAACTTGACCGGAGTTTGGAATATAGTAAAGAGCTTAAGAAAATGGCTTCGAATTGCTCATTAGGCATTTTGAATTTGGACATAAAAATTTTGCAAACCTGGCAGGCTCAGAGTCTTGGGGGCTGAACACTTCCTGTGTGACTTCACGGCAGTGAGGCCTGAGAAGCAGTTTGTAGGCACCTTTTGGGATTCATAGTGATTTTTAAATGTTCTGAAGTCCGAGCCTCAACCAGCTACTTGTTCTCAAGGGTAGGAAGTTTGAGGGATATAAATCAACCAGGAAAAAGGCCAACAGAGGAAGAGTGAGAACAGAGAGAGAGAAAGGCTCGGAAGAACGGAGATGAGGGAGGGGGAGAGGAGAGAAAGAATGTGAACATTTCCTGGGGATTTTAATTTTCACATCACAAAACACTGCACGTCTGTCAACCATTATGTTTCCCATGCAGCCTACTGCATAGAGTACCTCAGGGAGGGGAGAAAATAGAACTCATTCCTTTCTGCCCCAGCCTGATATGCCCACAACTGTTTGAGTACAAAGCAAGGAGAGAAGAGCTCTGGAAAATTGCCCAGGGGCTTTGCTATCTCCTAGGGGGATGGCCAATTTTCACCACCACCGGAGGGGTTAGAACTGCCCAGTCTGCCCTCCTCTGCTTCCACAGGAACGCACAGTGAGGTGGAGGCTGCCACGCGGCCACAGGGCCACAGGACGAGGGGCCGGCAGAACCCGAGAGTTGAAAAGTACCTCCAGGACTCATCGACGGTCCAGGCTTGCCTCTGAAGACCGGGACTCAACCAGTCAGGCAGCAAGATCCTCATCCAGGCAGCAATGGACTAAATGCCCTGGCCCCCGGGACCTCCATGCTCCCGGTCCCTTCCTTAATGAGCCTGAAGCAAGGGACTTCAAGCTGGTGGCTTCCGACGTCTCCTCATTCCGAACTCCAGCCATCCTCCACCTGGCATCCATCCAGGCCTGGTGGTGGTATTGCCTGGAAACAGCAGGTGGCTTCTGTCCATGGGTGACAAGATGACAGGAAGACAGCGGATGCTAAGGTGTTTCATGCTATTGAGTGAAAACAGCAGAAACACTGAGGCTAGCTCTTGTTGCCCTTTCTGTGAAACTGAGATCCCCTCAGGTCAGTCACCCAGTGTCATCTTCCTGACAGGAGCCCTGCCCTCATGACCTTCTCCACGCATGTCTTGATAAATACACTCCAAGTTGAACTAGCTCCTCTCCCACCCTGTCCCAACAAGGGAGCATGTAGACTGTAAGAACCTTGGGTGGGTGGTGGCCATTCTGACTTTGGATCCCAGACACTGGCAAGTGACCACCTCAGTTGGCTGAAATGTCCCTCCCCACTCTGCTGTATTGTGGTTGCAGTGAGATCCGTGTGCTCAAACGTGACATTATGATTGTAAAGCCCTCAGTACAGTGCTTGGCATGAAGCCATTGTTCTCTGAGCAGCAGTTAGACCAATCTCTGCTTGTCACCGTCCTTTACTTCCTCCTGTGACTGACACCCGAAGACCATAGTCAGTAGCCACAGCAGTGAGCAGAAGCACCCCTTTGCCGTTGGTGCCATCCTGACCTTATGCCAGTTGCTGTCCATGGTCACTTTTGTGGACCAGGCCCATTGTCAGCCTCAGCTGGCCAGTCTTCCTAAAGACAGGTGACAGTTTGTCTACCAGTTGATAAGGGGTGTACATAGGGCATCAAAGGCTTTAAATGGAGCGGCAGGTGAACCATGCTCCTGGGGCGCGGCAGAGACTACAGAGACAACCACAAAGTTTTCAAAGGGAAGCAGTTGTCTCTACCCAAACCCAGGGAAGTCCTATCTGCTATCACCTCAGGGGCTTTGTCTGAGCCTGTAAGAAGCTGAAAGCAAAAAGAACCTTTCTGAACATGACAGTCCCATCCCCACCAGGCCAGTGTCGGGGGACAGAACCCATAGGCAGTAGAGAGAACTTGGTTGTTATTTCCTAAGACGACCACTTTTGCAGCTTCCACTGTGGGCGCTGCCCTTCCCAGGTCTGCTCTGGGGTCTCTTCCTGAGGAGTACTGATGTCTTCCCCAGCCATCTTCTCTGCCAGGGTACCCAGTAGCCTTTGGATGACCTTGATTCCAAAATCTGACAAGGATAATGTAAGAAATGAACATTACAGACCAAGTTCTCTCATAAACATAGTTTCAAAATCCTTAAAGTATTAGCCAATCAAATCCAATATGTATACACATATAGTATTTATTGATACATTTTATTTAAATATACATATACACAAATATATACATATATATCCCCATTCCTATTTTATTCACATATGTTCATTGCCCACCCATGTGTGTATGTGCAGACAGAGCACTTCATCATCATACTCCTCCTGGTGTTTCCACCTCCCAGGTGGAAACTTTCTACACCAATTCTTGACCTGGTGTCTGCTTCTGGGGAAACACAATCTAATTCAATAACCAATTAAGGTTTATTCTTAGCATGTGAGGGTGGTTTTATATTAGAAAATCAATCAATGTGATTAATAATATTAACAGAGAAAAAGAGGAAAATCATACAATCCTTGGAAAAGATGCAGAAAAGCATTTGACAACATTAAACATCCATCTGTGAATTAGAAAAAGAAAAATATCTGAGCAAACTAAGAAGGGAATTTTCTGATCTGATAAGGGGAAGCCACAAAAACTACAGCAACTATCACAATCACTGGTGAAGTATTAAAATCTTTCCCCATAGACTGAGAAGGGTGATAAAGTTGCCTACTATCACTTCTCTTCCACATTATACCAGAGGTCCAATCTACTTCATTAATATAGGAAACTAGTGAGGCTTGGTGCCCGTAGCACAGTTGTTACGGTGCCAGCCACACACACCAAGGGTGGCAGGTTCAAACCCGGCCGGGGCCAGCTAAACAACGACAACTGCAACAACAACACAAAAAATAGCCAGGCATTGTGGCGGGCACCTGTAGTCCCAGCTACTTGGGCGGCTGAGGCAAGAGAATCACTTGAGCCCAAGAGTTGGAGGTTGCTGTGAGCTGTGACGCCACAGCACTTTACTGAGAGTGACATAGTGAGACTCTGTCTCAAAAAATATATATAGGAAACTAGTGAAAAGGCATAAACATTAGATTAGAATACATAAATCTATTATTCACAAACTATAAGATTGGGTACCTAAGAAATCCAGTAGAAATCAAATGTAGTGGCACGAGCCTGTAGTCCTGGCTACTCTAGAGGCTGAGGCAGGAGGATCGCTTAAGACCAAGATTTTAAGGTTGCAGTGAGCTGTGATTGCACCACTACACTACAGCCTGGGTAACAGAGTGAGACCCAATCTCTAAAAAATTGTTTAAATATATATATCCAAATATATAAAATATATATAAATATAATCCATAGACAAAATATTAGAAGTAATAAGTGAATTTAGCAAGCCAGAAGGATATAAAGTAAAAATATTTTAAAATTTGGTTGCATTCTTATATCAATTTTTCATCAACAAATAGATGGAAAATAAAATATAAAAGATGTCATTTACAGTAACATAGAAAAACACTAACTACCTAGAAATAAATCCTATGAAAGATATACAAGCTCTCTACACTGAAAATAAAAAAAAAGTTGAGACATTAAAGGTCCACATAAAATGAGGGCTATATCATTAGTCATGCATTGGAAGACTAAATGCTGAAAAGATATAATTTCTCCCCAAGTTAATACATGAACTTGACATAAGCCCAATAAAAGTTCAAGCAGGCTTTAAAGCAAATGTTTTAAACTATCAGATAGTAAGAATGCTATAGTAAATAAGACTATGATATTGGTGCAGGATGGTCAAATATCAATTTGAAAATGTAATAGAATAGGGTCCAGAAATGGACTTATACATATGGCCGCCTGATTTATGAAAGATTGTCTTTGCAATGAATTATTATGAGTCAATCAATTATCAATATATTGTGAATTCTACACCCAAACCCATTCTAGGTGATATGTAAAAGGTACAAAATAAATATAGAAAACATAGGAGAACATTTTCACAACCTTAGAGTGGGCAAATATACCTTAAATAGGACACGAAACACACTAACCATAAAAAAATAATGACTTAGACTACATTAAAATTAACAATGTCCATTTACCAAAAACATTAAGAGTGGGAAAAGGTATTTGCAATATGTTTACATATGCAGACTCTTTCTCATATTTTCTATTGGGATATCTGTTTTTTTCATATTGACTTGTAGGAATTTTTATACATAATGTGTATTATATATCCCAGAGAGTTCTTCGATATGTCTCAAAGAATTATCCAAATATATAAGATTTCTACAAATTATTAAGAAAAAGACTGACATCCCAGTTGAAAATTTGGCAAAAGACTTGAATAAACATTTCACAAAAGAAGTTACCCAAATGGCCAAAAGGAGTTTAACCTCAGGAGTCACTGGAGAAATGCCATGGAAACCACAATGTAACACTGCTAGTGCAGTGGGCTTTGCAGTGTGCTTGCCAAATCTCCCGTCCCCACCTTAGGGCTAAAATACTCATCTTCCAGAGCTAGGAGTTTTGACTATGGGCAGCTCACAGCCTAGTTCTTCCCCCTGGCGATTGCTCTCTGCTGACAAGAGCTGCCTAGCCTAAAACCACCTCCTTTCCCAGGGGAAAGCACGCATGCAATGACTGGTTGAAATGGGATGTAAGGACTTAGTCCCCAGCCCACATCTGAGTCAATTCCGAAAAGTCATCCCAGCTCCACAGTTCTCCATGGACCTGGCTGAGGCCTTCATTGCAGTCCGACTATCCTCCTGCCTGATCCTGTTTCCTTCACTCCCTTAAAGACACTGTTCCTAAGAACTGTTCCCAATAAACTTCCTGCACTAGTGTTTATTCCATTTATTTATTTTTATTATTTTTTTGAGGCAGAGTGTCACTCTTTCGCCCTAGGGTTGAGTGCTATGGCAACTTCATTGCTCACAGCAACCTCAAATTCCTGGGCTCAAGCAAATCTCCTGCCTCAGCCTCCTGAGTAGTTGGGAGTATAGGCACTTGCCACAATGCCCAGCTGGTTTTTCTATTTTTAGTAGAGACAGGGTCTTGCTGTTGCTCAGGCTGGTCTCAAACTCCTGAGCTCAAGCAATCCACCCACCTCGACCTCCCAGAGTGCTAGGATTATAGGTGTGAGCCACCAAGCCCAGCCAACTAGTATTTGTTTTAGAGTCTACTTCCCAAGGAACACAACTGGGGATGACTGCATTCTCACCAGAAGGGGTAAAATAAAAGACAGACAATACCATAAGTTGGTTAGGATGTTGACCAATCAGAGCTCTCATAGATGGATGTAGACCAATCAGAATGTTCATGTACTATGGGCAGGAGTATAAATTGTACAAGCACTTTGGAAATCAGCGTGGCACTATGGTAGTATCTACTATAGCTAAACAATTCCAGTACTAAGTATTGTACTGGAATTGTACAATATACGTTTCTGTATATAGTACTCCAATAAAACAATTTCTTGAATCACAATTCCAGTACTAAGTATTGTACAATTGTACTATATACGTTTCTGTATATAGTACTCCAATAAAACAATTTCTTGAATCACAATTCCAGTACTAAGTATTGTAACCCACAGAAAGGCCAATATATGTTCACCAATAGACATATACACAAATGCTCATAGCAGCATCGTTCATACGATCCAAACTGGAAGCAACCCAAATATATATCAAGAGGAAAATGGATAAATAAATCATGGCATATTTACATACAAATCTCACAAACATTATATTGAGTAAAAGAAACCAGACACAAGAAAGGAAGTTCTGTCTAATTCTATGTTAAATATGAAAGTAAGGAAAAGCTGGTAGAACTCAGGACCGTGGTTACTACTGGAGGGGATTAGCAACCAGGTGCTCACACTGTGAAATTCATCAAGTCGTATCTGCACGATCTGCTTACGTTTCTGTATATAGTACTCCAATAAAACAATTTCTTGAATCACAAAGAACACATGTACAAACCATACACACACACACATACACACACACACACATCCCTACAAACCAGCAAAGGCAGAGTCCCTGAGGTTGCCTTTCACTTGCTAACGTGGCATCTCTTCTTCTCTCCCCTCTCCAGCACTCATTCATTCATTCATGCAGCCCATTGCACTGTAAGGGCAAGTTTGGGGTTTTTTTTGTTGTTGTTGTTTTGTTCTTTTGAGACAGTCTCACTTTCTTGTTCCCACTAGAGTGCCATGGTGTCATAGCTCACAGAAATCTCAAACTCTTAGGCTCAAGAGATCCTCTTGCCTCAGCCTCCCAAGTATCTGGTACTATAGGTGCCCACGACAACACCCAGGTTTTTTTTCTTTTTAGAGATGGAAGGGTCTTGTTCTTGCTTAGCCTGCTCTCGAACCCATGAGCTCAAGCAATTAACCCACCTCAGCCTCCTAGAGTGCTGGGATTACAGGCATGAGCCACGGCGCCTGGCCCAAACAGGGCAAAGTTTTAAGTGTACCATTTTCCAGGGCAAGCCAACTCTAAACTTTGAGGATGCCCAGGCCCCTTGCTCTAAGCACACTTGACTCCTGGGGCCTGGCTGGGTGGGGGGGGGGTGCACGGAACACGTGGACAAAATCAGAAGTTTCATATTCACCTGCCTTGGCCTAGCAATATGCGATGTGGGGGCAGGATCATTTTGTCATTACTGAGTGGGTGGCAGCTTGGGAGGGCAGACAATTCTCCTTGATGAGTCAGTTGAGATATAATCAGGGCACTTGGTGTTGATGAAAATAAAAAGCCTTCTTCCCTGCCTGTTGGAAGGTTCAGCGGGTATCCTCTTTGATAAATGGTCACAGTAATGAAATTCACACTCTTTAATCACAAGGGCTATAACTTAATTAAAAACACATGGAGGATTGATTTGGGTTGGAGAGCTCTCTGGTCCCGGGCTTTATTAAATTCAGTGTTTCTTTGCTCTGCCTCATCCCACATGCTTGAGCACAGAAGTCGATGGCTGAGGAGCTGTCACTGCCCTAATGGGATGAACCTCGCTTTGGAACCCTGGGCTGACCAGGCTGAAAGGAGGAGGTAGGGGCGAGGGTACCCTGCTTTGGCCTACAGTGTCTTGCATCTCAAGGCAGGCTCTAAGTAGGAATCCTCACTATTCCAAGTCAAGGGGGGGTTCTCAAGACTGAGGTCCCATGGGGGAGACCTGATGCTGGGTTAGCCTGGCTGGGTGGCCACCAGCACCAAGCATGGTGCCAGGAAGGTAGGAGGAACGCAGGAATTACTGGGAAGCTGAAGAAAACACTAACAATGCTTTCATTCATCTCACTGAGTGCTCAGAGCCAGCTTGTGAGATGGCAACTGTTACTGTCCCCATCTTACACAAGCAGGAGCCAAGGTCCTGGGCAGACGCCACCCGTGCATTGTTCTATGTACAGACTCACCCCTGAACTCTCCCTCACATGGAAATACTTCCCTCACCTCTGCACCTGTACCCTCCTGACATGTACAAACATATTCCTGTGCAGATACACCCAGACATAGACACACAGCCACACACACGAGTGCCCTCCTGACACACACACACCGAAATATAGACACTTTCACACACCCAAACACACACATGTGCGTGTGCATACACCATGATACAGCCACATTGCCCCCACACCCTCCCCACATCCACACAGGTGCAGGTGTGCCCGGCATGTGAACACACACCCTAAGACATGTGCATCCACTGACATCCACACCTGTGAAGGGGCACGCAGCCGGAAACACAGCCACACACACACGTATAACTTCACTTGCCACACACATGGATGTTTACCCATGAAGATGGACCTTATGTGGACACACAACCACATTCCCATAAACTTCTGCCTCACACACACACCAGACACACAGAGGTGTCTGCTCCACACGTCCACACCCTCCCACACACATCCATACATGGTCACCTGCCCCCACACTCACACGCATACATAATACTTCCACACACTTATGTGCCTGTGCAGATCAACCCAGTTATAGATGCAAATTCACACACCCATAGACATCCACACTCTTTACACACTCTCTACACACACATCTGTGCATGTATGTAATGTACCTGCGCATAAACAGGCACTTACAAACATCTATATACACACACAGCCATGCGTATATACTCACGTATATGAGGTTGGACAATTAAGTTCTTGAGCTTATCCTAGAAAAAGTTCAATATACCTCACTGCTCAATATCACTAAAGTCACCTTCAAAGTCCTCTCCTTGGGAAGCTCTGCAGTGGACCGACACCAGTGCCTAGTCCACCCTTCAAAGCAAGTTTGGAACTCTTTTTCTGGAATAGGCATCAGAACTGTCATTGTACCACACGCATAATACATACATCTGTATTCACACATAAACACATACGTGTACATAAACAAATATCGACACCCACATATATGCACACTTATACACATTTTTGCACACGCATGGACACACTCACAGATATACATATACACACGTACACATATATACACACAAACGTATACGCCCACATACACATACATACACACAAACACATGACATATATGAATGTATGTGTACATATACAAACGTCATATACACATGGTCACAACTACACACCTAGGTACTCACCTAGTTGACACCATCCTTTACTCATGAATGCGTATACTCCCATATTTCTGCACCCCAGAGGCCATTGTAAGCCAAGCACAAGGAGCCCTTTCTAAAATCTGTGGCCAAGGCAAAGTGGTAAGGAGCCAGGCATTATTAGCATAATGCACGCCACCCACCCACCACGACCATGGAAATATCTTGGCAAGGCCACTCGCACAACAGCCAGTGGGGGGAGATCGGCTTGTCTCCTGAGAAAGCAGTGAGGTCAGTGGCTCCCTCGGCTACCCAGGACACCTGCTGCAGGGTGGCGCCCCCTCCAGGAGAACCTGCGTCCTGTGAAGCTTCCTGGATCAGCGGCAGTAAGTAGCAGGAGACCAGAGCCAATGCTGGAGAGGATGGTGCGGCTGCAGTCAGATGGGGCCAGTGGCCTTGCTAAGGAGCTGGGCCTTTGTGCTCAGTGCCACCAGGTGCCATCAAAATGTTGAAAGGAGTAGAGGGGGGCGATCAGATTTGTGTCTGTGGAGGATTCCTCTGGCTGCCCCATGGAGAAGGGTAGGAGACAGGCATTTTGGAGGCAGAGAGGCCAGGAGGAGGTCAGTACAGCCATCTAGGCCAGAGCAGAAGGGGCTTAGCCCAAGTGGTGGGGGGTGGAGCGACAGGTGGCAAGCTGGCTAGAAGGGAGTCTGGACAGGACGTGGTCATGTGTTGGATGGGGACATGAAGGAGAAAGAGAGAGGTGAAAGATGCCATCCAGATTTCTGGGGTAGAGGATTAGAGGTGGGCAGGAGCCAGACCAGGTAGGCCCTGCTGGCCATTACAGGGGACTGAGGCTTTATCTGGGGCCATGAGGAGCTACTGAAGGGATGGATGTGCTTATGAGAAGGTTACTAGGAGAGACCAGATGGATGATCTGGAAGGGTGGGCAGGGCCCTCAAGAACAATTCACACCAGCTGGAGGGGAGAGATGAGACTATCAAAGCAGAGCCGGCACCTCCAGGCAGTCCAGCACTTCCAGGAAGCCCACCAGGACTGCACAGGCGAGGCTGCCCCAGCAAGACTCCACTTGAAGGCTAGAAGTCCAGAATCAGAATGTCAGGAGGGTTAGTTCCTTCTGAGAGCTGTGTGGAAGAGAGTTCCAGGGCTGTCTCCCACACCTCTGGAAGCCTCAGGTGTTCCTTGCTACATAGATGGTGTTCTTCTATGCTTATCTAGCTCTAGTTCCAAATTTCCCCTTTCTATAAGATTAGATTAGGGCCAACCCTAATGGCCTCAGTTTCACTTGTTCATCCACAAAGACTATTTCCAAATAAGTTCACATTCACAGGTCCTGGGAGTTAGGACTTCAGCACCTTTTGAGGACATGATTCAAATCGTAACAGCCATTTAAGGTCAACTGTGAGCAGGAGCTCCTGGGGCCCCTCCCGGGTCAGGGTAGCTTCTGTGGAAAGGAAGAGAACCACTCAGTCCAGGCTGGGCCTGGGCAGGAGAGGAGTCCAGGTCTAGAGCAATGTTCTGGCTAGGCATGACCTTCACTCCAAGGCCTAAGACCCCAGTGGAGGGCACGCCTCAGATAAGGAGAGAGAGCTGTCCTGGGAGAGTGTGGAGTGGTGCAGATGCTGCCCAAGGGTGTGGAGACAGAAAGACTGAATGTTAGTCAGGGAGGTGTGGCAGGGGTTCAATGTGCCTCGGGGTGGTGGTGGGAGGGAACACAGTGAGAGGGAAGGCTGAACGAGCGTGTGGAAGCATTTCTGACTGCAGCACTGGGGCCTGGGAGATGCACTCTGACATCCTCTCTCCTGGCCCTTTCTCTGAAGGGAGCTAGGGCACTTGGGATGGGGATGGGTATTTCCAAGGCAGCAGACCAAGGGATCTGACAGGTGAAGCCCAGGCTGTAAAGGAACAGAGGACAGGCGCCATCATGCTGGAACATGGGAGTGTGTGTGTGCACTAGTGCCTGTGCCCAAGTGCACGTGAGCAGGGCTGCCTCTGGGTGCACCTGTCTGCGTGTGCATGTGTACGGGGTTTCTCGTGCCTGTGCTTATTGGGGGAGGCACAGGTGGTCAGACAAGGTTTGCCAGGAGAACTGCCACTTGAGCTGCAGCTAAGCTCAGCTTTAAGCCCCTCACAAAATGGTGGTCTACAGTGTCACCCGTCAGCCACCATAATCCCTCTCCACCTGTCCCGAGCCCCTGGCACCTCATCTCCTACAGACACATCTCCTCTGCAGGCTGCTGTGGCTGGTAGAAGGCCTGTTGGGTTCCCCACCTGCCTGTGTCTATGTGGTTGCTGAGCCCGTACAGGCCATGTTTTGGCCAGGCACATACTAGAAGCTTATTTGTTATTCGTTTTCTCACACCTAATGCAGAAAGCACCTAGCTATAAAATGACATGGGTTCATTTGGTAACCTGGGACCAGCTGGGGCCTGAGGTCTGGCTACAAACGGCCAGTGATGGAGGGCTTGCCTGCACAGAGATGTGGCTGGGTGTGCACAGAGGCAGAGAAAGAGAGAGAGAGAGGAGGCAAAACCAACAGTGAGTTGGTACCACTGAGTTTTTTGAATTGGGGTGACAGGCTTTGGGTAAACGTCCATTAAGTGTTAGTGGCTAGGTGACAGGTACTGCAAGGGTAAGAAGATAGGGCAGCCCCGGGTGAAAGTCCCCTCTCAGACAGGGGCCTGTCTGCTGTCGAGGCACCTGGCTGCACCTGTTTCCAATCCACAAATGGGGCTGTGAATGAAAGCTGGGCTGTCCAACTCCCACAGTTTGTTGAGAGGGCCAGATACAAATAAGGGCTATGGAGGTACTGTATGAACTGCTGAGCTTTGTCCAAATATGAGAGGTTTTTATTGATTGTGAAAGAAATTATAATGTTGGAAAAGTAAGCACGGAGCCCAAAGAAGGAAATATTCACAACAGTGGCAATTAACACCTGTGCCCACAGTCTACAGCAGGACTCCCCCGTACCCAGGAGCAAGGCCTATAATGCCTGCCCCAGCTCAGTACTGTCTGTCTCGGAAAGACAGCTGGCTCCATTTGGAATCCCTCTCTCCAAAGTCTTTATACCTCAATAGCATTGCCCTTTTTCCAATGACATTTTAAAAGCCCCTTATATTGCTTAGAAGTCCAAAGGGAGGCAGCCATTTTGAAAGCTTATTTTATTGCCCATGTTGCATTTGGTACAATTATACACCAGATCACTAACAAACTTGTGGCCCTGCTCCATCATTGCAAATGATTGCATTGCCATCTCCATGTGGAAACATCTTATTAACCTTCGGACTGTGGCTTTGCTTGATTGAAATTCTCCATGTGGTTCTGCCTCTGTGCATGTACCCATACGTATTTATGTGTGTGCTTATTCCAGAGACAGGAGGTGGGGAGGATAGAGGGAGAGAGAGAGACAATGAGAAGAGAGGTTGAAAAGGAGAGCTGAAGGTGGTTGTTTTGGTAGAAAGTGTCATAATCCATGGGCTTGCTCAGAACTCTCTCAGGCCAAAATACCCTGGGAGCATCTTTGAGGGGTACAGGTTTTCCTTCTACACCCTCCATCCTTCCCCCTATCCTGGCATCAGAAGTGGTGAGCATGGAGCCTCATACTCATAGGAAAACAGGCTAGGGCCCTCGGGCTGAGATTGGTGGGGAAGAAACCAAAGATGAGGCTGAGGCAGTGGTCACCTTCCACCCCCAAACTGACACTCACAGATGGTTCCTTTTCTCTGCCCTCCCTCAAGGGATCTGGCACTTGTAGCCCACCCTCGTGACAGCCACTGGGGGCAGCAAGAAGTGGGGCTGACTGACCATCTTCCTTTATATCCCTGTGGCTTACATTCCACCTGGGACCCTTTCTCCCTGCCAAAAGAGTCAGCGTATAGAGTTTGGTGCACATACTTACATAAGGATGAAGCTTGTTTGTAGAGAAATATGTTCTTGGAAAGGGGACAATTGCAATTAACTATCATAGCCTTGCAGGGTTGAAATAAATGGATAAAGGGACTCGCTAGCTCTTTCCCCTCCTTCATGGGGTTCCTTGAAGCTAAAGGAGAAAGGAAAGAAAGGTAGGGAGTAAGAAGGAAAGGTAAGGCCCAAGGGTAACCACAAGGAAGGAGGGCCTGAACAAGTCTGTCACCTGTGGGTCTTGGTTTGTCTATCCATAACCAAAAAACGCAGAGAGCTGGACTAGCTGGTCTGTAAGGATGGTTCTAGCTTTTAAATGCCATGAATTGTAAAAATATTGGGTATCCAGGAAGTGCCCAGTCATCTGATAGGCTAGGCTGTGGGGGAAACGGGACCATTGCTGTCAGTCCAGCTAGGAAGCAGAGGCATTACTTGCCCAGAAGAAGCTCAACTGGCTCAGCTAGCAAGAGCAGTGGAAAATTTCTCTGTGGGCTTTACAGTGAAAAGGGGATATGTAGCAGGCCTGGCCCTGTCAAATTTTACAATGGACTCACCTCTCAACAGGAGCTGATCTTACATCTCAGCCTGACAATTTGAGTTAAAAGTGACCTTGGGAGTTAGGGTGGCAAAAAATGCAGCAGAAGTCAGGGTATCAGGCAGGGAACAGCTTCCCTTCATGAAGTTCAACAGCCAAGAACAGAGGCCCCCAACCTGTTTGGCACCAGGGCCCAGTTTCATGGAGGACATTTTTCCATACACAGAGGGTGGGGGGTCAGTTTCAGGATGATTCAAGCACATTTATAGTGTACTTTGTTTCTATTATTATTACATTGTAATATATAATGAAATAATTATATAACTCACCATAATGCAGAGTCAGTGGAGCCCTGAGCTTGCTTTCCTGCAACTAGATGGTCCCATCTGGGCATGACGGGAGATAGTCACGGATCTTTACTCTCTTGGCACCCGCCCGCTGCTGTGCAGACCAATTCCTAATAGGCCACAGACCAGTACTGGTCCACAGCCCAGAGGTTGGGGCCTGCAAACCTGGAGAGTGCCCATTGGTCTGAGTTGGAAAACACCCTTTGTCTACCTCTCTGCTTTCTCCCCCAACTCTGCCATCATGCATATATAATGGCCCTATACTTTATGGACGCCTAACACTTTTAAATAATATAAATATTTTTGGTCCATGAGAATATATTGTCCTAAAATAATGTTTCTCAAAGTGTGGTCACGGGACTAGCATCATCATCACCATCTGTGGACTTGTGAGAAATACAAACACTCATGCCCCACCTCAGACCTACGGAACCAGAAACTCTGGTGGTGGGTCCCTGCAATCTGTGTTTCACAAACCTCTAAAAGATTCTGATGTATGCTCAAGTTTGAGAACCAGTGCCATAAAGTAGCTATCCCTCAGGAGATCCAAGACCATGATCCAAATATGCACTAAGGTATAAGAGGCTCTCAGACCTCTTATGTGAGCATGTCGCTATGGAGGGAAAGAAAAGTAGTCACATAAAATATTATAAAGGGAAGGGGGCATTTCATAATAGCTTCTGAGGCCTGGATTTGGGATGAGGCCTATGTCACCTACACATGGGTGACATTGAAGCCACAAGGTATCCAAGGACATGAGCATGATCATACATCTCTACAAGTACACTGTTGTTCAGTTCTTAGATATCCATTATCTTTTATTCTCTTCATATCCTTTATCCCCCATCGGGAGATGGGCAACACAGGAATTATTTGCCCCCTTTGCAGGGAAAAGGTCGCATCCTATACTTCTATCAGAGCCAAGCTTTGAGAGACTCTCTGGATGGGGATGGAAGAAAAGCTAGCTGGCATAACTGACCTCCTGCCCACTCTTGAGTCTCCATTGACATTACCATGCCTACAAGCATACACTCTATCTGTTTTTTTTTTTTTTTTCCCTAGAGTACTCCCCAGGGCTCCAGAGCAAGTCCCTAGCCAAATACTAGGTACAACTACTGCCATTCTCCCATCCCCTACCTACGTAAGAAATCACTAATAAGTATAATTTTCCTCCCCGAGCCTCACCAGGGCCTCAGAATCCTTTCAAGCTCAGTGGTCCTAGGAGTTTCCCCAAAAGTAAGTCAGGAAGAGTGAGTCATTTGCTCTTCCTACCCACCTGCCCCTAGCATTCCTGTCTAATTGGTGGCTGTGGCCTGTCCTGTGATCAGCAATTGTCAGGGTTCAGTAAATTGTTCATACTAGATTCTACCCTGCAGGGGACATAGGTTGTTGAGCGCCCCTAGAGTCTCTGTGGCTCTTCTATGCCATAGCCCACAGCACCCTGCAAGCACCTTAGGTTCAGCCAGGTAAAAACACGTGGTAATCCTCGCCCTTCCCATTTCCTAGGCTTGATTCATGGTCTCTCTTCTTCCCAGAGGCCTCCCTTCCTTGGTCTCATGGATTATTCACCTTGAATGCCCTAATACCTAGTTCAGACCCTGACCTGCAGAAAGTGCTTAGTGTCTCTTACTGAATTATTGAATAATGAATAGCTCCTAAAATTGTGCTTCTGAGCTTATTTATCCCAGAAATTGGAAGAAATGCCTGATTCTTGTCAGAATGTCTATAAGATGTGAATTCTTCAAGTCTCAGATAGTAATCTCTTATATCCAGGATTTAGATTGGTACATATGTTCCAATTAAACAGAGCACTGCCAGACCCTGCCCCAGGGTCCATGTGTAGGCATGTCATTGTCGATTCCTGCAGAAAATGACTTGCTCAATTTATGCACATTTTTGTAGATTCAAATAAGGAACTCAGTTTTGTAATGGGATTCCCATTATAGCTGGTTAGCAGAAGCCCCCTAAAAAGGCAGGAAAGTGCACTATGGAAAATTAAGTCCAGACATTTAGATTTGCCATACCTTTGGTATGTATATTGGTGGGCATGGAAGGAGGGCTACAAATGAGAACTAAAAGGTAGATTGATAAGTGAGAGTAAGATGTATTTAACCTCATTAACTTCATTCAGATTTTGCTTAAGTTCATACAAGTTGTTTTTATTCTCTAACTGCTGGTAGACAAGGGGGCCAGTAAATGTTTTCAGTAAAAGACTTCAGTAGAAAATTTGCTACAGAAAACAGAGTTGACTTAAAACAAACAGATAACTGTGATCTATACACAGGAAAAAATACACAACAGAAACTTCTTTTGATGGGATCTAGATGATAGAATTAGCAAAGTCTTCAAAGCAACTATTATAAATATTGCTGAAAAACTAAAGGAAACTATATATAAAATATTAAAGGAAAGTATGATGAAAATGACCCAACCCATAGAGTAGATCAATAAAGAAAAATAAATTAATAAGAAAAACTGAATGGAAATTTTGGCTTTGAAAAGTACAATAACTAAAATGAAAAATTCATTAGAGCATT
Source organism: Nycticebus coucang (assembly GCF_027406575.1). Lineage (NCBI taxonomy): Eukaryota > Metazoa > Chordata > Mammalia > Primates > Lorisidae > Nycticebus > Nycticebus coucang. The sequence goes on from NC_069804.1 coordinate 181,152,236, forward strand.
TCAATAGCATAGTTGAGACAGAAGAAAAAAAAGGATTCAAAGATAGATCAATAAAAAATTATCCAATTTTAGTGCTGCTGCACAACCAAGAACACAGTAAGTAAAGCAAGCAGACAGCCCTCAGAATGGGAGAAGATATTTGCCGGTTATGTCTCCAACAAAGGTTTAATAACCAGAATCCACAGAGAACTCAAACATATTAGCAAGAAAAGAACAAGTGATCCCATCTCAGGCTGGGCAAGGGACTTGAACAGAAACTTCTCTGAAGAAGATAGGCACACAGCCTACAGACATATGAAAAAATGCTCATCATCTTTAATCATCAGAGAAATGCAAATCAAAACTACTTTGAGATATCATCTAACTCCAATAAGATTAGCCCATATCACAAAATCCCAAGACCAGAGATGTTGGCGTGGATGTGGAGAAAAGGGAACACTTCTACACTGCTGGCGGGAATGCAAACTAATACGTTCTTTTTGAAAAGATGTTTGGAGAACACTTAGAGATCTAAAAATAGACCTGCCATTCGATCCTACAATTCCTTTACTAGGTATATACCCAGAAGACCAAAAATCACATTATAACAAAGATATTTGTACCAGAATGTTTATTGCAGCCCAATTCATAATTGCTAAGTCATGGAAAAAGCCCAAGTGCCCATCGATCCACGAATGGATTAATAAACTGTGGTATACGTACACCATGGAATATTATGTAGCCTTAAAGAAAGATGGAGACTTTACCTCTTTCATGTTTAAATGGATGGAGCCGGAACATATTCTTCTTAGTAAAGTATCTCAAGAATGGAAGAAAAAGTATCCAATGTACTCAGCCCTACTATGAAACTAATTTATGGCTTTCATATGAAAGCTATAACCCAATTATAACCTAAGAATATGGGAAAGGGGGTGGGGGGGAGGATGGGCGGAGGGAGGGTGATTGGTGGGATCACACTATAGTGCATCTTACAAGGGTACACATGAAACTTACTGGATGCAGAGTATAAATGTCTCAACACAATAACTAAGAAAATGCCAGTAAGGCTATGTTAACCAGTAAGATGAAAATATGTCAAATGGTATATATAACCAGTGTATGGTGCCCCATGATTGCATTAATGCACACAGCTATGATTTAATAATAAATAAATAAAAATTATCCAATTTTAAAAGCAGAAAAACAAAATATTGAAGAAAAATGAACAAATCTCAGAGACTCTATGACACCAAGTGTACCAACATATGCATATAGAAGTTGTAAAAGGAGAGGAGAAACGTGCAGAAAAAAGTTAGAAAAAATAATGAGCAGTGGGCGGCGCCTCTGGCTCAAGGAGTAGGGCGCCGGTCCCATATGCCGGAGGTGGCGGGTTCGAACCCAGCCCCGGCCAAAAAAAACACAAAAAAATAAAAATAAAAAAAAATAATGAGCAGCTTCCCAAATTTGATAAAAGTATTAATCTGTGTACAAAAGAAGCTACAAAAAAGCCCTATGTAGAACAATGTGCTGTAACAACAAAGTATCCAAAAAGGAAATTAAGAAAACAATCCTATTTACAATAGCATCACAAAAATAAATAAATTAGGAATACTTTAGAATTTGGGTGGCACCTGTGGCTCAAGGAGTAGGCCGCCGGTCCCTACACGGGGGTGGTGGGTTTAAGCCCAGCCCTGGCCAAAACTGAAAATAAATAAATAAGTAAATATATAAATAAATAAATTTTAAAAATTAATCCCTTATTGGACATATGGTTTGCAAATATTTTATAGGATTTCTTTTCACTCTGTTGATTTCTTCCTTTGCTGTGCACCCTAACTCATACTTTGGAATAAATTTAACCAAGGAGATAAGAGATTTCTACATTAAAAATTACAAAGCACTGATGAAAAATATTAAAGGAGATAGAAATAAATGTAAAAACATCTTGTATTCATGAATCAGAAGAATTAATTTTTTTATAATGTTCATACTATCCAGTTGATCTACAGGCTCAACATAATCCCTCTCAAATTCCCAGTAGCATTTCTTTACAAAAATTAAAAAATACTAAAATTCATATGAAATCACAGAAGACCTAAATATCCAAAACAATCTTGAAAAACAAACAACAATACAAACAAAGCTGAAGTCATCATACGTTTTGATTTCAAAATACACTATAAAACTACAGTAATTAAAACAGTATGGTACTATTATGAAGACAGACATATTAGAAAATGGAACAGAGTAGAGAGTCCAGAAATAAATATACACATACATGATTAATTGAGCTTCAACAAAGGTGGCAAGAACACATAATGGGGAATAGATAGTATCTTCAACAAATGGTAATTAGAAAACTGGCTATCCATGTACAAAAGAAGAAAATTGGACTCTTAATTTACACTCTTCACAAAAAACTAAAAATGGATTAAAGACTTAAATAGAAGACATAAAACAGTAAAAGTCATAGAAGAAAATATAGGAGAAAAGCTTCATGACATTGGTTTTGGCAATGACTTCATAAATATGATACCAAAGCACAGGGAAAAAAAGCAAAAAAGACAAATGAGATGATTCTACTCCAAATTAAAAAGCTTCTGCACAGCAAAGGAAGAAATCAACAGAGTGAAAAGAAATCCTACAAAATATTTGCAAACCATATGTCCAATAAGGGATTGATTTTTAAAATTTATTTATTTATTTATTTGCAGTTTTCGCCAGGGCCGGGCTTGAAGCCACCACCCCCGAGTAGGGACCAGTACCCTACTTCTTGAGCCACAGGTGCCACCCAAATTTATAAGGAACTCTTATAGCTCATTAGCAAACAACCTGAATAACCTGATTTTAAAATAGGCAATGAATAGACATTTCTCCAAAGAACACATATAAATGGCCAACAGCTGTATGAAAATATCCTCAACATCAGTAATCATCAGAGAAATAAAAATCAAAACAATAATGAGCAATCACTTCACACCTATTTAGGATGGCTATTATCAAAAAAAATCTCAAAACACAGAAAGTGTTGACAAGGATGTAGAAAAATTGGAACCTTTGTACAATGTAGATAGGCTGTAAAATGGTGCAGCAATTATGGGAAAAAAGTATGGAGGTTCCTCAAAAAATTAAAAATAGCACTGTCACATGATGAGGCAATCCCACTTCTGTGTATTTATCCAGAGGAATTAAGTTCAAGACCTTGAAGATATATTACCACTGCCATGTTTATTGCAGTGCTATTCACAATAACCAAGATGAGAAACACACTTAAATATTCACTAACAAATATATGATTTAAAAATGTGCTATATACATACAAGGGAATGATGCTTAGCCTTAAAAAAAAAGAAAAAAGAAAATCCTGCAATATTCAACATCATGACTATACCTTGAGGACAGTATAGTCAGTGAAATAAGCCAGTCACAGGAGGAAAAAAAACTGCATGATTTTGCTTATCTGAAGTATCTAAAATAATTGAGTTCAAAGAAGCAAAGAACAGAATGGTCTTTTCCAGGGGCTAGAGAGAGGGAAAAAATAAGCATTCCTAGTTAACATCTATAAAATTTCAATTATGAAAGATGAATAATTCTAGAGATATGATGTATGTAAAGCACTGTTCTTATAGGTAAGAATACTGTATTGTATACTTAAACATCTGTTAAATATATAGATCCTATATGTTTTTACCAAAATTAAAAAAATACACACATGTACATATATAATTATATTAATATCAGACAAAACATACTTCAAGACAAAAAATATTGCCAGAGACAAGATGATGTATAATGATAAAAAGGTCAATACAAGAGCTGCACAGGGACTGCAATTGGCACCCACTGGGACCTCCATAAGAGCTGTGCCGTGACTGTAATCGGCGCCCGCCCGGACCTCCATAAGAGCTGCGCCGCAACCCCCAACCCACAACCCATGCCCGCCAAGCCTCCACACGCCCTCACCAGGAACTGCAGAGCCACGCAAACCTGCATCCTCCCTCCTGTAACCTCCCTGCCTCCACACCGGCCCACTTGTCTGGCCAGGGACTCTGGTAGCCGCTTGCCCTCCAAAGCCATCCCTGCCTGTGCACAGAGCCATTCTCCTAGCCAGAGACTGCTGGACCCTTGGGCTCTCTGTGCCAGTCTCTGGGCACCAGGCACTCCAAGAACCGTGTGCACCACCCCTCACCCTGTTGCTGGATCCGGGAGTGTCACACTCCAGAGCTGCTTCCACAACCAGAACTCCCTGGCTGGGGCAGCCGCAGAGGCACTACACAGGGTCACACCCTACAAAGATCTAGCAACAATAGAGTGATCCTGCTGGGTTCTAATCTTGAAAAGACACCTCCCTAACTCTGAGGACGGCCAGAGGCAACGTTGAAAAACAATCATGAGGCAAAATCAACAGAAATACTCTGGCAATATGAATAATCAGAGTACATCAACTCCCCCAAGGATCAATGGAGCAGACACAGCACAAGATCCCATGCACAAACAAATACCTGAGATGTCAGAAATCAAATTCAGAATCTGGATAGCAAATAAGATCAAATTAGAATTCCAAACAGTAACTCAAAAGATGTCTCAAGAATTCAACAAATTCAAAGACCAAATGACTCAAGATTTTGACACATTGAGACAAGAAGTTGCAGCCCTCAAAGATCTGAGAAACAGTAGAATCCCTCAATAACAGAATGGAACAAGCAGAAGAAAGGATTTCTGACATTGAAGACAAAGCTTCCGAACACTCCCAAACTCTCAAAGAGGAAGAGAAATGGAGGGCAAAAACAAATCACTCTCTCAGAGAGCTCTGGGATAATTCAAAGAAAACCAATATTCGTCTTATAGGGATCCCCGAAAGCGACCAAGTGGCTTCACAAGGCACAGAATCTCTTCTCCATGAGATTATGAATGAGAACTTTCCAGACATGCCAAGAGATTCTGAAATTCAGATAGCAGACAGTTTCAGAACTCCAGTATGACTCAACCCGAATAAGACATCCCCCAGACACATCATAATCAATTTCACTAATGTTAATATGAAGGAGAAAATTCTGAAAGCAGCCAGACAAAAGAAAGTCATCACCTACAAGGGGAAGAATATTAGAATAACTGCAGATCTCTCTGCTGAAACAATTCAAGCTAGAAGAGTATGGTCATCGACTTTTAATCTCATAAAACAAAATAACTTTCAACCCAGGATCCTGTTCCCAGCTAAACTGAGTCTCATTTATGATGGAGAAATTAAATACTTAAATGACATTCGCATGTTGAAGAAATTTGCCATAACTAAACCAGCTCTCCAGGATATTCTCAGACCTATCCTCCATTAAGACCAGCGTAATCCTCCACCACAAAAGTAAACCCACCCAGAAAATTTTGATCAAATTCCAACTTCCACAGTTGCAAAAGGATTAAAAATGTCCACCAGACTCTCGAAAGGCTTATCAATATTCTCAATTAATGTGAATGGTTTAAATTGTCCTCTAAAGAGGCACACGTTGCCTGACTGGATACAAAAACTCAAGCCAGATATCTGCTGCATACAAGAATTTCACCTTACATTAAAAGACAAATATAGACTCAAGGTGAAGGGATGGTCATCTATACTCCAGGCAAATGGAAAGCAGAAAAAAGTAGGTGTTGCAATCCTATTTGCAGATGTAATAGGATATAAACCAACCGAATAAGGAAGGATAAGGATGGACACTTCATATTTGTTAAAAGTAATACTCAATATGATGAGATTTCAATTATTAATATTTATGCACCCAACCAGAATGCACCTCAATTTATAAGAGAAACTCTAACAGACATGAGCAACTCGATTACCTCCAGTTCCATAGTAATTGGAGATTTTAACACCACTTTAGCAGTGCTGGATAGATCCTCCAAAAAGAAGCTAAGCAAAGAAATTTTAGATTTAAACTTAACCATTCAACATCTGGACTTAACAGACATCTACAGAACATTTCATCCCAACAAAACTGAATACACATTCTTCTCATCAGCCCACGGAACATACTCCAAAATCGACCAAATCCTAGGCCACAAATCTAACCTCAGTAAATTTTTAAAAAATAGAAATTATTCCTTGCATCTTCACAGACCATCATGGAATAAAAGTTGAACTCAATAATAACAGGAATATGCATACCCATATAAAAACATGGAAGCTAAACACCTTTATACTGAAGGATAGATGGGTTATAGACGAGATTAAGAAGGAAATCACCAAATTTTTGGAACAAAACAACAATGAAGACGTGAATTATCAGAACCTCTGGGATACTGCAAAAGCACTCCTAAGAGGAAAACAGAAAGAGAGGAAGTTAATAACTTAATGGGACATCTCAAGCAACTGGAGAAGGAAGAACATTCCAACTCCAAACCCAGCAGAAGAAAAGAAATAATGAAAATCAGAGCAGAATTAAATGAAATTGAAAACAAAAGAATTATACAACAGATCAATAAATCCAAAAGCTGGTTTTTTGAAAAGATCCATAAAATAGATAAACAGTTGGCCAACCTAACAAGGAAAAAAAGAGTAAAATCTCTAATTTCATCAATCAGAAATGGTAACGATGAAATAACAACAGACCCCTCAGAAATTCAAAAAATCCTTAACGAATACTACAAGAAACTCTACTCTCAGAAATATGAAAATCTGAAAGAAATCGACCAATACCTGGAAGTACGCCAGCTACCAAGACTTAGCCAGAATGAAGTGGAAATGTTTAACAGGCCTATATCAAGTTCTGAAATAGCATCAACTATACAAAATCTCTCTAAAAAGAAAAGCCCTGGACCAGAAGGCTTTACATCAGAATTCTACCAAACATTTAAAGAAGAACTAGTACCTAAATTACTAAACCTCTTCCAAAATATAGAAAAAGAAGGAATATTACCCAACACATTCTACGAAGCAAATGTCGCCTTGATCACCAAACCAGGGAAAGACCCAACAAGAAAAGAAAATTATAGACCAATATCACTAATGAATATTGATGCAAAAATACTCAATAAGATCCTAACAAGCAGAATCCAACAATACATCAAAAAAATTATACACCATGACCAAGTGGGATTTATCCCAGGGTCTCAAGGCTGGTTCAATATTCATAAATCTATAAATGTAATTCAGCACATAAACTAAAAAATAAAGACCAAATGATTCTCTCAATTGACACAGAAAAACCTTTTGATAATATCCAGCATCCCCTCATGACCAGAACACTTAGGAAAATTGGTATAGAAGGGACATTTCTTAAACTAATAGAGGCCATCTACAGCAAACCCACAGCAAATATCATTTTCAATGGAGTTAAATTGAAATCATTTCCACTTAGATCAGGATCCAGGCAAGGTTGCCCATTGTCTCCATTGCTCTTTAACATTGTAATGGAAGTTTTAGCCATTGCAATTAGGGAAGAAAAGGCGATCAAGGGTATCCACATAGGGTCAGAAGAGATCAAACTTTCTCTCTTCACAGATGATATGATCGTATATCTGGAAAACACTAGGGATTCTACTATAAAACTTTTAGAAGTGATCAAAGAATACAGCAATGTCTCAGGCTACAAAATCAACACCCATAAATCTGTAGCCTTTATATATACCAACAATAACCAAGCCGAAAAAACAGTCAAAGACTCTATTCCTTTCCCAGTAGTGCCAAAGAAAATGAAATATTTGGGAGTATACCTAACAAAGGACGTGAAAGATCTCTACAAAGAGAACTATAGAACTTTAAGAAAAGAAATAACTGAAGATGTTAAGAAATGGAAAAACATACCATGCTCATGGCTGGGAAGAATCAACATTGTTAAAATGTCTATACTTCCCAAAGCAATACATAATTTTAATGCAATTCCTATTAAAGCTCCATTGTCATATTTTAAAGATCTTGAAAAAATAATACTTCGTTTTATATGGAATTAGAAAAAACCTCCAATAGCCAAAACATTACTCAGAAATAAAAACAAAGCAGGAGGAATCTGCTACCAGACCTGAGACTGTAGAATAAATCCATAGTGATCAAAACAGCATGGTACTAGCACAAAAACAGAGAAGTGGACGTCTGGAACAGAATAGAGAACCAAGAGATGAATCCAGCTACTTACCGTTATTTGATCTTTGACAAGCCAATTAAAAACACTCAGTTGGGAAAAGATTCCCTATTTAACAAATGGTGCTGGGTGAACTGGCTGGCAATCTGTAAAAGACTGAAACTGGACCCACACCTTTCATCTTTAACTAATATAGACTCTCACTGGATAAAAGATTTAAACTTAAGACATGAAACTATAAAAATACTTGAAGAAAGTGCAGGGAAAACTCTTGAAGGAATCGGCCTGGGTGACTATTTGATGAGGAGGACTCCCCAGGCAAATGAAGCAGTATCAAAAATACACTACTGGGACCTGATCAAACTAAAAAGCTTCTGCACAGCCAAGAACATAGTAAGTAAAGCAAGCAGACAGCCCTCAGAATGGGAGAAAATATTTGCAGGTTGTACCTCCGATAAAGGTTTAATAACCTGAATCCACAGAGAACTCAAACGTATTAGCAAGAAAAGGACAAATGATCTCATCTCAGAGTGGGCAAGAGACTTGAAGAGAAACTTCTCTAAAGAAGACAGACACACGATCTACAAACACATGAAAAAAAGCCCATCATCCTTAATCATCAGAGAAATGTGAATCAAAACTACTTTGAGATGTCACCTAACCCCAGTAAGAGTAGCCCACATAACAAAATTCCACAACCAGAGATGTTGGCGTGAATGTGGAGAAAAGGGCACACTTCTACACTGCTGGTGGGAATGCACACTAATACTTTCCTTCTGGAAGGATGTTTGGAGAATACTTAGAGACCTAAAAATAGACCTGCCATTTGATCCTATAATTCCTTTACTAGGTTTATACCCAGAAGACCAAAAATCACAATATAACAAAGACATCTGTACCAGAATGTTTATTGCAGCCCAATTCATAATTGCTAAGTCATGGAAGAAGCCCAAGTGCCCATCAATCCACGAATGGACTAGCAAATTGTGGTACATGTGTACCATGGAATATTATGCAGCCTTAAAGAAAGATGGAGACTTTACCTCTTTCATGTTTACATGGATGGAGCTGGAACATATTCTTCTTAGTAAAGTATATCAAGAATGGAAGAAAAAGTATCCAATGTACTCAGCCCTACTAGGAGGCTAATTTATAGCTTTCACACAAAGGCTATAACCCAACTATAGCACAAGACTATGGGGAAAGGGCCAAGGAAGGGGAAGGGAGGGGGGAGGTTATGGTGGAGAAAGGGTAATGTGTGGGGCCACACCTATGATGCATCTTAGAATGGGTACAGGCGCACTTACTAAATGCAGAATACAAATGTCTACATACAATATCTAAGAAAATGCCATGAAGGCTACATTGAACAGTTTGATGAGAATATTTCAGATTGTATATGAAACCAGCACATTGTACCCCTTGATTGCACTAATGTACACAGCTATGATTTAACAATAAAAATAAATAAATAAAAGGTCAATACATCAGGAGGATATGATAATTATAAACCAAATGATAATTATATGCACCAAAACATACATGAGGCAAAATTTGAGAGAACTAAAAGGAGAAAGAAACAATTTAATAATAGTAGTTGTATGGCCAGTCGTAGTGGCTCGTGCCTGTAATCCTAGCACTCTGGGAGGTCAAGTTGGGATGATCACTTAAGCTCAGGAGTTCAAGACCAGCCTGAGCAAAAGTGAGATCTCATCTCTATTAAAAATAGAAAAATTAACCTGCAATCTCAGTTATTTGGGAGGCTGAGGCAGGAGGACCACTTGAACCCTGGATTTTGAGGCTGCTGTGAACTAGGCTAATGCCATGGCACTCTAGCTTGCGGCGACAGAGTGAGACTCTGTCTCAAAAAACAAAAACAAAAACAAAAAAACAATAGTAGCTATTGATTTTAATATTCCACCCTAAATAATTGATGAACAACTAGACAGAAAATCAGCAGTTATATAAAACACGAAGAACAGAATCAACAAACTTGACCTGCTATATACATATATATATATATGTGTATATATATATGAGCACTCAAGGATTACTACCCAAGGAATACAGAATATATAGTCTTTTCAAGCCCACACAGAAAATTATCCAGACTATACTGTATGTTGGGCCACAGAGAAAGACTCAATAAATTAGAAATATTGGGATCATACAAAGTATATTCTCTGAACACAGTAGAATTTAAACTACAGATCCATAGCACCATGGGAAAAACCCCTAAATATTTTAAAAGTAAATAGCATGCTCCTAGATAATTTATTTGTCAAAGAAGAAATCATAGGGTAATTTAAAAAATTGTGTTGAATAAAAAGCAAAATACAACATACCAGAGATGATGAAATATTACAAAAGTAGTGCTAGAGAGGAATCTATAGGTGTAGATGCTTATATCAAAAGAGGAGAAATATTCCTAAATGACAGCTTAAGCTTCCACTTTAAGAAAGGAGAGTAAACTAAACCAAAAACCAACAAAAGGAAATAATGAAGATTAGAGCAGAAGTCAAGGAAATAGAAACAGAAAAACAACAGAGAAAAATCAATGAAGCCAAAAGTTGGTTTTTTGAAAACTTCCACAAAGCTGACAAACCTTTAGCTAGAATAAGAAAATAGGAGAGAATACACATACCATTACAATTTATGTAGAAACACAGAGGTCCAGAATAGTCAAAACAATTTTTAAAAGAAAAAGTTGGAAGTCTCACACTATTTGATTTAAAAACTTAGAAGTTTAGTAATCCAGACAGGGTGATATTGGTATGAGGATGAAATTATGGATCAATGTAACAGAATTGTGGATCCAAAGATAAACATAACATCAAGTCGGGAAAAAGTCTTTAAACAAACACTGCTGGGACATTGGATATCCATATTAAAATATCCTTAAATATATCCTCATTACATTGGATATCCATATTAAAATATCCTAAAATATATCCTTATTTCACAGCCCATACAAAGATTAATATGAAGTAGTTCTAGTCTAAGTAACTAGAACTATATAAGTTTTGAAAGGAGACAGGAGGAAATCTATGTGATCTTGGGTTAGGCAAGGAATTCTTATGTGCAACACCAAAAATAAAAGCTTTTAAATAAAAAATTAATAAATTGAACTTCATCAAAATTAAAAAGTCTACTCTTCAAATGACACTTTAAGAGAAGCAAAGACAAATCACAAACTAGGAGAAATGATTTAAAAACATAAATCTAATAAGAGATTTGTATCTAAAATATACAAAGAACTCTTCCAAGTTCATTTTTTCTTCTTTCTCAACTTCTTTTAAATTGATTATTTTTTACTATTCCATTCTCCCTCTATCCTCCATCCTGGGTAATTGGTACTTATGTCTATATATTTTCACTAATGCTTACCCTAGAGCAGAGATTTTCAAATATTATGGTCTTGGACCTCCTATACATTCTTATGAGCATTGTATCTATTAATACATATAACAATAGATAAATATATATACATATATACACACACATATATAATGATATTTTAATAGAAAGTAAAACTGAGACAATTTAAAATATTTATCAATTTATTTAAAAATTAAAACATGATAAATCTATTTGTGATTGGTGTTACTAATGTGGTTGATGTCATATGTCATGGTTAATGGGTCAACTTAACTGAGCCACAGGATGCCCATATATTTGATCACATTTTTCAGATGTTTCTGTGCAGTGTTCCCCCCCACCCCCAAAAAAGATAGTAGTATTTGTGCCTTGCTTTATTTTTTTATTTTTTAAGTATTTTTTTTATTTTTTCAAATTAATATGAGGGTACAATTTTTAGGTTGCATTGTTCTTACATTGTTAAATTGTTCTTACTTCCAGGGTAAAGTTCCACCAAATGAGATTAGCATTTAAAGCAGTAAACTGAGTAGATTGTTTTCTCCAATGTGGGTGGACCTCCCCCAATCAGTTGAAGGCCTGGGATATTGGCTTTCAACTCTGACTTGAACTGCACTACTGGCTCTCCTGGGTCTCCAGCTCGCTGACTCACTCTGCAGATCTTGGGACTTGTCGGCCTCCATAATCACATGAGCCAATTCCTTATAACAAATCTTCTATCTCTCTCTCTCTCTCTTTATATATCTCTATCTATATCCATATAAAGAAGGTACTAAAAATGTATACATATTTTGGGCAGCGCCTGTGGCTCAAGGAGTAGGGCGCTGGTCCCATATGCCGGAGGTGGCGGGTTCAAACCCAGCCCCGGCCAAAAACCACAAAAAAAAAAAAAAAAAAATCACCAGGCAAAAATGTATACATATTTTAAGAAAGGAAAAACCTGTATTAAAATTGTAATAAAACTTAATATATACCAGTAACAAAAGATGAATACAAGACACATTGTGCACCTCTTATAATTGCAGAAGTCAAATGTAACGAGTCAAGTGTGACTTGAGTCAAATTTAATACAGTTTATTCCTTTCTTAAAATGTATGTACTTTTTTGGCACCCTTTCTCTGTATATGCATACATCGTATTGGTCTTATTTCTCTAGAGACTTATACACCATAAATTTGTTTTATGAAAAATAACTATTCTTCTAAGGAAAACCATGTAGTGAAAAGATTGGCATTATTTTACATTTTTGAAAAACTCTTGGATGACTGGCTTCATAAAAGACAGCTGGATTCTCACAGCTGCTTCTGTATTCAATCTCGTGACACTGCATATCACGTAGCCCCTAGAAAACTCCACTGTACGCTTATGAGGGAAGGACAGTGCAAAAAGCAACTAACATCTTAGTGTTGTTACAAAAATCGTTCCCACCTTTCAGATCCACTGAAATGAAAGGACAATAAATGCTTCATTATATTTTCCCTTTCCCAATTTACATGTTTCTGTGCTAGCATACTTTAATTTTCTCTACATTGTAAAACTCTTACAAGACATCATTTTTATTATTTTATACAGCCTGCATTCACATTTTCTAGTTGTTTTCATTGGGAGGAATTATCCAAATTACCTAGGCCAGCATTATTAGAAATAGAAATCAATAGTGTTTCGTATATTGATATTTTGACCTAGAATGCTATTTCCCCCATTTACTATTTATTTATCAAAGTCATATATTTCCAAGTCTTTTTATTTATTACATAATCGGGAGAGATCCATTGAGTGCCTAGTATGCAACAGGAATTGTTCTAGATAGAACAGAGCTGTCCAATGGAACTTTCTGTGATCATGGTCATGTCATGTCCTATATCTGCACTGTCTGACTGACATGGTAGCCACCAGGTGGCTATTGAGCATTTGAAATACGGTTCAATCTTTCCTACCTGTTCACTTCTCCTTGTTCCAGAAACAGAGGGATAGGAATAAAATGGATTTGGGACACCCAGTTTGAACTGTAGTTTATTTTTCTTCTGAGATATGGCCAGGCTGTGGTGTCAAACTTGGGTTGCCAGCTTGATACAGGGTAGGTTGTCCTTGGCACTAACGTGTGTGAGGGAGGCTTTTACCCCTTGAACGTGGCTGCTTGGTAAGGAAAATTGTGACTGTCATGAAGGAAGCCTTGGGACCTGCCACCCCTCAGATCAAGCTTACTTTATGTAATAGCAGCCTCAGTTGTATGAACACGAGTCTGGCACCCCTGGAGGAGAGCAGAGCAGTTTGATAGCAATAGGGTTGCCCACTGCCTGCCTCCCTCTTAAGTTAGAGCAGTTGTCTTATGCTTTGGTTTCAGCTGAATTTGAGTGATGTGAAAATTTTTTTCTGCTTAATGAAGTGACTTCTAGGTGTAACAGAATGTGAAGGCAAATAGTCATAATAAATCACTTGCACAAGCCAAAAAAAAAAAAAATGAAATGTGTCTCATGCAAGTGAGGAACTTAATTTATAACTTTATTTGATTTTAGTTAATTTAAGTTTAAATAGCCACCTGTGACTAGTAGCTACCAGACTGGGAAGCAGTTTGAGACTCTAAAGCAGTGATTTTCAACCAATATGCTGTGAGAGGATCTTAGGTATACCCCGAAATTTTTTAAAGATTATTAATTAAATTATTTTTGAAAAAAGTTTGAAGCACAGGAAGTATATTCTCTTTATTACTTTTTTGATCAACATAATTTAAGTGTGCCACAAAAGTTTACCTATAGGTTCAAGTGGGCTGTGAGATAAAAAAAATTGAAAAACTCTGCACTAGAGTCTGAGGACAAACAACACTGGTGAAAAATCTCTGTTCTCATGGGAAAGATACAAGAAATAACTCCTACTCTAATTAATATCACTCCAAGGCCCTGGCCTGTAGAGTATAGGGGCTCAGTAAATGCAGGTTGAATTCCCTGTGTTAACAAAGTACAGACGCCTGGAGGAGGTTTGATGGGGAGTATTTGAATTATCTGCCCAGAGATATTGGGTAGAACAGAGGAAAGAACTTGGGCTTTTGAAGCTAAGTAGTCTGGGTTGGAATACTGCTTCTGGCCTCTTACTAGCTAGCTCTGTGGCTTTGGGCAAGTTGCTGAACTATTGTGAACTTCAGTTATTCTATTTGGGAAGCCAGTTAATGATAATTTCCTTGCAAAGTGAGTGTGAAAACTACAAACTGTGAGTGCAGGAAGTGTAGGGTTGGATACAGGCAGCCCTCAGGTTATGAACAAGATAGAATCTGTAAGTTTGTTCTCAAGTTAAATTTGTATGTAAATTGGAACAGGTACATTTACCTATTACCTGTAATAGCCTCCATTCATAAGTGCAGTTGCACGCTGTTTGTAGCTAGGGGACACACTTTGTGCTCCAAAGTGGCTCAAATGCCCATTCACCTTCCCCTCCCCCCAAGCACCTCTGGCCTTGTCACTACTGCCACAGGCCCTGAACACAACCAGGGAAAATGGCGCTTCAAAGGCACCCTAATTCACAGAGGAGACAGGGCTGTGCCAGAACAAAGGGGTACAAAAGACGGTGGGTGCAATGTGACTTTCTTCTGGCCTGAACTCTTGCCTGACCCAATCTCCTAATCTGGTGTGGAGCAGTAGAGTGAGTAGGCAGGAGCTAGGGCCTGTGTGCAGGGGGAGGTGGGCGGAAGGTGCCTTTGAGTGGACACTCCTTTCCTTCTCTCTCAGGAGTTGGATTTCTAGGGAAAGAAATTTCCAGCCTTTCTTGTGAGTGTAGCTTTGGGCCTATGAAATGACCTTGTGGTCATCTAGGGTGCAGGTCCAGGTGAGTCCCCATGGCCGTGGAGGCCTTCCCTCTAACCAGAGGGTCTTGCTGTTTGAGGGGCCTTCTCGGGGGTAAATTAGTGGACAACCAGGGGGAAGGCAGCGAGCTGGGTAGAAGGGTTTCCCCAGGGCTCCTGTTAGTGAAGTTTGCATCCCAAACTAAACTGCTGGTAAGACAGTGGCTGCAAAGCATTCTGGGAATGAGGGATAAGTCAAACTGTTGCAGAAATACTCCTACAGAAAATAGGAAAGCTGGCTTCAACATCTTTGAGTCCACACAACAAGAACAGTTTGTATTTTGTGAAGGCTTATGGCAGTGGGTTCCTCCTGCTTCTATGTCCCCTCTCCACCCTGTGCAAGTCAGAAGGCCTTGCCTTTCCACACCCCACGCACTGACCAGTGCCCCCAGCACTGCACTGCTGCTGTGCTACACTCTGACTTCTACCTGCCTCCCCACACTCCTCACTACTTGCTACTGGGGTGCTTTACCTCTCAGAGGCTATGTGCAGTGTCCAGTCCTGACACTATCAAGAGCAGGCATCCAGAAGCTGAAAACGAACTTGCCTCAGCCATCCACCCCCTTGAGAGGAGGACTGGGTGCTTTACCTGTGTTATTAATACATACTCGTAGGGTATGAGTGGTGGAGGGCCCACAGAGGGGAGGGCTCAGCCACTGACCTGAAGGGACTTTAGGCTGGCAGGAAGGCCCACAAATCACAGTAGGATACATAGGAGCCACAGCCCAGGACTTCTTGCGGGAAAATGCCTCAAAGAGTCTGTTGGTTTTCTTCTCCCTGGATCCACAGTGCAAAGTAGGAACTCACCAAATACTTGCAAATGCAGGCAGGAGCTAGGGCTGTTCAGCCTGACTCCAGCATGCAGTGCACCTCGGAGAACAATAAGCAGGCCTCTAATAAGGTCAAGGTTGCAGGAGGCTATTCTCAGGCTTCCTCCTGCTTTTCAGCCTGTTCCCTGCCCAGTGCTCCCAGCAGCTCTTGCCTCTCTGTTCCCATCCTCCACCATCAGCTGCAGGGACTCCCACTAGGAGCTGTGGGCTCAGAGTTCTAAGGACACATAATAGTCTGGATGTGAATAAGCCACATCCAGAAGGCTTTTCCACCCTTCCGTGTGCATTCCCCAGGAATCTCCCAGCCATTCTGCCAGGTAGAGGCTATTACTAAACCTACATTCCACATGAGGGAGCTGAGGCTGACAGAAGCTAATGACCCCTTACCCCAGCTCACACAGCTAGGAAGTGGTGGGGGTGTGGGCTGGGATTTGAACCCATGGTTGGCTGAGTACCAACTAGTGCCTTAGTCATGGACTCCCATGGGACTACTTCTTTCCAGTGGCCTGGGGCAGCCAGAGCTCCCAGGAAGACCCAGCAAGCGCCAGCCAAATAGGCCAAGAGCTCAGCAACGACTAAGGGAGGGACAGTGCGGCAAGATGAGTGGAATTGGCCCAGAATCGGTCGACACTGGTCACCAGAATCAACTTTCCGTGGACAGAAGGCAAATAACCCTGTGCCTCTCCGCTCCAGATGACAAATGGAGATAGGTGGCCCTCAGGGGCAAGTCCAGCTGCAGTGTCCTAGGTGACTGCTTTGTCCAGGACAGAGCTCTTTTCCTCTCTGCCTCCTACATCCCAGCTTCCTTGATGCTTCCTTAGTGGTTGGTGCAGACTGCATTTGAAACCCAGGTCTCTTCTTTTTATAAAGTGATGGAGCAATCCAGCTTTTCAGCCACTCATTTTATTTGTATTGTAGATGTTTATTCCATTTATTTATTTATTTACTTATTTCAGAGCCTCACTCTGTCACCCAGGGTAGAGTGCCATAGCATCCTAGCTCGCAGCAACCTCAAACTCTTGGGCTCAAGAGATCCTTTGCCTCAGCCTCCCAAGTAGCTGAGACTACAGGCTACAACGCTCGGCTTGTTTTTCTATTTTTAGTAGACACAGGGTCTCTCTCTTGCTCAGGCTAGTCTGAAACTCCTGAGCTCAAGCAGTCCACCTGCCTTGGCCTCCCAAAGTGCTAGAATTACAGACATGAACTACCATGTCTAGCCATAGGTGTTTATTTTAATAGGACCTGATGTAGAGTTAGAATTCATGAGGATGCAAGCTGACATTTGATTTATAGGTAGGGAGCAGTCTACATTCGACAAATAACAATTGAGGCTACTGGGGCGCGCAGGCTTGAGATCCTGGGCTAGCTTCAGGGGCTCAGAGGTTCGAGCAGCACACTTACAGTCCAAGGCCACTGAACAAGGGGCTGTTTCTTGACAAGTGCCTAACATGTTACACTTTCTGCTGTGAGTGGACAAGCCTAGTTGCACAGGAATTTATTAAAACAAGTCATTGGCCACTTCCTGGGCATCATGGGTTCTTCTTCCACACTCAGCTGTCTGTGGGGATTTCTCCCACCAGGCAAAGCACTTCTTTGCCACCTTTGACTTCAATCAAGCAAGGGGAAATGAGAAACTGCAGTAAAGTGTTAAATATCAATTTAGAGAAGTGGTATTGGTTTTGGAGATCAGAATGTCCCCCTTCATTATTTGGGGTTGTTCTGCCGGTAGGTCAGTTTGAACTTCAAAGTGTGCCTTTCCTGACTCTGATTTGTAGATACCACCTCTGACATCCCCACTGTGTGGACACTAAGCCTATCAGGTCAGGGGCCTTGGGGCTAAAGGCCTGAGCCCCACAAACTGCTGAGATGACAAATCCTTTTCAATTTTTGAGGGTCAGTGAAAAAATTTATACAAAATGCAATTGTTACTTCTTTTGTTTGTCCCCAAATTGTTTCACATAGCAAATTAGTGGTGCTTAATGGCCTTAGATCAGCCGGTTCTCAACCTGTGGGTTGTAACCCCTATAACAATGAAAATACATCCTGCATATCAGGTATTTACATTACGATTCATAACAGTAGAAAATTACAGTTATGAAGTAGCAATGAAAATAATTTTATGGTTGGGAGTCACCACAACATGAGGAACTGTATGTATTAAAGGGTCCCGGCATTAGGAAGCTTGAGGTGTAGGTGGCTGTAGGTACTGGAGGACTCCCTCTCATCCTAGGTAGGATGGGGAGGTGAAGTTGGGTGGTGGCTCATGGACCTTTCTGATTTTTAACTCCAATTGGTTTTTAACCCCAAGCTGTCCCTTGGGGTGCCCACAAGTGGCAGGTGAGATGACAAGGCTCAGGGGTATTCTTTGAGATGACAAAGCTCAGCTGAGATTCCCTGAAAGGGAGGAGCAGAGCCATCAGGGTGGAACCTCAGGATCCCACAACTGACCCTGAGGCAGGCGGCAGACAGCAGGGGCCTACCACACTTGCCTGGACCCCAGGCCAAGCAGAAGCAGCAAAGATGAGTCTTCAACATAATGGGCAAAACCAAGAGGGAAACCTGGTGCCCTTTGGTGCCAGGGATGTTGGAAGTATGGGAAGGAGGAGAAAGATGCTGCTACAGAAGCTGAAGGCGAAGCTGGCAGAGTGGCCTGGCTGATTGGGGCATTAAATGTGGCAAAAGGAAGCCTGGATACTAGAATTTTCTTTAGCTTTTTCCTTCTATCTTAAAATGCCAAATGGATCTTAAAAGGTGGGAAAAACTAGCAAACATAACCAAGAACTAGAGTGCTTTATTCTGCCTGAGGAATCATGTTCTTCTTTGGAGACTGGTTCTCAGGTTCCCCCCAAATTTCTCACGTTGCATTGGTGAAGATTGTGGAACTGATTTGCACGGGAACCTCATGGCTGAGAATCAGTGATGTCACCTCTGGAACCATGCATATTTCTGCGTGTTTAAATGGTGTGTTCTCTTGGGGAGACAGGTTTGGGGGAAGGGGGACCATATGCACATGGGTAGTGCTAGAATTTTCCAAAGGAAATAAGAATCTCTCAAAAGATTAGTGTTTGACTCTATGTACAATCCATTTTCTCATTTTCAATATTGATTTTGACAAGAAAGATTTGTTTATGCTCTTACATGACTCAGCCTCAGTAAATTAGACCTGTCAAAGTGACTTTTCTGCACAAAGGAGTTTGCTGTATCTTTGACACTTGTTCTGTGAGGGGGTGGAACTGTTGTATGTAAATAGCTAGAAAGCCAGATATTAAGCAGTCTGATCAGTGCTGTCTTCTAGGTGGTGTTTGGCTTTGTGGGCGATGGCTTTCTTGTATGGGCTGGAGCCTGGACTCTCCCTCTTCCTCCCTGCAGCTAGCTTGCCACCATCATCCCAGGGAGCCGTCTTGCCTCTCCTCCTGCTCCAGCCTCCTCACTGTTTTCTTCCTGTCCAAAATGACACTCTGAGAGCAAAGTTCCTTGAGCCCACATCTGGCTGTGCTTCTTACCTGCCCAGAACCCTTCTGTGGCTGTTTCAACCTTTACCCGGGGTGACTCAGTTCCCACCCTCTCAGTACTCAGTCCTACTTCCTCCAAATTAATTACAGCAGGCACTTGCCTTGGCCACGGTCACTCATGAGGCTGGCCCAAATGAGCACTCCCATCACAAGCATCCCACAGGGGCACTAGGACCACAACCCTTCTCCATTCCTGCCTCCAGGGAGGGACTTGATCTGATTACAACAGGCCAGGAGCAAAAGTGGATGACCTTCTCAGCTCTGAGAATTGTTTCTCTATTTTGTTATTACAATTTAGAGCCAGAGTGTGTGACAGTCCTAAAGCAGTGGGTATAGAACAAACAGCCCTCGAGTTGAAGTCAGAGTCCTCAGTTCTAATTCTCACTCTGTAGCTAACTCCTGGGTGCTGGAGAGATGGGGAGGGGCACA
Source organism: Nycticebus coucang (assembly GCF_027406575.1). Lineage (NCBI taxonomy): Eukaryota > Metazoa > Chordata > Mammalia > Primates > Lorisidae > Nycticebus > Nycticebus coucang. The sequence goes on from NC_069804.1 coordinate 181,172,262, forward strand.
ACAGTCAAGTTCATTCCTTTCTCTGTGGCTCTGTTTCCTCATCTGTGAAGTCAGAGTATAATAGTAGTGCTTACCTGTAGGAGTTGTTGCCCTCTCCTCTTCCTAGACCATTTGAGTGAATATTTCCTAAAGCTTACAGGTTTTTTTCCATTGATTTTACACCACATTTTTGTTAATTCAGACTCTGCCTATGCACACAGTTGGAACTTCTTGTGCCATTGGAAATCCTTTTGATTCATCACACAGAAGAGTGGACAGGCCAGCATTTCACTATAATCCCTTGACAAGAGATCTGGCTCCTGCCCTTGATCCACAAATATTGGGACACTATGGGAGGTACTTTATTCAATGTGTATGGGGTGGCCTGCTCTGTGGAAGATGTGCCTGGGATGTGCAAGGCTGGGACCTCCTAGGACAGCACAGGCACAGGCGTGTGAACGTGGCTTGCTCCCCTCCCTTTCCTGCACCCCCGGTATTCTTGGCAGGAACTCAAAATTTACAATACACTGTACTGAGCTGAGGAGATAGACCCAGGTTACTTGGTGGAACATTCCAAAACTAGGCTGAAGGTCAATTGCTTTTGGGTCCATAGGCTTTGAATCACTCCTTTCCCCAAGTTCTGCTTCTTCTACTGCCCACACAGAACCATGCCCCCAACTTGCTCTGCCCTCCTGTGGGGTGCCACTGCCTCCTGTCATTGCCCTTGGTCAAGTGGTACTGAGCGAGCATGGGTGGAAACTGCTGGCTTTGTGGGGGGTGCAGGATTGGAAAGGGGGAGCGTCGGGGACAACTCCATTGGTGGAATGCGTGTGTAAAATACACAGAATGCATACAGAGGTGTGCGCACCCAAGCAGGCGTGTACTCACACATACTTGCATGAGTTCACATGTGCACACTCTTATGCCCATCCGTTTTCACACTTGCATACATGCATGTGCATACATAGGCACACAGACCCACATGGGCACACACATAGGCACAAGTGCTCATATCCACAGCCACCCTTGTCTTTGCATCTGGGCCCAGTGGGCTGGCAGCCACCACTGTCCCTACCTTCAATCCACCCTCCCCTGCCACGTCCCTTCAGTCTACTGGAGGGACTAGGATGATGGCCTCCTCCTCTCTTCACAGGCCTGATTCAAATGGGTCTGGCCTTGGGTTTGAGTTCTCTCTGCTTTCTTTGACCATTTGTGTTGTTCTAGTTCTGCCATCAAGCCAGGCCCCACTGGCAGAAACAGGGAACTGCTTGAAGGGTCTGAGGTCATCTCATTGCCTCACTGGCCATTTGGCCTTGTCATTTCATCATTTGGTGCCATCTTTGAGCCCTGGTCCTATGGGCTGCTGGGAAGGCTTCTACCCTCACTTTGTCTGCCAAAGGAAGCCAAGAAGAGAAATAGTTCAGCAATTCCTAAGCCATTGTGTCACTCGTGGAAATGTAGTCAGCATGCCCATTCAAACCCCCAACTCTTAGTCCTTTCCTTTTTGTAGCTTGGAAAAACATTTTAGCTTCCAAGCAAAACATTTTTCTTACAGCCGTCTTTGTGAAGAATACATGGGGCTGTTTCTTTTTTTCTTTTTTTTCGGTTTTGTTTTGTTTTGATTAGTTTGTTCTACCTTCCCCTGCCCCAGACTCATGACAACATCCTCCATTTCTTTGGGCCGTTAGGGGAAATATCACTAGTGGCCTGGGCATCACGGGAAGAATCAGGTCTGATTTTTGATTCTGCCACATGTCATGTGATTGTAAGTATGCCAGGAAATGGATAGGAACCACCCTCAAGGCCACTGGAGGATGGAGTGACAGAATTCGGGGGAAATCATGTTGTAACTAGAAGTCATCACACAGTTTGTAGTTGTCATCATCACTAATAAGAATGCTCACTTGAGTTGAGGTAACTGTGTTTGGGGTCTGGCCTTTGGGGGTTCATCAGGATAAACCTTTCTCCCACTACCCTCATACAGGGATTTTGGCTGGGCTATTGTCTTATTGGAGTGGGCTGCCCTGGAGCCTGACCTGGCTTGGATAAACACTCTGACTTCCCAAACTTGAGACTGTTTTTGCCGGGTGTGGTGAGAAGCCAAGTCCCACTCCAGCGAGTGCCTTCCTGGTTCCAGTCCATTAAGCCTTCTGCTGGCCCAGGCTCCTTCCTGGGCATCTGGGAGACACACTAAGACCATGCAGCCACAATCAGCCCAGTAGCCACTTGAAAAGGCTGGTTCTGCCCAGTGTATCTCTGGCTTTAAGAGCTAAGCCCCTGCCTTGAGCTGCTGTTCTGTTCTGTGCTTTCCTGTATTAGTTGCCCCATCTCCTCAGAGCCAATGGAGCCCTCACCAGAAGCACTAACTAGTCTCAGACCCATCATCCCCATGGGGCTCTGCTTCCATTCTTGCCTGACCTGGCCCTCTGGCCAGCTTTCCCTGTGGCGTGTTGGATATACATTTCTCATTTCTTCTTATTTCTCTTTCTAAAAAAGCAATGCATGGTTTCAGATGCCTTTTAAAAACCAGTATAGGAGAATTAGGTTGTGCAGTATTATGGATTTACGAGACATTTTGACATTTATTCCAGAAAATCCCTTTGGATTTTGAATACCTATCACATGGCTGCCATAGCAAGGTGGCTATCTTAGTTGGTCAGGGCTGCCATAGCAAAGTGCCACAAATTGGGTGGTTCAAACACCCTAAACGTATTATTTCCCAGTTCTGGACACTGGAAGGCCAAGATGGAGATGTTGGTTCCTTCTGCGGGCTGTGAGGGCAGGCTGTGCTCCAAGCCGCTCTCTTCCCCTTGAAGACGGCACCTTCTCCCTGTGTCGCCTTACACTGTCTTCCTTCTGTGTGTGTCTCCATGGACAAATACCCTCTGTTTATAAGGACCCCAGTCATACTGGATTAGGGTCTACCCTAATCACCTCACTTTAACTTGATCACCTCTGTAAAGAATGTATCTTCAAATACAGTCACACTCCGAGGTAGATGCTGGAGGGTAGGATTTCAACATAGATTTTGTGGGGGTGAAGGCCACAACTCAACCCACAGTAGTGGCTCTTGGAGCCTAGGTATCCTCAGCTTGGAGGGAACCTTCCCTAGCTCAGGTGTGGCTCCCTCTCTCCCCAGGGTCTCTGTAGTGCTGGTGTTTGGCCACCCCAGAAAAGAGAAAGACAGTGCTACCCCCGTCAGGGCCTAAGATGAGGACTGGGAGGTAGATCAGAGGAAAGCACAGATGTTCAGCAAGGGGCTAATGTTTTAGTTGGTGGGGGCCTTTATCTCTTCTTGGGAACCAGTGAATGGCCCTGAGCAAGGAAATCAGTCCGCAGACAGTGCAGGAAAAAGCCTGGAACCAGGAAAAGATGGGGATATTGGTTCAAATGTGGAAATTCAGGAAAATCAAAATTAGGATACCGTCGTCTTTTACCACACTGAGTTTTCCAAGGTGAGAATAGAGAGGGAGTTTAAATGTAATCCCTCTTCTGAAATGCTTTGCTCGCATTTCAAGGAAACTCACAACAGCTGGTTGGCATTCCTGGCTCTTTAGCGAAGGTGTATGGATTTCGTTTGAGCGAGGGATAGTCACATTGGGTGAAAGGCCCAGGGTAGTGTCTCCCTGCTGGGAAATAGCTGAGGAAGCATCTCACTGGTGGTGCTCCTCCCTGAAGGCAGCACACCCGTCATCCTGCCCATTTCCTCCAAGGAGAAGCAGTTGTGCTTATCCTCCTCGTGACACTGGGAAACCCGGGAGCAAGCACTCAGGATCAACCCCCACACACCAGCCCTACTTCCTTGGAAAAATTCTCACTTCTTTCCATGACTTCAGTTTACAGTGTCACTGGATCATTCTGCCCACATAATAGGTCCCAAACCACAGAAGTAGCAATATTGAAATGCACTTTTTGTTTACTACAAATTTGAAAATAAATTGAAAACGTCTCTCCCAAACCTGTTCCACAGTAGTCAAGATGACGGCTTTTCTTTCCCTTAATCAATCACAATGCCTAAATGTTCTCCTCAGCAGGAATTTGATCTAAATTCAGAAGCTAGTTGGCCGCAGTGACAGCTGAGCTCTCACAGTAATGTTTCTATCGTTTCCTTTGCTTTTCCCTCTGGGAGCAACTCATTCAGAAGCTCTCCTAGTTCTCTTGCAGAAAGGCTGAATTTTCCCTGTCCCCTTCATTCCTGACACACTCTGGCCCTCTAACATGGTACGTAAGATGAGCAAGGCCTTTACAATGGAGCTGCAAAACCAAACCAGTAAGTATAGTCTTTGAGTGGCAAAGCAATGGCTCCTGATGGAGGATCTATGGACCCCTTTGGCAAAGCACCAGCCTTAATGTGGTAGAGACTAGAGTGGCCCTAACATCCTTTAAACCACAATCACCTACTTGTGCACACTTCTGGGGGTAGACCCAAGCCACAGCAGCTCTGTAGTGGCAAAGACCCACCTCTCTGGCTTTCGTGAACACTAGTGGCCCAATTTCATTAACCAGGGCAGTGAGACTTGCTAAAGGCAAGTGTGGGCAGAGAAGCCAGAGTGACTGTGGTGGACAGATATTTTCAACGTACTCCAGGAGCTTTATAGATTGTAGCATGAGGCTGAGAGACATGTCCTCATTCACCTAACATCTAGTTCTGTTTGCTACTTAACCTTAACATTGACCAGAGGCGAGGCTTTGGGCACAGACCCGGTATCTTCTTGTTATAATTAGCATACGGCTGTGGTTTCTCAACTCAGGGTCATGGTTAACAACTAATGTTTATCACAAGTGCTTCTTTTTTGCAAGCATGCTCCATCATAACTTGGTCATTCTTCTGACAAGCTAACAGGTCCCCTGCTGGGAGGCACACACACTTCTGAGTCAGTTTACAACCATGACTTTTGGGGAATGAACTCCAGGTGGACACGCACCCCACTGGAGCCAGTACTCTGTTTAAATGGACTAAGCTAATTTGTTGGGGCTTGGCGGTGATTGAACATGTGTGTTTTGAATGAAGTTTAATTTAAACTGAAATCTAATCTGTAATGTCTCAGGGGTTAAGACTTTCAAAATTAAGGAGATAAACGAGGTGGTTCATACTGTGTGTGAGGAGTGAATTGCTGCCCTGTTTTCGACTTGGGTGAGTTGTTTGTTTGTTGAGGTGGCTGCCTCCTGATGGTTGCTTTGCTTTGTTTTCATTTATTTTCCATAGCAGATTGGAGAGTGTCTGCTTTCGTCTAAATATATTTTTAAGAGCAAATTGCTTTTGCCATCAGTTTACATCTTGCTTCCACCTGGTTGCCATGACAGCAGCTGGTATGCTTGAAGGGACATTCAGGTGCAGGGGATCAAGAGGTGAAAGGGAATATTAGTAAGAAGAACAAATCAAGTCGTTTGCCTCATTGTCACATTATTTTGTTTGAAAAAATACAGATAAATTAACGTAACAGGCCATTGGGCTCTGATAGAGAAAACTCTCACCAAAATAAGGAAGCAAGAACTCCACAGGCAAAGGCCCTCCTGTTGAGGAAGCCCACATCAAGATAGCGGTGAAGCTCCAGCTACTGGAGTCCTCAGATCTTCGGTCCATGCCTAGGAATAGCAATGAGCAAGCCCTTCGACCTCAAGGTGTAAGTCAAGACCTGGCCAATCCTACTGGAGGGCATGCCTGTGCCAAAAGGGAGCTGTAGGCAAATAGCACTGGGCTGCAGAGTCCTCTGGAACATCCACAAGAAGAGTCAGAACTAGTCGTTGGCTTCAAACATCTGCAGTTCCTCTGGGGAGTGACTTACAGCCAGGAGGTAGCACATCTAAGGCCCATCATCTCTGCTTCAGGACAGCAATGTCCTCACCGACCAGGCTTCTGACCTGTACTGCTCAGTTCTGTGTGCCGCAAGTCCTTGACTCACTTTGGTTGTTTCCTTGATGGTACAATGATCTGAGATGAAAGGAGGAATCCTCAAAGCTGGAGATACATGTTAGAGATAAGTTGTAGGTGGCACAGAGACCTGGTATGAATAATCAACCAGACAAATAATAAGAATATCGGTCTCAGGTCAAGTGCTTTTCAGTCCTCAGATGACAGCAACCACTTTGTCTTAAGCCAGTGCCACTTGTCTGCAACACTCCTGTAAACTTTGTTCATCACCTTCTTATCAAAGAGAAAGCAGGAATTGGGCCTCAGGTCTCAGGCCTCAGCCAGCCATAGATGCCAGGTTTTCTCTTGGGTTTAATATCGTGGTTTACTTTCCATTATGTTCATTTTTATGGTAAGTGATACTGGTGTTGCATATACACGATGGGGAGTTTTCTTTTAGAATAAATATAAGTAAAAATAATGGGTTGACTAAAGAAAATTTTTAATCAAGTAACAGTACAGATGTGAGCCTGTGAACTTGAAATTTGGGGAGCTCTGGACCAGGTGATCCTTGAGGATCTTCCTAGCCCTGATGTTCTAGAACTATATAAACCCAGGGACAGTTAGTGGGAGAAAATATTTTCAAATTTCATATTTCATAGGGGACTTGTATCCAAAATGACTCTTATGACTCAACAAGAAAAAGACAAATAACCCAATTAAAAACAGACAAAAGATCTGAACAGACATTTCTCCAAAGGAGATATGCACATGGCCAAAGAGCACATGAAAAGATGCTCAACATCACTAGTCATTAGGGAAATGCAAATGGGAACGAAAGCCACAATGAGATAACACTTCACACCCACTGAGATGGCTATAATTTTAAAAAAGGAAAATAACAAGTGTTAGGATGCGAAAAAATTTGAAACCCTCATACACTGCTGGTGGGAGGGTAAAATGGCACAGTCACATTGAAAAACAGTCTGACAGTTCCTCAAGAAGTTAAACACGGAGTTTATCAGATGACCCAGAAATTCCACTCCTTGGTATATATCCAAAATAACTAGAAACTACCCATACATAAACTTGTATACGAGTGTTCATAGCAGTGTTATTTATAATAACAAAATGTAGAAGCTATCAACAGATGGGTAAAGAAAATGCATATTCTCTACGATAGAATATTATTCAATCATAAAAACAATATAGTATTGATACATGCTTCAAGATCGGTGAACCTTAAATACGCTTAGAGAAAGATGCGTGACTGAAGACAGGGAAGGAAGAAGGTCGGCTAATGGGCATGGGGTTTCTTTCGGGGTAATGAACATGTTCTAGAAAGTAGTATGGTTGTACAAGCTTGTGAACATCCTAAAACTCATACACTTTCAAAGGATCAATTTTATGGTATGTGAATTGTATCTAAATTGTAAAAAATACAATAAAGTAAAAAATTACTACAGGCTCCTGACTGCCTATCAAACAAATGTATGTTTGATTTTAACTTGAGTGAGATATGGGGCTCTGCATTCTTTGGCCTCTGTGCTTTTCTGACTTCTGAACCTTGCTTTCTAAGGCCTCTTTGACTTTCACCTTTATAATAAACTGGGAGTGGGGCTGTGATAACCTACAGGACTAGGCCTCAGTTCTCCATCTAAAGGAAATGTGTTGCTAAAGAATGCTGGAGAGGCAGCCCAACATCATGGTTAGGGATGTGTGTCTGGAGCCAAGCAGTGTGGGGTTGGAAGTCCAGCTTCCTGCTTCATGGCTGTGTAACTTGGGCAAGTCACTTAACCTCTCTGACTTACCACATCCTGTAGTACAAAATCAGGGTAACCCCAGCACCCACTTCTTCAGTATTGCTGTGAGGATTAAATATTTATAAAGCCCTTCACGCAGTGCCCGACGTATGCTTAGTACTTGATAAATGGTCACCTCCAGCTGACTAGGTTGGGAGGATGGTACCACAGTGGGCAGTAAACCAGAGCACTTGATTTAGGAGGTTCTATTCTTTCTCTGTGACTTGTTAGCTGTGACCTCAGGCAGTCACTTTCCTTCACGATGCTCAGTTTTGTCCTTGGACATGGTCAGCTTATCTTGCCTTTTCACCTACACCAGTTTACTGGTGGAACTTTTCTTGTGAGGAACAGTGGCGAGCCATTTTCTTTTTCAAGCATAGGGGCTTTCCGTTTCGAGAGAACTCTGTTCCACGTGCATAAAAATGGTAGTCCCTGGACCAGAATCTGCTCTTTCCCCACTGTGCTCTGTCCCATGAAGCCTAGCATGGCCTTAATGTCCAAGCAAGCCTGCAGTCCCATGGTGTATGCTAGGGTTTCAGTCCTGACTCCATCATGGAGTCCGTGGCCTTGGACATGGTCTTGGTGTTCTTATTTGTTCAGAGGGGATCTGGGGCTAGGTAGTGTCTGGGGCCCTCCAGCTCAGAACTCACCAGTTCCTCTCTGGTGACCACCCCCCATTCCCTTTTGCCTCTGCTCTTCTGGATGAGGAGGGCAGACTGAAGGCCCAGGCAAACCTCACTGTCAGCCAGCCCTGTTGCTTGTTTTTATTTCTAACCCACTATGAAAAGCCCACTTGTGCGCTCTCAACTGAGCACTTACCTTTTGCCGAGCTCCTAGAGCATAAGAAGCCTCTACACTATGGCAGCACAGTATTCAGGGCCTTGCTCAAAGTGCTTTTAGAAAAAAAAGTGGTCCCTAGCTGAAGTGAGAGTGATGGGGGGGGGTTGACCTAAATAGGATTTAGTTTCTGAGTCCCTCCTTCTTGTTCACAGGCAGATGCAGGTGGGATTCTTTCTTTAAAATTGTTATTATGGTGAAGTGCATATGATGTAACCATCACCATTTTCACCACGTTTAAATGTACATATCAGTGGCATTAAAGACCTTCACAGCATTGCGCAGCCATCACTACCAGCCATCCACAGAACTTTCTCATCTCACCAAACTGTACCTCTGTCTCTTTAGAACACTAACTCCCCCTTATATGCTCCCCCAACCCTGGCATCCACCATTCTACTCTCTGTGTCTAAAAGTTGGACCACCAAGTTCATATGAGTAGAATCTTACAACATGTTTCCTTTTGCAACTGGCTCATTTCATCCTCAGTCATCCACACTGTTAACATGTCTCAGAATGCCCTTCCTGTTAAAGGCTCAATAATGTTCCATTGTCTGGCTAGAGCACATTTGTTGTTCTGGGTCATCTGTTTATGGACATCTGGCTTGCTTCCTAAGCGGGGCTCTTTTATATAAGGAGTGGGGAGGGAGGGATGCAGGCACAAGCAAGAGTGGGAAAGAAGGTGCCAGCCTACCCCAGGACTCTTCCCCCCACACCAGCCTTGGGTCTTTCTGAAGCTTGGCCCCAGTTGAGGAGGAAGGAACACAGAGAGGCCCTGGGAAAGATGGCTGCTGGGCTAAGAGCTGAAGGTCCTTTGTACATCTGTCACCAGCCACACAACAATAGCTCCCTCTAGGAGGTTTACTGTCCCCCAATCCACAGCTACAGTGGATTCACTGACTGACTGAATCCACAGCCACAGTGGATGGGTCTTCTGAAGCATTCACTGGCAACCCCCAAGCTAAATGAGTATTCCCTCACTGCCCGTGTCCTGTGTACCATGGCCTCTCTTCCCATATTCAAGACAGATGGAGAAATGGTGGCTCAAAGGTCCCAGGGTTACAGTCATATCTTCCTAAAGCCCAATTATTTTATCATGGGGTATTTCAGTTCATCATGAGCACCACCTGATGGGCCTAAATCCAGGCTCAAGCTGTTAGTTTTCTCATGAACTGTCAGAGTTGAGAGCTCTTTTAGCTGTCAGAGCCCCCACTTGGAGTTCCTCAAGTTAATCTTGTTGAAAAAGAGGGTACAAAACACAAATTTGGCAAAAGTAGGCTGGGCTGTGCCTCTGGGTTTTAAAAAATTACCAAATTCTGTCTCTTCTTCTGAGAAAGTATTTGACATGCTTATCAACTGCTCCCAGGGCTAGTGGTCCAGATGGTCCTGGCTCCTACAGGGAAGGGCTAGGAAGTAGGGAGGTGCGAGAAGGGCCAGAGGGCAGGAAGCCAGGTCTCGAGGTACGCTCTGCGAGGAGGTAGACCATTTAATTCAGTACTATTTCCTGAGACCTGACTGTGGGAGACAAGGCCACCATGATGGACTGGGAATGAGGGAGGTAGGCACCCCAGCACTGTAATATGCCTCAGATAGCTCAAAAGACCCTTGGAGATTGGATTCAGATGTGCCTTTAGAGACAAACCACTTATTTTCTTCTAGCCTAAGGCCAGGCCAGGACAAGGCTAGCTGGCATCCTACAGCCTCCAGAGACGGAGGAGCCCGACTCCACACCTCTTCCCACCCTATCTCCTACCCATGGACCTTTCTTATGAACACTCTCGGAGCAGGACATGAGATGGCAACAGACAGCAATTCTACAAAGTGGTCTTTCCCCCCGGCCACTCTCCAGAGAGGCTGGCAGGGTGAGGAGAGGGGAAATACAATGCCAATTGCTCCTCGGAGCCTTCTAAGAAATTTAGGACTATGGGGAAGTGCAGGGAAGGGAGCTATTGGTTGAATGGTGGAGGTAAGGAAGGGGTCCCTAAAGGGAGCAAACACCACCCTGTTAGGCTAAAATGTAAATACTAGCCTGTGCATTAATAAACACTCAATGAAATGAATAATTTAGTTCAGTGGCGCCCTTTGTTTTGATCCTGAGTGGGAAGACCGTGGCAGCTCTTAACAAATGGCCCCCAGTGACTTCCTCTGTGGCCAGGACATGCCCTGAGTGGTGGACACCGCCCCCGCCCAAGCCTACTGCATTCCTAATTAACACTTTTCAAAATGAAATTTAGGCGGCTTTTTTTTCTTTTTCCTAATGAGGTTTCTTCCTTCACTGCTGTCTTGCTACAAAGCTCGATGCTGTCTGAGTGTGTTCATATGGTGCTCGAGTGCGTTATCTGACCTTGATTGGTGTTTGGGGAGCCAGTTAAATAGATTACATGGGGGTTACCTTGGCAACTGTCTTCACTGATTTAGCAATGCAGTTCATTCTTGGACATAGGACTCTCGGCAACTCTACGATCCCACTGCTGCGTGTTAATCATTAACACCAAGTTGGACATCGGCTCTGCCAGGCGGCAGCCAGGAGTGAGGCTGGGGACAGGCTGGACAGAGCCTGCTTTTAAGTCTTTTTAGCTATAACTGAGGAGGTCACCACATGGGGCCCTAAATGTGGGGTCACAGGAGAAAGGGATAGCAAGGAGCCATCTGAGGTCCGTTTGTCCTTTGTCTATGGTTTCTCAAGGGTGTTGAGAAAGATCACTAGCCCTGGCCATCAGCCTCAGAGGGGCTTGTTGTGGGGATATAGTGCACTTCCTCCTCGGCTGGCGGGGGCCATGCTGGTTGGAACCCATGGCCAGTTTGTGCCTCCTCTAGCTCCATGGTGCTGCAAAGAAGCAGGAACAGGCTCTGTGGCATGGAGGTTCTGGCCCTTCACTTGTTGTGTGACTTTGGGCAACTCACCTTACCTTCCAGAGCCTCAGTTTCCTTGTTCATACAATGTGGGACATCCAGTAGCGCCTCCCTGTTAGCTCTGGTGAGGACACAAATCACCTGGCACAGAAGAGGCACACAACCGATGCCCGTGATTATTATTACTATCACCTGGCTTGTGGCTAACTGCGTGGGTTCCTACTCATTGTGTGCTGAAATCATTTTAATTATTTAATCTGAAGCCAAAACTTGCCCTGTGCCAAAATAATAATAGGGTTTATTTTTTGGGTAAGGCTGAGAGTCCCGGCTGCACAGCTGTCCAGAGTCAGAATTCAAGTCCAGCTGGGGCTCCAGAGTGGCACATCCCTGAGAGCGTCGGGTTTCCAGGTTAGAGATACCCACTGCTCCCCTGGGGTCTACATCAAGGAAGCGACTAGAGAATTAGCCTACCGGGCCTATAGCCTGCCGAAATTGATAAACGTCAGGTGACGAGGCACAACTCCACCACACAACTGGAAAATTACACCGCCCCAGAGTCTGGGTCTGGCTGTAGGGTGCTACTTCCTGTTCACCCACTGCTAATAGGAAAACAAGAGGGTTCTGCCTAATAACTCTACACACCCAAGTAGAAAGCATGTTATAGCCTACAAAGCACATCTTGTCCACTTTTTCCTCAACTGCCCCAACCCCCTGGGGAGGGAAGGAAGCAGGTAAGCAGCCATCTTTTCATTTGGTTAGTGAGGCCAAGCGTTGTCTCCTTGACTGTGCATTCTGTCCACACACTCATGTTGTACTATGAAGAGTTGATGCCCTAATATTAGTAGGGCCTGGAAATAGGCCTCAAGGAGGACAGATTAGCAGACAAACGGCCTCCCCAGTCTTGAAGTTTGTGACTGCTGAAGCTGCAAGAGCTGCTTGTGTTGGGCCTGCTGGGAGATGAGGGAGGTCAAGTGCTCTCATCCCGTGTGCAGTGGGGAGAGAGAATGGGCTTCAGAGCCAAGTGGGGCTGAACGCACACCCGACTTCACTAGTGTGTCCTCCCTGCAAATCAGTTTCCTGGGGTAATAGCTGTTTGGCTGGGTTGCTATAAAGAATGGAGCTAATGTATGAAAATTCTTTTATCAGGTAGGGAATGGAATACTCTGGAATTACAGCATTAGATCTATATTTTAAGAACACACAGACTGCTACAAAGGAAACAGAATGGGAGGTGGGGAGCTGTAGCAATTGTCCAGGCAGAAACAATGATGACTGGGAGCAGGGCACTAGCAATGGCAATGGAGAGAAGCAGCAAATTCTGGACATGTTTAGGGCATAGATTGCAAAGTGCCACATGAGAGAGGGAGAGGAGTCAGCAGTGGCTTTCAGATTCCCAGCTTGACTAGCAAGTGGTTGGTGGTGTGAAGGACCGCATGCTGACAGGAGCACTGGGGAAGAGGCAGGCCCGAGGAGCAGAAGGGAAGTGAGGAGTGCACTTTGGGACAAGTGGGAGTGAGGAATCTGTAGAGCAGGGGTCCTCAAACTACGGCCCATGGGTCACATGCGGCGGTGTGATTGTATTTGTTCCCGTTTTGTTTTTTTACTTCAAAATAAGATATGTGCAGTGTGCATAGGAATTTGTTCATAGTTTTTTTTTTTTCTTTTTTTAACTATAGTCCGGCCCTCCAACGGTCTGAGGGACAGTGAACTGGCCCCCCGTTTAAAAAGTTTGAGGACCTTTGTTATATTGACAAAGACATCTGTACCAGAATGTTTATTGCAGCCCAATTCATAATTGCTAAGTCATGGAAAAAGCCCAAGTGTCCATCGACCCATGAATGGACTAGCAAATTGTGGTACATGTATACCATGAAATATTATGCAGCCTTAAAGAAGGATGGAGACTTTACCTCTTTCATGTTTACATGGATGGATACTTCTTAGCAAAGTATCTCAGGAGTGGAAGAAAAAGTATCCAATGTACTCAGCTCTACTATGAAGCTAAATCATAGCTTTTACATGAAGGCTATAACCCAACTATAGCACAAGACTATGAGGAAAGGGCAAAGGGAGGGGGGAAGTTTTGGTGAAGGGAGGTTAATGGGTGGGGCCACACCTATGGTGCATCTTAGAATGGGTACAGGCAAAACTTACTAAATGCAGAATACAAATGCCTACATACAGTAACTAAGAAAATGCCATGAAGGCTACGTTGAACACTTTGATGAGAATATTTCAGATTGTATATGAAACCGGCATATTGTACCCCTTGATTGCACTAATGTACACAGCTATGACTTAACAATAAAAATAAATTAAAAAAAAAGTTTGAGGACCCCTGCTGTAGAGAATCCAGGGAAGACATGTAGGGGATGATTGGTCAGAGAGACCCTGATGCTTAGAGCTGGAGGTAGAGACGGGGGCCATCCAGGAGCAGGCGGATGCTCAGGGAGAGTAGCAGGGAGTCCCAGAAGCATGTGAGGCCAGAGAGTGAGGATTGCACGTGCAGTTTAGAGCCTGGACGGCAGGGAGAGAGATCACAGGCAGGGCTCCAGTAATGGTGGTGCCCAGACTACTGCAGAGGCGGTGGGCTTGGGAAGCAAAACCCAGATCCCAGACATGGAAGCGTAGAACAAACAGGACTCAGTGACTTCCTGGTGGTGGGAAATGAGGATAACTGCCATGTTTTCAACTCGAGAAGCCATTCACTGAAATGACAAGCACTGGAGGAGGCACAGGTCTCAGAGGACGTTGCTAAGTGAGAGGTGCCTGTGGGTTCTCCTGGCAGAAATGTCTAGTAGTCAACACCCAGTGGCCAAGAGAGGAGACAAACAGTGGAGGGCAGCCCCCCAGCAACATCATCATCAGTCCTCACGCAGGGACCAAGGAGGCGCTACAGAGAGAGAGGCCTGGCCCTTGGCAGGTGTTGACAACATTCAGCCTACGGGCCAGAAGACATGGCCAGTGACCCAGAAATCTTGGATAAGGAGGTAATATCTGGGGGATGCACACATTCATCCCTGGGCATTGGTGGGTGTGAGTTGGTGGGTCAGTTACCCAAAGTGAGGTTGTGACATACACAATGTTGGGCTGTAGGAGATGTGGAAAAAATGGAACATATGCATCTGAACCCCTTCAGAGGCATCCAGCATGCTGACAAGCAATTATTACAAACTTTCAGTGCGTCCTGAGGCCTCCTTGGCCAGGCAGCTTGTAGCTGCTTCCCAGAATATTCATGTTTTACATACTGGGACACCAAGCAAGTGTCACAAAAGCATTTGGCTGGCAAAACAGTGATACAATTTGCCACCTGAAAACACGGTCAGTCTTAAGGGTGGGAACAAGGGAGTGCTGAAAGCACATAGGGAGGAGCTGGGAGGGAAAGAAAGGAAGGGAAGAAGCTGCTCCCTGTTTTTTAAGCACTGCCCTAGACATTGACTCTAGGTGTCCCAGTGCCTCTGAGGCAGGCAGATAAAAGACTATTCTGTGGTTTGGCAGCTGGGGAAATGGAGGCTCAGGGTAGGAAATGTGCAGGATGAGCCAATGAACCCAGTCACAATGAACTGCTCTTGGTCCCACAATTCCTACCTCCCAGTCTGGGATAGGATCCATCACGTCATTCAGCCCCAGCCAGTGATATACTGTACTGCTTCTTAAAGATGTTCATTAATTTTTCAGAAATGTTTGAGCCAATAAACAGTTGATAGCACACTGATAGCTTGGAAATCAGCCATGATATGAGCATTTATACCATGGAAATCAGCAAATCCCACCAGCACGCCACTAGCCCCAGGTCACTGCACATGCATCTTCCAGCACCAAGGGCTGCACCCACTGCCAAGGTGCTGTGAGTTATGGACTGGTAGCAGCACATGAAAATAGCCATCTCAGAAGTAGATGATTAAAAGATCTGAGAGTGAACACTCAGACTTGAGTTTTATGAGCGTTTCTAGTATCTGCCCCATAGACACCCAACTGGCCACACTGCTTTACTGATGGGACCAATAGTCCAAAGAGAATTCCCATTTACCCAACTTTAAATACCAAGCCTTAAATTATGATAAGACCAAAGTGAGACCCTTTTGTGTGGGGTCTCTTTCATTTCCACTATATTATTTTAAGTATTGAACACATCTGTCTTAGCCAGTTAGCCCAACTCGGACCATTATGGAAAAAGGGGAATCATATTACACTAAATCCCAAGAAGAAAGATTCACAGATGTAAGAATCCCAAGCAATGAAAAGCAACATTTAAGAAGGAAATCAGAGCTCTACAAAAATAGGTGTAGTATATGCTGCACATCATCTTATTTTTCATGTAAAAGCAAAATCAATTAGGGGAGTTTGCTGGCTCTTGGAGTGAAAGGAGTTGCAGGGAAGACAGTTTCTGCTGTTCACTCTTAAATAAATAGCTGCTATTCTTGCTTGTTAAAATGTAAAATTTCCAGATCTAAATGTCAGAGAATTCTAGGAAAAATTGCAAAACCATTACTTCATAAACATGTAATTGTGCTATTACTGCTAAATGCGATGACATTCTATAAATATCACAGTTCAACCCTCATGGTCTATAAATAGACCCAGTTAATCACCAGAAATATATTTTATTTCTTGAATGATAAGGGAATAATTACAGAGTCTCCATTTTCCACTGGCAGAGTCCATTCCCAGTTTTGGTGGTATCTCTCCCTCTGCTTGAGCTATTCCATGATACATAAATACTCTTCAGCAAGTATCAGGACAAGGATGCTGAGGGAAGAAGATTAGTGCCTAGAACCCTGGGAGGTGTCCCAAGTCTGACTGCATTGCCCAGGGTGCTATTGTTGGGGTGCCTGGGAAGCTGATCAGATAAGCCTGGACAGTTATAGATGCATGAGCTTGTGCAAAGCAGTTTGGAATGCTTTTTCCTCAGTATCAAGTCCGACTGGAGGACAGACTCAGGCAATAGCTGCCAGTGGTTTACACTGAAGGCCTTAAATCTGTTGTTTATGCTTTCCCAGAATTACCTGCTTATATCTGGTTGCTAGAAATACCTCACTAGACCACAGATCAGCTATCTTGTGGTTTAAACTATGTCTCCATTTACACAGTGAAGGCATGAGCTGCTACAGAATAGAATGTATTCCTTCCTTCCCCCCTTATAACATATACACCAGTGCCACAGTAGAGTTACATCAAGAAATTAGACATCCTTAGTGGCCTCCAGAGTTCTGTGGTCAAGGGGAGTCACCTTCAACTACTTGCTTGTTTTCGGTCTCAGTTTCCCCAGTTATAGGACTGTGGTGAGATAGAGTGGTAAGTAACTAAGGAGAGATACATTCCAATTCTAACAGCACCTTGATCCACAACCTTGGGCAAGCCTTCTCCCTTCTCTTGGTTTGGGAAAAGAATATTGGCCTCTTGTCCAATGCTTTTGGCCAGCACAATGGCTCAAGTCTGTCAGCCATATCCTCTAAGGGAGCTCCCTGGATTTCCCCTCTGAACACCCATACTATTAAAGTCAGTATCCTCCTACAAGATAGCATTCTGTGATCCAGCCATACAGCTTGGCTATAACTAATTATTCTAGAAAGACTTTACTCAAAGTATTGTTTGTATATCAATACCCTAACTTTGTATAGGATTGTTGGTAGAGTGGGCATTGTCCTATGTCAATAAAACAGGAATACCATTTTTTCTAAATTTTTAAAGTATGATGGTGGTGCTTTGATAAGGATTGCATTAAATTAGTAAATTGCTTTGAGTAATATGGACATTTTAAGAATGTTGATTCTTCCTAGCCATGAGCATGGTGTGTTTTTCCATTTGTTAACATCTTCAGCTATTTCTTTTCTCAGAGTTTCATAATTCTCTTTATAGAGATCTTTCACATCCTTTGTTAGGTAAATTTCCAAATATTTCATCTTCTTTGGCACAACTGTAAAGGGAATAGAGTCCTTGACTGGTGGTTTCTTTTTTTTTTGGATTGACTATTAATTGGTATTTATTATAAAAGCTACACTGTTTCCCTGAAAATAGACATCCTCCAAAAATAAGACCTACTTACAGGAAAGATAAGATGTCCCCTGAAAATAAGACCTAGCGCATCTTTGGGAGCAAACCTTAATATAAGACACTGTCTTATTTTTGGGGAAACAGGGTACTGATTTGTGAGTATTGATTTTATACCCTGAGATGCTACTGTATTCCTTGATCACTTCTAAGAGTTTTGTTGTTGAATCCCTGGGGTTTTCCAGGTTTAAAATCATATCATCTGTGAAGAGTGAAAGTTTGATCTCCTCTGACCCTATTTGTAGACCTTTGATCACGTTCTCTTGCCTGATTGTGATGGCTAAGATTTCCATTACAATGTTAAAAAGCAGTGGAGACAATGGGCCAATGGGCAACCTTGCCTGGTTCCTGATCTGAATGGAAATGTTTTCAATTCTACTCCATTCAATATGATATTGGCTGTGGGTTTGCTGTAGATGGCCTCTGTCAGTTTAAGAAAAGTCCCTTCTACACAATTGCAATAGGAACTTTGCCTAACAAATGCAATCAGTGTAACCTGGTTTATTGTACCCTCAATGAATCCCCAACAATAAAAAAAAAAAGAAAAGTCCCTTCTATACCTATTTTCTTAAGTGTTCTGATCATGAAAAGATGCTGGATATTGTCAAAAGCTTTTTCTGCATCCATTGAGAGAAACATATGGTCTTTGTTTTTTAGTTTGTTTATGTGATGTATTATATTTATAAGATTTATGTATATTGAACCAAACTTGAGACCCTGGGACTCCATTATACTTTAAAGATCTGGAAAAAATAGTATTTTGTTTTATATGGAACCAGAAAAAACCTCAAATAGCCAAGATATTACTCAGCAATAAAAACAAATCAGGAGGAATCACACTACCAGACTTCAAACTATACTAAAAATCTATAGTGATCATAACAGCATGGTATTGGCCCCAAAATAGAGAGGTAGATGTATGGAACAGAATTGAGAACCAAGAGATGAACTGACACTTATCATCATTTGATCTTTGATAAGCCTATCAAAAATATAAATTGGGGGAAATATTCCCTATGTAACAAATGGTGCTGGGAGAATTGGCTGATAACTTGTAGAAGACTGAAACTTGACCCACACCTTTCACCATTAACAAAAATTGACTCTCACTGGATAAAACACCAGCGGTGCATCTTACAATGGTATATGTGAAACTTGGTAAATGTGGAATGTTTACGTGTCTTGGCACAGTAACTGAGAGAATGCCAGAAACGCTATGTTAACCAGTGTGATGAAAGTGTGTCAAACGGTCTGTGAAGCTAGTGATTGATGCCCCATGATCATATCAATGTACACAGCTATGATTTAATAAAAAAAAAAATTAAAAAAAGATTTAAACTTAAGACATGAAACTATAAAGATTCTTGGAGAGAGTGCAGGAGAAACACTTGAAGAAATTGGCCTGGGTGAACACTTTATGAGGAGGACCCACTGGGCAATTGAAGCAACACCAAAAATACATTACTGGGATCTTATCAAACTAAAAAGCTTATGCACAGACAAGAACACAGTAAATAAAGCAAGCAGACAGCCCTCAGAATGGGAGAGGATATTTGTAGGTTATGCTTCTGACACAGGTTTGATAATTAGAATCCACAGAGAACTCAAACTTATTAATAAGAAAAAAACAAGTAATCCCATTTCATTGTGGGCAAGGGACTTGAACAGAAGCTTCTCTGAAGATGATAGGCCCATGGTCTACAGACACATGAAAAAATGCTCATCATCTTTAATCATCAGAGAAATGCAAATCAAAACCACTTGAGATATCATCTAACTCCAGTAAGAGTGGCTCACATAACAAAATCCCAAAATTACAGCTGTTGGCATGGATGTAGAGTAAAGGAAACACTTCTGCACTGCGGGTGGGAGTGCAGGCTAATACATCCCTTTTGGAAAGAAGTATGGAGAATACTCAGGGATCTAAATGTAGACCTGCCATTTGATCCTGCAATTCCTCTACTAGGTGTATATCCAAAAGATGAAAAATCACTCTATAGCAAATATATTTGCACCAGATTGTTGACTGTAGTTCAATTTATAATAGCCAAGTCATGGAAGAAGCCCAAGTGCCCATTAACCCATGAATGGATTAATAAATTGTGGTATATGTATACCATGGAATATTATGCAGCCTAAAAAGGATGGAGACTTTACCTCTTTTACATTTACATGGATGGAGCTGGAACGTATCCTACTTAGTAAAGTATCTCAAGAATGGAAGAAAAAATATCCAATGTACTCAGTACTATTCTGAAACCAATTTACAATCACTCGCACTTTCATGTGAAGAATAGACCATAACTATGGCCCAAGATGAAGTAGGGAGGAGGGAAGGGAGGGGAGAGGTCAGATTGAGGGAGGGTGAATGGTGGGATCCCACCTATTGTGCATAATGCAAGGGTACATGTCGGATCTATTAGTATAGAGTATAAATGTCTTAACACAATAATTAAATAAACGAGATGAGGTATATATTAACCAGTGTGATATAAGCGTTCCTAATACTTTATGAAATCAGCACATTATGCCCCATAAATGCATTAATGTACACATGATCTATGTGTTTATGATTTAATAAAAAGAAACTAGGAATACCAAAAAAGGATAAAGAATTAGAGGGAAAGAGAAGAAAAATCCTGCTAATTCTAATGATTGACTTAATGTTGAGGACTAAAACTTAAATTTATCCAGGAGCTTATTGGCAGCCAGAGGAAAAAGAGGGGAAAAAAGGGAAAAAACCATGTGGGACTCCATGGCTTTCATCATAAGAAAAAAGGAAACATTTTTATCTTCAAAGGGATAGGTATTTTACTCCATTGGCCCTACAGTCAGAAAGACAAATATATATTTTCAACCTGGGGATTATTTTTTCATTTTTTTTATTAATTTAAAAAATTTTATTTAATTTTTTGTTGTTGAGACAGATTCTCATTATGATGCCCTTGGTAGAGTGCCATGGCATCATAACTCACAGCAACCTCAAACTCTTGGGCTTAAGTGATTCTCTTGCCTCAGCCTCCCAAGTAGCTGGGACTACAGGCACCCGTCACAATACCTGGCTATTTTTTGTTGTTGTTGCAGTTGTCATTGTTGTTTAGCAGGCCCAGGCCAGGTTCAAACCCGCCAGCCTCAGTGTATGTGGCTGGCACCCTAACTACTGAGTTATGGGCACCAAACCTAATTTAAAATTGGTTAATTGATAATAATTGTACATATTTATGGGGTACATAGTGATGTCACAATACATACGATAAACAGTGATAAGATCAGAGTAATTAACATACCTATCAATCATCTGAAATATTTATCACATCTTTTTCTTGGGAAGTTTCAATTTCTTCCTTCTACAAATTTGAAACTCTCTAATACATATGTTAACTCCAGTCATCCTGTAGTATAGTGTAGAACACGAGAACATATCCACCTATTTATCTGTAATTTAGTATCCCATAACAAATCTTTCCCTATCCCCACTTTCCTGTTCCCTTCCCAGCCTCTAATATCCTCTGTTCAACTTTTTGCTTCTATGATCGTTTTATAGCTTCTACATATGAATAAGAACATGTAGTGAGTCAAGATCCTCAGTGGAATGGTTGTCAAGAGTTTCAAAGCAAATTCAGAATACATTCATATGACTATTTCTTAGACCAATTTCTAACCAAGTGTAGGGTTCAGTATCCAAACAGAGCTTCCTGGGCACAGTTCTGCCAGGGGCTGAGCTTGGCAGGCTCCCCAGGCTCCTTGGCTTGGGGTCAAATACGCTGGCTTGTGGCTGTCTTTGTATCGTGCCCCCATATGGAGAATTTCTTCTTGGCAAATGTATCCCCTTCACTTTGGGTTGGTGACTAGTAGCAATTTGCTTCAATGACTGGAGTCTGCAATTAAATGAAGGTCTTACAGGCTGTGAAGGGTAGGAGACATGGGAACAGGCCATCAGGGACTCATGTTCAAGGGTAGGAAGATGGCTATTCTGAAAGAGCTGCTCCATGGTGTGTGTCCCAGAGGGAGGAAGACCTCCTTCTCGCTATTCCATGCTAACTACTGTCAGATGGGGAAGGGAAGTCTGGTGGAAGGGAAGTCTGGCAGAAGTGTCAACAGCACTCCACACAATATGGTGCTAAACAAGGGCTTGAAGAGGCTTCCACCCCAGTACCTCAACTGGATATCCACAAAGTGGACGGCTTTGGACTTGGCTCCACTTTGAAGGCCTGATAGCAGGCCTTTTACACAAGACATGCTCAGAACCCAGGAGTCTGCATATCATGTGTCACAGTGAGGTCCTGACCCTATTGGGCTGCAGAAGCAATGGGAATAGCAGTCCTTCAGTGACATAGGTCTATGATGGACCTTTTGCCTGTGTCATTTAATCTGTGTCCATACAGAAACATGGTCCTTGAGGTCCATTCCACAAAGCTGTTCTGAGTGCCTACTCCATGTCTGTGCCAGTCAGAGGGGGCCAGGCATAAACGAAGCCAGTCATTACCATCGAACTTCACAGCCTAATGGGGTGACAACTATGGAAAACAGATTATCCCAAAAGTGTGGTGGGAAACATGAGAAGAATCCTGAAGAAAGAATGGTAACCAGGTGACTAAGGAGGCCCAATGGGAAGATAGTGGCAGAACATAAGGGCACTTTCTGGACATTCTGAGGGACTTGGAATTTATTGTAAGGACAATGAGAACTCATGGATGTGTTTGAGGAAGAGAAGTGAATGATCATGGCCATGTATGGGGTACACTTAGACAGCAATGTCTGGTACACACGGGAAAAGCATGGCTTCTGGGAGAAGCTGAATTGCTCTGGACCCTAGGAGACCCTGAAGGGAATGTGGCTGTTCTATGGGTTGAACTGGTAGCAAAATACAGGGCACCACTGTCTCAACATGGACTTGAGCTGCCTTGGTGGTTGCCCTTAGGCATTCACACATAACCATGAGACTCTTGTATTCCATAGGCATAGCACTTTCAATTCTCTAGATGTCTCACCTTTTCCTTCTCCTTATGAAAACCTTGGGAGATTGGCTGGGCAGAGTTCAAAAGTGAGGGCAGGGGCCCTACCAAGTCACACAGTTAAGGGAAACAGGGGAGGGGCTCAAGGGAGCCATTGGTCACTTCCAAGTCTTCAGCTGCCTCATGTAGGTGTCTGGCCCATTCTTCCCTGTTCCTGGGAGTTAGACTCCTCCTTCACAGGTCTGTGTGCATGTGAGCCCATATCAGCTAGAAAGCTGACATGTAGAAAATAAATAGCCTTAGAGGGAAATGTGCAAGGTGCTTGCATTCCTGGCAATGGTCTCCCTCCTCATGCCCCAGACCTGTACTGCTCTGCCCCACCAGCCTGCCCCTCATGTCCCTTGCTCAGGGAGGATGATGCCTCCCCTGTGAGTCTGTTTACTCTTATCCAACATGATGCACTTTTCTGTTAGAAAATAGGAATGTCCCCAGAGGCCCAACTGGTTCTTTGTTCTCTTTGTTTGGAAATTAGTTTAGAGATATCAGCCAGCAGATTAAAAAGCCCATATCAGATCTGCTAAAAATCTCTTCTCATCCAGATTTCATTTCTGCTCCTTCAGGTAATTTCTGCTGTTCTTTTAGAATGATGAATTTTCTTCCTGTTTGACTCTGGGAGAAGACAGCTTTTCTTAAGGAGGGGTATGCTGAGAAGGGGGTAGGGGAGAGGCTGCAGTGGGCCTCACCCTCTGGGCTGCAGCACCTCTGGCTTCTACCTCCCTTCTCAGTTTGCTCTGCTTCCTAGTGAGTTCCCCCACCCAACAGCAGCCCCTTCCTCCCCACCTCTGCCTGCCCTGACCCACCCCTCCAAGGGTGGCACAGGATCTCTGCTGGGGGCACCATTCATACTGCCTAAAACTCCAAATGCATGCTGTTGTCTAAACCTTTGATCAAACTCACTCCATGGTGCCCAGAACACACACCAGAGTGTCCCACCACCTGGGCACATGTCCCTCCTCTCGTCTGATTTCTGGGTGTGGGATTGGAACAAAGCCTCACTGGTGGCTCAGCACTCATAGCTCAGTGAGTAGGGTGACAGCCACATACACTGAAGGTGGTGGGTTCGAGCCCTGCCCAGGCCTGCTAAACAACAATGACAACTACAACAAAAAAAATAGCTGGGTGTGTGATGGGTGCCTGTTGTGCCAGCTACTTGGGAGCCGGAGGCAAGAAAATCGCTTAAGCCTAAGAGTTTGAGGTTGCTGTGAGCTGTGACTCCACAGCACTCTACAGACGGTGACATAGTAAGACTCTGTCTCAAAAAAAAAAAAAAATAGGCCTCACTGGCCATAGTTGCTTCTCCCCTTTAGTCGAAAGGGGCTCATCAAAGGAGGTTTGGAGGAAATGGGAGGCTGGGGACATCGTGGGCAGGTGAGGTTCCCAGTGGAGAGCCAGTAGGAAATGGACTGGATGTCCTGTGGGTGGAATTATTTATCTCACTTTCCTTTGTGTTCCTGCTGCAGTTTGCTTTGTTCTGAGGTTGAAGGAGACTTTCATCATTGGGGTTAATTAGAAGGCTCAGGAGTCAGATAACTCTGGATCCCCTACTAGTTGTGTGACCTTGGGCAAATCACTTCAACTCTGAGATTCAGTTTTCTAATCTGCCAAATGAAAATACCAGTACCAGGCTGGGTGCAGTGGCTCACACCTATAATCCTACCACTTGGAAAGCCCAGACAGGTGGATTGCCTGAGCTCATGGGTTCGAGACCAGCCTGAGCCAGAGTGAGACCTCATTTCTAAAAATAGCTGGTTGTTGTGGGGGGCAACTGTAGTCCCAGCTACTCAGGAGGTTTAGGCAAGAGAATTACTTGAGCCCAAGACTTTGAGGTTGCTGTGAGCTGTGATACCATAGCACTCCACCAAGGGCGACATAGTGAGACTCTGTCTCAAAAAAAAGAAAAAGCCAGGCATTGTGGTAGGCACCTGTAGTCCCAGCTACTCAGGAGGCTAAAGCAAGAGTATCGCTTTAGCCCAAGAGTTTGAAGTTGCTGTGAACTATGACACCGTGGCACTCTACCGAGGGTGACATAGTAAGACTTTGTCTCAAAAAAAAAGAGAGATACCAGTACCTACTTCATAGCATTATTGTATGGATGGAATAAGATGATATACAGAAAGCTTTTAAAAGACAGTGTTCCTGGCCTAAATAAGTATTCAGTATGGGTTGGTTGTTCTTATTATTGTTGTTATCACTTTAATAAAATGTAGGGACTTTCAGGTCTGGCTATGATGGAACAGCCTCATTCCTCCCAAGTACTCTTGTGACAACTAGAGATACTAGATATATAACACAAC
The DNA here is from genome assembly GCF_027406575.1 of Nycticebus coucang. Classification (NCBI taxonomy): domain Eukaryota; kingdom Metazoa; phylum Chordata; class Mammalia; order Primates; family Lorisidae; genus Nycticebus; species Nycticebus coucang. Next base: position 181,196,944 of record NC_069804.1, read on the forward strand.
AAACAAGCATAAGAGGACTCCAAAAGGTAGAAAAAAGAAGAACTATCGTGGGGCCTTTATACTCAAGAAATGACACAGTGGTGAGTGTGCTACTTTTTCTTATGTTCTCTCATATAGTTAAGACATGGCAATGCAGACTCTTCTAAAAGGGAACAGTAAACAGGTACAGATTTTTTAAAAAGGAAGTAAACAAACAAAAATACTATATGTCTTCTTTCTCTATTCAAAAGAATAGGGAAAATGTGGCCTAGTGAAACAGAAACATTCTTTTAGACTATGTACCATTCCCTAACCAAACAAGAATGGGAAAATTTCCTTCTCTCCACTACTACCTCCAGTGTTAGCAAGATCAAGTGTGGAGCTGAATTTCTGATCCCACTGTGGTAGCAAAAATGTAGAGCAAGATATTGAGAGGTTGTATTAGTTGGCACTCCACTGATCCTGACAGAGTAGTATCACCAGCGTCCAGTGGAAAGACAAACTTCCACCCCAACCTCTTCACAACAAGCCAATGCAAAGTATGCAACTTAGCAATCTGCTTTTGCAGAGGTGCTATTAGCAGGGCCCACAAATATGAAGATTAAATAGAATCCAAAATCTCATCACCATGATTCCCAGAATGTCCAGGATACATTCAAAAATCACCTTTGATATTTCAGGCAAATGGTAATCAGAAAAAAGCAGGTGTTGCAATTTTATTTGCAGATACAGTAGGCTTTAAACCATCAAAAGTAAGGAAGGACAAGAATGGTCACTTCATATTTGTTAAGGGTAATACTCAATATGATGAGATCTCAATTATTAATATCTATGCACCCAACCAGAATGCACCTCAATTTATAAGAGAAACTCTAACAGACATGAGTAACTTGATTTCCTCCAGCTCCATAATCTTCGGAGAGTTCAACACTCCTTTGGCAGTGTTGGATCAATCCTCCAGCAAGAAGCTGAGCAAAGAAATCTTAGATTTAAACCTAACCATCCAATATTTAGATTTAGCAGACATCTACAGAACATTTCATCCCAACAAAACTGAATACACATACTTCTCACCAGCCCACGGAACTTACTCCAAAATTGACCACATTTTAGGTCACAAGTCTAACCTCAGTAAATTTAAAGGAATAGAAATTATTCCATGCATCTTCTCGGACCATCATGGAATAAAACTTGAATTGAGTAACAACAGGAATCTGCATACTCATACAAAAACATGGAAGTTAAATAACCTTATGCTGAATGATAGCTGGGTGATGAGATGAGATTAAGATGAGAGATGAGATTAAGAAAGAAATCGCCAATTTTTTGGAACAAAACGACAATGAAGACACAAACTATCAGAACCTCTGGGACACCGCACAGGCAGTTCTAAGAGGGAAATTTATAGCACTGCAAGCCTTCCTCAAGAGAACGGAAAGAGAGGAAGTTAACAACTTAATGGGACATCTCAAGCAACTGGAAAACGAAGAACATTCCAACCCCAAACCCAGTAGAAGAAAAGAAATAACCAAAATTAGAGCAGAATTAAATGAAATTGAAAACAAAAGAATAATACAACACATCAATAAATCAAAAAGTTGGTTTTTTGAAAAGGTCAATAAAATAGATAAACCTCTGGCCAACATAATCAGGAAAAAAAGAGTAAAATCTCTAATCTCATCAATCAGAAACAACAAAGACGAAATAACAACAGACTCATCAGAAATCCAAAAAATCCTTAATGAATATTACAAGAAACTTTATTCTCAGAAATATGAAAATCTGAAGGAAATTGACCCATACTTGGAAGCACGCCACCTTCCAAGACTTAACCAGAATCAAGTGGAAATGTTGAACAGACCCATATCAAGTTCAGAAATAGCATCAACTATACAAAACCTCCCTAAAAAGAAAAGCCCGGGACCAGATGGTTTCACGTCAGAATTCTACCAAACCTTTAAAGAGGAATTAGTACCTATATTACTCAACCTGTTCCAAAATGTAGAAAAAGAAGGAAGACTACCCAACACGTTCTATGAAGCAAACATCACCCTGATCCCCAAACCAGGAAAAGACCCAACAAGAAAAGAAAATTATAGACCAATATCACTAATGAATATAGATGCAAAAATATTCAACAAGATCCTAACAAACAGAATCCAGCAACACATCAAACAAATTATACATCATGACCAACTTGGTTTTATCCCAGGGTCTCAAGGCTGGTTCAATATACGTAAATCTATAAATGTAATTCAGCACATAAACAAATTAAAAAACAAAGACCATATGATTCTCTCAATTGATGCAGAAAAAGCTTTTGATAATATCCAGCATCCCTTCATGATCAGAACACTCAAGAAAATTGGTCTAGAAGGGACTTTCCTTAAACTGATAGAGGCCATCTACAGCAAACCCACAGCCAATATCATATTGAATGGAGTTAAATTGGAATCATTTCCACTCAGATCAGGAACCAGACAAGGCTGCCCATTGTCTCCATTGCTTTTCAACATTGTAATGGAAGTTTTAGCCACCACAATTAGGGAAGAAAAGGCTATCAAGGGTATCCATATAGGGTCAGAAGAGATCAAACTTTCGCTCTTCGCAGATGATATGATTGTGTATCTGGAAAACACTAGGGACTCTACTACAAAACTCCTAGAAGTGATCAAGGAATACAGCAGCGTCTCAGGTTACAAAATCAACATCCATAAATCGGTAGCCTTTATATACACCAACAACAGTCAAGTTGAAAAAGCAGTTAAGGACTCTATCCCATTCACAGTAGTGCCAAAGAAGATGAAATATTTGGGAATTTACCTAACAAAAGACGTGAAAGATCTCTATAAAGAGAACTATGAAACTCTAAGAAAAGAAATAGCTAAAAATGTTAACAAATGGAAAAACATACCATGCTCATGGCTAGGAAGAATCAACATTATCAAAATGTCCATACTACCCAAAGCAATATATAATTTCAATGCACTCCCTATTAAAGCTCCACTGTCATATTTTAAAGATCTTGAAAAAACATTACTTCGTTTTATATGGAATCAGAAAAAAACTCGAATAGCCAACACACTACTCAGAAATAAAAAAAAAAAAAAACAGGAGGAATCACACTACCAGACCGCAGACTTTACTACAAATCGATAGTGATCAAAACAGCATGGTATTGGCACAAAAACACAGAAGTAGATATCTGGAACAGAATAGAGAACCAAGAGATGAATCCAGCTACTTACCGCTATTTGATTTTTGACAAGCCAATTAAAAACATTCAGTGGGGAAAAGATTCCCTATTTAACAAATGGTGCTGGGTGAACTGGCTGGCAACCTGCAGAAGACTGAAATTGGACCCACACCTTTCACCATTAACTAAGATAGACTCTCATTGGGTTAAAGATTTAAACTTAAAACAAGAAACTATAAAAATACTAGAGGAGAATGCAGGGAAAACCCTTGAAGAAATTGGTCTGGGTGAGTATTTCATGAGGAGAACCCCCCGGGCAATTGAAGCAGCTTCAAAAATACACTACTGGGACTTGATCAAACTAAAAAGCTTCTGCACAGCTAAGAACACAGTAAGCAAAGCAAGCAGACAGCCCTCAGAATGGGAGAAGATATTTGCAGGGTATATCTCTGACAAAGGTTTAATAACCAGAATCCACAGAGAACTCAAACGCATCAGCAAGAAAAAAACAAGGGATCCCATCGCAGGCTGGGCAAGGGATTTGAAGAGAAACTTCTCTGAAGAAGACAGGCGCACGGCCTTCAGACATATGAAAAAATGCTCATCATCTTTAATCATCAGAGAAATGCAAATCAAAACTACTTTGAAATATCATCTAACTCCAATGAGACTAGCCTATATCACAAAATCTCAAGACCAGAGATGTTGGCGTGGATGGGGAGATAAGGGAACACTTCTGCACTGCTGGTGGGAATGCAAATTAATACATTCCTTTTGGAAAGCTATATGGAGAACACTCAGAGATCTAAAAATAGATCTGCCATTCAATCCTGTAATTCCTCTGCTGGGCATATACCCAGAAGACCAAAAATCACAAAATAACAAAGATATTTGTACCAGAATGTTTATTGCAGCCCAATTCATAATAGCTAAGTCATGGAAAAAGCCCATTGATCCATGAATGGATTAATAAATTGTGGTATATGTATACCGTGGAATACTATGCAGCCTTAAAGAAAGATGGAGACTTTACCTCTTTCATGTTTACATGGATGGAGCTGGAACATATTCTTCTTTTTTTTTTTTTTTGTTGGGGATTCATTGAGGGTACAATAAGCCAGGTTACAGTGATTGCAATTGTTAGGTAAAGTCCCTCTTGCAATCATGTCTTGCCCCCATAAAGAGTGACATACACCAAGGCCCCACCCACATCCCTCCTTCCCTCCTTCTGTTCCCCCCCATAACCATAATTGTCATTAATTGTCCTCATATCAAAATTGAGTACATAGGATTCATGCTTCTCCATTCTTGTGATGCTTTACTAAGAATAATGTCTTCCACGTCCATCCAGGTTAATACGAAAGATGTAAAGTCTCCATTTTTTTTAATGGCTGAATAGTATTCCATGGTATACATATACCACAGCTTGTTAATCCATTCCTGGGTTGGTGGGCATTTAGGCTGTTTCCACATTTTGGCGATTGTAAATTGAGCAGCAATAAACAGTCTAGTACAAGTGTCCTTATGATAAAAGGATTTCTTTCCTTCTGGGTAGATGCCTAGTAATGGGACTGCAGGATCAAATGGGAGGTCTAGCTTGAGTGCTTTGAGGTTTCTCCATACTTCCTTCCACAAAGGTTGTACTAGTTTGCAGTCCCACCAGCAGTGTAAAAGTGTTCCCTTCTCTCCACATCCACGGCAGCATCTGCAGTTTTGAGATTTTGTGATGTGGGCCATTCTCACTGGGGTTAGATGATATCTCAGGGTTGTTTTGATTTGCATTTCTCTAATATATAGAGATGATGAACATTTTTTCATGTGTTTGTTAGCCATTCGTCTGTCATCTTTAGAGAAAGTTCTATTCATGTCTCTTTCCCATTGATATAAGGGATTGCTGGCTTTTTTCCTGTGGATTAATTTGAGTTCTCTATAGATCCTAGTTATCAAGCTTTTGTCTGATTGAAAATATGCAAATATCCTTTCCCATTGTGTAGGTTGTCTCTTTGCTTTGGTTATTGTCTCCTTAGCTGTACAGAAGCTTTTCAGTTTAATGAAGTCCCATTTGTTTATTTTTGTTGTTGTTGCAATTGCCATGGCAGTCTTCTTCATGAAGTCTTTCCCCAGGCCAATATCTTCCAGTGTTTTTCCTATGCTTTCTTGGAGGATTTTTATTGTTTCATGCCTTAAGTTTAAGTCCTTTATCCATCTTGAATCAATTTTTGTGAGTGGGGAAAGATGTGGGTTCAGTTTCAGTCTTTTACATGTAGACATCCAGTACTCCCAACACCATTTCTTGAATAGGGAGTCTTTCCCCCAAGGTATGTTCTTGTTTGGTTTATCAAAGATTAGATGGTTGTAAAATGTTAGTTTCATTTCTTGGTTTTCAATTCGATTCCAAGTGTCTATGTCTCTGTTTTTGTGCCAGTACCATGCTGTCTTGACCACTATGGCTTTGTAGTACAGACTAAAATCTGGTATGCTGATGCCCCCAGCTTTATTTTTGTTACAGAGAACTGCCTTAGCTATACGGGCTTTTTTCCGGTTCCATACAAAACGCAGAATCATTTTTTCCAAATCCTGAAAGTACGATGTTGGTCTTTTGATAGGAATGGCATTGAATAGGTAGATTGCTTTGGGAAGTATAGACATTTTAACAATGTTGATTCTTCCCATCCATGAGCATGGTATGTTCTTCCATTTGTTAATATCCTCTGCTATTTCCTTTCTGAGGATTTCATAGTTTTCTTTATAGAGGTCCTTCACCTCCTTCGTTAGGTATACTCCTAGGTATTTCATTTTCTTTGAAACTATGGTGAAGGGATTTGTGTCCTTAATTAGCTTCTAATCTTGACTGTTATTGGCGTACACAAAGGCTACTGACTTGTGGACATTGATTTTATATCCTGAAACATTACTGTATTTTTTGATGACTTCTAGGAGTCTTGTGGTTGAGTCTTTGGGGTTCTCAAAGTATAAGATCATGTCATCGACAAAGAGGGAGAGTTTGACCTCCTCTGCTCCCATTTGGATTCCCTTTATTTCCTTGTCTTGCCTAATTGTATTGGCTAGAACTTCCAGCACTACGTTGAATAGTAAAGGTGACAGAGGACAACCTTGTCTGGTTCCAGTTCTAAGAGGAAATGCTTTCAGTTTTACTCCATTCAGTAAAATATTGGCTGTGGGTTTGTCATAGATAGCTTCAATCAGTTTTAGAAATGTGCCACCTATGCCTATACTCTTCAGTGTTCTAATTAGAAAAGGATGCTGGATTTTATCAAATGCTTTTTCTGCATCTATTGAGAGGATCATGTGATCTTTATTTTTGCCTCTGTTAATATGGTGGATAACGTTTATAGACTTGCGTATGTTAAACCAGCCTTGCATCCCTGGGATGAAGCCTACTTGATCATGAGGAATGACTTTTTTGATGATAAGCTGTAATCTATTGGCTAGGATTTTGTTGAGAATTTTTGCGTCTATGTTCATGAGTGAGATTGGTCTGAAATTCTCCTTTTTGTTTGGGTCTTTTCCTGTTTATGGTATCAGGGTGATGTTTGCTTCATAGAATGTGTTGGGGAAGATTCCTTCTTCCTCAATTTTTTGGAATAATTTCTGCAGTACAGGAATAAGCTCTTCCTTGAAGGTTTGATAGAATTCTGGAGTGAAGCCATCTGGACCAGGGCATTTTTTGGTTGGAAGATTTTTTATTGTTTCTTTGATCTCAGTGCTTGAAATTGGTCTGTTCAGGAGCTCTATTTCTTCCTGGCTGAGTCTAGGGAGAGGGTGTGATTCCAAATATTGATCCATTTCTTTCACATTGTCAAATTTCTGGGCATAGAGTTTCTGGTAGTATTCAGAGATGATCTCTTGTATCTCTGTGGGATCAGTTGTTATTTCCCCTTTATCATTTCTGATTGAGGTTACTAGAGATTTTACTTTTCTATTCCTCGTTAGTCTGGCCAATGGTTTATCTATTTTATTTATTTTTTCAAAAAACCAACTCCTTGTTTCATTAATTTTCTGAATGATTCTTTTGTTTTCAATTTCATTGATCTCTGATTTGATTTTGGATATTTCTTTTCTTCTACTGAGTTTAGGCTTAGATTGTTCTTCTTTTTCCAATTCCATAAGATGACTTGTGAGATTGTTGATGTGCTCTCTTTCTGTTTTTCGAATGTAGGCATCTAAAGCGATGAATTTTCCTCTCAAAACTGCTTTGCAGTATCCCACAGGTTTTGGTAGCTTGTGTCTTCATTGTTGTTATGCTCAAGGAAGTTAATGATTTCCTGTTTTATTTCTTCCTTCACCCATCTGTTATTCAACAGAAGATTGTTTAGTTTCCATGCCTTTGGGTGGGGTCGAGCATTTTTGTTAGAGTTGAGTTCCACCTTTAGTGCCTTATGGTCTGAGAAGATACAAGGTACAATTTCAATTGTTTTGATTCTGTTGATATTTGTTTTGTGTCCCAGGATATGATCAATTTTGGAGAATGTTCCATGGGGTGATGAGAAGAATGTATATTATTTATCTTTGGGATGGAGTGTTCTATATGCGTCTATCAAGCACAGTTGTTCTTGGGTCTCATTTAAATCTCTTATGTCTTTGTTTAATTTCTGTTTAGAGGATCTGTCCAGCTCTCTAAGAGGAGTGTTAAGGTCCCCTGTTATTATGGTATTATCAGATATCATATTGCTCAGACTGAGTAAGGTCTGTTTCAAGAATCTGGGAGCATTTAAATTGGGTGCATAGATATTTAGAATTGAAATGTCTTCTTCTTGTATTTTTCCCTTGACCAATATAAAGTGACCATCTTTGTCTTTTTTGACTTTAGTTGCTTTAAATCCACATGTATCTGAAAATAAGATTACAACTCCTCTTTTCTTCTGAATTCCATTTGCCTGAAAAATTGTCTTCCAACCCTTGACTCGGAGCTTTAATTTGTCTTTTGAAGCCAGGTGTGTTTCTTGCAGACAGCAAATGGATGGCTTGTGTTTTTTAATCCAGTCAACCAATTTATGTCTCTTCAGTGGGGAATTCAAGCCATTAACATTTATTGAGATAATTGATAAGTGTGGTAGTATTCTATTCGTCTTATTTTGTGAGAGTCCATTGCTTAGTTTTATCTTATGCATCAGTGTGGAGGTTTGGTTCTGTCCTTTAATTTCTGAGTTCTTACTTTGCTGCTGATCCATTGTGGTGGTCAGTGTGCAGAACAGGTTGAAGTATTTCCTGTAGAGCTGGTCTTGTTGTGGCGAATTTCCTCAATGTTTGTATATCTGTAAATGATTTGACTTCTCCGTCAATTTTTAAGCTTAGCTTAGCAGGGTACAGAATTCTGGGCTGGAAATTGTTCTGTTTAAGTAGATTAGAGTTAGATGACCATTGTCTTCTTGCTTGAAATGTTTCATTAGAGAAGTCTGCGGTCAATCTGATGGATTTGCCCCTGTAAGTCAACTGGTGCTTACTCCTGGCAGCTTGCAGAATCTTTTCTTTTGTCTTGACTTTGGACAGGTTCATCACAATGTGTCTTGGAGAAGCTCGGTTAGAGTTGAGGCGACCTGGTGTCCGATAGCCCTCTGAAAGCAGTGTGTCAGAATCTTTGGTGATATTTGGGAAATTTTCTTTGATAATATTCCCTAGTATGGCTTCCATTCCTCTGGGGCATTCTTCTTCCCCTTCTGGAATTCCTATAACTTGTATGTTGGAACGCTTCATAAAGTCCCATAATTCTGACAGTGAACGTTGTGCTTTCTCTCTCTTCTTTTCTGCCTCTTTTACTATCTGAGTTATCTCAAGAACTTTGTCTTCTACCTCTGAAATTCTTTCTTCTGCATGGTCTAACCTGTTGCTGATACTTTCCATTGCATCTTTACGTTCCGTAATTGACTGTTTCATTTCCTTCAGCTCTGCTATATCCTTTTTATATTCTTCATATCGTTCATCTCTGATTTGATTCTGTTTTTGGATTTCCTTTTGGTTATTTTCCACTTTATTAGCAGTTTCCTTCATTGTTTCCATCATTTCTTTCATTGTTTTCAACATGTGTATTCTAAATTCCCTTTCTGTCATTCCTAACATTTCTGTATAGGTGGAATCCTCTGCAGTAGCTACCTCATGGTCCCTTGGCAGGGTTGTTCCGGACTGGTTCTTCATGTTGCCTGGAGTTTTCTGCTGATTCTTCCTCATGAGTGATTTCTTTTATCTGTTTCCTTGCCCTAATTTTCCTTTCACTTCCTCTTGCTCTTTAAGTTCTCATGACTGTGGACTAAGGGTTACAGGACCAGAGGGGTGAGAAGGTTTAAGAGCAAAAAAGGGATGAAAGAAAGGAGGACCGAGTGATAAGGAAAAAAAAAGAAAAAAAGAGAAAGGAGAGGGGTTGGGTAAAAGGAATTTTGACAAAAAGAAGAGAGGCACAGAAAGAGGGAGACAGAGCTATATAGGTGTACAGTAGGGTACTTTGATACAACCTTAAAAAAAAAACCCCTTCTGGGGGTGCCCAGTTGGATGGTTCCCTTGAGGTCAGCAGCTCTTTGCTAACCTGATCAGACACGATACCCCACCTCCACCAAGTAGAGAGGAAAGACAAAAATGCTATAAATCAAACCAAAACAAATAAACAGATAACTTTACGGGATAAAATTGGCTGGAAAAACCAAATAATAGCGGTAGAAACACTAACAAAAATGAAGTTCTAATTATTGAAATAGGCAGCAATGGGAAATTATAATTAAACTAGAAAAATTGAGAAAGAATAAGGATCTGTATGGAAATGGTTGAACTTAAAAAAGAAAACAACAATCCACAACATCAAAATGAACAAAAAAAACAACCAAACCCCCCCCCCAAAAAAAAAAAAACTCAACCAAAAACAAAGCAGTATGTGTATGTTATTGAATATTGTCTGGGCAACACGTGGTCTTCTGGGGTATGAGATGTTAATCACAGTTCTGATACGACTGGAGGCTGCTAGTTTCTCAAACCCCAGCAGGTAGACACCCTAAATCTCTCTTCAGCCCACTTAAAAGGCACTTTGAACTTGTTCACTTACTGAGCAGAATCTTTCTCAGGGAAGTGCTTGTCCCTGGAATCACTGCTGAAGTGGCTATCCACTTACCCTGTGTGTCAAAACTGGTCTCTCTCTGCCCCCGAGGGTTAAGGCTGCAAGGCGGCTCAGACCCCACCTTTAGGATACTTGGTCGCTGGGTTACCAGCTCCCACCCAATTTCAGCTCTGTCACCCTGAGGGCGGAGCTTGCCGGGGCAGATCGCTCACAATGTCTGCCTGTGACCCAGAGCCAAACACTATTAGCTCTGTCTGGCTCAGCGGCTCAGACTGGGGCCCTAGACAAAGGCCAAAGTTCTCCACACTCCCGCTCAGGCTCTCCCCAAGGCAGTTCAGCTGAGTGCCAAGTCCAAAGACACCAAAACAGTTCACAGGTAAGGCCTTTCTGGTTTGCAGTCTCACTGCTACTGAACTTACAGTTGCGGGCGGGTTTAGACAGATTGAACACACGCGACCACTTGCCGGTTTTCCACTGTTTTAGTCCTCCTCTTGGGGTCCAGAAGTCTCTCGCTGACTCCCTGTATCCTCTCAGGGGTGATGATAGGCAGATCCCACCAGCCAGAGATGCCTGGAGTCCTATCTCCCCAGACTCACGGTGCCCAGATGCAAGGTAGCTGTTACTCGGCTGCCATCTTGCTCCGCCTCTCCAGAACATATTCTTCTTAGTAAAGTATCTCAAGAATGGAAGGAAAAGTACTCAATGTACTCAGCCCCACTATGAAACTAATTTGGGGCTCTCACATGAAAGCTATAACCCAGTTACAACTTAACAATAGGGGGAAGTGGGAAAGGGAGGGTGGGTAGAGGGAGGGGGATCGGTGGGATCACACCTGTGGTGCATCTTACAGGGGTATTTGCGAAACTTGGTAGATGTAGAATGTAAAGGTTTTGGCACAGTAACTGAGATAACGCCGTAAAGGCTATGTTAACCACTGTGATAAAAATGTGTCAAATGGTCTATGAAGCGAGTGTATGATGCCCCATGATCATATCAATGTATACAGTTATGATTTAATAAAAAAAAATCACCTTTGATATTTATAACCAGGATAGATAGGCTCAACAGAAAAATGGAGAAGAAGGAAAGAACACATGAACTTGAAGATAGAACAACAGAAATTATCTAATCTGAACAAGAGAGACAAATAGGTTTTATTTTAAAGGAACAGAGACTTAGGGACACGTGGATTAACAAAAAGATCTAACACTCATTTTATCAAAATCTCAGAAGGAGGAGGGAGGATGGGGGAAAATAGAAAAAAATTCTTGGAAAAAATAATGGATGAAAAATCCCAAGATTTTTTTAAAAGCATAAAACTATAGATTCAAGAAGTTGGGCAAAAGCCAAATGGGATGAATCAAAGACACCATGCTGAGACACATCATAGTCAAAAGTCATAAAGCTAAAAACAAAGAAAAATATATTAAAAAGCAGCTAAAGAAAAATTACTTATTACCTGTAGAGGTTATATCTCAATTGGTTCAGGTAGTTCACTTAAACAGAAATTTATTTCTTACAGACTGGAGGCTGGAAGTCTGAGATTAGGATCCCAGCATGGAGTAGTTCTGGTGGGACCTTCTTCTTGGTTTATAGATGGCCATAGTCCTGCTGTGTCTTCACACTGAGAAGAAAGAAAGCAAGCTCTCTAATCTCTTCTTGTAAGAGCACTAATCCCATTCATGGTCATTCCACCATCATCAACTAATCACTTCCCAAAGGCCCCACCTCCAAATACCATTATATTGGAGATTAAGCTTCAACATATGAATTTGGGGGAGGACACAAATATTCAGTCTATAGCAAGGTAAAATGATTTCAGTGATAGTTTATTTCTCTTCATATATCATGGAGGCCACAAGGTAGAGGTATTATTTTTTTCAAGTGTTGAAAGAAAAGAACTATCAACCTATAATTCCATATTCAGAGAAAATATTCTTCAGGAATGAAGGCAAAATAAATAAATTCTCAAACAAAAGAAAACTAAGAGAATATATCACCAGAACACCTGCTCCTAAAAAAAATGGCTAAAGAATTTTTCTCTAAACAAGGCATTATATATAAAACTCCTACCATAGGGCCTATCAGATAGTGAATACTCAATAAATACTGACAGCAGAAACTAAATAAATAAATAAATAGGAAGTAAATGATAAAAGAATAAAACTTAGAGCATTGGGAATGAAAAACAACAAAAAAAGTAACAATAATAGACTATTTTCCCCTAAGTTTTCTAATTATGATAGATGATCAAAGCAAATGTTTTGACATTAGTCTACAGGATTCTAAATGCATACAGATTAAATGTTCAAGACAATTATACTATTATATAAAGTAAGGGGGGCAAAAGGACACAAAACAGAGATAAGGTTTCTACATTTTATTCAAACTGGTAAAATGTGACACCAGTAGACTGCAACAAAATTGTGTATGTATAACATAGTAACTAGAGCAATGACTTAAAAACAGATACATAGATACTCTCTAAAACAGTATAGATATTTCAAAATGGAATTCTTGAAGACAAATATTGACAAAGTGAATTGAAAAATATGACACAACTATGTGTTGCCTACAAGAAACTCATTTAAATATGATAATGTGAGAATATTGAAAATAAAAGGATGAAAAAAATATCATGTAAATATTAATCAAAGAAAAGCATGAGTGAGTATATTAATATCAGGTAAGTGACTCTATAGCAGAGAAAATTGCCTGAGACAGAGGGAAACATTATATAATACTAAAAGGAATTAATCCACCAAATAATATTGCCATCTTAAATGTCTATAAACCAAGAAACAGCACTGAAAAAAATATGAAGCAAAACTGATCAAACTAGAAGTAGAAATAGACAAATCCACAATTGTATTTGAAAATTTACATGACTTTCTCAAACTTTTATGGATGGTAAAACAATTAGAAAATTATCAAAAATGTAGAACTAAATAGCGCCATCATCCAACAGGATGTAATTGACATTTATAGAACACCTCACCCAACAAAAGTAGAGTAGGAATTCTCTTAAAATGCCTACAGAACATTTATCAAGAGAGATCACATCCGGGTGGCACCTGTGGCTCAAAGGAGTAGGGTGCCGGGGGTGGTGGGTTTAAACCCAGCCCTGGCTAAAAACTGCAAAAAAAAAAAAAAAAAAAATAGATCATATCCTAGGACATAAAACAAACCTCAACAAAATTAAAAGAATTAAAATCACATGGAACGTGCTGTTTGACCACAATGGAATTGAAGTAAAAACCAAAATACAAAGAACAAACATTTTAAGATACAGCTAAAGCAATGCTAGAAGGAAATTTACAGCATTAAGGCATATGCTACAGAAAAGTAAGAGTAGTGACTCAATAGCCTAAGTTCCTAATTTTAGCACCTAAAAACAAAGAACAAAATAAACCAAATGCAACCAGAAGGAAGAAATAATAAAGAACAGAAATCAATGAATTGAAAACAGAAAACAAGAAAAAAACTAGTTTTCTAAAAAGATCAATAAAGTTGACAAACATCTAGCAATACTGACAAAGAAAAAAAAAGATACAGGTCAAATTTACCAATATCAGAAATGAAATAGGGAATATCACTGCAGACCCTGAAGGAATACTATGATCAACTCTACACACATAAATTTGACAACCTAGATAAAATGAACCAAGTCCTTGAAAAACATAAACCAAAACTTGCCTAACATTAAAACAATAATTTGAATAGCCATATGGCCATTAAAAATTGAATCCATAGTTTTTTTTTGTTTGTTTTTATTTATGTATTTATTTATTTATTTTATTGTTGGGGATTCATTGAGGGTGCAATAAGCCAGGTTACACTGATTGCAATTGTTAGGTAAAGTCCCTCTTGCAATCATGTCTTGCCCCCATAAAGTGTGACACACACCAAGGCCCCACCCCCTCCCTCCGTCCCTCTTTCTGCTTCCCACCTTAACCTTAATTGTCATTAATTGTCCTCATATCAAAATTGAGTACATAGGATTCATGCTTCTCCATTCTTGTGATGCTTTACTAAGAATAATGTCTTCCACTTCCATCCAGGTTAATACAGAGGATGTAAAGTCTCCATTTCTTTTAATGGCTGAATAGTATTCCATGGTATACATATACCACAGCTTGTTAATCCATTCCTGGGTTGGTGGGCATTTAGGCTGTTTCCACATTATGGTGATTGTAAATTGAGCTGCAATAAACAGCCTAGTACAAGTGTCCTTATGATAAAAGGATTTTTTTCCTTCTGGGTAGATACCCAGTAATGGGATTGCAGGATCAAATGGGAGGTCTAGCTTGAGTGCTTTGAGGTTTCTCCATACTTCCTTCCACAAAGGTTGTACTAGTTTGCAGTCCCACCAGCAGTGTAAAAGTGTTCCCTTCTCTCCACATCCACGCCAGCATCTGCAGGTTTGAGATTTTGTGATGTGGGCCATTCTCACTGGGGTTAGATGATATCTCAGGGTTGTTTTGAGTTCCATTTCTCTAATATATAGAGATGATGAACATTTTTTCATGTGTTTATTAGCCATTCGTCTGCCATCTTTAGAGAAGTTTCTATTCATGTCTCTTGCCCATTGATATATGGGATTGTTGGCTTTTTTCCTGTGGATTAATTTGAGTTCTCTATAGATCCTAGTTATCAAGCTTTTGTCTGATTGAAAATATGCAAATATCCTTTCCCATTGTGTAGGTTGTCTCTTTGCTTTGGTTATTGTCTCCTTAGCTGTACAGAAGCTTTTCAGTTTAATGAAGTCCCATTTGTTTATTTTTGTTGTTGTTGCAATTGCCATGGCAGTCTTCTTCATGAAGTCTTTCCCCAGGCCAATATCTTCCAGTGTTTTTCCTATGCTTTCTTGGAGGATTTTTATTGTTTCATGCCTTAAATTTAAGTCCTTTATCCATCTTGAATCAATTTTTGTGAGTGGGGAAAGGTGTGGGTCCAGTTTCAGTCTTTTACATGTAGACATCCAGTTCTCCCAACACCATTTCTTGAATAGGGAGTCTTTCCCCCAAGGTATGTTCTTGTTTGGTTTATCAAAGATTAGATGGTTGTAAAATGTTTTTTCATTTCTTGGTTTTCAATTCGATTCCAAGTGTCTATGTTTCTGTTTTTGTGCCAGTACCATGCTGTCTTGAGCACTATGGCTTTGTAGTACAGACTAAAATCTGGTATGCTGATGCCCCCAGCTTTATTTTTGTTACAGAGAACTGCCTTAACTATACGGGGTTTTTTCCGGTTCCATACAAAACGCAGAATCATTTTTTCCAAATCTTGAAAGTACGATGTTGGTATTTTGATAGGAATGGCATTGAATAGGTAGATTGCTTTGGGAAGTATAGACATTTTAACAATGTTGATTCTTCCCATCCATGAGCATGGTATGTTCTTCCATTTGTTAATATCCTCTGCTATTTCCTTTCTGAGGATTTCATAGTTTTCTTTATAGAGGTCCTTCACCTCCGTTAGGTATATTCCTAGGTATTTCATTTTCTTTGAAACTATGGTGAAGGGAGTTGTGTCCTTAATTAGCTTCTCATCTTGACTGTTATTGGTGTATACAAAGGCTAATGACTTGTGGACATTGATTTTATATCCTGAAACATTACTGTATTTTTTTGATGACTTCTAGGAGTCTTGTGGTTGAGTCTTTGGGGTTCTCTAAGTATAAGATCATGTTGTCAGCAAAGAGGGAGAGTTTGACCTCCTCTGCTCCCATTTGCATTCCCTTTATTTCCTTGTCTTGCCTAATTGTATTGGCTAGAACTTCTAGCACTACGTTGAATAGTAAAGGTGACAGAGGACAACCTTGTCTGGTTCCAGTTCTAAGAGTAAAAGCTTTCAGTTTTACTCCATTCAGTAAAATATTGGCTGTGGGTTTGTCATAGATAGCTTCAATCAGTTTTAGAAATGCCACCTATGCCTATACTCTTCAGTGTTCTAATTAGAAAAGGATGCTGGATTTTATCAAATGCTTTTTCTGCATCTATTGAGAGGATCATGTGATCTTTATTTTTGCCTCTGTTAATATGGTGGATAACGTTTATAGACTTGCGTATGTTAAACCAGCCTTGCATCCCTGGGATGAAGCCTACTTGATCATGATGAATGACTTTTTTGATGATAACCTTTGATCTATGGGCTAGGATTTTGTTGAGAATTTTTGCATCTATATTCGTGAGTAAGATTGGTCTGAAATTCTCCTTTTTGTTTGGGTCTTTTCCTGGTTTTGGTATCAGGGTGATGTTTGCTTCATAGAATGTGTTGGGGAAGATTCCTTCTTCCTCAATTTTTTGGAATAATTTCTGCAGTACAGGAATAAGCTCTTACTTGAAGGTTTGATAGAATTCTTGAGTGAAGCCATCTGGACCAGGGCATTTTTTGGTTGGAAGATTTTTTATTGTTTCTTTGATCTCAGTGCTTGAAATTGGTCTGTTCAGGAGCTCTATTTCTTCCTGGCTGAGTCTACGGAGAGGGTGTGATTCCAAATATTGATCCATTTCCTTCACATTGTCAAATTTCTGGGCATAGAGTTTCTGGTAGTATTCAGAGATGATCTCTTGTATCTCTGTGGGACCAGTTGTTATTTCCCCTTTATCATTTCTGATTGAGGTTACTAGAGATTTTACTTTTCTATTCCTCATTAGTCTGGCCAATGGTTTATCTATTTTATTTATTTTTTAAAAAAACCAACTCCTTGTTTCATTAATTTTCTGAATGATTCTTTTGTTTTCAATTTCATTGATCTCTGATTTGATTTTGGATATTTCTTTTCTTCTACTGAGTTTAGGCTTAGATTGTTCTTCTTTTTCCAATTCCATAAGATCTCTTGTGAGATTGTTGAAGTGCTCTCTTTCTGTTTTTCGAATGTAGGCATCTAAAGTGATGAATTTTCCTCTCAAAACTGCTTTTGCATTATCCCACAGGTTTTGGTAGTTTGTGTCTTCATTGTTGTTATGGTCAAGGAAGTTAATGATTTCCTGTTTTATTTCTTCCTGCACCCATCTGTTATTCAACAGAAGATTGTTTAGTTTCCATGCCTTTGGGTGGGGTCGAGCATTTTTGTTAGATTTGAGTTCCACCTTTAGTGCCTTATGGTCTGAGAAGATACAAGGTACAATTTCAATTGTTTTGATTCTGTTGATATTTGTTTTGTGTCCCAGGATATGATCAATTTTGGAGAATGTTCCATGGGGTGATGAGAGGAATGTATATTCTTTATCTTTGGAATGGAGTGTTCTATATGCGTCTATCAAGCACAGTTGTTCTTGGGTCTCATTTAAATCTCTTATGTCTTTGTTTAATTTCTGTTTAGAGGATCTGTCCAGCTCTCTAAGAGGAGTGTTAAGGTCCCCTGTTATTATGGTATTATCAGATATCATATTGCTCAGACTGAGTAAGGTCTGTTTCAAGAATCTGGGAGCATTTAAATTGGGTGCATAGATATTTAGAATTGAAATGTCTTCTTGTTGTATTTTTCCCTTGACCAATATAAAGTGAGCATCTTTGTCTTTTTTGACTTTAGTTGCTTTAAATCCACATGTATCTGAAAATAAGATTACAACTCCTCTTTTCTTCTGAATTCCATTTGCCTGAAAAATTGTCTTCCAACCCTTGACTCAGAACTTTAATTTGTCTTTTGAAGCCAGGTGTGTTTCTTGCAGACAGCAAACGGATAGTTTGTGTTTTTTAATGCAGTCAACCAATCTATGTCTCTTCAGTGGGCAATTCAAGCCATTCACATTTATTGAGATAATTGATAAGTGTGGTAGTATTCTATTTGTCTTATTTTGTGAGAGTCCA
Source organism: Nycticebus coucang (assembly GCF_027406575.1). Taxonomy (NCBI): domain Eukaryota; kingdom Metazoa; phylum Chordata; class Mammalia; order Primates; family Lorisidae; genus Nycticebus; species Nycticebus coucang. The sequence continues at coordinate 181,214,994 of NC_069804.1, forward strand.
TTGCTTAGTTTTATCTTTTGCATCAGTGTGGAGGTTAGGTTCTGTTCTTTAATTTCTGAGTTCTTACTTTGCTGCTGATCCATTGTGGTGGTCAGTGTGCAGAACAGGTTGAAGTATTTCCTGTAGAGCTGGTCTTGTTGTGGTGAATTTCCTCAATGTTTGTATATCCGTAAATGATTTGATTTCTCCATCAATTTTTAAGCTTAGCTTAGCAGGGTACAGAATTCTGGGCTGGAAATTGTTCTGTTTAAGTAGATTAAAGGTAGATGACCATAATCTTCTTGCTTGGAAAGTTTCATTAGAGAAGTCTGCGGTCACTCTGATGGATTTGCCCCTTTAGGTCAAATGGCGTTTACTCCTGGCAGCTTGCAGAATCTTTTCTTTTGTCTTGACTTTGGACAGGTTCATCACAATGTGTCTTGGAGAAGCTCGGTTAGAGTTGAGGCGACCTGGGGTCCGCTATCCCTCTGAAAGCAGTGTGTCAGAATCTTTGGTGATATTTGGGAAATTTTCTTTTATAATATTCTCTAGTATGGCTTCCATTCCTCTGGGGCATTCTTCTTCCCCTTCTGGAATTCCTATAACTCGTATGTTGGAATACTTCATAAAGTCCCATAATTCTGACAGTGAACATTCTGCTTTCTCTCTCTTCTTTTCTGCCTCTTTTACTATCTGAGTTATCTCAAGAACTTTGTCTTCTACCTCTGAAATTCTTTCTTCTGCCTGGTCTAACCTGTTGCTGATACTTTCCATTGCATCTTTAAGTTCCATGATTGACTGTTTCAGTTCCTTCAGCTCTGCTATATCCTTTTTATATTCTTCATATCGTTCATCTCTTATTTGATTCTGTTTTTGGATTTCCTTTTGGTTATTTTCCACTTTATCAGCAGTTTCCTTCATTGTTTCCATCATTTCTTTCATTGTTTTCAACATGTGTATTCTAAATTCCCTTTCTGTCATTCCTAACATTTCTGTATAGGTGGAATCCTCTGCAGTAGCTACCTCATGGTCCCTTGGCAGGGTTGTTCTGGACTGGTTCTTCATGTTGCCTGGAGTTTTCTGCTGATTCTTCTTCATGAGTGATTTCTTTTATCTGTTTCCTTGCCCTAATTTTCCTTTCACTTCCTCTTGCTCTTTAAGTTCTCGTGCCTGTGGAAGTTGCGGGCGGGTTTAGACAGATTGAACACACGTGACCACTTGCCTGTTTTCCACTGTTTTAGTCCTCCTCTTGGGGTCCAGAAGTCTCTCTCTGACTCCCTGTATCCTCGCAGGGGTGATGATAGGCAGATCCCACCAGCCAGAGATGCCTGGAGTCCTATCTCCCCAGACTCACGGTGCCCAGATGCAAGGAAGCTGTTACTCGGCCGCCATCTTGCTCCGCCCTCTGAATCCATAGTTTTAAAACAATCTGAGAAAGAAATCTCCAGGCCTAGATGGTTTTATTGGATCAGTCTACAAGAAAATTTAAAGGAGAATTAATAATTAAGACCAATTTTGCAGTCTCTTCCAGAAAACAGAAGATGAGAAAATTCTTTGGAACCTGTTTTCTAAGACCAGTCTTACCAAATACCATAGCCTGAAAAAGACAGAAAAAAAAAAAGAAAGAAAGAAAGTAAAAGGAAAAAAACTACACAGCAATATACCTCATATAGATACAAGAATTCTTTTAAAATATATTAGTGATAAAATTAGCAGTATTCCAAAAGATTTACATACTTTGAGTTGGTAAGGTTTATTCCAGTTGTACAAGACTGCTTCAATGTAATCCATCATATCAACAGGCTAAAGGAGAAAAATCACATCAATTATGCACAAAAAAGCATGTGGTAAAATCCAACATCCATATCTATTTATTATAATGAGTTCAATAAGGTTGCAATGTACAAGATAAACACATAAAATCAATCCTACTTCAATACACTAATAACAAACATGTGGAAACCATGATTAAATCACAATACCATTAACAATAACTCTACAAAACAGAAAGATTTAGCTATAAATCTAACAATGCAAGCACAGTATGTTTATGCTAAAAACTACACAAAACTAGTGAAAGAAGTCAAAGAAGATCTAAGTAAATGGAGAGACATACCATGTTCAGGAATTAAAAGACTCAAAATAGTAAAGATGTCAATTCTCCCCAAGTTGATACATACTTTTAATGCAAGTTGTATCAAAATCCCAGCAGGATTTGTTTGTAAATATAGATGACATTAACCTTAGGTATATATGGAAAAAACAAAGGAACTAGAAGAGTTAAAACAACTTTGAAAAATAAAAATAAAGTAGGAGTAATTACTCTGCTTGATATTAGGGTCTACTGTATAATCACAGTAATCAGAACACTGTTTTGGGCTGAGGGTAGACACATAGATCAATGGGGCAGAACAGAGAACTATACAAATATGCCCAACAAATTTTTTATGTAGTTACAAAAGCAATCTAATGGAGGAAGGACAGTCTTTTTGACAAATGGTACTGGAGCAGTTGGATATTCATAGGTGAAAAAAAGGAAAAAAAAGAATCTCTACCCAATCTTCACACTTTATTACATTATTGTTGTTGTTATTATTATTATTCAGAGACAGAGTCACACTCTGTCACCCACACTGGAGTGTAATGGTGCAATCATAGTTTACTGCAGCCTCAAATTCCTAGGCCCAAACACTCCTCCCACTTCAGCCTCCCAAGTAGTTAGGACCACAGGCACAACACCTGGCTATTTAAAAAAAAAAAAAAAGAAAGAAAAAATTAGAGATAGGGTCTTGCTGTGTTGCCCAGACTGGTCTTGAATTCCTGGGATCAAGTTATCCTCACATCCCAGACTCCAAAGTGTATTACATATAGAGAAAAGAGTGTAAACTTTTGGTGGCGCCTGTGGCTCAAGGAGTACGGTGCCAGTCCCATATGCCCGAGGTGGTGGGTTCAAACCCAGCCCCGGCCAAAAACCAAAAAAAAAAAAAAAAAAAAGAGTGTAGACTTTGAAGTTATCCAGTCCTGGATTTGAAACTATCTTGACTTTTTAGTAGATGAGTGTGAACTTGAGCAGATTATTTCATTTCTACTCAGTAAAATGGGGCTAACCTTAAGGCCTACTTCACAGGGTTTCTGAGAAGAGCCAATGAGCTAAAAGTCATAGCTTATATGTAAAAGTCCTTGGCTTAGGGCCTGGCCCATAATAAATGTTCAGTGAAATGAAGCTACCTTACAGTAGCCTGATTTGCTATGACTTGACACTTGTTGCATTTTCATTCGTCCTGATATGAAAGCAACTGGATGCCTGGGCCACCTCTTTCCACCAAACAAAAAGTACCTTAGGTATAGTGAGTGTGCACCATTTGGTTTTACACCCTGTTTCCCCAGCCACAGTCTAGGCCCTGTCCTGTGGCACATCCAAGAGAGACTTGAACTGCAGCTACTTTCTAGGCTGAACCAGTGGGTAAACTTATTCCTGTGGCATGGGCCCTGTGTTGATGAGTGAGGAGCTCTATAGTAGGGAGGCCTTGGCATGCTCTTGAGATCTGGACACAACTTGGCACAAAACATCTGCTTTCATAAGTTCCCTCAGAATCTGCATCCCACTATTTGGGCCCATTAATCATGACAGGTCTTCAAATTGCTTGTCTGGAAATGCACAGTGATAACAGATATTATCGGAGTGTTTTCATGAAGGATGATCAGGAGTAGAAAATAATCCCACTGGGCGGTGCCTGTGGCTCAGTGAGTAGGGCGCCGGCCCCATATGCCGAGGGTGGCGGGTTCAAACCCAGCCCCGGCCAAACTGCAACAAAAAATAGCCGGGCATTGTGGCGGGTGCCTGTAGTCCCAGCTGCTTGGGAGGCTGAGGCAAGAGAATCGCGTAAACCCAAGAGTTAGAGGTTGCTGTGAGCCGTGTGACGCCACGGCACTCTACCCAAGGGCGGTACAGTGAGACTCTGTCTCTACAAAAAAAAAAAAAAAGAAAGAAAATAATCCCACTGTTTGATCACTCTGGTCATGTTTCTCCCCACACATAACTTTTGCTTCAAAAAGGCACTTTTGCCTCAATAGCCCTTTACCTGGCCTTGCAGCTACTCTCCATTGAGGCTGCAACCTACCTTCCTCCTTCTGCCACTATTCCCTGTCTCACATACCTACTCTTCAATCTGGATGAAAGGAGCCTTCTAGGTCTTCACTTAGGCTGTTCCTGTTGCTTTCTCCATGCCTGCCATACTCTGTATAGGCCTGAATTCTGTCCCTCCTTTTCCACCTCCCCTACCAGCTTTCCCCTCTTCCTCTGGCCAGGGTCTGTACCAAGTCATGCTCATGGGTCCTTGCGCTTTCTTCATCCCTGTCCCCTAAGCTGGTGAGCTCTTGGGTGCCTAGTGGCTTCTCAGTAAATGTTTTCTGAATCGGTACCCAATGCCCATGGCTTGCATACAATGAAGGGTGGCCTGAGCCCTGCCAGCCAGCAACTATGCTTGCAGTGTCCCCACTTACGTTGTGGAAGATGGAGACTTTCCAGTCAACATGAAGGAGGAGCAAAGGCCCAAGAGTGTGAACTCTGTCATTGGTTTGGCAGCTACCCAGCATGCCTTGGCCAGGAGGTGGATGGGCAACCCTGGGCTCACAGACAGCCATTGAACAAGCCTCATAAAGAGGGTCTGTGTCCATAGGCCTGACACATCTGGACCGGGTACTTGCAAAGCCAGTTGATATGCTGGATGGCACAGGCATTTCCTGTGAGTTGTTCTGGCCAAAGACCTATCCCCACCCCCACTTCTTTGAGCTTCAGCCAGACTCAAAGATATTCTGTTTGTCTGCTGTGGGCTGAGAGGCAGTAAATAAGGAAAGAGCACTAGACTGAGAGTCTGAAAATCTAGATTCAGTATGTAGTTCCAATTTATAAGGACTTATTGGAAAATATGTCTGACATGTCATGATCACAATCAAATTATATAATAATGATTCCTTATTATCATTGTAATATCCAGTCCACAATATAATCTTTTGGTTTCAATCAATCCAAATGAAGTTTTCAACCTGTCTCTTTTATTTTATAACATCCCTCTTCAGTTTTTTAGGGTTTTAATTTTTTTATTATGGAAACATAGACTAGTTTTACCATAATATAAAATGGTATGTTTAAGCCTTTCTGAAACATAATCACATTATGTGTATCATTAGTATACCTAAAATAATATAGAATTCCTTAATGGTGGAAGACTGATGCTTTCCTCCTGAGGTCAGGAACAAGGCAAGCCTGTTAGGTCTTAGCACTTTCACTCAATATAGTACTGGAAGTCCTAGCCACTGCAATAAATCAAGAAAAGGAAATAAAAGATATATGTATCATAAAAGAAGATATAAAACTGCCTCTACTTGCAGTTGACATGATTATCTACATAGAAAATACCAAAGAATAACTAAAAACTTTTCCAAAAACTAATAGGTGAATTCATCAAGGGCACATAATAAGACCAATATATGTCAAAAAATTAATTAAATCTCCATATTAATAATGAATATGTTGAAACCAAAATTAAAAACACAATGCCCTTTATAATCAGTCCAAAGACAATGAAATACTTACGTATACTCTTAACCAAACATGCATCCATATGCCCAAATTTGCAAAGGTTGATGAAAGAAAACAACACCTAAATGGAGTTTAGGTGAATGGAGAGACATACCATGTTTATGGATTGAAAGACTTAACATAAGAGATTTCAATTCTCACCAAAATGATACACAGATTTAATATGAATCTTATTAAAATACCAGCAAGTTATTTTGTAGACCTACATAAACTTATCCTAAAATTTACATGGAATGGCACAGGCTTAAAATAGCTAAATCTTATTAAAGAAGAATAAAGTGGGAGGAATCATTCTACTCAATGTTAGGGTTGAGTTTATAGCTCCAGTAATCGAGACAGTATGGTACTGGTGGAAGGACAGACACATAGATCAATGGAACTGAATGAATAGCCCAGAAATAGACCCATAGTAGAAGCACCCTTTGGTTTCTGACAAAGTTGTAAAACCAATTCAATGGAGGAAATATGGTCTTTCAACAAATGATGCCAAAGCAAATGTATATCCATGAGTCAAAAAAATAAAGCTTGACCTAAATCTCACAAGTTATATAAAAATTAACTCAAAATGAATCATGGAATTATATTTAAAATGTAACACTATAAAATTCTTAACAAATAATAACACAGGAGAAAATCTTTGGGATCTAGGGCTAGGTAAGGAGTTCTTGGACGCGACTACAAAAGCATGTTTCATAAAAGGAAAAATAGATAAATTAAACTACATCAAAATTAAAATTTATTACTCTGCAAAAGAACTCTATAAAAAGGATAAAACAACAAACTACAGACAGAAAAACATTATTGCAAACCATATATCCAACAAAGGACTTGTATCTAGAATACATAACAAGTTCTCAAAAGTCAACAACAACAAATTCAATTTAAAAGTGGGCAAAGAAAATAGAGATATTTCACTTAAGATAATCTATAGACGGCAAATAAGCAGATGAAAGAGGCTCAATAACATTAGCCATCAGGGAATTCAAGTTCTAACCATGATGGAATACCACTACACACCCATCAGAATGGCTAAATTACAAAATATGAACAACATCAAAAGGAGACAAGAATGTGGTGAAACTAGATCACTTATAACTGGCCAGTGAGAATATAAAATTGTAGAGCCATTCTAGAGAACAAGTTGGCAATTGCATATAAAACTAAATTGTCGTGTGTAGTTTATGTTTGCATGTCCCATTCAACTGAAAAACTGCACTCCTATAAATTTATTCTAGAAGAATAAAAACATATGTTCACACAAAAATCTGTTTATGAATGTTCATAGCAGCTTTATCACAATAGCCAAAATATCAGCCCAGATATACTTCAATGGGAATGGTTAAGCTGTGGTACATCCATACCATGGAATGCTACTCGGTAATAAAAAAGAAGCAAAGCATTAATACATGCAACAATTTGGATAAACCTTTTTCACTGGGTGAAAAAAAAGAAAAACAATCTTGACTGGGCTAAGGGATGCCTTGATGTCTTGACTAATTAAATGTTATTTTTTGATAATTCTGTGAGGGTGTTTCTGGAAGAGATTAGCATTTGAATTGGTGGACAGAATAAAGCAGGGGCCCTCCCAAAGGTGGGTGGGCCTCATTAAATCCATTTAGGGTCCAAATAGAGCAAAAGGACAGAAGAGGGTTGGATTTGCTCTCTGCCTGATTGCTTGAGCTGTAACATCAGTTCTCAGGCCTTCAGATCCAGATAGGAATATCTGTGATTTCACCTCTCCTGCTCTCAGGCTTTTGAACTACACCACCAGCTTTCCTGGGTCTCCATCTTGTAGACAGCAGATTGTGGGACTTTTCAGTTTTCATAATTGTGTGAGCCAATACCTTATAATAAATCCCTGGTACCCCTCCTCGTGTGTGTGTGTGTGTGTGTGTGTGTGTGTGTAAAATAGAGTGTGTGTGAAATACAATAGAGGCAGCCCTCTGTATCCATGGGTTCTGCACCCACAGATTCAACCAATCATGGATCAAAAATATTTGGGAGAAGAACAGTAACAAATAAAAAACTGATAAAATAATAGATATAAAAATATAGTAAACAACTATTTACACAGCCTTTACGTAGTATCGGGTATTGTAAGTAATCTAGAGATGATTTGAAGTATACAGAAGCTGTGCATAGGTTATATGCAAATACTGTGCCATTTTGTATAATGGACTTGAGCATCCACAGACTTTGGTACCTACAGATACTGAGGGATGACTGTATATCATATTGGCTGTTCCTCTGGAGAACCCTGACTAATACACACAAATTAATATGGGAAAAACAGGAGAAATAGAAATGAGATTACTGGGTTTTATCAATGTTATCATTTCACTGGGGTTGCAAAATGATAATATTCCATTTCTCTCATTTCTTCTTAATTTGACATATTTCCACAAAAAGAAAATTCCCATCACCAACTATTTACTTACCCTGAAGTAATTTAGGGGAGGCACTCAGGTTAGGATCCCCACAGTGAACAGATAAGACATAATCATCTTTTTTTCAGAAGTCCTAGTTCTTTCCATATGGAACACATTCCAGAGGAGTTTGAGATCATCCCACAAATTTCCTATACTGTTACACAGCCCTGTATCAGGAAATGAAATTAAGACTCTTGATTTTTAGTTGTGTGGATTTTAGGTTTATTTTGCTTGTTTGCTTCACATTCCAAACTAGAAAGCCATGAAGACATCACCCAAACTGGAGCATGGATCCAAGGCTCTGGTTCTATCCCAGGGCCCAAAACAGATTGTCCAGTCCAGTGGACTGAAGGAACTCTGCATTATGACCTGCTCTGTGGTCTCATCTCTGCCCCATGGAAGGAGAATGAATGAGGTGGTTTCCAGGACCCTCCTGTCCTTCCAGGGCTAATCAGCTGAACCTCTAGGCTTACTTCCTGCTCTGTGGCAGCACTGTCGCTCACCACTAGAAACCCTACAGGTGGGAGAAGTTGAAGGCTATTTGGGGGCCTTTCAGAAAGGCCCCCATTCTTTAGTTGGTGTGGCCTGGGCAGCCTGGCATTGGGACAAGCCATCCCTAAGTTCTGTAAAACCTACATGTTTTCTCCAATCTTTTTAATGACTAAATTCAGCTGGTAACCTCCCCCTGCAACCATAAAAGGTACTATTTCTCCTGAAAACGATTCCCTTCCCTCCCATGGGGACTGCCCGTGTATGCGTGTAGCTGTAGTTACAGGAATTAAAATATGCAAATGAAAAATGCAAATGAAAAAAAACTAGGCATTGCTCACCATGGTGCTCCCAGGGTTTTCTTGAATAGCAACAAATTAAAGAAATGCTATGTAATCAAAGTTTATATCAAGCCTTAAGAAAGCAAAAATCCATTACCTCTAAATATAGCGATGTGTTTCAATGTGTGCCTTCACGTCTTGAAACTACGTACAGCTTGCCGAGCCAGTGCGCACATGGAGCACTGGATTTCCTTGGGATGAGGGACAGTGTTTCTGCTTTTTCTAGCCTTTCTTCTCATGTAATTAACAGATTACAATTGGCAGAAAAATATAATTTGCACCACAAACCCTTCTGGCACAGATTTGATCTCAGTTTTTCTCCTGTGCAACTCAGCTTGCAAATTCCCAGTTTAAATTTTCAATGTGAGGGAGGAGCCAGGGAAGGAACAAGAAAGGGGGCTTTCTAAAAGCTGGGATCCCCTTTACTTGATCCTTGTTTGACACTTATATGTGTTTAAGCACCACTTCAGGCACTTAAGAGCTGCTCTTTCCTCCCTTCTGGGACTACCCAGGCTGCTTGCACTTTTCCGGGGATTTGCATGTTGTCACGTTGGGCTTGGAGTTTACAGGTGTTGTGTTGAACAAGTCTTGCATTTCACTTCACATCCCAGAGCCAGGTTAGCCAAGACTTTCACCTCCAGGTATCTCATATCTAAAACGATTCTCTTATCAAGGAACTTGGGACCCAGAAGGCCGAGTTGAAGCAGAACTCAGCAATGAGTTCACACTGCTTCCCTTCAGGTAGGGTTTTGCTTTGAGCTTTTAGTAATGCCTGATGTAAACAAGGTTGATGCTTTGATGAGGGCTTGAAATATCGGCAGTGTAGCCTGAGACTTGCCACGCTGCACTGCTAGAAGTACCGTTAGGTGCAAGAGAATGAGGCAGGACCCCATGCTTAGGAGGCTGAAAAAGAGACCAGTTATAAGTGTCTTTCCATTTGCCCTAAAGAGACTAGACACAAAGCCCCTCTGAAAGGGTTCGTACAATTTTCTGGCTCTCAGACAAAACTCAGGCATTCTTTCTGCTGATCAGGAGAGCAAATGCTTTTGCTGCTTCTTCAAATCCAGGGTGACTCTCTGAACTCATTCATTTACATTTTATTTAACCAACACTTACACAGCACTTAATTTAATGTGCACGTGGCCTTGTTCTAAAACCTTTCCAAGTATTAACTCATTCATAATCTTATGAAGTAAGCACTATTATAATCTAGACCTATGGAGGAGGAAAGTGAAGCATTGAGGGGTTACATGACTAACCTGAGGCTGCACAGCCAATGGGCGAATGGATTCGCAAACTGTGGTACATCTATCCCATGGAATACTACTCAGCAGTAAGAAGGCGCAAACAATAGATACATGTAACAACCTAGATGGATTTACAGAGAACTAAGCTGAGTGAAAAAACCCACACCTTTCACCATTAACTAAGATAGACTCTCATTGGATTAAAGATTTAAACTTAAGACATGAAACTGTAAAAATACTAGAGGAGAATGCAGGGAAAACCCTTGAAGAAATTGGTCTGGGTGAGTATTTCATGAGGAGAACCCCCCGGGCAATTGAAGCAGCTTCAAAAATACACTACTGGGACTTGATCAAACTAAAAAGCTTCTGCACAGCTAAGAACACAGTAAACAGAGCAAGCAAACAGCCCTCAGAATGGGAGAAGATATTTGCAGGGTATAACTCTGACAAAGGTTTAATAACCAGAATCCACAGAGAACTCAAACGCATCAGCAAGAAAAAAACAAGGGATCCCATCGCAGGCTGGGCAAGGGATTTGAAGAGAAACTTCTCTGAAGAAGACAGGCGCACGGCCTTCAGACATATGAAAAAATGCTCATCATCTTTAATCATCAGAGAAATGCAAATCAAAACTACTTTGAGATATCATCTAACTCCAATGAGACTAGCCTATATCACAAAATCTCAAGACCAGAGATGTTGGCGTGGATGCGGAGAAAAGGGAACACTTCTGCACTGCTGGTGGGAATGCAAATTAATACATTCCTTTTGGAAAGATATATGGAGAACACTCAGAGATCTAAAAATAGATCTGCCATTCAATCCTGTAATTCCTCTGCTGGGCATATACCCAGAAGACCAAAAATCACAACATAACAAAGATATTTGTACCAGAATGTTTATTGCAGCCCAATTCATAATAGCTAAGTCATGGAAAAAGCCCAAGTGCCCATCGATCCACGAATGGATTAATAAATTGTGGTATATGTATACCATGGAATACTATGCAGCCTTAAAGAAAGATGGAGACTTTACCTCTTTCATGTTTACATGAATGGAGCTGGAACATATTCTTCTTAGTAAAGTATCCCAAGAATGGAAGAAAAAATACCCAATGTACACAGCCCTACTATGAAACTAATTTGGGACTCTCACATGAAAGCTATAACCCAGCTACAACTTAACAATAGTGGGAAGTGGGAAAGGGGGGTGGGTGGGTAGAGGGAGGGGAATCGGTGGGATCACACCTGTGGTGCATATTATAGGGGTATTTGCGAAACTTGGTAAATGTAGAATGTAAATGTTTTGGCACAGTAACTGAGATAACGCCGGAAAGGCTATGTTAACCACTGTGATAAAAATGTGTCAAATGGTTTATGAAGTGAGTGTATGATGCCCCATAATCATATCATTGTATACAGTTATGATTTAATAAAAAAATTAAAAAAAAAATCTAAAAAAAAAAAAAAAAAGAATATCTTCTTCCATTCCAAAAAAAAAAAAAAAGAAAAAAACACTCTCTAAAGGTTACCTACCATGTGATTCTATGTATGTAACATTTTTGAGACAACCAAATGATAGAAATGTAGAAACAGAGAACAGATTAGTGGTTGCTAGAGGCTAAGGATGGGAGGAGGTGGCAGAGATTAGTTGTGTCTATAAAAGGTAACCAGAGGAATCCTTGTGATGAGGGAATTGAGAAGTGTCTTGACTATACAACGTCAACACTGGGATCATGATTTTTAATGTAGTCTTATAAGATGTTACCATTGGGGGAAACTCGGTGAAGGGCACATGGGATCTCCCTTACAAATACATCTGAACCTACAGTTGTCTCCAGAAAAATTCACTCACATCTTGCCCCATCCAGAAATGTTTCCAGGAAAGCTTGCCCTGCCTTTACCTCTTATTTAACCCTTACTTAACTCCTATGTGCCTCAGTGATCCTATCTGGAAAATGAGATATTGATAGTATCCACTTCAAAGTAAATGGCAGTAAAGCTATGTCACCCAGGCTTCTCTCAAACTCCTGGACTCAAGCAATCCTCCCACCTCAGCCTCTTGAGTAGCTGTGACTATAGGCATGTACCATCTGCTTGGAGATGGCTCCTTTTTTGAATGATAAGAGGCAATGGTGGGATCATGGTCACAGAAGGGCTTGGTTGAGGGCCAAGGCTAGAAAGTCATCAGAGCAGATCTGGTCCTGCCCTATCAACTCATGGTGGAACCATGGACCAGCCCCTTCCCCTCTCTGGCCTACAGAGTCTTTCTTTGTCATAGGACCGCAAAGGAATTGATTAGTTCAATAGCATGGAAAGGAAATTACTTTGCACAGAGACAATACCTGTCCAGTATTCACACAGTTATTTTGTTTCTCTGCCATATTGCCAGAAGAACCTCCCCTGGCACTCAACTAAGCTGATGAACTTGAATTGATCATCTGGCTCAAGGGACTCTTATACAAATTAATTACTTTAAAGTTTTTTATCAAAGTAATACTTGTGAATAGTTTAGAAAGTCAAATAGAACACCAGGCTTATGTGAAGGTGGCATCCCTTACCCTGCTGCTCTCCATCCCCAATTTCTACTCCATAAAGATAGCCACTTTCAACTCTTGTATCTCTTCAGCTTCTGGTAATGTACTTCCATATTTCTATATAACATGTTGATACTGAAGCTTTTCAATTTTACTATTTTAGAAATATTTTTTACTTCCTACTGTGGAAAATAAAGATTTAACTCTCTTGGACCCCTCCCCCATGTACTCTATTTTTTCTGTTACAAACTCCCAATATAACTATATCAGCATTTTTACTTAAATCTAGATTCAGTGTTTGTTATTATAATTCTGTAAATATACTTCATAGCAGAACCAGGTAGTACACTATAAATATGTTTAATTTCTCCTTTCTCATACAAACTATTTTTCCCCCTGGAGTTAATAATTGCTTCGTTCTTGCTCTTTTATAAATAACATACCTGTTACTTATCCCAAAACTTTATGAAGATTCAATATCCTCTCGGTGTGGTTAAACATATCACATAATTATAGCAGTCATCCTGGGAATTCTTTTTCCCTCGCTCCTGTTTCCTATACCACGTCTTTCTTTTAGATTTCTTATTCAATTTCATGGAAATCATATTTATCTTCCTGAGAATAAGTACATGTGAGGCAGAAACTTGAAGGCTTTGTGTGTCTAAACATGTCTTTATCTTACCCACAAACTAAATTGATGAATTGGCTCGGTATAGAATTCTAAGTGGAAATTATTTCCCCCAAGAATTGTGAAGGTATCGTTACACTGATGTCTAGCTGTTAGTGTGGCCATTGAGAAGCCAAAAGACATTCTGATTCAAGATCATTGGACTTTAACTCCTGTTTCTCCTTTTGGAAGCTTTGAGGATCTTCTCTTTATTCTTGATGGTTTGAAATCTTACAGTGATATTCCTTCATATCAAATTTTGTTGTTGTTTGGATTTATAGTGGTGGGCACTCAGTGGACCCCATAAAGCTGTAAGCTACAGTACTTTAATTTTAGGAAGTGTTCTTGTGTTTCTGCAATCATTTTCAACCCCATTATTCTCTGCTATGCCTTTGTGCAATTATCATTGGTTGGATGTTGGACCTCCTGGATTGTTCTAAAATCTTTTCTCGCCAATGGCCTATCTCTTGTCAATTTGCTTTACTGTGTGAGATTTTCCCTCAACTTTATCTCTAACCTTTCTATCAGTATTTTTTAAATTTATGCTATCATATTCATATTTGCCAAGGACCCTATCATGTGCTCTGATTTGCTTCTTTTCTATAGCATCATAAATATGTGAGGTGATGTCTTTTTTATTTAGAGTTACTTTAGGGTGACAGAACATTTGAATGAAATGTAGAGAATATTTCCATATACCCCCTTCCCATACACAGGCACATCCTCCCACACTCTCAATATCCTGCACTCAAGGACTGCATTTGTAACATTTGTTATCATCAATGAATCTACACTGACACATCATTATCACCCAAAGTCCATAGTTTTACATTAGGGTTCACTCTTGGTGTTATGCATTCTATGGGTTTTGACAAATGGATAATGATGTATTTCTACCATTATAGTGTCATGCAGGGTAGTGTCACTGCTCAAAAACTCCTCCGTGCTCTACCTATTCATTCCTCCCTCCCCACTCACCCCCAGCAACCACTGATCTAATCAGTTTCCATAGTTTCATCCTTTTCCAGAATGCTATATTGTTGGAATCACATAGAATATATCTGTTTTGAGATAGTATCTTATCTCTCTCAGTATATTAATATATTTTAAAAAAACATGAATTTATCATTATCTTATAATTCTAGGTCAGAAGTCCAAAATAAGTCAATAGGCTAAGACCTAAATGTCAGCAGGGCTGTGTTTCTCCTTCAGGCTCTAGGGCACAGACTATTCCTTACCTTTTCAGCTAAGAATATTAATTTTAATATTTTTGAAGTTTTCTTCAGCTTCCTGCATTGTCTTTGCTTCCTTTGAGTTCTTTTTTGCTTGTTTATTGGTTGGTGTTGGTCTCTGCCTTTGTATAAGAAGCTTGCCTCAAATATCAGGGGACCCTCACCTACCCATTCACAGTGAGAATGAGGCATTGGCATGCTGTTGGAGTCTCTATGTTCAGAAGAAGTCCTTGTCACCTGACAGACTTCACTGTAGAGTGATCTGATGGGGACTTAATTGGTATGTTGGAGCCTTCCAAGTGTCACTTATTGCCGGTGTCTTCTCTGGGGCTGGCCAGTAGCCCCACAGAGGTGTCCTCCCATCTTCTTCCTGGGGGGAGTATAAATCTAGATATTGGAATTCTGAAATACAAGTAGGGGGCACACATTCTGAACCAGTCCTCCTGCCCTCAGCTGTATTAATTCTATCACACACGCTGCCTTTCAGACGACCATGATGCCTCCAATTCTTGAGTCTTCCTAGTTTCTGTCTATAATTTAAATTTCTGTTCTCTTTACTGAAAATTCACCCACCACTCAACCACTCACTTTCCAGCCACATTTCTTATTTGCAGTGGCCACTTTGAAACCTTCTTTTGCCCCTATGGGTGTAGATTTTTCTTCACTTCTTTATCGTTATTAAAGAGAGGTTTGGGGAGGAAGCAGAGAGAAACATGAGTGCTCAATCAAGTGTGTTTAACCAGCAATCCTGAAGATACTCTCAAGGCCAAGTGTTTGGCAAGGAATAGAAAAGGTTTACTTTTTTGTCTCAACAACTGTTCCTGCCCAGACAGGGTGGCCCTCCTGGCCCAATGCCAGCATTCCCTCTTGGTTGAACACAACATGTTCAAGCCAGGCTGGTTAATTAAAGGTGCCCAGAGCCTTTATAGCCTTGTAGGGCACAAACCAGACTGGTCACAGCAGAGCCACCAAGGTGGGGACCAGCAGTGATAGCCATTGAGGGGTTTTTAATCAGTATAAACAACAGTTTATCTCAAAGGATATTGATTCTCTTTCAATTCTAAGAAATAGTTTTGACCTCAGTTGCTGTGAAAGATGGAGGTCACAGAAGGATACAATAAGAAGCATCTTATTGTGGTAACTCAGCTTTCTTCCCTGCAAGAAAATACCGTACCTCTTGCCTAGTGTCACTGTGCCTTTGGGACCCAGATTTGATGCTACCATACCAATGAAAACACAGACTCATCTGGCCTTTTTGGAAGTAAAAGCATTACCAGTAGCACCTACCACCCATTTGCCTTCATGACAGAATAAATATGGCTGAAGAAAAGGCACTGGAGGCCAAGGTAAGTTGGCTTGAGAAGTTACTGAGATTTTTAATCAAAACATGTTCTATGCCCCTCCTTTCTCATTGACAGGACCTGCACATCCCTGTGAATCCCTCAGACCGGAAATGGCAAGAAATTTAAATTCATGCCATTACCCCTCCTTCCTGGTGGCCTGGCAGACATTACTAATCAATCACAATGCTATCTCACTGAGCCTGGATTTAGTCACTTTTAGTATGTCAGCGTTAGAGCACTAGTAGAAACCCATGTGCCCTCCTTGTCCTGGAGTCTAAAGGTGTTGGTCACTGAAAGAATCAGCTCCTGTCAGCAAGCAACAGAACCTCTGAAGTTTTCAGGGGCTTCAAAGGTCTGCCACATGGTCCACCTGCCCCACATTCCTTCAAGAAGGAGCCACATTGCAACCAGATCACTATCAAGGTCAAATAAGAGTAGAATAGGCAGGCTGTTCTCAACCTTCCACTATCTCAGCCTTCTAGGAAGCATGATCTTGGTAGGGTAGAATGACAGAGCACTCTCTCTGAGACCCCAGCTAGGAAGCAGATGTGAGAAACTGAAAGGTAACTCAGGGCGACAATGTCTAGAAACCTTGGCCTCTTAGATGAAAAGACTCAGTTCTCAGACGGCTTAACAAACCCAATTACCCAAAACAGTAAAGGAGCCACGTATTCCCTGGCCCAGTTCATCTACCTCTGGATACCATTTCTTGCCATAAGCATGGCCAAGACTTCTCCATGTCACTTCATGGCCCCCAAAATATAACCAGAAATTCCCTAGGCTGCAATGATGAGTTTCCCCTGCAACAAGATTAACCCCTGTGCCCTAGCTGACATTCCTGCCCAGGTGAGCATCTGTTGCTCTTATTATCATAGATGAGCAAGTATCTACCTGAGAAGGATGACAGAGGGCTCCCACCTGGGGGTGACGGAGGTGGGTCAGAGTTATAAATGAGAGGACAGCTGTATCTTGCTTCTCTTGTCCTCTGTCTCAGTCATCTCTGCTGTTGCCATTGTCTCATCTTATCTACTCCCGAGGCCACTCTGAAGGTAGGTGCACACAGAAAGGCTGGGCCTATTCAGCTAGGGCAGTCGGAGCCTTACTTCCTGCAGGAATGAATATGCACCTACCTCCCCACAGACGGCAGGTTCTTAACAGTCAGGGGACCCCAGGGGCCAGGCAACGTGGCCTGTGTCACAGCTGCAGGCACCAGGCCAGAAAGACAAAACTGTAAGCCGGTGAGCAGGCCTCACACCGGTGGCCATTAGGCCCTGGAGCCTCTCTCTGCCTCAGGAGTCAGAGACACAGCCTGAAGAAGCACAGGGCTGACAAATGAGGATCTTCAGGCCCAACAGGGCTCAAGGACTAGTATAGACCCTGATGGCTTCAAGAGTGGTGTCGCCTCACAGCAGTGCTCCTCTTGGGTTCTGCCCCCAGGTTCTCATGAGCACCCATTCCTAACATATGAGCCCAGCTCCACAGATGGCTCTGGTGGGTCTGTGGCTTAGCACCTGTCTCCACCCCCCCACCCCCAGTGTGAGCCCATGTCCAGCTCAAGGCCAAGTATAGGAGAAACCCCAGGTTTCTCTAGGTTCCCAGTCCAGAGAAGTGCTTTTCCCAGTGGCTCAGCTGGGCCCCACTGTCCGAGGAGCTGGGGCTCTGAGCCCTCAGAGACCTGTAAGTTCAGCCTCCTTTAGACAAGTTGGAGCAATGCTCAAAGAGGAAAGAAATTGTTACCTGGTCAGGAAGGACTTGTGAATTTGAGAAGGCAAGGTGGGGCATAGGGTTTCAATTTCTTTTCCATTTCCTGTATATTCTGTACTGCTTCCAGTGTTTTAATTGATTACATCAACTATGTTCATTTCCCTGGACAAATTGGTCTTTACAGAGAAGAGGCAATTACCTGGGCTCATTCTATCCCACTCGGCAAAAGCAGGAGGAGCCTCTTTGGGACTGCAGAAGATTGTGTTTTCTGAAAAGACTCTGAGATTCAAAATGAGGGCAATTATTTCAGCCTTATCACCTTTCTTGTTTGCCTATCATGCTGCTGTGGGTCCTACAGGGCAGAAGCAAGAGCATCTAAGTCTGCGGCTGGAAGGCCCTGAACTCAAGAAGCTCTGCCTGGTGGCTGTGGACAATGTGGGCAGAGAGCTGCTCTGGAAGACAGGAGAGGAGGATGAGGAAACAGGACAGGATGAAAGGCTAGGCTCCAGCTGCAGCTCTGCCACCTGCAGGCCACATGGCCTTGAACTACGCAGTCTCTGAGCCTCAGCTGCCTGATTTCCATTAAGAAAAGTCTATAAGAACCCCATGTGATCATGGCTGTCAGTGTCTTTGGTCAACTCTCAACGCTTTGCCCTTAAGAGGTCAGCCTAGGTACCCAGAGGCATTTTAGGAGTAGGGACCTCCATGTCTAAAGAAGGAACCCTCAGAACCCTGGGTTAGGCACTAGGGTGAGGCCAGTGAGACATCTATGGAAGCCTGGTGTCAGAGCTGTATAAGGGCAGGGTCAGCAACCTGGGCATGTCACTAAATGTCACGCTAGTAAGAACCCAGCTCCAGAGAGGGCTGCCTGGGGCCTTTTACTTTTAGCTAGCATAGCCAGGCAGGGCATGAGCTCAAGTGGCTACAGACTGTTTACTTTGGATTCTTATTATTCTAGAAAGTCTTCTGGGGGCTCATCTATACCTCCAAGTCAATTATTAATGTCCCTCAGGGAATGAGGCAGGGGCTAGCCAGGATGCACAGCAAGCCTTGGGCTAGGACAAGAAGGCCCGTGCCACTGGTCCATGGTGTAACTGTGGCCAAGTCCACACTGTCTCAGGACTTCGGTGTGCCCATCACACAGTTGTTAGAGGCTTGGCCAGGATCACCTCTAAAGCCAGTGATAGCTCTGAAATTCCCCTAAATGATGACCTTGAGGGTTGTATGAAATCACAACCTCTCAGGCCACAGTCCTGGCCTGGTACAGACCAGCCAACAGGCAATGCAAGGCGTGTTTAATACCTCTCTTCTGGCCACTGGCTCCACTGCTCTGGGGAAAAGGGTGTGCACATGCCAAGACAGGGATCATTGCTTTGTTTTGGCCAAATTCAGTCCAAAGCAGATGCTGTAGTCTGAGTTTGGGGCCTAGGACATCTAAACTTGCAGATTAAACAAGGCCATCTAATGCACAAATGGCTTCCCCTTTTTTTAATCAAAAGTTTCTTATTAAAAAGGAAGTCTGAGATACTCTTATACACACTTTAATGCAGATGAACATGTGGAATTTAGAAATTATTTTATGAATTTTCCTTTCAAAAGGTGCTCACAGACAAACCTAAATGTTACAGAAGTCAGGACCCTTTGAATCATACTTTGTGTAAAAGTTAGAAACTCCAGACAAGTCAGGTCTTTAAACAAAGTGTTAACCCAGCTCAATTTGACGAGTGTGAAGTTGTTCAAGCCTGCTGAATCTTAGAAGGGAGGAAAAATAAGTGTTTCTTGTCACAGATGGGAACACAAATCTCTAGAGGTTAGGTCAAATGCTGAAGTCACACAGCCAGTAAGAGGGCTCTCTTCATGCCCACATTGTGAGCATCATAACACGTGACAGGGAGTTCCCTGTTGGGTCAGAGGCATGGTGCTGTCAGACTGACCTTGCTTAGCACTCACTCCCATGCAACTCAGAAATGAGGGGCGAGCCCCTGACCAGTGAGAGAGAGGTGGCTACGCTCTTCCCTTTCTCCCAGACACATGGCCCTGAGACACAGTTGGCACAGGCTCAAGCCATCAGTCCCAAGTAGCACCAACTAGCTTGACAGTACATGTTATGTGGGTCCTTCCTTCTGCTCCTGCTTCGCTGCCCTTTCTCTTCATCCTCGCTCCCTGGGTCCCCACTGCACACAGGCACTAAAGTCGTAGTGGCTGCATTAACCTGGACTAAGGCTTCCTGGCATCTGGCACAAAGCCTAGCATGTAATAGGTGCTCACTAAATGCCAGGTAAAAGTAAAGTATACTAAAAAGATGACCTTTCACACCATGCATGTGTGGCTCAGGGATAGCCAGAAATTTGGCTGTGTTTCTACACGGGATCTGGGATTCCTCTCTGCCTCTGCTGTCTGTGGGACCCCTTCACTTTGAAGCAGCCAACATTGCCCTAAATGCGGGCCTTTCATTGTTCAACACAAGAGGATTGTGGGCTTTCCTTGGAGTTTTAGGGACCCTGTGTGGTACTCAGTGGGGCTGCCCCAGACTAGACACTTTGCAAATGGGGAGGGCACCCAGGGCTGTTCCCTTCTCCTCAGGTTTGGCAGTCTTCCAAAACCTGCCTCTTTGGGCAGCTCTCCAGTGCCTTCAAGTGTGGGTTTTGTTTTGCTTTTGTACAGAGTCTATAGTTGCTGTCTATGGAAGGGTTGGTCCCAAAGGAGCTTACTCAGCATTACCAGAAATGGAACCTCCTTTGGATGAATTGGATCCTATCCTCTCTAGGCCAGTTTGAGCATGAGGACAAGATGAAGGTCACCTTGATTATTCAGAGTGTGGGTTTAGTTTTTCTAGAGCCTTTCTTGTTAAAAATCCAGAAAGGCAGGATGCTGTTCTTTAACAGGACAGTTGGTATCTTTCTTAGGAAATGGCATTTATTTTTAAGTGAGCAGCAGTACCCTTTCCATCGCCTCCTGGCTGCCTGGCATGGTGCTGGCGTGGTGATGGACTTGGGGGCAGTGGTGTAGGCGAAGTGATGAGCTAGCAAGGTTGGCCTTAGGCTTCTAGGTGGCCCAGATATTGTGTAGGCTAGCAAACACCAGAAAGATTATGGCCTCCAGCATGGTGGACTGGCCTTGGCATTGACTGGCAAAAGAACACACATGCCTCAAGGGTGCAGATAAGAGCCATGTTTTATGTATTTGGTGTTAGTGTCAATGGTATTTGAGTGTGTTCTTGCGGCAAGTGAGAGATGGCTGGTGAGAAAGCAAGAGCAATCTGGGGAGAGTTCTGGACAGGGGAGCTGAGCAGCAGGAAGTCAGGTGGAATTCCAAAGGCTGAGTGAGTTAGGGGATCTGTTACTGCCCACAGGAAGCTAGAGGCCAGACCAAAGGTCAAAAGAGCCTGGGGCCCTGAGACTCAGGAGAATAAAAGTTATAAAACCCTTTTCCTCTAATGAATACTGGTGACAGGGAAGTCACAGGTAGGGGGAGGTTGCCTGGGAAGAGGAGAGGGTAAGATAAAGAGAAGGCAGGAAGCCCAATCTCCTGGACAGAACAAGGATGCAGGCTATACTCCTGCCCAACCCAGGAGGCAGGAGACTTGACTTGGTCTCAGCTGATCACTGCCTCGCTACAGACTCGGTGAGGCCCTTCACATCTCTGGACCTCAGGTTCTCCATCATCAAAAGACCTGATGCAGACTATTATTACAGGCCCTCCCAGCGTAGCCAGTTCATGGTCTTCCCTCTTGTCCAAGAGAAGGGTGCTCACATCAGCCCACCCGTGCTGGTTTACTCGGGCTGCTATAAAAAGGTACCATAAACTTGTGGGCGTCGACAAATTCGTTTCTCACTATACTGGAAACTGGACGTTCAAAATAAGTACCACTGGGCTGAAAGTACCTTATCATCTTGGCCCTACCCCCTCTGGAGGCTCCAGGGATGATTCTGTTCTTTGCCTCGTCCAGCCTCTGGTGACTGCTTGTGTGTCGCTTGGATTACGGCTGTATCACTCAAATCTCTGCTCCTGTGGTCATGTGCCCTCTCCTCCCTGTGTGTATGGCAGCTCTCCCTCTGCCTCTCTCATAGAAGGAGACCTATAGGTGTGTTCAGGGTATACCTCAGTAATCCAGGGTAATCTCTCATCTCATGATTCTTAATCTCATTTACAAAGCCCTTTTTTGCCATGTAAGGTAGCATGGATCCATGGATCCAGGTTCCATGGATCACAACATGGATATATTTTGGGGAACAATTTTTGTCCTGCCACATCACCAATAAGGCCTTTCTTTGTATTTCTATAGCCCTTCCATGTTGACTGAAAGGTTTTCAAAGAATTCACTTATTCTCAGCTGTCAAAAGTAGGTGAAGATACTCAGACCGACCTCTCTGTATCCAACACTTTACCATGCCCTGGTGTATTAAGACTAAAGATTTCCGACCTCACCGAGTGGAATATCCCCTCCACCACTCACTACACCTGTCACAAAACCCAAATACAAATATCCTGAAGGCTCTAAAACATACTTTATGGCATTTGGCAAGCTTAAGTGTGTGTGTGTGTGTGTGTGTGTGTGTGTGTGTGTGTGGTGTGTTAGGGTAAGTGACAGAGACATTTTTAAAAGCCCTAAGATTCTGGATGTCAACCCGCCTCCTGAGAAGCAAGGAGTCCTTCTCATCCTAGCCTGGCAGTCTCCACAGGTGCCAAGAAATGATGCATCACATGGCTGGAGCACTGACTCTCTAAAGTTAAGAGCTGCATCCAAGTGAATGAATGAATCTAATGTATATTGCCAAGGGCAGGAGACCAAAAGAGAGGTAGGAAATTGCCTACCAGGTTAAAGGGCAAAGGAGGATTGCCAGAGGCAAAATATCTAGAACCCACAAACCCAGCTCTCTTGCCTGCCTCTGCACTCCACCCCAGCCATTTAGGGAGAACACACTCAGGAAGATGGAGTTCAAAGTATGAACAGGAATTTGGCTCCCAATGTCTAGCCAACCTGTGGTGATATGACTTTGGAGGCCACCAAAAATACCATTACAACCTCACATCTGAAGAATAACATCCAGGCTTCCAGGGTTTGCTTGTCTGATCAGAACCCTGACCCTGACCACAGATTGCAGGCAGCTAAGGATGTTGGGCAGTGGCCAAGATACCTGTGATGGTTAACCGTGTGTTAACTTGGCTAGGCTGTGACACTCAGTTTATATGTGATCAATGCTTACAATCAGTTAATTGATGTAAAGGACATCACCAGTCCTCTGTAATGTCAATGGGGCTCATCCAATAAGGTGAAGGCCTAAAGAGCAAAGACTAAGGTTTTCCAAAGAAGAAATTCAGCTCCAGACAGCACCATATAAACCCTGCCTGAGTTTCTAGCCTTCAGAACCAAGACTGCAACATCAACTCTTACCTGAGTCTCCAGACTGACTGCCTGCCCTGCAGATTTTAAACTTGCAGCCCTCTCAATCACACAAAGTATCTCCTTAAGGGAAGGATAGATAGATAGGTGAATAGAGATGAATGATGGATGGATAGATAGATAGATAGGCAGGTAGATAGATAGATAGATAGATAGATACATACATACATACATACATACATACATACATACATAATCTCCTCTTGACTCTGTTTCTCTGTATAACCTTAACTGATACAATGCCTATGTAGACCTGGAGGGCTTCTGAGTTCTGAGGAGGGAGTGGGAAGGCCCTGAACACAACCTCCAGCACACCCTAGGGAAAGGAGTTGGGGAAAGGAGTTGACATAACTGTCACAGACCTATGCCCTCTGGACTCTTCTCCCTCTCAGCTCCCTATGCAGCCCTGTCCCACCCCACTCATCAGTCTCCCCACACACACACTCCTCTGCAGCTACCTCCAAAGCCCTCCTGGGAGAGACCAGCCCTGGGAAGCTCCCTTTCCATGGGGCTCATTGTCAAGAGCTGGAGTTCAAGAGGAGGACAGCAGTAGCTCGTATTCACTGACAGGCCTTGCCTTATTCAGTTCTCACACCAACCCTATCATGCAGTGACCATTATACCCCCATTTTCAGATGAGGAATTTGGGGTTCAAAGAGAGCATATGGTTTGCCTAGAATCACACAGCTAGCACAGGGATGACTTAGAACCACATACCTATCTGTGTGATGCTAGAGCCTGTGTTCCTTCTGCTATTTCTGCCACTTCTGCCACTCAACATTACTACTCTCCTAAGGCACAGTTTCATAGAGTAGCTGCCTCCCACAATCTTACCTGGAAACGCAGACTCAGACACGTAACTGATTAACAAAAGTTACCTACTTGCGGCCAAGGGATGTGACTGCCTGGAGCATGAGGTTCCTGGAACACAGCCAGCCTTCACAAGCAAATTCTGCCAGCAGGAGTGACACACTGCCACAACTCATCTGACCAATTTGAGGGAATCTAAATAGAACCTAGCCATCTGAGAATGAGAGAGACTTTCTTCCGATTACAGGGTTGCCATTGAGATGGATTTCAATAGGGGTGGCGTTGAGACCAGGCCATGCTCTTTGGGGGGAAAAAAGCCTGAATTCAGCTCCAGCCAGAATGGTGGCCATGCTGGCATAGAATTCAAGAGACTGAGAGAGGTCTCACCCCCATGGCTGCAGCCTTGTCTGCAGGAAATAGCACTGAAGCCTTGCTGAGAAAGCGAATGAGAGGACCCATGAAGGCGAGACCCTGCAGCTGTTAGGAGAGAAGAGTATGGTCACCCAACCGGCATCTGATCTACACCCTCACAAGTCACTAATGAGTGGAGCTACAGAGATAGTTGATTGCTTTCCAAAGGCATCTCAGTCCAGAATGCTGAGGATGATGGGTAAAAGCAGCCTGTTAGTGATGCAATGATCTTAAATATAGAGAAACACAGATGGAAAGGCTGAGGTGTTCAAGCTGTATTCATGGTCCCCTCAGCCCTCCATTTGTCCATCAATCTACCCATCATTCCATCCATCCTCCATTCTGTACCCCTTTCCAAGCTGCACTTCTGTACTGGCCCAGTCACCTATACCCCAGCAATGCCCAGCCACTCACAGCTCCATCACATCTTGTCCCCTCAGAGAAGTAGGAACAGGGGGGCTGAAAAGATTGCCCGAAAGATATTGGGTTTTCATCCCTGGGACCTGTGGACAATACCTTATATGGCAAAAATGTGATTGATATTACATTCTTGAGGTAAGGAGATTAGCCTGGATTATCCAGATGGACCATAAATGTAATCACAAGTATCCTCACAGGAGGGAGAATAGATAGACACAGAAGAGAAAAAGAGATTTGCCCATGGAAGCAGGGATGGAATGATGCAGCCACAAACCAGGTGTCATTGTCAGTTCGGGCTGCTATAACAAAGTGCCTTAGATGCAGTGGCCAGACATTGGAAGCCAAATTCCTGTTCATACTTTAAACTCCACCTTCCTGAGTGTGTTCTCCCTAAATGGCAGGGGTGCAGCACAGAGTCAGGTGAGGGAGCCCGTACTAGAAATGCATTTCCCACAGTGCTAAAGACTGGAAGTCCAAGATCCAGGTGCCAGCATAGTTGGGTGGGAAGGGCGTCCTGCTGGGTTGCAGACTTCTGAATTCTCATATTCTTACATGGCAGAAAGAGGACAAAAGAGCTCTCTGCAGCTTCTGTCACAAGGACACCAATCCAATTTATAAGGGCCCCATCCTCATAACCTAATCATCCCCCAAAGGCCCCATCTCTTAACACTACCACATTGGTGGGTGGGATTTCAACTTATGAATTTTAGGGGGATACAAACATTCAGTCATTGCACCAAGGAATGCCAGCAGCCACCAGAAGCTGGATGAAACAAGGAATGGATTCTGTCCCAGAGCCTCTGGAGGGAGCATAGCCCTACTGACACCTTAATTTCAGCCCAGTGATACTGACGATGGACTTCTGGCGATAATTAAATTTCTGTTATTTTAAGCCACTGAGTTTGTGGCCATTTGTTACAGAAAATACATAGGCCCTGACAGGTTGACTGTGAAGGTTTCAAAAGACCCTTTATTTATGTGTACTCAGCGAATGATAACTTAACTGAACATTAACAGAACATGCAAGGCCAAAAGGTTATGCATTAGAAGCCCAGTCAAGAATTGCAGACTTTCCATCCTCCCAAGGCCTGGTTGAATAGAAATCCCCACTGTTCTCTGAGGAAAATTAAGAAACATAAAGTTGACTTGATTAATAAGTAGAAGACTTTCTTCTTCTAAGTACACCTTCTGCCACCAAACCTAAAACCGTCTCAGGGCTCAGATGGTAATAGCTCTGGATTTTAGTCACATACAATGTTTCTGGGGAGGTCCTTCCTAGGACATAGTGAGGCTTCATTGGAAAGATAGAAAAAGGACAGAGAATCATTGGCCTGGCCAGTCTATCCCAACTTGCTGGGTGGCATGCCCAGGCCCTCAGGGTAAGTGGGTTGGGAGGAAGGTCTCAAGTCTCTCGTGCTGCCCCACCAGCCTGGCCAGCCCCACAAGCACAGCACTACCCTGCTCTGTTTCTAAAGTACTGGCCCTGGAAGGGAGTTTTCAGTCCAGGTGAGCAGACCAGAAGAGCTTGACTCACCTTGTTCAGCACAAAGAACACTGCTGTCTGCCTTTCCCAAGATGAGCCCCAATGGCCACTCAGAAAAACAATCCTTTCCCTCAAATCTGCAGTGCCAGCCACACCAAAGCCACCAGAGAGACACAAGGAAATCCATCACCCCACAGTCATTCTATAATGCTACAAATTAGCTCCACTTTTACCTCTTCATGAAGAAAACAACCTCAGAGAATTGCATTGTGTGTGTGTGTGTGTGTGTGTGTGTGTGAGATCATGTGCAACAAATTGCTTGAGTTAGTGGATGCTACCAAGCAACTCCTCACAGATGAATCTTCCAGTCTCTTAAGCAACTCCTAGCTCAGGCTAAGCAGCCATTTACTGTGAATCTTATCCAATAGCAATACATCTATTTAGCAGTACATACATAAGCTCAGGTGGGTTTGAAAAGATGTGACATGTAATGTGAGATATGTCTAATATGAGATACATCTGGGGCACTGTAATTGAAGTCTTACAATTAGCATGAAGTCATCATCTTGGTCCCACTTAAACAGCATCAGGTAGGCATGAAGGGGGCTTACTAAAGCCCTATACGCAGAAAACATTTCCTAAACATCAGAGAAGGCAGCAAAAGATCCCACCCATTGCCCATAGACCCCACTGCTATGCCAGATATGCCCCTTCTGGTTAAGGCCAAGCCTTGAGCCATGTGTTCCTTGGTCACTTCAGAAGTGAGAAGACCAGGTATCAAGCTTCAGGGTCAGATAGATGGGTTATAGTGGCCTCCCCCTTCATCTTTGCCTTCTACCTGCTTCTCAGGATTGGCTTTCTGCACACAAGCAAGAGTTGAGATTCCCCAAGGGTCCTCAAACTGCAGCCTGCGGGCCACATGAGGCGGTGCGATTGCATTTGTTCCCATTTTGTTTTTCTACTTCAAAATAAGATACGTGCAGTGTGCATAGGAATTTGTTCATAGTTTTTTGTTTTTGTTTTTTTTAACTATAGTCTGGCCCTCCAACAGTCTGAGGGACAGTGAATTGGCCCCCTGTTTAAAAAGTTTGAGGACACCTGTGAGAGGCTTCCAGCCCTCACCTGAACCCTACCCACAATCAATCCAGGAATAGGAAGAAAACAGAAAAAAAGCTAACTCACCTTGGTGCCAGGCACTGAGCTACATGTTGGTGACTCAGATTTGAATCAGGTATAGTTCCCCCTCTCTAAATGCTTCTCAATCAGAGGGGACCCAGATGCACAAGAATTTAGAAGCTACAGAACTTTTAGCAAGTTCCTTTGCCTCTCTGAGTTTAATAGCAACAGAAGTTGAATGTGTAACGAGATAAGAAACAAGTGTGTGCTTTCAGGAACATAAAGAGGCAGTGAATGTCACAGTCAGCCCTCCACATTTCTCACCATTCCCATCACTGCCTAAGAAGCAAAAGAAGGGCCCCAGCCTACTGCCACTCATCCGTCCTTGGAAACACCTGGAAGGCTTTGGCTTGCCTCTTACCCTGATGCTCTCATGGCTTTCCCAGCCCTGTATTTCCAGCTTATGAACCAGGACTTTGTGATGAGAAATCCAGATAGGAGAGACCCACACACTGGCTACAAAAGTGAGCATGAGAGAGGTTCCAACTCCTTGCCCTAAGAGGGCATAAGCAAACAGAGCCATTGCTCACCACAGAGCCACCATGTCTGGGATAATCCTTCCCTGATTTGAAACCCTACAACTGCTGCCCACCCTGAGTACATTCTCTAGTCCTGTGTCCAACGCTGGCTACCTAGTGATGAGCCGATCTCCCCCTTGCTGTGGCCTGTCAGTGTTTAGTTAGGTATCAAGAAAATATGGGATACATGGAAATGTATTTGTGTCACAGAATAAACTGCACCAGGAGTTAAGAGCCCCAGGTTCTAGCCCAGGATCTAGCACAGGGTGGGAAACCTCTT
This sequence comes from Nycticebus coucang, assembly GCF_027406575.1. NCBI lineage: Eukaryota > Metazoa > Chordata > Mammalia > Primates > Lorisidae > Nycticebus > Nycticebus coucang. Next base: position 181,243,065 of record NC_069804.1, read on the forward strand.
CCTGTCGGAAGGCCACATTAATTTAGCTGTAATCAAATAAGGCCACATTCAAGAAACTTCAATCAGATATACCTAAACATGTACATTATTTTGTAAAAATCTAACTACTATGTACTTAAAAATTTCAAAAAATTAGAGCTATTTGTTAATTTTAAAGTTAATCTTTTAATGATTTCATGTCTGCTTTTGTTGGAAAGCATTTGAATGTTTGGGTTTTTTTATTTTTTTATTTTTTTATTTTTATTAAATCATAGCTGTGTACATTAATATGATCATGGGGCAACATACACTTGGTTCATAGATCGTTTGACACATTTTCATCACACTAGTTAACATAGCTTTCATAGCATTTTCTTAGTTTGATTGTAGCATGGAAGTCTGTAGTTTCAGTTGATCTTCTCAGTCTACAGTCCCCTGGACTGAGGATAAGCACCAATCTGTAACCTATTAGGCTTCATAGCAGGAGGTGAGTGGCAAGCAAGCAAGCAAAGCTTCTTCTGTGTTTATAGCCATTCCCCATCACTTGCATAACTTGCATCTCTTGCATCGCTGCCTGACCTCTGCCTTATATCAGATCGGCAACAGCATTAGATTCTCATAGGAACATAAATGCTACTGTGAACTGCGCATGCCAGGGACCTAGGTTACACATTCCTTATGAGACCCTAATGCCTGATGACCAGAGGTAGAGCTGAGGTGGTAATGCTAGTGCTGGGGAGTAGCTGAAAATACAGATTATCACTGACAGAGAGGTTTGACTGCATGCAGACCATGATAAATCAATTGCTTGCAGGCTAATATCAAAACCACCCCCATACTGGTCCATGGAAAAATTATCTTCCATAAAAACTGGTCCCTAATGCCAAAAAAGGTTGGGGACTGCTGCTCTAGATGGGTATCAGTCATTTGTGACCTTAAGGGTATCCTGATTTGGGTTAAATAGTAGAATGTAGATTTGCAGCAATAAGTGGTTGAAAAGCAAGAAATAATTTTTCAAGCCTGTTACCAAAGGCATGGATTTTCTACTACATTTTTCCATATTTTAGTTGGATCTTTCTTAGCATAAAATAATAACTTTAAAATGTTATCTCCTGAGAGTGCAATCAATTCCATCTTTAGTTTCTTTAGGTGCCTTCGTAATATCACCTAGGTGAGGCTGAAATGCTAATTTGAGTATGATGCCATGATTCCCAAAGTCAGTGAACCTTTCATTGTATTCTCCAATTAATAGGTCTATAACAGCTGTATATTCTTCAAGTGATTCACATATGTCATCCTGCTCATCCATGACCTTTGCTAACTGGGGAAAATGTTCATCTGACTTTATCTTTTGAAGAGGAAGTGTTTTAAAAAAGATAACTTTTTTTTTAAATGCTTAGAATTTTTGGCACATATATAGACTTAGTTTTACCTTGCAAAGAAATAGTCAAGTCATTTTGATTTGACATGATATCACATAGAAATGCTGCATTCCTATAGAATTCTTCTCTCGATAATTCACATTGCTGAATTTGTTCTTAATAAAATTTATCTGTTCTCACAAAGATAAAATTTTGACTAATACCTATCCTTGCAATAGCCAATGCTCTTTAGAGTGATATGGCAAATCCACAATGAATACCTCATCATTCAACTTTAGCATGTTATGAAATTGATGATGCCATGTTTCCTTTGTGCAAATAAACAATCTTTATAACTTGTTTCAAAGTGTCACTTAAAATAGTAGCTTCAGCACAGAGATTTTGCTGGTGCAAGATACAATGAAAAGAAATGAGAGCATTTGGATCTCTTAATACTTTTTTAAATCTGTGTAAGAAACCCTTCATGTTTTCCTGTCATGGAAGGTGAACCATCTGTACATACACTAACTAAATTTACCAAATTCAGTCCAACTTTATAACATTTATCTTGAAAGTTGTTGAAGATAGATATTCCCCATGTTCTGTTCACAGCCATGCCCAAATCAAGTAACTCTTTGTAGAAAAGAAAATCCTCAGGTTATGACCCGAATAAAGTACAAAACCTGTGCTAAGCCTGTAGTGTCAGCTGATTTTTCCAAAGAAATTGAATATAATATATATTTTCATTTTGAAGTATGGCATGAAGTTATTATGTTAAGTCGAAGGCTAAGTGATGCTGCTGATCAGTTATGGTTCTCCTCAAAAGAGGCAATTGTACTTTGAAACATTATCAGGATCTAAGTATCCTATAAGTTCAATAATGCATTCTTTCACAATTTCTGTATCACTGTATAGCTTTCTTTTTTCCCCAAGTATACAAGCTAGTTTATAAGTTGCTTCAGTGGCATTATTTCCAGGTCTTGTTTCCTGAAAGAACTGTCTTTCCTTTTGCTTTTCATATTTTAACTCCTGCAACACAACCTTTTGTGCATCTCCCTCTAATTTATAATATTTTTGGTTCTTATGAATGTTATATTGCTGATAATCATCAAATTTCTTTAATGTTGATATTGCACTATCACAAAGAAAGAAAATCATCTTATCTTTAGCAGAAACAAGGTAATATTACAATCCCCAATCCTTATTTAAAAAATCTGTTTCCTTCCTTCAGCATTTTCTTGTTCTTACTTGACATGATGGGCTATTAAGCAGACAGAATTAAAAAATACTGTCAAGCTGTGCAACTATTCATTAATTCCACTTCAAGCAAAAACACACTGAACTGTTGTCAAAAGCTGATAACAGACAGGTGTACTCAATCCCTATAAACTCTGGCCAGCCACAGCTCATGTGGTAGAGGAGCAAATCAGGCAGGGGAAGTTAGAACTAAATTATAAGTGTAGCATCTGTCAATTTAGCCCTTCTGGCTGACTAATGTTCTAATTAACATGAATTAGAACATCTAATCCTCCCTCTGGTCAATCTGGGAGAATTATTTTGTTGAAACATATTTTATTCTTTGGTATTTTAAGTACATTCATTTAAAAATAAAAACAAAAGACAAAACTGTATAGATAAAAATAAAAGGATTTGTTCTGTAAAATTTGGTTTCACTCAAAAGGCCATGCTTATGTACTTAGAAGGCACATGTAGCCTTAAGGCTGCAAGTTCCACACCCCTGCTCTAGCACTTGGTATCTGTGTGACCTCCCCAGGCTTCAGATGCTTCATCTCCAAAATGGAGATGAAAGTAGTACTTGCCTCACAGGTTGTTAAGAGAATTAAAAGAGATGAAATTCAGCTGGGGCAAGATGAAGTAGCCATACTTCTCTTTCTCTCACTGAGTACAGCTAAAACCTCTGAACATGATATATAAAACAAACGTAATACTCTGAAAGGTGGAAAAAAAGAAGGTAGACCTTCTAGAGTGTGTGGTATCTAGGGGATGACAGAGTTGTGAGTTCTCTGGGATTTCTCTTTTTCTCATGTATCCCAGACCTGGAGCCAAAGAAGTCACCAACCCAGAAACATCAGCAAGAGTAGACTAGGAGAAACCCCAATAAAAACAGACTCTCCCCTAGCCAAGGGAGTAGGTAAGGGGCAGTCTAGTAAGACAGAAAAATTTCACAAAATAACTATTCCAGTTGACCACCATAGAAATAACTGAGATCTTCACCCCTTCCCTATCAGCAAAGACCGAGTGGAAGGAAAGCCCATACTTACATCCTCACTAGGTTGTAATGAGGCACTTCAACCTTCCCTTCAGGGGTGTTAGAAGAGATCAATCAGACAGCAAGGATTTTCATTCCCACCCAGCACTGAAGAGACTTCCACCCTCAGTGGCATGCAGGCCCTATGGGAAGCAGTAATGCGATCCCTCTCCATTTTAGCTCCTAAGGTGGAGAACCTTAATTCCCACTTGCACCCACAGTAGCAAGGTTCCTCAGCCCCTCGTGGGGTGGCAAAGAAGAGTAAGTGGAGAACCTGGACTTCCAAGCCCACCCAGTAAAAACAAAGCAACACTCTCCTCTACCCAACAAGGTGTGTCAGATAAGGCCTATTGTAACAGAAGGCTTGCACAAAATCCAAAGTCTCACAACATACTCCTAAAATATTCAAGATATAATCAAAGTCACTTGTCATACCAAGAAATAAGAAATTACAACTTGAATGAGAAAAGACAATCAACAGATACCAACACTGAGACAAATCAGATGCTAGAGTTATCTGGCAGAGCAGCTGTTGAAAGATACTTCAGCAACCAATAGCAAACATGCCCCAAACAAATAAAAACACAGTCAATCTTCACAAATAAATGGGAGATATAAGGAAAGAATCAAATAGAAATTTTATATGTGAAAAATGCAGTAACTGAAATGACCAACGCTCTGGATAGACTCAATAGTAGACTGGGGATAACAGCAAGAATTAGTGAATTGGAAGGTAGAACAATAGAACTTACTCAATATGAAAGACAGGTAGCATTTACTGGGAAAAACGAATACAGTCTTGGGGACTTGTGGAACTGTAATGAAGATTAACATCTGTGCCATCAAAGTCCCAAGAAGAGAGAAAAAATGAAAGAGTGCAGGCACGGCGCCCATAGCTCAGTGGGTAGGGCACTGGCCACACACACCGAGGCTGGCGGGTTTGAGCTCGGCCTGGGCCTGCTAAACAACAATGACAACTGCAACAAAAAAATAGCCAGGAGTTGTGGCGGGAGCCTGTAGTCCCAGCTACTCAGGAGGCTGAGGCAAGACAATCGCTTAAGCCCAAGAGTTTGAGGTTGCTGTGAGCTGTGACGCCATGACACTCTATCCAGGGCAACAGCTTCAGACTCTATCTCAAAAAAAAAAGGGGGGGTGCTGGTCTGAAAAGGTATTTCAAGAAATAATGACTGAAAAATTTCCAGATTTAACAGATTCAATAGACTGAATGAGTCCCAATCAGGGTAAATTCAAAGAAATGAATGCCAAGACACATCACAGTGAAACCCTGAAAACTAAAGACAAAGGGAAAAAATCTTGACTGAGCTAAGGGAGAATGATACCTTCTCTATCAGGGAAAAACAATTCGAATGACAGCACATTTTTCATCAGAAACCATGAAAGCCAGAAGGAATTGCCACATTTTTAAAAAAATTGTGAATTCAAAAACCTATATCCTGAAAAAATATATATCATTGTGAAGGAAAATTGGGATTCGTCCCCAGTAGGCCTCCCCTAAAAGAATGGCTAAAGGAAGTTCTCTGAACAGAGAGGAAATGATGAAAGGAGGAATTTTGGAATATCAGGAAGGAAGAAAGAACAGCAGAAAGAATAAAAATACAGGTAAATGCATTAGATCAGACTTTCCTCCTCCTCTTGGGTTTTCTGATGTATTAACAGTTGCAGCAAAAATTATAACACTCTGATGTGGTTCTCAATGTATGTAGAGAAATCTATTAAGACAATTATATTATAAATGAGGGAGGGTAAAGGGGAATAAACATGTTGTCAATACCAACAGACTACAATTAATTATGGGCCCATAATGTGTACTCTTTTAATTAAAAAGAGGGAGAGAAAGTCTGTGAAGTGCCTGTCACACAGCAAGTGCTCCATCTGCTTCTGCCGCAGCCAGTGGTAATTCTGGCAGTGTCCATACAACTACATGACAGTCGCTCAGTGTTGGGCCCTGGGGAAACAGGGTTCAGTCATACCCAGTTACTTCCCTTGAGTAACAGACTGAGAAACAACTGGCTCTAGTTCACGTCTGATGGCGAAGTAATATAAGATACAAAAATGTGTGTTTGGGAGTTTAATGGCCTGAATTGTGTCCCCCAACCAAAAAAAAAAGTCGTATGTTGAAGCCCTTCCGGCAAGTACCTCAAAACGTATATGGAGATAAGGTCTTTCCAGAAGTAGTCAAGTTAAAATGACATCATTAGTGTGGGCCCTAATCTAATCTGACTGGTGTTCCCATAAGAAGAGATTAGGACACACACACACACAGGAAAGACCATGTGAGGTCACAGGGAGAAGACAGCCATTTGTAAGCCAAGGAGACAGGCCCCAGGAAGAACCAATCTTGCCCACACCTTGATCTTGGACTTTCAACCTCTAGAACTGGGAGGAAATAAGTTCTTGTGGTTTAGGTCCAGCAGCCTCTGGTGTTTGTTATGACATCCTGAGCAACCTAATACGGGGGGTGTTCATCATAGCATTATTTATCAAGTAAAAATATCAGAAACTATCTGGTACATCCCTAACATTGAACACTGGGCATTCAACAAAAGTAAGGATTTCCAAGCATTTTTAATGATGTGGGGCAATGCATATGTCACAATGGAAGTAGTAGACAGGTCTGATGCCTCAAATTGTGTCCCTTCTTGTTTAAGTCATGATGCAGTGGACACTTCCATGAAGCTGTGACTCATCTACCACTGATAGCATCTCCCATGGAGAGTGGCCTCACGTCTTCTACTGTCAGCCCCAAGGCCTTTCCCAAGGCTGAGGGAACCCTCTCCACTGGTCTACGAGCACAATCCAGAAGTACAGGGTTATTAATGACCCCAGCAGTAGCCATTAGCTGATGGAGCCAGGGGCTGATGGAGAAACACTTGAGCCTCCTAGCCTTCAGGTGGACAAACAACTATGGGAGGCTTTCCGGGTACTTCCCAGGAGGCCCCAGCAGAATGGATTTCTCATTGCTCCCAATAGGTCCTCAATAGCATACCCCAATAGTGATGCTCCCTGCCTCTTCCCACCTGCCTCCTGGGACCAGCCCCTGTCAGGGTTCTCCAGAGAAACAGAACCAATAGACTGTGAATTTATAGAGAAAGGTGTTTTTTAGGATTGGCTTATGTGATTATTAAGGCTGACAAGTCTAAAATCTGCAGGCTGGGCCAGCAGTCTGGAGACTCAGAGAAGAGATGATGTTGCAGAAGTCTGAAATCTGTCTGCTTTCAGAATTCTCTGAAAGAATTCTCAGGAGAGGTCTATATTTTGTGCTATGCACGCCTTCAACTGATTAGATGAGGCCCACCCATATTATGGGGGGCCATCCACTTTACTCAGAGTCTACTGATTGAAACGTTAACCTCACCCAAAAAAATATCACACAGAAACATCTGGGGTAACTCTTTTATTACTTACTTATTTGAGACAGGGTCTCACTCTGTTGCTCCAGGTTAGAGTACAGTGCCATTATCATAACTCACTGCAACCTGAAACTCCTGGTCTCAAGCAATCCTCCTGCCTCAACCTCCTAAGTAGTTGGGACTATAGGCACCTGCCACAGCACCTGGCTAATTTTTCTATTTTTTGCAGAGCTGGGGTCTCACTCTTGCTCAGGCTGGTCTCAAACTCCTGGGCTCAAGCAATCTGCCTCAGCCTCTCAAACTACTGAGATTATAGGCATGAGCCACCACACCTGGCCAAGGATAATGTTTGACCAAATATGTGACCACTATAACCCAGCCAAGGTGACATATGAAACTAACCATTACATCTCCAAAATAAACTACCTGCACCCAAGTACTGTCTTGGGTTCTGCTTCCAGGACATCTAAAGAAACGGTACATGAGAAAAGAAAAGGATATGAACATGTATATGTAGCAAGGAAACTGTGTGTGGAAGCGTGGCCCAGTGTTAACAGCAGCTTTGCTGGGAGAGGGAATTATGGATGGTTTTCCCCCTTGATTCCTTTGTTTATGCTTCTCTGTTTTTGTCTGAATTGTCTCCATAAGCATGCTTCGATAATCATAAAAAAATGTATACCACAGTACAATGAAGGGTCAAAGAGATAACAGCAAATTGTTCCTGGACAACAGAAGGGGAAGAGACTTGAGGAAATTCAGGACAACTTCATGGAGGAGTGGGCATTAGCTTTGCCACCAGGAAGCATGGGTGGAGTCAAAGAGCTAGAGAGGACATTTCGAGTTGGAGAGATTGTGTAACAAAAACCACACAGGCGAGAAAGCAGAGCTTTGTAATCAACAAGGATGCAGTCACCCAGTGGGACTAACCTGTAGGGTTTGTGAAGGACATAGCTGAGTCACCATATTCACTGGGAGGTCCCCAGAAGGTCTGTCCTTGGCAGGACCCAGAATAAAGGGAAAAGCATGCATTAGTTTCTTCTGTAGCCTGGGTGGACTTAGGATTGTGGCGCTTCTGCAGGGAGCAGGCACACACCCCTTGGGCTGGAGCCTGCAGTCGGTGTACCCTAACCACAAATGCACTCGCCTAACAGGTGTGCAGCCCGCAGAAACACCAAGGTGTCCTCCAAGCCTGAGCTAGGTCCCGCCTGTCTCTCCTACCTCTCCTCACTTCCTTCTGGGCAGTTATGAAAATCAACTTCATTGTTCTCCCCACCCGCTCACCTCCACTACGCCACACCAATTTTTCTTCCCCCTCAATACCACGCTCTTTTCTCATGTGAGCGCTTACTAGTTCACAGTAGTGCTCACCTCTCCCATGAGTTTGTGTTCTCATAATCCCTCTCTCTCAGCGTGTCTCTGTCTCTGTTTTTTCCACCTATGTCAGTGTGTGTGTCTCAGAAGTCAGATTAGAGAAAAAGCATCTGAAACATCTGAGGTTCCCAACAGGCCAGTAACAGTAGGCCAGTAGAAAGAGTCAGAACTTTGGGACTGAAATCTAAGTGAAGGTGGCAGGGTCATTGTCCTTGTAAGAAACTGGGAAGTCTGTTTGCCAGAGGTTTGTTTTATAAGAGGATAGTTACTGGTGCATTAGAAAGAGAGAATACTTAGAGACCTAAAAATAGACCTGCCATTCGATCCTACAATTCCTTTACTAGGTTTATACCCAGAAGACTAAAAGTCACAATACAACAAAGACATCTGTACCAGAATGTTCATTGCAGCCCAATTCATAATTGCTAAGTCATGGAAGAAGCCCAAGTGCCCATCGACCCACGAATGGACTAGCAAATTGTGGTACACGTATACCATGGAATACTATGCAGCCTTAAAGAAAGATGGAGACTTTACCTCTTTCATGTTTACATGGATGGAGCTGGAACATATTCTTCTTAGCAAAGTATCTCAGTAATGGAAGAAAAAGCATCCAATATACTCAGCCCTACTATGAAGCTAAATTATAGCTTTCACATGAAGACTATAACCCAACTATAGCACAAGACTATGGGGAAAGGGCCAAGGAAGGGGAAGGGGGGGGAGGTTTTGGTGGAGGGAGGGTAATGCGTGGGGCCACATCTATGGTGCACAGGGGATTGCACTAATGTACACAGCTATGATTTAACAATAAAAAAAAAAAAAGAGGTTTCTGTGCAGCTGGGCTAGCACCTGTGCCTGGCAAATGGATTCTCCATTCTGCCCTGAAGTAGAAAGTCAAGTCTGAAGCCAGTTGCTCCCCCTGAGCTGGCTTTGCCAGATGTTAAGCACAGCCTCCACTTTGGGGAAGCAGGAGGGGTGGGCCAGAGGCCAGGCTAGGAGCAGAAGTTTCTGAAGTCAGCCCAAAAGGTGAACTGTCACATTCAAATTTTGGTCAGCCCAGAAACACCTGACAGCTGGTAGAGAGAGGTGAACAGACCCTCAAGTGCTGGATGTATCCTTGACCTGGAGCACCCACAGGTGTGTGCACTCTGAAATCCGTCACCGTGTTTGCACAAAGGCCATGCAAACATGAGCTTTTTCCGGCTAAGGATGATGCAGGCAGAGATAGCCATGCCTGGGAGACAGTGGCCTCTTCCGGTGATCACCCCTTGTGTAAGGACTCCCGCATGGCCTTGCAGAGACTTACTTTGACTTGCACAGTGATCTCGAAGTTTCCACACAGCCCTCCTTCCCTCTCTCCTTCACTTGGGCTTAGACTTGCACTGTAGTGTGTGATGGCTCTTTAGAGCACCTGCCACGTTTTCTCCCACAGATGTTGAATGAGATGATAATAATCCCATCTTGGCCTCTGCTCCTTAAAGGACCATGGCTAATGCAGTGGGAAAACTCCACAGTTGGAAGTCCCATTAGCTAGGCTCAGGGAGAAAAGGGCTATAGCACTTTCAGGAGGAACAGTCCAGTCATAAATGAGAACCAGGCCAGAACCTGAACCCTCAGGTTAGCACACATTCTCAGCCCGCGTGATCACAAAACCAGATGCCACCTCCTTCCTACCCAAGATGTAGGGTTCGATGACCTCACTCTACCGCACTCTCATTCCTCCCACTAATAGGCCCTTTCCTCTGCCTTCTCCTTGAGGAGCCTCAGCCCCTCACCAAAGGCTATGAGGCCACAGAGATGAATCAGGGACCAAGCAAGAGCCTCCTTTTCCTTCACTCCAACTCTAGCACCAATGCCTCTGCTCCTGCCATCACCACCCCACTTCCACCATCTCCACCTTACTCCCACCTCCACATCCATAGTCATCACCCCCTCCACCCCCACCAACATAACCACCAGCTCTTCTGCTTCCATGTCGCTGTACAATTTCCTCTATCACTTTTTATAAAACCCTAGATGTTCTGACTACTTTCCTGTGCCACAACTGGCAATGTGATGATATAGAGGAGCCACGGCTTCCAGTGAAGGGAAGTCTGGGTTCAATTCCTGGATCTACCTCCCAGAGGATGTGTGACAGGGTTTGCCTCCCTACTAAGCATTGGTTTCCTAGTTTGTTAGTTGGGGGTGATGACAGGATTGTTGCTAGGACTACCCGAGATCACCCACACAGGAAGCACCAAGCAAGCTGCCACTAGACTACTGGAACCATCAGTATTGACACCATCATTCTCACTGAGCAGCCAAAGGAACTGCAACTCAGGAAGGTAAACACTTGCTGAGAGTAGCAGAGCTTCCATCCATCCATTCATTCATTCATCATTGCTGAGTAGCAGCTCTGTGCCAGAGCCCAGACTCCATGCTGGGTATTCAACAGTGAGGAAGGAAGAGCCCTTGACCATATGGGGTTATAAGTCTAGGAAGGGAAACAGCAGATGATCGCGAAAACAAAGGCAAGTGCTCTACAGAAGTCCGGGGAGCCTCACTTTGCAACTTTCAAGCTGAGACCTCAAAGAGAAGACTTCCCTGGCATAGGAAGTAGGGAGGAAGCAGTACGATATGCAGGTGGCCGGGCAGAAAAGAGCTTATCTGTGGATCCCTGGAGCCCTGGATTATGAGGCACTCTCCTCTCTACCCACAATGCTCTTCAAAGCATTTTCATCACCATTGGCTAATTTGACCCTTATTAGCTAAATGTTCTATGGGATAAAATATTTATTGTCCTCATTTTACAGTTGAAGCCACTGAAGCTCAGAGAGGGTGAGTGAGTGGCCTGCAGTCACAGCACTAACAAGTGGCAGAGCACAGCCCAGCACCCAGGATGCTAATGCCAGCTTGGCATCCTCTCCTGCATGCTGGGCTGCCCCCTATGTAGCCATAGTTGGCTTTACCAATACTCTATTAGTAGCTAAAAGTGTTTGGGGAGATTTTATCCCCCCATAGGGTTATAAAGTTTTGTATTTTCTACACAGAATCAATCTCTCTCTTTCTCTCTCTCTCTCTCAATTCTCTCTCCTCTCTCTCTTCTCTCTCCTCTCTCTCCTCTCTCTCTCCCTCCCTCAATTTTTAGATCAGCAGCTAAACCAGGTTCAGGGCTGTGCAACATAATTAATGCCATTTTTCTTCAGGCACCAAGGTACTGAACATTATCATCCCTGGCTAACTCTTCACCGTAAGCAGGATGCTGGCACAGCAGCTAGGTTGAGGCTTTCAGCAGCTGTGGCATTGGGTGAGGCCCCTTGGAAGGGGTGGCCCTAACCCCAGCCTCCCTTTGTCCCCAGGGTAATGAGGGACTTTCATGGGATTTACTCCTAAGGGAGCCCCTCCAGAACCCTGGGGGCTTCCCAAACCGGAAGTGCATCCACCTTCCAGGGCAGCCCTGGAGCTGGCTCTGTCAACGGGCTTCAGGAAAACCCGCTTCCCCAGCTCACAACTGAAGTGTTCATCTTGGGGATCTAGGCAGGGTTTCCTGTTTCCAGCCATTGTCAGGGCCACTCGAGGTTGGGTGGAATGGAGAGCTGGCCTCTCTTGTCTCCCACCTTCCGTCTCCTCAGCCCCTCCTTCTCCAACCCTGCCACCAGCCTGGCTGATACTATGTACTTATTAGCATGTCTGAATGACAATTACGTAACTCTCCCATTTGAAGTTGAGATAGAAAATGTTGTGACTAAGTATTTTTATTTCTCATTTTCCAAGCTCTCCAGGACGTCCACATGGAAAAGTTCTCACTCTATTTTGGGCCAGGTGCTTAATGAATAAAACAGGATATTCTGCCAACTTCAGAACACATCTTTTATCACGCACTGTGAGGTCAACTGGACTTGCCCATCCTCTCCCTGACCCTCCAAATCAGCAATATGCCAGCCCCACCAGTGGAGCGCAGGAAGTCACTCAGCTAAACGATTTGCACAGGGCTCCTAAATTCCCCTGAAGCAAGGGCAGAGAACACACTTCCTGTGAGGACAAGCAACCTGAACAGTGACAATGAGAGCTTCCTGCCCGCTTGACTTCTAGCCTTCTCCTTGGGCATTGAATGCAGAGCAGAGCTGGGATCTCACGTGGTGCCTACAGCCCTAGCTGGCTCCTTTCTCCTCTCCTTGCCAGCCAAGGTGCCACTTCAGAGTCTCCCCTTCCTCATGACACAAGCAATGTTTCTGAGAGCCTAGTGTACCTCTGCCACTAATGAGCTGTGTGGCTCTGGACAAAGTGCTTCATCTCTCTTGCCTCCATGTGCTCCTCTGTAAAAGGGAGGGCATCCCTGCCCGCCTGGCTTGTGTAGAATAACAGTGAGCCTTTATTGGCTATGTGGACCCCAACCCTCACCTATTGACCACACCCAGAAATGCATCACAGTGCCTATTTAACTCTACTATAAACCACAACAGAGCCGGAACATGAGCCCTGCGGCAGACGGTATTTACTATACGACTCCACTCCATCGTATTCTTCATGCAAAGGTCAGATCCAAAGAAATCCCTCCCTTTGTTGTTTTCTGCCTTGAAATGTGTGGGGTTATTATCCATAACCACCTGGGTTTGCAAAACTTGGGCCTTACCTGAAGTTCTTTGCCAAACACACTTTCCCTCAGCTTGGGAAACAAGTTGTGTTGGGAGGGACATTTCATTTCCGTGTGTTTGCCTTATTTACACTGAAGTCCTCAAAGTCAGATCTCATGGTGAAGCCATTTCAGGAATTGGTAAAGAGTCCCTGTCCTTTCTCAGCTGTCAGCCCCTCTTTGCAAAGGGTCCAGCACCAAAGACCAGCCATCCCACTGCTCATGCCAGCCCCAGCTGTATGGAACAGGCTGTGGTAGGGGCATGGGGTCAGTCGAGCTCCTCCCCAAGGAGCTGATGTGGAGGCCCCCACAGCCCTCTGTTGGACAAGTCAAATCCTCTTCCTTTGCTGCTGTGAAGTCTCAGTCTTTCTCTAGAAAAACTGAGCTCTGTCATGAGGAAGGAATTGGCCTTAGAAGAAGCCTGTATTTTTCTTTGCTGTAGGCTAAAGGGAACAAGTGCCATTAATAAGCACTGGGTAGGATGGGTGAGAACAGAGAAGACGACTAGATGTTTCTCTAGAGAGGTAAATATGAGCACAAGACTTCAGTGAAGGTTAAAGTAGAGGTTTTAAAGGGGTGCTATCAAGAGAAGGTTTGAATGATTCTTACCAAGGCCATGGATAGTTCCAGTTCACGAGTCCACAGAAGGCAGGCCTGGACCTGATGATGAACCTCCTCTGGAGGCCCACGCTACTCTGCTTCCTGCCCTGCAGAAAGACCTCAAGGTTCCCATGGACTTTAGTGGTCCCTCCCAGGAGTCTAGAGAGGAGTCAACAGAGCTTCATAAATAAAAGTTAAGTTTTCTGAAGTCAAAGTGGCTTCAGAAATCCGCAGATTCAAATCTTGCCTTGGAGAATCCCAGTGCACATGGCAATGAAAAGCTCTGAAAAGTCCTGCAGCTTAACTTTGCTGCATTTAGCTTTTTTCAAGCACGTTTGAGACAGGACATTTTGGTGTAACACCCTGTTAACAAAGTGTCTGTGGAATGTGATGTGCACTGCAGGGGTCCTGGAAGGGGCACAGAGCTAGAAGTCAGGAGATCTCAGTCCCAGTCCTGGCCCCGTGACTGACTTGCTAGGCAGTCTTAAGCCAATCCCTCTCCTGTCTGGGCCTCCGTTAGATCTCACAGATTCTGTGTTTAGACTCTGTTAAAAATGAAAAGGCAGGAAACACGCAACCATTAAGCACGCTTGAGAGTCCAGAGTACCTCGTGCCACGCCTGACTGCCACTTTCTTGTTCTGTGACATGTGAGCCCTTTGCCTCTCAAAGCCTCAACTTCCTCTCTGAAAGCAAGAAGTTGAGCAATATGGGCTCTATTCTGTGTGTTTCTGGTCCTGCTGGTGGATCATGCACTGGAGGTGACCTGTGCTGGCCTGGTGGCCTTAGGACCCTGGTTCAGAGCACTGTGGTTTGGGACAAGCTCCATTCCACATCCACTTCCAGACAGGAACTGTGGGCTCTTTCCACCTGTAACTTCCCAAGTGCTTATGAGGCTGTGAGCAAAAGCAGAGCACTTTCCTGGTTCCTGCTGATGCCATGCAGCTCAGGGCCCACGGGAAGCACTTCTGCATGGACTATGGCTCCATTATCATGGGTGGAATTGTGTTCTTCCAAAAGGCATATGTTGGAGTCCTAACCCCTCAGAGCTCATAACGTGACCTTACTTAGAGATAGGGTCGTTGCAGATGTAATCATTACTACTTAAGATGAGGTCATCTTGGAGTAGGGTGGGTCCCATAATCCAATATGACTGAAGTCTTCATAGGAAGGGGAAATTTGGAGACAGAGACACACATGCAGGGAGAACACCGTGTGAAAATAAAGGCAGAGATCAGGGTGATGCTTCTATAAGACAAGAAACCTGACATTTCGTCAGCAAAGCACCAGATTCTCCCTCACAGTCTCCAGAAAGAACCACCCCAGCTGATACACCTTGATCTCAGACTCATAGTCTGGGAGATATAACACATTTCTGTATTATAAGTGGGAGATCATACATTCTGTAATTTAAACCACTTCATTTGTGATATTTTGTCATGGCAACTACACGGAACCCATATGGCCATGTCCTTGTCCCCCACCTCGGATTTGGCCATGCCACCTGTGCTTGGTAGATGGTGTGAAGACTGTGTCCACACCATACTGCCAACACCTTCAGATCAGGAAAACTTGGCCAAGGGGCTTTCCATCAGTCAAGTACAGCTGGCCTGGCCAGCTAGAGGCCAACCTGCTTTCCTTTAGACAATGCAAGACTGAGAGCCTAAAAAAAGCTCTAGATTTTGATCCATGAACACTATCTCTGCAATTCTGTCCTGGGAAATTTGTCTGCATATAGAAAAGCTTCACACCAAGAAAGGTCCACCTCAGTGTGAAAAGAAAAAAACTAGGATCCAACTGCGCGTCCAGCAAGAGGGGTGGTTAAGGTAATAACACTTTGCCCATTTGATGGAAAGGGTATTGTCTCCGCTTGCATTCCCCCGCAAAAGAGAGTCTGACACAAGTTTCTTTTGGGAAGTGGCCAAAAGTCAGTAGGAACCAGGGGCTGGGAAAATGAAACAGGAAAGGAGGAAAAGCCAGTCTAAGAGGTGTTGGGTTGGCCACTGCTGTGTTCCCAACAGAATGTATCTGGAATTGTTTGCCCAACACATGGAAGAAAATAATATGTACCCGTTCATCAATGGATGCCCCACTGAGTATTGACTCTCATGTTTCCAGGTTTGCATGAGCAGCCCACTAGGATAAGCAGACTGCCACAGTCAAATGGCTCTGGGGCAGAATATAGTGAGCTGGTGCCCCCTAGGACATGAGGATAAAGGACGGTTGACATGGGTAGGCAGCCATTTGAAATGATACTTATGAAAAAGAGGTAATTCCAGGGAAAATGCTGGAAACATCATGTTAAAGAAGAGAACAGGGTACACATGTGAATGTTCGGTGGCATCACGTGTGTACGTGGAAACCTAAAACCCGTACATAGAAACCAGACAGGAAGGAAACACGATGAGCAGCCGAAAGCTGAGGATCTCTGGCTGTGAGCACATTTGTGGCTCTCTTTCCTTTTAATTTTCTTCCTTGCACATTTCTATATTTCCTAAATTTTCTTTGACAAAGAGCTATTATTTTTTAAATGAAAAAGCATTAGTGCAGCAGATTTCACACTTGAGCAGGCATCAGAATCACGTGGAGTGTCTGTGGAAACGCGGCTGATGGGCAGAAGGCCAGCTTCACGGGTGTGCGGCCCATGCAGTCACACGGGGCCCCCGTGCTTAGAGCGACCTTATGCTTGGTTTAATGCTCTGTAGTCTGCATCCTAGAATGCTTAATAATTTTTGAACAGGGGGCTCTGCATTTTCATTTTGCATCGAGGCCCACAAATTATGTCAGTCTTGGCTGGGCCCTACTCCCAGAATCTCTGCTTTAATCATCTAGGGTAGGGCCTGAGAATTTGAATTTCTAAAGGGCTCTCAGTGATACTAACACGCTGATTTTGAGAGCCACACTATTAGAATAATAAAAAAAGATCACACAGATGAAATATCTCCCAGGTGCATTTAAAAATGTGCTTACAGACCATTAACTACTTTGGAATAGAGAAAATACACCAAAGATTAATCAGAGATGAAAATATGGTGACTCCCCAATGAGAATGCAATTCTATAAGAAATCCCAATGTGACGTTCAGGGAAAATTGGTCTCCCAGAGGACAGCAGCCTGTCCAGCATGTGGCTCAGAGCTGGTCTTGATACATCCCCTCCGGGCTTCCATCTCTAGTCAGCTCCTTTCCAATTGAGCAAGATTGCTGAGCCGCTCTCAGTCTAGCCTTTATCACTTGTAAAATGAGATAACAAGACCTGTTTCACAGAAGTTTGGGTGACAGTTCAAGGCCTTGAGGTCCTAACTCATCATTCTTAGGGACACATGGCTCCTGGGAGAACCTCAGCTTCCCTATCTCTCCTCCACCAATCTATGAGTTCTTTCTGGGAACAGGACCTTCTGGGGGACACTGGGGTTCCAAGTTGTTCAGAGGCTCCTGAAGATGGAGCTAGGACCCTGGAGATGGGCTAGGGGATAGTGGAGCTGGTTTGCACAACCTAAGGGCTCTCTTGCAGTTCAAATCTTCTAGGGAGGCCCCCAGCACCCTGGGGTTTCCAGTGAGCTTAGAAGAGAGGACCACTCCCATCTTCTTGCATTCCTG
This sequence comes from Nycticebus coucang, assembly GCF_027406575.1. NCBI lineage: Eukaryota > Metazoa > Chordata > Mammalia > Primates > Lorisidae > Nycticebus > Nycticebus coucang. The sequence goes on from NC_069804.1 coordinate 181,260,227, forward strand.
TTCTGAATGGTGCTATAATTACATCTCTGGCATTGCCCCAAAAGAAGGTCCTGACAGCAAGAAAAAGGACAGAGTACAGATGTGGAAGGGTCTGTCCCCCACCCCCTCCCAGACACAAGCCTGGTGAGGCAGAAGCACACACATCCCTCCCCTGCTTTGGCTGTTTGCCCCGTGGGGGTATCATGCGGAGTGTGATGATGACATAGCCAGCCACTGCCCTGTGGCAGCCTGGACAATTGTCAGTGCTAATCCAAGTAGCTGGGAAATGAGGCCTCCCAGATCAATGTTAACACCTTTTGTTATTCAGACAGGTCTTTCAAGGGTCAGTGGAGAATTCACTTTGCCATACCAGCATGCTAACTGCAACTGCATGTCACTTGTGCCTGCTATTCAATCAAAGTCTTTGGCTCATAAACCAGGGCCAATGATCTCAGCCAACAGAGAGAGCCAGCTATTGGCAATTAGAAGCCACCAGCTCTACTTCCACCTGACATTGACCCAGTTGGGTAACCTTTGGCAAAAGCCCTGTCCACCTCTGAGCCTCAGTGTCCAGGTCTGTGTGGGCCTCACAGCACAGACATTCAAAACCCCCTTGGTTTCAGGGATTATGATGGGCCTGAAAGGCTGCTCAGCCACAGTAGTCCCATGAGTTCCCTGAGTTTGCTTTCCCCTGAAGGCATTCTGTCTAAAGCTTGGGGTCAATGCCCAGGCAGGACTGTTGGAATGGACATCACTCCTGGGGCTGGAGATGACAGGACCTGATGCCCAGCCCAGCCCCAGCCTTCTGGATGACTCAGTGATGGAGAGTGAGTCCAACCTGATCTTGCTTATGAATATACCCTGCAATTTGGCAATTCCCTCCCTCAGCAGTCCTTGGGGGGAGCAGAGGGCACAGGGTCCAGCAGACCTGAGGCCAGTCCTTGTGCCACTACATCTCCACAGGGTGAACACAGTGTGGAGGTGAGGGGGAAAAATCAAGTCACAATTAAAGCACATTAATAAGAGAAAGAGGTTTATTTACCATGCACACAGGGAGTAACACAGGGTGATTGCCCAATAGCTCAGTGGCTCAGAAATTTGCATAACCCCCTTTTAGAGGAGAGGGAATATGAGCATTATAGGTAACTCTGTTTAGGGGAAATGAATGGTAACTAGGAAGGATGAACAGATACCTGGGAGGATGAACGGATGGGGGGAATATTGACTTGTAAATGATTCTCTTTGGAAATTAAACTAACCTGAGAGAACAAGTATCCTATTTTAAATGATTTGGACTAGGTCCGGTTGCATTCTTGATCTTCTTTTCTGCAATATAGTGAGGTAACAGGGAGGGTAAGGGAAGGCAATTGTTTCTTTGATGTGTCTGCTGTGGTTTTATGCAGATAGAGAGATATCCCCTTCCAAGGGTCTTTAATTCAAAATACTCTTTATTCTGGGGAGTCAAATTTTGGGGTGAAATTTCCTGAGCTCCTTCAATAGGCAAGCCATCCTCCTTAAGCCTCATCTGTAATGTGGGTATTATAGTAAGAGGGTTTCAAACACACAGGGACTGTTCTATGACTCAAATGTGGTAATCATTGGAAAGCCATGAGCACAGTGCCTGGCACATGGTTAAGGGCTTAAGAGCCAACTCCTTTCTGGATTAGTTTCCTGGGGCTGCTGTAGCAAATCACCACCACCGTGGTACCTTAAAACAACATACATTTACACTCTTACTGTTCTAGATGTCAGAAATCTGAAATGGGTCACACTGGGCTAAAATCAGGGCACTAGCAGGCTGTCTTCCTGAAGAGGCTCAGGGGAGAATCTGTTTGCTTTTTCCAACATCTTAGAGGCCACCTGTTTTCATGGCTCATGGCCCTTTCTCGGCTTCCATCCTCACATCTCCTACTACTGACTTGGACCCTCCTGTGTCCCTCTTAGAAGTACCCTTCTAACTACATTTAAGACTTATCTGGATAAGCCAGCTGATCTCTCCATCTCAAGATCCTTGATTTAATCCCATCTGCACACTCTCTTTTGCCATGGAAGGGAACACATTCCTGGGCTCTAGGAATTAGGGTATTGACATTTAGGGGGAACATTGTTCTGCCAACCTCATCCCCTCTTCCTTTCTCTGGGGTTCCCATCCTTGACTAGGCCCAGCAGTAGGTCCCTGACCACAGGCCACTTTGGAGCCAATTCAAGGGCCTCGGAGCCAGACGAGGTCTTAGAGAGCACCCAGCATGTCCAGCTCTGTGTATTACAACTCCTCGGCTAGAATGGAGGCAGGGGCACAAGCTAGTCACGTTCACTGCCTAATGCCCACCCCTTAGCCAGATAGAGCTGGAACTCAGTGCATCTGTGCCAGCTGCAGGTTATGGAATGAACTGGAAGACACCACACAGATGCCTCTTGATCCTCAAAATTCACTCCCCTCCCTTTAACAAGAGTAGCAACTATTTTACTTATTTCTTTTTTAAAAGTCCCCTGTATCCCCAGAATGGGAGATGGACTTGCCCAAAGGCACACAGGGATGGAGCCAGCATGCAGCCCAGGCTTCCAGTCACCTAGGGTGAGTCGTGCTTCCCCCTGACCTCATATAGCAAATGAGAGCTGCAAGGCCCCAGAGGTCGCACAGCTGGGAGGGCCAGAACCTGCATGTGCACCAGCACCTGCTGCCCACCACGTGGAGTTCCATGAGCTTCCCCCGCATGCGGCAATTTCTGTCCTCAGTCCCAGATTCCTGTAAGGTCATGGTCTCCAGTCTACTGTGGTCAGAGAACTCAGGTCCCCAGGGCCAGGGCTCTATGCAAATGAGGAGTCCACAGCCCTGAGCCAATGCCCCAGAAGCCTGGAGCACCAGAGCCTGAAGGCTCAGGCTTTGCTGATGGGCTCTGGGGAGGTGGCCTCTGCCTGTGTGAGGTGTGGCTGCAGGGGGCTGGAAGCCGAGGGAGCAGGTGGAGGTGGCGATGCCCCATGGGCACAAGAATGTCCTCTGAGCATGCATGGGGTGGGAGTGCCAGATCCCACGCTGGGCCCGGCCACATCCATCACCTCACTTCCTATCTCTGAGTCTGGATTCTGCCATCCAGAGGACACCTGGAGCCTGTTTACCCTTGTGCCTATGTGAGCCGTCTAGACTCAAGGGTCCTGGGATTCCATCAGACCATGAGCCAGTACTCTGTAATACCACTGCTTTGCCGAGTGACCTTGGAGTAATTGTGTCCCCTCTCTGATGCTCAGTTTCCCCACGCATAAAATAAAGACTTGGTTTGATGATAAGGTGGGCTACCAAGCAGGTTGACACTTTGCAAGCTGATGGTCTGGCTAGGTCACCAGGACAAGGGAAGGAGGCAGGGAGCTCCCAGGCCCACAAGCAGAATGGTTAACAGGGACCTGCAGAAGGCCAGGTGGGCCAGCAGGGGGAAAGGGGGTGGCTTCCAAAGCTGCAAGCGGGGCTTGAGGGTGTGGAGCTGGCACAAATAGACAGATAGCAAGGCCCAAGGAGGTGTCCCTAGGACAGGGAAGACCTGAACCAGAGGCCCGCAGAGGTGGAGTGGGTACCCCCAGCCATCTCATCTGAGAAGCAGGTCTGAGACCTGCCCTCAAAAAGACATTGTCCCCCCTGGGTGCAGTGGCTCAGGCCTGTAATCACAGCACTCTGGGAGGCCCTAGTGGGAGGATCCTTTGATTTCAGGAGTTCCATACCAGCCTGAGCTCATGTGACAGGTACCTATAGTCCCAACTACTCAGGAGACTGAGGCAGGAGAATTATTTGAGCCCAGGAGTTTGAGGTTGCTGTGAGCTACAATGCCACAGCACTCTCAGGACAATTGAGTGAGAGACTCTGCCTCACAATAAATAAATAAATAAATAAATAAATAAATAAATAAATAAAAATAAAAAAAAAATAAAATAAAAGGCACTTCCCTTCAGCAAAGAAGCCAAGGTGGCCTGCCAGGGAGTCTCCCCTTGACTTCCCAGCACCCCCCAGGCCTCCATTCCTGGAAGCAAGGGTGAGGGAGGAGGAGGGGCACGCTTGCCTGCCCACAGCCCGTGATGCCCTGCTCTGTCCCAGTTCCCAGCCCCGCCAACGACACAGGTCACAGCACATCTGCTTTACTCCCTCCTCAGCGTGGACTCGGGCGGGATGCATGTGGCAGGAGCTCTGCATTTCCAAAGGGGGCTCGCAAGAGCTGTCACCACCTGCAGTTCCCCCCTCACACACACACACGCACGTGCACACTCAGTCACCATCTCACACACTTACACATGTGCACACACACCCTCATACACACCCCCATTCACATGCTCACACACAGAGGCAGGGCCCGAGTTGCAGTCGCTACCTCCTGTGTGGCAGTGGGGGTGGGGAAGTGCAAGTACCGATGAAAGAACAGATTTTGATCCATCCCTGTTGGGAACGGCTGTCCCGTCTAGGAGGCCTGGCCAGGAATTTCCATGCCTTTCTGAAAGGGCCACTCAGAGCCTCAGCCTGTGCAATGAATAGGACACTGAGAGTCTGTTCCAGACTTTGTTTCCATTCATGGAGTGAAGCCTTCTGACTGTTTTCCCAGGAGCAGAGAGGTCTTGGGTGCTGTGGGACAGGAGGTCATTGTGCACAATCTGTGTGCATGCACCTGTGGGCACATGTGTGTATAAGCATGAGCCCCTGGTACACTTCTGGGTGTGGGCAAGTCTGTGGGTGGAAGAAGGAATGCTCCTCTAGGCGTGCATGTGTGTACATGTGCATCTGTCTGTGGGTGTGTGCGTGTGTGTCCCTGGGCTGCATGTGTGTGTGCGCGGAGTGTGTCCATACGCTGCTTATCTTAGCCAGGTCGGGCTGCTATAACAACTTACCATAAACCGGGTGGCTGAAACAGACATTTACTTCTCATAGTTCTAGAATCTGGGGAGTCCAACATCAAGGTGCTTACAGAGTAAGTTTCAGGTGAGGTGACACTTCTGGGCTTGCAGACAGCCAACTTCTTACTGTGTCCTCACGTGGCAGAAAGAGAAAGTGAGCTCTGGAGTATCTTCCTCTTCTAATATGGACACGAATCCCTTAATTCCTCTCATCACTTCCAAATACAGGGTCCCCAAAGTCACACCAAAAGTCACCATACGTAGAGAAAACAGGAAGTTGTAGCTAAATGTACTTCATTTACAAAATATTCACTATAAAAGCTTATAGAATATTTACAAAATATTCTCTATGTGTTGGCCACCTCCTTGTAAAACTTTGTCAAGAATATCTTGTAAATAAAGGTACACTTAGCTACGATTTCCCATTTTCTCTACTTAGGGTCACTTTATGGGTGACTTTTGCAGCATCCTGTACTATTGGGGGTCAGCACTTCAACATAAGAATTTTGAGGTGGATACAAACACTTAATCCAAAGAAAATCCACACAAAGTCCACAGCTCTGCCAGGCTGCTGCCACCACTGCCCACTCTGGACTTCCTGCCCTTTCCAGACAGACTTCTCCAGTCTCAATCCCAACTCTCCAATCACTCCTGTCACTGCAGGTGTGAGGGCAATAAACAGGGACAAGGCTGGAAGTCTCTGGCTGCTTCCATGGCCAGGTCAGCACCTTGACCCCAGGGCCCACTGGAAGCTTCCATGCCTTTTCGCTGTTCTCTCCACTTCTCCTCCTGGCAAATCTCTTTCCCTCCTTTAAAGTCCAGTCCCACTGTCTCCTCCCAGTGAATCCCTGCTCTCTGGCAGCTCGCACCTCAGAAGGCTGAGTCAACCCCTTGCTTGAGCTCCCACAGTGCTTTGCGGACAACGCTCTTAGAGCACTGCCAAGTGGTACTTCAGGCATTTCTGTCTCCACAGCTACTAAGTCAGGGCCTGGTACTGGTTCATTTAGTGGTACCCAGTGCCCATTCGTTGAGTAACTCAAAAAGCACCTGCTATTGTCCCCTGAAAACTCAGGATCCACGCCCAAGAGGACACAGTTCTCTGACCTGGTCCATTGTAGTGGTTGTGAATCCCTAACAAGATTGAGCCATGGAAAGAGAGGAAGTCAATAACTTAATGGAACATCTCAAGCAACTGGAGAAAGAAGAACACTTCAACCCCAAACGCAGCAGAAGAAAAGAAATAACCAAAATCAGAGCAGAATTAAATGAAATTGAAAACAAAAGAACTATACAACAGATCAATAAATCCAAAAGCTGGTTTTTTGAAAAGATCAATAAAATAGATAAACTTTTGGCCAAACTAACCAGGAAAAAAAGAGTAAAATCTCTAATTTCATCAATCAGAAATGGTAATGATGAAATAACAACAGACCCCTCAGAAATTCAAAAAATCCTCAATGAATACTATAAGAAACTCTACTCTCACAAATATGAAAATCTGAAAGAAATCGACCAATACCTGGAAGCACGCCACCTACCAAGACTTAGCCAGAACAAAGTGGAAATGTTGAACAGGCCTATATCAAGTTCTGAAATAGCATCAACTATACAAAATCTCCCTAAAAAGAAAAGCCCAGGACCAGATGGCTTTACGTCAGAATTCTACCAAACATTTAAAGAAGAACTAGTACCTATACTACTAAACCTCTTCCAAAATATAGAAACAAAGATATTTGTATCAGAATATTTATTGCAGCCCTATTCATAATTGCTAAGTCATGGAAAAAGCCCAAGTGCCCATCGATCCACGAATGGATCAATAAATTGTGGTATATGTACACCATGGAATATTATGCAGCCTTAAAGAAAGATGGAGACTTTACCTCTTTCACGTTTACATGGATGGAGCTGGAACATATTCTTCTTAGTAAAGTGTCTCAAGAATGGAAGAAAAAGTACCCAATGTACTCACCCTTATTATGAAACTAATGTAGGACCTTCACATGAAAGCTATAACCTAGCTATAACCTAAGAATAGGGAGAAAGGGGAAAGGGAGGGGAGGGGGGGGGAGGGAGGGGGAAGGAGGGGGATTAATGGGATTACACCTGCGGTGCATCTTACAAGGGTATATGTGAATCCTAGTAAATGTGGAATGTAAAGGTCTTAGCAAAATAACTAAGAAAATGCTGCAAAAGCTATGTTAACTAATGTGATGAAAATGTGTCAAATGATCTATGAACCAAGTGTATGATGCCCCACAATCATACTAATGTACACAGCTATGGTTTAATAAAAGTAAATAAAAATAAAAATATATATATATAGAAAAAGAAGGAATATTACTCAGCACATTCTACGAAGCAAACATCACCTTGATCCCCAAACCAGGGAAAGACCCAACAAGAAAAGAAAATTATAGACCAATATCACTAATGAATATAGATGCTAAAATACTTAATAAGATCCTAACAAACAGAATCCAACAACACATCAAAAACATTATACACCATGACCAAGTGGGATTTATCCCAGGGTCTCAAGGCTGGTTCAATATACGTAAATCTATAAATGTAATTCAACACATAAACAAACTTAAAAATAAAGACCATATGATTCTTTCAATTGATGCAGAAAAAGCTTTTGATAATATCCAGCATCCCTTCATGATCAGAGCACTTAAGAAAATTGGTATAGAAGGGACATTTCTTAAACTAATAGAGGCCATCTATAGCAAACCCACAGCCAATATCGTATTGAATGGAGTTAAATTGAAATCATTTCCACTTAGATCAGGAACCAGGCAAGGTCGCCCATTGTCTCCATTGCTCTTTAACATTGTAATGGAAGTTTTAGCCATTGCAATTAGGGAAGAAAAGGCAATCAAGGGTATCCACATAGGGTCAGAAGAGATCAAACTTTCACTCTTCACAGATGATATGATCGTATATCTGGAAAACACTAGGGATTCTACTACAAAACTTTTAGAAGTGATCAAGGAATATAGCAATGTCTCAGGCTACAAAATCAACACCCATAAATCTGAAGCCTTTATATATACCAACAATAACCAAGCCGAACAAACAGTCAAGGACTCTATTCCTTTCAAAGTAGTGCCAAAGAAGATGAAATATTTGGGAGTATACCTAACAAAGGATGTGAAAGATCTCTACAAAGAGAACTATGAAGCTCTAAGAAAAGAAATAGCTGAAAATGTTAACAGATGGAAAAACATACCATGCTCATGGCTGGGAAGAATCAACATTGTTAAAATGTCTATATTACCCAAAGCAATATATAACTTTAATGCAATTCCTATTAAAGCTCCATTGTCATACTTTAAAGATCTTGAAAAAATAATACTTCCTTTTATATGGAATCATAAAAAACCTCGAATAGCCAAAACATTACTGAGCAATAAAAACAAAGCAGGAGGAATCACACTACCAGACCTGAGACTATACTATAAATCCATAGTGATCAAAACAGCATGGTACTGGCACAAAAACTGGCACATCTACAGAAGTAGATGTCTGGAACAGAATAGAGAACCAAGAGATGGATCCAGCTACTTACCGTTATTTGATCTTTGACAAGCCAATTAAAAACATTCAGTGGGGAAAATATTCCCTATTTAACAAATGGTGCTGGGTAAACTGGCTGGCAACCTGTAGAAGATTGAAACTGGACCCACACCTTTCACCATTAACTAAGATAGACTCTCACTGGATAAAAGATTTAAACTTAAGACATGAAACTATAAAAATACTTGAAGAAAGTGCAGGGAAAACTCTTGAAGGAATCGGCCTGGGTGACTATTTTATGAGGAGGACTCCCCAGGCAATTGAAGCAGCTTCAAAAATACACTACTGGGACCTGATCAAACTAAAAAAGCTTCTGCACAGCCAAGAACATAGTGAGTAAAGCAAGCAGACAGCCCTCAGAATTGGAGAAAATATTTGCAGGTTATACCTCCGATAAAGGTCTAATAACCAGAATCCACAGAGAACGCAAACATATTAACAAGAAAAGAACACGTGACCCCATCTCAGGGTGGGCAAGGGACTTGAAGAGAAACTTCTCTAAAGAAGACTGACACAAGATCTACAAACACATGAAAAAAAGCTCATCATCCTTAATCATCAGAGAAATGCAAATCAAAACTACTCTGAGATATCACCTAACCCCAGTAAGAGTAGCCCACATAACAAAATCCCAAAACCAGAAATGTTGGCGTGGATGTGGAGGAAAGGGCACACTTCTACACTGCTGCTGGGAATGCCCACTAATACGCTGCTTCTGGAAGGATGTTTGGAGAATACTTAGAGACCTAAAAATAGACCTGCCATTCAATCCTATAATTCCTTTACTAGGTTTATACCCAGAAGACCAAAAGTCACAATATAGCAAAGACATCTGTACCAGAATGTTTATTGCAGCCCAATTCATAATCACTAAGTCATGGAAGAAGCCCAAGTGCCCATCGACCCACGAATGGACTAGCAAATTGTGGTACATGTAGGAATACTATGCAGCCTTAAAGAAAGATGGAGACTTTACCTCTTTCATGTTTACATGGATGGAGCTGGAACATATTCTTCTTAGCAAAGTATCTCAGGAATGGAAGAAAAAGCATCCAATGTACTCAGCCCTACTATGAAGCTAAATTATAGCTTTCACATGAAGACTATAACCCAACTGTAGCACGAGACTATGGGGAAAGGGCCAAGGAAGGGGAAGGGAGGGGGGAGGTTTTGGTGGAGGGAGGGTAATGGGTGGGGCCACATCTATGGTGCATCTTAGAATGGGCACAGGCGATTGCACTAATGTACACAGCTATGATTTAACAATTAAAAAAAATTAAAAAAAAGATTGAGCCATGGATGGCAAGACAGGTCAGCAAAGTTTTTGCTGTGGTTTATCTCTCACGTTCCCCATCCCCCGACCCCCAGCAAACACAAGCTGTGGAGACAATCTGAGCTGGGGCTAGGGGTGGGCACCCTCCACAGAAGAGGCACATGGCTCCGTGTCCTCCCAAGCAGGGCCCCTCCCCACCCTGGCCAGGAGGCCTTCATCTCTCAGCACTGGGGAGGCCCCACCAGGAAGGCCTCATAGACCCCAAAAGACTGCCTGTCAGTCCTTGGACTGATGGGGACACCAAATCCCAGAGGGACAGGACCTGACCAGAGTTTCCTAGCAGTGACAAAGCTAGGTTCACTCAGTCCTCTGTGGGGCATAAGAAAGGTCATGCCCCAAGCCCTGCCCTGCTGCCAAGGAAGCGGAAGATCCAGACTCTTCCTTTCGGAAGCCAGCCGCGAGACAGCTCAGAGCACTGAAGCCTGCTAAAAGAGGTGCGGCCAGGGCACGGGGCTGGCCACAGCCCCCGACTTCTCTGAATGGAATTGCAAAGAATGGGGCCACACTGTCACTGTGACCTCTTAGCAAGCTGCATGCCGTCCTGCCAGCACCAGGAAGTAACATCTCCACTCATTATTAGCCCTGTGCCCTACGTGAGGAGCCTTGAAAGGCCCACTTAAATGAACACAGGCATTTCCATAATCCCCACTGCTACAAAGGGGATAAATCCCAAAGGATCCCAGCTAAACTCAGGGACAAGAGACGGGATGAGGCAGGGCCCGACCCAAAACGGTGGGCCTCGGGAGTGGGCAGTCTTGAGGTCTCATTGCTTCTTGCTTCGTGATGACTGGCTCTGAATCTACACATTTGTTGAATACATAATAGGAAGGTGAGAGAAGCTGCAGAAATAAATTTTATTAGCACACAATCACTGCAGCCCCAGATAGCACCTGCTTACACCAGGTCGGGTCAATTAGCAGAATAATGCAGGGCAGGTTTACGTTTTAAAGGGTTTAATTAAAGTTTGGGTACAATGAACATGTAAGCCACCCATCTGTCTTTCAAGGCATGTATTATCTGAAATTGATTGTAACTTATGCTTATTTCTAGAAGTGTAATTCCATGGGAGACATTGAAGACACCCCACCCAACCTCGCTCCACACTTCCCTATCCCTGCCCACCCCTCCCACCTCTCTCCACCCCTGCCCACCCTTCCCTATCTCTGCCAGCTGCTCTTCACCCAACCAGACCTTCCCCACCCCTCCTGCCTTAACATAGCCAAGGTTTCACACGTGGTTCAGTGGGGACCAGGGCTCCTCTGGGGAGGGAGCCCAGCCTTCAGGGTCTACTGAATTTGTGCTGATGCTGGGAGCCCACTGAGCCTTTGCCCTGGCAGAGCTGGAGACCATCCAGTCAGCTTTCTTTGAACTGCGGGGTCAGAGGGTGATCCTCAAATAAGCCCCTTCTGCCTGGGGCGACAGGCTTGGTGGTTGGGGAGGTACCGAGATAGCAAAGAAAAACCCCTTTGCAGAACGGGCGTCCCTCAACACAGGCTCCATGGCTCAGGACAGACTGGGACAGGGTGCCATTCCCATCTAGGTGCACAGTTCTTTTGGGCAGATAATGATTCGAAAGATGCCAACTTGACATCACATTTTTGCCTGGCATAGCACTGGACATTAGGCGGCAGGGGGATCCTAAAGCATAGCCAGGAGGCAGCAGGAGGCAGTGTGGGGGCTCTGAGGTCAGTCAAGCCTGGGCCAGAACACCAGCTCCTGGAGCCACTCCTGCAGGGCACTGCATGGCCTTGGGCCACCGTCTTCTCATCCTACAATGAAGAGATAAAGAGAACCTGCCACACGGGGCTGTCGTGAGGATTCCCAGGGGTGATGACCCGACCTCAGCCTGAGCCTAGAAAGTCCTTTGGCTCTTGTCTCTGCACTTTATCCACACCCGCAGCTTACGCTCATCACCCCCATCACCATGCTGGTTGTCCTATGAGGAGCTGATGTAAGAAGAACTGGGTCCTGGAGGAGCCAGCAGCCCCGTCCACGATCATCAGAAGTCACCAGTTTAGTGTTAGGGGCAGAGTAGGAGATTTCCCCTCGGAGACCCTGTTGGCCTGGTCTGGGTGACTCTGAGTCTTCCCCCAAAGATCTCCTGGTGAAGGTGACCCCTGCCCAGCACACAGTCCCCAGGATGCATCTCAGAAGCAGGTGTCATGGCCCTGAGCTGGCCCTGATGGTGGCAGGCCAGCCTTCCCCAGCAGGTGCCCGGGGAAGCCCTGGGCCTCCTTCCCTCTGTTCTTCCCTTCTCCTCCCTCTCCCAGGCTGTGAGGGAGATGCAGGGACAGGGCCTTGGCTTTGGGTCCCCTTCAGCCTCCTGCCTGGACACCTGTGAGTCTCCCTTAGCCCTTCTCAGGAGTGAGCTCCACCCCACAAGCAGGAGGGCACTGTCATATGCAGGCTGGTGGCCTCTCAGCTGCCCCTGCTCTGGGTCACTCTGCAAACGAGAGCAGGGGAGAGAGCAGTCACTGGCCCACAGCCAGGCCCCCGGTCCGGCTGAAGTAAGCACAGGGCTGACGTGACACGTGGCTCTGGTGGCAGAACCCCGCCCTGCCATGACACAAATGTGGGTGGCTCTGTGTCCCCAACACAGTGAAGGACTCAATGTGGAGACTCAGCATGAGGTTCAGTCAGGCTCCTCTCACCGTCAAGATCTCAGTTGAAGGTCCATGCAGGGCCCACGTGGGGCAGGCGCCACAGGAGAGGTGGAGGTCGGCTGGGGCTGTGGGCAGGCCTTGGAGAGTGACAGCTCCTCACGAGCAAGACAGGGCCAGAGCAGGAAGGCACAAGGAAGACAGAGGCCAGCCTAGAGGGGACCCTAGTCCTCACTAGGGGCAGGCCTAAGGGTCCCCAGAGAAGCCCCTGGGAGAGTAGAGGTACCTAAAAGCCCTCACCATAGGGCTCCAGGGATGGATAGAGGTTTGGCTAAACAGGAAACTACTGCGGGGTCCTGGTGGCCCTGGTGCCAAAGGAGGGGCTGGGTGGGGAGGGGACCATCAGTCCCTTGGGTTCTGACTGCTGCCCCTTGGTCAGCTCCAGAGTTGAGACTGAGGATACAATTTCATAGATTCCGCCCCTTCTTCTCCTGACCCCAAAATAAAAATGTAGAATCTGAGTGCCTAAGGAATTCCTAGGATTCTTCCCCTGCCAAATTTAGCCCTGGAATTTTCTGGACAACTCATGCTGGAGCTGCTGAGATTTCCAGGGTTATGACAATGGGCTATCACTTCCTGGATGGGCTGGCCTCCTGGCCCTAAACCATTGGCCTGAGTTCCAGGGGTCTAGGGACTGCCTTCACCACACCCTGAGGGGGGAACAAGGCTGATGGGTCTAGTAGACTTCCTGTCCCTGGCAGAGGGTGGACAATAGGCCAAGCTCTTGGAGAATTGAGTTCTTGTACCAGCAAAGGGAACCAGTGTCTTCAGGCAAGAGAGCTGTCCAGAGTTGTAGATTCTGGGAACATGGCTCAGCAGCCATGAGCTAAACCCCTACTCCACAGAAAGGCACAGGCAGAGACAACTGAATACAGGACAGAGATTGATGAGAATGTGGCTGGGAGCTAGGTGGCCTCAGGCATGTCTCTCCCACTCTGGGCCTCCAGGTTTTCTATTGTGAAGTGGGACTGCCATCCAGATGCCCCCAGGGGGCTGGCATGGGGATTACCTGAGATGATCTGGCAAGTGCTTAGCACAGAGCTGGACAGGGTCAAGACTAGCTCTTGAAGAGCCTTGGCTGCCATCGCAAAAGGTCAAGAGGAATGTGCAGCAAGGGCAAAGCAAGAGAAGTGGGCATAGGTGTGGCATGCCGCCTTTGAGCCCTGCAGGCACCAGTAGCCTTGGCAGTCTCAGGAGCACCCTCCAGGGAAGCCCTCAGGGCACAGTCCCCTAAAGCAGGGCTGGAAGGCTGCCCAGGCAGTCTTTCCCTCCTTGCTCCTTTCTGACACTTTTCCATGCTCTCTGGACTCCCTCATGCTGGGAATAGTCAACACTACGTCCTCTCCCCTTCAAAAGATATTGGATAAGTCACATTCCTGCATGTTCTAAGCCTCAGTTTCCTTACCTATAAAATGCAGACTTATTGCACAGCAGAAGGGGCCCAAAGTTGGTTGATTGCTGTGGGTATGAACATATTCACACCCACAGCATTCCCCTTCAGGGCAGGTAACTCCCCCAAACCCTAACCTGACAGCACTCACCCCTTCAGGTCTCTCTAATCTGGTCTCCCTCCTGGGTATTGGGAGCCCTGGGGTGGAACTTTACCCTGCCAGCAAGAGCGGGAGTCCAAAAGAGGTCACTGAGCTGTCCTGCTTGCCCATGACTTGGCCTTCTCTCCAGACTGCCAAAGGCCTCGATTTTGTCATCTGATTTAGCTAGAGGAAGCCAGCACAGGGTCTTGTCACTGGCCAAACTCATTGGGTGATTGACAGTGAATGACAATGCAGTTGGCAGCAGCTGGGGGTTAGGTGGAAGAAGTAACAGGAGGGCATTGGGGGAGAGGCTGAGAAAGCCCTGAGGGAGGAGGTAGGACACCTGGGATCAGATGACCACACTCTCCTTTTCTACCACTTACCCTTGAGTATGTCACTCCTTGCCCCCATTTGCTGCAGTAAAGTCTCATAGGCTTTGAAACATGCACTCTTCTTGGAACTCTTTGTTCCTTGTCTATCTTCTGTGCAAGATGGCAAACATCAGGAGAGAACAATGAGCTTGATCTTGATCACCACTCCACCTGCAGTGCCAAGCACACAACAGGCACTTGATAGATACCTGGTGGACATAAGAGCCAGCAGATAAATAGGTAAACGGAATGAACAGAAGCACATTTGGTAATCTGTAGAGGAGCAGGCACATCCAAAGGAGCCCTCAGATGGAAGCTCAGTGGGTCAAAGACAGAACAAGAACTTAGGCTTCTAGGCTTTTCTTCCTGAGACAGTTAAGCAGAGGGAGTCTCCCCAGAGTGCCATGGCCAGGCCAGCCCTTCTCTGTAAACTTAATGTTTGTCAGGGATATCTTTCAGGGTGTTGCCCTATCTCCTGTGATCAGAGTTGAGGCTCAAGGGTCAGCCACCTTGAGACTCAGAAGAAGAGACTGAAGCCTGTGGTACATCCTTCTGTGGTCATCTGCTTTGAGGGCAAGCTGCCACTATGGGTCTAGGGCTTCAAGGTCATTGCACATTTTTATTGCTTCCTGGAATCTTGGCATTTTTCTTTCAGAATAATAGGGGAGCGTGTGTGACATGTGAGGGGGAGGCAGGGAATAATGCTGCCATTCAGCTCCCTCCCCGGATGGGCCAAGAGAGCATGCCTACTGTCCTCGTTCAGTGGTTTGAGCTGACCTGTGCATCGCATGAGATGACAGTCGGCAAGTAAGGAGGGGAGTCAAGGAGAGAGAGAGAGAGAAAAGTGGAAGAAGGAAGGAAGGAGAGAAAGAAGGAAAGAAAAAATCAGAAGGAATGAAGGGAGAGAGGAAGGAGGGGGAGAGAGAGAAAGTGGAAGAAAGAAAAGAAGGAAGGGAGGAAGGGAGGGAGGGAATCTCAGAGGCGGCCTCTTCTAAATTCCCTAGTTCCTCCCAAGATTTATCTCTTGCCCTTAGAATGCTGTGCTCTACTAGAGGCTTCTGCTGCTGGTTTGTTTTACACAAGCACGGAAACAATCAGTGCCTAGACATTAGGTGCCTCCACAGTCAGCTCCTGACACTCAGCTCCAGAAAGAGTCCTCAGCGGAGCCCTCTGAAATGTCTCTCTTGGTGCTCCAAGAAAGTGGGGGAAGTGGCTTCAAACTCCGCTGCTGAGGACCAGTTCTGAGATGGAGGGCGTCCTAGTCTATCTTTCTCATTATAAAGATGACACCGCTGAGGCCAGAGAGGGGTCCAGGCCTGTCCTGAGATTTCCATGTCAGTCTCCACCACGACAGCCACTTCATCAGCCCCTAGCTCCGCCTCATGTATGTTCAGACCCCCACAAGAGCATAAGGCCCACGTGGAAGGCACTTCTGAGCATCACCAAAGCATCCTCATGGGAAATTTGTAATCCCGGCTTAGGCATGCACTGGGACACTGCCTGGACTTCCAGACTTTGGGATGGCTCCTGGGCAGTGCTAGAAACTCCTTACCATAACCAGGCAATGAGTCTGCATCCCCCACAGGCCTGAGCACACATGCCAAGGAAACCTAACCCGGAGACACTTTCAAACATGCAGGCAAATAAAGCCCCACAGGCCTGGCCCAGACAGGTGCCAAGTTTCTGCTGCCTTTGAGGGAGCATCTCCTGTCAGTGGAAAACCTTGGGGTGGTGTTGTGTAACAGGCCCCGAAGCCAGACCTAGAAGCCACGGAGCAGCCACGCTGAGACTTGTAGCTTTCTGTGGACAGGCTGCCCTGAGGGGTAAAAGCTGGGCTCCCAGCGTGCAGACCCTGCCCCTGCCACCAGTGGACAAGCTGCCTTTGATGTGTTACTTATCTTCTCAGCACCTCAATTTCCTCAACAACAAAATGGAGGATTGTTGTAAAGCCAAAGTGATTGTGATGGGTGGGTTCCATTGACACCTGGGCCACCCCTAGTCTCCAGCAACTCCATTGAACCCGAGGTGTGGCTGTGGAGGTTTCTGGCAACTAGAGTGGCATCTACAGTCAGTGGACTTTAAGTAAAGATCACTCATCCTAGATAACGTGGCCGGGCCTCAGCCAATCAGTCTAGAACCCTTGAGAGCAAAGACCAAGGGTTCCCAGAGAAGAAGAAATTCTGCCTCAGGACAGTGGCATCAGAATATGCCTGAGTCTTCAGCCTGCTGGCCTACCTGTGGACCACAGACTTGTCAGCCCCATGATCACATGAGACAGTTCCTTTAAATAGATATGTACAGTTAACCTGTGAACAACACGGGTTTGAACTGCTTCTGTGTGGATTTTCTTCTGTATCTGCAATCCCCGAGACAGCAAGACCAGCCCCTCCTCTTCCTCCTCCTCAGCACACTCGATGGGCTGGCAGCAAGGATGCAGACCCTTATGAGACCCACTCCCACTTAATGAGTAGTCAATATATTTCCTCTTCCTTATGATTTTCTTAATAACATTTTCTTTTCTCTAGCTCACTTTAAGAATACAGTACATAATACATATACAAAAAATTGTTAATCAACTTTACCTTATTGGTAAGGCTACTAGTCAATAATAGGCTATTAATAGTAAGTTTTTGGGGGAGTCAAAGTTATTTGCATGTTTTTGACTGAATGGGGGTTGGTGCCCCAACCTTCATGTTATGCAATGGTCCACTATACATATTTTCTATTGGCTTAGTTTCCCTAGAGAACTCTGCCTGATACAGTGAACAAGTGTCAAGTGTACCAGGCATCTTAGTAAGCACTGCACAAGTGACAGTGGAATAAATGTCCAGAGGGCTGGAGAGAGTGACAGCATTGCCATCCTCCACCAGTCAGCAAGGATGCTCCTATATCCAGCCAAGTTCTCCACTTAGGTAGGAGAACAGAACTTCCTGAATCTCAGGAAGTATTTGCTAACCCAAACTTAGCCAACAGAGAAGACTAGAAATAAATGACACACAGGGCCCCCTTCTCTCACATGAATGTGCCACTGACTCCTCAGAGTCAAGTGCGGATTCTGAGTCGGTAGATTAGGACAAGAACCTGCCATTCTGAGTTTCTAACAAGCATCCGGGGAATGCCTATGAGGCTAGTCCCAGACGGCATCCTGCTGAGGCACACTTGGTCCTTGCGCAATCCTCCAGAGGCGGACAGGGAGCTCATTACCAACTAAAGCAGCCTGTTTGTGCCTTGGTCTGCACCTTATGGCTGCCTTTAATAACTGAATAATCTTTTAGATGACCTTGGACAAGATCGTTTACTTCTCTAGGCCTCCATTTCTTCCTTTGTAAAGTGAGGGGGTTGGATTAGACCTGTGGATTAGACAACTCGGCAAAGGGAATTTGTATTCCTTTAAATATAGTTGGGAAACACCTTTCATGTTTCTCTATCTCCTGCAAATTCAAAACTGTGTTAGTAATTAAAGCTCTGAGAAGTACTGCTAGAAAAAGAACTTTTTAATATTGTTTAGCCCCATATTGCCTAAATTATTATTATTATTGCCTCTGAATCCTTTTTTCTTGGAACAGCTATTCACATCTGGCAATACTCATGTTCCACACAACACATTGCTGGAAATGAACTTTAAAAGGTCTTCCAGATCCAACAAGTTATGATTTTATTAATTTGCACAAGACTCATATACCTGTATGGCTCTCTATTAATTCTCATCCATTCACTGAGATGTTGAACGATACTATGGCTCACAGACTGGATTCTGGCTGCATAAATAGTTGTAGCCACAATACCCTTGACAGTGGCCCAGGGTCTTGGGTGTAGCAACCATGCAACCACAGAGGAGCTGTGCAGTAATCTGTGATTCCCCACAGTTCTGCACATGGAATAGGGAGTGTAGGCCAACCGCAGGCTGGTGTCCCCCAAGAAAGGTTTCCAGTAATGGATCTGGGCTATTTGGGGATTATAGATATTTTGAGGAGCTAAGAAAAGTTATGGAACTTTCACCCAGAAAAAGCATACAGAAACATCCCACATGCATACATATTCACATACAACCTTCTGCACGCAAAGTCAAGGATCACATAGATAAACAGATGCTCTCCCTAGACTTCCTAGGAGTATCTGAACTTGACTTAAGAATCATACAGCTCCTTGATGGGTCTTACCTCTGACCACCTTGGATCCGCAAGGAAGTCTGGAGACTTCCTATTGTCTAGTGTGAGGTGGCAGGGGCAGGAATGCCCTTCAGAGCTGCCCTGAGACAGGCACTGGGTGTCTCCCAGCCCTGGCTAAATTCAGAAGCAGCAGGAATTATAGGAGCACATTGAACAAGAAGACCAGTGTGGGGCCTCTGCTGAGGGGCTGGAGAATGGTTGGCATTAATCACAAAGATAGCTTCCTCGAGGTGGGGCTTTGAGCTGCGATTTAAAGAATGTGGGTTGTGGCTTGGGGGGATCTGAGACCAGTTGTTGCTTTCAGAGAGAAGCAAAAGTTTGGGGGTGGGAAAGTGGGGTGTGTTTGACAGAACTGGGGAGGCAATAAGAAGGAAAGCCAAGTTTGTGTCCAGTGATGGGTAAGCATGAACTCACAGCAACTCAGGTGCAAATGGCAAAGCAGCTCTGCCTGGAGCAAACAGCCCCAGGCTCTCCTGCCAGCAAAGCCAGTCTGGCCAGCAGGCAAGCAGGGGAGCTCACCAGCCAACTCAGTCCCTCTGGAATTCCCCAGGCAGCTGTCCTGAGCCTTCCCCACCAGCCTGCAGCCTGAGGCTGCAGCCCCAGCTCCACCCTGACTCTGCCAGCAGCAGGCTCAGCTCAGGCTTTGCGGAGAAGACAGAACAACTTCAGGCTTTTGTCATCCTCCCCACCCAAAATCCTGCACACCTCCCTTCCTTATTTCCCTTCAGTCTCAGAGGAAGGACTACTCCTTACTCAGCGAAGGCTGACCTACTCCTCTAGGCCCAGACCTCATCTTGTCCCATCTCCTGAAGGACCTCACTTCTAGATAGAAAGAGTGCTCTGATCTGGCTCCCTCTACTTCTCTGCACCCCCAAACCACCCCAGCACCTGCTTCCAACACTGAAACATCCTGTGCTATTCCCCCACATCCCCTTCTATCACCCCTGCCAAAATAATTCCCCCACAAAATTGCTGGCCAGCGCCCCTTTCTCCTGACTAACCTTCTACCTATGTTTCATATTGCAGCTCAACCCTCACAATGTAAGGGCCTCTTGCAGTCCTGGGTGGTACATAAATGGTGGTACGTAAATGCCCTGTGTTTATCTCCCCAAGCAGACTGGGAACTCCATGAGGGAAGGCTTGGTGTCTGCTCTCTTAGCCTGCCATAAATGCTATCCACTGTCTCCCTCTGCCACCCTCTATTCTAAAAATGTCCTTCCTTGTGCCAGTACTTTGATACGTGTTTACTTGCCTGTTAAGGTGGCTCAGGCCTGTATCCCCAAGGAAATTAAGCTCTTGGTTGCCTTGGTTCCTCCAATTGCCATTCACCTTTATCAGTGGACACAGAAGCACCAAGACACTGCCCCACATTGAGTTTCCTGGGCTCTAAATATATCCCTCCCTGCCCCCATTGTAAGACAATAATCCTAGCCCCTCATCCTTTTCTTGTTGGTTTACTAGCATGAGAAACCCAAAGTAACCAATCACTGCAGCTTGAAGTTCAGTGGAATCCTGACTGTGATCCCTGGTGGGAGCATTCTCACCCATCAAACCAGAACCTCCAGTCTAGCAGAGACTAAGGCTTCAAGGACAGGAAGCACAAATTTCACAAGTGGGTCACTGAGAGTGATGGTGTGAAGTCCCACTCCTATATCCACACCCTGTCACTAGATCCATGGGTTCTAGTTATTGAGGATACAGCACCATATGTCAGCCATTGGAGCCATGTACACAACGCGTCTTAGAAGACAGCAATTCAACTTATCATAGATAAGCCTTCATTTATTTTTTTTTTATAGATAAACCTTTAATGGAGTATTCTACTAAGTCTGCTGCTACCAAGTGATTGGGTTCAAGGTGATATCAGCAACTCCTGTGCCCATTTTTGCATCTCTTTTGCAAAACAAAATGTGTGCCCTGGTCAGGAGCAATGCTGTGTGGGATGCAATGTTGCTAGATGAGACATTCTGTAAGCCCTCAGAGTATGGTGCTGGTGGAGACATTTGGGGACAGGGAAGGCAAACTCATAACCAGAGTAGGGATCAACTCCAGTAAAGATAGAGTCCTTCCCCTTCCTGAGTGAAAGGGGCCCAATGTAATCAACCTCCCACCAGGTGGCTAGCTGGTCTTCTTGAGCAATGCTGTCAGATTATGAAACTCAGCATCCTGCTCTGCTGCTGGCAGGTTGGACATTCAGTGTTGACTTCATTAGATCAGTCTTAGAAAGAAAAATGCAATATTTTTGACTCCACACTAGCCTCTGTCCCTGTCACATTGCCTCCATTTATGGGCCTATTGCACTAGCACTGGAAGAAGCTCATCAAGAAAAGGGGCTAATTGGGACCCACTGAATGGCTCATCCTGTCTGCTGGAATCGAATGTGCCCTCTGTGGTGGATGTTCTCTGGTAGACATTCATGTGAGGCACAAAGAGACACAGGCTTTATGCCCATTCCCATAGGTTCATCCACCTGCTCTTCTCCAGACCTCCCGATCTCTGATTTTCCAAGCATTTGCTCTGGCTGCCATAACAAAGTAACATGAACAGAGTGGCTTCAACAACATAAAGGTATTGTTTCACTGTTGTGGAAGCTAGAAGTCTGAAATCAAGGTGTCAGCAGGTTTTTCTGAAGGCTGTTCTAGACCTCTCTCTTTGATGTGTCAATGGCCATCTTCTCCTGTGTCTCTTCACATCGTCTTTCCTCTATGTGTGTCTCTGTGTACAAATGTCCCCTTTTCACAGGATGCTAGTCATACTGAATTAGGGCTGCCCTACTCCAATAGGACCTCATTGTAACTAAACTACATCTATGATGACCCTATTTCCGAGTAAGGTCACTTGTGAGGTACTTGGGTTTAGAACTTGGATATATGAATTCATTGCCAAGGAACATGTTCAACCCATGACCACTGACTAGGCCAGTTGTCACTTCCCAGTAGTTTATCCTTTTGCAGGCCACTTCTCCCTTCACACCAAATCGATCACCAACCCTACTGCTTGCAACTGCACCCCAGGAGTATTTCTCTTTATCACTGTCCTTTAGGCCATTATTGAGTGGAGTGGAATGTAGCAAGAGTCCAGTTAAAGTTTGATTTTTCTTTAACTTTCATCGATAAATTGTGCCAACCCATTTGAGAACTAGGCCCAAATTACGTTATTTCAGCCTCCATCAATTGATTACATTGAAACCCCATAAGGACATAGGTGTGAGCTGAGGAAAAGATATGGCCATGCCACAGATGTAGGTGATATGCATATCTGGGCCATCTGTCTGGGGACTTTTTTGGATCCAAAGCCAATTATCCTTTTCACCATACAATGGATTTCCAGTGTGCTTGCCTGACCTTATAACTTGATGGGTGTAATGAGACCTAGCTAATGATGGGCATCTGCAGTCTTATAGTTCATAGTAGTTTCATCATCAAGCACCAATCTTCTGCCAAGGCCTAGCACAGTGATTTTCAATGTGTGTGCTGCAAAAATTTTTAAATATCATTAATTAAATTATTTTCAAAAGAAGTTCAAAGCATAGTAAGTATCTTATTTTTTCTACTCTTTGTTTTTTATCAACGTAATTTAAGTGTACCACAGAAGTTTAAGTACAGGTTCAAATGTGCTGTGAGATAAAAAGAAAAGGTTGAAAAACACTGGCCTAGCAGCCCAGGAGCTGTTTTACAAAAGGAGAGCAATTCTCTACCATAGAAGACATGACTTTGCTCCAAAATTCTTGGAGTCTTCACTTTGACTCTCCTATTGGAGGGTGCCAAAGACTCCACACAGCCTTGGCTGGCACCACTGGGTCTGATGAGTCATTAGGTTCAAGTGATAGAATACCTTCTACTTCCGCTGAACCCACTGCAGAGCACTGTCTGTAACTCTCACTCAAAACTGGCAACTTTATGAATAACCCAGTAAGTATGTTGTAGTAAAATTCCCAACTGAAGTCTATGCTGCCTTCAAAATCCAAAAGACCCAGCAAGTGTTCTCATTTAGTGGGGTGATCAAGGTAAACATAATTTGTCCTTTTTCTTAGAGGGAATGTCATGCATGTTTTAGACCACTAGACCCCTAAAAATTCCACTGACATAATAGGCCCCTGCATCTTCCTGGGGGGGTCTATCTCCCATCCTTTGGTTTGTATATGTCTTACCAGAGCATCTAGGGCACTTGTCATCTGATGCTCACCAGGTCCCCTTAGTGTAATGTCCACAGTTTCATCACTACAATGGACTAGTGTGATGTTCTGTGAAATTTCAAGAAGACCGATGTCCCTACAGACTACATTGTGACAAAGAACAGAGAGCAGAGAGTCACCTAGCCCCAGGGTAAGATAGTGAATATGTACTGCTGCCCTTCTCATGAGAAGGCAAAGTGCTTTTAATCCCATTTGTTGATGGGGATTAAAATAATGCACCAGACCAAAAACCACATATTAAGTGTGAAAGGATATATTGGTCTGTTTTAGCGAAGACAGCACATCCAGCAGGAAAGTCACAACTAGGGCCACTGCCTGGCTAAGTTTACTGTAAGTAATTCACCATCATCTACCATGATTCGTCTGGTTTGTTCGGGGCTACCTACATAGGTAAATGGAACAAGGCTATGATAGGGGCCACTACCCTTGCATCCTATAATTCTTTGATAGTGGAAAAAAAATCTGCAATTCTTGTTACTATTGTATTTTATTGCTTCCTATATACTATCTTGACTGGGGGGACACACAGTTTCAGGATTTTCTACTTTTTATTCTTCTTATCAAAATCGTTTTTACTCCACAAGTCAGGATACCAGTGTTAGGGTTATATTAGCAGCAAAAACATATCTATATCAATTATACAGAGAGGAAGCACAGGATAATTTCACAGACCCATAACATTAGGCCAGAACTCCATTTATCACCAGACTTCATTAAGTTTCCAATTGAACAAGAAAACCATGATGTCATGAGGGTTTCCTGATATTAGTGTAAGTTCAGATCCTACATCCAACAGTTAGTGACAAGTAGGAGTAGTTCCCTTTCCCTAGCATGGTAACCTTCATGACTGATCTCAGGTCATTTTGTGGAAGGATTTAGAGAATATTTGTCATAGGTAACTGTGGTGACACTATAGAGTTCTTCCATAAGGAGATCAGTCTCCCCTTCAATCAATGGGTCCTGAGTTTGGGAAATGACTCAGATCTAGAAACTGGGTAAGGAGCTGAGTTCTTTCATTGTGAGGAGTTTTTTTGTTTGTTTGTTTTTTCATTTTTCATTAGCTTTGTGCATATGAACTTTAGATTTTTGTTTTGTATTATACTAATCAAGTAAGACACTAGTTAACTCTCTTATCCATCCTAAGGACACAATGGCCTGTGGGTCATTGCACAGATCTCTGCAGGTATGGCATCCCTGTTACTAATCTGACCTTGCTTCCTGTATAATAATGGTTAAGTATTGCCACTTGGCCTCTGCCATTCCAGAACCCCACCATTGCCACTGATACCAGGGAGGCCAGTCCCACAGTGATGTCTCCCACCGTCAAATTTAACCTAGAGAGAACACTTACCTAAACAGGCTTCGCCAATATGCTAGTGGCCCTCTCACCTATTGCTTTTGTAAAGAGAGTGTTCTCTGGCCCACCAGGGAGCACAATCAAGTGGTAGGCTTTCTCATAATAAATATATTCTAACATCTCTCTGATCATTACAATCCCTTCCTCAATACTATATCAAGAAAATTACAGCATCGCCATCTCATTTATTAAAGACTATTGTCATGTACAAGTTTTAATGAGCCATCCAAGCAGAGTATTAGACCCATTTCAGAGGTCTTTGTCTGAGTATTAAATCCCAATGTCAATAAATTTCCCCCTCACTACTCCCTGAGTCCAACACCATCAATATCCAGTCACATGAGAGTTCTGATTATTCCAGTTTCTGAAATTTTTTTGTTTTTATTTTTGACATACAAGCTTTTTTATTCCAGAATAGACAACCTATATCCAAGATTGAGCTATGCTGAAATATGACCTCGATTATCAACCTACAGGCAATAAGGGGGAGTGGTGGCCAGTTTTCAGGAGGAAAAGCATCATCTTATAGATATCTGCCTCAGATGAGATTACTGAGAGGTTTCCACATGAGCACAGGGTGCTTTTCTCTGTCCAAAAAAGAGGCTGCCAGCATGGAAGGTCCCAGAAAATACAGGTGTTCAACTTCTCAGGCTTATACACTCAAATAGCCCCATCACAGGTGTCAAGGTCTTACTGTTTTCCCAAGAGAATCTTCAAATAGAAAACCATCAAGGGTACCATTCAATCTTCTCTGTATCACTCTGGTCTTGCATTTTGGTGTTGAGTCCGATTTTCAGCATGGGGTGCCTGCCTGTGCACGAGCTAAAGATCCCTTTATATCCTGCCACAGAGGCCCTTCAGCTTTCACAGGGGGGTTTGAATTGATGGCTGACTAACCCAAGACTGTCATTTTCTTTATTGCAAGCTTCCCAAAGTAACAAAAGCCAACCAACTCCCAAATCCTTATGATTATGATTGCCCCCATGCTATTAAAGTGTCACAACTGCCACATAACCACATGCTTCACAGGTGACAGTGAATAACTATGATACCACTGCATGCCAGGGCCTATCACAGTACCTTCTTTTAACCAGAAATTTGGCTCTTATTTTCATCTGACTGGTAAGAGATTTGGCTGTGGCCAAAATTTCACTCCAAATTAAGGGAACTTAACTCCCCTGCACATACACAAACCAAACAAGTTCTGGTGACATTCCATGAGAACACGAAAAGGGAAGGTCAGGGATAGAGTCATGTGGTGTAAGGCTGAAGCAAGGTGCTGACGAGCGATACCTGCATGAAGCCTGTTGGAGCCCACACAGAAAGAACTGGTTGCCCCAGAGGTGACTGGAATAAGAGACAGATGAGACTCAGCATATGGGATAGCATATACTAGCAATTTCTGGTAGTCTTTCCTTTTTTTTTTTATAGATCTTTCTTCCATGACTAGAGTGGACCTGTAACAAAGTGCTTAGGAGATACTTAGGAAAGAATGTGTTAGTGCCTATTCTTTCCCAGACTGGAGGCTGGAGCTGGGAGTCATGGACAAGATTAAGGAACAAGTTAAACCACCTAGTATTAAGATTCCTAGGAACCTGGTGGCAGGAAGTCCCAAGGACACAAGGAACACAGACAACAGGGTGAGAGGCTCCTATTTCCTTCTGGGTAAGGAGGCGGTAGTTTTCCAAGCTGAGGTTCAATGCAACAAGGGAGTCCTAGCAGGTGGAAACAGGATCTAGTCAGGGCCATGGAAAAATAATCATGAAAGCAACCAAAGTTCTGTCTGCTCCCTCCTCTAGCTGGGGCTGTGTGGAAAATGAGTGGGCTCTTCAGGGGCCAGTGAGTGGACAACTAGCAGCAGGAAGTAGCCCTGCTCCCTCTCCCAGCACTTTCAGCAATGAATGAGCTACTTGTGTCTGAGCCCATGGCCTCAAGTAAATGGCTGGAGATCCACAAGCAGAATGCCTTCGATTTGCTCCATCCCACAGCCCCAGAAAACCACAATTGAAAATCAATAATTGCTAATAAATCACTAAGTAATGTTATACTGGCAGAATGGCCATTTCATTAGCAGGAACAAGCCCTGAGCAGAGAGCGAAAGGAGTTGGCATGGAGTTTGGCAAGGGACAGCTAATTCTGGCCTCCATCAAGGGTAGGAAATGTTCTGCTTGCTGTTTATCTGACCATAGAGAAACATGGCCCCTGGTGGCCACAGCTGCTGAGGGTTATAGAAGGTTCTCAAGGCTTCCGCTCTGATTCTCCCAATCCCACTGAGCCCATGAAGTAGCAGAGTGGTGCCTGTAAGGTGGCACACTGCCACATTTGCTCTTCAGGAACAAGAAACCAGTATAGGGCTGTGGCTTCACAAATAGGCCAGGGGCTGAAATGAGCAGCGAAGTGTTCTGGGAAGGAAGGATTCTTTGGGGCAAGGCTAGGAACAGGAACAGGACAGGGAAGAAACTCAGCTCTGCATGGCTACCTGTGGGCATCTTCAAGATTCCCACTGCAAGGGTCAGTGTTGTACCATGCCTAGCTTACTTGGAGCTCCATAGCTAGAAAGCTGTACATTATAGCCCTCCTAGCTAGCTAGGTATCTGCCATCAGGTCCAGGGAATTTGATTACTAAAGCCATTTATTTTGCTACTATTGCAACGTGACACTAGCCTATGTGATCCAGTTTGGGGATCACGTTTCCGGCACACAGCAATGAGATGGAAATTTGGCTGCTGCAAAAGCATCGATTTTGTCTTCTTCTCTGAATCTCCTTTCCCTGAACAGCAGGGACATTTCAGTCCCAAGTAAAGCACACACTCTCTTCCTCCTGGCAAGTGCCCAGTACCGTAATTCCCCATATAGCACCTCCTTGGAAGAGCCTTGGGCAGCACTTCAGGGGCAAGAAGGTCACTCGGCAGCCCAGATCCTGAGGCGCTGAGGAAGTAATGAGGTACCCAGAGAGGATGCACTTGGAAAGGAAAGCATCTTCTGGCCTCACTTGCCTCTGAGCTCAGGAGAAAGGGCGGTGGAGATAAACATCCCAGCTCACAGGGAAAAGCAGCAAGCCACTTCCTTGCCCTTTGGTTTTGTTACTCAAGTAGCAGAGTACCGTCTGCACTCGGTCCCCTGGGCAGCAGGCTTTCCCTGCTGGCAGACTTGCTATGCGGCTGTGAGGCAAGGTGGTAAAGGCATAGCCAGAGCTCCAGCACAACCGACAGCCACTCACAGCCCAAGATCAGTCTGTTGGCCTCCAGAGTAGATGGGAGAGGGTCCCTGAAAAATGCTAGAGACGAGCGGTCCAAGTCTGCGAGAGCCAAAAATTCAAACCTGGAAAGAAAGCAGTTTGCCTCACATCCCACAGTGGGCCACTTGCAGGATGGAGCCAAGAACCCAGGGTCTTGCTTTCCAGGCCAGAAATCTTAATATTTCACTAGGTTGCCACCACCAGATGCCTGATATCCATATCTCTTTAGGGTCATGCCCCCTACCCCCACACACACGTCACTACAAAACTTTTGAGACAGACTGTGTTATGTTCCATTATTTCACTTCCAAGAAACACAGTCGACAGTGTCCTTTCTGATTCACCTGTGCAAGTTTCAATTTGCTCGGCTTCTCAGTGTTGCTGGGAGGACTTCGTTTGTTTCTGCCCATGAGATTTTACATTTCTTGATTTTTGTGTATCTCAAAACTTTTGTAATGATCCACGTATTTAAAGATATGTTGCTTGCTGGCACACTGAAGTCATTGCATGTACAAAGGTACCTCACTTGAGAGCTAAGCTTTGCCCAGGTCCGTCACTGGGCAGATAGGAGAGTTCGGCCTTTAACAAGCATTTCTCATCAGCATCAGGTCTAGGAGACCTAGTTAGGCACTAGTCCTACCTGAACGACAGCTATTAACTCACTAAATTCTCACACCAATCCTGTGAAGTAGGTACTGCTATGAGTCCCATTTTATAGATGAGGAAACAGAAGCACAGAGAGGGTAGGTAAGTTACCCAAGGTCACACAGCCAGTAAGTGGCAAAGCCTGGCTTGAAACCAGGCTGGCTCCTGATTGCTTGCTTTTATGCTATACTACGTTGTCTCTCAGAGGGTCGGTGTGATGCTCCGATCAAGGAGTTAATAACTGTCAGGGATCAACACCTGATGCTAAGGGTCCCTCCAGTTCTCTAACGATGAATGTGAGATGGTTCGTCCTGGTTCTCCCCTCCACGACAGTGTCTGATCCTCAGCACATAGTAGGTATCCAGAAGAGGCTCCTTTGTGCATTTGATAACACAGGCAACAGGCATTTAGATACTGTGTGCTGCCTCTGAACCCAATCCTGTTCTGCGGAGACACGATAGATGAGAGCTGGTGCCTGAAATCAAGTGGAACATGCTCCACCCAGGAAGCAGGTCAGGCCACAGGGACAAGCTAGGGCGCCAAAGGCTGAGCTGGAGTCAGCTCAAGTGCCAGAGGCACTTTTTAAAAATGGGGCAGCTCCTTCTTCTGGCCCTTAAGAAAGAGGGGAGCCAAAGAAGTTCTCACAGCAAGGAGCCAAGGCTTTAGCTGAGGCTTAATGGCTGCAGAGGAATGCCCCAAGTGATCAGGGAAAGAAAGGCCTCCTGCTGCCTGGAGGGAACAATGTGTACACAGCATGGAGGTGTGAAAGAACAGGGTGTTTCAGAACAGTGACTTGTCTGCCATGTCCACCACATGAGATATCTGTGTGGGGGCTGGTGGGGCAAACCCAGAGGACAAAGTTATCAAGCCAAAGAGAATGATTCGTTTGTACTCTTTTTAATAAGTTTTTGTTTGTTCCTTTGCTTGCTTGTGGAGTTGAGCTCCTTGTAGATTATGGATATTAGTCTTTCATCGAATGCACAGTTTGTGAAGCTTTCTCCTATTCTGTAGCTTGTGTATTTATCCTGTTGATTCTTTTGCTATGCAGTTTTTTAGTTTAAACTAAGTCTCATTTATTTATTTTTGTTCATGTTACATTTGCTTTTGGGGTTTTAGTCATAAATTCCTTGCAGAGGCTAACGTCCAGAGTTTTCCTAAGTTTTCTTCTAGAACTTTTATGGTGTCAGCTCTTACATGTAAGTCTTTAATCCATCTTGAGTTAGTTTTTGTATATGGTGAGAGATAGGGATCCAGTTTCGTTCTTCTGCATGTGGCTCTCCTATTCTCCTAGCACCATTTATTGAATAGGGAGTCCTTTCCCCACTGTACATTTTTGTCTGCTTCATTGAAGATCAGTTGTAGGTTTATGGCTATATTTCTGGGTTCTCGATTCTGTTCCCTCCATCGATCTTTGTGTCTATTTTTATGCCAGTACAATGCTATTTTGGTTACTATAGCCTTGTAGTATAATTTGAGGTCATATAATATAATGCCTCCAGCTTTGTTCTTTTTGCTTAGGATTTCTTTGGCTCTTTGGGTTCATTTTTGGTTTCATATGAATTTTAGGATTGTCTTCTTCTAATTCCATGAAAGATGTTATACAAAAGAAGACATACAAATGGCAAACAAACAGGAAAAAAATCTTCAACATCACTACTCATTCGAGATGTGCACATTAAAACCACAATGAGATGCCATCTTACTCTAGTCAGAATGCCCGTTATTAAAAAGTCAACAATAGATATTGGTGAGGATGCACAAAAAAGGGGGAACGCTTATACACTGTTGGTGGGAATATAAAATTAGTTCAACCAAATAGATCTACCATTTCATATAGGGTAGCTACCCAAATGAAAATAATAATTGTATCAAAAGGTACCTGCATGCATATGTTTGTTGCAGCACTGTTCACAATAGCAAAGATATGGAATCAACCCACGTGTCTAACAACCAATGATTGCATAAATAAAGTGTGCGTGTGTGTATGTATACACACACATAAACACCATGAAGTACTATTCATCCATTAAAAAAAAAAGAATAAAATCATGTCTTTTTCAACAAAATGGATGGAACTGGAGGCCATTATCCTGAATGAAATAACTCAGAAACAGAAAAACCAAATCCTCTGAGCTATGGTTACACATGATCATACAGAATGGAACAGCAGACAGTGAAGAATCCAAAGGTGCGAGGGTGGGAGGAGAGATGAAGGATGAAAAATCACCTAATGGGTACAATAGACAAAATTTTGGTGATGGCTGCACTAAATGCCCAGACTTCACAACTACATAATATTTCCATGTAATAAAACTGCACTTGTACTCCCTAAATTTATTCAAAGCAAAAAGAATGATTTTTTTTTTCCAGTCCTCAAATCTAATGGAATTTGCTCTGCTGTTTCAGAGTTTCTCAGGATCCATAATCTTTTTTTGTCCTCCCAATTCCTCTCTTTTGGAATGGGAATGTCCATCTTACACCTGTCCTACCATGACATTCTGGGAGCAGATGACTTGTTGCCTGCTTTCACAGGTTCACAGATGGAGAGGTATGTTGCCCCAGGAGGAAATATAACCCCAATCTCACTCATACCTTATTTAGATGACATTTGAATAAGATTATGGACTGAGAGTCAGTACTGGAATGAATTAAGACTTTTGAAGATGTTAAGATAGAGTGACTGTACTTTGCACATCACTCTTAGGAAGACAGGAACTTTGTGGGGGCAGAAGGTGGACTGTTACAGGTTGAATTGTATACCCCCCACCAAATTCTTACTGTGAAGCTCTACCCCCTGCTACCTCAGAATGTGACTTTATTTGGAAATAGGGTAAAGTCACTATAGACATAATTAGCTAAGATGAGGTTATACTGGGGTAGGGTGGTGTCCTAATTCAACATGACTTGTGTCCTTTATAAAAGGGAGAAATTACTACTCTAACCTGGACAATAGTAGGTATGCCCTGAAGCTTTCAAGATCCTGTCTCGAAAAAAAAGGAGCAATTAGGACACAAAGACATATACAGATAATGTGAATAGACACAGGGAGAAATGGACATCTATAAGCCAAGAGAGAAGCCTAAAACATATCCTTCCCACAGAGCTCTCACAACCAAGCCTGCTGACACCTTGATCTCGGACACCCAGCCTCTACAACTGGGAGACAATACATTTCTGTTATTTAAGCTGTTCAGTTCGTGGTACTTTATTATGGCAGCCCTAACAAACTAGGACGGATTTTGGCATTTTAGAGGAGGGCCAGGTCAGGTGAATCGTATATGCTAGGCAAAGGAGATGGGACTTTAGCCCTGAGTGTAATCGGGAGCCATGGAAATGTTTTAAGCAAGGGAGGGTCTAGAAATGTATCCTAGTGGCTGGGAGAAGGATATACATTGGCGAAGAGAAGGTTGGAGGGAGGGAGACTAGTCAGGACATGGTCACCTAAATATATAAGAAGTAGTATTAATAGCTGATGGAGTATAGTTACTTTTCCAAGTAACACTAATTATTTATACTGTGCTAGATGATTTACATGGATTAATTAATTATTGAAACAACCTCAAGATGTGGGCACTATTATCTTCACTTTACAAACTAGGAAGCATGCTTCAAGCTGCATGATTCATAAGGGGTGGGGCT
Source organism: Nycticebus coucang (assembly GCF_027406575.1). Classification (NCBI taxonomy): domain Eukaryota; kingdom Metazoa; phylum Chordata; class Mammalia; order Primates; family Lorisidae; genus Nycticebus; species Nycticebus coucang. The sequence continues at coordinate 181,291,796 of NC_069804.1, forward strand.
AGAATTTGAACAAGGCAGTCTGGCTCTAACACCTGCATACAATGGTATATTGGTAAATGTTTAACAAACCAGCCCTGATTTGTAGTGATTGCCCATTTCTGTGGTGTAACTACCCCCACCATGGCCAATGTCAAGCTACCAACCTGCCATCAAGAGGCTGATAAAATTTCTGAAAATGTAGCAGCTCTTTCTGGCAAGCTGATGCAAGCCAGCCAGCTGGACAGGCATCACTAGGTGCAGTGCTAGCCATTGTGCACTGTGCATAGTTCTTCTGTCCTCCCTGGTCAGCTTTATGGAAATGGAGTTAGAACTGACGGAGGCCAGTCAGTTCCAGACTGCCTAGGACACTAAAACCTTGGTTTCCACAGTGAGTAACTATGTGATCTCAGAGAAGTTGCTTAACCTCTCTAAGCCTCAGTATGCTTAGCTCTAAAATTAGTTTTTACAAGGCTTCGTTGAGCTCACAGCTGTGAAGCACAGCGCCTGGCACATAGTAGGTATGCCCTGAAGCTTTATGTGCTTTAATTGTTAATATGACCACCTAGAGGGCATTGTCTGTTTCTTGTCCAGACATCCTGGACAATGTGCCTGCCTGATGCTGGGCCCCTGCAGGTTTCCTGGTGTTAGGTCATATTAACCTTCTGAATGGTTGTGGTAATGGTGCAGCAGCAGCCTAGCTGGTTGCTAGGAAAGCCACTGGCCAGGGTTTTGTTGTTTTGTCTTTTTATTACAAAATTGCAAATGGTCTGAAGGGTCCTAGAATAGTGGATAGAGCCTCTTCCCACGTGGAGCCTGAATCATGTCTGTGATGTCAGAAAAAAATATCATTGCATGAATAGTAGTAATTAGCATGCCATCTGCATACTTTTTTCTATATAAGAGCTTTGACAATGTCTTTCAGTCCCATGTATGGGGCAAGAGGAAAGCTGGCAGTAGTCTGGATTTACATTAATTCCCTAAATTGTTTATCCATCTCTGTTTTAACGACCATTTCCCATCCTTATCTAGGCTTTGGTGGCATTACCTATTGCTTTCAGGAAGCTGTATTTGTGGTAAGAAATCTGTGGTGGGGGGAATTAACTTGAAGCCACAGTTTTCTGGTTTCATGGTGAAATCGATGCAAGCCATTCTACTACCCCTTAATTAACTGCTCGCTCTCTAATGAGGGCTTTTTTTTTTTTTTTTAAGGTTCCTGTTTTTTAAATCAGTTAAGTCGCCAGGAAATTACAATCAATATTTTAACAATTTCTCACTTGTTTCTATTGTGCTTCTTTAACATTTCCAAGAATATTAAAAATTTTTAAGACCACAGCAAAGAGAATTGAGTCAACTTGTTTTGCAGTGACTCTCTGCCCCACCATAGCACACTGTCATTTGTCCTCTGTAAGTGCCCAGATCTGGCTCCTCACCTGGCACCGACTCATATTCTTACAAGGTGTTTAAACCTACCTGCAGGACCCGAGCTCCCACCTGAGATCTTTATCTAGTCAAGTTGATTCAGCATTTGCCTCCTGTCTTTGGGAGAATTTGGGACAATTGTCAGAACAACATCCTCTTCTTTGAGGGCTGATGACCGATGGGGCAGGCAACTTGCTAGGGGTGGTCTTGTGCATGGAGGAACTTCAACACTCACTACACCCCAAGAAGGCAGGTGCTACCATGACTCCGTTTAGCAAATGAGAGCTGCGAGGCCCCAGAGGTCGCACAGCTGGGAGGGCCAGAACCTGCGTGTGCACCAGCACCTGCTGCCTCCCACATCAAGTTCCGTGTGCTTCTCCCACATGCGGCAATTTCTGTCCTCAGTCCCAGGTTCCTGTAAGGTCATGGCATCCAGTCTACTGTGGTCAGAGAACTTAGGTCCCCAGGGCCAGGGCTCCATGCAAATGAGGAGTCCACAGCCCTGGGCCGTTGCCCCAGAAGCCTGGAGCACCAGAGCCTGGGGGCTCAGTCTTTACTGATGGGCTCTGGGGAGGTGGCCTCTGCCTGTGTGAGGCGTGGCTGCAGGGGGCTGGAAGCCAAGGGAGCAGGTGGAGGTGGTGATGCCCCATGGGCACAAGAATGTCCTCTGAGCATGCATGGGGTGGGGTTGCCAGATCCCATGCTGGGCCCGGCCATATCCATCACCTCACTTCCTATCTCTGAGTCTAGATTCTGCCATCCAGAGGACACCAGAAGGCCCCCTCCCCACAGCCAAGAAATCCATCAATGGAGTCTTTTGGGAAAGACTGTGCACTAACAAACTGTGGTATATGTATACCATGGAATACTATTCAGCTATTTAAAAAAATGGAGACTTTACATCCTTCGTATTAACCTGGATGGAAGTGGAAGACATTATTCTTAGTAAAGCATCACAAGAATGGAGAAGCATGAATCCTATGTACTCAATTTTGATATGAGGACAATTAATGAAAATTAAGGTTATGGGGGGGAACAGAAAGAGGGAAGGAGGGAGGTGGGTGGGGCCTTGGTGTGTGTTACACTTTATGGGGGCAAGACATGATTGCAGGAGGGACTTTGCCTAACAATTGCAATCAATGTAACCTGGCTTATTGTACCCTCAATGAATCCCCAACAATAAAAAAAAAAAAAAAAAACAACTATGGAACAAGGAAAAGCTTAGGACAAAAGCCCGAGGAGTCTGAAAAAGCCAGCCTGGGCCAGGGATAACCAAGAGAGGGTGGGTACCCATGCTGTGATGGGACTCAGGACAGGCTTTATTGAGGAGGAGGACTTTGAGATGAGGCCCAAGGGCCAGGCAGGATTTTGACAGCAGAACCAACATGGGAAACACATGAGCAAAGGCACAGAAGCCCAGGGCTTGTGTGAAGCAACAAGAGAATAGTCTAGAAATAGAAGCTAGTGCCCACCTATGGAGGACCTTGAATTTGAGGAGTTAGGACTTAGCACCATCAGCAGCAGAAAGCCAGGCTTTAGAGCAAGGGGACAATGATGAAAATAGCAACTCTGTGTGTGGTTTCTTGTTTCCATTCTTCATGGGCCCTACCTGCACAGGTCCAGGCCAGCACAAAATTCAAGAGGCTGCCCCATTTAAGCCCCCAGCATATGTCATGTGAACTTGGAAAAACTTGGCATGTTTTCACAGGAAAATGACCATGAATAAAAGGTGGCTGGTGATTGTTTTCAAATCTATTGAGCTCTAGGTTTGGGTAAGACTAAAGGCAGAGTGCATATTGGCCTTGGCAAGGTGTCCCTGGACCCCAATAGCCCAAGCCTAGCCTTTTGTGTGGCAGCTACTTAACAGCAGGGCCAGGAGTTCCCCAAAGAGAAGGGCAGCTCCTTGAAACTCCTATGGGAGTCCTTACCTTACCTGGACCTGCACTAAATTTGGGTGGCCATGCAGCATATGAAAATGGTCCAAGCTTACTCTCTGACACTCTTGAACTGTGTTCCCCTGAACACGTGCCTCTACCTCTGTAAGCCTCCCATTTACACATCTAGAACACAAAGATGATGATTGCTTATACCTCACAGGGTATGTGGCCTCCTGATGGTAAAGCAAGTCTAGGCCTAGGTTAATGGAGAAAGATATGCTGCTAGGTCAAGACTTGGTCTTGCACTTTGAATGACAAAAGAGCCTTGGCTATCATAGGCAGTCTACTCAGTGAGGAGAAGCCTCACATGGCCTGTCTCCCATTTTTCCATTAACCTTGGGGTACCCAGGTGGCACCTGTGGCTCAGTGGGTAGGGTGCTGGCCCCATATACCGAGGGTGGTGGGTTCAAACTCGGCCTCAGCCAGCTAAAACAGCAGTGGCAACTGCAACAAAAAAATAGCCGTGGCAGGTGCCTGTAGTCCCAGCTACTCAGGAGGCTGAGGCAAGAGAATCACTTAAGCCCAAGAGTTTGAGGTTTCTGTGAGCTGTGATGCCACAGCACCCTACTGAGGGCAACAGAGTGAGACTCTGTCTCAAAACAAACAAACAAACAAAACCTTGGGGTACCCTAGATGATAACCAAAAAGGAACTTCTCTTTCCAACAGTAACCAAAGAAATTACTTTCCGTACCTCTGTGGCCACCAACATATCTGGGCCACAGTACCCCTTAGTGACATGACTTGAGGCTGGCTTCATGTTGCTAACACAAAGCTCTTTGCTGCTCTCCATCCTTCTTAACCTTCATTTACTTACACATGAACTTACTTTCACATATGATGATGATATCTATAGGCCCCTTTCTTAGTGTATATGTATAAGCCCTAGAGTTTTCCTGAAAAGTTCCAGGAAAACGGACTCTACTAACATTCATTGAACAGATGCTCCGTGCCAGGCACTGAGCACTGCCCTTTTGGGATCAGCCTGTGGAGGAGGCCAGCTAGTGGTGAGGGCTAAAGAGAAAACAAAGCAGGGAGGAGAGAGGAAGTGCCAGAGGTGGGTGTGGGGCTTTGAAATGTTACATAGGGTGGCCAGGTGACATTGGTGTCAAGACTAAAGGAAATGAGGAGCAGGGCCCCGTGGATATCTGGGGGAAGTGAATTCCAGCCCAAAGGAACAGCTAATGCAAAGGCCCTAGTAGGCAGGAATGTAGCCAGTGTGTTGGGAAGAGTCAGGAGTGCAAGAGGGGAGATGATGTCATGGAGATGGGGGAGGGGGCATTTCAGGCAGTGCACTTCAGTTGCATTCTGAGTGAACTGGGGAGCCACCACTGGGTTTGGCAAGATCAGGGAATAGACTTAGAAGGAAGGGGAGAGAGGAGGAAAGAATCAATCCAGCAGTCTGTGAGGCTGCTATGTAGGTAATGGGGGGGGGGGAACCTGCTGGCTGGCACCCCTAGGTGGCAATGGAGGAGCAGAGAAGGCTGAGCTTGTGGATTTATTTTGAAGATGAAGACAACAGAATTGTGGGGTGTGAGCAAAAGAGAATCAAGGAAGAGTCTGGGCATACAGCCTGGGCAGCTTGAAGGATGGAGCTGCCTCTGAGCCTCCTATTTCCTCATCTACAATATGAAGATGATGAAAAAAAAGGTGGGTTTGCGGAATGATCAGGAGCTCAGCGAGGTGGGGTCAGGAGGAATTTAAGTGTCATATGGTCATCCAGGTGATGGTGCCAAGCAGGCAGTTAGCCAACTCACAGACGTGTGGCTGTGATCTCACAGCCTTCTCAGGACATTCTGGGGGAAGAAGCACGACCTGTCCCAATGGGGAGGCAGAGAGCAGCTGATGTGAAGGTTGAGTGGAGGTACTGGGAACAGAGTCCCATCTTCCATCTCCTTGGCTAGGGAGTTTTGAGAGAGACAGTGGAGTTTTTTAAGTGTCCTGTCTGGGATCTGTGGTAGCCACCAACAATCCCCCAGTCAGCTTTGTTTAATGGGATTCCCTTCAAGAGACTCGAGCTCTCTCAGCTCTAGGTAGGCACTGGTAGCTCTGAGATGACTTTCCTTCCCAGAGGGGACTTGAAGGTAAGGAGTGGGATGGGTTCAGCCACCAGAGAGCAATGACCTCCTGTCTCTGGCCCTCTTCCAAAACAGACAGGGCTGGGCCCAGTCAAGGTGGATTCCTTCCCAACAGCCCTGCTGAGCTGTGCGTCCCCCCTCGCCCCATTGGACGGTGAGCCCTGGCGCCAGGGCTGAGGAGCCAGAGTCCTCAGCCACCTGAGCCTCGCGGTTGGGCCTTGGCTGCCGCTCCTCCATCAAGAAACTTCATGAAACGCCCAGCTCCGTTACGCAAACGCAGCCCACGGAGAGATTTCTCTTGGTTCTCAGAGGGGCCCCAGTGTGTGTTGAGGGCCGAGGGCGTGGGCGTAGAGGGAAGGAGGGGCTGAGTGGGCGGCGGGCCCACCCCTTTATTCGTGGCCTGCGGCTGGGCCGAGCGTGACCAGGAGTGTTGGTAACAGGTCGCTACTCTGAGGTGCAGGCAGGAGACAAGCGCTGCAGCTGTCGGAGCAGAAACGGCGTCCCCCGGGCTATGCTCAGCCCCTGAAGCCGCCGCCGCCCGGGGGAAGTCCAGGTTAGCAAACGCACCTCGGGCGGGGACCCTGGTGAAGGGCTGCAGCCAGCCGAGGGGAAGGAGAGTCGCCGGCCGAGCGCAAGGAGAGGGGAAGGAGAGTCGCCGGCCGTGGCGCCTGGGCAGAGGGCTGACAGGGCACGCTGGCCCGCCAGGCAGTTCGCAGAGAATCCATGTTCCTGCAGGAGCCGCAGGTGTCAGCTCGGGATAACTCTGCGGAGAGGGCCAGTCCAGCCCAGTTTGGGAAGGGGCTTTGCCTGGCTTGGGCCAGTGGGGTGGGAGGCTGTGGCCGGTGAGCCTGGACTCCGGGTTAAGCGCGCTGGTGGGCGACACAGACAGCGTCCGCGCTTGGTGGGTGGGGAGGAGTCGGAGGAGTGAGAAGAGAGGAGTAGGGAGGCGGGCGCTCGGCCAGAGAGGTGGCGGGGGGCAGTTCAGTAGCAGCCACCTGAGAGCCCAGGTCTAGGCTGCCGCGCCACAGCAGGTATGTTTGGCCTTCTGGGCGCCAACGGGCTGGCGGATGTGTGGGCGGGGGACCTGCGTTACCCACCCAGCAGCCACCCACTGCAGGTGAGTGCCCTCCCGGGGAGAAGAAGGAGGAGGGTTGCCCTAGCTCTGGAATCAGGCTCGGATGAAAATGGGAAGAGGGATGGAGGAATAGGGGTTGAACAGGCTACTTCATGATGAGCCTTTGGTCCCTATGAGGCTTCGGGGTTCTCTTTTCTCTGAAGCTCGCTCTCTCGCCCTCTCTCTCTCCTCCCTCCCATCCCTGCCTCTCTCTACCTCTCTATCTCTGACATATTTCTTTAGGTATCTATCTGTCAGTGTCTCTCTCGGTATTTCTCCCTCGCTCTCTGCTCTCTGCGTCTCTCCCGAGCTCCTTCCGACTCTCTTGGTCTCTGTCAGTCTTGAGCGCTCTCTCGCCCTGTCACTGGTGAGTACTGGCTTTCCCACTCTCGCTGCTTGCTCTCAGCCTGTCCCGGGGCCCATGGCTCACCAACTCGCTCTCCCCAGACGCGAGAAGTATACCTTCAGGGTGCAGGTTGCCCAAGCGTGCAGTGTCCGCCTGCGGCCCTTGGGCGAGCAGTGTCTGCTCGTGGCCGGAGGCACTCCGTAACCCTGCTGTCGCCTCTACCCGTCAGCGCACCGTCTAGGAGAGCCACCTGACGCCAAGCAAACAGGCCACCCTTCACTTGGTGCGGAGCCGCCGAGGTGAGTGCACCCAAGCCCGGTCTGCCCCTCTGATCCCGCCCCTGCTGCCCTGGTTCCAGTCGACTGGCGAATTCAGGCGGCCACAGCGAAGCCAGCCTGAGGCTGCTTTCCCCTCTGAAAAGCGGCAGGAGGGTCTGGGAGGCCCCTTGGGCTGCTGTTGTGCTTTGGATGGCCTCTGCCGCATCCTGGCCTGGAACCCCCGCGTTTCGATGCCTGGGGTCGACAGGGTCGTGGGCAGGGCAGCGTGGCTTCCCCTTTAAGGCCGGAGCCGCTCATCGGCGTGAGTGTGAGGGTGTGTGAGTGTGCGGCGTGCGTGTCTCCTCCTCCCCGAGTGACACAGCAGTGAGAAATGCCTATCAGTAACTTAAACCCCCGAAACTCCACCTTCCGGGCGCTCGGCGCGGAGCCGGGCGGTGGGAATGGAGCGAGCATATTGAGGCCGCCACTGCAGCGCCGCCAGCATGAACTTGGCCGCGAGCTGAAGCGGCCGGCGGCGGGCGGGCGCGGGGGCACCGGCCGCTAGCCAAGGAAGGATCTGCAGCCGGGCCGGGCCACTCGGCGGGCGCCTGAGGCCAGGCTGCCCGCGCCGGCGGCCGCCCGCCTTCGGACACTGTTCCCGCCGCCTCCGGAGCTCCGCAGCGCGGTAAGGCTGAGGGAGGGCGAGGGAGGTCCGACTGCTCTGAGGGCGCCGGGGTGCACTTGTAGCTCCCACTTATGGTCCCCATAGCTGAAAATCAGGGCCCCGGGGTGCTTCAAACCTGGAGACCCTAAAGTTTGTTCTGAACACACGGCCCACCTGGCGCGGCAAAAGGACGTCCCCCTCTCGGACCACTCTGGCCAGGCTGAGCGACGCTCACAACGCCAAGGGCCTTGGCCTGTGCTTGCTCCTTGGCGCCCATCGGGTATCTGAAATCCGGCGGGGACAGCCACGTACCGGAGAGGGAAGGTAGAGGGTCGCAAGCCGCGTTGGGCTACGAGAAGGCTCCCACTCGGTCCCAGAGCCCCTCGGCAGCTTGCAGTGGGGTGCCACCGGCGACATTGCCTTTGCAGGTCGGCAGTCGGCGCTGGGTGAAGGATTCCCCCCACCCCAACCTTGTTTGCCGCCTCCGAACCGGAGTGTGGAAGTGCGTGAGCCAAGCCCGCTCTCCTGCGCTCCCTCCTCCGCCAACTCCTCGGGAGAGCAGCCTTGAGCGGAGCTGGGGCTTGAGGTAGCCCGGACTGGGCTCCTACCCCGCGCTCCTAATGCTCCCGCGCCAGATTCTGCGCTCTGGGTTCCTGGGCATCGGTGTGGCAGCAGAGCCGGGAGCCCGGCGCCGGCGAGGGCGGGCGGGAAGCCCCCCGGAGCGCCGCCAAATACTTTTCTCGGCCAGTTGGCTTGGCCAGGTTCCGTCCCGATGCAGTGTGTCCGAAGCCTCCTGGAAAGCTGGCGATGCCGTCTGATTCTGATCTGTGATTAAATTCGGACTGAGCACACATTAATAGGATTAGACTGCCAGAAAACTCGGCCCTGAAGCCGTCGGAACCTGGGCAAACAGACGCGCCTCGGGCTGGAGCATTCACTCCCGCCACGCTCCTGCAGCTGGGTGCGGCTGAGCTGGACACCCCGAGTGTGCGTGTGTGTGAGCGGGCGGGAGCACAGGGTGGCTAGTGGACGTGGGGAGAAGGGATTCCCCTTGCTGGGTGGCTTGCCCTTGTTGTTTGGCCCAGAAGGAACCCCGGGGAGGAGGGGGGGCGGAACCTAACGCAAACGTGTTGTTTGCGGGTAGCAGACCCAGGCCGGCTCCCGGACTTTGTCTGCGAGCCGAGCTTACGAGAGGCGGCTGTGCTGGAACAAAGACGCAAAGTCTTTCCCAGCCTGAGCAATTTCGAAAGAGTTGGCTAGGGAAAGAGCCTGGGTCTCCTGGGGGAGACCCTCGCAGGAATCACGCCATCCCCATCAGCCCCAGCCTACTAGCTGGGGCATCATGTTCCCTGGCTATGGTGAACCCGCCCGCAGCATCACAGCCGCGCGGCCCAGCTCTTGGCAGGCGTGGGCCGCCTCCAGGGTGCCCACCGGCCGGGCGGGGTCTACAGCGTACCCGCCGGGGCTTCCCGGCCGCTACCGCAGCTCCGGGCCCCTGGAGGCCGCGCAGCTTCTTTCCTTTCCTCCCTCCCACCTCTTCTTGTCTTTATAGATTCCCCCTCCTTCCCACCCCCGCCGCCGCCGCCGCCAACAATCCGCTTTATAAAAAGCCCCTTTGTTTCCCAGGAGGCTGGAGAGAGGGAAGGGGAAAGGGACGCAGAGGCAGGGGGCGGGGGTGGCTGCCTCCAAGTGGCTTGGAGCCGCTTGGGACCGAAGGCAAGTGTAGGCGATGGGGGAAGGGGCCGTGCTTCGAGGACCCTTCACGGGAATCCTGCAAGGTGCGGGGTACCCTAGTCGCCGACCCCAGCTGTGCGCCCAGCGGGCCATGGTGGACTCCCTAAATCCCGGCGGCCCAGATGGCCGCACTCACTGCACCGAGAGCGAGCTGGCGGGTGCAGAGGCCGGAGGAGGCAAACGCTCAGCCGGATGAGCAGACGCGACTAAAACTGATGTGCCTGCAGGGCTCGGGCATAGGGGGCGCCCTTTCCTCGGTTTCGCTTTGCGGCGGGCGCCCGTCGCAGCCTGGGTTCAGTGTGGCTGTCGCACCCGCCGGTGGGTGAGACCACGCAGCTACTCTGAGGCTTTAGCCGCCCGGTGTCTGGCTGCACTGGTAAAGCCTTCCGGCACCCTCCTGTCACACCCCCTCACTACCCTCTACACACACTGAGGGCCTCAAACTCTCCGCTTGTGCACTTTGTTTGGAGGCGCAGAGATAGCCGCCACCTCCAGGATTCGTGCAGCTTGGGCGGGCAGTGAGGACAAGCGAGCTTCTCTGGCCGATGCGCCGGCCTGCTGCCGCTATACCCACCCAGACTCTGGCGCCTAGGGGTGTTCAACACGCTTAGGCTGCTGGCTTTGCTTGAAGACTTAGTGGGTCCCGGTCCCTTGCACCTGTCCCTCTCCAAAACTTATGGGAAGTGGGCTTGCACTGAGAAATGTTAAATATAATGTTAGAAGTAACTTTGGCCAGTCTGTTGACCTGCATCGTTCCTGTCCCCCAGAGTGGTCAGCCTCTCTCGTGAAGTTTATTCGGAGACGGAACACTGGTAATTAGAAAAAGTGACAAATGAGGAGAAGTGGGCGGGGCCCAAACTCAGGCTAGTTGGTCTCCGGAGCGAGTTGGATTCCACCCGATCTCTCGCCGCCTACACCCCTCCTATTGCAATTTAATCTGATGTGTACGTTTTATTTGTGCCTTTTTGCATCTTTTTACATCTTTCTCCTTCTGGACTCCCTTCCCATCTCTGGAGGTTGTTAATGAGTGCTGGTCAAACATTTTTTCTCTGGTCTTTGGAGAAGGTAAAGCATTAATACCTCCCCCCACCCACCCCCACACACCCAACTGCATCTAAAACCACAAGAAAGTAATCAAAGGGTAAACTACTGGTTCTACCTTATCCCCCCCCCCTTTGTGCTTCTCTTCTGGAGCAAGATCATTGGAAAATCAAGCTGCTGATGTGCGAGATGGAACATATGGTGCCTCCATAAGAGAGAAGCTGAAATGGCCTTGAACCTGCCGGACAGACCAGCTGTTTGCTGCCAGCCAGAGCAGCTAATCAGCTTCTTTCCCTTAAAGTAACAGCCCTCTTTTCTCTTGATGACCAGTTTGCATGTTAAATAGGATATTCTCCAGAGGGAAAGAGTGATGGCCCCTATATTGTTTTGTGCTTTGGTGGTTCTCCAATGCCTGTTCCCTGCTCTGGAGCCCCTCCTTGCCCTTTCTGGGTGCCTGCCTCCAGTGTTTGAGTGTTTCCTTCAATACTGATGCCAGAATGCTGCTCAAAGTGGAATTTGGGAAAAGGGAGGCAGGAAAATCAATCGAAAGAAAGAAATGGGGCTGAGAGATTTCCAGATGACTGGGAGGAAATCTCTCCGTTGTGTTCCTGCTGGCTTTGGAAAAACTAGCAGCCCTCCCCCTTTAAAAATATCACAAAGAGCTGAAGCTCTTCCTTACAAGATCTCCTTAAAAATCATCCTCTTCCGGCCATTTTCAGTTTTCCTTCAGTACAATGTGTTTAAGTGGGGAAGACAGTTTGGCGTTGGAAAAAGAAAGCCTTTAGGAGATACAAGGAAATTCCATGTTAGGAAATCATTAGCAAAGGGTGACTTTGTCTGTTTTCCTGCCACTGACGCTGACAGTGACACAGATGTGTGGGTTGAAACAGGAACGTCACTGAATTTTTTAACTCAACTAGGAAATAGCCTGTTGCTGGGGTGGGGGTGGGGCTACACATTCACTTCAGCTTAAGGTAGATTTACTGTTATCAACTCTTTTCACTAAGAAAAGGGATTTTTTAAACTTGACCAGCATGTTTAATACCTTTTTTTCCCTTTTAAATTGATCACCTAAAGTCTTAACATGCACCTGTTAATGGACCATCCCTAGGGAACTCAATTACTACTTGGAATTATGAAATGAGAAGAAACTGATCTTAGACAAGTGGTTCTTCTGAAAATACTCAGAATACTTGTCATAAAGGGACTTCACATAAGCAGCCAATGCTTTTTATAAAGATTCTGTTTTTTTCTGCAACAGTGCATTGCACAGATCATTAGCCTAGGAGCTGGGAAAGTTGTGTTCTAAAAGGCTCTCCCCATTAATTGGCACAGTGATCTTGGGCAAGTCCATCCTCCCTTCTTGCCTCCCACTATGACCTCTGAGTCTGAGTCCCTTCCAGCTCTAAAATACTATGATTTGTGAACCAAATAGTCATTTTCTGGGGAAGTGAAACACCAAATTTCACCTTGTCATTGGGAAAAACGGCTAGATAAATAATGAAATGGGGTCCGAAGGGCAGGGATAAGAGAGAGGAGTAAGAAATGGCAGAAGGCCAATCAAAACATTGTAAAAGGGGGAAGTGTTCCCTCTCTTGTGTCTTTTACAAGTGTGCACTTCTAACCCAGAATCATAGACAGTGGAGGTCGGGAGGTAGCCCAGAGAGGAACTCTTCTCCAGCCCTCCTACTGCACCAGTGATCTGAGGACCTATTGATGGCAGGCCTCTTAATCAGTGGTTTGGTGTACAAATAACAGGATCTAAACTCTTTGAAGTTAGACTGACGTATTTCACAAAAACTCATGTAATGTAGAGCATATTTGCTGCTTTCTAGTTATTTAGCAAAGGTTTCAAGGACAAAAAGGCCCTCCATCTACACACGTGTGCACCAGCGGGGTGTGGATTCTAAACTCACTCTTGAACCTCTTCTTTTCTTTCTAGTCCAGCTGGGTGTTTTTAAAAAATCAGATTTCTAACTTTGAGGCTGCAGCAGCCATGTAAGAATCTGCCACTGTCCTGCTTGATGTTAGTATTGATTTTTTAAACGGGTGGGGGTGAACGTTATGAAGAAGGACCTTTTATCCTCTGAGCTCTTTGGCAATTATCTTGCTGCCATAAGTGTTGATACACATATAATGGATGTAACTAAAAAATCTCCTTATCCAAGCAGAAAAGGCTGAGTGTTTGTTGGAGCAGATAGAATGCTGAGAGTGTGAATAGACCAACCCAGATGTCCCTGGGGAGGGAGATAAATGATGGAGGAACCAGAGCTGGTTACTATGGATCAGCACAATAAACCAATTCCCATCATACACCTCTCACAACGCCACGAGGAGTAACCTAGGCAGCACCAGTCAACTGTACGGCAGGAGAGAGGCATTGCAAAGCTTGGTTGCAACTGCTCTGATTTTTTAGGCATTAAGTTTTTAAACATCTTCAGGACTTTGAGGCGAGAAACTTTGGAAATCAGAAAGAATCTGATGGGATTTGTTGCAAATGCTTATTTCTTGTTATTTTTGTTGTGTCGTTGTTGTTTAGTCTATAACGGTATCAAAGGAAAATGAAAAGGCCTCATGGAGCTGTCCCAAGCTGTCCCAGCAGTTGGGGGAGGGGGTTCCCCATGGAGGTGAGATGTTTACATGCCAGATTGTAGAAAGTTGTCAGGGTGGGGTCCTGCTCCCAAATTACCAGCCCAGGGCTGCTGAAGCCCCAGGAAAGTTTTCTCCAAGGGGGGAGGGGCTGGACACAAATGACCTGGGTTCTCTCCTCCCCTCCTCCCCTCTGCCTCCCCACTCCAGTTGCTTTCTTTTTTTCTCCTCTTTCACAAAGCATTCCTGGTTTCCTCTGAGCCTCAAGTTTCCTCCTAAAATTTCATTTCACCATAATTTACAAAGCAATCAGATATGAAACAGTCTGATGAGATTCTCCCAGGGGAAGAGATAGCAAGGGGCATCCCTAGCTGTAGGCACTGAGCTCCACAGAGAAAGGCTGGCAGAGACAGGCCCTAAAGGAGGGCACACAAGAAGGAAAAGGCTCCTTGCAAAGTCTGTAAGAACTTTTCTTTGCCCAGATAGGCTCTCTTGGGCCTCTCTGGGACATCAGCTTCAAACTCCTCCATCCCTTCCTTGGTCTTTCCATCCCCAGAGAAGGCACCCACCCAGGGCAACCAAGTGCTGTCCTGGCTGCCCTCTGACCCCAGGACAGCCAATGCCCCTTTCTGCACAGCTCAGTTAGAGCCTCCTAGGCCCTCATTTTCTTGGCAGCTGCCTTGCCCTCTCCGTGTACCCTGCTGCTTGCTTTGCCCAGTAAATAACATTTAGTGGGGTTTGGGAAATGCCATTTTCTTAAGGCAGAGAGGCCCGGAGAAGGATGGGGTAGACTAGGGGATTTCATCTGGTTGGAAGGGGACCTGACTAGCTGGCCATGTGTTTTCCCCTTTCTTCCACCTATGGGAGTACTTGGATACTAGGCCACAGGGACACATTTCTGCTGATTCTTTAAGAGATGACTGGAGGCCACAGGGTCTGAGCTAATGAATGAGTGAATGACATCTGGGTCAAAAAGGCCTGGTGGCCCTGGCTCATGCCTTTCACCTTTGGAGGAGATATATGGGCCTTCAGGGACTAAAGGCAAGATAAAAACAAAGTCAAATCATCCTGAATGCTTTGGGGAATCCCAAATCTTCTGTCCAGTTGTCCTAGCCTCACCCCCATCCATGAGTCATATTTTGCCGGAGTTTGTACCTGAAACCCCATCCTCAGCCTCTTTAAGGCACATGCTGTCACAGAGGGGAGGGAGAGGAGGAAGTGGCTGCACTACCTGGTTGAGCTCCGCTCCTGTACACTTCACCTGTAAACTTGTATGCTGAGAGATGGAGAATTTTAGACTTGGAAGAATAAATCTCCATGATTGTACAGAAGAGGAAACTGAGGCCCAGATAAGTGCCTGACTTCCTTGAGTGCCCATAGTAAAGTGATCCCAGAGTAAACAGAACCCTGTCTCCAATTCTCAGTCAAGTGCAGAACACCCATTTTGCACCCACACGTGAGCACACAGGCTTTCCTTCGGAGGCAGCGCAAACATGGTGAGAGGCACCGCAGCCCATGAGGAGGAACATTTGTAACTGGTGTAATATAATCTGCCTGATGTCAATGTGTACTTGGCTCAGCACCATTTAGGAGAGCAGAGGGGCATATTGGAATCTGAACTCAAATTCTGAAAGTGGCTGGAGAATGGATTGGAAGGGAGTGTGTCTCCTCTTGTATTGAAGTTGTTGCTGGAGAGTGGGGCGGCCAGCCCCATGGATGGCTTGACTGGGGAGGGGGGGCTCCATTGGCAGTGGTGGCAGGTGGTTTGGGTTTTGTTCTTAATGAGATCTCAGTGTTAATATCTGCCTCTGGAAGTTCCAGTGCCGACCTTGGAATTTTAAGTGGGACAGTAGTTTTGGTGCAGTTGCCAACGTCACATGCTTGGCGTGTCTAATTCTGAAAGACTGGCATGCATTATGCTAGGCTTGGGGAGGAGGGCACAGCGTTTCTAAGCTGCTTGTCTGTCAAGGATTAATTTAACCTCTAATTACTACATTTTCTTCGCAGTTTGCTGCACGAACATGTTGTAACAAAGCTCAAAGAAGTATGCCATTTTATTTCCCTGCCACTCTAAAATTAATTTCCGGGATATAGAGTCAAATCTGACACACTTGGTTTTAAAATAATTGTGCTGACATTCGAATTAAAGTGAACAATCCAGTTGGTTCTAGTGATCCCCCGGCTATGGGGTAAAGACCATTCTCATGGTCTTTGCCATCACAGCCTACAAAATGAGCCCTGAAAGTATCAAGGAGCATCACTGCACTAATCCCACTGGGGCAAACCAGTGCAGCTGGACACTGCCCAGCACATGGCCTGGGTGTTACCTTTGGAGCAAAGCTGATGCCCTGCACAGCAGACCAGCCGGGGAGTCCTTCCCTGCCTGTTAAGACCTATAGCAAGCCGGGCGTTGTGGCGGGCGCCTGTAGTCCCAGCTACTCGGGAGGCTGAGGCAAGTGAATCGCTTAAGCCCAGGAGTTGGAGGTTGCTGTGAGCTGTGTGAGGCCACGGCACTCTACCGAGGGCCATAAAGTGAGACTCCGTCTCTACAAAAAAAAAAAAAAAAAGACCTATAGCAAAGGGTGAGGCCATTATCATACTGGGGCCTCCCAAGAGGCTGGTCCCGATTCCCAACCTGTTCTGAGTGGCTGCAACAGTGAAATCTCAAGATTCTCTCCTCCTCTTCATAGCCCCGAGAATAAGGGCTCCTTGATGGTCCTACAAATTCCTTTTACCCCCATTTTCCCAAATAGCAGCAGTGGACCCCCAGAGTAGCAGGCTGATTCACTACCCTGGGTGGTTGGGAAGTCTGCTTTCTCAGATCCAGGGTGGGGATCCTTAGCAATCACATTAATTTCCTATTTTGAGTCCATAAAACCTGATTTATGGGGTGTGAGAGGTGGCCAGGTGAGCCAGTCGTCACCTCCTTGCCCAGCAGTGATAAAGAGCAGCCTCAGGCCTCACACACTCCCCTATCTTGGGAGGAGAATTTTGCCTTTTCCAGAACATTTCATCTCAGGAGGTGAGAACTTAAAGCTGACATTGTCTCTAGTATCCTCACAACATCCTTTCTGGAAGGTGGTACCTACATAGGAAGGGCTGGGTCTAAAGCCCTGTTCCTCGTGTGGCTGGGGACAGGCTGTCTGGACTTTTCAGCCATGCCTGTGGTTTGGTCCTTGGCCAAATCCTGAGCAAACCAGTTTGGGTTCAGTCTCCTTACCTTCCCCTTGCTGGATCTTTGATGGCCTGTATCCTGCTCTTCTCCATCCCCTCCCCATTACCTGAAAAAGTACTGTCATCAGCCCTCTGTGCCTTAGCGGGACTCCCGTCCTTGGGAGAATTTGGAGCCTCTAACTTGAATTATGGGATGCAAGAGCTGCCATGCCTTGAAGAGAATCTGCCCTTTAAGGCACAGGTAGGGAGGTGTTCAGGGCTTAGGAAGGCCCTCTTACGGCCCGCCCCCCACCCCAAATGCTGCCATACTGGATATAAAGCTGCTCCTGTTCATAAGTTACAGAATGGCCAAGACTACAAGACTGCCAAGGCTCTTCTGAGATTGCCCCTGGGGATACCAACTCCAACTGGACTTTTGAACCTCAAATTATACAAAAATGATTCCTGACTCTCTGGAGGCTCTTCCCTTCTTTAAGAATCTGATGAAGGCTCTGGGTCTTCTTACACCACCACAAAGTAATATGCAATGTTGCATCTAATTTAAGGGGCCCTATAGATCCTTTGGTGTTGCAGGAAAATGGGAAATTAAAAAAGACAAACATTTACACCAACAATATAGAGGAAGAAACCTTTAATTGCTAGTGAAAACTCAACGTGCCTCAAGGTGTGAAATGCTGAGTTCCAGGGAACACTTTTTTTTTTCAAACTCTATACCTTTTTGTTTTTTCTTCAGTTCACTATTAATTACACAGTTATGGCTACAGATCTTAGAAACCAGGGTATTGTTATTCGTTACAGAGTTTCTTTTGTTTTTCAAGGTTATTTGAGCTCAGTGTAAAGTTTGTTCTTATCTTTGGAGGAGGAGTTCTGTAGATGCCTGCTGCATTCTCAGGATCACTAAGAAGTATAAGATTTATTACTCCTTCCTCATTGGAAGCCTATTCTTGGTTCCTTAAGGATCCTTTGACACAAGTTGAGAATGCCTCAATATAGCACCCTGGCCATGCCAGATTGGATGGTCATCTCTGCTCACACATGGGCACAGAAACATCATGATGTGGTGGGAAGAGCACAAGCTTGGTCTGGGCTGGGAGACTGACCAACTATGAAATTTTAAGCAAGTCTCTGCCCAAGCCACAGTGCTCTTAGTTGTCAGGGATATCAGAATGCCGTTACCACCCAGTTTACAGTATTGTGGGAGGTCCAGAAGAGATGATGTTGGTGAGATGGTCTTGTAAATACCAGGCTCAAGGATGCCACTGGTCACTTTTTATTTTGACTTCCCATTTGACCTGAGAAATTTAACAGAAGCAAGCCAGGTTTTTTATTTTTATTTTTTTGACATGGAAAGTCCTTTTGTCTCTTCCTTTGACATTGTATAAATGACACCCAGGCAAACTAGTATGAAAGTCTCTGACTTGGGAGGGACTTCAAAGACCATGCAGTGTGTCCCAGATCTAGGCAGTTCCAGGGTATCCTGATTGCCTGGCTTTCAGTGGCTCTGGAGTGGGGTCCTTATAAAAATTGGAAGGTGGACTTGCCCCAGGATCTGTATAGGGCACTGTCCTGAAGGAGGAGGGGTTGTCTGTTTTTGGAGAGAAGCCTCAGGAGAAGTCTGTAGAAACTCAGGAGTTCTTCTCAGGAGGGAAAGGCTGGCTGGACTGAATTCAAACAGCCCTCCGCCACCTCCCACTCCCAACCCTGAAGTGTAGAAGACTCCCCATGGTGAGGCCAGCAGGGCTCATATATCATAGATGGGGAAACTGAAGCACAGAGAGGAACTGGTACTGGCCCAAGGTCACATGACAGTCATGAAAAGGTGTCCTTGGCCCTTGTTGGTGTGTACACACTCCAACCTCTGTCTAGCTCTTCCCAATAATGTTTTTTCACTTCTCTTAAAAACACAAACCTGTTATCATATTAACCAGCCCCTAATGAACGCTGATGTCTTCAAAGACTGCCCTAGAAAGTAAATAGCAGGTTTAGAAAGCCCTTTGAACCCTCAGAGGAAGATCACGGCCTTGCTGAGCCTGTTGCTATGCAGTTCCAGAGACAAGGCAGCCACGCGTTTGTAGAGCTGTTTAGTCCCTTCCCCCTCCCCCACGTGAATTTTAGGAACCTTTTTGGAAAGGAATGTGTTGCTAGGAGCTTGGGCGTGCTCTCTCCTTTATGAAGAGAGGAGCACTGTTTTGCTTTGAATTGGCTTGGAGGCAGATTGAGGTGTCCCCCTAGCCATTCTTTCTTTTGTTAAACCAACCTGATTTGCCAGGGGTAGTTAAGTGGAGATCATGTTGAAAATGAGTGCTTAGGACAGGGTGGCTATGCAGAGTGGCTTCAATTCTCATCCTTGGCCTAAGCATCTAGCCCTGAATTTCATTATTAATCTGGAAGGGGCGGACTCTGCAAGTCACTTGAAAGCAGATGCCACTCAGCAATTTTAGGCACCATCACATAATCAAGCAAAATGATAGTAGTTTGTAAATGGGAGAGTTTGGTGTTTGGCATCTGTGCTTTGGAAGATTCACTGTTTGAGATCAGCTTTCTGAGCTTGGGGTACAGGGTGGTCCTTGGTGGGACAGTGGGAAGAATATCCACCTGGGGGCTGGCAGCGTGTGCGCTAGGTCCAACTCTGATACCAACTAGCACTCTGGGCAAGTCGCTTCCCTTTTCTGGGCCTCAGTTTCCCAATCTGTACAAGGAAGGAATGGATTTGGGGAATATGAAGGATCTGATATTCCACGATTCTCTAGTAGCAAGTTAAAGTCTAAGTTACCTAAAATATTTGAAAAGGATAAGTATATTTGAAAAGGACTGATTTGTCCTTTTTGAAATTATCAGACTTGAAAGCATGGAGGTTTTATTTTTGTTTGGGCAGGTGGGCAACTGTTGTTATATAAATGATAACAATTCTAGAACTTTTGGCCAAAGACTAAGGGTTATGTATTTATCTAGGACCAAAGGATAGAAAAAAAATGGAAATTCTCTTAGAATCTTTTCATTTTACACATGAGAATGCTGTGGCCTGAGGAAAAAAACTAGACTTACTCAGGCTTCCCTAGCAAGCTGCCAGGAGTTGGGCTGGTCCAGGCCCCAGGAGGCCCAGCTTGCAGCCTGCTCCTTGCACCACCCATACTTCCTAGGCCCTAGCAGAAGAAGCATCCAGGCCCCAGCATTGTACGGACCTGCAGTCAGCAGAACATACAACTGGGTGGTTTTGATTTCTAGCTATCAAATAGAGCTTATCAGAAAGGAATTTTTGTCCCCCAGCCCTGCTCTCAACATCCAAGGGTTGTTCTCTGCTAACAGTAAATATTTAATTTTGTTGGTCTTATACCAATACCCAATTTTAAAAAAAACAGATTTTTTTGAATAATGGGGGGGTGGTCCTTATGGGCCTGTTATTTGAAATTATTTTCTTTTAAACAGATGGGCTGTTTTAGGTTTAACTTCATATTTGTTCATTTTCATTATGGAAAAGAAAAAATAAACCCACCCCACCCTTATTTTTGTAATGAGTAACAATTTCTCTTGTCTAAAAGAAGCTTTTAGTTTCTCAGCTGGTTGCACTGAGAGCACTCAGCATTATTTTGGTTCTTTAATCACATAAATGTGTTAGTGACCTATAGTTCATGGGACGCTTACAAAATGCACCCAGCTCATCCTTGTGGTTCCAGCCCAGCTACCTCTTATCTCGTGCCCAGCCACCCTCTCCTCTGTCCTAAAACTGGACCATATGGGGAGACAGAGACAGGGAGACGATGGTCTGGAAGGGAGACAGCCTGGGTGCCAAGCTCAGCTCTATTGCCTCACTGTGAGATCTTGAGCAGACCCTGCCCGTCTTTGGGCCGCATGGTTCCCATTGCTACAAAGAGGGGGCTGGCCTTAAGGGGCTCTCTGGGGTTTTCTCTTATTTGTTGGATTGTTATATTTGCAAGATATGACTTGACCAGTGGGGTATGTGACCTTTAAATCCTTTCTAGAGGCAGTGTTCAGTGGTGTCTCTGACAAAGGTAGGTAGACATATAGACCAAGAAAAATGAAATAGACGAACACTTTTAGCACGTGTGCTTCTCTGCCCACATGTCCTGATGGCTGCCACCTTTTGCAAAAAATGTGTATTTCCTCCCCTCACTTATATTTGCTAAGAGCTTTGGCTTTGAAATCAAGGCAAGAAGGAAGGTGGACAAAGAGGGAGTTGCCCGTGACCCTTCTCTATGGGAAGGAACCCTCTAAAACAGGGAAGGGATGGACAATGGGAAAGGGGTCAGGATGAAACTGGAGCCAGACATAATCCAAAACCGGGACTTGGGTAATGGTCAGTTCAGGAGTTGGTCAAAAGTTATTTTGAAAAATAGATTCCACAAAGAATTTATGGGTGTCCACTATGTGCCAGTTGTTGGGGGGCCTAACACAACAACACAGGAACCCCCTCCCCTCTTCCTCCTCTCCTCCTAAAACAAAGACACAAAGGATCTGACTATCCCACCCCCTGAAAAATTTGGGCCAAAAGACCCTAACCTGACAGGCAAGCTGTGGAATTTTCCCCTCCCCTTCCCATGGCCCCACATAAAAGTGGTCTCTAACTGCCCCTGGGAGCAGACATCACCTTTGCACTATCCAGGCCAGGTGTCTCGTATCCCCTTTTAATAAACCTGGGCTGAACATCTCCTCCGTGGCCTTGTCTCTGGGTGCCATCATTTACGCTTTCACCAGGCCCTATTGGAGAATGGGTGGATGGTTGAGTGGATAAAAGGAAGGGCAAGTAGATGCCTGAGTTAGGGTGTGACTGCTAAATACTCAAAGTGGGAAAATCTTGTGCACATTGATGATGTGTCAGGCATATAAAAGTGAGCAAAACAGAGAAGAAACCCTCACAAAAGGTTGTCTAGTGAGGGACATCAATAATAGACAAGTGGAATAGGTAAAACATATAGTATGTCTGAGGTGACAAGTGTCTTGAAGCAAAATAAATCAAGGAAGGGACTTGGGGAGTGCCAGGGTGAAGGGAGTACTATTAAATAGGACGGACAGCAAAGACTTCGCCAACAAGGTAAGATTTGAGCAAAAACTTGGAAAGCCATTTATCAGCTAGGCTGTAGCCTCTTACAAACTCACCCATCAACTCTGAGCATTTTCTGTCCATTAAAAATAGAAAGTGAGCCACAAATATGAGGCACATGTGTCATTTTAATTTTATAGTGGCCACATTTAAAAAGAAGCAGATGAAACTGATTGAATAATATACTTTAACCCAACATACCTAAAATATTTCAATGTGTAATTAACAAAAATTAATGTTTGATACCTCATGTGTATTTTACTTTAGAGCACATCACAGTTTGGACAAGCCACATTTCAAGAGCTCAATAGCCACATGTAGCTAGTAGCTACCATATTGGACAGCATATTAAGTAGACTTCTCACGTTAAATGTTGTAATTTTAGTATGCTCCTGATAAACTCTACTTTATAGGGTGTTTTTGCTTGAGTGAGCTGATTTGTTAAAAATAAATAATGATGCATCATTCATTTGCATAATTTCTTTCCCCATGGGTATTTAGTAGCTCTTACATCTGAACTCTCATGTATATGCCCGTCTGTCCATACATTCAACCATACATCCACCTGCCAAAGTGTCCACCTGAAAGAAGTTGTCCAGTTCTCAGCTTTTCTTCTTTGTGGGCTGGGTTCTGAGCGTGGATCTAGAGGGAGTTCAATGGACCAGCTGCTGTCTGTCACTCTGAGCCGAGATTTGAGAAGCATTAGCATTGGGTCCTTTGTCAAACTTGAAGTTTATCAAAATAAAAGAAATCATTTCTTGAATGCCTGTATGTGCTTGGAGGTTCAGAAATCTACACATCCACTGTGAGCATTTCCTGAGGGTCGACCCCTCCGGCTTTTACTCTCTGTTGTCTATACTTTTCTCCCTAGAAAGTTAATCACTTCTATTATGTCACTTCACATAAATTTTGACTGTCAGAATAGTTGCAAAAATAATACTAATAATGTCTGAATACCTTTCACTTCAACTCCCCAAATGTTACCATTTTACTACATTCTCTACATCCCCCTACAACCACCACACACACACACAATATTTTTTTTTTTTATTGTTGGGGATTCATTGAGGGTACAATAAGCCAGGTTACACTGATTGCAATTGTTAGGTAAAGTCCCTCTTGCAATCATGTCTTGCCCCCATAAAATGTGACACACACCAAGGCCCCACCTTCCTCCCTCCATCCCTCTTTCTGCTTCCCCTCCATAACCTTAATTGTCATTAATTGTCCTCATATCAAAATTGAGTACATAGGATTCATGCTTCTCCATTCTTGTGAAGCTTTACTAAGAAAAATGTCTTCACTTCCATCCAGGTTAACACGAAAGATGTAAAGTCTCCATTTTTTTTAATGGCTGAATAGTATTCCATGGTATACATATACTACAGCTTGTTAATCCATTCCTGGGTTGGTGGGCATTTAGGCTGTTTCCACATTTTGGCGTTTGTAAATTGAGCTGCAATAAACAATCTAGTACAAGTGTCCCTATGATAAAAGGATTTTTTTCCTTCTGGGTAGATGCCCAGTAATGGGATTGCAGGATCAAATGGGAGGTCTAGCTTGAGTGCTTTGAGGTTTCTCTATACTTCCTTCCAGAAAGGTTGTACTAGTTTGCAGTCCCACCAGCAGTGTAAAAGTGTTCCCTTCACTCCACATCCACGCCAGCATCTGCAGTTTTGAGATTTTGTGATGTGGGCCATTCTCACTGGGGTTAGATGATATCTCAGGGTTGTTTTCATTTGCATTTCTCTAATATATAGAGATGATGAACATTTTTTTCATGTGTTTGTTAGCCATTCATCTGTCATCTTTAGAGAAGGTTCTATTCATATCTCTTGCCCATTGATATATGGAATTATTGGCTTTTTTCATGTGGATTAATTTGAGTTCGCTATAGATCCTAGTTATCAAGCTTTTGTCTGATCGAAAATATGCAAATATCCTTTCCCATTGTGTAGGTTGTCTCTTTGCTTTGGTTGTTGTCTCCTTAGCTGTACAGGAGCTTTTCAGTTTAATGAAGTCCCATTTGTTTATTTTTGTTGTTGTCGCAATTGCCATGGCAGTCTTCTTCATGAAGTCTTTCCCAAGGCCAATATCTTCCAGTGTTTTTCCTATGCTTTCTTTGAGGAATTTTATTGTTTCCTGCCTTAAATTTAAGTCCTTTATCCATCTTGAATCAATTTTTGTGAGTGGGGAAAGGTGTGGGTCCAGTTTCAGTCTTTTACATGTAGACATTCAGTTCTCCCAACACCATTTATTGAATAGGGAGTCTTTCCCCCAAGGTATGTTCTTGTTTGGTTTATCGAACCAAGATAAACTAAGATGTTAGTTTCATTTCTTGGTTTTCAATTCGATTCCAAGTGTCTATGTCTCTGTTTTTGTGCCAGTTTTTGTACCATGCTGTCTTGACCACTATGGCTTTGTAGTACAGACTAAAATCTGGTATGCTGATGCCCCCAGCTTTATTTTTGTTACTAAGAACTGCCTTAGCTATACGGGGTTTTTTCCAGTTCCATACAAAACGCAGAATCATTTTTTCCAAATCTTGAAAGTACGATGTTGATATTTTGATAGGAATGGCATTGAATAGGTAGATTGCTTTGGAAAGTATAGACATTTTAACAATGTTGATTCTTCCAAGCCATGAGCATGGTATGTTCTTCCATTTGTTAATATCCTCTGCTATTTCCTTTCTGAGGATTTCATAGTTTTCTTTATAGAGGTCCTTCACCTCCTTCGTTAGGTATATTCCTAGGTATTTCATTTTCTTTGAAACTATGGTGAAGGGAGTTGTGTCCTTAATTAGCTTCTCATCTTGACTGTTATTGGTGTACACAAAGGCTACTGACTTGTGGACATTGATCTTATATCCTGAAACATTACTGTATTTTTTGATGACTTCTAGGAGTCTTGTGGTTGAGTCTTTGGGGTTCTCTAAGTATAAGATCATGTCATCAGCAAAGAGGGAGAGTTTGACCTCCTCTGCTCCCATTTGGATTCCCTTGATTTCCTTGTCTTGCCTAATTGTATTGGCTAGAACTTCCAGCACTATGTTGAATAGTAAAGATGACAGAGGACAACCTTGTCTGGTTCCAGTTCTAAGAGGAAAAGCTTTCAGTTTTACTCCATTCAGTAAAATATTGGCTGTGGGTTTGTCATAGATAGCTTCAGTCAGTTTTAGAAATATGCCACCTATGCCTATACTCTTCAGTGTTCTAATTAGAAAAGGATGCTGGGTTTTATCAAATGCTTTTTCTGCATCTATTGAGAGGATCATGTGATCTTTATTTTTGCCTCTGCTAATATGGTGGATAACATTTATGGACTTGCGTATGTTAAAACAGCCTTGCATCCCTGGGATGAAGCCTACTTGATCATGATGAATGACTTTTCGGATGATAAGCTGTAATCTATTGGCTAGGATTTTGTTGAGAATTTTGGCATCTATATTCATGAGTGAGATTGGTCTGAAATTCTCCTTTTTGTTTGGGTCTTTTCCTGGTTTTGGTATTAGGTTGACATTTGCTTCATAGAATGTGTTGGGGAAGATTCCTTCTTCCTCAATTTTTTGGAATAATTTCTGCAGTACAGGAATAAGCTCTTCCTTGAAGGTTTGATAGAATTCTGGAGTGAAGCCATCTGGACCAGGGCATTTTTTGTTTGGAAGATTTTTTATTGTTTCTTTGATCTCAGTGCTTGCAATTGGTCTGTTCAGGAGCTCTATTTCTTCCTGGCTGAGTCTAGGGAGAGGGTGTGATTCCAAATATTGATCCATTTCCTTCACATTGTCTAATTTCTGGGCATAGAGTTTCTGGTAGTATTCAGAGATGTTCTCTTGTATCTCTGTGGGATCAGTTGTTATTTCCCTGTTATCATTTCTGATTGAGGTTACTAGAGATTTTACTTTTCTATTCCTCGTTAGTCTGGCCAATGGTTTATCTATTTTATTTATTTTTTCAAAAAACCAACTCCTTGTTTCGTTAATTTTCTGAATGATTCTTTTGTTTTCAATTTCATTGATCTCTGATTTGATTTTGGATATTTCTTGTCTTCTACTGAGTTTAGGCTTAGATTGTTCTTCTTTTTCCGATGCAATAAGATCTCTTGTGAGATTGTTGATGCGCTCTCTTTCTTTTTTTCAAATGTAGGCATCTAAAGCGATGAATTTTCCTCTCAAAACTGCTTTTGCAGTATCCCACAGGTTTTGGTAGCTTGTGTCTTCATTGTTGTTATGCTCAAGGAAGTTAATGATTTCCTGTTTTATTTCTTCCTGCACCCATCTGTTATTCAACAGAAGATTGTTTAATTTCCATGCCTTTGGGTGGGGTCAAGCATTTTTGTTAGAGTTGAGTTCCACCTTTAGTGCCTTATGCTCTGAGAAGATACAAGGTAAAATTTCAATTCTTTTGATTCTGTTGATATTTGTTTTGTGTCCCAGGATATGATCAATTTTGGAGAATGTTCCATGGGGTGATGAGAAGAATGTATATTCTTTATCTTTGGGATGGAGTGTTCTATATGCGTCTATCAAGCACAGTTTTTCTAGAGTCTCATTTAAATCTCTTATATCTTTGTTTAATTTCTGTTTAGAGCATCTGTCCAGCTCTGTAAGAGGAGTGTCAAAGTCCCCTGTTATTATGGTATTATCAGATATCATATTGCTCAGACTGAGTAAGGTCTGTTTCAAGAATCTGGGAGCATTTAAATTGGGTGCATAGATATTTAGAATTGAAATGTCTTCTTGTTGTATTTTTCCCTTGACCAATATAAAGTGACCATCTTTGTCTTTTTTGACTTTAGTTGCTTTAAATCCACATGTATCTGAAAATAAGATTGCAACGCCTCTTTTCTTCTGAATTCCACTTGCCAGAAAAATTGTCTTCCAACCCTTGACTCGGAGCTTTAATTTGTCTTTTGAAGCCAGGTGTGTTTCTTGCAGACAGCAAATGGATGGCTTGTGTTTTTTAATCCAGTCAGCCAATTTAAGTCTCTTCAGTGGGGAATTCAAGCCATTAACATTTATTGAGATAATTGGTAAGTGTGGTAGTATTCTATTCATCTTATTTTGTGAGAGTCCATTGGTTAGTTTTATCTTTTGCATCAGTGTGGAGGTTAGGTTCTGTCCTTTTAATTTCTGTGTTCTTACTTTGCTGCTGATCCATCGTGGTGGTCAGTGTGCAGAACAGGTTGAAGTATTTCCTGTAGAGCTGGTCTTGTTGTGGTGAATTTCCTCAATGTTTGTATATCCGTAAATGATTTGATTTCTCTGTCAATTTTGAAGCTTAGCTTAGCAGGGTACAGAATTCTGGGCTGGAAATTGTTCTGTTTAAGTAGATTAAATGTAGATGACCATTGCCTTCTTGCTTGGAAATTTTCATTAGAGAAGTCTGCGGTCACTCTGATGGATTTGCCCCTGTAGGTTAACTGGCGCTTACTCCTGGCAGCTTGCAGAATCTTTTCTTTTGTCTTGACTTTGGACAGGTTCATCACAATGTGTCTTGGAGAAGCTCGGTTAGAGTTGAGGCGACCTGGGGTCCGATAGCCCTCTGAAAGCAGTGTGTCAGAATCTTTGGTGATATTTGGGAAATTTTGTTTTATAATATTCTCTAGTATGGCTTCCATTCCTCTGGGGCATTCTTCTTCCCCTTCTGGGATTCCTATAATTCATATGTTGGAACGCTTCATAAAGTCCCATAATTCTGACAGTGAATGTTCTGCTTTCTCTCTCTTCTTTTCTGCCTCTTTTACTATCTGAGTTATCTCAAGAGCTTTGTCTTCTACCTCTGAAATTCTTTATTCTTATGTGTATTCTAAATTCCCTTTCTGTCATTCCTAACTTATCTTTGTAGGTGGAATCCTGTGCAGTAGCTACCTCATGGTCCCTTGGCGGGGTTGTTCTGGACTGGTTCTTCATGTTGACTGGAGTTTTCTGCTGATTCTTCCTCATGAGTGATTTCTTTTATCTGTTTCCTTGCCCTAATTTTCCTTTCACTTCCTCTTGCTCTTTAAGTTCTCATGCCTGTGGACTAAGAGTTACAGGACCAGAAGGGTGAGAAGGCTGAGGAGCAAAAAAGGGATGAAAGAAATGAGGACCGAGTGAAAAGAAAAAAAAAATAGAGAAAGGAGAGCGTGTGGGTAAAAGGAATATCGACAAAAAGAAGAGAGGCACAGAAACAGGGAGACAGAGCAATATAGGTGTACAGTAGGGTACTTTGACACACCTTAAAAAAAACCCACCTTCTGGGGGTGCCCAGTTGTGTGGTTCCCTTGAGGTGAGCAGCTCTTTGCTAACCTGATCAGACACAGTACCCCACCTCCACCAAGTAGAGAGGAAAGACAAAAATGCTATAAATCAAACCAAAACAAGCAAACAGAAAACTTTACGGGATAAAATTGGGTGAAAAACCAAATTATAGTGGTAGAAACACTAGCAAAAATGAAGTTCTAGTTATTGAAAAAGGCAGCAATGGAAAATTATAATTAAACTAGAAAAAATGAGAAAGAAAAAGGATCTGTATGTAAAAGGTTGAAATTAAAAAACAAAACAACATCAACAACATCAAAATAAACAAAAAAAAAAAAACAACTAAACCAAAAAAAAAAACCAAAAAACACACAACCAAAAACAAAGCATTATGTATATGTTATTGAATATTGTCTGGGCAACATGTGGTCTTCTGAGGTATGAGATGTTAATCACAGTTCTGATATGACTGGAGGCTGCTGATTTCTCAAACCCCAGCAGGTAGACACCCTAAATCTCTCTTCAGTCCACTTAAAAGGCACTTTGAACTTGTAAACTTGCTGAGCAGAAGCTTTCCCAGGAAATTGCTTGTCAGTGGAATCACTGCTGAAGTGGCTATCCACTTACCCAGTGTGCCAAAACTGGTCTCACTCTGCCCCTGAGGGTTAGGGCTGCAAGGCGGCTCAGACCCCACCCTTAGGCTACTTGGTGGCTGGGTTAACAGCTCATACCCGATTCTAGCTCTGCGACCCTGAGGGCGGAGCTTGCCGGGGCAGATCGCTCACAATGGCTCCCTGTGACCCACAGCCAAACACTATTAACTCCGTCTGGCTCAGCGGCTCAGACTGGGGCCCCAGACAATGGCCAAAGTTCTCCGCACTCCCGCTCAGGCTCTCCCCAAGGCAGTTCAACTGAGTGCCAAGTCCAAAGACACCAAAACAGTTCACAGGTAAGGCCTTTCTGGTTTGCAGTCTCGCTGCTACTGAACTTACAGTTGCGCGCCGGTTTAGACGGATTGAACACACGTGACCACTTGCCGTTTTTCCACTGTTTTAGTCCTCCTCTTGGGGTCCAGAAGTCTCTCGCTGACTCCCTGTATCCTCACAGGGGTGATGATAGGCAGATCCCACCAGCCAGAGATGCCTGGAGTCCTATCTCCCCAGACTCACGGTGCCCAGATGCAAGGAAGCTGTTACTCGGCCGCCATCTTGCTCCGCCTCCAGTTAAATGATGCGCGTCTTCGCAAAAGTTGCAGTTGGGGGGATTTTGATGTGGGAGGTTTGAGGATCACAATACAGCACGTGCCTAAACCGGAACCCCACACACAATATTTTTTTCCAAAAAATATTATGCTGTCCAATATGGTAGCTGCTAGCCAGATGTGGCTATTGAGCTCTTGAAATGTAGCTTGTCCAAATATTAATCCAAATGTTATTGTGTGAGAACAAATTGCAGAAATTATGCTCTTTTATCCCTAAATACTTCAGTGCATATTTCCAAACAAACACAAGCTTCCTAAAACATTCTCCTGCATAAACCCAGGATGTTGAGGAAAGCCAGGAAGCTAACATTGGTACAATCTATCTAAAGACCTTAATCTAAAGACATTCAGATTTTGCTGATTGTCCTAATAATGTCCATCATAGCAAAAGAAAGTCCAGGATCATGCAGTGCATTCAGTTGTTACGTCGCTTTATGCTCTGTCTATCTGCAAGGATCACTCAGTTGTGTTTTGTAGCAATGGCACTGCTGAGGTGTACATGCCAGTTATTGTGCATAACGTCCCTCATTTTGGATTTGTCTGATGTTTGCTCATGGTATATCTAAGGTATGTACTATTGGCAGAAATACCAAAGAGGTGGTATTGTGTTCCCCTTAGTGCATCGTACCAGGAGGCTCATTATGTCTCATTACTGCTGATGGTCACTTTGATCACTTGATCAAGGTGGCATCTTCCAGGTTTCTCCACTGTCAAGTTCCTGTATTTCTTCTTTTTGTAATGAATGAGTATCTTGGGGGAATAAATATATTTTAAAGCTATGTTAATATCCTGTTACTTCCCCAAGGGCGGGGAACCTGTGACTTTAAAGCCACATCCAAATGTTATAGGACAAGATTTGGGTTCTGTCACAAGGCCACACTTAAGGATCTAGAAGGCCTCAAGTTTCCTACCCTTGCCCCAAACTTTCACCCACTCATTTAGCATCTGTTGATGATCCTTGCCTGAGGCAAGTTTATTATTCTGATTGCCAAATAATGAATTTCTGATTCCATAATCTTTTCTGTATTTTTAATTGACTTGCTACAGTAAGAAAGAACTTCTCCCTCTATTTATTTACTTGTTTATTTATTATTGGTATTAGATGGGCTTGTGAATTCTTATTTTATTCAATGAATTATTGTCCTTGACTATAATTATTTATCTTGATGCTCAAATTGTTCGGCCAGTGGCTCCCATGTCTTTCCGATGTGCTCTTAATCATTTCCTTTCCTTTATTTCTTTTCTTTTATTATTATTTATTATTTATTGTTTTTGAGAGAGAGGGGACCTCGCTCTGTCACCCTGAGTAGAATTCCGTGGTCTCATCATATCTCACAGCAACCTCAGACTCTTGGGCTCAAGCCATCCTTCTGCCTTAGCTTCCTAAGTAGCTGGGACTACAGTCACCCACCATGATATCCGGTTAATTTTTCCTATTTTTAGTAGAGCTGGGGTCTCACTCTGGCTCAGGCTTATCTCAAACTCCTCAGCTCAAGAACTCCACCCACCTCGGCCTCCCAGAGGGAGAGGATTACAGGCATGAGCCACTGTGCCTGGCCTCCCTTAATCATTTTCTCAGCATGGCCTTATTTTCTGGAATGAGATGCTCTAGACTTATCTTGTACTTTCCCTCCCTCCACCCTAAAATCAGCAGTTTTTCTAAGGAACCCTGATTTCTTTTAGTAGACAATGGTATTTAGAAACAAGATCTGATCTCAGGTATATGCTTATTTCTCCAGGGTGTTGTTGCTGCTAGGCCCCCTCAGACCTCAAAGCTAGGAAACAAATTAATTAATTTACGTCTAGGTTTGTTTCTTTTTCTTTTTATTATTTTTATAATGTCTATTTCTCTATCATCTATATTTGTCTATAAACTGTGAGTTCTTACTGATACCTCCAAATTCCAGTCCAACATCAGAGCTCATTTTAATCTTTCTCCTTTCCGTATTTGCAAGGCAGTGAGAAGTGTCTCCGTGGCTATCCGCAATGCCTTTCCTCACTCCAATCCTGGAATGTACAGCAAGTAGTTTCAGAATTGCTAATTTATGAGTGGAGAAGAAGCCTAGTAACTGGAGTGCGGTGTTTATTTAGTAAGACTGTATCATCCAAACACTGTTAAAATGTTGACTGGGCTACTTCTCTGCTCCTGTCCCCAAGGTGAGCGTCACCTATGCGGTCTGATTTGGTTCACTTGTTTCTGTTTAGTTTCCTTTTGTTTTGTGAGCATCATTTACCCATGGTTTGGTTCACTTGTTTCTATTTGGTTTCCTTTTGTTTTCCTCCCTTCCTATCTTGGTTAATTTTCCTTCTTGTTTTAACATATGAAATAGTAACCAAGTTCCAAAAGTTAGAACTGGGCAGGAAGGAAAAGTGGCACAAGCTGTTACTCCGGTCCTTCCATCTCATTCCACTCACCTGTCATTAGCTTTTCTGTGTTTCTTTTTGCACAAATGAACAGGTATCTGTGTCTTGTCCTACACGCAATTCTTTCTTACATGCAGGGAAGCATGCCAGACATACTCTTTGGGCTTTGCTTGTTTACCTGGCAGATGTCCTAACAACTATTCCACTCCAGTTCATGGAAATCATTCTGGTTCTTCCATCATGGCTGCTTAGTACTGCGTTGTGTGGATGTATCGCAGATTATTCAGCCACCCTGCCAGGAATAGGCTGTTAGGTTGTTTCGGATATTTTGCAATTGCATACAATTCTTAAATGAACAGCCCACTATATATGTATTTTCATACTGTTAGAGATGTATCTTCAAGGTAAATTCCTGGAAGTGAGATTGGTGTGTCAACAAATGAACACAAATGTAAGGCTGGTTATAGTGGCTCATTCCTTAATAATCCCAATACTTTGGGAGGCTGAAGCAAAAGGATCACTGAGGCCAGGAGTTCAAGACCAGCCTGGGCAACATAGCAAGATCCTTTCTCTACAAAAAATAAAATTAAAAAAATTAGCCAGGCACAGTGGTATGTGCCTATAGTCCCAGCTACACAGGAGGCTGAGATAGAGGGCTTTCTTGAGCCCAGAACTTGGAAGTTGCAATGAGTTATGATGGTCCTGCTGCATTCTAGCTTGGGTGACAGAGTAAAACTCTGTCTCAAAAAAAAAAAAAGGTAAACACAAATGTAGTTTTGTTAGATATTGCCAAATTGCCCTTCAGAAAGCTTATACCAATTTGCATTCCCATCAGCAATGTATGAGAGTGTCTTTTCCCCCAAAGCCTCACCAACAAAGTGTTTACTTTACTTTTTAATTTTTGCAAATCTGATAGGTGAGAAATGGTATCTCAGTGTAGTTTAATTAGCATTTTTATAATTATGAATGACTTGGAACATCTTTTCATATGCTTAAGAGTCTTTTTGACTCTGTGTGTGTGTGTGTGTATGTCCATGTCCTTTCTCTCTTTTCCATTGGGTTTTGGGTCTTTTATCCTCAATTTAAATAGTTTTCCTTTTATATTAAGAATATTAGTTTTTATTTGTGATATATGTTGCCAGTAATTTCTCTTAATCGGTTTGTTGATTTTTTGACATTTTTCTTTGCCATGCAACAGGGTTTTTGTGCAATCAAATATCAATCTTTCCTTCTATCACAGATGGATTGTGAATCACAGAAAGCCTTTTCTCATACCCAGGTTAGAGAGAAATTTACCCAGTTTTCTTCCGGTATTTGTATAGTTTCATGTTTTACATTTAAATTCTTAATTCATTTGGAGTTTATTCTTATGTGTAGTATATGGTATGAGCCTTACTTTATCTCTTTACAAATAACTATCCAGTTATCACAACCTCATTTTTTTAAATGTTCGTTTATGCCTCAGTGATTTGAAAGGTTACTTTTATCATTTATTCAATTTTCACATATACTAAGGTCTATTATGGATGTATATTTTATTTCACTAGTCTATTTGTCTATTCTTTTATTCACTCTTTGAATTAAACAGGCTTTCTAGTCATATTTTAAAAACTTTTATTTTGAGCTAATTATAGATCCACATACAATTTTAGGATGTAATCAAAGAGAGATCCCATACCCCTTCACTCAGTTTCCCCCAATGGTAACAACTTGTATAACCATGTCACAATATCGCAACCAGGACGTTAACATTGGTATAATGCAGCCACCTATTCAGATTTTACCAATTTTGCAGACTTCACATTCAAAGCAGTTTTAGCAAATGTGTAGATTCATGTGGCGACAGTCAAGGTAAAAGATAGTGTGATCACCACCCAGATCCACAATCCTCTGTGTTGGTCTTTTATACTGAACCCACTTCCCTTTTGCTCTTCCCTAGCCCAAGTTCCAAACTCATGGCAACCGCTAATCTGTCCTCTATCCCTATAATTTTGTCATTTCAAAATGTTATATAAATTAAGTCCTACAGCACATGAGATCACTTTTTACTGTAGTAGCAATTTACTGCAGAGATGAACTGCTCACGGGGTGATCATTAGCATCACATGGCTTTTTAAGCAAATGCAACACTTGGACTCACCACAATAGCAACAGGAGGTGGCTATGAAATTATTACAGCAGTACAGTATGTACTACAGTGAATTTTATGTGGTTATGATTTAATACCGTGTTTTTACATCTGTTAACATTTCTCTCCACTGTGAATGGTGCCATATACAGTTTGTGTTGTGTGTACGTTTTGATAAATCTGAACTTTTTATACTAGATTTCTGTGTATTTTATGGTAGCAAATGATAAGCCAGGCTATTATCTACCTATGAAGTCAGACAATTAAGTTTACAAACTCACCCTAGAGAAAATGCTACTTACCTCATTGCTGAATATTACTATGGTCACCTTCAAGGTACTCCCCTTGGGAAGCTGTGCAATGACACCAGCACCGAGGTCACCCTTCAGAGCACTTTTGAAACTCTTTTTCTGGAATGGCCACCAGAGCTATCATTATCTGACAATTAAGTTTGCGAACTCACCCAAGAAAAAACACTCCATACCTCATTGCTGAATATCACTATGGTCACCAGATGGCCAAGGGGGTACTTTGAAGGTGAACATGGTGATATTTAGCAATGAGGTATGGAGCACTTTTTCTAGGATGAGTTCATAAACCTAATTGTCAGGCCTCAGGATGATGGCAGCTCTGATGGCTGTCAAAAGAGTTCCAAAATTGCTTTGAAGGGTAGACTAGGCACTGGCATCAGTGCAGAGCTTCTCAAGGGGAGTGCTTCAAAGGCGACTATAGTGCTATTCAGCACTGAGGCGTGTAGCACTTTCTCTAGGATGAGTTTGAGAATTTAATCCTCAGACCTTGTATATGTTTTATACATGACATGCCTTTTTCTCAATTTTTTGATCTTTCTAGGCTGCACGGGTCATCTGTGAGTTTTTTCAAATTGTTGCAAATCTCTGGAAAATTTTCTAACATAGTTATTGAAAAGAATTATGTATAAGTGGGCCCGTGTGGTTCAGACCCATATATTGTTCAAGGGTCAACATATTTCTCTCGCTCTCTTGCTCTCTCTGTCTCACACATTTTCTTTATCCATTCATCTGTCAGTGAACTGAGGTTGTTTCCCTCTTTTAGCAATTATGAATAATGAATGTGGGAGTACAGATATCTCTTCAAGATACTGATACCAATTTCTTTTGGCTAGATAACCTGAAGCGGGACTACTGGATGATATGGTGCTTCTACATTTAACTTTTTTAGGAACCTTCTTCATACTGTTTTCCATAGTGACTATCCCAATTAACACTTGTCCCTTTATAACAGCCACCCTAACTGATGTGAGGTGATATCTCATTGTGGTTTTGACTTGCATTTGCCTGAGCATTAGGGATGTTAAGCATCTTTTCACATATCTGTTGGACATGTGTGTGTATTCTTTAGAAAAATGTCCATTCAGATCATTTGCCCATTTTTGTGTATAGTGAAAAAATGGGATCCAACTTCGCTCTTTTGCAGGTGGATATTCACTTGTCCCAGCACCATTTGTTGAAAAGACTATTATTTCACATTGAATTGTCTAGGCACTCTTGCTGAAAATCAGTTGACCATAAATGTAAGATTTATTTCTTGGCTCTGAATTCTCTGCTTTTGATCTACACATTTATTTTCATGCCAGGATGGTATTGTGTTTTTAATTTCAGTTTCCCAATGTTCATTCATTGTTCGTGTGTAAAAATGTGATCAATTTTTATGTGTTGGTTTTATATCCTGCAGCTTTGCTGAACTCACTTAGTAGTTATAGGAGTTGTTTTGTTGACTATTTTGAATTGTCCGTGTAGACTATCATGTTATTTGTAAACAGGAATAGATGTATTGCATCCTTTTTGATCTGTATATCTTTTACTTCATTTTCTTGTCTTATTATGCCAGCTAAAAGTATAAGTACTTTATTGCATAGCATGGATGACAGCAGACCATCATTGCCTTGTTGCTTAGTTCTATGGTGAAAGCACTCAGTCTTACACCATTAAGTGCAGTTGACCTTTGAAAAACTTGGGTTTCAATTTTTTAGATCCGCTTCTATGCAGATTTTTCTCAACCAAAGGCAGATTAAAAATATTCATTGGATTTGAAACCAATGTATATGGAGAGCCAACTTTTCATGTACATGAGTTTTGCATGGCTTGAATATGCACAGATTTAGGCAGATGTGAGGGGTTCTGGAACTATTCTCCCCCCCCCATACCCACAGATGACTGTACAATGTTATCTGTAGGACTTTTGTAGATGCTATTTATCAACTTGAAGAAGTTCTTTTTTATTCCTAGTTTTCTGAGAGTTTTTTATTATGAATGGATGTTGAATTTGTCAAATGCTTTTTGTGCATCAATTGATATGATCATGTGATTTTTCTTTTGTAACCTGTTAATCTTGGGGATAATATAGACTAACATCCAAATGGTGAACAAGCCTTGCTATCCTGGGATAAACTGCACTTGGTTATGGTGTATTTTAAAATACATTCCAAGATTGGATTTACTAATATTTTGTAGATTTTTAAAAATTTAAGTTAATGAAATATACTTATTTTAATTTTCTTTTTCTGTACTATCTTTGCATGATTTTGGTATCAGAGTCATAAAACGAGTTGAAAAATCTTCCTGTCTCTTCTTCTTTCTGGAAGTAATTGTGTGTAAAAGTAGTACTAATTCCTCTTAACATCTGGTAAAATTTTCCCCTGAAACCACCTAGGTCTAGGTATTTTTTTTTTTAAGTGTTTAACTACAAGTTCATTTCCTTAAGAGTTGTAGGGGCAATTTGGGTTATATATTCCATACTGTGTAAGTTGTAGTAGTTTGCAAATGATTTCTAAAGAATTTTAACATGTATATTCATGAGGATGTTTCATCTATAGTTTTCTTTTTTTTGTACTGCGTTTGTCTGATTTTCAAATAGGGTAATATTATTTTCATAAAATGGATTGAGGAGTGTTCACTCTTCTTCTATGTTCTGGAAGAGAATGTGTAGAATTGGTATCAATTTTTCTATAATGTTTGGTAGGATTCCCCAATGAAACCATCTAGGTCTATGGATTGGGGGAAGAATTTTTAAATTATGAATTCAACTTCCTTATATATTCAAAAGATTGGTAGTTTGTGCTGTGCAAGTAACTGGTCCATTTTATCTAAGTGGCCCAATTCTCTCAGATCAAATTTACATGTGTAAAGTTTGGGGTAATATTCTCTGATTATTATTTTGATGTCTATCTGATCTGTAAATGATATTCCCTGCGTCATTCCTGATATTGGTAAATTGTGTCTTTTCTATTTTCAGTCTTACTAGAGGTCATTTTTATTGATCTTTTCAAATAATTAGTTTTTGTTTTATTGATTTTCTCTATTTTCAGTTTTCAACTCCATTATTAATTTTACTGGTCTATCTTGGTACATGTTCTATGGACACTTGAAACAAAAGTGTAATGTGCTATTGGGTGGAGCGTTCTGTAAATGTCATCTAGATCCTGTTTGTCTGTGGAGTTCTTAATCTTTGCTCATTCTATCTAGTAGTTGTATCTATATTTGAAAGTGGGGTGCCGACACTTCCAACTGTAATTGTGGATTTGTCTATTTCTCCTTTTAGCTTAACTCTCAGTTTTTGCTTCATGTGTTTTGAGACTCTATCGATTGGTGCCTACACATTTAGGATTATTATGTCTTCCTAGTGGATTGCTTATTTTCTCATTATTTAATGTCTAATAGATTTTTTGTGTGTGCTAAGTCTTTTTCTGATACTAATAATATAGCCACTATGGCTTTCTTGAAATTAATATTTGCATGGTATATCCTTTCACATCTTTTTACTTTCAACTTATGTATACTGCTGCATTTGGAGTATTTTATAAATGATATGTTTAGACTATATAAATATAAGGTAATTGTGGATATATTGTGGCTTAAGTCTCTCTTTTATTATTTGTTTACTCTTTGCTTCCTCTGGCTCTATTCCTCTATTTCCTCTGTTCCTCTATTTCTTTTTTCTTGCATTCTCAGCTTTATTTAACGATATTTTAGGATTCCATCTGTGTTTATATTTTATGTCTTTTAGTATATCACTTATATAGTCTTCTTAGTCGTTACTCAAGGTATTACAGTATACATAAGTAATTTATCACAGTCTACATTTTATCAGTTTGATTTAAGTGTAGAAATTTTATTACCACTTACGTCCCTTTACCCAACCTACTTTTAAAATGTAATTATCACAAGTATTTCCTCTATACACCTTGGATATCAGATGAGATGCCGTTATAATTTTTGCTTCATATGAAACTCATGAAAAGAATAGAAGTT
Organism: Nycticebus coucang; assembly: GCF_027406575.1. Classification (NCBI taxonomy): domain Eukaryota; kingdom Metazoa; phylum Chordata; class Mammalia; order Primates; family Lorisidae; genus Nycticebus; species Nycticebus coucang. Next base: position 181,329,471 of record NC_069804.1, read on the forward strand.
TATCATACTTGTCACTATTTTTTTACTTATTTTGAATTTCTTCTTTATAAAGTTTCAGTCTTTTTCTGTTGTCATTTCCTTTCTCTTTAGCTAACTTACATCAGGCATTCTTTAAGGGTAGGATTATTAGCAATAACATCTTGTAGTTTTCCTTCATCTGAGAATATCTTGATTTCTCCTTCATTACTGAAGGATATTTTTGCCAGATATAATTTGGACTTGACAGTTCTTTTCTTTTAGTACTTGAAAAATATAGTGCCACTTCCTTCTGTACTCCATGATTCCTGAAGACGAATCTCTTGTCATTTGAATTGGTGTTCTTCTTTAAGTATTGTTTCATTATTGTGTGATTGCTCTCAAGATTTTTTTCTATGTCTTTAATTTATGGAAGTTTAATTATAATGTATCTTGGTATAGATTTCTTTGGATTCGTCCTGTTTGGATCTCTCAAATTCTTCAATCTGTAGGTTTATGATTTTCACAATTTTTTGGACTAATTTTTCTTACATCCCTTGGATCTTTTGTTATTGGCTCATAGGCCTCAGAGCCTACTGTTCTTCCTTTTTTAAAAAAATTACTTTCTTTCTGTTGTTCACATTGGATAAATTCTATTGATGTGTCCTTAAAGTTCCTTAATTCTATATTCTCTCATCTCCACTCAACTAATAATTAGCCCATTCAATGAGATAATTTTTGTGATTTTTTTTATTAAATCATAACTGTATACATTGATATGATCATGGGGCATCATGCACTCGCTTCATAGACCATTTCTATACTTGATCATAGCCAAAAGGCCAAGCATCAATATTTTTCAGTGCTATAATTTCCATTTGGTTCTCTTTTAAATAACATATTTCTCTGCTGAAATTTTATATTTTGTTAATTTAAGTATATTTGTAATTGCATATATATGATGAGTGTTTAAAATTTTCACCAAACAATTCCAATATCTGAAAGATCTTGGTGTTGGAGTCTGTTGATCATCTTTACTCACTCATGTGAGTGGTTTTCTTAGTTTTTGATATGATGAGTGATTTTTTTTATCATACTCTAGACATTTTGCATTATATTGCAGGACTTTGGGTGGTATTTAGCCTTACTTTTTAGCAGGCAGGCTCTGTGTTAACAAATAATGTGAAGGCCGTGTGGGTAGATATGGTTCATTTTCTTTTTTCTTTTCTTTTCTTTTTTTTTTTTTGCAGTTTTTGGCTGGGGCTGGGTTTGAACCCCCCACCTCCAGTATATGGGGTCAACGCCCTACGCCTTTGAGCCACATGTGCCGCCCGATAGGTTTCATTTTCTTACTCAGCCCTACTAGCACTACTCTGGCAGAAAGAGAGAACAGTTGTAGTGCTGCTAAATGGAGTGGGGGTTTGGCTTTCCCCTTGGCTTTGCTGAGACCCTCTCAGGGAAATGGGGGATTAACTTGCCCTGCCTTGTTGCCCTATGAGGCATATAAGCTCAACTCCCCAGTAGACTGCTGGGGAAGAGTGAAACAGAAGGCTAATCCACATTGCCATTTGCTGTTGCTACAAGATGAAGGGGAAATCTTGTATCCCTGCTGGGTCCAACTGAGGGCAGGTAGCAAGGAAGGAACAAGAGTACAGTCTAGCCCTACCTTACTCTTCCTTATTCAGTCTTATTGCTACTAGGTGAGAGTATGAAGATGCAGCCCCCCACTTGTCTTGGCTGATGCCAGTGGTTGAGTGGAAAGTAGAGTGCTGACCATCTCCAACTTGTATAACTGGGCAGCTGGGAAGTAAAGCTTTCCAATCAATGTGATTAATACTTGGGGAGAGGGGTACTTGGTGAGATCTAGTGCTAATTAGCCCCATCTTGCACTACCTCATAAAGTCTGCCAGACATAGGTGAATGCTCAGCTCCCCGCCTGACCTTGCTGACACTACTCTGATGGTGAGCATGGTGACAATGGGAGCATACTTAGCCCCTGCAACCTGTGGGCGGGGAAATCAGAGTGCTGCCATCTGCTTATGTGAGGCTGGGAGATGAGGTGAGGTGGACTGTCAGCTTCCCACTTTGTAAGGCTGAAACCTCAGGAAGGGGATGGTTTTTCTCTTGGTATTGACTAAAGTAGGGTGGGTATTTTCAGAAAAGTTTTCTGTTATTTAGGCCACCTTTTTCACAGTCCTTTGACTAAGGGGAAAGTCTTTCCCTGGAGGGTTTTTTATTTTTTTTTAATGCTTTATTTTTTAGAGCAGTTTTAACTTCACAGCAAAATTGAAAGAAAGATACAAAGTTCCTGTATACCCCTACCCGCACATGTGCACAGCCTCCTTAAGTACCCACATCCTCCACTAGAATGATACATTTGTTACCACCGACGAACCTACACTGATACATCATTATCACCCGAAGTCCATATTTACATTAGGGTTCACTCTTGGTGTCCTACATTCTATAGGTTTGGCCAAAGGTATAATGGTGTGTATCCACCACTATAGTATCACACAGAGTAGTTTCACTGCCCTAAAAATCCTCTGTGCTCTGTCTATTCATCCTTCTAGGCCCCAACCACTGGAAACCACTGATCTTTTAACTGTCTCCAAAGTTTTGCCTTTTCCAGAATGTCATATAGTGAGAGTCACATAGTGTGTAGCCTTTTCAGATTGGCTTCTTTCGTTTACTTATATGCATTTAAGGTTCCTCTTTGTCTTGTAATGGTTTGATAGTTCATTTCTTTTTAGTACCGGTTAATATCCCATTGTCTGGATGCATTGCAGTTTATTTATTCATTCACCTACTGAAGGATATCTTGGTTGCTTCCAAGTTTTGGCAATTATGAATAAAACGGCTATAAACATCCATGTGTAGGTTTTTGCGTGCATGTAAGTTTTCAGCTCCTTTGGGTAAATACTAAAGAGCACAATTGCTGCATCCTATGGAAAGAGTATGTTAAGTTTTGTAAGAACCTGTCAACATGTCTTCTAAGTGGTACCATTTTGCGTTCTCACCAGCAATGAATTAGAATTCCTGTTGCTGCACATCCTCACCAGTATCGGTGTTGTGAGTGTTCCCGATTTTGGTTATTCTAATAAGGTTCATAGTGGTACGTCATTGTTTCAATCTGTATTTACCCCAGGACATATCATGTGGAGCATCTTCTCATATGCTTATTTTCTTCCATGAGTTGTCTGTTCAGGCCTTGGCCCATTTCTTTAATAGGATTGATTATTTTCTTATTGTTGCATTTTAAGAGTTTTTTGTCTGTTTTGGATAGCAGTCCCTTATCTGATGTGTCTTTTGTAAACATTTTCTCCAACTCTGGGGCTGGTCTTTTCATTCTTTTGATGTTGCCTTTTGTAGAGTTGAAATTTTTAATTTTTATGAAGTTCAGCTTATCAATTCTTTGTTTCATGGTTTATGACTTTAATGTTGTACCTAAAAAGTCATTGCCATACTCAAGGTTGTCTAGGTTTTTTTCTGTGTTATCTTCCAGGGGTTTTATAATTTTGTGTTTTACATTTATGTCTGTAGTTCTTTTTGAGTTAATTTATGTGAAGGGTATAAGATATGCCTCTAGTTTTATTTTTTACATGTGGAAATCTGGTTGTTTCAGCACTAATTGTATTGGCTTTGCTCCTTTGCCAAAGAATAGTTAACTGTGTTCCTGTGGGTGTATTTCTGGGCTATCTATTCTGTTCCACTGATCTATTTGTCTATTCTTTCAGCAATGGCACATTGTCTTAATTACTGTATCTTTATACTTAAGTCTTGAGGTCAGATAGTGGCAGCCTTCCAACTCTGCTCTTCTCTTTCAATATTATGTTGACTATTCTGGGTCCTTTACCTTCTCCACATGAACTTTAGAATCAGTTTTTGATATCCAAAGAACTTGCTGGGATTTTGATTGGGATTGCTTTGAATCTTTAGATCAAGCTGGAAAGAACTGACATCTTGACAATATTGAGCCTTCCTTTTAAGGCATGTGGAATACTATGTATCTCTCCATTTATTTAGTTCTTCTTTGTTTTTCATCAGAGTTTTATGGTTTCATATAGATTGTGTACATATTTTCTTAGATTTATGCCTAAGTATTTCATTTTGGGGTGCTAATACATTAGCACATAATATTGTGGTTTTTTTCTTTTTTTAACCTCAAACTCCACTGGTTGATTACCAGTATATAAGAAAGTGATTGGCTTTTATATATTAACCATGTATCCTGCAATCTTGCTGTAATCAATCATTTATTAGTTCTGAGAGTTTATTGTTTAAACTGCCATCAATAAACTTCCAGGCTAATGGAGGGGACAGACCAATAAATATAATGTAATATGATGCTAATGACTATAAAAACAAAGCACACTATAGATCACCACCTCCTTAGTGAACTCCCATAAGATATTTCTGTTTTCTGAAGATACAGATTGCTTGTAGCGTTGTAATATCATTATTTACAGAAGGCTAGTTCCTTCAGGGTAATTCCTTTTCATCTACATCTCCCATTCTGGCTTCTTCCCTTATCAGAATCCCATTCAGTCTTTAGCGTCCCACTCAGATGTTACTTTTCCTGGGATGTGTTCTTGGGTTTCCTTAGTCAGAATTCATTCCACAAGCATTTCCTGAGCACCTGCTCTATTCCAGGTACTGTGCTAAGCCCTGAGTATAAAATGCTAGTGAGTCTTTGGAACTTTTCCTGGAGGGAGTAGGGAGCCACCATATTTTTGAGCAGGGAAAATGATCAGATCAATGTTTTGGAAGGATTGCTCTGAATGCAGTATGGAGGACTAATAGGAAAGCAGAGACTGGAGGCAAGCGAGGGTCCCCTGGGAGGAGGCTGTGGCAGGAGTCCAGGGAAAATATGATGAGCATAAACCAGGGAAGTGGAAAGAGACAGACCTGACAGACGGTTGAGAGCCAGAATCAACAGATGGCTATTACTCCAAAGGCAGACTTGACTGATGTTTCAGTTGTACAGAGATGTGGGCTAGAATCCATGATAGAAATACAGTTATCAACAACTGTGGATGGTGTTCAACTCAGAGCCTTGAGTGGTGTGATGGGTCGAATTGTGTACCCCCCAAAAATATGTTGGAAGTCCTTACCCCCAGAACCTATAAATGTGACTTTACTGGGAAGCAGGGTCTTTGCAGAAGTGATCCAGTTGCGATGAGGTCATTAGGTTGAGTTCTTCCAGTATGACTAGTGTCTTTATAAGAAATTAGACACGAGACACACTAAGAGAAGAAGGCCATGTATAGACAGAGGCAGGTTTGGAGTGATATATTGACAAGACACAGAATGCCAAGAATTCCTAGAAGCCACCAGAAGCTACAAAAGAGCTGTAAAACCATGGAGGCCTCAGATCCTTTAGAAGGAACCAGCCCTGCTAACACATGAACTTCAAACTTCTGGCTTCCAGGACTATGAGAGAATGAATTGCTATTGTTTTGAGCCCCTAGTTTGTGGTCATTTGTTATGGCATCCCCAGCAAATGCTTACTAATGGTATGGAAGAATAATTGAATGGGTTTTCAGGGGCTACTGAGGGGTGTTGCTGAGGGGATATTCACCACGTTAAATTCTAACAACAGCTAGTTTTGACCATCTTATATTAGGACCAGCTTGCCCCATTTCTCTCTCAAAAGAGGCTCATTAGAAAAAAAAAAAAATAGTTGTCACATGCTGTTGTTGGAGAAACAAAAAGGTGGCCAAAGAGAGCTACAAATTGACTCTGCCCTGTGGCTGAAGTGGTTCCCTCCTGGTCACAGACAGGGAGGACCCAGCCCTGTCTTGGCAATTCCCTTGGGAGGTGAGAAGCATAACTCCCAGGGAATTGTTCTTACTGCTCCACCTCGGTGCCCTCATCTCACCCTTTACTTGTGACAGTTAATAATACATGGACTTCTAATAGGATGGGTTCTAGCCAGAAGGATTTCATTTAGAAAGTGGAGAAAAGGCAAAGATGTTAAAAGTCATAAAGTCCCTACACCAAAATATGATGTAGCCACAAAAAGAAATTAAGACCTGCCCCGTGCTATAATGTGGAGGAATCTCAGAAACATGATGCTGAGTGAAATGTGTGGTTCCATTTACATGAAATGTCCCAAGCTGATAAATCCATAGGACTAGAGAACAAGGTAGCAATTGTCAGCGGCTGGGATAAGGAGTTGGGGATGGACAGTAACTGTTAGTGGGTATGATCTTTCCTTTTGGGGTGAGGGAAATGTTTTGAACAGCACTGTGATTTTACTAAACACCACTTGTGTACATTAAAATGGTTAATTCTATGTTATGTGAATTATATCTCAATTTCAAAAAGTTATTGCAGGCTTGAAACCATTTTTTTTACTCAATTTATGAAAATTTGAAGGTCAAATTTTATCTAGCCCTGAACAGGGCAGGGCCATCTCCTCACTGTCAGCTAAGCAGCGGATCGTGCAAAGAGCCCAAGTGAGCAGACATTAGTCCTCATTTGCCACCACGGCACACTGCTTAAGGCCAGCTGGCCCTCCCAACAGTAGCACCAGGCTGCCCATGTCGTGAGACATTTCCAACTCCCACCTTACTTCTGAATGGATCAACCGCACCCTATCATGGAAAAAAGGCAAAAATTAAAGTGTAAGGAGGCAAGGTCCACTGTTAATTTCTGCTAAACATTTCATAAATAATTGTTACCTTAAAGAGCATTTTCCTTCACAAACAACTTCTGTCTGAGAGATGGCTTCCTGGGAGCCCTCCAGGAAGTACAAGTGAAAATATATTGGAGACTCTCATTCAGAAAGCTAAGAAAACACAGGAGCTTGAGAATAGTGAACCAAGCATTTATAGGGGGTCGAAAATTGCACATATCTCTGTAGTTTGAAGCTCAAGGACATGACCCAAAACTGGAAATATGAGCTTCCGGTGTGATTATTCTACACTTTGTTGAGGTATAATTAACGTACAATGACCTGCAGGTATTTGAAGTATAATTTAATCAGCTTTGTACATGTGTATACCATCACTGTGGTCAAGATCATGAATACATCCATTGGCCCCAGAAGTTTCTTTGCTGCCCTTTGTATCCCTCCTTCTTGCCCCTCTCCATGATCCACAGGAAACCAAAGATCTGGAATGTGCATTTTTTAGAGTTTTGTATAAATGGAATCATAGAATAGGGCCATTTGTCATGCCTGGCATTTTTAATTCAGTATAATGACTGAGACCCACTCCTGTCATTACATGCAGGTCAATTGTTCACTACATTCCAGTGGCAAGTGATATTCTATTGTATGGATTATACTATGATTTATTTATGTACTCACCTGTTGATGGGCATTTGGGATGTTTTTAGGTTTTTGCCGACTATAAATACAGCTTCTATCAACACAGATGTACAAGTGTCCATGTGGACAATACACTTCCATTTCTCTTAGGTAAATACCCAGCAGTGGATGCTTGGGTTATAGGCGTATGTTTAACTTTGCAAGAAATTCCCAAACTGTTTTTTCAAAGTATTTGTACAATATTACATTCCAACACTGGTGCAATTTTTTTAAGTTCCCTGGCTCTCTATGGGGTTGGCAGAGGCTCGTGGTTTTTCACACATATTCTACAGCAAATTAGACATTGGGCTGGATCCAGAAACGACCTATAACCCGGCTCTGGAGGCTATGTGATTGAACACGATTGAGAGGGGGGAGTGATGAAGAGAAAACTGGATGTGGGGAATGGAGATGCAGTGAGGACAGGGTGCGGAAGGCTTAGAGCTGCTGGCGGCTGAGGGAAGGGAGGGGACAGCCACATGTCCAGAGTCCCTGGCTCCCTGCCAGAGGAGTTAGAACTCCCTGAAGACTGAATGGACAGTTTTTCTGGGCACTCACTTCTAGGTCCTGCAGCTCCCCTGGGCGGCCATGTTACTGCCTGGTCTGGAAACCCACCACGATGGGACATGATACACCTTGTCTATAACTTGGAATAAACCAGAAAGAGAAGGTGGTTGTGCTGTTACCTGTTTTCCACCCTTTGAGCCCTTACTGTTTTTACGGGCTTTCTTCTCTTCCTTATCTCCTTAAAGGCTGACTGGAGAGAAACAAGGTGGGGAGGACAGTTTGCTGCTATCTGTCATGCCTGGTCAGAGACTCCCTCACCTCACAGAGACCTTTGTGCTGGGCACCCTCTGAGGGTGTCAACAGGTGTATTCAAAAGATGCCCGGTGACTGTCAGCAACGGGGACCAGAAGAATGCCAGCTGCTCACGCCTGGAGTTGGGGGAGCTCTGTTGTGGGTTCAGCAACCCAGCCCTGCCCAGCCATTCCGTCCCCTCATCTCCTGAGCATACATGGCCATGTTCTCCTCTGACCATCCTTGGCTTTAAAACAATAGTATGAGAGGGTGGGAGAAAAGGAGGAAAAAGATCTTGAACATTTATTGAGCCTTCCCTCTTCACCAAGCATATGTGCCAGGCGCCTTTCATGTCATACTAAGATGAGCTATGACAACAGCTGACCCTTATCGAGTTCTCCCTCTGGCTCGGACAGGGTGCCCAGGACTTAACACAGTGTCTCTTTTTAACCCTCACAGCCACTGATTGGTAGATTCTATTTTTATTGCCTCCATTTTACAAAGGAGGACATGTAGGAGGTGTGGAAAGGGGAAAGTCCTCGCTCCTATCACACAGCCAGGGAACGGCAGAGCTGGGAGGAAGAAAAGGAATTCTTCCCTAGCAAAATGTGATCTCAAAGCACAAGTCAGAAAGGAAAGGCACATGCCCTCAGACCCCGCCACCTCCAAGAGCCTTCAGTCTGAGGTAGAAGTGACCACCTGCAGATTCAGAGCCCTTGGTGCCAGTGGGCTCAGGACCCCTTCATGCTCCAGCCAAGAGGAGATGGGGCCTGTCATCCTTGGAAGACCTACAGTTAGTATTCTCCCATCAAGATTGCAAGACCCCTGTTATACAGTTTCTCTGTGATGGCCACTGGCAGGATCTTAGGCCCTTCATTTTGGCCTAAAGTGAAGGCCTGGAGCCCCACCAAGGGAGACACAGGCAGAGGCAGAGAAGCAGACCCACCCTGGCATGGTTCAGCCCCAGGAGGTTGAAACGGTGCCCCTCTTCCATAGGCTCGGCCTCCAGGATGTCCTAGAAGGTGGTCAGGGGTCTGACTCGGCCTCTCCCCCATCCCTCCTTCATTCACCCTTTCTGCTTCATTTTCGTCTCTAAAAGCTTCTTCTCAGCCATTTCCCAGGAAGGACTGACTCATGAATCCCAAGCTGTCTCACTGAAAAAATGTCAGAGTGCCCGTCAGCAATTACAGACAATTACATTCTCTGCCCAAATGGGCCCAGGCATCCTATGTAAACAATCATGCCTGCTTTCTGGAAACCAGATAGAAAGCTTTCAGAAGAACCTCTTTAACTGGCTATCAAAAGTTTCATTATATCTGGAGAGGGAGCAAGGAGGCTGTGGATACATGGATGTCCTTGGCTTTCTAGTAAAACTTATGGACCCCTTTTCAGGAAAAAGAAAAGGTTTTTAAATACATAAAATAAAACAATGGGAGCGCAAAGAACATCAGTTAGAGTGAAATAGTTATCAACAAATTAACAAAAGAAATTTGTGATGTATTCGTTTATATGCTTCCAAACACATTAAGTAAGATCTAGCAGTAGGTCTCATAATTACTGTAATTTCCAGGTAGTGATATTCAGAGAATCCTGCTCAGATGGTAATGGGAAATACGAATATCTATAATTTCTCTTTGCAACGAAGTCACAAGTTCAATACTACTGCGATGTGTTGCCCACATTCATAACTGAGAAAAAAGCAAATTTCAGTTAGAGGTTGGTGAAAATAAAAATGTAGGTTTTTTCCCACCTAAATTCACATCCTCCTTCAATTCTATCCGTGAATTCTAGGATAAGAGCACCTGCTAAGGCTAATTAGTTGATTGATCAGAATTTTACAACTTTTTCTTATAGAAGGTGCCCATAAAGTTGCACTATACTTTTTTCTCGCTGCTGGAGCACAACCAGAGGATGTGCTAGTTCTAATCTTAGCTTATCCACGTAAAAGCTGTGACTTTATTTGAACATCAGTTTTCCCCTCTGGGAAATGGGGATAATAATAAAACCTACCTCCTAGTGTGATTTGAGGAGTAAATGAGATGATGCTTGTAAAACATCTTGGCACTGTGTCAGCACTTAATAAAGGTTAGCTATAATGATTGTTATTAGAGAAAGAGTGTATAAACCAAAAGGCAGCTTGCATGTGCTGACCATTATGGCAATCTGCCTAACCGTGTGGTGATTCGTCTCTTTGCCACCTCTAATCCCAGAGTGGAAGGCAAAGGAAATGCACAGACAGGGGAGAGGGCAGTGGTGAGCCAGAGCTGGCTCATAACAAAAGCTGACTGATACATTTTCAGGAGTTTTACAATCTGTTTGACATGTTGGTAGCTTGAAATTAACAGTACTTACAACACAGAAATAAAAAGCTAAAACAGCACCATAGTCAGAGCTTTTCCCACAGATAAAGCTTGTTACACCATCCACCAGCACACCACTATGAGAGAGCAGCTAGAGGCGCTGCTCTTCTCAAAATGACAGTGCGACAACCTGCTCTGTATCTGGGGAAAATGAAGAAACAGATGGGTTTTGGGGGGGGAAGTAAATGTTCTTGGCTAGTGCGGTGCCTCACACATGTAATCCTAGCACTCTGGGAGGCCAAGGTGGGAGGATTGCTTGTGCTCAGGAGCTTGAGACCAGCCTTAGCAAGAGTGAGACCCCCCCCTCCCACCATGTCTACTAAAAACAGAAAAATGAGCCAGGCCTTGTGGCGGGTGCTAGGAGTCCCAGCTACCTGGGAGACTGACACAGGAGGACCGCTTAAACCCAGGAGTTTGAGGTTGCTGTGAGCTAAACTGATACCACTGCGCTCTAGTCTGGGCAACAGAGTGAAACTCTGTCTCAAAACATAAAAAGAAACAAAATCAAAAACTAAATGTTCCTTGTGGTCCAAGTTAATCTCATCTGCTTTATATTGTTTTTTTCATCTACAAAGTTTCAGATCAAGGGAAAAACAGGTTTTTCTTGATTAATGCTTTCAGTTCTTGTTAATTACTTCTATTTCAGCAATTCTGCAAAAGGATCTGTTTTCAGATAAGGGAAAAATATCTCTGTTCTCTTTATCTGCAGAGTATAAAATATGTTTTACTTAAACCCCACTATTTCTGTGTACTAGTAACTTACTTCCACGTCAACTTTTATCTGTAAGACTCTAGTGCATTCTTCACAGAGAGCATTGCAAAGATGTGGAGCAGAAAAGTGAGCTTACTGATTATGCAGCCCTGTTAGCGTTCCTTGAGTTCAAATGTTGGCTTAGATGGTGTTTTCAGAACTCATAAGTGGTTGTTTATGTCTGCAAATGGAAGTGCTGAGTAGCTAGATTTGCAGGGCCAAATGTGGAGGAGTCAGTCCTGGGTGGCAGTTTGCTCCATCACCGGCATTTGGTTGCATGAGCTGTTTGCAAACGCATGTCTGCCAATCTATAAGCCACTGGTACATGCTGCTGTCCCTGTGAAGTATACTACCATGGGATGGGAAAAAGAATATGACGCGGAGTGGAAGGTGAGAGAACACACACCCATGGGAAAGTAGCACTGGGCAGAGGCCATGGTTGTAGAGTTGCGAGCTCCCATCATTCATTAAAGGGACAGGACAACCTCTTTTGCGAGGCTGCTGTAGGGGTGACCCAACAGGGAAGACATGCTGTAAAACCCACATTGGCCTTGAGGTGTCATGGAGACTTTGAGTGAGCTCCTGGGCTATTGGTTCAATGATTTCCCCACCGAGATTAAGTTTCTTGTGGATTGTGTTGGTTTTTTTGAAATGGGGGTACAATGGGTGTGGTACTTCAAAGTGTCTCAAGTCATCCCTTGCCAGGTAGTCAGCATTATTGTACTCCATGCACCAGTTCCTGTCTCTCACTTTTCCTCTTGTAAAGACCCCATTCAGTTGGATAAGCCTCTGGAAAACTGCCTGGCCTCACCATCCCACACTGTTGGAGCTGAACTGGGGAGAAGTGAAGGCTGGAAGCGTAAAGCCCAGCTGGAGGTGTCAGACCTGCCTATCTGGTCAGTTCTGGTACTTCACATCTGCAGAAGGTTCCAAACAAGGATGCCTAGTCTGGGCAACAGAGTAAAACTCTGTCTCAAAACAGTTTTGGGACACTGGGACATAAATATCATGATCACAATGAAACAGTAAGGAGCCAGGGATGTGGACCACTGCTGCCAAGATAGGATCTGGGTTCTGGAAGCAATGGTGGTAAAATCAGCATCCAGCCATGTGACTGGGCCAGGCTCATCCTTTTACCCAATACAGCATGGCTGGTGCACTTAGATAAGGTAGCTGGCTCAGCCACCTCTCTGCAAGATGAATGCATGGCTCTCAGAGGCAAACCAAACAGTATCCATTCGTGTATGTTTATGCCTGTGGCAATTTCAGATTGTTCCCATCAGAATGTACCTGTTTTCTAAAGTGTCTTTGTAAATGCTAGTTGCACATTTAGGAGTGGGCAGAGTAACAAACATTTTATAAAGTAGGCTGCTAGAGAAGTCGGCTCCTATAAGACATAGAAATAACATGTGGATATTGCTGTCAGAAATTAGGCCTGACCTTCAACTTAATAGTAGTGAGCCCAAGCATTGGAACTGGGTGTTTCCCTTTTCTCCCTTGTTTGTTCTGGACCCTGATGGGAAAGGAACACCCTGGAGAGAGTAGAGCACAGTCCCATATTATATGGCATATCTTCCAAAGAGGACACCGAAGTCCAGAAGAGAGCAGAGATAGGTCCAAGGCCAGCAAAGAGCCTCTCAAAAGCCAGCCTGTTGACTTTTAGGCCAGCTCTTTTATTTATTTATTTATTTTTTAATTTTTATTGTTAAATCATAGCTGTATACATTAGTGCAATCAAGGGGTACAATGTGGTGGTTTCATATACAATCTGAAATATTCTCATCAAACTGTTCAACGTAGCCTTCTTGGCATTTTCTTAGTTATTGTATGTACACATTTGTATTCTAGGCCAGCTCTTAACTCCACCCCAGCAGAATGTCTGATATCGGTTCAGGTCTCTTTTGCTCTCTGTCACCTGCCTGTGTTTGCACTGAGGTTAGTAATTTTTGAATGTTGGCACTCTTTCCAGAGCCATCTACCACAAGCAAGCTCTTCCTGAACCCACTCATTCATTTGTCACTCTGCACCTGCCACATGTCAGGCTCTCTTCCAGGGCCTTAGTATCAGTGCAGGGCTCTTATTCTAGAGGAAAGAGACTGGGCAGAAAGACAACCTTGTGCACCACAAGTATGCACAACCTTGTGCATACTTCACTCCATCCAACAGCTATTGTCATGGCGGCCCGGTTTCCCCTGCTAGGACTGGGATAAAGGTCTGGAAGATGGCAATGCCACTAGCTAACATTTGATAGAGCTTACCACATGTCAACAACCACTCTAAGCACATAGCAGATGTACTTTTTATTTCAAAGCATTAAGGGGGTACAAATGTTTCGGTTACAAGGATAGCTTTTATAATGCTTAGACTGATTTCTAATGACTTTTACTTCTCTCTGTGCCCACATGTACCTTTGATTCGCACCCCAGCCTTACTGGGTAGATGCTGTTATTATCATCTCTCAATCACTGATGAGGAAACAGAGACATAGACCAGTTAAGTAACTCCCCCAAGGCCACACAGCTAACCCGTGGTAGTGGTAAGATTTAAACCCAGAACACTGGCTTCCCAAGTCCATGCTTTACCTGCTAAGCTGAAGTGGCTTTCAGGACAGCACTGAGTCTAAAGCCCCTTCTGCCTACCCAGACTCCACCAAGTTCAAGAAAAGCCCACCAGACAGGCCGGGGTCCTCACTACCAAAGGGTGAGTAACTTCATCCCGGAAGGGAATCAGAGGCAGCCACAGCTGTGTGCTGGATGTCACCAGGCCTGGCCAGTGCCCCTTCTCCTTCTTTAGACCCATGTGCTTCAGCCCCGTATGAGGCTGCCAGGAGCCAGCTCTGATCATACCAGCCTCTGCCCCACAAGGTTGTCAGTGCTGACAACTTTGTGTTCTGAGTGGGGACACTGGGTTTTGCAGAGAATGACAGATCATTTCCTTGCTGAGTGAGTTCTTTGCCTTCACTGCCTGTGCCTTGGCATGGCCTTGCCATCTGCAAGGCCAGTTCAGCCTTTGGCATGCCTGGTGCCTCTTGGATTTGGCCTGCAAACCAGCTCCAGCACTTTAATGAGCAGAAGAGACACATACTACTTCACCAGAGGCTGCTTAGAGTCTGTCTGTCATGTCTGGGATGCCATCACCATATGTGACACTGTCCACATCTCAAGGTTGCCCTACAAATCTGCCCTTTACTGCCAAGGCTATTTTCTCTGGCCCATTTCCTTCCTTCCCGGGTCCCAGCAAGCCAGCTGTTGGATGCTGTGAGAGACCCAGGAGCAGAAACTGAACTTATTGACCAGAAGAGCAAGGCAGGCTGCAGTGCATTGAATTCACTTTATTGAACTGTCCTGTTTGCTTTGCAGATGACATGACTTTTAGCTGAATTTAGGGAGTAAAAATTTAGTAATTAAAACCATATGATCTGGAACCAAATTTAAAAAGTCAAAGATTTAAAAGCTCCCCACAAAATGTTCTGAACTAAAGTGGTGTTAGTGTGTGATACAGATTTTCATAAAATGAAACTTTTCATCAGGAAAAGTTCACGTGGCAGCATATTGACAATATAGGGGTTCTGAAGCTCTGAGACCCCTCACCCAACATCAGAACACATGCAAACAACCGTGGGTGTGAGACGGGAAGGTTTTGGTTCTCCCCACAGCCATGTTATTAATTGGGGAATAGCATGTGAAGCGTTCTCCAATCCTCCTGGAACTGTACCGTCACCCAGCAGCACCCCTAGCCTCCCAGGCTTCCCCAACCCCCAACCATGAACACAGATGGAGGAGCCACCTGCCACTCACTACAAATCCACCTTCAGGCTCTTCCCCTATTGCATCCCTCAAGAAGGACCCCCCTTCTCTGCAGACTGCAACTTCTCGGCCCACCTGCAGCCTTGTGTGTTCTTCAGGCCAGTTCTTCAACTTGGCCTCTCAAGCGCAACACAATGGACTCCACATGGACTGATGGACCTTGTGTCAAGCCTGTGTGGAGTTATGACAACTTTCCTCACTAATTTGATTTTCTCTCACTCCTTTCCAATAGATAGCTTTATGAGTATTTTTGTTTTTGTTTTTTTTTTTTTTACCTTCAAGTGAGTGCACACTATGAATTTTCTTTCAGTGGCAACACTCCTGAAGCTATCTGAGACATCACAAACTGGCCTTTGAAATTTTTGAGGTGTTCATTTGATGGTACCTATATTTGTAGTTACTGTTGGTGGTCAGATGGCCTCTCCTACCTGCTCAGGGATCTTCAGAGATCTGAGATGTCTTTCTGCTCACTGACCACCCACTTGACTTCCCTTCCCTAGGATTTCTTGAATTCCTCCTTTCTGTGTAGGCATCATATGGTTGCTATTCCAGAAACACAGGGATGGAAGCTCAGCCACTGGAAGACTGTAAGCCCAGGGAAATTTATAATATGCCTGGACATTTCCAGGTTAATTCTAGACATGCAGCTCCCCCTCCCCATGTTAGCCAGGAACACTGAGGGGAGAGCACTGAGTCGGGAATGTGAAGAGAAGCAGGAGACAGGGAAGAAGAGAATAATCCTGCTCCACTAGCAAGAAACAATCACTTTAAGGCTCATCACACCGAGAGGAGGAACGGGGAGTTTCAGGAGAGGCAGCAGCATCTGAGGGGAGCAGCTGAGAGGTATCACAGCCAGAATCACAGGTAGAGAGCTAGAAGATGTGCCCCTGAAACAGATAAGAGGACAAACAGATGCCACACCCCCAGCGTCCCCAGATAGTGAAGAGACCCATGCCACAAAAGAAACAGGACTCTTGGAGAAAAATTTCAGGGTTCTTCATAGAAGAGAATGATCTTTAACCTTCAAGTGATAAAGTGATAGAGGATGCTGCTTGGCTGGACTCAGAGACTGTGATGAATGAAAGAATCGTGAAAGGGCTGCCTGGTCAGTGACTGCCAGGAGGAATGACTGACAGGCCATTCAGGGAGTACTTGCCAACAAGACTGTGAACATTTATCATGGAATGTTAAGGAATTATGCAGAACTGCCAGAAAGAACCCCAGACCACTAGATGTACATGCATTTCCAAATTTCCTGAGAAGAAACTCCTTAAACTGGATATATTAGGTTGGTATCCTTTGCTTAATGTGGTTCCCTGGAAAAAAATATAGAACATGCTACTACAGAAATGGTGAGTGAATGGTTAGAAAAGGAAACTAGTAAAAAAATGGGTCTAAAACAAAACCAGAATGGTTCATTAGAAGTATCCTGTTGTGCTAGAATAGGCTTCTTTTTTGTTAGAGGGGTTCACTAGACAGGTAGATAAAAGAAAGCAAGCAAGCGTTTTTTGACACTCCTCAGCAAAGCTTTGGGCAGCCTCTGTTGTAAAGTCCTCATTTACATCCCAGTTATGTGATTGTGTAACCGATCAAAGGATTGAATCTAAAGGCCATGGGCAATGGATTAATGTCTTCCCTTAGAGACAGAGGCCTTGAGGCAAGGCCCAGGGCTTCTTCCTGTCTGACTTCTCTTTTTCTCAATGATCTGAGTGAAAACTGAGAAATCACTCTTATCAGAATTTCCCCTGATTTAGGGCCACAAGGTGATGAATTCTCTCTAGCATGAAATCAAGATCCAAAGAGATCTTGATGAGCTTGAGAAATTTAACAGGCATAAATGGCAAGGCCTATGTTTGGGTCCTGAATGTGGTTGCCCAAGTGTAGTGTGGAGAAAATTCAGCTTAAGGGAATAAACCCTAGGGCCTGTTAATTGACATTCATCTCAGTGTGATTAGGCAGTGAACTGGGCCTGCTGGCAACATTACCATCATCTCAAGCTGCAAGCTGTGCCCTGTTGGGCTTGAGGGTGAAGGTGCTACTCTTGCTGCCCCTGAAGCATTAGTTATTTAGACCAGTGGGGGTTTCCAGGAGAGCAAGCAACCAGGGTGATAAGTCTCATAATTACACACATGTAGCCAGTGTCCTCCCTGAGCTCGAACTTGAACTTGAGACTCCTAATTCCAACTTTAGAGCTTTTTGGTAAGTGCCTACACAAAACCCTGTAGGTGGTAGCATTTCTGATGCATTCTGAATCCCAGCCTTGGAGTCACTTCATTCTGATTCTTCTGGGAATATTAACAAATGCTATGGAGTTGGAAAACATTTTAATACAAAGCAGAGACCCTATTGGCCTTTATGCATGACCCGGCTACCCTCCCTAACTTCTAATTTCTCTCATAAAAAGCAAATTCTTAAATAAATATGAAATGAATTTCAGAAACCACCAGAGGCTACTTAACCATTTTAAAAGTTGAGCATTATTAAAACAATACCTTTTAGATGCATCAAGGTTACACAACTAACAGGACCTTACTATACCTTAACTTTGAAAACAGATTCCAATATAACACAGAATGAGAAGTTTGCCTCTGGGCAGCACCTGTGGCTCAGTGGGTAGGGTGCAAGCCCCGTATACTGAGGGTGGCAGGTTCAAATCCGGCCCCAGCCAAACTGCAACAAAAGAATAGCTGGGCATTGTGGTGGGCGCCTGTAGTCCCAGGTACTCAGGAGGCCGAGGCAAGAGAATCGCCTAAGCCCAGGAGTTAGAGGTTGCTGTGAGCTGTGTGATGCCACGGCACTCTACCGAGGGCGATAAAGTGAGACAGTAAATAAATAAATAAATAAAAGAGAAGCTTGCCCCTATTCTTATACCCTTTCTACAGCTCTTTCATACTCCATGCCAGAATCAGGGTGGCACAGGCAGCTTGATTGAATGAATAATAAGCAAATGGCTGGTTGGATGAATGAACTGCAAAGTCTTGGCACAGAAGTGTTTATTTGGATCCTGTCCAAATAAATGCTACAGTCGAGGGTTGAAAATGGATGATACTCCACGGGAGACCTGTAGCTCTGGGGTCATAAAGCTGTTGGGGTTAATACGCCTTTCAAGCTCTCTCTGTCTGAATCTTCAGAAATGTACGTTTGTTTTGACCCCTATTGAAGTTGTGGAGGTAAAACTGATTTGGATTTTGAAGAAATCAGTCAAGAAGAAATAAGGATGTCTCTCTCCTCAGGTGAATGGAGCTAACTGAGGTTCCCTGACCAGGATAGAACAAGCCGGAAATGGGATTTTGGTCATTTTTCTTAGAACTTCGTCCTTTTAATTAACCAGCACACTAACCACATTATAAACTCTAGCCAACGGCATGCTTATCTGCTGACTCAGAAAAGAGAATTTTGATCAAGGAAAGATGTCTTGTTCACTGGGGCATTAACATTTGGGCCTATGGGAAGTAGTAGTTTTGAGTTGTGGTCAAATGACTTGAATCTAAGATCTGCTGGCACTCAATGTGTTCTTTGCTCATGGTAGATCACAGCAATGGAATTTTGTGTGTGATAAATAGATGAACTTGGCATAGTGCAGGCGATAGTTTTAATGCAGCAGTCATCTCTTGCTGTCAACCAAGGTAACCTATTGAAAGTGTTCGTGTCAGTTTTCCCTTCCAGCTCCTTTAGGAGCCCAAAGCTGGCTTGCTGCAAAACATTGGTCTTGCCTATTTATCTTGCCCTGCAGCCGATGGGCTGCCTATGCAATTGCATTTGTCTTTAATGCCCGCTTGTATGTGTTTTGTTGATTGTGTTCTTGAAGGGAAGTGTCTGGGAACCATTTCCGAAGTACACAGTAATTTTCCCGCTTTCTTTGGAAACCAGAGCCATTGTTGCCAACTCACAATAGATAAATATCTTGAAAATTAGATTGTTTCCTCCAAAGCTGATGGTAGCAGCCTTGACTGTTTTCTTTCATTCGTGAAATAAAATCTAAAATATTTGCTAAGAAGTATTTCCAAGAATGGAGAGAATTTATTTCATCCTAAGTACTGAAAGCATATTTTCCTCCCATCAGATGGGATTTCACGAGAAGTGTCTAAGTGCAATGCTAGAGATTTTTCCTGTTATTCCAAATCCATCTAAAGAGTGGAATGGATTAAGGAAGACAACTTAAATGTGAAGTCTTCACAAATCTTTTCTTGCCCAGTAATAGAGTTTTTATTTTATTTTATTTTTAAATGGGTATTCTGGTTCTTCTTTTAACTCACTGCTACTTTTGGCCACTAGTTAAGTACACCCTCCCACGCACACCGACCTTCTTTGGCCCCAAAGGCACGCACATGCAAACAAAATAGTTTTCTCTGTTGGACCTGACCCAGTTTAACTGGAGAGAGAAGGCTAGTCATAGGTGCAAACCTATGGGGATGCTTCTTACGATGCCCAGTGACAATTGCCCACATCTCTCTCTCTTAGCTTTGGCCTTGTTTCTTCCCTCTCTTTTTTTTGAGGATGTGGGAGGTTGCTGAATAATTTTTGAGTATTGTCCTAGTTAATGATCCAGGGCCCTATTCTCCCAATTGCTTTGCTTAGAATGGGAAGGGGCAGTTCTCATTAATCTTTGGTTTAATGTGGAAAGCAGGTACCTCAAATCTCACCAGCCTTACTGTGAATCTTGACCCAGTCCAGGTTCTTTCCAGCAGCTACTGGAAGGACGTCTGTTTGTGCACTTTGGCTGGGGAATCCTAATAGGTGGGTAACCATAGAGGAAAGCTTGTCACTAACATAGAAATGGCGCCAGCTGGCAAGCCTTGTAGGTTCCTCTAGGCCAAGCTCCTTAGTATATTGAGAGAAAGTGAAACTCAGAGAGGTGAAGCAACACACTCGTCAGCCTTGGCAGGAAGATGTTGAAACCTCAGTGATGCCGGCACTTCTTTAAGGAGAGCTGGTCACTGCACAGCCCAGGAACTGCCTTGCAGATTTATGAGGCTTCTTCTGTCCAGTACCCCTCAGAATGTGGACCCATGGAAATGCTGCATCGAGTTTCTGTTTTCAAGTCCAGCCAGCTGTGCTAATGCCCTGGCCTGGGATTCAGTGAACCTGACTTCTAGAGTCAGCTCTCCATTACTAGGATGTGCTCCTGGACCAGCTTCTGCCTTGGTTTCTCTATCTGTACAGGAAGCAGGTTGGACCTTATAACCTCTAGTTTTCCATCCTGATACTAAAGTTCTAGGATTCTAACAAAGCTTTACTGTAAAAATAGGAGATGGACAAAAAGGGATTGCTTCCATTTGGCTCAGCTACAGGCCGCCCTCACCCTGCACCTCCCATGCACATGGCACTACTCTGTCCAAGGACTTCCAGGTTCAAGTTCTCGTTTGATCCTTACATGCACTGTGTGACAGGAGAAGAGTAAAGAAGATCAACCCCATTTTGCAGATGAGAAACCCGAAGCTCAAAGAGGTCAAGTGACTTGCAGATGGAAGTAGAAGCCAGGTCTCCTGGTCCCCAGCCTCGTGTTCAGTGTACTACTTCTCCTAGACCACCAGCTAAACACTCTTTGCAGACCTTTATTGACCTGCTTCAGCCAGCTCTTCTGACTGACACCTGGGCCTAAGGGTAACACGTTTACAGACTGTTTCTACATTCTGATGTGATTGCCTGCTGAAATTGGTACAAAACCCAACAATTTACAACATTTTCCTCCTTCCTAGTGGAGCATTGCCGGTTGTTCCTGTATAGTGAGTCTGGAGACACATTGTTTTAACATCATTTCTGGGAAAAGAATATATCATTGGTATATTCTTACATATGTGTATGCCTTTGTAGCCAAAGTTGAGTAATAAGTGAGGGAAGAAAAGAAGAAGACAGCTGCTGTTCCCATGTCCTTGGCTGGGCAACTATGGAATCATCAGAGAGGTGATTTGATGGTGAAGTTGTGGGACTAGATGCCCACTGGTACTGATGGGAATAATCCCAAGCTTAAAGGCTTAAAGAAGAGACCCTTTCTCCCAGGGCTTCTAAGGGCTGTAGTGTTTGCAGAAGATGGAAGGAGGGATGGAGGTAAAAAGGGATAGACAGAAAGAGAGAGAGAAATTGGGTCTGTTCATATGTGTGTGTGTGTTTCTATGTATGTCTCTGTGTGTGTGTATCCATGTATGGGTGTGTGTGTGTATGCCAACTTACGAGTGGCACGGCCTCGCCCTGCAGAGGATGCTGGAACAGTCTCCCAGCACCCTCCCACACAACCCCAACTTTGATAATCAACTGTGGAAAAGCTCAGGGGATCTGAGGTTGCAGGCATTTAGCTCATGGGAAAGGTAGCATGTAGATGACTTGTCCTTCCAGTTTGGACTCCACTTCAAATCCAAGGCCTTTTCTCATTCTCAAAATGCATGATGTTCACGGAACAGAAAAAGATGATGCTTAAGAAGTCCAATGATTTTTTTGTTTCAAGAAATGAGGTCTTGAAAAATCTTGGTCTCATGTTACATTGAAGGCTAGTTCTGTTGTTGATCATGTGATAATATCAGCATTGTCACCAATGCTGTAAGATAGTCCTGGTTTGCCCTCATTTCTTGGTGGCCCCAAGTTCCAGAAAACTCTGTTCTCTGTTTGCCATAATGGGTGGTCACTGTGTACTGTTCGATTTTAGAGTCAAATAAGTTTTCAGGGCATGGCCAGCTTGAGAAACAGTTTGCTCTCAATTGACTTGTTGGTTTGTGCAATTCTTGGCTCTTTGAAGCAGGATTCTGCTGTCTAAGCCCAGTGTGTGGGACCAAGGGACACTTGTACTTGCCAGGAAGTCCTGGCCCCAAGCTGATTCATCACTGAGTGGCACATGACACCCAGATGAGGAGGGTAGGCATTTTTAATCTCAATGGTATGAAAATATCCTGAAACCAAAAAGAGGGGACCTTGAGAGTCCCTGGGGAGCAGCAGCAGCAGTGTCAAAAGTTGGATCAGGCAGAGCTTTCTTTATAAGTTGTTCATTGATTATGTGGGTCACTGGGGAAAGGTTTCCAGCACCGCTGTGTCAGCAGATAAAGAGAGAGAAAAGGTGTGTTGATGTCCCATTTCAAAAGGATCCAGTCTTGCTGAGAGTAGAGGATATAAGCATTTTTCCCTCCAAAAATTGCAAAGATTTTGCTTTATCCTTTCTCTAAAAGAAACATCTTTCTAAAATCCCAAATTAGAGTAAGGTGTGATAACAATCTGGGCTTGATAAGAAAACTTTATTAAGATATAATTCACGTGCCATACAATTTACTCATTCAAAGCAGACAATTCAATGTGTTTTTTGACAAAGATGTGCCTATCACCACAATTGATTCTCAAGCATTTTCATCACCCTCAAAAGAAACCCTGTCGCCATTAGCAGTCAGTCCACATTCTCCATTCCTCCCCCCAGCCCTGGCAGCCACCAGGCTACTTTCAGTCTCTGTGGGTTTGCTTTTTGTGGAAATTTTGTATAAAAGGAGTCACACAATATGTGGTCCTTTGTGGCTGGCTTCTTTCACTTAGCATCATGTTTTCAAGTTCATTCCTTTTATGGCTGATAATATTGTGCTAGACCATATTTTGTTTATCCACTGATGGACATTTGAGTTGTTCCTACCTTGGGCCATTATGAGCAGTGTTGCTATGAACATTCATGTACAAGTTTTTGTGTGAAGGCATTTTCAGTCCCCTCGGATAGATACCCAGGAGTGGAATGGTTGGATCGTGTGGCTACTCTCCGTTTAACTGTTTTTCATAATGGCTGCACTGTTTTACATTCCCACCAGCAATGTATGAGAGTTCTAATTCCTCCACATCGCTGTGAGCTTTTTAAAGTCAACTTTTCAAAACT
This sequence comes from Nycticebus coucang, assembly GCF_027406575.1. Taxonomy (NCBI): domain Eukaryota; kingdom Metazoa; phylum Chordata; class Mammalia; order Primates; family Lorisidae; genus Nycticebus; species Nycticebus coucang. The sequence continues at coordinate 181,352,293 of NC_069804.1, forward strand.
AAAAGTGATGTTTTAGAATATTGAGATATTTATTAGCACAAGACTATAATTATATGCCTTACAGCTCTTGAAAAATGTCAAAACAGTCTTTTCAAATGCACAGAAGTATTAAACAACGTGTTATGCATTGCTAAGCTCACTTGAGCTTTAACACACCATGTCATCCTGATTCTAACTTGGGTGACTCCTTCAGAGGGTTCTAGTCTAGCCCTCCCCCCACGCTGGAATCCACCTTGCAGGTCTATTCAGCAGATAGTTCCTGAGACCCTACTGTGCTCTGAATACTCTGGGTCCATAGTCACGTAAAAGACATGCTTCCTTCCCTCACAAGGATTTACAGTCTAAAGAAGGAGCCAAATACTAGATCAATACTTCCTGCCAAGGTCAAGGGGACAGACGGAAGGAGCGTCTGTACAGCAGGCTCATCACATATGCCTTGGAGTGTTGTTGGAGACAGCCAGTAAAATGCTGTGTGTAAATTGCCAAGCCCAGTGCCTGGCTCATAGCAGGCACCCAAAGGTAGCTGTTATATTTCTGTATAGAACTTTGTATTTTACACATAAAGAAATTGAGTCTTAAAGTTTAAGCAGGTTTCCCAGAGTCCCATAACCCATGACTGAGAAACCAACCTTCCTGCTTCAGGCCCTGCTCACTGGACTCAGAAGCTTTGGCTATACTGACATATAGAAGCCTGTCCTTAACATGTGACCTGTGTGTTTTCAACCTGGGCTCTTCCTTCCTTTCATACATCTAATTCCCTGGGCCAAGGCATCCAATTCAGCTCATGCTCCTAGCATAACACCAAGATCGTTAGTGGTAGGTAGTAACTAGTAACAGTTACCCAGTACAGTTGTACAGCAGGGTGATCCGTTGCAATTAGACCTGAAATGGCCATGATTGATGACAGTGGGCTGGTGGGTCTATTGCTTGTGCAATGTTGTCTGCCTGTCAGCAGCCCCATGCTTCTTCCCACCATCCAGGTTGAAAATTTGCAGTGTAAGAGTAGCCTTAGCCTCCTGGTCTGTACACAGCCAGCCATCAAGCCATGCAAATCTTCCTTGGAGGTGCCTCCTTCCCACTGCTTCCTCTCCATTCCCACATGGCCCCCCTACCACAATTTTGTCTACACAAGTTCGTAAGCATTTGCAATGAACAAAGCATGTGTTCCATGCTCAGATTCAGTGCTGCCTGAGATAGATGATTTCTGGTTTCTTCTGGCTTGTGGCAATGGCAGCATAGTAAGTACCAAGAACCAAGGACTGCCCTGGGCTCAGGTTGTTCCAGCTCTTAGTCATTTCACCAAGAGATGGTCAGTCCTTCCTTCACCACAAAACAGTGAGCAAGCCCGGAAGCTGAATATGTTCTGCTGAGGACCTGGGCCACTCTTCACTATCACCTGCACCTTGCCTATGGAAATATTTGTATCCCCAATGTATTATTTTTGCTAAGGCTCTGTAACAAAGTATGACAAATGGGATGGCTTAAGCAACGGAATTTATTTTCTTACAGTTCTGGAGGCAGGAAATCCAAAACCAAAGTCTGTCTGTAGGGCCATCTTCCCTCTGAGCATTCGAGGGAAAGATCTGCCCTGGGCCTCTCTCCTAGCTTCTGATAGTTCCTTGGATTGTGACAGCTCAACTCCAATGTCTACATGGAGTTTTTGTGTCCAAATTTCCCCTTTTTATCAGAACACCAGTCGTGCTGGCTTGGGGCTTAGCCTTCTACTGGGTGACCTCATCTTAACTCATTATATCTGCAACAACTCTATCTCCAAATACAGTAACACTCTGAGGTTCTGGGATTTAGGAACTTTGGGGCACACAATTCAGCCCATAGCACCAATACATATGTTTGAAGACAGATTTGAATTGTTTTGCCATCAACATTATCTCCACTCTCCAACCCCATCTGAAACTGGCATGTATTTTGGCTTTCGGGGGATAAATTACACCCTTGAATAATTAGGGTTCTAACACTGAATGTCTTCTGCCCTAACCAAGAATCTGCCTAATAATCTGGAGATGCCAAGTGGGACATCATGGCCTCAGCACTTTCCTTGGGAATGCCTGAGCCACCACTGTTTCCTCATCCTCACCCAGTCCAGGGAACACAGAGGAAGAAGCTGTTAGGATGAGGGACAGACTCAGGCATGTTGGGCAAGTCCTTTGGAATGGCTGAGGGCGCAGCTCAGAAGCATGCACAGAGCTTGGCTTCACCATGCAGCTCACCTTTGAATCTTCCGGTCTGAAGTCCACGGTTGTTTCTGTTCCTGGGTTCATTTTTTCTCTGACTAATTTAGTGTGGGTGGGCGACTTGAGCAACTTTGAGTTTTTAAAGAAGATCACTGCCTTTTAGGGTTGCTGCACCAATACCCTCACACTCCCCTTCCTTTCTCGCCAAGTGACTTAGATTTAACTCCTTGCTTCCTTCTTCAGTCATGCCCAGAGCCAGGTGGTGGCAAGGTACAGCTGGCTCTAGCTGGCACTTTGAGAATGGCTTCAGGGATCCAGTAGAGTCCACTGGCTTGGGAAGCAAGATGTCAGGTGCCAAAAACCGTGGCTGACAACTGGCAACATATGGGGCACTGGGATGCCTTCAGAGCACAGGGCAGAGTGTCTTTGCTCTATTTGATTTTTATTCAGGATATGGGTGGCTAAGGGTTCTCAGATGTATATTTAGAGCCTAAGGGGGTAAAAGTGCCCACAGGCCTCTGATTCTGTGCCTGAGGTGTGAATAATCTCCTCACCCCACCCCTCTCCCCGGGTGCACAAGTGACAAAGCCACAGAGCAATACTACATACATCCCCCTGAAACATCCCTGTACTTGAGAATGCAGGCATTCTCTTTTAAAGCAAATATGAATATACTATTAAACAGACCACTGATATCTCAGGAAATTATTAGGGTGAACTCTGAATTGCATGTGGAAGATGGCTTTGGGGTTCATCTTCAGCCCTGCATTGTGCTCAGGTGAGAAGCATTGCTGGGAGGTTTGTTTCTTGATATTGGAGACGCAGACTTCCTAGACAGGTGCTTGTAAATATTTGGGGGGCAGGTGGAATCCAGCCAGAACTTTTGGGTCAAAAGATGGCTTGCCTTTGCTTCTGACATAAAGGTCTGTCCAAGAGCTATTCATCTAGATCAATGGTGTCCAACCTGTGGCCTACAGGCCACATGCTGGCTTTGTGAGGATTTCGTTTGCTTATCTGTGGTGTCAGATGTCATTAGAAGTATGCATGGGCCTTTTTCTGTTGTTTTTTTGCTCATCAGCTTTCATTAGTGTTTGTGTATTTAACGGGTGACCCAAGGCAAGTCTCATTCTTCCAGTTTGAGGCAGAAAAAGAAGATTGGACACCCCCGATCTAGATTCATCTGGAGGGAAAGAAGAAACAAGACCATGTCCAGAGGCCAGTGTGCTGAGGTTGTGAGATCCTTTTTGACTTGGACTAATGTCCATTTCCAGGAGGTGATCCCTCTCCAGTGTCACCTCTGTTGGCTCTGCTCCCCAGCCCTGGGCCCAGGCAATACCCAAGCATGATGATCACTACAATCCATTAGACAATTGGGCCTTTGTTCGGGAAGTTCTGGCCACTACCCCCCACCTGTCCCGTTCACGTTGGCTCTGGGGGCCACAAAGCGGCAAGGCATGAAATCAATAGAGTGGAGTCTTTAAAAGCCAAAGCGGCATTTTTTTTCCTGCCTTTTTTCTTTAGGGCTGAATAGGCAGTCTGTTTGATGTCCATAGGTTTTGTGTTGCCAGCCCTGAAATGAGATCTGGGCCTCCATCCCCCATCCAGACTGGAAATGCTGGGCCTGTGGGCCAGGGAGTGAGTGATGGCCTAAAAGTATCTGAGGTCTCTTTTTCCCTTCTTCACATCGGTGCACTGTATGTCATATGCCATTTTCTCCTCATTGGGGTGTCTCTAAACCTCAGTATTTGCTTGAAGTCACAGCTGAGGTTTCAGGGTTGGACCCTGAAACACCCAGAAAATATTTGGGTGGGAATTGTTTTTTAAAAAAATTAAAGGTTCTGTACAAACATCTGTAAATTGATTGGAGAAAGGAATCCTACATGCGAAATATCCCAGAAGCAATAAGAAGAATTGATGTCCCCGTGGATCTGGGATCCTGAAATCTTTTTTGAATAACAGTTACCTTCTTTCTTTGGAAATAATTAGATTCACGAGAACTTGTCAATATGGTACAGATACATCCCCTGTGCCCTTCACTCAATTTCCCCTAATGGTTACATCTTACATAACAGTAGCACAATATCAAAACCAAGAAATTATTGACCTAGGTTTCTGTATATGAATTTTAAAATTTATATTAAACATTTTATATTTAAAAATGTAAATTTTTGTTTTAAATTTTAGATATCAGTGTTCATATCTCTGGGATAAATGCCTAGAAGTGTAATTTCTAGGTCATATGAGTGTTGCATGTTTAATTTTATAAGAAATTACCAAACCGATTTCCACGCTGGCTGTACCATTTACATTCCCACCAGCAATGGATGAGTGTTCCAGTTTCTCCACATCCTCACCAGCATTTGGTGTTGTTACTATTTGTTGTTTAGTCATTCTGATAGGTAGGTAACAATACCTCTTTGTGGTTTGAAATTGCATTTTCAGTGCCATGCTGTTTTAATCACTATAGATTTATAGTATAACCTAAAGTCTGGTAACATGATGCCTCCATATTTTTTTCCTAAGAATTGTATTGGCTATACTTATATATATATATATGTGTGTATGTATATATATAATTCCATAGAAAACAAAGTACTGTTTTCTTTTTTTTGAGTTCTTTAAAGTATGACATTGGTGATTTCATGGGGATTGCATGAAATCTGTAGGTTGCTTTGGGTAGTATGGACATTTTAACAATCTTGATTCTTCCCATCCATGAGCATGGTATGTTCTTCCATTTATTAACATCGTCTGCTATTTCTTTTATCGGGGTTTCATAGTTCTCTGTATAGAGATCTTTCACATCCTTTATTTTTTACATCCTGTATTTCCATTCCCAGATATTTTACCTTCTTTAGCACTACTGTAAAAGGAGTAGAGTTTAGAGACATAGATCTATGGAATAGAATAGACTCTAGAGAAAAATCCAGCCATATATTGTCATTTGATCTTTTATAAGCCTAACAAAAACATGCATTGGGGACAAGAATCTCTACTTAACAAATGGTGCTGGGGGAACTGGTTAGCCACTTGTAGAAGACTGAAACTTGACCCATACCTCTCACCACTAACAAAAATTGATTCTCACTGGATAAAAGATTTAAATTTAAGACATGAAATTATAAAAATACCTGAAGAGAGTGTAGGGAAAACACTTAAAGATATTGGCCTGGGAAAATATTTTATGAGGAAGACTCCTCCCTCCCCAGCAATTGCAACGACACCAAAAATAAATAACTAGAATTTGATCAAGCTAAACAACTTCTGCACAGCTAGGAGTACTACAACCAAAGCAAACATCTTTCAGAATGAGAGAATATTTTTGCACATTATGATTCCAACAAAGGTCTGATAACTAGAATCTACAGAGAACTCAAATTAATCAATAATAAAAGACCAAAAAGAAACACTTCTTTGTGGGCAAAAGACTTGAACAGAAAGTTCTCCGAAGATGACCGATGAATGGCCAACAAACACATGAAAAAATTGTCATCATCTTTAATCATCAGGAAAATGCAAATCAAAACCACTTTGAGATACCACCTGACTCCAGTAAGATTAGCCCACATCACAAAGTCCCAAAAAGACAGATGCTGGGGTGGATGTGGAGAGAAGGGAGCACTTCTACACTGCTGGTGTGATTGCAAACTAATACCACCTTTATGGAAAGAAGTATGGAGAATTCTCAAAGAACTAAAAGTTGACCTTCTATTTGATCCTGTAATCCCATTACTAAGTATCTACCCAGAAGAACAAAAATCATATTACCACAAAGGCATTTGCACCAGAATGTTTACTGCAGCTCAGTTCATAATTACCAAGTCATGGAAGCACCCCAAATGCCCATCAATCCATGAATGGATTAACAAATTGTGGTATATGCATACCATAGAATACTATTCAGCCATAAAATATAGAGACTTTACATCTTTCATGTTTACCTGGATGGAGTTGGAACACATTCTTCATAGTAAAATATCTCAAAAATGGGGGGGAAGTATCCAATGTGATCAATACTATTATGAAACCAATATATAAATACTTACACACTCATATGAATAATAAAACACAAATATAGTCTACCCCGTTGCCCCAAAAATAAGACAGTGTCTTATTTTAAGGTGTGCTTCCAAAGATGCGCTAGGTCTTATTTTCAGGGGATGTCTTATCTTTCCTGTAAGTAGGTCTTATTTTCGGAGGATGTCTTATTTTGGGGGAAACAGGGTAGCAAGGGGGAAAGGTGAGGAGAGGGAGGGGAGAAGGAGGGAGGTAATTGGTGGGAAGAGGGAAGGCATTTGGTGGGATCTCACCTAAAGTGCACAATGCAAGGGTATATTTCAAAATAACTAAGAGTAAATTTTAAATGTCTTACCACAAAAAAGTAAATGAGGTGATGTTAATGAGTTTGATTTAAGCATTCCACATTATATATCAAGTCATCACATTGTACCCCATAAATGTATACAGTATGAAGGCTTTGTTAACCAGTTCGATGAAAATGTATCAAATTGTATATAAAACCAGCACATTGTACCCCATGATTGCATCGATGTACACAGCTATGATTAAAAAAAAAAAAAAGAAAATTTGTGCCAGAATATTATACAGATTAAAACATTACCAGCTATTAAAAAAAAATTTGAAGGACCTAAAAAAATTAATTGCATTTCATAGTAGCTCATGGTGTTGAACATCTTCACACGCCTTTATATGCTATCTTAAGATCTTCAGTGAAATGCCTTTCTTTGTCTTCATTCCACTTTCTAATTGGATGGTTTGTTTTCTTATTGTTGAGTTTTGAGATTCTTTATGCATTCTAGATACATGTCTTTTGTTGAACATAAGGTTGCAAATATTTTCTCCCAGTGAGTAGCTTGTCTTTTCATCCTATTCACAAGGTCTTTCACAAAGCAAAAAAAAAAAACTGCTTTTAATGAAGTCTAGTTTATCCATTTTTCCTTATATAGGTCGTGCTTTTGGTCTCAAGTCTCAGAAAACTCTGCTCAGATACACATCCAGAAGTTCTTCTATTTTTGCTAAAACTTTTACAGTTTCATGTTTTACATTTAGCTCTATGATTTTTTTAGTAATGTTTTTCTTTCAGATTCATCTATGATCATTTTGAGTTAAATTTTGTGTAAGGTATGAGGTTAAGGTTGGGGTTCATTTTTTGCCTATAGATATTCACTTGCTCCAGAACCATGTATTGAAAAGGGTATCATTCCTCCACTGAATTGCTCTTGCACTTTTGTCCAAAAGCCAGTTGGGCATATCAATGTAGGCCTATTTCTGGATTCTCAGTTCTGGTCCAGTTTATCTATTTGTCTGTCCCTCTGCCTATACCACACAGCCTTGATTAAAGTAGCCACATACTAACTCTTAAAACCAGGTAGACTGACTCCTTGTAGTATATTCTTCTTTTTCAAAATTGTTTCAGCTCTTCTATTTCCTTTGTTTTTCCATATACATTTTGGGAAAATCTTGTCTATATCTAGAAAAAATCTTGCTGGGATTTTGATAGGAATTGGTTAAACCTATGTATCAACTAGGAAAAATCAACATCTTTGCTATGTTGATACTTCCAGTCTATGGACATAGCATACCCTCTTTTTATATTTATTTATTTATATATTTATTTAGAGACAGAGTCTCGCTTTGTTGCCCTTGGTAGAGTGGTGTGGCATTGTAGCTCATAGCAACCTCAAACTCCTAGGTTCAAGCGATCCTCTGGCCTCAGCCTCCTAAGTAGCTAAGACTACAAGTGCCCGCCACAACTCCTGGCTATTTTTAGAGACAAGGTCTTGCTGTTAATCAGACTGGTTTTGAACTCCTGAGCTCAAGCAATCCACCCACCTCAGACTCCCAGAATGCTAGGATTATAGGCATGAGCCCCCACACCAGGCTCCCTCTATTTATTTAGATCTTTTGATTTCTTTAATTCAGTGTTGTCTAGTTTTCAGTATACAAGGCCTATATACATTTTGCTTAATTTATACCTAAGTGTTTTGTGAGCAATAGTAAATGGTATTTTACTTTTCCTTCTGGTGCATATGTGTTCATTGCTAGTATATAGAAACACAATTGATTTTTATATGCTGTTCTTATATCCTGAGACCTTGCTGAACTCACTTATTACTTCTAGGAGTTTCTTTGTAGACCTTGAGATTTTCCACATAGACAATAATGTCAGGTTTAAATAGAGATAATTTTACTTCTTTCTTCCCAATATGTGTGTGTTTTATTTCATTTTCTTGCCTTAATGGACTTCTTCCAGTATTGTGCTGAATAGCAATAGTGAGAGCAAACATCCTTGCCTTGCTGCTAATCTTAGAGGGAAAACACTCAGTTAGCTGGTAGTTTATTGTAAATATTCTTTATCAAGTTGAGGACATTCCCCTCTAATCCTAGTTTTCTGAGAGTTTTTTTTTTTTTAATCACAAATGGGTGTTGAATTTTGTCAAATGCTTTTTCTGAATCAAATTATGTGACCATATGATTTAAAATATTTTTGAGATGATTGTATATAAGTAATATAGAAAGATGCTATGTGCCCTTCAACTACATTCCCCTAAATGATAACACCATGCAAAATTATAGTACAGTATCACAACTGGGATGTTGACATCAATACAGTCAAGACACAGAATATTTCCATCACCACGTGTATCCTTCGTGTTGCCCATTTATGGGCACATTCATTTCCTTCCCATATCCAACTCCTCCAAATCCCTGGTAGCCCCTAAACAATCCTGTTTCTAAAGCTTGTCATTTCAAGAATGTTATATATAAAGGAGATCATATAGTATCTGAGTTTGGGGGACTGTCTTTTTTTATTCAGCATAACTATGCAAATTAATTAGCTCCTTGTGTGTATCAGTAGTACATTTCTTTGTATTGGTGAATTTTCCATGGTAGAAATGTATCACAGTTTGTTTAACCATTCACCCATTGAGACATTTCTAGGTTGTTTTCAGTTTTAGACTATTACAAATAAACCCTACTATAAACACTTATGTGTAAGTTTTCATATAAACACAAGTCTTCATTTCTCTGGGATAAATGCCCAGGAGTGTAATTGCTGGGTCACATAGTAACTGCATGTTTACTTTTTTAAGGATCTGCCAAACTGCTTTCCAGAGTGGCTGTACCATTTTACATTCCAATCAGCAATATAAGAGTGATCCAGTTCCTATACATCTTCACCAACATTTGGTGTTGTCATTGTTTTTTTACAAACACAAAATTTACATAATAACTCAGCAGCATTTAGTATGTTCACAGTGTTATGCAATCATCACCTCTATCTCATGTCTAATCATTTGCATCACCCCCAAATAAGACCCCATACTCCTTAGGCAGTTACTCCTCATTCTCTCCCTCCCCTCCTGTCCTGGCAACCACTAATCTACTTTCTGTCTCTATGGATTCACTTACTCCAAACATTTTACATAAATGGAATCATACAATATGTGACCTTTTGTAACTCACTTCTTTCGCTTAGCACAATGCTTCCTTTTTTTTTTTGGAAGAAAAAAACTTTAATTTGGTAAAAATTTTGAGCCTTTCTCCTTTTCCTTTTCTTTTTTATTAAATCATAGCTGTGTACATTAATGCAATTATGGGGTACAATGTGCTGGTTTTATATACAATTTGAAATACTTTCATCAAATTGGTTAACATAGCCTTCATCACATTTTCTTAGTTATTGTGTTAAAATATTTATATTCTACCCTTAGTAGATTTAACATGTACCCTTGTAAAATGCACTGTAGGTGTGGTCCCATCAATTAGCCTCTCTCCACCCAACCTCCCCCAAATCCTCTCCCCTCCCCCTCCTCTTTCCCCTTCATCTTGGGCTATAGTTGGGTTATAGCTTTCATATGGAAGTGTGGGTACGTATAAATTAGTTTCATAGTAGGGCTGAGTACGTTGGATACTTTTTCTTCCATTATTGAGATACTTTGCTAAGAAGAATATGTTCCAGCTCCATCCATGTAAACATAAAAGAGGTAAAGTCTCCATCTTTTTAGGGTGCATAATATTCCATGGTGTACATATACCACAATTTATTAATTGATTCCTGGGTTGATAGGCACTTGGGCCTCTTCCATGACTTAGCAATTATGAATTGGGCTGCAGTAAACATTCTGGTACAAATATCTTTGTTATGATGTGATTTTTGGTCTTCTGGGTATATGCCCAGTAGAGGAATTACAGGATTGAATGGCAGATCTATTTTTAGATCTCTAAGTGTTCTCCATATCTCTTTCCAAAAGGAATGTATTAATTTGCATTCCCACCGCAGTGCAAAAGTGTTCCCTTTTCTCCACATCCACACCGACATCTATGGTTTTGGGATTTTGTGATGTGGGCTAATCTTAATGGAGTTAGATGATATCTCAAAGTGGTTTTGATTTGCATTTCTCTGATGATTAAGGATGATGAGCATTTTTTCATGCATCTGTAGGTTGTGAACCTGTCTTTCCCAGAGAAGTTTCTGTTCAAGTCCCTTGCCCAGCCTGAGATGGGATCACTTGTTCTTTTCTTGGTAATACATTTGAGTTCTCTGTGGATTCTGGTTATTAAACCTTTGTCAGAGACATAATCTGCAAATATCTTCTCCCATTCTGAAGGCTGTCTGCATGCTTTACTTACTGTGTTCTTGGCTGTGCAGAAGCTTTTTAGTTTGATCAAGTCCCAGTAGTGTATTTTTGGCATTGTTTCAATTGCTCGGGGGTTCCTACTCATAAAATATTCACCCAGGCCTCCCATCACCATAGCGTCAATGAAAATGAAATACCTAGGAATATACCTAACAAAGGAGGTGAAGAACCTCTATAAAGAAAATTATGAAATCCTAAGAAAGGAAATAGCAGAGGATATTAACAAATGGAAGAACATACCATGCTCATGGATGGGAAGAATCAACATTGTTAAAATGTCTATACTTCCCAAAGCAATCTACCTATACAATGTTATTCCGATTAAAATACCAACATCATACTTTCAAGATTTGGAAAAAATGATTCTGTGTTGTATGGAACCAGAAAAAGCCCCGTATAGCTAAGGCAGTTCTTGGTAATAAAAATAAAGCTGGGGGCATCATCATACCCATACAGATTTTAGGCTGTACTACAAAGCCATAGTGGTCAAGACAGCATGGTACTGGCACAAACAGAGACATAGACATTTGGAATCAAATAGAAAACCAGGAAATGCAACTAACATCTTACAACTACCTAATCTTCAATAAACCTAACAAGATCATATGTTGGGGGAAAGACTCCTTATTCAATAAATGGTGCTGGGAGAACTGGATATCCACATGTAAAAGACTGAAACTGGACCCACACCTTTCTCCATTTACAAAAATTGATTCGAGATGGATAAAGGACTTAAATTTAAGGCATGAAACAATAAAAATCCTCAAAGAAAGCATAGGAAAATCACTGGAAGATATTGGCCTGGGGAAAGATTTCATGAAGAAGACTGCCATGGCAATTGCAACAACAACAAAAATAAACAAATGGGACTTCATTAAACTGAAAAGTTTCTACACAGCTAAGGAGACAACAACCAAAGCAAAGAGACAACCTACACAATGGGAAAGGATATTTGCATATTTTGAATCTGACAAAAGCTTGATAACTAAAATCTATAGAGAAATTAAATTAATTTACATGAAAAAATCCAACAATCCCTTATATCAATGGGCAAGAGACATGAATAGAACCTTCTCTAAAGAAGACAGATGAATGGCTAACAAACATATGAAAAAATGTTCATCATCCCTATCTATTAGAGAAATGCAAATCAAAACCACCCTGAGATAACATCTAACCCCAGCAAGAATGGTCCATATCACAGATGCTGGCGGGGATGTGGAGAGAAGGGAACACTTTTACACTGCTGGTGGGACTGCAAACTAGTGTAACATTTCTGGAAGGAAGTATGGAGAAACCTCAAAGCACTCAAGCTAGACCTTCCATTTGATCCTGCAATCCCATTACTGGGCATCTACCCAGAAGGAAAAAAATCCTTTTATCATAAGGACACTTGTACTAGACTGTTTATTGCAGCTCAATTTACAATCGCCAAAATGTGGAAATAGCCTAGATGCCCACCAACCCAGGAATGAATTAACAAGCTGTGCTATATGTACACCATGGAATACTATTCAGCCATTTAAAAAAATGGAGACTTTACATCCTTCGTATTAACCTGGATGGAAGTGGAAGACATCACAAGAATGGAGCATCACAAGATGCTTAGTAAAGCATCTTAGTAAAGCATCACAAGAATGGAGAAGTATGAATCCTATGTACTCAATTTTGTTATGAAGACAATTAATGACAATTAAGGTCATGGTGGAGGTGAGGGAAGGAGAGAGCAGAGAGAGAAAGAAGGAGGGAGGGGTGGGGAAAGGAAAAGTAGAGGGAGGGAAGGAGGAGGGGTGGGACCTTAGTGTGTGCCACACCTTTTGGGGGCAAAACACAATTGTAAGAGGGACTTTACCTAACAAATGCAATCAGCATAACCAGGTTTCTTGTACCCTCAATGAATCCCCAAGAATAAAAATATATGTATATTCTCTCAGGCCAATTTCTTCAAGTGTTTTCCCTGCACTTTCTTCTCATATTTTTATAGTTTCATGTCTAAAGTTTAAATCTTTATTCCAGTGAGAGTCTATCTTAGTTAATGGTGAAAGGTATAGGGCCAGTTTCAGTCTTCTACAGCCAGTTCATCCAGCACCATTTGTTAAATAAGGAGTCTTTTCCCCCACTGAATGTTTTTAATTAGCTTATTAAATATCAAATGACTGTAAGTACCTAGGTTCATCTCTTGCTTCTCTATTTTGTTCCATATATCTACCCCTCTGTTTTTGTGTCAGTACCATGCTGTTTTGATCACTAATGATTTATGGTATAATCAATATAGTGTGATTCCTCCTCATTTGTTTTTATTTTTGAGTAATGTCTTGGCTATTTGATATTTTTTTTCTGATTCCATATAAAATGAAGTATTATTTTGTTGATGTCTTTAAAGTATGACAGTGGTGCTTTAATAGGGATTGCATTAAAATTGTATATTGATTTGGGATAGTATGGACATTTTAACAATGTTGATTCTTCCCAGCCATGAGCATGGTATGTTTTTCCATTTGTTAACATCTTCGGTTATTTCTTTTCTTAGAGTTTCATAGTTCTCTTTATAGATATCTTTCATGTCCTTTGTTAGGTAAACTCCAAAATATTTCATCTTCTTTGGCACTACTGTGAATGGAATAGAGTCCTTGACTGTTTTTTCAGTTTGACTATTGTTGGTATATATAAAAACTACAGATTTGTGAGTATTCATTTTATAACCTGAGACATTGTTATATTCCTTGATCACTTCTAAGAGTTTTGTAGTTGAATCCCCGGGATTGTCCAGATATACAATCATTTCATCTGCAAAGAGTGAAAGTTTGATCTCTTCTGACTCTACATGGATAGCCTTGATCACCTTTTCTTGCCTGATTGCGATGGCTAAGACTTCCATTTCAATGTTAAAAAGCAGTGGAGACAATGGGCAACCTTGCCTGGTTCCTGATCTGTGTGGAAATGATTTCAATTTAATTCCATTTAATATGATATTGGCTGTGGGTTTGCTGTCGATGGCTTCTATCAGTTTAAGAAATGTCCCTTCCATACCCATTTTCTTAAGTGTTCTGATCATGAAAGGATGCTGGATATTATCAAAAGTTTTTTCTGCATCAATTGAGAGAATCATATGGTCTTTGTTTTTAATTTGTTTATGTGATGAATTATATTTATAGATTTAGGTATATTGAACCAGCCTTCAGACCCTGGGATAAAACCAACTTGGTCATGGTGTATAATTTGTTTGATGTATTGCTGGATTCTGTTTGCTAGGATCTTACTGAACATTTTTACATCAGTATTCATTAGAGATATTGGTCAATAATTTTCTTTTCTTGTTGAGTCTTTTCCTGGTTTGGGGATCAAGGTGATGTTTGCTTCCTAGAATGTGTTTGTTAGTATTCCTTCCTTTTCCATATTTTGGAAAAGGTTAAGTAATATAGGTACTAATTCCTCTTTAAAGGTTTTGTAGCATTCTGATGTGAAGCCACCTGCTCCCGGACTTTTCTTCTTGGGGAGATTTTGGATAGTTGATGTTATTTCAGAGCTTGATATAGGTCTGTTCAACATTTCCACTTCATTCTGGCTAAGTCTAGGAAGGTGGCATGCTTCCAAGTATTGGTCTATTTCCTTCATATTTTCGTATTTCTGATAGAGTTTCATATAATATTCATCTAGGATATTTTGAATTACTGAGGAGTCTGTTGTTATTTCATCTTTGTCATTTCTGATTGATAAATTAGAGATTTTACTCTTTTATTCCTGGTTAGGTTAGCCCAAGGTTTATATATTTTATTGACCTTTTCAAAAAAACAACTTTTTGATTTATTGATCTGTTGTATGATCCTTTTGTTTTCAGTTTCACTTAATTATGCTCTAATTTTGATTATTTCTTTTCTTCTGCTGGGTTTGGGATTGGAATGTTCTTCCTTTTCCAGTTGCTTGAGGTGTTCCATTAAGTTGTTAACTTCCTCTCTTTCCGTTCTCCTGAGGAAGGCTTGCAGTGCTATAAATTTCCCTCTTAGGACTGCCTTTGCACTATTCTAGAGGTTTTGGTAATTCATGTCTTTATTATCATTTTGTTCCAAAATTTGGTAATTTATTTCTTAATCTCATCTATGACCCAGCTATCATTCAGCGTAAGGTTATTTAGCTTCCATGTTTTTGTATGAGTATGCAGATTCCTATTATTACTGAGTTCAATTATATTCCATGATGGTCTGAGAAGTTGCAAGGAATAATTTCTATTCTTTTAAATTTGCTGAGGTTAGACTTGTGACCTAAGATGTGATCAATTTTGGAGGATTTTCCATGGGCTGATGAGAAGAATGTGTATTCAGTTTTGTTAGGATGGAATGTTCTGTAGTTGTCTATTAAATCCAATTGTTGAATGCTTAAGTCTAAAGTTTCTTTTCTTTCTTTCTTTCTTTTCTTGAGACATAGCCTCAAGCTGTTGCCCTGGGTAGAGTGCTGTAGCATCACAGCTCACAGCAACCTTCAACTCCTCAAGCGATTCTCCTGCCTCTACCTCCCAAGTAGCTGAGACTACAGGCACCCGCCACAGCGCCTGGCTATTTTTTGTTTGCAGCCATCATTGTTGTTCGGCGGGCCCAGGCTTGATTCGAACCTGCCAGCTCAGGTGTATGTGGCTGGTGCCTTAGCCACTTGAGCCAGAGGTGCTGAGCCAAGTCTAAAAGTCTTTGTTCAGCTTCGTTTTGTAGGATCTATCCAACATTGTCTAAGGGATGTTAAAATCTCTGACTATTATGGTGCTGGAGGAAATCAAGTTGCTCATGTCTGTTAGAGTTTCAATAAATTGAGGCACATTCTGGTTGGGTGCATAAATGTTAACAATTGAAATCTCCTCATGTTGAGTGTTACCCTCAACAAATATGAAGTGACCATCCTTATCTTTCCTCACTTTTGTTGTTTTAAAGCATATTGTATCTATGAATAAAATTGCAACACCTGCTTTTTTCCTGATTTCCATTTGCCTGAATTATAGATGATTATCCCTTTACCCTCAGTCTTTATTTATCTTATAAGGTAAGATGAGATTCTCGTATACAGCAGATCTCTGGCCTGAGTTTTTGTAACCAGTCAGCCAACATGTGCCTCTTTAGAGGACAATTTAAGCCATTTACATTAATTGAGAATATTGATAAGGCTGGTAGTATTTTAGGTATCAAGTTTTTGAAAGTCAAGTGGACATTTTTAATCCTTTCACCACTGTAGAAGTTGGAATTTGATCAAAAGTTTCTGAGTGAGTTTACTTTGGTGGTAGAGGGTTGTGCTGGCCATTATGGAGGATAGGTCTGAGAATATCCTGGATAGCTGGTTTAGTTATGGCAAATTTCTTCAACATATGAATGTCATTAAAGTATTTAATTTCTCCATAATAAATGAAACTCAGTTTAGCTGAATACAGGAACCTGGGTTGAAAGTTCTTTTGTTTTAGGACATTAAAGGTCAATGAACACCCTCTTCTAGCTTGAAAATTTTCAGCAGAGAGATCTGCAGTCATTCTAATATTCTTCTCTTTGTAGGTTATGGTTTTCTTACGTCTGGCTGCTTGCTGAACTTTTTCCTTCATATTAACTTTGGTGAAGTGAATTATAATGTGTCTAGTAGATGCTTTATTTGGGTTGAGTCTTGCTGGGGTTCTGAAACTGTCTGCTGTCTTAATTTCAGAATCTCTTGCCATGTTTTGGAAGTTCTCCATGATTATCTCTTGGAGTAGGGCGTCTGGGCCTTTCAAAGCAACCTCGTTGCCTTCAGGATTCCTATAAGGCGAATATAAGTTTTCTTTGAATTATCCCATAGCTCTGAGAGAATGATCCGTTTTTGTTCTCCACTTCTCTTCCTCCTTGAGCATTTTGGAGTGTTAAAAAGCTTTTTCTTCAATGTCAGAGATCCTTTCTTCTGCCTGGTCCATTCTGTTACTGAGGGATTCTACTGTATTTCTCAGATCGTTGAGGGCTGCAAGTTCTTGCCTCAATGTGTCAAAGTCTTTGGTAATTTTGTCTTTGAATTCATTGAATTCTTGAGACAACTTTTGAAATACTCCTTGAATTTCTAATCCAGCTTTACCTCCTTTCTGTTGACCTTATTTGCCATCCAAATTCTGAATTCGATTTCTGACATCTCAGCCATTTTTTTATGAATCAGATCATCTGGTGTTCCTGCCTTCTCATTCCTTGCGGGAATTGATCTACTCTGATTATTCATGTTGCCACAGTTTTTCCACTGATTCCACCCCATGATTATTTTTCACCATTTGGGTAGATGAGCAGATAAGTTGAAATTGGACTGGGGGCTCCTGGAGTAGTGATTAACCAGCCCTTTGCCCAAGAGCTGGGACTAGTGTCTATTTCTTTTCCCCTAGAGCTTTGCAAAGGACCTGTACAATAGTACGGCCTGAGACACTGAGGACCTACTTGGTGTGGTGGGCCTAAGTGGCTCTGTCTTGTTTTCAGCTGGTCTCTGTCCAATTCTAGTGAATTGGTAACTCTGGGTTGAAGTCTCAGCTGTGGAGAAATACAAGCAACTAAGACACTCCACCCACCACAGGCAACAACTGGAAAAGGAAAATCAAACCTTGCCACAACAACACAACCAGGGTAACATCTTGGATGGTCCTCAGGTGTTGGCCTAGGTCAAGTGTTCCAAATCTATTGTCCCAGTTAGCACCCAGTCTCAAGTGGGAGAGTTCAAAAGTTCTCCAGCAACTAGATAGTAGGGGTCTGCTGGCAGCTTAAGTATGACTCACTCTGGTGCTCCATGGAGTCAGAAGAGCCCACCCAGCAAATGAATGTCTGGGAATGTTGATGTCTCCTTCCCCAACTTACACCTATGTCACACCCAGTCACTGGTAACCCTGCAAAGCTGTGACCCAGTTCCCTCCAATGAGCAGATGCTCCAGGGTTTTGCACCTGCCTGAGTCACTAGGAGATCTATGTCTCCTCAGCCAGGCTGTTGCACTCTGCCACCAGCCAGCAGGGGGACCTGAAGGCTGACTACCTCGGGTGCTTAATGGAGACTGGGGAGTTTCAATCAGTTTCAGCCTCACCCCCGATTGATGTTGCTGCCACTTATATTCTTGCAGAATTTGCGTTTCTGTCCCAGCTATATTCCCCTGTGGACCAGGTGCTATTTGAGGTCACAGAAATTGTGACTCAGCCCTGCCCTGTGCTGCTGCCGCTGCACCAATTCTCATGGAGCTGGCATCTCTGTCTCTGCTGCACTCTGTGTTGGGGCGGGCGTGGTTAGCTCACAAATGGCTCTCAGTTCCTGCACTTCCCTGGGCTGATGCTTCTGCCACACCTTTTTTAGTCCCAGCTATGCTTCCTTGGGGGCTGGTTGCATCTTGGGCTCACAAAAGCAGCAATTCTGACTCAGCCCCGCCCTGGGAGTATGCCACCTCTGCACACATGTGGATTCTATTCTCTGTCTCTGCTGTGCCCGGCCCAGGCAGGTACCTCAGGCATACCATTGCTCACGGGGCCTGCGTTTCCATCCCAGATCTGTTCCCCCAGTGGGCCACCAGAGCAGAGGTCCAGCTCCCTCTGCTTGCTAAGAAAGACAGTAAGTGTTTCTCAAAACATCACCAGGGGTGTGAGCCCTATTGTTCCCACTGCTGCCATTGCTGCACTGTGCTGCAGGGCACTGTCTCTCCCTCTCCCATATGGCTCCCTTGCTCCACAGTCCCCGCTTTATACCCATGTTGCCAATTCAGCACAGAATTGTAACAGCCCATGCCCTGTCCATACCTCTCAAGAAAATGCTCAGGAATCTGCACTCCTTGGAGGACAGGCTTACATACCACAGGGAGAGTGGAGGGGAGTGCTGGAAGTTCAGATTTGCAGATAGAGTATATGTTCAGTTTTATGCCTGGCAGGAGAGTGCCATGGCCTTCTAGTGGGTCCCCTCTGGGGAAGGAGTTCCATTTTTTAGATGGTCTCTCCTGTGGGAGGAGATCTGAACTCTGCTCACTTGTTTGTAGGAATTATACTGCTAGCAATTCTCATGGGGGAGGGGACTCCTGTCCGCTTGGCGATGAGTTTTCTACCTATTGTTTGTTTCCTTGGGGTTGCAGCTCGCCTCAGCAGGGGTGATGTGCACTCTTCAATCTTCTCTCTTGGCTCAGCTCTAAACAATCAGCTTACTTGCTAAACTTCCGTCCTTTAACTCTCCTTCTAGATGGGAGTCTCTGTGTAAAGCTGGCTCCAGTCAACCATCTTGCCTCCTCCCCCCAGCATAATGTTTTCAAGGTTCACCATGTTTAACATGTTACCAGTGCTTCATTCCTTTGGATGACAAATAACATTCCACTGTATGAGTATGCTAAAATTTTGTTTATCCATTTATTCACTGATAGACATTTGGGTTGTTTTCACTTTTGGTCATTGTGCATATTACTATTAAGAACATCTGTGTAGAAGTATTTTTTAGAGTACCTATTTTCAGTTCTTTGGGGTATAGACCTAGAAGTGGGATTGTGAGGTCAAATAGTAACTCTATGCTTAACTCTTTGAGAAATAATCAAACTGTTTTCCACAGTGTTTGCTACCTTTTACATACCCACCAGCAATGTGTGAGGGTTTCAATTTTGCCACCTCCTCACCAGCATTCTTATTTTTATTTTTATTTTTTATTATAGCCATCCTAGTGGATGGGAAGTAATGTGTTGTGATTTTGATTGGTACTTTTCTAATGACTAATAACGTTAAACACTTTTACTTATGCTTATTGGCCATTCATATATATTCTTTGGGGGCTATGTCTATTCAAGTCTTTGCCCATTTTTTTATTGTGTTGTTTGTCTTTTATCATTGCATTATAAAAGTTATTTGTACATATTGGATAGTAAGTTGTGATAAAACAGGTTTTGGAAATGTTCTCTCCCATTCAGTATGTTATCTTTTCACTTCCTTGATAATGTCCTTTGAAGTAAAAAAGCTTCTAATTTGATGAAGTCCAACTTATCTACTTTTTTCTTTTGTTGCTCATGTTTTGGATGTCATAGCTAAAGATCCATTGCCAAATCCAAGGCTTAAATATTTAACTTTATGTTTTCTTCTGAGAGTTTTATAGTTTTAATACCTATATTTAGGTTGATTAATTATTTTAGCTGAGTTTTGTATATGATGTGAGGTAGGGAGCCAACTTCATTTTACTGCCTGTGTATATCCAGTTGTGAGATTATTTTTTGAACAGACTATTCTTTCCCTCATTGAGTGATCTTGGCACCCTTGTTGAAAATCGATTTATGAGTTTATTTCTGATTTCTCAAGTCTATTTTATTGATATATGTCTATTCCTATATCAGTACTACATTGTTTTCATTACTTTTGCTTTGTAGTAAATTTTGAAATTAGGAAGGAAGTCCTCCAACTTATTTTTTCTCTTTTCATTGTTGTTTTGAGATGATCATATGATTTTTATTCTTTGCCTATTAATATGGTGGATAACATTAATTGACTTTTTAGTATTGAACCAGCCTTACATTCCTAAAATATACTCACCTTGATCCTGGTGTATAATTCTTTTCATAAATTGCTAAAATTTTCTTAAGGATTTTTGTGTTCATCTTCATAAGAAATATTGGTCTGTTGTTTTTGATTTTTGTACAGTGTTTGTCTTTGCTGTCATGGTAATACAATGAGTTGAGAAGCGTTCCCTCATTTCCTTTCTGGAAGAATTTATGTACAATTGGTGCTAATTCTTTAAATGATCAGCATAATTCTCTAATAAGACCATCTATGCCTGCAGTTTTTATTTTGGGAGAGTTTTTAAATTATGAATTTGATGTATTTTATAATTATAAGGTGCCTCAGATTATTTCACGTTGAATAAATTTTGGTAGTTTATGCTTTTAGGATGATTGGTCCATTTCATCTAAGTTTCCAAATTTATATATGTAAAGCTGTTCGTAGTACTCCCTTATCTTTTTCATGTCTGCAAGGTCTGTAGTAATATCCTCTTCTTTAATCAGGATATTAGTAATTTGCATCTTCTATTTTTCTTTGTCAGTCTTACTGGAGACTTGTTAATGTCATTAATTTTATCAAAGAAAAATTGTGTTTCTTTGTTTTTTTGTTCAACGTTATTGATTTATTGAGTTTTGTATATGATGTGAGGTAGGGAGCCAACTTTATTATTTTCCTCCTTATGCTTTCATTGGGTTTATTTTACTCTTCTTTTTCTAGGTTCTCTAAGTGAGAGCTTAGATTATTGATTTTAGACTTTCCCTCATTTCTAATGTAAGCATTTATTTCTATATATTTGCCTCTCAGCACAGCTTTACCAATGTTCCACAAAGTTCAGCATATATTTTCATTTTCATTCAGAATAATATTTTTTTATTTCTCTAAAGACCCCTCCTTTGACCCAACCGACTTATTTAAAGTGTGTTGTTTAACTTGTAAATTTTTGGAGATTTTCATGTTGTCTTTCTGTTATTGTATCACTAATTTGATTCCTTTATAGTCAAAGAATGTATCATATATTATTTTAATTCTTTTAAATTTTTCTGGCATTTTTATGGTTCAGAATATATCTATTTTGGTGTATATATTCTTTGGGTTCTTGAAAAATATATAAATTTTATTGCTTTTCAGTGGAGCATTCTATAATGTCAATTAGATTGAAACCTTTTGTTGGGTTCATAGCTTGCTAATTTTCTGTCTAGTTCTATCAATTGTTGAAAAGGGTGTTGAAATCTTCATCTGTAAATGTGTGTGTGGAGTTATTTCTCCTAACAACATATGCTTCTTATACTTTAAATCTCCATTATCTAGAACATACATATTTAGGATTACTGTGTCTTCTTGGTTTAGTGAACTTTTATCATTATGTAATGTCTCTATCCATCCTGGTAGTTTTCTTTGCTCTAAAGTCTACTTTATTACTAGAGCCACTTCTGCTATTTTTTAAATTAACATTTGCATGATAAATCTTTTCCCATCATTTTACTTTCAACCTTCCTAAATCATTCTATTAGAGATGAATATTATGCTAACAACATGTCACTGGGTCATGTTTTCTATCTTCTTTGCTACTCTCTTTTAGTAATATTTTGTATATTAAACAATTTTCATTTAATGTATTGATAAGTTAGTGCTTAATTCTGCCTATTTATTTTTGTTTTCTCTTTATTCTCTGGCTTTTGTTTTTCAATTTTCTTTTTTTCTTATTTTCTATGGGTTACTTGAACAATTATTAGAATTTCATATGATTTGTGTAAATAGTTTTTGAGTTTATATTTTTGTAAAGCATTTTTAATGATTGCTCTGGGTAATGCATTATTACATGTGTATATACGCACATATAATTTATAATGGTCTACTGGTGTTAGCATTTTGCTAGTCCTAGTGAAGTATAAAATCTTACCTACTATTTTCATCCCTTTATCTCTCCCTTCATTTATAATGTAATGATGTCAAGTATTTTTCCTACATACATTTAGAACCACATCAGATAATGTTATATTTGATATAACATTGATAGCTTAAGCTATCAAACATAATTTAGAAAATTCAAGAGGAGAAAGAAAGTCTATTACATTATTCATATTTTTTCTCTCTCCCCATTGTTCTTCCTTTCTGATGGCCAATATTTTTTCTTTTATCATTTCCTTTCTCCCTAAAGAATTTCTTTTAGACATTCTCTTGGTAGAGGTCTGTTGTTGACAAATGCTCTTACTTTCCTTTCCTTTGAGAATGTCTTGATTCCACTTCCACAGCTATAACATATTTTCACTGAGTACAGAATTCTAAGTTGACAGATCTTTTTTTATAGCACTGGAAAAACACTGTGCCCCATCCTTCTGCCTTCCATGGTTTCTGATCAGAAGTCTACTGTCATTCAAATTGTTTTTCCCTACAGATAATATGTCATTTCCTTCTCTCTGTATTCATGACTTTGTCTTCACATTTCTAAAGTTTTGTTATGATGGATCTTGAAGTGGATTTCTTTGAATTTATACTGTTTGGGGTTCACTCAGCTTTTTGAACTTTCTGATTTATGTCTTTTACCAAATTTGGGGAATTTTTAGCCATTGTTTCTTTGAATACATTTTTTTAGTCCCATCATCTCCTCTTCTTTTGGAATTCCAATGACATAAAAGTTACACCTTTTATTTAATAATCTCATATGTCCCCGATTCTCTGTTCATTTTTCTCCAGTGTATTTTCTTTCGTTCATATTGGGTAATTTCTTTTGTTCTGTCTTAAATATTTCCTCTGTCCTTGCTATTCTTCTCTCGATTCTATCCATTGAGTTTATATCAGTTATTGTATTTTTTTAGTTCTAAATTTCTCTTGGGTTCTTCTTCGTATTTTCTGTTTCTTTGTTGAGAATTCCTATTTCTTTGTTGAGACTTTCAATATTTTTTTACTTGTTTCAAGAATGACTGTAAGTGTTGGTTGAACTATTTTAAATTATTTGTCAGATAATTCTAACATCTGTGTCATCTTGCTATTGATATCTTTGATAATATTTTTCAATTGGTTTGAGATCATCTTGGTTCATGGTATGTCAAGTGCTTTTCTATTGAAATTTGGATGTTTGGGGTATTATATTAAAAGAATGGATCTTATTTAAATCTTCTGTTTTAACTAACTTCTTCTGATGCTGCTCTGGCACCATATTATTTCTGCCAAGTGAGAAGAAAGTCCAAGTTTTAGCCTTCATTGACAATAGGGAAATTAGCCTCATTATTGTTGGAAAAGGATGAGAGTTCCAGCTCCCCACTTGGTATCTACTGATACCATCCTAGCAGAGATGGGGAAGAACACTTCATTACTGCCAGGGAAAGGTGAAGTCTAGGCTTCCCACTTAGCCTTTGTTGATGTTATGGAATTATTAAGCTGGATTAGAACACAAGTTACTGTCTAAAGGTTTTCTATCTTGATAGGCTACCCCTTTCCTGGTCCTTTGGATAGAAAGAGCAGGATTTTGTTGGGACCTTTTTATCAGTGCCCACTGGTATTCTGGCTTACTGGCTTCTTCAGCTCCAATTCTGGCATATATAAGGCAAAAAGAAAATCTAGAGAACTCAACACTACATCCTTCCACAGGTCCCAAGGTCCCTAGCCAGTCTACCTTTTCATGTCCACATTTTGGTATCTTCTTATGTTTATTTTATAAATAGTGCCCAGAGATTTTAGTTGTATTCAGTGGGAGAATAAGCAAAAGTACTTCTCAATCTTTCCAGAGTTAGATGTTTGGACATTGAGATTTTAGAGCCTGATGCTATGTTGCCAAGGAGATTTATAGGAAGTATAGCTGCCTTTATATATGAATGCCTTAACAGAGCCCTTATTTCATATCTACTCATGAAGTAAAAGGAAATGACAGCTTTATCTGGGTCTGCATATGTCTGCTTATGCATCATGGAGAGCATAGATTGGAGTAGACTTGGTCATGGCCTGCTCAGTAAATTTCTTTTAAACCAGTGCACCAGGCTTTCATAAGCCTGTTACAACATTCACTGCTTCTTCCTGGTGTCTGTCAGGCTTTACACTGTTGATCAGCTGACTTGGCTGGGTCTTAACAGGACCAGGTTTGGTGGTCGTTCCTTCTGTGGACCATACGGCTTACTCTAGTAGAGCTAAAGAGTCCCTACGTCATCACATGATTCACGTCATCACCGTGTTTTACATATAAGGAAACTGCATCTCAGAAATCAAACGTGCCTTTCCCTGGGTCCCACTATATATCAAACAAAAGCAAAGCCAGACCTGGGACCCACATTCCCTGCCTATAAGCCCAGTGGTATTTTACTTATATCAGGCTGTGTTCCTCCACCCACTCCTCTGTTGTCCACTGAACTTTGTTGTGCCCCTGGTCAAGGACTGTCATTTCATCCCAGCCAACTACTCACAGAAGTGGCCCTCATCCTTGGGGGTGGGAGTGTTCAATGAGGGAGATGGGGTGGGGAGAGAGACAGGAAAAGGAATGTGGCTGACTCCACACAAACTGGTCCTCAAAGTGAAAGTCTGTGATTCGTGGGGTCATTGGTCTCATCTTCATATCTGAAAGACAGTGTACTTTTTGTCTCCCTAAGCCCTGTGTCTAGGTCGTTTGGGAAGCGCCTTGGAGAATCAAGAATAAAATTGCAGGTCAAACAATGGATGACTGGAAAAGTCGGCTTGTAATCAAGAGCATGCTTCCCCATTTCACCATGGTGGGAAATCGTCAGGAGCCCAGAAAGCTCCAGGAATCGGTCAGACAATGGGCTATGGGGGGGAGGGGGGGTGTTAAATGCTTCTAATCTTAAACATGAATATAAGATGTGTTATTGAAATTCTATGTATAAATTTGATGACAGGGAACCAACTCAATATATAAGGAACTCAAATGTGATTTGGAAAAGATCTAGGAGATGAGCTACCCCTGCCCCTTGTAGGTTTTGGAAAGAGTTGGAAATACAGTCCAAGGCTCCACCTGGATTCCCAGTCAAGTGACCTCTGCACTGCCTCCCCCCCCCTTGCAAGAAACAAGAGGAAAGATGATAGGAAAGAAGATTCTGCTTTTTTTTTGGTAAATCAAAACCAGTCAGAATGGCAAGTACTAGATACAGCGCATGGACTTGCTCGGTATGACTGAGAACAAGAAGCCAGTGAGTAGAATGTAGATAGGGATCCCCATTCAACCATATGGCCCTGTTGTCCTTTTAAAAACTCATTTGACACACTTTTACTTCTATTCCCTGGGCACCCAGACATTATCCAAGTATCTGGAACACAGTGTTGGGGATTGTGCTGGTAGTTATGGGGGCCAGGATGATGATTGAAGGGGGCATGAGAGCCACTGGCTGGTTGAATTTGACAATAAAATCCTGAGACACTGCCAATCTACCAAGATCAGCTCAGTTAGCAGGAGTTGCAGCAAACACAATGGCTGTTATCTCAGGTCATTAGGCTTGCAGAGGAGTGGCTTGCTTAATCTCGGAAATTAATAGAGCAAAGAGGAAATGGTTCTTATAGAGCCATGGGTCTGCTTCCTTCCTCTTCACAGAACTGGGATCCCTAGGCTCTGAGGTAATGCCATTTCACATAACTGTCTTCTCCAATTCTCAGGGCAATCCACTTTCAGCAATTCAGCTTTCTATTTAATTTAAGATTCTGATATGTGCACAGGTGTGGAAGAAGGTGATCAAAATCTTGCTTCTTTTTTTCCTTATTATCAACCACCAACAATGTATTGAGAATGTGATATTGATTTGATTGCATGGATATTTACAAAACTTGATTTATTGACATCCCAGCTCTCAAAGAGATGGCAGTTAGGTGGAATGGCAAAGATGGAGCTATTACTTGGCCAACAGCCTGTCCTTCAAATTGCTAGTCCTTAGGCATTTTCTAGAAGGACATCCCTAACCTCCATCTTAATTACCCTTTATATTTCTTGCTTCTTTTCTGTGGCCAACAACTGAGTCAGGAATGGAAAACTTCCTGGTAATATACCCGTAGTTCATGATCAGTGTCACCATAACTTTAAATTTCTTCTGTTTTTCCCGCTTGTTTCCATTTACTTGGCCAAATCCTAGGATAAAATGGTAGGTGGGTTGTAGTTTCAGTGGTCCTCTTCCCCTTCTCCTCAACCACTCCACCTACACTCTCTTAAAAAGTGGGGACTAGTAAATAAGTGCTTTGGTTTTGATTACGGCAGAACTCAATACAGTTTTGTGGAGAGGATTATCCTTAGAATAGGTCCTTGGAGTAGTCATCCATGCCCTTACTTTGGAGAAATTGTCATTGCTTACATTCTCCCAGGCTTGACTTCTCTTTGCAGGTAGATTTAGAGTCCTTTGTAAACCATGCCAAAAATTCAGATTTATTGCTTTAAAGTCACACCTTGAACTAGATCAAAATCTGCCTTTCTGACTCCTCTGTGACACACCTTGTTCTCTGCCTTTGGCTCTGACTGGCCTTATTTCTGGAACTCCAAGATGTCCTTGAAGTCCAAGGATTCTCCCCAGTTGAAGGGATATAAAAACTATGCTTTCAGCTTGGAAAGCAACTCCCTTGGATGAATCTTCTTCACAGTTGAAACCACATTTATCTTCTTAGAAAACACATATGGCCTTCGAAGGGGACAGCACTTTGAGATCCCATTCCTTTGACTGGCCCTGATGAATGCTGCTGCTGCCATCAGCAGGCAGCGAAGGCAGCTCTTGGCCTGAGAACAGCTAGATTTTCATGGCTGAGCAATCCCTGTAGTCTCCAGAAGATGCCTAGCACTAACGAACTCTGCTGCACACACTGAGAATCTCAGCATTTGGGTGCTTGTGAACTGAGGGAAGGGACAGAGACTGACAGTCTGAAAGCAGAATAAGCCCAGGAGTCTACCAGGAAACCTGCTGGGCAAACAAGTTATTTTTTTTTATTATTTATTTTGGATTAACATTAGAGTGAATATAATTAGGCTACATTGTTTGCATTTGTAAAGTCCAAGTTATAGTTGAGTCCTTCACCCAGGAGGTGTGCCCTGTACCCCTACCTTGTACCCAATAGGTGGGAGTTTACTGAACACTCTTCCTCTCTTCCCGTCTCCCCCCTTCTTGAATTTAACTGTGTTTTTCCCTCATGTGAGCCTGTAGCTGTTCACCTACTAGTTTCAAATTAGTTCTGAGTACATGGGATGCTTGCTTTTCCATTCCTGAGATAGTTTGCTAAGAAGGATATTCTTTGGCTCCATCAAGGTAAGTATAAAAGATGCAAAGTCTCCATGTTTTTGATGGCTGAGAGTATTCCATGGTGCACATATGCCATGGTTTATTAATCCATTCATAGGTTTATGAACACTTGGTGTTTCCACATCTTGGTGATTATAAATTGAGCTGTGATAAACATTCATGTGCAAAGGTCCTTATTGGTAATTTTTTTTTTTTCATCTGGGTAGCTACCTAGCAATGGGATTACAGGATCAAATGGAAGGTTTACTTTTAGCTCTTTGAGGATTCTCCATACTTCTTTCCATAGAGGATGTATTAGTTTGCAATCCCACCAGCTGTGTAAAAGTGTTCACATCCCAAAGTCCCAAAGCTGCAGATGCTGGCATGGGTGTGGAAAGAAGCAAACAAGTTATTTCAGGGCCTGGCCTAGAAGGCGAGTAGCAGAAGGGGGTCCTTTGCTAGGCTTACATTTCCAGGGTGTGCCTTAGCTGGATCTTAGATGTTTTCATTGTTTTCTCTCCCTCTAAGACTTTTTAACATCCTGGGATGACACCCTGAACGCCAGTCCCAGGAAAACAGGTTCAACGAGAAGCACTCTTTTCCACCACTCTCCCTCATCTTGAAAGCATCCCTAACGATAGAGCTGCATTAAGCATTCATGGTAACGGGTTCCCCTGTCCTTTACTGAAAAACACGCTAGCAAAGAAAAAAATCTAAAATCACTCTTGAAATGTATCAGAACTCAAAAGGAGAGTTCTTTTTAAACAGTCCTTAGATTTACATGTAAATAATTTCCCTTGCAGGAAAATGTGCATCTGGTCTGCTGTTGTTCTTAGAGTCAGACTAAGGCTCAGGGACGCCTAGGTTCTACTGCTGCATCTACTGCTATCTAGCCATGGGGTTTTGTACATCTTTTGCCCTCCCTGAGAACAAAGTTCAAATGATCCGAGAGTTAAGAATAACTACTTTTAATTGAGCATAGACTGGGTGCTAGGCATGTTGCTAAGCATTTGGGGGACATTATCTCCTGTAATCCTCATGATAACCTTGAGAAGAAGAGGTTGATATTACCTCTAGGAAACTGAGGCTCAGAGATGTTAAGCAACTTGACCAAAGTCACAGACCTAAGAAGTGGCAGATCTAAGAAATCAGTATCATCTG
This sequence comes from Nycticebus coucang, assembly GCF_027406575.1. Lineage (NCBI taxonomy): Eukaryota > Metazoa > Chordata > Mammalia > Primates > Lorisidae > Nycticebus > Nycticebus coucang. The sequence goes on from NC_069804.1 coordinate 181,380,969, forward strand.
CACCATATTTTGCTGCCTCTTAGATCTAAAACACATTGGAAACCACAAAATTTGGAATACATATAATGCAGGAATAATCTTCATAAGAAATCTCAGTGATCCAATTACCTTTTCAGCATTTGTTCATGCCTTCAGTAGCATGATTGCTTGATGACTCTTACGATCTGGGGAAAAGAGGAGTTTTATCTTTTGAATGTTTGGGCATCTATTCAAGGTTAACAAAGTATCCAGGCTCAGCAGATAGTGTATGGAATTTTACTCTTTTTGTTGTTGTTGTTTTTGTTGTTGCAGTTTTTGGCAGGGGCCAGGTTTGAACTTGCCACCTCTGGTATATGGGGCCGGTGCCCTACTCCTTGAGCCAAAGGCACCACCCTAGTGTATGGAATTTTAACAGGAAGCAGAACATTTGGTCCTTCCCTTTGAAGTTAAGGTCTTGACTCTTCCCCCAGATCAGTAGGTCAATTGATTGCTAGTGGGAGAATCTCAAAAGCATTAGCACTCCGAAATGCGAGTGCTGAGGAACCTCTGTGGAATTGGGATTCAGCGTGCATGCCACATGTCTCTCTGTCTCAGTCTGCACCTCACTGCAAGTTTGCCCAACTCTGAGCAGCCACCTCCTCCATTCATGAGGCCGCCCCTAAGCAAAATGGGGGTGTTAAGGGCATGAAATATACCACTGGAGAAGGAAGGGAGTGCTGTGTTCTTTGCCTGTCTTCTATGTTCAGCCATTTAATGTTAATAAATGACTCACTCTCTAAGATTACAATGTGTTGCCATGCCCGGTTATCACTTCTGGGCTTCCTACCCACTCTGTGGTTAGGGAAAGAGGTATTATTGTCATTGTCTTTCTTTATGGATAAAGGCAAAAAAGTCTGAGAAATATAGTGACTTTCAAAAGCACAGCCATGCAGAAGATGGTGAGCTACACCAAGGGCTTCCATTTGGTTTACCCCAAGTGCAGTGTGCTTTCCACCTACAGTGTGATCAAAACCAACCCCTCAGCCCATCTTCTTACTTCTAAATGTAAGTGGCACTGAGGAAGGGGACCCAAGTGAGAGGGTAAGTAAGGGATTTGAATAGCTGCAAAAATACTGGCCCCATTCAATCTGTCCTTCATTAGACTGGTGACCTTAAAAACAGCCAATGAGTGGAGCTCTAGTCACCTCTTCCCTGGGTGTGTGATAGGACTCAAGATTCGTGCCCATCAGCCTACAAGGCACATGGTTTTCCTAGCAAAGAGAGTGCTGGACTCAGGAAGTAGACCTCAGACTTGATTACAGGGCTAGAGTGAGCACCTTGTGAAACCTTTAGCAAGTCTTTTTCCTCTTGAGTTCAGAGGGTCTGGGTGTGGTCTCCAAGGGCCTGTCTACCTCTGGCCTCCTGCTCCACTACCAGAATGCTTTCCGTGTGCCCATCCCTGTGCTACACCCTAGGTTCCAGGAGTTCACCATCTAGGAGCAAATTGTTCCCAGGCTTCCTCCACTGGGAATAAATCCATCCTACTCTGTTGTTCTTGGTGAAACCGGGAGAAGACTTGAGTGAATGGCTGGCTCCCTCTGGTGAAGGGTGCTTTGTGTGGATTATCTCATTTGCTCCTGTGACACCAGGATTGGTATTTTCGCTTTCCCAAAGTGGAGAGTGAGGCTCAAAGAGGATGGGGATTTTCCCAGGACCACCCAGGTAGAAGGCTGCAAATTCACCTCTCAAACTAAAGTGCCAGCCTCCAAATTGCCTCCTACCTACTACTTCCCCCTTTCAGATTAGGAGCTTAAATATCTATGGGGCCTTCTCAGGCAAGAGCCATGAACAATAGAGTCCCAGATATCTTGGAGCTTTGGTTCCAGTGACAGAGGCAGCCCATATGTAAGTAGAATTAAAGCATCTTTATTTTGCCCTATTGGCTCCCTGGAGCCTTCTGACCAGCAAGGTCCACTGTCCAGCCTGGCAGAAAGACAGCCTACTTAAAAACCTCATGAAGAGGCAGGGACAACCAGCAGAATTGGACTGAGTTGTCTGGACAGCACAATTAGAAGCCTTGAGAGGGAGCCCAGGTTCTGGGGTTTGAGTCTTTGCCAGCATCCCCTACTTCATGCAGGCTGGGGGCATGCCACAGCTCCAAAGCTGGCCCCAACAGAAGGGATCCCGTGTCCATGGGTCCCACTTCTAAGACCCAGGTGGTCCCAGGGACCAGCTCATGAGGAAGGCAGCTTCCCTGCCCCCGTTGGAGACATTGCATGAGCCTCTAAGCTCAGTCTCCGCGTCGGTGAGACAGGGTTAATAACACTGCTCTCTGCCTACATCGGGGTTTCTAGGATGAGGATGAACAAGGTATACACGTGCATGCCTACACCACACAGGGCAGGGAGTGATAGCTATTAGCACTTTTTTTAATAATCAGAGGTTGGAATTGTCTTGGAGTTTTTTGCCATCAGAAGGGTGTTGGCAAAGGTGCGTCCTGACCCCTGAGGATCCCACAGTCTCATCAGCAGCCTCACTGCAGTGAGCAGAGCTGGATTTATGGTGTCACTGTGAGCATTTTGGGTCAAGGGCTGCAGCGCGTCTGCGCCTTTCTATTTTGGGGCTCCTCCCCGTGGAGCGCGCAGCTGTCCGCTCCCTTTGCTCCCCCCTCCTTCTCCTGCAGTAAGGACCCTTTCCTGTTCCAGACAGCCAACTTGCCTTCACATGGGTGTCTTCCACAGGGATTGCCACCACTTGGATTGCAGGGTACCACTGGACTTGGCATCTGGGTCCTGCTTGAGCAGCCTTGCTCAGCAAATGGGTGACCTGCAAATTGCAGTCTATTCAAAGAGGAGGATGCTGGGGAGGAGAGGGCATGCTGCTGGACTCCAGGCCAGAGCTGGAACTCAGGCTGCAAGGCCTCCTTGGGAGTATGCTAACTCAGGGGCTGTGCCCTGGGGTGTGGGCCAGGGGTGTCCAAACTGGGCTGGCCTATGTAGGCTAGGGCCTCTGGCTTATACCAAAAATCCCCTGCTGGAGGGCTCGATGTTTCTGTTTTCACACACATATTTGGGTGATGAGCTGCCTGTGAGGTGCCACAGTCCAGACTTTTGAGGAAAAGGGAGCTCATGGTTCTCAGGTTTGGGCTACAGATTTTGATCTCTGCAATTGATACAGAATAATTAGTCCAAACCTCCCCTCCCCTTTGGCTTTCCCTTCCTCTCCCCTCCCTTCCAGCCTTTCCTTTCTCCTCCTCGCCCTCTTCTCTTCTTACCAGATCTCTAGTCCCCAAATTCCCAAGTTACAAAGGGAAACATGAGCAACAGGCCTATGGATTTGACCATTGGGGCCCCAGACCCAAGGCCCAGGCATGGCTCTGCTGTCACTGCCTCTCGCCTGTCCCCACTTGTCACCACAGAGACTTCCTTTGTCCACTCCCTCCAGTGCTGCAGGTTCCATCAGCATCCCAAGCCGCACCCAGTGCTCACTCCCCCACCCTGCCAGCCGCTGCTCCCTTGCCCTGTAGTCAGGGCCCGGGGCCTGACATACAGGAAGTTCTCAATGAGCAGTGGCTATTGTTCCTCTTAGCCAGAAGTTCCCTTACAAATTGTCCAGGATACCCCCTTCATGGAACACAAGAGAAGGCCAAGGGCACACACAGAGGAAGGAGCATGTCCCATGTCATTGGGCCAGTTAGTAAATTCACTGCAGTTTCTGAAAAGTGGTCAGTTCTTGGCCTTGAGAAGAGAACAGGGTCATTTGTAGAGTATCACCTTCTTCAATGGTACATTCAAGCCTGCAGATGCCAGATGAGCCCGTCACGGGTGAGGCACTTTGTGGGTACAGAGATGAGCAGGAAACCACCCTGGCCTTCAGAGAGTTGCATGGTGGAGTTAGGCAACGCGTGGGTAGAACATGGCAGCTTCTAGAGTGGCCAGAGTGCCTGTGATGGGAGGAAGGGGTAGGAGAATGAGGGGCATTATCATAGAGACCCCAAGGACCCAACGAGCAAGGGTGTGTTTTTAATCTGCTAGACAATGCAAATTGTTCAACAGCCTACAAAGGCTGTAAGGCAAGGTCTAAGGGACCAGTGGCTGTGTAACAAGAAGCATCATTGGTGAGGTGACACATAGTATATGGACCATGCATGGCTCGCACAGTTCAGAAAGGGTCACCTGACTTGCACTATGGTGGAGACCTTTAAGCTTTTCTCTCCAACATGGCTACCTACCTGCTTTCCTATGAACAGGGGCCTACCTGGCCCCCTATAGTGTGAGGAGGGCAGTTTGGAAAGAATATATTTCCCTACAAGAAGATTCTCAGGTCACACTCTAGGTCAGGGGTTGGGAAATTACAGCTTGTGAACTAATCCAGCTCACAGGCTGTTTTGTAAATAAAGTTTTATTAGCACACAGCTATTCCCCATCATTAATGTATTGTCTACTGCATTGAGTTTCAACAGAGACCATATGGCCTGCAAGTCCTTCATGTTTATTATTTCTTAAGAGTTCTTGCCTTTGTCCCTGTCCCTTTTCCTTCCTATAACATTCATTTCTCTTCCCATCAGCATCCAGAAAGATCTTTTCCAAATGGACTGAGCTGATCCTTCCTCTGTTCAACCTCCTGCTCATGGCTTCCCACTACAAACAACATAGAATCAAGCCCATTTCTGTAATCAGTGAGGCCCTTGGTGAGCCTGTAACTACTGCCCTGGTGCACTGTGCCCCAGGCGCACTAGCCACCTTCCTGGGTCTGAAACAGGCCCACGGCCTTCCTCCAGGGCCTTTCCATTTGCTGCCCTACTGTCTGGAGCTCCCAGACCCAGTCCTTCTGCCTGGTCCTTCCTACATTCAGACCTACACTTAAATGTCCCCTCCTCAGAGACATTCGATCACATCACCTTTTTTTTTAGTTTTTTGACAGATTACGGTTCACACTCTGATCTTGTTCTTGCTGTTCACTTATTGTTTGCTCCACTAGAATTCCAACTCCTCTCTGGTTCACCACTTCTTTCCTTGGTGTGTGCTTGTTCTGGTGGGGATGTCTGCTCTGGGCCCACTAGACAACCCTGCCCTGTGCTGTTAGAAGCCTTCACCTCTGTAGTAGGGGGGTAGCCCAGTGCCACTTTCTCTAGCTGCCTCTTTTTCTAGAATCAGCTTCTGGTGCTAAAGCTGTCCAGTGTTAGGGCTGCCTGTGTGATGCTGTCAGAAAAGCTAAACATTTTCTTGCCTCTTTTCCTCCTTCAAGTCCAGCCTTTAGGGTTTAGAACAATGAACTTGGCCTATATAGAATACCTTCAGGAAGCCAATCCCCAAACATCAATGTTCAACATCTGCTTGCTGAACGTATGGCTTCAAACAGCTCAGTGTGCTGTAGCTTACTGCTCTTCATCCTTTTGTTTTTTTAATCCACACGAAGGAACTTAGAAATGCCTTGCCCTTTCCTGTAGTTAAATATGACATAAAATTACTTTATTGGCAGCATATTAACAAACAAAAATCTCCTGTGTTTTCCTTAGTAATTCAGCTTCAATTTCCCAGATAAGAAAGAGCTGATTGTGAATGACTGGAAGGGGACAGACTGTTTAGAGATTTCTGTTAATAGCACAGTCAGAGTAAGCTTTCATCCTCTGGTTGTCAGTGAAGCTTCTTACCAAAGAGGAAATATACTATGGGAATGTCCTTGTGCTCTCCAGTATGGCCAGCACTGCCACCCCCCATCAGCAACACCACCACCATCAGCATTCACAATTACCACCATTGCCTCCACCACCATCTTCATCACCACTGTCACTGTCACCACCACTACCAACACCCTCATTACCTCCATTGTCACCATCATCGCCATTTCTACCATTGCCATCATACTATCACCATCACCTCTACCACCACCACCCCATCACCACTTTCTCTCTCTCTCTTATATGTACTTTCCATGATGCAATCAGACAGTGTCCACATATTGTGAAATAAATATGCGATTTCCAGCTCTCCTTATTTTCACTATACAACCTACTTCTGTTGCTGTGTGTTTTGGGGCTGTGGAATGTCAGCATGTATTTGGGGCCAAAATTAAATTAGGATTCATTATAAAAAAGGATGATATTCACAAAGGCACACTTTTAAAAAAGGATAAGTTTGGATGAGGGATCTTTCTCCCAGAAAAAGGGTATACTGAGTATTTCCTTTCAATGACAAATTCCTGCTGCATTTTATTGTGATTTGGTTTATAAAAGTTAGCCTTGCACACAGCTGTTCAGGAGAATAGCCAATGACGAAAGGCAGATCTGCCTTGAATGGCAAATGCTGCTGAGTAAACCATGTTAAAGGCTATTTTAGGACCACCAAGAATGTGTTTGCATTTTCCAGAGTAGGAAGAGAGATAATATTTGTTTGGTATCTACACCATGCCAGGCCCTGTGCTAACTTTACCTTTCTAAGCTCATGTAATCCTTGTAACAAATTTGTGAAATAGGCCTCACTCTCCCTATTTTGTAAGAAAACAGGATCAGAAAAAAACATAACTTGCCTGAGGCAACCACCAAGTAGAAACAAAGTTTAGACTGACTGTGAGAATTCAAGACCTACCTCCAGCCCTCTCACCACCCGACCCTGCTAAGTTCTGCTGTTGGAATTTGGGGTCCAGAAGTTTCTTTGTATGATCAGATTATGCATTTGCCTGCAAAGCCCTTAATGTGCAAGGAGTGTCTGGCTGTCCAGACACAGCAGTGCACCCTCACACTTGAGGGCATGAGAAAGTGTTCATATGCACAGGTTAGGCCTGGGAGGATCAGCAAGTTCCCAGCAGTCAAGCTAAGCTAATGTACATAGTAAAAGCTGTCATAAGGGCTTTCTTCTCTGAGGTCTATGCTATCTGCCATTATCTTGAAACACGTAGTTTGGAAAGCCTTGGAGCAAGTACAACAATCCCTATAGGCAAATTGAAATGCCACAACTGAGACTAAACAGCAGTCTAAGTATACAGAGCTGAAATGACCTGCCTTTCCCTTGGTGCCCTAGAATAACCTCCGGGTTCCTTTGGGGGAAGGCTGGCTTGCTGCTGAGGTGTCCACCCACCCACCACCATACATCCCTGAGGTTCTTGGGGACTTTGCTACCTGGTCTGCATTCTACATGCCTGAGTTCCAGCCTCTGCTCTGCCGCCAACCAAGTAGGTGGCTTTAGTAAGTTACCTGGACACTCTGTGCCTCAGTTTACCCATGTATAAAACATAGATCTTAAGCAAAACCCTGCTTACCTCCTAGGATTGTTTTTAGAATTAAAAGGCAGTGAATGAGATAGTGTGTTGTGCACTGACAGGGGCTGGGATCTTACAAAGGCCTGTGGTTGGAAACATCAGGACTTAGCCTGAGGCCTGGAAAGGTCCAGCATCCTGAGAGTCTATATAGTTCCCTTTAGCCTGCCATTAGAGTGCACATGTCATTTTCATGAACAGGATAAATTTACCCACATCCCTAAAAAGGCTTTGCTATTAGGGGGCCTCTGCCTGTATTTGTATGTGCACACACATGCAGAGCCAGCCTCCCAGGCACACACCTCCTGCAAAAGCAGATTCTGCCCCATCTTGGAGCAGACACATCTCTTGCTGCTTCTGGCCGTGTTGTTCCCAGAGATGGCCCAAAAGGGGTTTCCCATGTGGCTGAATAGATAAGGAGTATAAGATGAACTCACCTTTTGGGGGTTCTAGATGTAGAACTAGGCTCCTTGGAGTAGCTGGGAGGGGTAGGAATGGGTGCAGCAGAATCAGCTTACGGTGGACAAGGCGTTCAGAAAATTTCATACTCAAGGTCAATGTAGTCCATGCTAAACGGCTCATTCCCAGCAAAGAAGGGACTATAGTGTCCTTTCCAACTCAAATGGCAATAACCTGCCAATAGGATGCTAGAGCTTTGCCAAATCCTCCCCATGTGGCAGTTTTAGATCAGAAAGGACTCTTGGCCTTGAGAAGCTGAAGCAGACAAACCTCTGGTTGCCACGTGCATTCATGCTTTTCTCCTTAGCCCTCAGCCTTTGCTAGGTACTAGCATAAGCTTTCAGTTATAGGAGGAACAGTGCAGAGAGCAGATCTTAAATGTTCTCACAGAAACTGGTTTTCTGTTTGCCCCATTTAAACTATTCTAGTTGGTTTCCTGGCAATGGGGTGGACTGTCACCTTGACTCTGCCATGCAGTTCAAATGGTATTACTTCTTTATCATGCCAGGAAAGGGGAGGGGCTGCATTGGTCCAGTAGATACCCTCTTGGCTGTGCCTTCTAAGAAGTCTGCCACTTATGGTCTTCAGAAGGCCCTGGGCATTCAAATTTCTAACCTCATAAGGTTATGGTGAAGGTGAAAGGAATTGATATAGTTAAAGAGCTTAAAGAGAAGCTCTGTAATTGGTTACTCTTAATATTTCCTCTGCTTTTGGAGGAATCTGATTCTCTCTCATTCTCTCTCTCTCTCTCTCTCTCACACACACACACACACACACAAAACCATTCCCCATCATCTGAATTCCTTGGCCCATTTACTCTAAGCCCCACTTCGGCTTGAGGATGGGGCTCTGGAGACTGACAGACCCAAGTTCACTCCCTGATTCCACACTTATTAGCCAGCCAGGTGCCCTTAAGCAAGTGACTTCCCCTCTCTTGAACTTAGCATCCTTGTCTGTACCAGGAGGGTGGAGTACATGTGACCCCACTGAGTCACCATGAGCATTGAGTAAGGTAAAGCATAAAATGCATTTGGCACTGTGCCTGTCACTTAGTAAGTATTCCAAAACTATTAGCTGTTATTAAGGTTTAGCTATAGATCATCTCTCCCTTACCAAAATAAAAAGAAAAGGGAAAGAAGCGAGGAAGGAGAGGGAGAAGACAGGCAAGCAGGTTCTTTAGTCTTTGCTCCTTGTTCTCTCTAGCCACTCACTACTTGAATTCCAGGTCCCTCCAATTTGGGGGGAACTCCCTGCCTGGCAAACCTTCTGAAATCCAGGCACCTGCTCTTCATTGCTAAGATGGGCATGATACTGGGAATATCTGTCTCAGAGTTGTAAAGATAACTGTGTGATGGCTTCTCGGCCTTTTGGCTAAGAGCAATAGTCATTTGTGCCATGTGACTCTAATAGTCTTCTGGTGGGAGGAGTTGTGTGCTTTGGACAGGATGCCCACAGTGAAAATGCCACTCATATGATGAGGCCAACTCAGCAGTCATTGAGCCCAGAAACAAGCTTCCATGTCCAGCCTCATGCCTTGATCTTGGGAGAGTACCCCCAGCCCCAACCACACAACCACTGGATTTATCTGGGCCACCCCTGTGGGAGTGTCCCTCCATTGAAGAAAGACCCTCATAGTGAGGTCACCTGGATCATCCTGAGCTATGGGCACAGAAAAAGTGAGGCAGAAAATGGAGCAACTGCTTCCGGAAACAAAGTTAGCTCAAGTCATAAATCCTCTGGGGAAGAGCCCCTTGGGTTTGGATAGTCCCTCGAGGTGTCAGGGGACAATGGAGGGTCAGGTCCCAACAGGCGCTAGTGCAGAAGTAATATAATATGGTTGCCCGGCATGGGTTTGGATCACCAAGGGAGCAAGGAGGCAGCACTGCCAGGGCCTTGCTGTATGAAGAGGTGATGCCACTGTGTTCACCTAGTCACAGGCATGGAGATTGCATGAATGGAGAACTATGGCGACCCCATGTGGTATGTGATTTCCACACAGCCCAAACTACCCTAACTAAAAAATGACCTATGACTTCCTTGTTTGCATCTCTCAGATTAGCAGTAGCTCCTTATTCCCAGCTTAGTTAGCTCTGACAGGTGTTCTGTCCCGAAAATACACCAGTATCCACTCGAAAAACCCACTCATCCCACCAGGACCCAGTCCAAAGCTTTCCCCATCTATCCCACTCCTGATCCCATCAGCGCTAGCAGGAAGCCTGCCACTACCTAAGGGACCGCACATCTGAAAACCCAGCCAAGATGGTGGCACTTGTCAGAGGTAGGCCTGGTTACCCAGGAGCCAGACGCATAGGGTAAGGGGAAAGGCGCTCCCATTCGACATGTACTTAGCTGCCAAATCTAGCGTCTCAGTCTGGGCTATGTGGTGCAAAGGCAGGGTACCCCTAATGGGTCTGGAGCCACCACAGTAGCTGCCGTCCATCTCCCAGGGTGGTCCTGGTGCCAGTCGGCACTTGCAGCCTGTCAGTCTATGCTCGGGCTCTGGGCAAAGGTGTGGAAAACTGGGGACAGGGTCAGTCACAGCCCAGGGCAGCCAAGGGACATTTACAACATGCCAGTGGGATTCAAAAGCCCACCAGCCTATGGAATATCTGGACCCTGCTGCCTTGCAGGATGTCTGGGGGTTACTGTGTAAGGGTGTTTTCCTCAGGTCCTGTCATCGTTCAGGTCAAGGAAAGTCAGGCTTTTGTAGGTATTGCCCTGGTGCCTGGAGGAGCCCTTCTTTTGTCACCTCTGAATTCTTCTGACATTTTAGAGCATTCTAGAAGAGGTATATTTTCTTGGTTTACTGGCTGCATCTCATTTAGATTTTCCCATATCAGGTGACTGGGAACTGCAGTCAGGAGGCTGCACACATGCCAGAGACTTCAGCTGGGCCCTCGCAGAGGTGCTCCATGAGACAGAGGAGCCCAAGGTGGTTGCATAGAAACTCATTGGCAGCCACACACAGAGTCTATGTGCTGTCCAGGGCTCGCTGTGGTTGCCCTGCTGCCATTGGCCTGGGCCACGCTCACACCATCCACCTATCACCTGCCCTTCGTCTCTATTAATGAAAGCATCCTGTACTTGGAGTTGGTGCTAAGTCAGTGCATTCAACACAGATTTCTTTAAGTACAAAGTAGCATGCTATGTGAACCGGACTGAGTGAAACGCCAGCTCCACAGCGGTCATTTCATGATGCAGCCACAACTGAGAGCCTAGGGCAAGCCAGACCTAGTGGGGGACAGAGGTAGACCACAGCTAGGGAGCTAAGAGTGGGCACCCAGCCTCAGTTACAGAGGCATCTTCTGTCAGCCAGGCAGTGTTCCTGCCCATGGGCTTTGCCAGCAAAAAACAGGAGCCCGCCACCTCTGGGAAGTTGGAAGCACGGTGGCAAGACGGGACATGGATTGAAGAGTTGAATTGGGTTTAGCATTCTGTCTTAATTCAAGCCCCCCCCCTTCATTTTTTTTTTTTCATTTAATAGGTGCTGAATTTTTTTTTTTTTTAATGTGCTGGATTTTGACCATAGAAAGCCAAACTTGAAATGGGGGAAACGGGGAAATACTTTCAATGACTGGTGGAGCATTTAAGAGGCAGGAATCAGGAGTGGAGTATAGGTGCATAGGACTGACATACAGCAATGCAAAGGACCCATTCTAGAGAAGTTTCCAGAAAGAAGCTTTCAAAAGATGTTACTCATTTTCACAGTCCCCCTGGAAGTGTTTGGAAAAACAGTGGCCTGCCTGGTGACTGGTGACTTGGTAAGACTCTCTGATAGTATATGACAATAAGCACAGCTTACTGGACCACAATCAGAGGCCACCTTTTTTGATCCAAGTAGTACAGACTTGCCAGGCTCGGATTCACTCTGCCGGTCTCCCCACCACCACCACCACATTGTGTTCAAGTAATTCTCTGTTAAAATGCCATGGAAGTACTATGCATTTGAGGAGGATCATAATTTCCCTCAAGGGCCAGCTTGCTTTGTGCCCCTCATGGGGCTGGGGGATGTAACGTTTCTTTAAGAGTGTGCCTGCAGTTGGGGACAGAGCCTTTGTAGGTGTCACAGAAGAGGCTTCACCTTGCCCTGTGGGAGCAGCCCAGGAAGAAAGCAGCTGGTAGACATTGGCTCAGCCAAGCTGGGGACCCATTCACTTTCCAAGTGGTGAAAGTGAAGCCCGGAGTGTGGAAGGGACCTACAAGAAGGCACACCACAAGGTCCTCAGATGTAGAGCCCAGGGACAATGAGGTGGTGGGGTTTAATGACCCTGTGCAGTGGCCCTGGTGGCCTCCCGCTTCAGTAGCTTAACTCAGGTGAAATTAAGATTAAGTTTCTTAACCTGAGTCCTGCAGAGACAGAATCTGTGGACTGGGACAGTGCCCTCACCTTTGGCCTTCTGCTCCTTTTCCAGACTACCAGAAGCCCCTGCCTCATCTATATGTCAGCCTCACCAAACCCATGCAGGTATTTCTCTTCTCCCCAGAGTGATCATTTCTATGCTAGTAATAACGGTCCATGGAAATGCATGTGGAGGAGACCCAGTCAGGGGTCCTTCCTAGGAAAAGAGGCCCACAGACCTCACCAGCCTAAATATGAGCTGGCAGGAGCAGCCTGCCTCAAAGGGCCCAGCAGATTTGGCTGTCTAGGAGTACAAGGCCACCCCTCAGGAAATGCTTGTTTAGAGATGATGGGGTACTTCGATTCTTCTCAGGGGATTGTACAAGACAAATTCTGAGTTCACACACATCTCTAAGCATTCTCAGAGCTATTGATTCTTCCAACTGGTACATCTATGCTCTAGAAAAGGAGAAAGCAATTCTAGAAAATTGTCCACCCAGTTGTACTCGTCTCTGCATCTGTCAGGGCTCTTCAGGCCATTTGCAGCTGCTCCCCAGATAGCTCAGGTAGGAGCCTGTGGAGTCACAAGACTTCAGCTCAGGGTAGCTGAGGGCTGAACACTGTGTGGTGGGCCCCAGAGCAGCAGAAGGCAGGAGGTGAAAGGTCAGTGCTACCAGGCCTAGGCTCCTCTCCTCCACTCCCACCCCATCCTCAATCCTAATGAGAGCAACCAAGGCCCAATGCAAGGACAATGAGATGGCCTGGAGTATAACCTCCACGCTTGGAGTATAACATCAGTAGTGAGCACTGCTCCCCTCGTGCTCCCCTGCACACTGGGGAGCCTCCGGTGATACTGGGAGACACACACTAGGCCAAGTACTCATTTTACAAAAGAAGAAATTGGGGCTCAGAGAGGGGAGTGACTTGGCCATAGTCACCCAACAAATGGAAGAGCTGCCACTTACTTAAATTCCAGGGCTCTTTCCTCCCCACTTCCCTCTCCCCAGCCTGCCTCTGCCTGCGAGTGCTGAGCATGGAGACTCTGCAGACTCAGGGTGAGTTGGTGGCACCAATAAGTCCCCTATTTGTGGGTCAAGATTCTTGCTCCACACCATGCATTAGCAGAGATTGGTTCTTGAAACATAACACACTCCTCATGAAGCCAATCAGCATTCAGGGTTCCCTGCCATTCCTCACTACCCTGGTATTCTCCAGAGCCCTACATCTTGTGATTCTGGAGATGCTGAAAATCCTTTTCATTCTACAAAAGGGTCGGTTACAGATTGTTGGGATATTTTGCTGAAAAACAAATATGCAAATGACACATGCCTAAATCTAGGCATTCCCACTGTACCTGTGGACAGTTATCTAAGCTCACGTGTATGTCCAGGCATATTCACATTCGCCCTCTCTCTGCCTCTCACCTGAAAACCCCGTCACAATGCCTCATTGTCTTACCTATCCTGGGGCTACCTCCATCATGCTCCCGGATGTCTTCATTACTTTATTCGCAGAAAAGCCTCTGGGGACCATCCTTGTCCTCAGGGGGCCTGAAATTCCATCTAACTAGCGAACATCAGGTGCTTGCAAACTCACAGGGGCAGTATCATAACACTGAATGAAGTCACGGTTGGAACATGGATGTACTTGTAAGAGACACACTAGGGGACCAGCAAGCGAATGAGCCTGAGCTAAACTAGCGAGGGACAGAGCAGATTAAAAAAAGCCACAGGTGAGTCTGACCTTGTTGACAATTTTGCCCAGTGCCCACATGCCCAGTGCCCTTGGAGGAAAAATGAGGCTCTCTGGTTAGATCTTTCCCTGGTTACCTTTGACCTCTGACTTTTATATTCATACCTTTTGCTGGCCTTTTCTTGGTGTCCACATTAAACCTCAGCTAGGCCGTCCGAAATTAAGCATTTATATATCTCTTGTGTTTACCTGGATAGAGTTGAATATTAGTCTCCTTAGTAAAGTATCACAAGAATGGAAAAGCAAATGCCCAATGTCCTCAATACTAATATGAAAGCAATAGATAAAGAACTACATGCCCACACAGAGAAAAACACAATAAATTCAAGCGGGAGTGGGGGAGAAGGGCGAGGGGAGGAGGAAGGAGATTGGTGTGCTTTCACCTAACGGGCACGATGTAGGGGTGAGGGGCTCAACTACAACTTGGAACTTTACTTAATAAATGCAAACATTGTAACCCAATCACTTGGACCCTCATCTTAATCCGAAATAAAAAAATAATATTTAAAAAAAATAAGTATTTATAACAGCCTACCATACCTCTCTGGAAAGAGTAATAGATATAAGCCATACTCTTCATTCTCCTTATGCCAGTTTTATGAGCCTGGATAGTATACTTATAGTCTATACCTTTTCTAAGAAATCTTTGCCCTTTTTGTCATTCTGGACTAAAAAAGTAGAAAGAGAAGAGTTACCCTATGCCACTGTTCAGACAGAACCAGCAATAATGTTGACTTCAGAGCTGGACTGGCCTCTATCAGAAGGGTTGCCTTTGTTTCCTCTAGTTTCAGGGGTGGGAAGGCATCACATGCTTTGAAATGCATTTTAATGAATGTTTATAAGGTCATGGGCATCACATTCATGGCTTTGTCTGCTGGATTATGAAATGGGTCTCTACAGGCACTTATGTATAGAGAGAAAGTAATTCATTTCTGAAAGACACCAGGGCACTGTCCCTTTTCCCTCCCCCTCCCACGACCAAAGGCAGGACCTGTGGGGGCTCTGGCTGGGATTTGGGGCACCTAAGTCAAATGTCCCTATTCCTTAACTAACTGTGTGCCTGACAGCAAATCACATCCCATTCTATTTTCTGTAAAAAGAGAAGGTTGAAGTATGCTTTCTAGGAATCCTGTCAGCACCTACTAATTGTCACAGAGAGAGAAGGTCACGTGCAAGGCATGACCTGAGGGAGATGGGGGCTGGTTGGTGGCTGGGACCAATAGCTTGCTGTCACCAAGGCCACAGAGACTAGAAGGCATGTGTGTGGGGCAGGAGGATTTGTTTAGAAAAGTCTAGAAACTTGGTTGGAGGGGGCCCTGCTGCCCCAACCAGTATGTTGAGAGGAGGAAGTCATCCCAGAGCTGCGCTTGCTCTAATATGGTGGCCTCAGGACTCAGTCAGAAATGCCCAGCCTGGGCAGACAGAACCAAGGGAGCAGCAACACAGGTGACCCAGGGAAGGCACCAATGTGGCACTGGGCATGGGGGAAAGCCCAGCCAGCTCTTCACAATAGACGTGAGCAGCAAATCATGGGACTGCAAAAGAGGAGACACGGAAGCTAGTCTTTGTCTAGGGACAAAATTAACTGGATAATAGATTTCCACGCCTCACGCTGCCTGGTGAAAGCAGATGCTCTTACAGTGAGCTGAGCACGGCCTGTAAACACAGCCGCCTTTCCTTGGCTTTGTGTCCGGCTGGCTGGTGTTCTTGCTATTCAGCCAGGGCGCTTCAGGCTAACTGTTGAAAGCTCCTACCATAAAATCCCAAACAGGAAGCTGCATGACCTGCAACAAAGTGGAGACTCATTTCAGTCCATTGAAAAAGGCAGCTCAGAAGAGGCTCGCGGCCTGGCACTTGGGTCAGCAGCCCCCACGCCACCCGTGGGGACAGCAAAGTGAGCCTGCCCCCTCATTGGGTATCCTCCTGAAATATGCAGTGAGGTGAGCGCCAGCAGCTGGCCAGTGGCGGACTAGACATAGCAAGAGGAGCAGTCACCTCGAAAGTTGGACCCACCACTGATGGGAGCACCCTGGGGTCTGCTCTGTTATTGAGGCATCAGTTGCGTTCTAGAATTGGAATTGAGTGAGGACCATTTGCTGAGATGCAGTTTATGGGTGTCTGAGAAATTGTGCGCACACAGGTTCTCATTCCGGAGAGATGCAACCGCCTTTCCTTTGCCAGCAGATTTCAGAGGCTCGTCATAGCCCCTGTCCTCCCGTCCTTCCCTCACTTCATTCTACCCTTGGCCTGCCTGGTCATGCCCTGACCTCCCTATCACTGTCTTTGTCTTTCAACTCATGAACAGCACATTGAGCCCAATCACTACTAGCTCATACTCACTACAGGGGATCCTTGTGTAAAATGCACACCCAGTCATCCCGGATTGTTCTACTTCATAGATTTCTATTTTTAACATATTGGATCTCTTTGGCTTCTCTGGGAGAATGTAGAGGAGACCAAATTTCCTTTTGGGACCCAGTGGCCTGTTTATTAGCCTGCTCCATAATTGACTGAATGAATGGCTGAGCACCCTACGTCCGTTAATTCATTTAGCTGCTATTTACTGACCACCTCCTATGGGCCAGACACAGCTTGGGGACACTGTGGATGCTGTGCTCAGCTCACTTCTGATGGGAAAGGGAGAGCAGATGACAGGATGCTCTTCTTCTTGTGCCTGCTCCATCCTCCTCAGATGAAAGTGGTGGCTGAGCTACTCCTCAAAGATGCCCTCGTGGGCATTTCAAAAGAGAAGTCAAAGGAGTATGAAAGTCCTCTAAAGCAAAGTGGAGGGCCCCTTCTGTGGGGCTGATGCAGTGCTCTGCCACCAGCATGCAGGAGGCAGTCAGGAGGCAGTCAAGTGGCCTTGTTGCCCCCTGGCTGAACAGTCTGGGCAAGCCTCCTCCCTGGGTCAGAGGGCCCCTGTCTTTACTAGGAGAAGATGGGCCTTCCAGGCCTTCCAGATGTGCCTTTTGTAATTCCAAGTACCACTTAGTGAGGATCGATTGGGTACCACACAATGTTCCCCATTATAATTATACTCATCTTACAGATGAACAAACTGGGATTCAGAGAGGTTCAGTGGCAAGACCAAGACCTAGTTGCGTCTGCCTCGATACCAGGGCTCTATGCCACATTGCCTCCACCCACGTGCCTACCCAGGGGTTTTCAGCCTGGCTATCCACATTCAGAATCAGCAAGGAAGCTGTTTAAACATGCCCAATGCCTGAGCCTCAGCCTGGCTGAGACAAAAGTGATCGGTTTGTGGTGGGAAGGCCCAGGAATAGGAGTGTTTCTAAGGGATTCTGATGTGCAGGAAGCCCTGAGACATGTGGCCTTGGGGACCTACTCTGATGTTCACTTGGCCATGACAGTCATGACCCCCTGTCATGCTGGCAAGTGGCCCCATGCACACCTTGAGCTCTCACTGCTCCCACAAGCTCATCAAATCAGCAGAGCCAAAGGTGAGGCAATAGCAGAGAATAAGCATTGTGTGTCCTAGTGAGACTTCCAAAGCCAAGCACTTTAAAAGAGTGGTAACTGTTCACCTGCTAGCAGTGATTCCCAGGTCCCTCTCTCCCTTTCCTTTTTTTGATCATCCCCACACATACTATTTCACCCCAACTCCCTTTCCTCTTTACCTGCTGACATACAGGTCATGGTCATTAACATGACAGCCACAGTCAACTGAATGAAGCCATGAAATAGTAGGAAATGTTACTAGGTGTTACAAGGCACTTTGCTTTTATAAATGGTGGGCAATTCCCCCAAGGTGCAGATCCCCAATTGGAACCTTTTCCTGTTATTTGAGATTTCCCTAACCTAAGGATGCATCTACAGAGAGGAATGTCTTATTTAGATAACTTTATACTTTTTTTTTGGGGGGGGGGGATTTACAAGTCCTTCTTGTTAAAAATAAATAAGCAGGTCAGGCATGGTGACTCATGCCTATAATCCCAGCACTCTGGGAGGCTGAAGAAGGTGGATCACTTGAGCTCAGGACTTTGAGATTGCTGTGAGCTATGACACCACAGCACCCTACAGAAGGCAAAGAATGAGGCTCTGTCTCAATAAGTAAATAAACAAATAATAAATAAGCAATGCACTACTTCAAATGGTTGGATATAAAAGTTCTTCCAAGTTATTTTTCTGTGCACATAAACAATGTGTGTGTGTGTGTGTCTGAGACAGAGAGAATGAATGAATGAATGAAACTAAATGGAGCAATGACTATGATGCTTAGAATGAAACAGTGACTGTTCTGGAACCTGAGTTTCCCCTAAACAATTATGTCCTAGACAGCTGCCTAAAAGAATCCTCCCAGATCCCAGATCCACTTCATCACTGGAAGGGCCCTGTTGTCTTCTAGTTTATTACTGCAGCTTGATACATTTAACCAAGACAGGGAAGCAGCCTAAAAGTTCAATGTCTAACTTATAGTTTTCTTTTGTTAAAACTAGTGTGTGTGTAAAAAGGCAGGAATTAAAAATATTTAGCTGCTTGTAGTTTGCTCTCAAATGCCTGCTTTTGGCAGGATAGTTCATTTGGTGACTTCTGCATAGTTTTGTTGAACTCTCCTTGAAGTGGGCAAAGAATACCCTTTGCATGACTTTCTATCCTGTTTTGTATGCAGACAGCATAATGACTTATTTGAAATGCAACAAGACAGTTTAAATGAAACATAGCAACAAAGAAACAAGCACTATGTTTCCAAAAATAGGCTGTATTTTATAGTTTTGACAAGTGTTTAAGTCTTTAAACTGAGAGGTCTGTTTTATCCTGCAGATTTTCTGTTCATTAGTTCTAATGTGACAAGACTTTATAAAAATTCCTCTCTCTCTCTCTCTCTGTCTCTCTCTCTCACCCCCTCTCTCCCCTTTCAACCACAGAGAACCATTAAGAGGAGACAGGAAGGAGACAACTTCCAGTTTCCAGGCATGGCTGATGGGGGTTACCCTAATAAAATTAAGAGGCCCTGCCTTGAAGATGTCACCCTTGCTATGGGCCCAGGTGCCCATCCCAGTACCCCCTGTGCAGAGCTGCAGGTTCCTCCATTAACAATGAATCCTAGCCCTGCAGCTGGAGGAGTAAGTAACCAGTCATTAATGCTGGAGAATAATCCCATGAATGGCAGCATTATGGACTCACCATTTGTGGTGCCATCAACTACAGAAATGGTGCTGAAAGAGCCCACTGTTCCTTACTATGAGAAAATCAACAGCATGCCGGCTGTAGATCAAGAACTTCAAGATCTGCTGGAGGAGCTAACCAAAATTCAAGAACCTTCTTCAAATGACCTAGATCTGGAGAAGATACTGGGAACCAAGCCCGAAGAGCCACTGGTCCTAGATCATCCCCAGGCAACTCTAAGCACAGCTCCCAAGCCTTCGGTTCAGATGCCTCACTTGGAGAGTCATGGTTCCAGCAAGGAGTTTGCCTCTAGCTGCAGCCAAGTCACTGGTGTGTCACTTCAAATCCTGCCCTCCTCTGCAGGGATCAGCTATTCGATCCCCTCCACTAGTAAGCAGATGGTCTCACCCAGTTCTTCGACAGCACAGGCCAAGAACCAGGTCCAGGCCATACTCCCTGGCACTTTGTCCCCACTTCCAGTGCCTCAGTGGCACCATGCCCACCAGCTGAAGGCACTGGCAGCCAGCAAGCAGGGATCTGCTACAAAGCAGCAAGGGCCCAGCCCGAGTTGGTCTGGTCTGCCTCCTCCAGGCCTCTCTCCACCTTACCGCCCAGTGCCATCGCCACACCCACCGCCACCCCCACTGCCACCGCCACAGCCGCAGCCATTCAGCACTCAGAGTCTCATGGTGTCCTGCATGTCATCCAGCAGCTTGCCGGCCAGCACTCTGCGAGGCTCTCCCAATGCCCTGCTCTCGAGCATGGCGCCCAGCAGCAGTGCGGCCCTGGGCCCCACCATGGCTTACGCTCCTGAGAAGCTCCCCAGCCCCACTCTCACGCGGCAGCCACAGTTCAGCCCGCAGAGCTCCATTCTTGCCAACCTTGTGTCCTCTACCATCAAAAACCCCCAAGGACACCTGATGTCTGCTCTGCCCGCCAGCAACCCCGGGCCATCCCCACCCTATTGCCCGGAGAAGCTGTCGAGCCCGGGCTTGCCACAGCAATCGTTCACCCCACAGTGCTCGCTGGTGCGGAGCCTCACCCCTACCAGAACCCTGCTCAGCCAGCAGCAGCAGCAGCAGCAGCAGCAGCAGCAGCAGCAGCACTCAAACGTCATCTTTAAGCCCATGACTGCCACCTCATCCAAAACCCTGAGCATGATCATGCAGCAGGGGCTAATGGGCTCCAGCCCAGGGGCCCCGGAGACATTTACTTTTAGCAACACCAAGCCCTTGTCCCATTTTGTTTCTGAGCCGGGCCCCCAGAAGATACCCTCCCTGCCTGCCACCTCAAGGCAGCCTTCCCTGCTCCACTACCTGCAACAGCCCACATACACACAGGCCTCTTCTGCCACTGTCTCCTCCACTGCCACCGCCACCGTGCAGCCGCCGCAGCAGCCTGACCATTCTTCATTCCTCCTGCAGCAGATGATGCAGCCCCCGCGCTTTCAGCGGTCAGGGGCCTCCGATGCCGTGAGCACCCTGCCCAGACAGGTAAGACCATCTCAGAGCTGGCTGTGTTCCTTTGTTTTGGAAATAACAGCTGCGTGTAATGCTATTGATACCTGGCTTTGAAGAGCAAATCCAGGCTATGGTCCTCTCTGAGAGTGGAACTGACTCTGGAAAAGTCTATGGACGTCAGCTAATCCTGTGTAAAAGCACAGTGGTAATGAGGCCAAGTTTATGGTTTCAGTGTCTGGTCAGGTCACCTAACTTCCCTGGGAGGAAAGCTGCACCCATGAGGTGCTCCCAGGGTAGATTAGTCGGAGCCGAGCAGAACTGCCTTCCCCTGCGCTGGGCCATGAACCAGACTAGCAAAGCTTCTCAGGATGCAAGGAAATTGCACTAAAGTGTTTATATCTTGTCCCTGCGAACATAAAGATGAACACTGAGCCTTCTAGAAATGCCAAAGCAAACTTTTGCTCACAACTTCAGTGTGCCATTAGTCACCGTGCTGGGCAGTAGGGCAGGCCTTGGAAGGAATGAGACAGTACCTGTGAGGTAGTTACTCTCATCATCTCCATCTTACAGATGAAGAAACGGAGGCTCAGAGAGTTAGACTGACTTGCCCACAGTCACACAGCAAGGGACAGAGCAGGAATTTGAAGTCAGGCAGTCTCACTCCATAGCCTGTGCGCTTCTGGAAATTACTTTTGACTTCTCCTACTCATTCATCAGCTGCAGGCTTTTCAGTCACTAAGTGCAGCTGATTCTGCCCTGGTGGTGTCTACGCCATTCCCACTCCTCATTGCTCGGCACCCCACCCCACATTAGTTATTTACTGCTGTATAACAAATGCCCTCAAAGCACCAGCTTAAGAGCCACACATGTATGTCACCTCACAGTTTCTGGGGCTCAGGAATCCTGGCACATCTTTGGTTGGATCTTCTGTCCCAGAGTCTCTCATAAGGCCACAGTCATCTCAAGGCTCAATGGGCAAGGATCTGCTTCCAAGCTCACTCATGTGGTTGTTGGTAGGAAGCTGTTCCTTGCAGGTAGTTGGACTGAGGCCTCACTTCCTCATGAGCTATTGGCCAGAGGCCTCCCTCAGTTCCTTGCTACATTGCCTCTTCACAGAACATCTCACAACATGGCAGCTGGCTTCATCTGAGCAAACAAGAGAGAGCGTGCCAGGGAGGTGGGGTGATGGGCATGGTAGTGCCAGCAAGTCAGAAGTCTTAGCCTTTATAACACAGGCTTGGAAGTAAGGAGCCACCACTTTGCTGTACTCTATTCATTAAGCCAGAGGACTATGAGAAGGTGCAAACAGCAAGGGGCAGGGCTCAGTGGGACCATGTCACATGTCTGCCTACACAGGACATTGTCAGTACCCTCCCTTCTTCCCATTGCTCTCAAACTGCCCAAATTCAGCTTCTCTTGATTTTTTGTCTGAACTCATCCAGTTGCTTCTTAACTGGTTTCCCCCAGTAAACTATCCATTGCTTTAAGACTTGCCTTGCCAAAACAGTGACCCGATCCTATCTCGCACTGGCTCAGAGGTCCCCAGGGGCCCATACCTGGCCCCACCAGCCTCCTTAGGTTCTGTGTCCATCAGGCCCAGCCTTGTACTTCATTCCTGTAACCTTGAAGAACTTGCTGTCCTTGGGCCACTCCATGCAGTCTTGGCCCTTCCTCCTGCTGACCCATGCACCTGGCCTTCCCTTGTCACCTTTTCTCTCCTGTCCAGCTCCATCAACTCCTCAGGGTCAGGCCCTGTCCCCACCAGGAAGCTTTCCCCCAGTGTCTTCAGTGCTTCTGCTTCCCTGTGCCTCTCTCTCCTCTGCAGGGCAGTGAAGGAGGAGATGCCCATAAAGTGCCGGCCGGGGAGCTGGCCTAAGGGAAGCACCTATCAGTGAACGGCCTCTTATTTAAGAGCCCTGTGTGAGGGTGACTGTTGTGGCCCCAGAGAGATAGAGACTGTGTCTTTTTCCTCCAAGTCTACTGGAGCATAAGAAAGCAGAGTGCTTGGCACCTGGGAGTTGGTCATTTGACGGAGCTCCCATGGGGGTGGCCAGGGTGAGTGGTGGGGAGACTGACAAAGCAGGAGGACAGAGCAAGCCACCCAGGGGCTCAGGACCCTTGTGCGCAGTTCAGGAGCACTTTGGTTTGATTTTATTGTAGGGCTGTTGCCATCTGTTTGCATGGACTTCTGCAGCTAGCTCGGTGGAGCGTCGGCATCCGCACTGGAACTCTTTCACTAGCAGGCAAGATCCTCACCCTGGAGACATGGCGCCAGCTACCATTGTGAGCCTTTTTGTTTTGTTTTGTCTTTAATCGGGTACATTTGTAGCCACACTGAGTTGCCCCACAGCCGAATCAGCTACCTCAGAAGGAGAATTCTTAATGATACAGGTTGTACCAATCACACCTAACCAGTACTCTCAGTGGGCTTGGTACAAGTGTCCAGGAGAAAGACCAAGCAGGCCAGCTCCCTGAGGGTGGGAGAGGGCTCAGATGCCTCTGCCAGCAGAGGTGAGAGCCTGGGCTCCGCAAATGGGATGCTACTGCTGCCAAGATCTGCCTTCCCAGCTAGTGCTGCCTGTGCCTGTGGCCAGGCATGTGACTCAGTGCTCCACCTGACTGTCACTATTCCTTTTAAAGTTGAGAAGAAAGGCACAGAGAAGTCATCAGAGTTGCCCACAGTCACACAGCAAGTCAGGGCCAGAGCAGGACCTCGGCTACAGAGTCCTCTTCAGCCTTCCCTTCTAACCTTAACTTCTTAACTGCTGTGTCCTCTACAGGATGGGGGATGACAAGTTGCCTGAGGATGAAATGTGTTCATCCATCTAAAGCACTTTGAACAGGGTTCAGCACAAAGGAGGCTCCAACAAAGGGCTTGCTATCACTATAACGCTAACTCCCGACCCCGAACCCCCACATCTGGTTCTTGGTCCTCCAAACCAAAAGCTGTGCTCTCTCTAGACCACACGCCTCCATGAGGCTGCGTGTGGCCCATGAGCCTCACAGGTGCTTTCTGCTCTAGGCCCTGCCCTTCCTGGA
This sequence comes from Nycticebus coucang, assembly GCF_027406575.1. Lineage (NCBI taxonomy): Eukaryota > Metazoa > Chordata > Mammalia > Primates > Lorisidae > Nycticebus > Nycticebus coucang. The sequence continues at coordinate 181,404,357 of NC_069804.1, forward strand.
CAGCTCCCAGCCCAGTGGGGAAGGCAGACAGACATCTTTGCCTTGTAGGCTGCGGCACATCCCTTTGCTCCTTCTGGAGCTCTGTCCCACTCTCCCTTCGGCCCTCCTCCAGCACGCTGTTCTCTGCCTGGCCTTCTACTGGCCAAAGCACACTGCACAGCCTTTCAAGTGACACCTCCACAGCCCCCCATTCCTTGTATGGTCTCTTCCTATTAACTCTAAAGTCTAAGGCCTTGGCTGTGGTCATTCTTCCATGGGAGAGAAAGAAAGAAAGAAAAAGGTGAGTGTTTCAGGCAAGGACTGTTACCCCTCTGGAAGGACAGAGAGTAGCCCTGGTGGTGGGCAAGTGCATGCTTGTCAAGTCCAGCAGGCTAAAGAAACTTCTCAAGTTTTCTTGATGGCCAAGTTGAGTGGCAGAGACACTGATGACCCATGGCATGCATGTACTAGCTTGCTGTACTTCTCATGAGTGAGAGTGGTTACTGTGGAAAAACTAGACATTCATTTGAAATCAGATCGCAGGGTTTTAAAGGAGTGGTTTCTAAGGGTGAGATGAGACACAAACTCCAGAGTGAACAAAAGTGTCCCACCCAGCTTTCCATAGTAGCTAATTCTTATTTGCAGACTAATATTTCTCAATTCAGGGGATTTTACTTTACTAGTTGAGTGAATGATACAATTTCAATGGCTCATTTGCCTTCACTTAAGGTAAAAGTCAAATGCCATCTGGCTTCAGGGCAGCAGTTCAGTGTGGCACTGGACACAGAACCAAGGCTGGAATCCCCTCGGAGATGCTGACTGAGCTGGGTGCTGTGAGTAATGTCACTTAACCCCTCTGAGCCTCAACTGAACATGCAGAAAGGAACAGCCCCCGTCTCACAGGGCGTCGGGAAGACAAAGGAGAGGCTAACCTATAACTTCTCGGGTCAGTGCTTGGCCCACACTGCGTGCTCAGCCAGGGCAGTACAGATTTGTGGGCTTGGATCTGAACCCCCTGGGGCAAGATGCAATTCCAAATTTAGAACATTTGGGACCTTAGGAAAGTGATATGGTACAAATACCAAATATCACACAACGCTAGTGGAATCTAGGACAACATTTTGGTTTTGGTTTGTTTGTTTTGTTTTCGCAAGGAAATAAATATGAATATTTAACCAAGGTCAGGTCAAATTCTGCCCCAAATAAAATTTGGTACCAAATTTATACAAATTGTCTTTCAGAGCATCTTAGACTTGAAACTGCAGGTAAGGAATGTGGGCCTGGAATTACTAAGGGAGGGATCTTTAACTCATTTGGGAGTTGTGACATCTAGCCCTGGTTTGTTAGACTTTAATGTCCCCAGGTCACCTCCCCATATTTCCCACCCTGTTCCCAAGGTGGGTGATATATTTTGAGTTTTAAGTAGAATCAGGCAAAGTGATTTTTGTTTCCATAATTTTGTGTCTCTTCTTCCGGAAGACTATGGGAGATACCATAGTGTGCTGCAAAAATCAGGACTAGGATTTGTTTCGATTTTACCAGCAGTTGCTGGGGAGTAGAACTTACACTTACTCAAAGACTCAAAGACAAATCTGTCAAGGATATGGGGATCCTGTGGAAAGGTTGGAAGGGGATCGAAAGGTGGCCTCCGCCACTGTGCCTTGGGCGTACATGCGTTTCAGCCCTGCTCAGATCTGCAGAGCTGGGAGTGCAGCTTCATGGGGAGGAGGGATGTGGACGGTGGCCAATTGGAATAAGAACAGAAAGCCTGGAATCTGATCCTTGAGGCAGCCTGCGCTGCACAGGGGTAGGGGGAAGCTGCAGAGAAATAGACTCAGGAGGCACATGATATTGTTTTGACAACTCAGAGAGGGTAGAGAAAGGGGAGTCATGCCTGCCTTGGACAAGGCTGGATTAAGCTCTTCCTGGGCCTGATATGCTTCCTACCTTGCCATATGCCTTGAGAGTCTCCTTAGAGGAGGCAGCAGTGAACACCCAGCAATTACAGAGACAGTAAGCAAGGAGCTGGGCAGTTCCATCTGAGGCGGGGTCTTGGGGAGACCTCTCGCCAACCCCACCTGTGGGCCTCTTTTCCCCGGCAGATGGAGCCCCCACCCCCTACTACAGCACCTCCAGCACCCAGGGCCTGAAGAGAAACAGCACTGTGCAGGGTACCAGGGCTATGCTGTGCCCAAGGCCAAATTCCAAAGAGTCCAGGCTTCGGATCACGTGGGTCCAAATCTAGCTCTGCCACTTTTTCCCTAGGCAAGCTACTTACCCTCTCCAGGCCTCATTCTCCCCATCTGTGAAGTGGTGATACTGGTGATACCCAAACTGCGGGGCTGCTGTGAGGATGAAATGAGATGAGGTCCACGTGCTTGTCATAGGGGCTACCACACAACTGTGCTCCACCGCTGCAGCTGCCGCTCTGAGACTGCATGCTGGGCAAAGCTTCTGAGTGGAGCACTCCCTGGGTGGGCATGTCAGGAAGGACATTTGCCAGGTGTCTGAGGAGAAACCAAGGTGGCCAACAAAGGTTGGTGTCCCCAGAAGGGAGCAAAGTAGCTGAGCCCGGCTGTGGCTTCTCAAGTGACCCCAGGGCAACTTTAAGTGGGCAGAGAGGAGAGCATACGGGGAAACCCAGTCCTATCTGCAGCGGGCTTGGATCTGGGCCGGCTGCCTGCCTTTCCAAGACCCAGTGGGCCTGCTGCTGATAGAGAAGGACAGTGAATGGGATGGGGTTGTGTGTACAGAAGAGGCAAAGAGAGGGCCACACTTGTAGTTTTTGGCCAGGGCTGGATTTGAACCCGCCACCTCCAGCATATGGGGCCAGCACCCTACTCCTTTGAGCCACAGGTACTGCCCTAGCCGGCCACACTTGTTGTCATGCCGCCACCAGGAATGCCGGCCCTGCTTGGTCGTCATAGCCTTGAGGGCTTGCCTGCCTTGGTTTTTGGAATCTTGCTCAAACGGAGTCACCAATGAATACACAGTGCAGAGCGCCCGTCTCCAAGGTGCCTCTTCGTCTCCTCCCCTTCCCTCCTCTCCGCCACTCTCCCCACCCCTAAAGCCTCCAAAAATCATCTTTGAAGCAACCCAAGATTTCTTTTGGTTGGAACTTCTGAGGCTAGACTAGCCTGCTTAGTAGAGCATAGCCTTTAATTACTTCTGTCACAACCAACACTGCGAGTTAAATTCTTTACATTCAAACCAAGATTTGCCATTGAAAACAAGAATGATCAAAGCAGGTTAGCAAGGCCAAGAGAATTCCCTACTCTGATCAAAGTTACAGCTTCTCTATTTTCAAGTAGAGAAAGTCAGGAGAGATGGCAGGTGAGCTTTTTCCTACTCTCCTGATCACTCATTAACATTTTTAAAAAATGATTATTATCTTCCCGAAACATGTAATCCCCCACCACCAACGCAGATGCATCACATAATGTCAAGGAAGGGCCTATCACCGTGGACTTCTACGTCCTTGCACCCACTCTCCTGCACTCTTCTCTCATTTTGAGGGTAAGGGCTGCAGGAGAACAGTGATGGTCTCAGAGAAGTTTCTTTATATTTCGTCTTTTACTAATTCTGTGAAAACATCACAGATTTCATTTCTACTGAAATGTAATACAGAAGCTTTTGGGGGAAGCTCTGTGCTGTCCACCAGTCGAACAATAACTAAGGAGGGGCCTCAGTATGTCTGATAAAGGATTGGGTGCCAGAGAGCCAGGTTGCAAAAACCCAATGGGTCAGAGCCCAGGGCTTGCCCTGCATGAATCTTCTCCAGCAGACATGCAAATGATTTCCTGCCTGAGCATTCTTATTTTTTATTTAAATATGATTGTACATTACAAGCTCAGTTTTCCCATTCTTCCTAAATTAAGCTGCAAAAAGCTATTTAGTTTTGGGACACTTTTTCTTAGCTGCCTTAGGAGGAACTATGATTAGGCACAGTGTAACATGCAATTTGAAAATTGGGAGACTTATATCTCAGTATTGAAAATGTTTTGTTTTAATCACTCTCCACTGCCAGGAAATGAAATGGCATAGGATGTTGAATTTGGGAAATGCAGGCTTAGAAATTGGCACTAATGTACCAAGAATCGAAATTTTTTTTTTCAGTTTCTGAGAGCCATTAGCGATCCTCCATCTCAAAGCTATGTTCCTTTTTCAAAAAGCAGAAGTTTAAAATGGGCTACTTGTCCAATGCTAACCTTGTAAATGTCAACCTTTTTGTTCTATCAAAAGTTGAAGACTATGTGACAAGACATGTTCTCACGAAGGCAACATTATGTTGTGTCCCCTGGAGTAACTAACGAGCCAATGACTTAGCGTAGTTAACACCAAACCCTGTGGGGGTGCAGAAAGGCCCCATTGCAGATGCGCAGTAAGAATAGAGAGCCGTACGTAGAATCTTTCCATTGCTTAGTAACTAGCTTATGAAAGCTAAAGCGATAACCATTTTCAGAAACCTCCTGCCAGATTTTTTTGTTTTGTTTCTTTGGCTTGTTTTAACTTAGCCTACCCAAAGAGAAACAAGAAAACTTGCAGAAACTGGGGTGCCAAAAATGAGATCTTTTAAAAATGAAGTGTACAAATTATACTGAGTGAATTAAAACAACTTATTTGCCACCGTAAGGCTAGGAAAGGAATCTCATTGCAGTTTTCAGAGAGTGTAACAGGACAAAAAGTAACCATCATATAGTGCTGCTTTAAACGGTGTCTCTGAGCTTGAAGGGGGCAGTAGATAAAACACCCTACCCCAGCACCCGAAAGAAAGGGTTGCTGCTATTTCCTAAGGGGTTCTAAAACCCTGGGATTTTATTTGGTTTTGTTATTTTGCCCACACCGACAATGTGTTTTATTGTGTTGTTTATTGTGTTTGGCTTGATGACAGCTTATCGTGTTAGGTCCCCCAATCCAAAGCAATGAGGTCGCTGAAAGCTAAACGCAACAGAAAGGCCTGAAGAGCTGCCCCTGCCCTGCCAGCCCCACCCGCAGGCTCACCTTTGTGACTGTCCTGAGACTTTGCTGACTCCTGACTCCCATTTGAATAATAGCTCCTAAGATCAAGAGTGGACTGAATGGTCAGCATTCATTCATTTCTTCAACGCTTTGTTCCTCACGTTACCCAAGGCTCATGTTACATGAAAAGAGGTGCCGCTAGGCCCCATACAGATGAAAAGCACAGAGCCCACAGACCTAGCCCGGGGCTACTGGAGCTGGGTGCACAGAAAAAAGTGGGCACTTCAGACATTATACACATAGTCCTGGGCTAAATATGGCCTTCGGGCCCTGAAAGATACAGAGCTCCACTTCATCAGAAATGATCCCCACTCTTGCTATGCTTTGGGGAGCATTGGATTTGCAGCTAAAGGCGTGGGTTCTGGCAGTCTTTTTCCCCTACAGTGTCCCACCAAATCCTTCTACCCTCCACTTTTGAGCAGAGGAGGTAAGCACGGCTGTGGGGACCCATGTCTAGAGGAAGACAGTTTGCCAAAGCCAACTGGCTCAGCAGGCCAGTCCAGTGAAGGTGGACCCCTCATTTGCAATTGTGATTGATGATCATTTCTTTCCCTAAGCAGGAATAGGTGGGAATGCTTCCATGACCCTTTTCTTTTATCAAGCAACCCTTTCAAAGATGAGCTCTGGAAAATGTGAATGGGCAAAACACTCAACTCTAGCTTCCTAACTTCACATCTTCAAACGCCAAAATTTTGACCATTAGGATGGTCATTATACACAGAGAGAGAGAGAAAGAGAGAAAATAACAAGTGACAGTGAGGATATGAAGAAATTGGAACCGTGTGCATTACTGGTGGGAATTGCTGCTGCTGTGGAAAACCTGGCAGTTTCTCAAAAACTTAGACATAGAATTCCCATATCTAGCAACTCCAGTTGTGGGTATATATCCAAAAGGACTGAGAGCAGAATCTTGAACAGATATCTGTACATCGGCGTTCACAACAGTGTTACAATAGCCAAAGGGGGGAAGCAAGGCAGGATTCTGTCCACCGGTGAATGGAGAAACAAAACACAGGATATTACTCAGCCTTAAAAAAGAAGGCAATGCTGACATGTACTGCAACGTGGATGAGCCTGAAGATGTTCTGCTCAGTGAAATAAGCTAACCACAAGGGGACAAATATTAGATCATTTCACATCCCTGAGGTCCCTAGAGAAATCCAATCCATAGAGACAGACTGTGGAAGGGTGGGTGCCAGAGGCTGGGGGAAGGGAAAAGGAGGAGTTCATGTTTAATGAGGACTGAGTTTCGATTTGGGAAGAGTTCTGGAGATAAATGCTAGTAATGGTTGCATAACAGTGTGAGTGTACTTAATTCCACTGAACCGTACACTTACAATTGGTTAAAATAGTAAATTTGATGCTATAGTTATTATATTTTACCACAGTAAAGAAGACTGCAGTGTTAAAATACTTTCTAATCCTCCCCTAATCAAAAGCAGTCTTCTCTTTTCTAATAATATTAGTGTGCAAAAGAAAAGCAGCAACAAGCTGAGCCGCCTGTTTTCTGTGTTGGGGAGGAGCATTTCTGATGGCGTGGCCACTCAGCATGTCGTGTGGGCCATCTGGGCTTGCTGCATGTCTTAGTGAAGTGCACGTGTGCTAAACACACGGGCACAGCCAGGGCTTTAAAATAACTTTCCTGGTAAAGTGAGCAAAATGGCTGTCCCTCTCTGGGCATTTTGGAGAAATGACAAAATGTGGGTGGGGGAGCATGGAGGTTACTATAAATAGAAATGGACATTATTCCTGCTTCTGAATGGGATGAGAGATCCCACTTGCTTCCCTGGCTCTCTGGTGCATCCGAGAGTCTGGAAACACCAGGATGACTCACAGTTTGCTGAGTAATATAGGAGCCAACACAACCATACTAGTGACTCACCATCTCCGACTGGCCTTCCATGTGAACTGTTCCTACAGAGCAAGTGCTAGGCCTTGGGATTGAGTTCTGAAAAAGGGTAAGAAGGTCTCAACTACAGACAGAACCAGCTCCTGAGGCCTTGATACTAATATGGGAAAGTAGGAAGCTTCTGACCGATGCTCAAATGACTTTTGGAAAAGTAGCACACCTGGTAGTTGCGTCCACACCCATGCCCCAGCTTGCAAGACTTCTGGTTTGTGCCTCTCAGGGCTTGGTGATGTCCACTTCTTCATCAGAGTTCTTTGTGTCTCGTCTCTTGTCTGTTCCCCTCCTTGGCAGTGAACTTGGCAGGCACAGGAAGTTGTCTTAGCAAACTCTGTAAATGTGAGCTGAACCTTTGAAGCAATGAGTGGAGGAGTGCAGCAGGGTGAACCAATGAAGGAATTGCATCTGCTAGCCTTTGCATAGTAAGTTCCAGAGACTATTTTGAGTGTTTCAGAGTAATTATTGATAGAAGCTCTGAGTCTTCGTGGTTAGGAGCCTGACGGACTCCTGCATTCTTCCATTGGGCAGGAAGGAGAGTTTGGCGTCTGCGTGCAGGGCCAGACCCCCAAGCATAATGCATTTCTCCAGCCTGCTTGAGCTTCTCCTTCTACAGTGCTTGTGCAACGTCTTAATGTATGATCCTTCAACTTCCAACAATACACAATCTAATGCACTGCTAGTAGTAATGTGCACTGTGCAGTTCTGTGGCTGTTGCTGTTGTCATCACCGCTTAATGCAATTTACAAGGACAAAACAAGACTTCTGGCGGCCATTTCACATACCAGGGCGACAGTGGTGCCTGATAAGAGGAGGCAAAAAAAAAAACTAGCTTAGAAATTCAGGCCACTGATTTTGTTGCTTTTCTCCAGCACTAATACTCCTAACATAAACCAATCCATCTCAGTCAGCTCTCAGAGCAGCGAGTGGCCTTCACTTACACAGTGTGTTTATGACTAGCGCAGTATCAAGTGAGCATGTTCCAAAGGCTGTTCAGCATATGTTCTTCTGGTACGCTTAAAATGAAACTTATAGGAACACTTGATTGTGTTTGAATAAACTCCCAACATTGGTTTTCTTAAAAAAATAAAAAAACAGTTTCTTTTTTTTTTTTGGATACAGAGTCTCGCTCTGTTGCCCTGACTAGAGTGCCATGATGTCATAGCTCACAACAAACTCAAACTCCTGGGTGTGAGATCTCCTCCTGCCTCAGCCTCCCGATTAGCTAGAACTATGGGTGTTCACCACAATGCCCAGCTAATTTTTCTGTTTTTACTAAAAACAGAATCTTGCACTTGCTCAGGCTGGTCTTGAACTCCTCAGCTCAAGGGATCCTCCTGCCTGGGCCACCCAGAGTGCTGGGATTATAGGCCTGAGCCACAGCACCCAGCTTAAGAGGTTTCTTTTACTAGTTCATGAATACAGATTCTGTATTCTTTGCAGAAATTATCTTTTGAGGGTTTTGTTTTTATTTGATTTTTTCATTTTGACAGCCATGTTGTTCTTTTATTTGCTTTATTAACTTTTAATTTGCGAGTATCTTTGCTGCCAGAATGATTACATCCTAAGGAGGCTCCTTCACCCCCCCCCTACCCAGAAAAGAGCTGAATGGAATTGAAAGATCACCCTCTGGCAATGACCTTGACCATATCAGTTCCATCTGAATTCATATAGTTCTGTCCTTCCTGGCCCTTTCCTCCACAGCTAGTAGGGAATACCAGTCTTCCAAGCTCTTTCGTTACCCTGAACCGTAAAAGGCAAGATTATATCCAAGGACTCCACCATAGATAAAACTGTGTTTGTCAGCTTTCATAATGACGGCATAGCCTCAGAGGCTCAGATCTCTCCAAGTCCCTGCTGCCAATGAGAAATCTGTCTGTGACTTGGCAAATGTATATTGACATCCAGTTTAGAGAAAGAATCTTTCTCTGTGCCCCATTTTGAGACAAATTACAAAATCTTGAGCTGCATCAATATTCTAATTCAATATGCCCCCCAAAGCTTTAAAAGCCCTTCAGAGAGTTGAAGACAACTGTGCTGTTCCCACTGAGTCTCCTTCCTTCCTCCCCCTGACTCTTTGCCCCTGTCTTGGCTGTGTGCTTCTGAACTGAGCACAGAGCACTGGAGTCATGTCCTCTGGGTGAGTAAGGTCAGGTGCATGTGGCCTGGTAGAAAGGAAAGCAGGAGGTTCACGCATCTTGTTTCTAACAATGCACTTAGTTCCTGCCACCCCCCTCATTCCACTTGCCAGGTGGTAGCCACATCCCCCACCTGCCCTGCCCAAGTTCATTGCCCACCCCAACTCCAACTTATATCTTTGCCCTCAGAAAAGAGGCTCCTGAAGGCTAATTTGTGTCTGTTTTCCACTCTCCCAGTACATAAAGCTTTTGATGTAATATTGGACTAGGGACAGAGAAAGGCAATGAACTCTCACAATTGCTTCTAGAGCCATAACCTCAGCAACATCTTTTACAGGCTTTTAATTTTTTTCTACTTTTGTTTACAGTTATACCTCTGAATTCAAATCTTGACTTTCTGGTATGTTCTTGGACTTTTTAAGGGATTTAAAAATTCAGGAGCTCGGTGCCAATAATTGCTTTTAGAAGCTTGTACTGCCTGTTTTCTATAGATGAATTCCAGTTTGGACCATCAATTATTTTCTTCACAGAAACCCACAAAGTACATATTCAAATTTGCATCAGTATTGAATATGATCCAAAAATTCTTAATGTGGTTAAGCTATACTATTGCTTCTAAAATGTGTATCACATTCAACTAATGCATATTTAAGAGCTTGAGTACTGCACTCGAGATCTGAATGAAGAGCCCAGGATTTTGATATTTGATCTGCACTAGATGTATTTGCCGGAGTGTATTATGCAGACCATTCAGGTGTGTTAGATTTCTCTCTTCAAATGAACTGGTCTGGGGGTAAAAGAACATGACTCAAGGCTAAGCAGGATTCAGCAGGCTCCAAGCTTCATGATTAGAAATGAGGTGTTTTCTAATGTGAGTTTGAAAGTCTAAAGCAGAACTCATAGCCAGGCACGGTGGCTAACACCTGTAATCCTAGCACTCTGGGAGGCTGAGGCAGGAGGATCACTTGAGCCCAGGAGTGTGAGGTTGCAGTGGGCTATGATCATGCCACTCACCCCACTACCCTCCATTCTAGGCAATAGGGTGAGACAGATTCAAAAAAGAAAAATAAATTAATAAAGCAGAACTCATGAACTCAGGGGTCTGAGGGGCTAGCCTAGATTCTTTATCAGGTAGAATGTTTTCAGTACTAAGCAGCAGACAGCCTACTTTGCACTGGCTTAAACAGTAAAAAGGACTTACTAACTCCTGTAAGTGAAAGCTCAGGGACTGGGCAGACTTCAGGATTGTTTTGAGTCAACAGTGTCGCCTATGATGCTGTTTCTTTCTGCCTGTCTACTCAGCCTTCCTCAGCGCAGGCCTCATCCTGAGGCTGGCTCCCCCTTGTGGGCACATAAGAACTGTCAGCTACTCCAGGGCTACAAGTTTGCTCCTGGCCACATTCACAGAGCAGGAGAGTGACTTTTTAGAGTTTATCAGAACAACAAGGAAGCTTCTTTCCCAAAAGCCCTCAAGACCTTTGAGCCTGCTAGTATGAATTGATCATATACCTACCAGCATCAGGCAAGCTAAGTGCCCCCCTCCCAGAACCTTGGTTGGAGTCACGTTCTCCCAAAGTATATTGGCGGCATGGGGCAAGTGGGGCTGCCTGAATGAAAATGAGGAAAGGTATTAGGAAAAGGAAGACATAATGTTGACAACCAACAGTATTTGCTGCAATCAATCTCTTTGGCCATTCTCAGCCATACACTCCCTCCTTCCTATGCATATACCTCCCAAATCCCCACCCCATGGGAAACAGATTTATTTCCTCCCCCAAAGGGATCTAGCTCCAATCCAGAAAGCCCAGATGATGTGCCATCCTCAGAATTTGGTCAGAAGGTAGCTCTTCATGTTTCAGGGACCCCTGGCCACCATGTTCACCTTGGCAGAGAAAAAGTGGGAGCACAGGAAAAAGAAAGGAAAAAAAACACTGGGAAAATGTAAGTTGGAAAGCAGCACATTGTGGTCACTGACCCATCATTGAAATCCTGCTGGACAGGGCTAGCAAAGCTTGGCCGGGGGGTGCGGGGGGGCTTGGTGCTCCATGCTCCTCGGAGGCTCAGTTTCCTATTCTGTGTAATGAGAGGGTTGGGTTAAACCGGTGGTTTCACATTGGAATGTGCCCTGGAGAACTTGTAAAAATGTAGAGTGGTAGATTTCACCCCCAGAGTTTCTGATTCAGTAGATATGGATAGGGCCTAGACATTTCTAACAGGTTGTCAGGGGATGCCGTGGGTGGTGGTCCAAGGATCCTCACCTCTAGAACCTCTAGTGGAGATGGTCCCTATGAACCCTTGTGCTTCTGACATTAAGGACTTGGATTTTTGTAATCCGTCTCTTCTACACTGACTTATGACAGATTCCTTTATAAATAGGACACACACAAATCTATCATTTGAACAACATTTTGGAGCTCCTGCTTTGGTTTGTAATGTGATTTTCAACAAGTAGGGCTGAAAGTGAAAGCTGTCTTAGGACTAAAGGAAAGTGAATTTACTGGAGGTGAAGAATTTAGGGACAAAAATGTGATGGCATCCCCTGCCCTCCTCTGTGTGCTATAGCACAATGCTCTCTGGATAACACCCATGTGACTGTCACCCTGGAGACATAGGCCTCATTTTGCAAGCATTCTGCCTGCAAGTCCCGGGTATTCATCAGGTCTTAGTGGCACTAGGTGAAGGTACAATATAGATAAAGTTGATTTGGGGATTTTGCTAATTTTCTGTCCCAGGGCCTCTCACCTAGCCAACATCTATTTGTCTTTTAGGTCGCAGCTTAAACCTTCCTTCCTCTAAGAATCCTCCTCTAACCACCCTCCACCCCCTAGCCTAGGTCAGGTTCTCCTATTATTTGGTCTCCAGCACCCTGTGCCGTTCCTTTGTACCACTTAGCAGCCCTTGATAAGAACCCATGTTTAATTGCTCCTCCTTTAAATGCATGCACCCACTCTAAAAGGGCAAGGACCGCATCTGCCTCATCCATCAGTGCTTTCACAGCACAGGGCTTGGATCACAACCAGGGCTCAGTAGATATGTATTGCATGCATACTATGAAAGGCAGGCCATGAGCAGATTCCAGCCAGGGCATTTTATTACAGTGGAGAGCGATGAAGCAATCTATACGGCGCCTTCCACAGTATGTGATTATGGGTGCTCCAAAGGAAATGGACGAGCCCTCAGAAGAAATAAGCATACTGATGGAATCCCCACAGTCCCTGGCATCTGCAGCCAACTTTGCCCTAGCCCCTTCCCCTTCTCTCTGTGAATCTGGCGCCCTGCAGGGCCCAGGGTACCTTCCAACCAGGCACCTGGGCCTCCTCTCTTCCAGCATCAGCCTCTTAGCACCCAGCTCTGTCCTCCCCCTTCCGTATATTTGTGGATGGGCACTTGAGTGACAATAGTAGAGAACCCTCCAGTTCACAGAATGCCCAACTCAGCAGGGCCTGGAGAGCTAACCTGGGTGAATCTGCATTTTCCCCTGTGGAAGTAGGAATCCCGTGAGGCTATGAAATGACTAGCTCCAGGTAGTATCCTGAGTCTCCCAACTTCTTGCTCTAGGCTAACATACTCTGCATTTTTCAACGCATCTGCAGGCAGCTTCAAGTGTGAGAATGGGCTATGAACTAACTTATTACACTCTACAGTTCATCACGAGTGCTGCAATTCTCTGCCACTAAGTACTTTATAATTAAGCCAAACCAAATGCTTAAAATAAATTATTTAGAGAAGGCAGGTTATTTTTTACAGATAAAGTTCATAAACCAACTAAAAATATATCCCACATATGTTGAACTTATTAAAGACTGCCCAAGTTTAATGTAACTTATGGATCCCATTCTCATTGGCTATTCACACATGAAAAATTTTTTCTGATTTCTCAGGCACAGTGGTAGCTTATACTTACAATTGCCTTTTTTGGTTCCTAGAACTGGTCCTTCTTCCTTCAAAACAGACCTATAAAGCACCCTTTGCTAGGTTGAAAGGCCCTCAGGAGGGAGAGAGAACAGTCTGGTGTGACACCAGAACCTTCTCTGCGGGGCACAGGCTGCATGTTTGTGGAGGGCTGCTGGACTTCAGCAGGTGAGGAATGGCAGAGGGCTCAGCTGAATCCCCTCTTGTCAGGAGCCCTGGGACAGTAGACTTGGCGGGGGGAAAGTCTTCCCATGACTTGCATTGTTTTTTTTTTTTTTTTTTTTTAAAAAAAAAACAAGCAATTTATGACTGAGGAAGGAAAATAACAGAAAAATACATCTAGCCCCAGAAATCTGCAGAAGCTACAACAAAGCACTGACAGAATTTAAGTTATGGAGCTGTGAGCCAAGTGCTTAAGGGAGGAGACGGGGGAGAGGGGGGTGCTTCCTGTGTGGCTCACTGTCTCAGTTAGTTTGAGCTGCTCTAACAAAATACTTTACCCTGTGTGGTTTATAAATAACAGATATTTACTGCTACCAGTTCTGGAGGCTGGAAGGCACCAGCAGATTTGGCATGTAGTGAAGACTCACTTTCTGGTTCATAGATGGTGGAGAAGAAAAGGTGCCACATAGTGGTCACTGACCCATCATTGAAATCCTGCTGTACAGGGCTAGCAAAGCTCGACCTTTTAGAGTTTATCAGAACAACAAGGGCTTGGGACATTTATGAGGGCACTAATCCCATTCATGATGGCTCTACCCTCATGACCTAATCACCTCCCAAAGGCCTCACCTCCTAATGCCATTGCATTGAGGGTTACATTTCAATGTATGAATCAGGGGGAGGGAACACAAATATTAGACCATAGCACTCACCATGGTGATTCATGGGGGCAATGTGGGGAGAGACAGAAGGTAATGGAAAAAGACCAACAGAGTCCTCTGCTTCACAGGAGTAGGCCTGTATTTCTTCACTTACCATGTTCAGCCATTGGTTGGGAGTGCAACCCTGGCTGAATATGGGTAACGGTGACAGACCAAAGCGGGAGGCTGCTGGCTGCTATCAGTCAATTATGCTCCCTACGCAGGAGATCTGAGCATCCATTGGCATTGCCACCACATCTTTCCTTTGGTGGTTGTGGCTTGGAAAGCCATTCCCAAAGTAGGCAGTAACAGCTGTGGGAACAGAGGCAGGGCATAGAGTTAGACCATGTTGGAGAGCAAAGCCAACACTGGCTTGATTGGTTGGTAGCTAGCCTGTGCTTCTTTGTTGCTTTTTTATTCAATATTTGGATTGTTGGTTTTTTTCCCCTTTCATTTGTTTGTTTGATTCATCCATCTGCCCCCAGGTCTAGGAAAATAAAGCCCTATGAATTTGGAAGAAGTTTAAAAATATTAGTTTCTGTCCTAAGCATCTATTAAGATTATCAGGCTTTGGAGATGGGATAGACTAGAGCAGGGGTCTTCAAACTTTTTAAACAGGGGGCCAGTTCACTGTCCTTCAGACCATTGGAGGGCCGGACTATAGTTTAAAAAAAAAAAACTATGAACAAATTCCTATGTACACTGCACATATCTTATTTTGAAATTAAAAAAAAAAAAAACAGGAACGAATACAATCACACTGCCTCATGTGGCCCGTGGGCCGCAGTTTGAGGACCGCTGGACTAGAGAGACTAAATTTATTAAAGGAATAAGCAAATTAAATATTTGGCCTTTTAATTATGGGCTCTAATTTTTGTTTTTCTGGTGCCTAAGAATCACTATTTGTTAATTTTCTTAGTATCCTGCCCCCAAGAGGTGTGCCATACATAGAACATGAATACTTAAAGAGACATTATCAGTTTCAAAGGTGAACTACATCATATTACAAATGGGAAACTGTGACCCTGAAAGGTGAGTGTAGACCAATATCCCCTAAGAACAGACATGCAAAAATCCTCAACAAAAATGCTGGAAAACTGAATCCAGCAACATACAAAAAGGATTATAGGCCATGACCAAGCAGGATTTATCCCAGGAATTCAAGGCTAGTTCAACCTATAAAAATCAATCTATGTAAGACACTATATTAGCAAAATAAAGGCCAAAAAAAAAAAAAAAAACATGGTCATCTCAATAAATGTAAAGAGGAAAGGGACTTTCTCAAGTTCAAACAATTAATGGCAAAGCCAAAATTAAAACTCAGGTCACCCTACTTCCAGGCGAGAGCTTTTTATAGTAGTGATGGTAAGGGCAGAGGGTGGAATCAGCCCTTGTGTGTCAGTTTATCTGCTGCACTGATCCCTATACTGAAGTCTTTCCTTTTGTCCCTTCATCCTGTCCTCACAATAGCCCCAAGAAGGGGGTTCTGTTGTTCCTACTTTCTACATGAAGGAGATGAGACTTAAAGAGGTTATAACACTTGCTTGACATCACACACCTGCCAACTACATGGAGAAGCTAAGTGGAGACCTCAGGTTCCTGCCTCTTCCTCTGGCATTTTCCAGTGCCTTCATTGCTCCCCTCATTGACTGGTGCCACAGTCAATTAGCCTAGAATTAGCCTAGTTCCATTAGTTCTCAGATCACCAGCTGTCAAGGCCAGTTGATGGAGTTTTGTTTTTTTTTTCTCTCTTTGTTTCTTTTTATTCATTCACTACTTTTTTATTGTTTGGGATTCATTGAGGATACAAAGAATTAGGTTACACTGATTAGGTCAAGTCCCTCTTATAATTGTGTCCTGCCCCCAAGAGGTGTGCCATACATTGTGACCCCATCCTCCTCCCTCCTCCCTCCTTCCCCCTCCTCCCCTCTCCTGCTTATTCCCCTACTCCCCTCCCCTTGTATGAGCTCATCTATGGCCGTCATATTAAATAGAGTTCATTGGATTCTTGTTTCTCAATTCTTGTGATGCTTTACTAAGAAGAATGTGTTACACCTCTATCCAGGTTAATACAAAGGATAGAAAGTCTCCCTCTCTTTTTTTTTATTGAAGAGGGAATTTTACTTTATTTTTATCATTTCATTTTCTTAAATTCTTGTTATGTGTTTTCTTTTTTTATAAGTCATATATTATAGTCATATATAGTCTATATTTATCTTTTAAGGTAAGATGAGATTCTTGTATACAGCAGATATCTGGCCTGAGTTTTTGTATCCAGTCAGCCAACCTGTGCCTCTTTAGAGGATAATTTAAGCCATGCACATTAATTGAGAGTATTGATAAGCCTGGTAGTATTTTGGGTATCGAGTTTTCCAAAAGTCCAGGGGACATTTTTAATCCTTTCGCCACTGTGGAAGTTGGAGTTTGATCAAGTTTCTGTGTGAGTTTACATTGGTGGTAGAGCATTGTGCTTGTCATTGTGGAGGATGGGTCTGAGAATATCCTGGAGAGCTTGTTTTGTTGTGGCAAATTTCTTCAACATGTGAATGTCATTAAAGTATTTAATTTCTCCATCATAAATGAAACTTAGTTTAGCTGGATATGGGATCCTGGGTTGAAAGTTATTTTGTTTTAGGTGGTTAAAGGTTGATGACCATCCTCTTCTTGCTTGAAAAGTTTCAGCAGAGAGATCTGTGGTCATTCTAATATTCTTCGCCTTGTAGGTTACGGTTTTCTTATGTCTGGCTGCTTTCAGAATTTTCTCCTTCATATTAACTTTGGCATAATTAATTATAATGTGTCTAGGAGATATTTTATTTGGATTGAGTCATGCTGGGGTTCTGAAACTGTCTGCTATCTGGATTTCAGAATCTCTTGCCATGTTTGGGAAGTTCTCCACGATTATCTCTTGGAGCAGAGCATCTGGGCCTTTCAAAGTAATCTCTTCTCCTTTAGGGATTCCTATAAGGCAAATGTTTCCTCTTTTGGAGTGGTCCCACAATTCTTTCAGGGAATGGTCCATTTTTGCTCCCCACTTCTCTTCCTCTTTGAGCATTTGGGAGCGTTCAAGAGCTTTATCTTCAATGTCAGAGATCCTTTCTTCTGCCTGCTCCATTCTGTTACTGAAAGATTCTACGGTATTTCTCAGATCTTTGAGGGCTGCAAGTTCTTGTCTCATATGTCAAAACCTTTGGTGATGTTGTCTTTGAATTCGTTGAATTCTTGAGACAACTTTTGAATTACTCCTTAAAATTCTAATTCCATCTTTACCTCCATTCTGTTGATCTTATTTGCCATCCAAATTCTGAACTCGATTTCTGACATCTCAGCCATTTGTTTATGAATGGGATCATTTGGTGTGTCTGTTTTGTCATTTCTTGGGGGAGTTGATCTACTGTGACTATTCATGTTGCCAGAGTTTTTCCACTGATTCGCCCCATGATTATTTTTCACTGTTTGACTAGATGAGCAAGTAAGGTGAAATTGGATTGAGGGCTCCTGGAGTTGTGGTTAATCGCCCTTTGCCAAGGATCTGGGACTGGTGACTGTAGCTTTTTCCCCTAAAGCTTTGTAAAGGACCCATACAGTATTACAGTCTGAGGTTCTGGGGACCTGCTTGGTGTGGTGGGGTTAGGTGGCTCTGTCTTGTATTCAGCTTGTCTTTGTCCGATCCTAGCAGATCAGTGACTCTGGGTTGAAGTCTCAGCCGAAATTTGCTTTCTTGGAGTTGCAGCTTGCCTCAGCAGAAGTGACATGCAGTTATCACTCTTCTCTCTCAGCTTGGCTCTCAGTCTTCAGCTTTATTGGTTACTTTCTGGTCATTATCCTTCCCTCTGGATGGGAGTGTCTATTGGAAGCTGGCTCCAGTTGGCCATCTTGCCCCTCCTCTCGTCTCCATATTTTTTAATGGCTTAATAGTATTCCATGGTATACGTATACCACAACTTGTTAAGCCATTCCTGGGTTGGTGGGCATTGAGGCTGTTTCCACATTTGGCAATTGTAAATTGAGCTGTCATAAACATTCTAACATAAATGTCCTTATGATAAAAGGATTTTTTTCTTCTGGGTAGATGCACTAATCAAGGACACAATTCCCTTTACAGTAGCTTCAAAAATGGAAATACCTAGGAATATACAAACAAAAGAGGTAAAGGACCTCTACAAAGAAAATTAGGAAACCCTAAGAAAATAAATAGCAAAAGATATTAACAAATGGAAGAACATACCATGCTCATGCCTGGGAAGAATCAACATTGTGAAAATGTCTATACTACCCAAAGCAATCTACAGATTCAATGCAATCCTCTTTAAAATACCATCATCATACTTTCAAGAACTGGAAAAAATAATTCTTAATTTTGTATAGAGCCAGAAGAAACCCCATATAGCCAAGGCAATTCTTAGTAATAAAACAAAGCCCAGGGTTATCGCCCTACCAGACTTCTGGCTATACTACAAGGCCGTAGTGATCAAAACAGCATAGTATTGGCACAAAAATAGAGACATTGACATTTGGCTTTTTGTTTTAAGTGGATGAGAATGTCCTCCAAATTCTCTGAGGGAAGATCCTCCTCTCCTGTGCTACTTTGTGCAACTCTCAGAGCCCCTGGTGTTGACGTTGGTGTAAACTGGCCTAAGAAGCCATTTATAGATGGTAATGACTAAAATACCTGTGCAAGAAACAGAAGACCATAAAGAAAGAAGCAGCTCTGGATAAACTAGAAGCATAATGACTGAGAGGTGGGGGACAGTGGGGAGAAGCTGGGTACCAAGCTGGCTTGGCCTCTGGCAGAGCCTGGTCCAATGAGAGCTCTTGCTTCCTGATGGGAGAAAAAAATGGACACAGACATTTCAGAGAGAGAGAGATGTAGCTGAGCCAGGACTCAGAAAAGGGAGTTCCCTTCTTGGTCACTGACCTGGGCATCTCAGGTGGAACTGTGCTGAGGTTCTGATTAAGCTAGCTTCGTCCAGGTGTGCATCATTGGTGGGAGGGGCTTACTGGGTCCCTGGAGAGTATTCCCAATTGAGATTAGAGAGGTTGCATTCCAAATGCCCAGCTACCTGAAATTGCACCCTGTCACTGTTGAGGCTAGTGGGTGTGGGGGGGAGGGAAGCATGCCTGATGCTTTGCCCTGGAAGGGATCCCAGAGCCCTTAGACTAGCGCTATAAAGGAGGCCTGGCATTTGGCTACCATCCCTCCATCTGGTTCACCATCAAGGATCTCCTACCTCACCCATTCTGTCCCCCTGTTTTAATGTGGGCCTCCAATAGCCTCTGTCCCCTCTTCCAAAATGCAGTTTGAAGAGGCCAGGAAAAGGCACTGAGGCTATGGGCCATTTGCAGTGGTACAGCCCTGGGGGATAAGATAGGGGTGCAGTGGCTTCCCAACACTGCTGAACTTGGAAATACAGGGTGCCCAGTTTTACTTACTCTCAGTAAGAATCAAAGTGTGGTTGAAAGAGGCCAGCTCTGTATGGGGCACATCCTCCTCTTCTCCTTTGTGGCATTTGCTTCTTGTATAGCTCTGTTTTTACCAGGCTGTGCGCCAAAGCCATGTACCCTAGCTTCCACCCTTCTTTTCTTCCTTCCTGACTGCCTGTAGGATAAAGGGGTCACAACAAGGCACCCTGTACTGAAAATTGGGCATGATGAGTTCTAGTATGCTCTGACTTGAGGCAAGGCCATGTCCTGCCATGAGTCTCAGTGTCCTTACCTACCAAATGGGGAGTTGGTTTCAGGCAGTGTTTCTCAAAGGGTAGGACTCCAGACCTCCATATAGAGATGGCGTCTGCACAAAACAGTGAGAGAGATACTTTCTGTGGGTCTTGCTGACTCTGGGACTCTCTGTCTTTACTTTGTGTGACCATCTTGAACAAGCTATTGGATCTCTCCTTCATTGGCAGAGAATGATGACTTCCTTAAGTAATGAAAAATGTTAGGATGGTAAGGAAAGGAGTCAGCCCCAAGGAGATGAAATGGGCCAGTAAGAGAAGACAGAAGGTGAGCCCCCCAGTGACAGCAGATGATGTCTCCTTCCCATAAAGGTAGGGAAGGAAGGAGACCAGATATGTTTCCCTGAAAAAGAGAAGTAGCAAGAAAGCACAGAATCATTTGTGGTTGAGATACCTACTTGAGTGTCTATGGGACACAAGCTGAGGGAGTAAGGAAGACCCCAAATCCTGAGCCCAGGAAGGATTGGTATTCCTTTTTTTTTTTTTTTTTGTTAAATCTTCCCAGTTATGATGAAATACATTTATCTTCTGGTATAAATTCTGTTTCCAAAATTTACTCCCTTCCCCTCCCCTGATATGAAGTAAACTTCAGAAAATTCAGTATAGGGATAGAAAGGTAATGAATATGGCAAGTAGTTATGGAATTTGAAGAGTGTAGATGTAATCTCCTGCCTCCAAATACCTACTCTCACCCCAGGTCTGGGATCCCATTATCAAAGACTTATGACTTTCATATGCTTCGGTTTTCAAGAGTTCCTCCCTATTACAAGCACTTATACCCCCAGGGAGGGAACTGCTATAAGCCCTTCTAAGAGAATTTGATTACTTTACCACTGCCTGTGGGACACATACAAGATAGATTCTAAGGTGAAGGGAGGTGCAGCCTTACTGTCATCATGATTTTTTCTTTTTTTTCTTTTTAAAAGTTTGTGCTATTTTTTTATTAAATCATAACTGTATACATTAATGTATTTATGTGGTACAATGTGCTGATTTTATATATAATTTGGAATGCTTACATCAAACTAGCTAACAGCCTTCATCTCACTTACTTAAGTAAGTGTGTTAAGACATTTATACTCTACTCTTAATAAATTTGACATGTACCCTTGCAATATACACCCTAGGAGAGGTCCTACCAATTACCCTCCCTCCACCCACCTTCTCCCTTCCCCTCCCCCTCCTTTTCCCTCCTTCATCCTGAACTATAGTTGTGTTTTATCTTTCATATGAAAGTGTGGGTGATTATATATTGGTTTCATAATAGTACTGAGTACATTGGATATTGTTTCTTCCATTCTTGAGATACTTTATTGGTCTTCATAACTGACGTGTGTGTGATGTTAGAAAAGCATCTAAGGCCCTTAAGTTTATGGGGGTTTTAATATTTAATAAATATTATTTATTCCAATATAATCAACACATGGTACAATATATACTTGAAGCAAATAGGACACAAAAACATTGTTTTATAATACACAAAAATAGCCAAAACATTAACACCATATTAACAGCAGACAGTGGCCATATTTGATGATAAGCTGGTGTGGTATTGTTCAACATGTTCAGAATTTTTTTGTTGTTGTTGTTTTTTGAACCAGGTTACATTGATTGCATTTGTTAGGTAAAGTCCCTCTTATAATTGTGTCCCACCCCCAAAAGGTGTGTCACACACTGTGACCCCCTCAACCCCATCCCTCCTTCCCTCTCTCTGCTCTCCCCTTCCCCCAGCCCCCACTGTGTACTAGGTCATTGTCTACATAGGATTCTTGTTCCTCCATTCTTGTGATGCTTTACTAAGAAGAATGTGTTTCACCTCCATCAAAATATGTAAAGTCTCCATCTTTTTTAGTGGCTGAATAGTATTCCATGGTATACATATATCACAGCTTGTTAATCCATTCCTGGGTTGGTAGGCATTTGGGCTATTTCCACATTTTGGCTATTGTAAATTGATCTGTGATAAACAGTCTAGTGCAGTGTCCTTGTGGTAGAAGGATTTTTTTTTTTTTCTGGGTAGATGCCCCATAATGGGATCACAGGATCAAATAGGAGGTCTAGCTTGAGTTCTTTGAGAGTTCTCTATACTTCCTTCCAAAAAAGTTGTATTAGTTTGCATTCCCACCAGCAGTGTAAAAGTGTTCCCTTCTCTCCACATCCACGCCAGCATCTGCAGTTTTGAGATTTCGTCATGTGGGTCATTCTCACTGGGGTTAGATGATATCTCAGGGTGGTTTTGATTTGCATTTCTCTAATAATTAGGGACAATGAGCATTTTTTCATATGTTTGTTAGCCATTCATCTGTCTTCTTTATAGAAGGTTCTATTCATCTCTCTTGCCCATTGATATAAGGGATTGTTGGCTTTTTTCATGTTGATTAATTTGTGTTCTCTGTAGATCCTAGATATCAAGCTTTTGTCCTATTGAAAATATGCAAATATCCTTTCTCATTGTGTGGGTTGTCTATAGGACTAGTATTCCTACCAAGAGCTCAGAGAGCCAATACCAGGCAAACCCTAGTCCCATGAAGAGTGTGCTGAGCTAGGTCCCTGCAGCCTTGACCCCACCCTAATCCCTCAACCCCAACAGCTCCAGGAAGAGCTATGATTTCTTCAGAAAAGACAAGAAGACCAAAATTCCAAAGTGACCTTTTTAACCTCTAAATGATGATAATTTTATATAAACGTGAGTGTTCCCTTTGACATAGTACCGTATTTTCTACTTATATGATTTCTGGCTTTATCTAAAGGAAATATTCTTTGGAGGCCATACTATACATACGAAGGACTGTATAAAACATATAATAAAAAAACCAACACCCACATACCCACCAACAAGAAATGTTCTGAAATAGAACATTCAAAATATCTTTAAAGCTCCCCACCCCCGTGTACCCATCCACCTCCCAGAGATAACAACAATCTGGATTCCCATGGGCCAACATGAGAAATAGACCCCAGACTCTGACGAGCTTGAGCTTATTCTGGTTAGATTACACATGTTGCCAGTGTCTTTGCATAGTTATCTTCTGCATAGATTTCAACAGATGGCTCATCTCATCTATTTTGTGTTGATCCTTATTAGCTTTAATTTTAGATGGGGACTTTGTCTTTTTTTAAATACATTTTATGACTTTCTGATTACCAGAGTAATGTGTGGTTTTTGTAGTAAACGTGGAAAAGGAGAAAAGTGGAGAGAAAACACAAACCTTGTGGGATAATAAAATATACAAACATTTAATATACAAATAATCCAGAAATAACCATCATTAGCATGTCAGAATGCAGCATTTCCACGAGCTTCATCACTTACTAATAGGCTCAAACATGCAATCACTGTTTTCAAAATCCGAGTGTGAACATAACTTAGATGTGTAAGGAAAGAGTCCCAAGCCACTATTAGAGGAAGGCTTCCAGAAGTAGAGAGGCTAAACAGTCCCTGGTCATCATCTGCCTGCAGCTTCCCTCTTAGGGAAGTCAGTGGCTACACGCACAATGACCCTGGAACGTGTAGTGCCCAACACCATCAGGGTGCTGGCAGAGTCATGGACATGGTACTGGACGTGCAGAAATATGGTTAGAGGGATTGGGCTGCTCTCTGGGTTTTGCTTTCAAGCTGCCTGCAGGAACTGGAAGGTAAAGCCAGATCTCTGCCAGAATAGGGGAGAAGCAGATGCCCAGAAACATGGAGTCAGAGAGGGGATCCAGAGATCCACCTACTTCTTTAGCAGCTTTAGCCCAATCCCTTTGTGTTGACCATGCCCCCATCCCACTTCTCCCAGTTGGAGGATGCTGGGGCTGCTATTCCTGAGCCTGAGGATGATTCAGCCCCACAGGGCCAGTGGCTTTTCTCTTCTGCTATCTTGAGATTCAGACTCCTTGGGGATGTGTAGTCAGTTAGCCCTAAGAGTCAGTTATCTACTCTTTAGCTTCCTAAATTATGGTGCTGTCATCTCCTCTCCTATTCTCTCTGGGTAGAATTTTTTCTTTAAAAATAAAACAAAACATAAACCCTTACTGTAGTTCTCCTGGGACTCTAGGAGGGAGTGAATTTAGATGCATATATTAAATCTCCCATCTAAATCCAGAAGTCTCCAAAGGAAATCCTGCCACTCCCTTCCTCAGTTGCCTGAACATGGTGGTTAGTCAGATGGCTCCCTTGGAACCCCAGAGCCTATCAGCAGTGCTTACTGTACCCAGCAAGGACACACCAAGGAAACTGGGGTCTGGAGGGTGCGGTGAGCTGGGTGTGCATGAGCATGAAGGTTGTGCTTTGAACGTCTGTTCATATTGAAGCATTTTTAGTATGTCTGATTAAAAGCCTCAATTTCTGAGTAAATGATACCCAGGTTCAGCTTCTAGCTCTGCCACTTGCTGCCAACTTACCATATGACTTTGAGCAAGTTACTTTACTTTTCTGAATCTTATTTTCTCTTTCTGTCAAATGGGGATAATAACGGTACCCATCTTTCAGGTTTGCCATAGGGGATTAAATGAGATAAAATTTATAATGTTTCTCTTAGTGCCTGGCATGTTATATATGTTCAATACATGGTAGCTATTATCATCATCATATCATGAGACAGTAAGAACTTTCTGCAAACTATCAGAGCAACAGTTTACCCCCAGGGAATTAACTGTCCAATAGATATTCGTTCTTTTGTGTCTTCATTGATTTATACATTACCTTTTGGTGTTATTGGGTTATTTCCCCTCCTAAGCAAAGTAGCAACTTACCAGTTGAAATTAATCCTGTGATTAAATTCCAACTCTGAGAATTTAAGTGACAAAGTGAACTTGATTCTGGAACTGGTCAATTTTAGTAAGCCCAAAACAATTAAACTTTGAAATGTTAAAGTTAAATTATATACATTTATAGAGAAAAAAAAATTCCAACTCTTCCAGGCCTTGCATAGGAGATAGATACCCTGCTCCAAGGAAACTTCTACAAAATGCAAATTTACAGAACAGATCCATGAAATGGGTGGGATTTGTACTACCCTAGAGTTTTTTGCATAACTTCTTTAGTGAACTCTATCTGCCCCCCACCCCATGTACTGCACATGGCATAATACAAATCCAGCACCTTGGAGTTCTCCTCATTTCATGATACAGTCATTGTAAAATGGAAAGAACATCTGGGTCGCACAGTAGCCAGTCCTGCAGCCATAGTACCCCTCTGGAACCCTATGTAGCCCTCCAAAATCTTCCTGCTGCTAACTAGCCTGCTTATTACAATAACAAAAGTTTCAGTTTAGGTGATTTGATCATGCAAAACTCAGAAGACAGGCTTTGAAATCAGACAATACCTAGTTCTAGTCCCAGCTCTAGCACTTACTACAAGTGATCTTGGGAAGGTTGGTTAACTTCTCTGTGCCTCAGTTTTCTCATCTTTACAATGGGATCATAATAGTATCTTCCTTGGGATTTATTTGAAGATTGTTCATTGAAATTACTTCTAGAAAGAGGTCAGTGCCTTACACTGAGTAAATTCTCAGTAAGAATTTATAATATCATCATCATCATTTATCATTAAATGCTGAGTATGTTGGCCAGCCCACACCTAAAACATGTCCCATTTTAAACTAATCTGTGTAAAATTCATAGAACTGAGCCTGGAACACTGTAGAAGTGCTCAATACACGATGAGGGCATTACTGCTATTTAATACTAGTATTAATTAGCCTTCTTGGCATACACACAACATGCCAGCTGCTGCACATGTGTTAATCCAGTTAATCCTATAACCCTCACCACCCTGTGAATAATGTATAATTATTAATGCCCTTTTACAGATGAGGAAATTAAAGCACAGAAAGGTTAAGTAACTTCCCCACAATTACACAGCAAATCCATGATTCAAGTCCAGACCCTTGTATCCAGAGCCTGCCAGGGGTGGAGAACCTGTGCCTTTGGGACTACGTGTGGCCTTCCAGGTCTCTGAAGACAGCCTTTTGACTGAATCCTAATTTTACAGAACAAATTATTTTAATAAAGGGATTTATTCTGTGATGTTTGGATTCAGTTGAGGATCCCCACACTTGGGGATCTGGGGGCCATGTGTGGCCTTAAGGCCACAGGTTCCTATGAAAAAGTGCTGTGTTCTTCAGTACTGTAGCCAGAAGCCACATGTGACTATTTAAATTTAAATACATTTAAGAATATAGTTCTCCAGTTACACTAGCCACATCTCAGATGTTCAGTTGCCACACGTGGCCAGTGACTCCCAGCTCTAGAGCACTCTCTTCTTTCTGGGATGATGATTCAGCATCATTCCAAAAAGTTTTGTTGGACAATGCTGCTTACAGCACATCCGGGGTTCTATTTGTTACAAAATCTCAGGCTTGAGTTGTATACCTTTCTTGTATTATCAGTAATAGATGCATGCTGGTGACATATTGAAATTCCATTTGTACTTAGCCAAGAAGGGTAATGGCAAGCAAAAGGCCAAGAAGCCTGACTCACATTACATTTTCTTGTTTCCCCTGTGCATTACTTCCAATTCATAAAGTTGTCTTCTGTTACCTCTGTTTGGAACTTGCCCCCAATCCAGGTTCTCCCACAGCTCTCCCTTTACCTTTGTGGGCTATCTGGATCCCCTAGCATGATCTCTTCACTAGTGACTTGAATAACTGGGATTGGCTTCTGAAGTCAGCCCAGCCACAGAGGACCGTGGAATTTGAGAGTCTCCAGCACGCTCACCACGTCTCTCCAGTTCCCTTTCTAGGGTTCTTTCTGCTCACTTCTGTTATGTGGTTAGTAAACACCAGACAAAGAAAAGAAGGAGTTGGGGATCCACAGCCTGAACTCCCCAAAGGATTAAGTCAAGAAATCTAAAGCTAGGTTCGGTGGCACACACCTGTAATCCTAGCATCCTGCGAGGATGAGGCAGGTGGATCACTTGAACTCAGGAGTTCAAGACCAGCCTGAGCTAGAGTGAGACCCAGGTCTCTAAAAATAGCCCAGGCCTTGTGGAAGGTGCCTGTAGTTTCAGCTACTCAGGAGGCTGAGGCAAGAGGATCACTGGAGCCCCAGAGTTTGAGGTTGCTGTCAGCTGTGATGCCACAGCTCTCTACCAAGGGTGGCAAAGTGAGACTCTGTCTCAAAAAAAAAAAAAAAAGTTGAGAAATCTACAAGCTTCTGGAAGCCAGTGAGATTACAGCATACTGCTCTAACCTTGCAAATGAATGTATGCCCCTTTCTGACTCACTGCAGAGGAGGCTGCCTCAATATCCTATCCAGTCAATAATTAAAAAAGTCACAGCAGTCATCCACTTCTTGCAAAGCAGCTAAATGTCTACAGGGGTTAGTCATACCTGAGCTCATTGCACCAGAGCCCATCTGAGCTACAGGTAGCACAAAATGTCACAAGATAGCAAGAGCACAGAGTTATTTCAGTGTGAAGGAAGGAAGAGCCCCGACTGCTCCTCTCCATGCACAGAGAAGGAGCCCATGCACTTCCAAACCCAGGGGTTTCTGTAGCCCGCCTTGCCATTGTGTGGGCTGAGCAACCCCACCTCCACTTCCTTGTCTTGTAAAGTAGGGAAACGTCTGCGCAGAGTCCAGTGCCCAGCACACATGTGTTAGCTGATGCTATTTTCACCATATGATCAGGATCACTGGCTTTTCCTCCAAGGGTTTTATAAACCCACCAGTGTTCAAAAGGGATAAGTAGTTGTGCTAAAGAGAGAGCAAAGACTCAGTTTATCATTGATGTTCATCCCAAAATGTGACCAGCACAATGCTCACAGGATTATAATCTCCCAAGTGCCTGGGACGTTGTGCCAAACTAATAACAGAGTAAAGAGTAAAATTGTTTGAATTTTCCAAGTACTTTCTGAGCCCTTTGCCTGTGTTAGATACTGTCTGGGCACCGGAGAGATTTAGAGATGATTAAGATTTGGCCTAGCAAAAATGTTCAGTCAGCCAAGGGTATTCAGCCACAGAAGCTGGACTTTGAAGGAGAGACAGAATTTCCAGGGTGGAAGAGCTAGATCTCAAAGGAGACACAGGATACCCAGAGTGGGATCATGAAGAAAGGGCATTTCAGGCTGGGCAAACCAAGGGGCACAAGCACAGAGGGCTGAGCACACCGGAGAGATGGGTGTGGCTGGAGGTTAGAGTAGATGACCCTGTGGAATTCAAAGCCTGGCTGCAAAAGAGCAAGGGAGGCAGAAGGATGGAGCGCCCTGATGGCAGAACTTACCAGGCTGTATTTTCTGTCTGTAGTCTGGTGCAAACCCAGGAGCATTTTCAGGGGGGAGGGCACCTGGGCCGACCTGGAGAGCATGGCAGGCATGGGCATCCCAGAGTCCAGGGGGATGAGGGAATGTGAGGTGCAGACTCTGTCTGTCCCATGACTTGATTCTGTGAGATTCAGAATAGTGTGGAACCAGCAAGTCCAAGAGCTAGTGATCATGCCCAGCAATCAGCGATTTGCTCACTTTTCTGAGATGTTCCATAATTCCAGAGATAGAGATGGATTTAACTTACTTTTAGAAATCCCAAGAAGTTGAACTGTCCCTAACAACCCTTTGTTTGGAGGTTGGGCCTCCTGTTGTAGAGTGGTGTGATAAACAAGTTTTTTCCTAATTAAATACAATGAAGGAAACAATGAGCATCAGCTATAAAGCTCCCAGTCAGAGTCAAGACTGCACCTCATCTCTCTGAAGTGTTCATTTTTGAACTGCAGACTGCATTGGTCTGTGAAGCGCCTCTTCCTGTCCTGCTTCGCTTACATGAGTGCTCAAATCGAGCTGCCCACACCGTTGG
The DNA here is from genome assembly GCF_027406575.1 of Nycticebus coucang. Lineage (NCBI taxonomy): Eukaryota > Metazoa > Chordata > Mammalia > Primates > Lorisidae > Nycticebus > Nycticebus coucang. The sequence goes on from NC_069804.1 coordinate 181,432,678, forward strand.
GGCATCTCCTGCCACTGGTCATGTCCATGTGCCATCTGTACTTCTTTCTGCCTGATAGACTACTGAGGCGCTGCAAGTGTGTGTTTATGCTGATGGGGGCCCTGTTTCTTGACCCATCACTAATATCCTACAAGTCACACAAAGCTACCAGGGATTCCTGAGCACAGGCTTAAAACGCCTCAGTTCTCTACAAATAAGCCCCATTCATTGCTTTTAGAATGTGTCATCATGGAGCAAGCGCGTAATCAGAAGCCAAGTAATATTTGCATGTTGGGATCTTAAAAACTCCAACGTGGCTGTAAAATAATGTTTCAAGTTATCAAGGAGCTAGGTATGCAGGCGCAGAGTCAGAAATAGTGGAAGTGATGTTTCTGCCCATGTCCCACATGACCTTGCTTCAAGGACAGTTGCAGCTGGATGAAATGACACTGCAGATGGCCACTGAGCTCCACTCTGTGCTAATGAGCCACCCCAAGGGGAGGGCCCCTGAGCCCTCTGAAGACTTTTTTACTGAGTTCACTTGCTGAGATGATTTCATGTTGTTTTTTTTGTTTCTGTTGTTGTTTGGGTTTGGGTGGGGGTGAGTGTCATCTCTGAAACTGTCCTGGTTGTTAGGTTGTCTTCCTATTCCCATTTTTTAAATATTTTAATTTGTTCTAAAAAATATGTCTGGCACCCATGTATGCCATGTAAAACCTTGCTGTAGTTTTCTTAATGGTACATTTTATCAGTTGCTATGTTTCAAAACTTGTTTTTTGTATTAGGAGTTAAAGACCTAACACATACACGTGTAAACTACATGTGGGCTCAGGAACAAGGCAAACCCAGGTTTGCATCCTGCTCTGGTAGTAACTAGCTGTGTGACTTTGGGCAACTTAGTCAATCTCTCTGGGTCTCAGTCCTTATCCGTAAAATGAGGACAGTAATTGTCCCTGCTTCCTGGAGGGTTGTTTATAAAAATGGAACAAAATTAAAAATTTAAAGCACCTGGATCAATACCTGAAGCTTGGCAAATGCTCAATAAATTTAGTGGTGGCAATTTTTATTATTTCTAAAAACAGTTCCAAATATCTACTGGACTTTTATCCATTAGAGAGACTGTTGCTTAATAAGTATTATTGCAATGAATTGAAGTGATTCCAAGAGTTGCTCCTGCAACTCTTTAGCTTAGACTGGGGGAGCGAGTGTCTCCCTTTCCACTGAAACGCCTGATAGTGGACACTTGAACGGTCACATTTCAGTTATCGAAAGCATGACAGTAAAGATGCTGCTTCATGTAGAAAGAACAACCACCTCCTGTCAAGGCAGACTCCCCCTGTTCCTCCTAGACACCACTGTTGCTAAGTGCTTGATGTGCTCGCAGGGTGCCAGGGCTGTCTCGGCTGCCCGTTTGAGTTTTGAAGCTTTCTCTGACACGGATATCAAGTATGAGGTCATTTTAATTGCCTTTGCTTGATAGAATTGGGTCCTACGTTCAATTCTGGTGAAATCCTTGTCTTATAAAACATGATGGAAAGGGGAGATCCCATTCTCATATGAATCCGCAAACCGTGGGGCCCTTGTGGGGTGACATGCAGTGAGGGCTGCGGTTCAGGACTTGGCGGTTGTGAGATGTACACCTGGTTGTTTGGTTTTGCACTGACCATTTGGTTTTGCAGATTCCTCAGCATGTCTACACACACACACCTTCAAACCAGTTGAAAGTCATGTGCTATGTTGTGGAGGGTGGTCGGTGGGGCAGGGAGGGCTGGGATTGGTCAAAGTCATTGCCAGTGGACCAGCTGACTTAGCTTTATTCCCATTTTCAACAAGACAATGATTGTTCAAAGTGGGGATTCTTCATGTGAGATCCACGTATGGGTATTAAATGTTCAGAGGAAAAAAAACTAAAATTAAATGTAAAGTGTCGGTGGGCTGGGAAGAGGGAGACACTGTAAGTGCTTCTTCTGTGGAGAGAGACCATAGCTTTTAACTGATTCTCAAAGGAGTCTGTGACCCTTGCAAGACAAGCAAGACCACAAAGTGTTTGGTTTTGTTTCACCAAACCAGTTGGTGTGTCTACACCCAAACGATCCAGCTAGGCAGGCGGTCAGGGCAGTGGCCAGGTCAGTCAGAAGCATTTTGTGATGGATTGTTCAATCGGTTGTTGTAGACTCATGTAGACAAAGCCTGCAAGCTTGGGGAAGCCAGGCCCCCCCAGGTCAGCCTCGGGCGACAGCCCTCATCCTGCCAGGCCCTGGGGAGTGAGTCCTTCCTGCCCAGCAGCTCCTTTGCTCATGAGCTGGCCCGAGTCACCTCCTCGTACAGCACCTCAGAGGCAGCGCCCTGGGGCAGCTGGGATCCGAAGGCCTGGAGGCAGGTGCCTGCTCCACTACTGCCTAGCTGCGACGCTGCAGGTAAGTCACCTCCCCCTGAGCCTCGCTTTCCTCATCTGTCAATGGGGCTCAGTCCCTGCTCAGCCTGCCCGCCTGCCTCACAGGGTTGTTGGGAGGAACACAGGAGGTGACAGCTCCGAAGGTAAAGCTCTACCCACCTAGAAGGGAGTTCTAGTGCTTTCTAGCCCTGCTTATTCTCTACTTTCTCCCTGGCATTCTTTGGCAAAGGGCCAACCCCAGCGAGCGAGCAGAGTGCTCCAGGCACCTCGGCGTCACCTCCAGGGACATGAGTAGGGGATGCCCGGGGTGAGCTGCTCCATCCCTCTGCTGCACGCCTTCCAGCACCCCTTTTCTCACCTGCCTGTCTGTTCCTATGGTCAGACCGGAGCCCAAGGGGGCCAGGAGCTGTGCTTTAGCACCTCTATATGCCCCACCCAAGGCCTGCTTGCTTGACACCCAGTGAGTGCTGTGGAACTGCCTCTCTTGCCAGTGATCTGCCTTGGATTCTGTACCCCAGCCAGGAGTTCCGCACCCTAAACATGTGAAGGTGGATTGCCCCATTGGAGGACTGGCAGTGGGGGGAAAGCCAGCAACAGGAGTCTAAGCCAAGCCTGTCCAAGAGAGCTGTGAGTTTGGATTGTCCTCTAGCTTCTAGAGTCTACAAGGAGTGGCTTGACTTGTCTCAGAGTCTTGTGAGTGGGCCAGAGTGGGCCTTCGCAGAGAATTGCATTTGAATCGTGGAGCCGTCGCTCTGGTGCATGGATGTACACAGGATGTCTGCCCGATCTGCACAGAAAACTGGAGACAGGAGCATTTGCTTAGTGATAGTGATCAGAAGATGGTCATCGAGCTGAAAGGGCCTCCCAGGATTCTGGCCTTTAATGGAAATTCTGCCTCGGTGTGTACAGCCTTGCTTTCTTTATCCTGCCCGCCCTGGCCAGGAGAATGAGCAGTGCTTTCCGTTCAAGGGCTATCGATTTTTCTCTCTCCCCCTCAGCCACGGTGCTCCTCAGATGCTCATTCTTCAGCTGAAACCAAAGCAAGCTTGTCCAGCATAAAACTGCCAGGGAAACAGAATTAGCAACATGGACAGAGACATCGTCCACTCGGCATGTCGCTTCCACCCTGGTCCTCCCTGCCTTTCCCTATCCTCGGAAGCCACAAAAGAGATGAGCCCAGCTAGCTGGTCTCAAGAATTCCTCTCTCACTCCTTATTGTAGGTCTTCCCAAGCCAAAGCCTTCCAGCCAGCGGTGGGGGACAGGGCAGGTTTGTGGCCCAAACATCTTCTCTAAGAACCTTGGGAGTTGGTGCCACCTGGGAGGCTTTCAGGGACAGACCTTGCATTGACTAAATGCCTTGTCAGTCCAGCCTATGAGTCAGTTCGAGACAGAGGACACCAGCACCGCCGGGGAAGAAGAAAGGCGGACTGGAAAGACCTTTGTTTTCTTTTGCCCAGGGATCATTCCCAGCAGTTAAACAGAGCCCTTCCCAGACTCACTAGCCCTAAAACCACCAAGATTGAGGAGGAGGAGTTAGAATAGAGTTTACACAGTCCTCATTCAAGTGGAAAGAGAAAATGGAGGTATAAAGGATGACCTACACAGATCTCTGCCATTTATATTGGGAGGCTCCCAATGATTCCTTTAGACCGGTTCACACTTGATGGCAGCACCATTACCATGGGTGAGGTCCCAAGCTCCTGCACCAGGGATCCAGAGGGCCAAAGAAAGACCCCAGCAGGCCAATATCTGTCCAGGTTTTGTAGACAATGGTGTAACAGGTTCCAGTCCTCCCTCAGGGTCCCATGCCTTGACCTGAGGTTTCTGCCAGTGCCCTCTGGCAGCAGTGTCTGTGTTGCCTCCATCTGTGGGTCATGGCCAGTCAGAGCCCATGGGTTTCAGGGGTGCCCACCCATCTAGGTATGGGAGCCTTCAGAATTCAGATATTGATTCTAAAATGGCTCCTGTGTAGTATACCATCAAAGGAAAAGTCAGAGGGTGGGTGAGTTATTTCCAATTCTCTTCTTCTAAAACCTATAAAAGAAGGTGCTTTTCCTTGAGGAGTAATAAACAAATCTACAGAGCTCATGAACCTTCTTCTGCAGGCTGTCTCTGTATGGGGGCACTCCTGTGGCAGTGTCTGCTAGGGAAGGAGATAGCAGTTCCCTAGTGGTGGAGATTAATCTCTCCCTCTCTTCCCTCTCTGTCCTCTCTCTCCTCCCCTCTCCATCCTGCTCTCTCTCCCCTCCCTTTCCTCTTCTTCCTCCTTCTCTCTCCCCCCTCTTGCTCTCTGATTCTTCCTCTAACTCTCTTTCCCTCAACATGCTTTACAAAATAAGGCCTCATTCCCTGCCATCTCTCAGAAGCAATTTCGTTTGAACCTCCCTCCAAGTCAGAATGATGTCCTGCAGGGGACCATGGGGCCAGGAACTTACGTCTGAATAAGGCTAGAATTTTGGAGCCTTTTGTGGGCCTTTGCTGCTGATCAGCTACCTTCTGCCTTGCCCCAATTAGATAGTCCATTAGCCTGATTCCATGGTTGAATCAGTGATGAGACGGCTCTTCCCCTGCAGGGGTGACAGAGGAGCATTCAGGTGATTGCATTGCAGTGGACAGGAGACATTAGCATGTGGTGGCTGATGAAGGTGGTTCAGTGCCCAGCTTAGTTTGCTGTTGTTCTGGCAGGTGAGGTTTGTACTGGCCTGGCCTTTTACCTCTCTCCAGCCCATCAGATGAGAGGAGGTCCCAGCTTTCCATGTGTGCCTGGAGAAAGGAGGGGTTTACAGCTTCCAGAAAGGCAGTCCCAAGACTTTCCAGGTTGTCTTCTTGGCTAAGACCTCTCTATGAAGGTGGCCCTTTGTCTGAAATGGGGCTAGGAAGGGATATGATGGAGGAAGAGCAGGGCCTTAGTTCTCTGAGAGACGTCTGGCTGGCTGTAGCCCTGGGCTCACCACGGTGGCCACCACGAGAGAAGCACACCTGGGCTCACACAGGGCCCACCTGGCAAGTACTGCTTGTCAGTGTCACCTGGCACAAGAGGACTGAGTGCAATGATAACTGTGGCCCTAAAAAACAGAATCCATAACTCTGCTTATAAAAACCCATATGGCCTGAGCCATCCTTCACAAGAGGGCAGAAAGCGAGTGTCCCAGCCACTGAGCAGCAACTTTCAGCCATCATTTCCTCCTGGTCACTGAAACCATTTGTCATTTCCTGTTTTCTCCATTTTCCAACGATTCTAATTGTCAGTGTCAAAAGGCAACAACTGTTTTCTTGGGGCTTATCTTTGGAGCACATTGATTCAGAACAAAGGATGGGAGCCTCCTCTGCAAAACAAAGGAAGCAGCCTCCTGGGGAGGCCTGGAGAGAATGCCCTGGCTCTTTTTGCCAGGGACAACATGACCAGATGGAAGCAGAGGACTGGCAGTGCCCCTGGACACCCCAATGGGGGTGAAGAGCCCATGGAAGGCCCCCACTTGCTGGTGGTACCCCAGATGCAGGGGTCCTGCAGACTTGGCCACCAGCACCAGGCTAAATGTCAATAGCGCCATTTGCCATGACAGTTTCTGAGTGATGCCGCTGACCAGCCTTTCCCTTAAATGTGGGGTGCTCTGGAGTGTGTGCCTCCTGAGATGAAGACTTGCAGTGCCCTCTGAAGCCCACCCAGCCCAGCCTCCCCTTTGGTCTCTGATGCCTCAGGCCTGGCCCCTTCCCTCCATCCCCGTGCACTTGTCTGCCTTTCTCCTGCCTTTCCCTAGGTCGCACTCCCTGGCTTCCAGCCACGTCACTTTGGACAAGTCATTTAACTTCTCTAAGCCTCAGACGTCACATCAGTAAGCTGGGGACTGTACATCTTTTGCTATGATGTCCTAGGCTGGTGTAAGGCTCAAGGGGCAGAGCAGAAGAGCTGCCTTCAGTAATGGTTACCCACCCCGAGCACATCGGGCAGGTCCAGGTGGTTTGGCCTTGGGCACTCACTTTGGCTCTGGGTGCCCATGTGGGCTGGTGCTACATGACATGAAACACAGGCACAAAGTGCTCAGTATGCTGAGTGCTCATGAAGATGGCCCCCACCCCCACTATGGCCAGATAGCTCCACGGGTGGCTGAGACTTGCCCCCCGCCACCCATACAGCAGCCCTGTGGAGAGGAGAGGAGGGGAGGGAAGCGGAGGGCCGGGCAGGAAGCAGCTAAGGGCGGGATGGAAAAGCAAAGCCCAGTCCGGCAAAATCACGTCTGGTGTAGTCTTCCCGGTGCCACATGTTTGTCCTCTCTGCCTTGGCAGGAACTGAGGCCAAGAACTGCAGCCAGGCCTGAGAGCTGGGCACACTCCCAAGCCCAGCCCTCTCCCCCACCCCTCCCACGCCAGCCCCAGAAGCCAGAGAAGGGTTGCCCAGAAGCCCTTTGCTGGAAAAGCAGGCGCTGCGCGGGCAGCCCATATTGCAGGATCAAGTCTTTCTGGGACCTAGGGGGCCCCAGCCCCAAAGTGGACTCAGGGCATGTGCTCCCTGACCCGTGGCCTTGGTCACTGACAAGGGGAGAGAGAGGGCACCGGTGAGCAGAACACTGGGCTACCCCTACTATGGAGGGTGAGGCTTCAAACGCTTGACTGGGAGCCTGCCCCAGGCCCCAGTCACAACCTGGCACTGACTGGCTGAGGCTCTCAGAGCAAGCCATGTCTTCCCTGGGCCCTGGGGATTTCATTTGATTCCCTCCTCACTATGTTCTTCCCTGGTGACCCTTGGGCTGATCCCAGACTGAAGCCTTGAAGCCTGGCTCCTCCCCGGCCCACCCCGCCAGCTTTGAGGTGGAGACAGGAAGCTGCTCCCAGTGGCCAAAGTTGCAGCCCGTCAGGAGAAGGGAGGGGGACACTGGCACTGAGTGTTTGGTTACTCTTGGTGTCCGACAGTGTGTCCACCTGACCATATGATTATCCAGCTGTTCATGCCAGGACCACCCGGAATGAGGCTCAGTCCTTTCCCCACAACAGCCCAGCAGAGCCACATAGCCAAGAGTCAGCTCTGCCCCTGCTCGCTCAGCCACTGTTCCTTAGTTAGAAGTCCAGGCTCAACTCTCATTGCTTACCCTGCTCTGAACACAGTCTGCCTGGGTCTCCCAGAGACGGGCATAGCCAGGCTCCTGTCAGCACTGTGGGCATAGTCTGGCCAAGGCAGAGTAGCATAGGACTGTCGCCTCTTCCTTCTACATACTCTGCTTCTATTAATGCAGCCTAATGTTACATTTGCTCTTTTGGTGACTACATCTCACTGCTGACCCATCCTGAGCAGACAGACTTCCCAAATGCCTGAATCTTTCTTCTGTGTGTTCTTGCTATTAAGCTCTATCTTTCCTGCCCCATCCTATGCTGTTGCAATTTTTTTTTTTTTTTAACCCAGGTCAGAATCCTACTTTTATTTATACCTGTGGAATTTTGCTCAGGAGGGTGGGCATGCATGTGAATGTGTGTTGGTGTGTTCACTCATGCTTTCTGCTACACCAAAGCCAAGTCCTAGGTCCCCACACAGTGATCCTAAGGCTAATATTTTTCGGTAGCTGTAACCTAATGTGTCTTTTTCATCTTCTGTTTAGCAAGAGAAGCAGAGATCAGGTCTTATGGCAATGACCCCTGAACAGCAGAGTGCATATATCGCCCAACAGATGAGTCAATTTCAAGGTAAGTAGTTAGATCAGTGTTCCCACAGGGGGCATGTACATGGAGGTAGGTGAGAATTGATGTCAGAGCAAGCAGTTACCGTCTGTGCTCCTGGAAGCTTTGAGGGAGAGAGGGAAATCTGAAAGTCAGTTAAATAGAACACAGGTTGGATCTCTCACAGTGAAAGCAGTTCATCCAACTCTAAGAGGAGAATCCCAATTGAAGACCCAGTCTTAAATGACTCCAGAATCACTGTTTAATTGAAAAAATTGCTTTAACTGAGTCAGGGCCCTTAAAGCAGCTATTCTCAATGAGAGAGGACAGCCCCTGGGGTGCGCATCAGCATCACCTGGGGGTTGCCTTTCCCCCTCCCCACACACATTCTCACACACTGCATCTGGAATGGATGCCCAGGCCATCCATCAGGTGTCAGAATGGAAAAGGGCTGGGGAGGCTCTGCTCCAGAAAGCCTGTGTTGGGGGCTTCCAGAGCCTCCACAGATAGCAGGGGTCCCCACCCTTCTGTGATAATTATGAATGTAACCAACAACAAAAAAAATGCCAGGCCCACATTCTGCTTCATGGAACTTCCAGCCTGACCAAGGAGTACTGAGGTAAGCAATGCTTACAAGCCAGGGGGGTGAGATTGGACAAGGCCAGGGAGCACTTAGCACTGGCCTGGAGGTCAGGGGAGGGGGTCACTGGAGCCCCCGCTACTGCTTCCCCTTTCTTATGCAAAAACCCTGGCTTTTTGGGCCTGATACTAATTGAGTATGTGTCCCACCTCCCCAGGCTAGAGTGGCATATTAGGCACGCTTGACTGCAGGAGCAGCACGGGAAAGTTTCAGGACAACAGGAAGCCTCTTGGGTTTAACCTTCTGAGGCTACATTGCAAACTATTTGAAAAACATGCTACGATAGTAAAAGAACCTAGGCACAGTTATAAGAGGAAAAACAGGTATTCATAGTTAAGAGCATACTCGGTAGGGTGGGTCCAATAGACCCAGGCTTGTATCCACGCTGTACTGTCCCCTACCTGACCTTGGGTAAACCACATGACTGCTACATGCCTCAGTTTCCACACCACAAGTACCAGTAATGATAGTCCACAGGAGCTCTTGGCCACAGTAGGCTGCCGTGATGACTTGAGGAAATCCATTCCCTACCATAGGCACCTGGGGTCTGCCCTTCTGTCCTCTGCCCTGTGTCTCTCCACCCCCAAGCTCTCTGGAATGTGAACTCCTAGAATCCCACTGAAGTTTAACTGGACAACTATCCGAGCCTCAGATCTGGGCTCAGAGGCCGTCTAGGCCGTCTCGGCCATGGAGGTGCAGAGGGGAATGAAACACCATCCACACTTGCTCTCGCCACATTTGCCCTTGTGTGCAGAAGCTGAGAGGCCAAGTTAGCGTTCTCCCAAGCCACCCCACCCCTGCCCCTTCCTTCCTTCTGCAAAATATGCACCATGTGTCCAGGGTTGGACAGGGTACCACATGCAGAAGCACACACAGGCCCGCTCTACCTGCAGAGGCAGACAAATCAGCTGGCGCCTCAGGCCAGCACAGGCTGCTCTTGATAGGGGGTTGGTGAGCACAGACGTGGGGGGTTTGTGCAGAAGCCCACAGGGCAGTCCAGGCCAAGGGCAGAGAAATGAGGGGGGGGTTGAGAGGAACTGGGGAGCAGGGGAGGCTCAGTAAGGACCCCAAGTAAAAGATGCCTTTAAAACTGATCTCTATTTCTCTCTGCAGCCGTCCAAGAACAAGTCACCTCCAAGTGTAGCCGGACCAAGGCAGCCCCCCCATCCAGCCAGCACATGATGCCACCAAAAACTGGACACCTTCAGAACAATCTAAGTCCAGGAATGATGCCACCAGGCAGGCACCAGAGCCATCAGGATGTGGGTGTGTTCTCACCCACTCCGGGGAAGCAACACAGAACTTTCAGCCCCAGCGCCCAGTCTCCTGGGCCCTCCCATTTTGGTCAGAACCCCCTGGGAAGACTCAGCTCTGTTTGCCGGCATATGCAGAGTCCCAAGACCAACCCCCCAGGAGTGCCCCTGCCTGGGTCCTGTCCCAGCTTCCCAGGCAGCCAGGCCTTGAGTCCCCACCAGCTCAGACAGTCCAGTATGCCAAGAATGCCCACTGTGTTCAACAATGCCACATGGGCCGCTGTAGCAGCAGCTGCAACCACAGCGGTTTCAAGGGAACCACACCCAAGCCAAGTAGATAATAGCGCTCAGCAACATTTTGATAGTAGCTCCATCTTTGCCAAGGCTTCTATGAGAGTGTCATCAATAGCCCCAGCATTCCTGTCACAGCAGGTGGTTGTGCCCCCCAATCAGATGGCTCCAGGAGGCAGGCCTGGCCAGAAGGACAGTCCTGTCCTGGCCAACTCCAGCTTCAGACTGCAGGGCAACCGGAGTCCCAGGCAGAGCCCCGTACGGGGCCCTGTCCCTGTATTGAGCACCACCAGGTCCCTCCAGCAGGGCACGGCCAGCTTCCATTCCATGAGTCCCATCCAAGGCATTGAGCCACCGAGCTATGTGGCTGCTACTGCTGCTGCTGCTTCTGCCATCTCTGCCAGCCAGTTCCCAAGCAGGTTCAATACTCCCACTGAGCTCCCTGCAGGCAACTTTTTGCCCCAGCCCCAGCCCCAGTCCCCACTAAAGGATCTGATTTCACCACCTGCCTGTAGTGAGGGGGATTTCACTGAAGCCCTCCTCAAGGGCTGGAGCATGAGCCTAGGTGAAGACTGGGTATGCAACTTGAGGCTGATCGATGACATTTTGGAACAGCATGCTGCTGCCCAAAATGCCACAGCACAAAATGCTGGCCACCTTACCCAGATTTCTGGGGAGCTTGAAATCTGAACAGGCTGCCCATAGAAGCCCCAACATTGCCATCAGTCTAGGGAGTGGCAGGAGCCATAGCAAATCATACCTGGCTCCAGACAGTTGCAGTTGTCTCCTAATTACCATTTGAGTGACGTAAGTCCATGCCCATCCCCCTCTCTACCTGTAACAAAATGGAAAGCTGGTGATTTTTCAAGCTACTTGTACATATTTGAAAATTTTGTAAATGGTTTTCCTAAACATTAATAACAGAAGTATTTATACTTCATTTTGTGACTTTGTAAATAAAGTGACGGCTTTTGTTTCAGTAGAGTTGTGTTTATTATGCATTGTTTTGTGTTTATTATACATTGTTACAAATATGCAGACTGTGTTGTTCGCTCCAGTGATACTTGTTAAGCTAGGTGGCTGAGTCGCTTACAATTTTGATGCAATGAGCGATGTGGATGTGACCAAGAGGTGTTGTGCAAACTGACAAATGCCAAATAGAAAACCACTTGGCCATTTATTTCCATTTTCACTAAAAATTCTATCGCCTTGTGTGGTTCTTAATCTCTTTTGCAAACCTTTCAGTCTCTGCTAGCTCTTTCTTAATGAGCATTTATGGAAGAAGCTGCTTTGTCCTTAAGCCGCAGAGACACTTTACTAAGAGGCTGAGCGAGTCCTTTACATTTGGGAAAGGTGCAGAGACAGCCCTGAGCTGAGCCCTATCCATCCGAGCAGCCCACCTGGAGGGCCTGGAGTGCCCTCCTACCTTTTATGGTCCAGGCAGAGAGAAGGCGCTGGCTTTGCATGCACCCTGGCAGGAGGAAGGTGAGCCGGTGCTGGGGGAAGAGCCTCTCAGTATTTATTCTGACGTAAGACTCTGGTTTGGGGAGAAAATCTGTAAACATTAATAGTTGATTTGGGGCTTGTCTTTGATGGTTTCTCTCTGCAATTATTGTCATGTATATTTAAACGTCTGTTATAGAAAACCCACACCCACTGTCCTGTAAACTTTGCTCAGTGTTCAGACTTTCTGTAATCACATTTTAATTGCCACCTCGTATTTTGCCTCTACTTTTGAAATCTGGCATCTGTTTCCAGCCAGTGCGTTTTTTCCTTTGTTCTGTAATAAACAGCCAGGAGAAAAGTGCCTCTATGTTTTCATTTTTCCAAGGAGTACTCAGTACCTTACAAACCACATTCACATAGGTTGCTCCACACCTTGTGTGTCAGGAAGATGCCCCACCCAGGGGGCAGAGTAGCAAGTTTGTATAGAGTGATCTGCAGGACCTTAGCGTCACGGCATAGAAGCACATTAACTTTGGCCCCAGCCCCTCATTTTACAGAGGATGCAGCAGAGGGAATAGGAGGTCACTAAGGCAGCTCTGCCCCGGGAGAAGGGTGGGGGAAACTTGTGCTCAGAAGCCAGGCTCCCTGCACCACATTCCTGTTTAACGCCACACTGCCCTTCTTCAGCCAGACCCTGCCACCTTTGAACATGGAGGAGAGGTGATCGGAATAGAACTGAGCTCATTACTTTGTCACCTTGCTATCTGTATGTGGCCCCGGAAATCCAGGGAGACCATGAAACATAGAAGAGCAGAAAGCCTAAACTCCAGGGCTCCTTCAGTTCTGTGGATAGCCTGACACACCCAATTAAAGATGCAACTCTCCCCACGTAAGAGACACCCATGTTGACTGGCTCTATGGCAGGGTGGAAAGACCCTGGTGCAGGTAGCAGGTCTGCTGCACGGGGAAATGAAATACTCTCCCTTGGCAAAGACAGCCACCCCTGCAGTGTGGGAGCCCAGGAAAGGAGGGTCCGCCGGCCTCCCCTACCCCTGCTGCTGGCCCAACGCCTGAGCTAAGCCCAGGCCTATTCACTGTGAGGGGTGGAACCAGGAGGGCTTAGTGAGCCTGAGGTGTGAGGGTGACAGGTACATAGGGGAAGGTCCAGGAAATCAGTGGAAGGAAAGTTATTGTTTGGGTTCACACAGCTGTCTACCCTGTGGAGTCCTGCCACCTCCCATGGAGCCCCACCCTGGAAGTCCCAGCCTGACCCCTTTAAATCCTGACCAGCTCCTGATCCTCACTGACTAGGAGGCCTTGGCCTAACAAGTGGCTTTTAAACTGTGCAAAAACAATGGGGACTTCTGGGCACCTCACCCTCGGGCCACATCCATGAAGGCAAGAAGGTGGCTCCCATGGAGTTTTGAATTGGGCTGTGGTCAGACCTCCCTTGATGGGGGACCCTAATAAGAAAGCTGATATCTGTCCCTTTCCCATGAGGTGGCCAGGACCTAGAAGGCAGGAAGCAGGGCTTCACAGAAGAAGCCACATGTCCCCAAAAGTGGGATACACATACACCCTTTGTGTACTGTCAAGCTGCGGCTAAAGCAACATTTGAGATCAGATACGGTCAAAATTGAACACCCATAACTGGCAGAGTCACTATCCTCGTGCTGAAGGCACAGAATGTTCCAGCTGAGGAAGGGATGTGCTCTAAGGCACAGAATGTTCCAGGGGCTGAGGAAGGCATGTGCTCTAAGGCAGATCTGTCATGTCCAGCAGAGCCTGAAAATGCTCTAAGCAGATGCCCACCCAGCACCCTCAATGGCTATGCCTAAGAGCGAAGGGGGATGGGATGGAAGCGAAAAGTGCCATTACCCACAAGCTCTGGCTCCCAAGCACTCTACTCACACAGGCCCTCCTGCTTCCTGCTGAGTGTTTCTTGTAGGATGTATATCCCACAGGTGTCCCTCAGCCAGGCGTCATCCCCTGGTCCCCCCTGTGCCTCTATGCCACCTGCCCCTTGCAGGCAGCAGCCGCTCAGGAGGCCTCTACAGGAGCCAGCCCGGCAGCAGCTCCCGGTGCTTCCCCTGCCCTCAGGGTCCACAGCCATGGCAGGCCCCAGGCAGGCCCAACATCTGCTCAAGATCACACCAGATGTCTGTCCCCCTCTGTCAGCAAGCCCAGAGAAAGCAGGGCTTGGGCACGAGGAGGCCCATTGCCCTTCCCTGGCTCTGTGCTGGACCCCCCTGTTCAGCAATAGTTGCTCAGAACCTGCCCATCAGGGTGCAGAAGCCTGTGCTCTGTTGACACCCCAGCTCAGCCCTCCTAGTGGGGCTACCGCGCCTGCCTGAAAGCATCATGAGTCACAGCTGTCCCCACTCAACTCTGCCAGCCCTCAGAGACCCAAGACGAAAGTGGAGCTTGACCCACTGAGCTGGTTCCACCTTCCATTCCCAGAGGGTTCAACTTCCCATCCTGACCGTATTCAGGGCAGAGCCAGTGTAGACTGCCCTGTAGGCCAGCTCCCTGAATGCTTCCTGCCACCTGGCGCCACCCAGCCTCACCAGCCCCATCAGTCCCCCCCAGCCCAAGCCCGTTCCTCCTGGTGGCGGTGGCCCCACCATTCTGCCCTCACTTAGCCCTCCTCTTGCCTGCACCGTCAGCCTGTGCTCTGCTGAGGGCCTCCCACTGCTGCTCAGCCCAGCTCTAGCTCTCTGCTGCCTTCAACCCTGAGCAGTCTGTCTCCCATCTCGGCTCCTTCCCCAAGTACTCTGGTCAAAGTGCGAACTTCCTCCTGGCCATAAAGCCAAGGAAGCTTTTCCACTCTCAGCAGACTTCCCCCTTCAGCAGCACTAGGCTCTTCCTTCTTCCCAGAAACCCACTGCCCTTGGCTCCCTGGCCCACACTCTGCTGAGACCCTTCTTGCCCTCTGGCCTCTGCCCTGCCCTGAGGCCCATTCCCTCTTGCCTCTCTAGGAGATGTTACTCTTTCCATTACTTCCTCTCACTCAGCTGGGACTCCCTCATCCTCTCCATGTCTTCTGGTTTATTCCCCTGGCAGGCATATAAATAGTTCACAGCCTGCATCCCAGCATCTCAACATCTTGACATTCCAGCTAAGAAGAGCATGGTGTGTCTGGTCAAGGCCTTAACCTTCAACACCCCCCCCCACCTCACCCTGGGGAGAGCTTCTGGGCTTTAGACCCCTTAAAGAAAGGGCAAAGAGCTTGGAGCCTTCTCCCCATGGTAGAGTTCACCTTCATCCTATCTTGATGGCAGCCTTGTCTAGGGTCCCTCATGGGCCCCTCTTTCTGACTGCAAGTTCTTCCCTGAGAGGACTTTGGGCAGAAGGCACCCAGCTCCTGAAGGTCTCTTTGTGTGGGGTACAGAAAACCCTCACACGAGGGGGAAGTGCTCCCTCCACAACTTATGCCACCACTCCCTCCAGCAGATAGTGCCAGAAGTTTCTAGGGAGGTATATAAGACTCCAGGGTCTCTGTCCTCCCTCACAGCAGCCTCAGGGACTTGGGGACCCATGAGCCATGGTCTGTGTGTAAACTGCTGTCTCTCACTTTTCCTGCAGTGGGGACAGCCAGGGTCTGGCAGCAGACACGAGGCTCCAAAGAAACACACACAATTGACTTTTCCTAGTGTGTGGCCATTTAGCTATTCAACTAGCATGCATGTGCCAAGTGCAGGAAGGTACCCAGACGTAGTCTCCAAGCTCCTGCAGTCAGCGGGGAGAGTGGTGTGCATCTGCCAGGGTTCCAGCAGAGGAGCAGAACCAGTAGTAGGAGATGTATGTGGGGATGCAGGACCTGGCCAGGCAAGTCCAAAATCCACAGCACAGGTGGTCAGGAAGGGCAAGAGCCGACGCTGCAATGCACAGACAGAACTCCTTCTTCCTCAGGGAAATCTCAGCTTCCTTTGTAAGGCCTTTCAACTGATTGGCTGAGGTCCACCCAGATCTCCAGGATTATCTCCCTTACTTAAAGTCAATTGATCGTAGATGCTAAACACAGCTACAAAAGACCCTCATAGCAACAGATTAGAGTTTAATTGATGTACTGACCACCATAGCGTGGCCAACTTGACATATAAAAGTGTCACAAGGGATAGATACTATAAATACATTAACAAAAAAGTAACAGGTTGCATTAAGTTCTATGAAGAAAACACAAAACAGGCAGAAAGACAGAAAACGAGAGGGTGAGACCATGGTTTGGTGGGGCTGTGAGGAAGTGGAAAGCAGTCCACTTTAGCTACAGGGCTCAGGAGAGGCATCTCTGAGAGGGTGACCTTTGGACTGAGATCAAAAGATGGGAAAGACCAAGCCATGCAAAGAGCTGAGATGCTCCAGGCAGTGGGAACAGCAAATACGGATGCCAGGAGGAATGGGAAGGAGGCTGGTGGGCGGGGTCCAGGGTGCAAAGAGAGGAAACGAGAGGGGGATGGAAAGGTGGGGAGGCCTGGAACACCCAGAGCCCTGGAGGCTATCCTGACCATAGGGAAGCTTTGGGTCACTTCTGTGTCTATGTGGACAGTGGACCTCAGAATGGATGCAGTAGCCTCCACCTCCTGGGCTTCCCCCTATGGGCTTCCCAGGGACATCTCCAGCCCAGGAGATCCAAGCAAACTTTTCATGCTTCCCCCAAGCCTGGTTATCCTTATACTCAACAAAAAGCAGTCATTACACTCCCCTGCCCTGCTCCTGGATGCCCCTAACCTACCACCATTCTCCTCTACCAGAAGAGTTATTCCGACAGCAGGACTAGATAAGACTGAACAAAAAGGCAGAAGAAATTGAACTCGGTGTTTCTCCAGGAAAGGGAAACTCTGAGGGGCCTGAGATTTGAGGTTGAATATTTGTTTTATTCATAAGGTGGAGATCAGATTGAACACAGGTGTCCGTATGTCCATATTGCTCTGCAAAGATACTTCCTAGGAGCTGAAAACAACGTGGAGTTGGTGAGTAGTAACAAAATTTGAAATTATGCAAAAAGGATATTTGTGGTAGCAGATTGGATTCAATGTCACTGACAGCACCAAAACTATCCATTAGTGATCTTAGGATCACTGTGGGGCAAGCTGGTAGGTTTCTCAGATGTCTTTTTCTCTCCTGAGATCTCTCTCTCTTCCAATTACTGGGTAGCAGGGACTACAGGTACATGCACCAGGCCCAGCTATACAACTTAAAGTTACCTACAGGGTATAGATGCCTACTGGATTTTAACTTGTTTTGTTCCATTTACCAGACTGACCATTCTTTGACACATCACACATATGTCTTTAGACTGTAAAGTCAATAATAAGATGAGACTCTGTATTAAGGATGTGAAGCAGAAATCACTGCGGAAAAGGGATGTGGAAATGGATATTGGTATTTTATGTTGCATTGTTTGGGTAAAACACAATTGCAATAATGGGAATATTTTTCTGCTCCATACCAATAATACATGTGTTTAAAGGAATCTGCCATTAAAATTCATTTTTGCTTAAAAAGAAAGAATGCAGCAGGTACCCTCACATGCACCTGAGGAGCAGCAAAGTGCAAGCCCTCTCCTCCTTGTGGCTTCTCCCTGCCTAGGGTCCCTGCCCACCCAACCAGCACCCTCTGTCACTGTTTCAAGCTGCTGTTGCAATGATAGGAAGGAAAGCGAAGTACAAGGCACTGTCGCTAGTCCTCAAACATCCCTGAGGCAGGGTGCCTACAGAAGCCAGGCCAGGCCAGGCTCCCTGCTTGAAAAAATTGGAGGTAAGGATAACATAGCAAGGAACACACACACAGTGACATCTTCATGAGGATTCTTGCCACCTGTCATAACACAGTCTGCCCATCAGGAAGAAGGTACCCAAAGCTGTTCCCAGAGGTTGTCCCTGGGTGGGGTCACGAGAGGATCTCATGTCACTGTTGTGCATTCCTGAAATAGGGGAGCTCTGCCCTGTAGCAGGTTTCATCTGTCCCAGGGTTGCTTGAGCTGGCCCATGCCTGAAAGGGGCTCAGGTTGGGCCTTCATGGGGCTGTTGATCTAGGCACAAGTCTTTCCAAGTCCCCAGCTGCTGCAGGTTCTTGCCCGGGCCCCAGGCGCCAAGCTTCAGCTCCAACCCCCAGGGTCAGTTCCATTTCTTTCCTTCTAAAGGGGATTTTTCTCCCTCTCTTTCCAATCCGTATGGCCACAAGGAGAGGCTTCCCCGTCAGATAATCCAGGAGCTCACCATGGCCACTGGCTTCCTGCCAATGAAGACACAAAGCACGTGGCACAGGGCCTTCATGAAAATGCAGCACTGTCATTTCTGTTCTCTGGGTCACTTTGCCTTTAGATTTGATAAATCAATCTCCTCACACTCACGTGGCCCATGATCAGCAACAAATGAGGAAATGTGTGGGCCTTTCAAAGCATCATGCAGAGCCCTGGCCCGCCCAGCATGCTGCCTTCCCAGAGCCCTGCCTCCTGAGTGGCTGCGGCTGCAAAGCTCCTCTGGGGACAAAGAGAACAGACTTGGCATGCTGACTACCCTGGCCTGCAAGCAGCAATGGGAAGACTCAGCAAGTGTGGACTCAGGCCAAAGGCAGAGACCCAGCCACCCCAGAGCCTCATGGGACTTGGACACACTGTGAAAGCCAAGGGCAGCACAGGGCAGCACAGGGCAGCCGTTAAGCACTGGAGCTCTGGCGCCAGAGTCCCCAGGCTCACATCATGGCGCCACCACTTGTTAGCTATGGGACCTCGGGCAGGTCAGCAAACCACTTAGCGTCCCTGTGCCTCAGTTTCCCCATCTGCCAAATGGAGATAATAACAGTGTTATCTCATAAGGCTATTATGAGGAGTACAAGAACAAATACAGCCCTTAAAGAATAACATAGAATTACCACAGTATATTCCTATTCCCAAGGGAAACTAAAACATGCCCACGCAAAATCTTGTATGGGGATGTTCATAGCATCAGTGTTCCTAAGAGCCAAAATGCACAAACAATCCAGTGTCCATCAGTAGATGGACATATAAACAAAATGTGGTCCATCATACGATGGAATATTATTCAGCCATAAGAAAGAAGTTCTGACTCATGCTACAACTTTGACGGATCTTAAAAACATTGTGTTAAGTGACAGAAGCCAGACACAAGAGTGTGCATATCGTATAATTCATTCAAAAGACTAGAATAGGCCAATCCGTAGAGACAGAAAGTAGATCAGTTGCTTGCCAGGGCTGGGGGCATGGAGGCTTAAGGAGTTACAGCTGAAGAGTACAGAGTACTCTGTATATGCACAGAGTACAGAGTTTCTTTTTATGGTGATGAAAATGTTCTAAAATTTACCATGGTGATGGATGCACAACTCCACATACATTAAAAGCCACTGCATTGTCCACTTTAAAAGCGCTAATTGATGTGTACATACAACACGTATGTATCTGTGTACATATGTATATAGGGATATATATAGGGCATCCATAAAGTTGGCATGCAACTCAAAATAGACAATGATTTTAAATTGCACATGAACTTTATGGAGACTCTGTATTATATGTGCACATATATATGTGTACATATGACATATGTGTGTGCACATATAACATACAGTAGAATCTCCATCTTTCTACACTGACTACCTCCTCAAGTTGACCTAATTTTCATAGATCTGACACGCGCCACGTGTATCTATCCTTTTGGTGACCACCTCCATATGTTGACCAATTTGGCTTGGTCCTCTGGGTGGTCAACTTACAGAAGTGTTACTATATATGCATACATGTGTGTACAAGTAAGGTGTATGCATGCAATGTGGGTGTATATGCACACATATCTCCTACTGGTTCTGATTCTTTGGTAGAACCCTGACTCATACAGTTCCCATGATCACATAAGAGCCAAGGCCACTTTATTACATGCCAAGGGTAGAGGAAACTCGGGCGATGACGGAAAAGACCCAGAAAGTTCTTCTTTCACCTCCCCTTCCCACTCTACTTCAGCCAAAGGGATGGAAAGAAAAAGGGAGAAGGGAGACATGTGGGTCTCACTTCCTCCCTTGGGACTGGAGAGCCGTATGTGGAGGAGGCACAAGTCAGGACAGTGGCTGGGAGGAGCTCTGCCGTCAGCTTGGCACCATGTCCAGGGTGGTGGGCCCATGAAAGCCCAGCAGCGTCTGAGGATGGAGCTGGAGATCCAGGCCTGCTGGGGCACCATCTGTGTGAGCAGTGCTGAGAAGGGGCACATTTATCTCCAGGAGTGACTTTTAAAAGGATACCATGGCCCCTCAGCGCAGTGGAGACTCAGGAGCAAGAATAGAGTCATCATAGGACACAATAAGCAAAGTTTCTCTTTGCACATGTGAAGAGTTTTGTGGATATAAATTTACATTCCCACTTACACACTTGATATATCCCAGATACACACTCAGAGCCTTTGGGACACCAGCTAACACTCAAGGGGCAATACCATGACATCCTTTCTATACAGGAGGAAGTTTGTGCTCAGCCATGTAGAGACCAAGATCACACAGTTGATAAAAGTGGTGTCGACTCCTATCCTCCCACTCTTAGTGACTGTGAAGTCCAGCTGTGGAATAGCAAAGATGCCATCTGGGCCTCCTGCTCCCCCAGGGACAGACACCTTTGGCTGTTCCTCTAGAGCCAGAAGATATACAATCACAATGGTCACTGCCATACCCTCATTTAATAAATAAGCTGCGAAATGAAATGCAGGGTCTCAGTGGAATGCAGGGAATTCACTCTCTCCTTTCCATGGTCCTCCACCCCGATCCACAACAGGTGGACAAGCAACCCCCAGGAGTGCAACCTCTGGGCCAGGATACACTAGGCCCTGCATGGTGGGATGGGTAGAGGCACTGCCAAGTTGTCCACCAAACACATCATGGTGCTTCCAGTCCCCCTCTGAGATGAATGAGTGGCATTGCTGGGCCTCCTGTTGGGATGGCATTTCTGGCATCATCAGCATGGGGCCACCAGCTCAGCTGGAGGACAGCTGTACAGAAGGCCTCCTCTCAGTAACTTCCACCTGCCATTGGGATAGTTCCAAGTTGTCTGCATTCTGAAGGAGGCTCTGCCGAAGGAACACAAATGTCAAAACACCCACCGGGGGCCTCACCCGGCCCAGCAGGCCTCCTAACTCCTTGTCGTTCCATGTCCTTGTTCATTGGCTTCCCAGTGGGATAGAAACTAAGCCTATTTGCATGGCCACTTTGACTCCTGTTGTGACATTAACAGGTGATTCTTGGAGCCTGGCATGCGCCCCCACAATCCTGCTGAGGCCTGAGGAATGTGCTCATAGGTAGCAGCAGAGCAGAATTTTGTTGAGATTGAAAGGGTCTGCAGTGCAAAGACAACCCTAGAACACCCATGAAGTGGACTGGACCCCTCTGTGCTTCTGCCAGGTGCTGTGAATGCCTTGGAGACATGATGGCCGTGTTCTCCAAGCCACCACAGAGACTCGTGTTCCTCTGGAGCTAATACAAGGAAGAGGGCCGTGAACACTTGGTGCTGTGTTTCTCATTTGAATGCACTGCCAACATTTTAGAAATGGAAATTTTCACCTAAAGACTCGGTGATTTTGTTTTTAGACTAAAGCATTTTTTCCCCTGAAGTTGCACTGAATACCGGGCCCGGCGCTTGCTCTGCTTTCTGTGTGCACAGCAGGCATCAGGCCAGGCATTTTTAATGGGTACCTGGTAAGATGGAACTGAGAACGCCTTGCTCCTCTTCTAGCCTCTTCAACATCCTCAGAGCAGTATTTTTCACCCTGGGAGAGTCCCAGGCCTGGCCCTTCTTAGTTCTGGGAAAGTGAGGGGAGAATCCCACAGAGTCTGACAAAGGCTGCCTCTCTTCAAAACTCTTGATGCACAGAGCCGAGCTGGACTGGGCTGGGCTCCAGGCCCCAAGAGAGGGGCTCGTAGGTGCCAGGGACAAGCTGCTCAAGGGCCGGGGAGAGGACAGCAGCGGAGCCTGGGAACCTGGCAGGGGCAGCCCAGGGAGCATTCCAGTCACTCCAACCCCAGCCGGAATGACCAGAAATGAATAGGCAGCAAACTGCAGGGCCCCCAAAGTCACATTTTTCCTATCTTCATGGCAGAAGTCTTTGGGCTACTTCTTGATATTTTCATTTTCTCTGGTGGACAGAAGCCACATGGTACAGTAGAAAGGCTGGAGGCTCTGAATTTGGTCACAGCTCAGTCCCTTTCTGACTATTGTCCCAGCCAAGTAAGCTGATCGAGGCTCCCCACTATGAAGGGCCAATCTGAGAAGCAAAAGTTCAAAGCCAGTGCTTTTAACCATGATCCCAGGCTGCTGCACATGTCCAGTCTCTGACTATGGGGAAGGAACTGCTTCTTCCACTGTATGCTGGTGATAATGGGATGTGGTTATCTTCCTGATCGCAAGTCCTCAAGAATAAGCTGATAGTAGTGACAGCAGAGCTGTCTCCCGAATCCCCTTGGGGAAAAGGAACCCAATATCCCTCAAATATCTGCTCTTAAGTCATTCAAGAGACAATATTTGTGACATTGGGATGAGGCTCCAGGATTTGTATAGAAGGCAGCCTTTTTTGCTGGCCTCATTATCCAGAAAGCTGATTTGGGTCAAAAGTAACAAGAGAAAAGAAGGAAAAGCAGGTAGATTTTTCCCAAGTGAGAAGTATAGCCCATATCTTTAGGCCAAGTTGCCCAGTCCAAGACACTCTTCCTCATGTTTCTTTCAATTCGGTGGAAGTTGACTCAGAAGTTTAAAGCACATAGGCATGGGCAGTGTGTGCACAAATACACATCTGTGTCTGCACTTGGGTCAGAGTAAATGTGTAAATATACTTGCGTGTGTGTCTGGGTAGTGTGTGTGTACATATAAACTTCCAGAACTTTGTAAAAAACCACACTTAATGAATAGCCAGTCCCTATTCTGGGGTGGGCAAATATGGCCTTGGTCCTCATGGAGTTGACAGTCTGCTGGAGGGATAGGCATGAAAAAGAACAAGCCCAGAACGAGCTCAATAGTTCAAGTTTCAGCAGTGCTGCAAAGGTATAGCACAGGGTATCGTGATGGCGCACAACAGAGTACCTGATCAGTGGGCAGGTGGAGGTCCAAGAAGACTTCCCTGAGGAGGTGGCCACCTGAGTTATGATCTGAATGATAGAAGACATTACCTAGGAGATGAGAGGGACAAGCTTTGCAGAACTCTTTCTGGAATAGCACGTGCAAAGATCCTGTGGTGGAAAGGTCATGAAGAGCACAGGAAAATGAAAGAAGGCCAGCATGGCATGAGCAGGTAAAATGAGTCCTGGATGGAGACACTGGTGCCTTGGATTAAGAGGGGTGGAGAAGAAGAGAAGGGATAGATTTGAGGAGATCAATGAGGAAAATGAACAGTCTACAGCTATGAGATGTGTAAGCAGGCAAGGAAGAAAAATATATAATGGCTCTATGAAAGTGGGTGCTGTTGGCACCTGTTCACCCAGATAGGCAATGTTGGAAGTGAACCGCGTTTAAGGGAAAAGATCCTGAGTTTGGTTTTGGCCATAGTGCACTTGAAATACCTGCGTAAAATTGTACATGAGATATCAGGTAAGTAGTTAGATTCATGGGCCTTGTCCTCAAAGGCGAAGTCCAGACTAGAGAGAAGAATTTGGGAGTCATTAGCATACAAGTGGGGGCTAAAGCCAGGTGAGAATGAGATCACCCAGAGAGACAGTGAGAAGAGAATGGATCTAGGAGGGAGTCCTGAACTCCCAGCATCTAATGGCCCCATAGAGAAAAAACCAGTAGACCATAGGGAAACAGTGGCTGGCCAGAGAGGAAGGGAGAAAACTAGGAGAGTGCTATATTGCAGAAACAAAGGGAAGGAGTTTTGATTTTATTTTTTATTTTATATTTTTTAGGTTTGTGGGTTTTTTTTAATTTTAGATTAGTATAAGGGTACAAATATTTAGGCTACATTTTTTTTCAATTCTAAGGTAAAGTTCAAGTTGTATTTGAGCATTTCGCCCAGAGGGTGTTTTTTTGTATTAAATTATAACTGTGTACATTAATGCATTTATGGGGTACAATGTGCTGCTTTGATACACAACGTGGAAAGCTCACATCAAACTGATTAACATAACCATCTCCTCACTTACTTATTTGTTGTGGTAAGACATTTATACTCTACTCTTAATAGTTTTCAAATGTACCATTGCATTGTGCACATTAGGTGAGATCCTAACAAATACCCTCCTGGCCTTGCCCCTCGCCTCCCCTCCCCTCCCCTCTCCCTCCTCTTCCCTCCTTCTTTGTGGACTATAGTTGTGAATGTGGATGTGATTATATATTGGTTTCATAATAGTATTGAGTACATTGGATACTTTTTCTTCCATTCTTGAGATACTTTACTAAGAGGAATATGGTCTAGCTCCATCCAGATAAACATAAATGATGTAAAGTTGTCCCTCTTTTGTGGCTGCATTCTATTCCATGGTACACGTATACCACAATTTGTTAATCCATTCATGGGTTGATGAGCACTCAGGCTGATTCCATGACTTGATTTTAAATGCTTTCCAGAGGTTAAGTAAGATGGGGACTAGAAATGCCCATTAGATTTAAAAACATAAATGTAACCCGAGTTATTCGGGTACAGGATTAGAGAGGAAAACGTGACTCAGGCGAGATGTGGATGAGTGAGAAGTCCCAGAGTGGAGACAGCTAATGTAGGCCACTCTTTCTAGAAGTTTATGCGTGGGAAGAGATGGGATGATAGCTGGAGAAGGATATAAAGTTCAAGGAACAGACTTGAGCCACTGGGAAAGAGCCAGTGAAGAAGGAGAAGCTGAAATCTCTAGAGAACAAAGGGAAAGTTAATTTTGTTCAGTTCTGGAGTGGGACTGAAGGAACAGGATTCCACTCTGGTGACCAGTCTCCCTCACAGTCTCCATCATAAATGTCAAAGGAATAGTCAACACTGTCCAGTATCCTACTGTACTCCCTGAGTGCAAGTTTTTCTGCTCCTATAAATAATTATTTCACATCTTCTCCTCTCTCCTCAAACCTCCCTCCCCACTCTACTGCCAAGTGGTGACACTGTCCTCACCCCTCTGCAAGAAAGTAGAAACAATCAAACCAGAACTGCCTTGTCCTCTGACATGAAACCTACTAAAGACTCACACATCTGCTCACTTACCTTGCTTTCCTTCTGTTAGCACATGACACATGTTCCTGTGCTTCTGGAAGGCCAGCCCCTCCTCGTGCACCCTGGGTCCCCATCACCACCCTATAAGGGCCCAGCATCTACAGTCATCTCCTTTCACTTCAGCATCATCAATTTCCACCTTCCGTGGACCAATCCCTTCGTATCCTTCCTTCTCCCCATTTCTTACTTCCCTCAAGCTAAGTGCCTCACTGCTTCACTTCCCTTCAGGCAAAGTTCCTGAAGGTGCTGTCTACACAGGCTGTCTCCATTCCTTCATTCCCATCACGTCAGCTCATTCCAGATGGGCTTCCATCCCAGCATGCCCTACGGCAGTTTCTGTAATAGCCAGCAATAACGTACATCTTGCTAAACCACTGCTTAGTTTCTAGTCTTCAATTTACTTGATCTATCAATAGCATTGGACCCAGTGGCTCCCTCTCTCCTTTCAACATTTTCTTTCCTTGGCTTCTTGCAGCCCAAATTCTCCTGGTTTCCCTTCTGCCTCACTAACTGCTCCTTCTCAGTATCCTTTAATGCCTGCTCCTCATCGCTCGATCTCTAAACGTTGGAACGCACCAAGCTTAATGTCTTTTCTATTGACACTCACCCTCTAATCCCAACCAGTCTTGTGACTATCAAAATATATCACCTCAACACTTACAACTCCCCAAATATGTGTGCCCCCATCAAGGTCCTCTCCTGAAATCCATACTCATCCATCCAGCTGTCTCACCAACCACGCCTGCACATCTAATCAGCATCTCAGACATAATCTGGCCATAGGCACTGTGGATTCACTACGCCCAAGCTGTTCCCTCTCAGCGCTCTCCATTTCACTACATGGCACTGCTATTCTTCCAAGTACCAAAGGGGAGATCTGGCAAGTCTACTAGGAGGGCCATGGAATTTGTAGCTAGGAATTCTCTTGATTTCCCTCACCTCCTGGCATGTCCAATCCATCAGTGAGTTCCATCAGGTCTCCCTTAAAAATATATCCCAAGTGTCCTGACCTCCCATCTCCATGACTACCAGCCTGGGCAAAATCACCATCACTTCTATCTGAATTTTTGCAATAGCATCTATTATGTATTAGTTCCCGAGGGCTGCCATCAAAATTATCACAAACTGAGTGGCTTAAAACAACAAGAATGTATTCTCACCATGGTTTGGAAGTCAGAAGTCTGAAATCAAGGTGTTGGGAGGCCTGTGCTGCCCCTGAAGAGTCTAAGGCAGTGTCCTTCCTGCTTCCTCCAGCTTCTGGTGGCTCCAGGCAATCCTTGGCTTGTGGCCACATCACTCCATACTCTGCCTGCCTCCACCTTCACATGGATATCTCCTTGTCTCTTTGTTTATAAAGACACTTGCCATGGAATTCAGGCCCACCCAAGTAATCCTGGTTGATCTTATTTTGAGATCTTTGACTCGATTACATCTGCAAAGATCCTTTTTCTAAAGAAGGTCCTGTTCACAGGTTCTGGGTAGAGCAGGGCCACCATTCAAAGAACTTCAGCATCCAAACTGGTCTTCCTGCTTCTACTTCCCACCAGTGCCCTCTCCACAGCAAGCAGCGTAGCCGTCCCCTTGATGATGCCCCAGCCACACTGGCTTGTTTTCTGTTTCTCAACATACCAAACTTATTTTCACATGGCATCTTCAAACCTGTTGGTTTCTCTACCTGGAATGTTCTTCTATACCCTCACATGGAGGACTTCTCTGACTCTCCAATTTACTGGTCCTCTACCACATTGCACCATGTTTATTCTTCATTTGGGACCTTTTCCTGCAGCTTATCATTTGTCTTTTCATTGGCATATAATGTTTTGTGTCTGTCTTGTTCTTTGATTCTTCCCTGGCATGTTAGAATAGTTCCTAGAACATATTAGATTAAAATAATAATTTCAGGGTTGAACAAATGCACAGGTGTTAAGACCGGACATGACCTTCTTTCCTGAGTAAGCACAGGATTAATTTTCTGTGGTTTCCACCTTGACCAAAAAAAAAAAAAAACAGAGTGTTTGAGGAATGATTTAAAAGATTTGGGAATGTTTAGAGTGAGAGCCAGTGGTCTCACCTTCAGCTCTCTGGGGGACTCTCATGGGGCAGAAAGTACAGACTTTGTGTGGCTTTGACATCCAGAGGTACGGCCAGTGGGGACTTCCTAACAATGAAAACTTCCTGAAAGGGGCAATCCCTGCTTTTTTGCCCAGAAGGAGCTCAAAAGAGAAGGGAGAACAGCACAACAGAAAACCAAACAACCCAATTATCAAATGGACAAAGGACTTGATTAGACTTTGCTCCAAAGGGGATGACCAGTACTATTACTCATCAGGGAAATGCAAATGAAAACCACAGTGAGATGTCATCACATACCCATTAGGATGATTATTATTTTTAAAAGAAAAAGAAAATAACAAGTGATAGCAAGAATGTAGAGAAATGAGAACACCCGTACATTGCTGTTGGGAATGCAAAATGATGCGGCCACTCTGGAAAATGATAAGTTTGTTGATTCCTTGACAAGTTAAACACAGAGTTGCCAGAATTCCACTCCTGCATATATACCCAAAAGAAATGCATACAGATATCTAAACAAAAACTTGTACGTGAATATTCATAGCAGAATTATTCACAATACCCAAACAGTGAACACAACCCAAATATACATGCTATGCGAGGATGGATGAATGAATGCACAAAATGCACTGCAGCCTTCCAACAGAACATTATTCGGCTGTAGGAGGAAATGCAGTTCTGGTATGTGCTACCATGTGCATGAACCTTGAAAATACTGTCACTTGGGAGTGTTGAGGGTTGCGCAATGCTGTGAATGTCCTAAATGTCACTGAGTTGTGTACCTTAAAATGGTTAAAATGGTAGATCTTAATTATGTGCATTTTACTGCAATAACAAAACAGAGATTAAGGAAAGATAGCCGCTTGGCAGAGAAACTGAAGAGGGTTTATAAGAGGCAGAGGCAGCATGAATCCTCCATGAAGTCTTTTCCAAGGCCAACGCTCCACAGAGCACAGGATCACCGTGTGGACTTTCTCTGATGGCTCTTGGTGTGAAGACGTCAGGAGGCTCCCTCTAACACCCAATCCAGCCTTCCCAGGGTCTAAGGAGAAAGCCCAGTGTCTTGTCACTCAGTCAGAGCCTCAAGATGGTTGAGAATTCCTGCTGGGGACATTAGGAACTCAGGCTTCAGCAGCAAATGACACCTGGAGGGCTTAGGAAAGATGATAGTTTGACCATGGCAGGATGCGGACAGCTGGCCCTGGGTGGATGGTGGGAATAAAGGCACCACCAGCTGGGACTGGACAGAAGCTGACCTCTGCTATAGGCCACATTCTTGCTTTCCTGTTCCACTCCACTGACACTGTGGCCCATCATTTCTGACAGTGGTGACACTGACAGTGTCCTTGAAGGGGCAGTAACAAGGGCCTCCCTCACTGCCACAGACCAGAGGAGCCCATTGGCAGCATGGACCTCCACCAAACGTTCACCTGACCAAACCAGGCACAAGGGCCCTTCACTGACCACCGTTCCCAGGCCCTGGCTGTGAAATTGTGCTGGCCTGTGTGTGCAACTTGCTTTATGAACTTGGGCAGGTTCCTTTCCTTCCCTGTGCATCAGTTTCCCCACCTAGACATTAAGGGGTTTGATTAAATTCTCAAGTTTCCTCCCTCCCAGGCTCAACACTTAGCTCAGGAGAGTGGTTCTGTTCTGAAGTTCTGGAACCAGACTGCATGGGTTCGAATGTGACTACTGACACTAAGTGCATGATCTCAAAGCTACTTACTTCCTCTAAGCCCCAATCTACTCATTGGTAAACTGGGTGCAATAGTAGGATCTGCCCCAGAGGGTGGCTGCAAGGATCAAGCAAGATACCTCACTGAGGGGAAAGCAGCTGGCCCAGTGGCCTGACACAGGGTCAGGGCTCCAGCAGCCTTACCTATTAGCATCTTATTAGCACACACTCTTGCTTGTCCTGAAATGTGCCTATCACCCACAGAGTCACAACAAATGCTGACAAACTTATGCCCTGCTTCCACTGTGCAGAAGGGACAACTCACTTTCATAAACCCTTTGAGAAGAATTCGATCAAAGTTATTTCATTCTCCACAATGGCAGGACCTGGGGACCTGAGAAGCCACCACACACAGCCCTCCCAAGGTCTAGGAGGATGCAGTTGGAAGGAGAGGACTGTTTTCTTGGCTTCTGGTCACTTAGCTTAGTTCTGTGCTCCTGGGGTGGGAGGAGTGACATGGGAGCAGGCTTTCCTGCCAGGGATCTGAAGGATGTGCACCATTGGCATGCAGAAATGGCAGCAATAGAAACCCAGGCTCTGACCAATGCTGCAAACGAGGTTGCACATGGTCCCCAGCACAATCACTTGTTGGCAATCCAGAGGCTGCCAACAAACCCAGGCACTTGGGACAGAAGGCAGTCTTTCCTAGTCTAGGGGATGTCACAAATGGGTGGGACAATGCAATGCAGAAAGGGTGCCCAATTCTGGGTGCCACTAAGGGCACTCTGGGGATCTCAGTAGTAGACCAGTGGGGACCCTCTCTGCATGGGGCTGCCAGGCTTTCTTCTATGGGTAAGCCTTGAAATCCAGGAGCAGGACTCTAGGGCGAATTGGAAGCTTAAAAATACCTTGGACTTGTCCAGGGGTGGCAGATGGGAGGAAGCTTATAGGAACCAAGGGATCAAGGCACGTGAAACAGCAGGAGGTGGCCCTGAGAAAAGAGGTCCTGGGAGGGAGGTAGCGGAGACAATCGCTCCAGAGCCCTTTCCCCACGGCCTGTAGTAGACACAAATGGCAGGCTGCATCTCATTTGCTCCAGTTGTTAGGCAGACACCCTGGCAAAATATGAGAAGCACCAGCATGGTGGAGTAAAAGGTGGCCTCTGGCATCAGATGAACTTGGGTTTATACCACCTCTGTTATGAGTTGAACTGTGTACCCCATAAAACTTTATATGGTGAAGTCCTAACCCCTGGCACCTTAGAATGTGACCATTTTGGAAATAGGGCTGTTGCTGATGTAATTAGTTAAGTTAGAATAAGGTCACTCTGTGGCAAGGATGGCCCTACTCCAATATGACTGGTGTCCTTGTAAGAAGGGGAGATTTGGACACACAGAGACAAAGGGAGAATGCCATGTGAAGACTGAAGTGGTAACTGCCACAGGTCAAGGGCTAGCACAGAGTGCCAGCAGAGTAGCAGAAGCCAGGACAGAGGCCTGGAATGGATTCTCCCTCATAGCCCTCAGGAGGAACTAGTATTTCAGACCCCAAGGTCAGGCTTTCAGCCTCCAGAACTGGGAGGCCATCCATTCTGTTGTTTAAGTCCCCCAGTTTGTGGTACTTTATCAGGGCAGCCCAAGCCCACTGAGGCCAGCTTCCTCTGTAGCTTGGCCCACTGAGTGGGGCAGGCTGCCAGGCCAACTCAGTCTGTCCCTTGAGGTCGTGGACAGGCCAGACCAGGAAGGCTGACCCAGAAGCTGAGATAGCAATGGAGAGGAGAGCGACGGGGCCTCCTCAAGGCTGGGAACAGTGAATCAGCACTTATTATCCAAGCCAGAGCCTTCCTGGCACCTCAAACCCTCACCTTCTATCCTCTCCAATGTCCTAGGTGCTCTCAGATGTCCCCTGCAGCTGGCAGGAAGACATGGGTAAAGCACTCAGCCTGGCTTCTGGCAGAGCAGACAGAGTATGGGAGTTGGTCTCCCTCTCCTGATTGCTGGGAGAGGCTGAGGAGTTCAGTCCTGGGCCCATGAGGCTCAACAATGCCCACACCCCCACCAGACAACCAGAGAAGCCAGAATGCCCCACTTCCACTGCCAGGGTCACACCACCTCCCCATCTCCATATGGGGTGGTTTGGGGGTTTGTGGCAGACCACCCCAGGAAGGGACCTATGCAGGACCTATTTTCCTTCCTTTGTCTCCAGCCCTCACACCAGTCTCTAAGGCTCACTCCTCAATATCCAAGAGCAAACTCACCTGCTCAAGATCCCAGCAACTAGGTCAACAGTGAGCTCAAGCTATGGAGGGAGGTGGGAGGGGAATTCAAGTCCATCTGATGCCCAACGCCATCATCCCCTCCAGAATACTGGTGCTCCTCAGGTGTTTGGTGGGGTCTCCATAACAACTGTCAGGGGTGAGATCCAGACCAAGGGCAGTCTCAGAGCACAGCCCAAAGTTGCCCTTTTGACACTTTATGCTATAGATCAAAAATCCAACGAAGTTTACATTCTGACATAATACATAACACATTCGTGTTTGTTTAAATACGGTAAAACAATATTTCTGGTACAAGTTAATGTAATCCTTTCTCCCAAATTTTAGAGCTAAATTGAGCCCCCCAGGAGGACAGGTCATAGGCTGTGGGGGTCTGAGCTAGAGCAGGCTGGCCATTGTCAACACTAACCCCTCCCCCGGGGAGCCAGAAGCTCCTCCTGCTCACTGACCTCACTGCTCAGATCAAGAGGGTCAGCATCACTCCCCTCTCCCCTAGGCTGAGACCTGGCACTTGTTCCTTCAGCAGGCTCTATGCCACCCCAGCAGGTCCTATGTGAGCTGTGTGCCCCCTACCCCTGTGAAGGCTCAGAGCCTCGCATCTCTCTGCGAGGCAGTGGTCCCGCCCCCATATGTGCCCTCAGTGCCTGCAGTGAGCCCTCCGAACAGCCCCTTGGGATTCCGGGGCCAAGCCTGAAGGACTAGAGGCATGCAGCAGGATTAGCATGGCTCATCTCTCCTGCCCTTGAGGATCTTAGCATACAGGATTGCTAACTCACTCATTCTCTGGAACATTTACTGTATGCCGGGTACTTGTAAGTGACAGCAGGAAGTAGTCGCAGGGTCATGGGAAAAAGAAATGTGATAATATTGGATGGTAAGTGCCATGGCCAAGGTGAACTCAGAAAACTGTTAAACTTCAGGAAAGAGGCCAAGCCTGGCAGAGAGAAGCGCCACTCCTTGAGGAAGTGGTATCTATGCTGAGACCTGAAAGACCCCTGACAGCCTGGGGAGTGAAGAGCATTCCAGGTAACACTGGCAGCAAGTGACGGTGCTGGTGCACTGACCCTTTGACAGTCCAAGAAGCCACTGTCCTTTTCAGCTGAGGACCTACAAGCACCCCCACAAGACTGGCAGGCCTTGTACCCTAGGGTTGGCACCTATGAGCACATCACCCTTCTTGGCAAGGCAAGAACCCACAGGCCCAGGTTGAGGGATCCGTGGGAAGAAGAGGCAGTGTGGCTATCTCATTGGGGGCATTCCCTGCACTCCCCATGCCCATTCCTATGGCAGAGGAGAGTGGCAAACCACAGAGCGCCCAGAATATCACTCAGGAATACAGGCCATGTCCCTAGAAAGTACCTCGTGTATACACACACTAGGGCTTCTGCAAATGAAATACTTCTTCCCCTCAGCTCTCAAGGTTTGTGATTTCCAAAGGATTTTAGGTTCATGACAGAGGGAAGGGCTCTCCAGCTGGCTGTGTGAAGCCCCAAAGAGTTTACCGACAGCGGCTCCAAGAGGGCCTCCTGGGCCTTCACCCATTTTAGGAGCTAATGGCTGAGGGCTGAAGCATGTAGCAGAACACTGGGAAAAGTCTGGCAAAGGGTGGGGTCAGGAGGCTGGCCTCACAGCATTTACCTTCTTCCACTAGCATCAGGAAACACCCCAGAGCCTCCCCCAAGAAAGTGTAGGGGCTGTGAGGGCTGGGTTCCAGTCCTCTTTAATGGGCCCCTAGGGAGATATGGATGGATTTCTCCTGTGGTTACTGGGCAGGGGGCCTGCTTCCTAGTTCAGCTCTCCTAACACTGAATCATCACAACTGCATCATGAGGACAGATACTTTGGCCTCTTCTTAGTGCCTCACACATAATAGGTGTCCAACAGATATTTGTCATACAAATAGATGGATGGGTAGGTGGATGGAGGAGAAGGAAGGAAGGATGGAAAGAAGGAAGGAAGGAGAGGAGGGAACTTGGGCAATAAAGGACAGGTTAGGAGGTCGTAAAAAGAGAGAAAGAGTGGGCTGGCATTCTGATGGAGCCCTTGGGAGGTAGGGAGGAGTACCTGGGCAGCCTATTCACCCCTGAGCATCTCACATAATGCATGCCAGAATCCTTCAGGGGGAGGGCTCTCGCTCCTCCTCCCATTACAGAAGAGGTGGTTGAGGCTAAGTGAGCCAAGGTAACCTCCCCAGGGCCCTGCGCTACTCAGTGGCAGAGCTGGAATTCAGGCCCAGGCTGAGCATCAAGGCCTACTGAGCAGGAGTTGGGGAGGTAGGGAGCCAGGTCGCCTGCTCCAACTCCCAGCCAGAGCAGTCAGTTGTGACCCATTTTTCTACAGAAACTTCATGTAAGGTTTCCCTTCAAACAGGAAACTGCTGCTTTTGCACGTCACTGCATCCTGACCTGGGGCTCACCTAAGAACCTGCCTACCCTGGCATGACAAGGGTGCTGCAAGCCCTCAGAAGGGATCTCCCTGCCTGTACTCCCCTATGTCACCTCGTGGTTGGGAGGAGATCCAGAGCCTGGGGCAGCCCCTAGCTCAGCCTGGACACTGAGAAAGTGCTCTGGCAACAGGCACTATTAGCATGAGCCTGAGTATTATTAATAACCACACAGAGGGCACCAGTGAGGGTCGGATCCAGAAGGTGAGGCAAGGACAGACAGGCAAAGGAGTGGTGAAGTCAGCCTCCAGGAAAGGGAGGGAGGGAGAATGGGTCAGACCTGGTGTGGGCCCAGCTGCTTAAAGGAGCCACCCACGCTGCCTGGGGCTGCCAGCCAGGGCTTCCCGCTGGAAGGAGAGGGCTCACACACAGACACACCCCACCCCCACTCAGCCCCTACACACAGGAACCTGTGTGTAGCAATGGCCTCCTCACCTCACCCATCTCATCCTTCTCCCCACACCCACCCACTCATTCACTCATTGTCCCTTTCGTTCAACACAGACTGCAAAGCAGCTCCTCCAGGCCAGGCCCTGGGGTCACAGAGAACCCAAGACAGCCCTGTGCTCCCAGAGTGGACAGTAAAGAACCTCAAGGACCACACAGTGGCAGCAGTACTGTGACAGAGCACAGAGCTTGGGGGAACCCTGAGAAGGGACTTCCTGGCTTGACTTGGAGGTGTGGAGCAGGGAGGGAGCCTGGCATCACATGGTCACGGGTGAAATTTCGGAACCTAGGTTTCAGCCAAACAGCACTTGGCATTTCCTTCCATGACAGTCACTGATCCAGGGGAGAGCAGGTAAACTAAGACCTTCATTTGCTCTCTTGTTCAACAAATTTGAACAAGGAATTGTATGGCCAGAGTTGCTATCAATGGCTATGTTAGGGACTCTTCACTGTCATCCAGGAATCAGCCCAATGACAGTGAAGAGAGGCAGAAAAAATCTGGGTGCTTTGTAGTGTATCTTTGGGCTTCCTGTTAGATGAGCTATTAACTTTGCTTATTGTTCAAACTGTTAATGGCAGGCATAAGGGCACTGCGAGCTGAAATGGCAAAGGTCAGGAAAGGCTCCATGGGGCTGGGTCATCAGCTGTGTGACAAGACCTGGGTGGTGACTTTAAGATACTGCAAAGGAAAAAGCAGGGGGCCTCTACTCAGCCCACTGAGGGAAGCCCAGGGAAGGCCTGGAGCACACCTGCTCTGGTGTCAGGAATCTGCTCTCCTATCCTGGGGCCTGGGCCATGTGTCTTAGTGGCTGGTAGCATTCTAGAATCTTCTTGTCTCCCTGGCTCCTCTGGACCCCAGAGCCTAGCTCCCCAAAGCCCACTCCCTTATCCTCCACTCCAGAATTCAGGTCCTGGCTGGACACCAGCAGACTAGTTTGGTGAGGTGGTGGAAGGGAGGCATGCGGGTTGGCAGGGATCAAGCAAATGGTGAGAGATAAGGCTAGAGCTGGGAGGAAGGATCTGGGATCTATGAATGCTCTGGAATGCAGGCTAGAGAGCTGAGATCTGATCCCAGAGGCAATGTGGGGGCCTAGGAGAGTTTTAAGCAGATCTCTGCTCTGGAAAGATCTCTCTGGCATCAAGAGGTATGACTGAAGGCTATATTAACTAATGTGTGAATTAGTTCCTACGCACTTCCAAAGTGGATTGGGGTCAGAATTCCAAATATAGAGCAAACCTAGGAGAATCCAGCTTGGGGCTGACCTGAGGGCTTGGCTGGGCTCTGGATTCTAATAAAGGTGGCCTTGTGAGTCCAGCAGAAGCCGGAATGCCTTGGCACCTTCCCTAGGAAGGGAGGATGGCCTCCTGAAAGCCTCATTGCACCAGTCATCTGAATGCTTGCCCACTAAACAAGACCAGGTTTCTGAACAATCCCCCATGTTCTGGGCTTCAAGCAGAGATTACTCTCTGAAGTGACTATGTCCACCTCCCAGCAGAAGCTGCTTTTGTTATTTCCATTGCCAAACTGACTATGAGCCCTTCTGTGCTTTGGCTTTGTGCCAGCCCCAGAGGTCTCTTGGGGATTACCTGACTGGGAAAATCCATAGGAGTCTCTAATGACATGTTTTCTGAACACTGGCTCACAACGGGTATGAGCAGCAGGTGTTGATTTGGTTCCTTCTCTCAAGAGGGAAATGGAAAAGGACATTATCAGAGCAGGACAGTGGGGCAACACATGAACAAAGTGGGCACTTATGCCAAAGCTCAGTGATTCCTGGCGTGAAGCTACCTACCGTTTTCTTGCCTGAAAGTAAACTGTGATGAGAGCTTGCGATCCTGATGTCCAAAGGGGTATTCAGTAGGGAAGGTTACTTGAAATGTACATAACAAAATTTACCATTTAAAATGAACATCTGAGGGCCAATTACCAGAAGCTGCATCTGAAGAGGTTCAGTCCTCAAGCCATTAGCCCAGAGTCTGGTCTCCTAATCACAAAGGAGCAACATGAGTCAGGAGAACCAGGTTGGATGGAACTTCCAAGGTGCAAATACTGGAAGACTTACAGAGGGGGAGCTAATTCTCACGTGGGGGCCTTAGCCTTGTTTGCTCGCCTCCCTCCAAACCCCGACTTGGAACAGATGTCCTTGCTAAGCCCTTATTCTATGTCCTATGGAGGAAAGATTACTGCTTTAAGTCTCAACCCACATGGCTGGGGACCTACACTTTGGGTGGTCCTGATAGGCTATTCCCATGGGGTGCAGCTTGCATCTCAGCATCACTGGGTCAGGACATACAACTCACAGCCACTGCAGGCCTTCTCTGCACCAGGCCCTTGGTTGGGAGCCAAGGATTCAGGGAGAACACATTCACTCATGCATTGGCTCAATTGACATGTGCTAAAAACCCACCCCTTCTAGGGGTAGGTGCTGAAGATATACCTCAGAACAGGCTACATGTAACCCTTGGCCTCATGGAGCCCACGTTCAGGAGGGAGATACAAGAAAAAATAAGATCAAATTCCATAATGAGATACCACTTCTCACGCACTAAAATGTTTATAATCAAAATGATGAATAATATAACAACTGTTGGCGAGGATGTGGAGAAACTGAAAACCTTGTGCATTTCTGGTGAGAACAGAAAAGGGTGCAGCCACCTTGGAAGACAATTTGGTGTTATTCAGAAAGTTAAACATTGAGTCCTCACTTGACCCAGTGATTTCACTCCTAGGTATACACCCAAAATAATCAAAAACATATGTTCACGCCAGAACTGGTGCGTGAATGCTCACAGCTGCAGCATTTGCAATAGCCAAAAGGTAGAAACAATCCAAAGAACCATTAGCAGGTGACTGAACAAACAGAATGTGGTCTATCCATACAATGGAATATTATTCAGCTATAAAAAGGAATAAAGTGACGATCCATGCTTCAACTGTGATGAACCTTGAAAGCATTATGCTAAGTCAAAGGAAACAGAGTGACAGAGTATGATCCCATTTACGTGTAAGGGCCAGAATAGGCAAATCCATAGACACAGAAAGCAGATTAGTGGTTGCCCAGTTCTGAGGCAGACAGAAATGGGGAGTGACTGATTAATGAGTGTGGGGTCACCCTTTGGGATAATGAAAATGTTTTGGAACTAGACAGAGGTGATGTTGCACAGCACTGTGAAACTGCTAAATGTCACTGAGTCAGACGCTTCGAAATGGTTAATTTTATGTTATGTGACTTTCACCTCAATAAAAACAATAGATCACTTGATTTTGATAGTGCTATGTAGGCATTGGAAAAGAATAATCAGAGAGGTAGGGGTCAGTTTTACCTAGAAGTCAATGAATTCCCTTACAAGGAAGTGACATAGAAGCTGAGACTTGGAAGTAAGTAATGAGCTGGTCATAAAAAGCTGGGAGTAGAGCACTCCAGGTCAACAAGAAGAGAAAGACTTGAGGCAGTCTTCACAGACCAGCGGGGGAGACAGAGTTGCTGAGAAGGCACAGGACATCATAGGAACCCACAGGAGAGCACTGCATTCCATGTGGGTGATCAGTGGAGAGCAGGCAAGCACTTTGTAGGAGATGATCCCTTACCTGGATCTTGAAGAATGGATGAGAATCAACCAGGGGAAAAAAGGTAACATCACAAGTGCTTGAAATCATGATGGTGGCCACCACCTGAGAAACAGCATTACCTCTTAGTCCCTGACCCTACCCCAAGGCAGCCTCAGTCATGCCACTGCTGAGTTGTTGATGGGCAGGCTCTTGGTGCCCATGGGGAGTCTTGGTCCCCTTACTGGGTTGGAACATGTCAGGGAGAACAGAAGAGAGAACAATCCTCTTCAGAGCAGCTTTCTCCTCTGTTCTCATGACAGCTGGCAGTGTGGCATCCAGGTGAAGAGGCTGGGCCCATAAGTCATAAGTTACAAGTGTGCTACATGTATTTTTGGTGTGCAGCTAATCCTGCAGTCCCATCCCTGTGCACGGGGTGCTGGGAGGCCTTGCCTTTGGTGCATATATACAGCCATACAGCCATGAGGCCCATGCTACAGGGGACAGGCAGCCCCTGCCAAGTTGCTGGTCAACCTTTGCAAGATAAATGTTAGTCCATCATTTTGCTCTGAGGCAAAGAAAAATATCCTTAGAAGTCTCTTCACCTTCAACAAGCACATGCGAGTGGTGAGTGAACTCGTCTTTTTGGTGATCTCTATCAAAAAGAGAATCATTGGCAAGATCTCAGGGATCACCTCATCTTTCTCCTTCACCTAACAAATGGGAAAACTGGTGCCTGGAGCAGCAATTGAGCAAACTAGACAGCATAAAAGCCACAGAGCAGGATAATGGGGCAGAATTTAGGCACAAGATTCAGAGAGAGCAGCATTTAAACCATGATTGTACTACTCACTTGCAGTATACCCATGTCTGGTCCTCAGTTTCCCCATCTCTAAAATGGAAATAATTATATGACCTGTGAGGATTAGAGGCTATGTAATGAGAAAATTTGAACTCAGAAAATTGGACCATACTTTTTGGTTTTCAACATAATGTGTGTTCCCTAGTCCATTTGGGCAGTTGTTTAAGTGGCCTTTGTACTTGGAGCAAATGAAGAGCCTAGTAGAACACCACCCTCTGGAGAAGCAAAGGGCCACTGAGCATCTCATCCCAAGTGTATCCAAATGGGATACAGGGCACTAGGCACTAACCACTAGAAGGAGAGCTCAGAGAAAAATGAAAGAGCTACTTGTCTGACAGTCAATCTCCCTTTCAGAATCAAGGCATGTTCCGGGTCAACATCAACGGAGCAAGGCAGAGAACTGAAATTCACCATTCTGTTTTCTTTTGTGTGACATGGAATGCTCTTTTTGTATGCAAAGAAAAACAAAACAACCTATGTCATTGTTCTGACCTCAATTCAAAGCACTTTCGGTGGGAGCAGCTCCCTCCCACTCCAGTCCCAAGGTTGATTCCCTCACAATCCCCAGCTGCTGGCCAGGCTCCAAGAGGCTCACCAGAGAAAATGCAGGGAGACCAGTTACATTTGTTTTTCAGATAAACAGCAAATAATTTTGTAGTATAAGTATGTTCCAAAGCTTGCATGGAACATACTTATACTACAAAACTATTCATTGTTTATGTGACATTCAAATTTAACTGGGCAGCCTGTATCTTTATGTGTTAAAACTGGAATTCTTACCTCCAGCCAAACCAGGCAGGAGTTAGACTGGCTCCTGACAACAAATCTGGGTTACTAGGCAAATTGCAGGGGCATAAAGCCTGCCTAAGCTCGAAAAGCAGCCATCTTGTGGAGGACACTGAACAGGGAGGCAGCCAATGCCCTGGAATCCTGCCTGTGCTGGACTATGGAGGCCAGTGAAGGGATTTGATTCTACTCCACTTCGAATTCTGAAAGTAGTTGGCCTTGGAAGTGAATACTTTCCAAACCACTACTCCAGACTGTCACCTGTGCCTTCCTCCCACATGGAGGCCTACAAGTTCAGCCATGCCTGGTTTGGGAATCACCCCTGGCCAAGCAAGGCAGTGTAGCAAGAGCTCACTCAACACACTCTCTGCACGAAGACTGCACATGAGGCTGTCTGCTAAGTGTCACAGAGAGAGATGGTGAGCAAATAAGATACAGCCCCTACCCTCCAAAAGCTTGGAAACTGCCATTTGCCAAGGACTGCTTCTGTGCCAGACACTTTATAGGAGTCATTGGGTTCAGGCCTTATAATAATCCTGGGGCTATTGTGATCATCTCGTTTTATAGATGCAGATAAAGAGGTTCAAAAACATAAGCTGGCGGGGGGTGGTGGATTTCAACTCAGGTTTCTCAGACTCCAGGAGACAGCAGGTGCCCCGAGGGTGGAACCACAGCACAGGGAATGTGCTGGAGATGCCCCACGGAGGGAAAGGCCCATTTATTGCCTTTGGTGGAAGGAGGTGGCTGGCTCTGCACACTGGAGGACCTCTGCCTCTAGGAGGTGTGGTGACATCAGGTACCCCAGGTGCACTCCTGGGAAGAGCACAGATCTGCCAGAGGACAGCAACACTGGAAAAAGTGGATGTTGGGACAAGAAGGAGGCTTATGCTATTACATTGTTCAGACTTACATTGCCTTCCCCACAAAGTGGGCACTTTTGTCATTTGGCAGCCCCAGCCAGCCCTTCGCTGGAGAACTGTCACAGCTCTTCCAATGGAGACATCACAGGAAGTGTCACCCAAGAGGCCAGTCCTCACCCTCAGCAACAATTGCCAGACTTCATTCATTCATACATTGGTTCCTTCAGCAGCAAATACTTCCTAAGCACCTGCTAGCTGCTAGGTCTTACCTAGATGGAGGTGATGGAACCACGCTGTATTGCTAGTGAATGGCACTAGGAACCGCTCACTAACCCTTCTCCAGGGCTTGGGTACTTCTCATGCCACTCTTTCAGACTTTGCCCATGCGGGACAAGGCAGGAGGGTGCTCAGAGACTGCAGGAGGGTGGGCTTTGGAGCTTATGGCTGGTCAACAGACCTTCCAGAAAGGACTATGGGGCCTTGGTCTGTGACAGAATACAGGTCTCCACCCCAGAATTCCCCTGCGCAGGCCAGATTCTGAGGGACTGTCCTGTTCCCTCCAGACTTGGCTAGAGGGGGGACTCCCAGCTGGGTTCCTGGCAGTAGCCACCCCGCCTCCCACCCACGCAGCGGCTAAGGGAAAGCGCCGGCCCTCCCAGGCAGGGGTTTTGGCCAGGCGGGCTCGGCGGCGGGCTCGGCGGCCAGCCCGGGCGCTTAGCTTCGCAGCCCCACGCCTCTTCTTCTGCTCCCGAAGGTTGGCAGGGGCCCCCAAGCCCATGGCCAGTTCAGCAGCTCAAGAGGCTCCCCACCACCCTGTGTCCTTGACCGTGGATTTCCCCGCCTCCCCATTGGACCAGCAGGTCACGTGCTTGGCTGCCTGCCCTAGCAGGCGGCTGAGCTGCCTCCTCGCCTGGGGTTTCTGCAAATCTCCACGGTCCAGCCGCCGGTCCGTGCGAGTCCCTCCAACACTTGGGGAAAGCTGGACTTGGGCAGGCCGAACTTCTGCCGCTCCCGGCACCGGGGCCTGTCCACCGACCTTTCCACTTACCCTCTCCTTGCTCGGCACGACCTGGCCTTGCTCGCTGTCTGCCTCCCTTCTAAGAGAAGCCCTCTTTCTCTTTTCCCCCAGACAGCGGTGGGACTCCCACTAGCTGTTCTCCCTGCCCTCTGGAGTTCTTGCCTCTCACAGCATAGTCACTGTCCATTCAATTCACTTGCCTCTGTGGGAGATGACGAGCAGGCACCTCTGAAATGTTAATAGAGGTTGAAAAGGATCCAAGGTAGGAAACACTGTCAATCACCCGTGAGCTGTGAATATAACTGCTGACTCAAGCCAAGTGTGTTCACTGCCCCCTGCCCCTCACTGTTAGGGATAGAGCAGGGAGCAAAGCAGGATCTTTGCAGTTAGGGACCCACCAGGCCCTTAGGAACTTACCATTCTAGTGAGAACGCCAGGTCTTTGCTTTCCCAAGACGGCCGCTTTGCATGTAGATGCAATCAGGGACATTCACTTATTTATTCATGCAAGCGTTCCTCACCAAACCATTTGTCCACCCTGGGTCCTAAACTCTGTGGGGCAATGTAAGGAAGGGAGAGAGAGATTAATCAATTCCTGTCCCAGCCCTCAAGAAGCTCAAGGCCCAGTGGAGAATAAGACATGAAACATTATCATGATACCAGAAGCCAGTAAGGGATGTACTCAGGCATGACTAGAGTCTGGTAGGGTGAAAGGTGGCCTCTAGCTGGTGACTGACGTCAGCCTATTGTTCCAAGGTCCCACTGCAGGGGTGGGCCTGCAGGACAAAGGAGGGGAGCCTCCAGCAGAGACAGAGAGGAAGAGAGGAAGTAGGACGAGTCCCACCCAAGGAATAAAGGTCTGAGGGCCAGAGGCCTCCTGGAGACATTTCTCAAAGGGGCTTGGGACCTACCCATCTGAGCAGTGCCCTGAGAACTCGGGTGAGGTTGTGGAGTTTGTCATTTTCTAGGCTGGGGAAGGTAATGCCCACCTGTCTGCTTCCCCCTGAGGGTGAGCAGTGAAGTCCTTGAGTGCATAGTGGACAGAGCCAGGAGGAGTAGAGGTAGAGCCTGGCTTGGAGTGGAGTAGGGGAGCCTCAGCTGGTACAGTCCCCACAGCAAGGGATGTCCCAAGGATCATGTGCAGCCCCAGGAACTGCTGTTGCAGGCTCAGTGAGTTCCCTCTGGGTGCTACTCTTGGTCTTCTGAGGGTACCTGGGAAACCTCCTTTCCCTGTAAGCCCTACCCTTGTCAGATTTCAGTGCCAACAGGGAAGCCAAGTTTAGAAGACAGTTGCCTATGCTTTTCCCGAACTGGAGCTTCTCAACTGAAGGCCTGGCACACCACCCACACCATGTCCCACTGCTATCTTAACCCCCAGAATCACCACAAATGGAACCAAGGAGGTATCAGGGCTTGTCAATGAGCACCAATGTACTATGGACATGTTTTATACATAAAACCGAAATGTAATTTGGCTTAAAATAAATATG
Source organism: Nycticebus coucang (assembly GCF_027406575.1). Classification (NCBI taxonomy): domain Eukaryota; kingdom Metazoa; phylum Chordata; class Mammalia; order Primates; family Lorisidae; genus Nycticebus; species Nycticebus coucang. The sequence continues at coordinate 181,474,976 of NC_069804.1, forward strand.
CTAAACCGTGTAAATAGGAAGTAAATCTCAAGTAGCAGTAATCTTGTTTTCTTTTTTGTAAGTTAGAAGTATTCGGGGAAATTTATTTTCAAGGTTCAGATCTCTCCTGAAACAGGCACCCCTCCAAAGATGTTGAGTCAATGCCTTCCTTTCAGTTCCCATAAATTTATTATAGGAAGTAGAGGTCCTGGGAGGCAGCCCCTTGGTCCTAGAACTGAGTGCAGAAAAAAAGAAGCAGTTGCTGAATGCAGTTGGAAAGAGACGTGACTGCCTACCTTCTGCATGGCACATCTGCAAACAAGGGGCACATCAGGGCAAGGAGTCCATCAGCCCTGGGTTCAAATCACCAGGCCACTTAAGAGCCGTGTGACTTTAGAGAGATTCCCCAAACATTTCAGTTCTGTTTCCTCCTCTCTGAAATGGGTATAATAATCATCCTTCCCTTACAGGGAACTTGTGAGACTTGAATATGATAATATATAGTAAGATAAGATATGTTCTGTGCTCAAGAAATGGGCACTATTGGTAGGATGAGAGTAAATAAGTGGCCCTGAGGCTACCATGTGTGGAAGTCAAGCTGAGGGCACTTTGCTCACATAATTGCCACTCTTCACACTTCACTGAGATGGATTTTCTAAAAGAAGTTTCCCAAGGGCTGGCATGGACTTGACTACACTTCACTTCCTGTCAGCCAGTTGGAGGCTGCGAGATGGGGGGTACAGAATGGATGGTTTGGGGGGACAGGGGCTGCTTTGGATAATACTTGTCCATAAAGGCCACAGTATGCAGAAGTGGCAGAGCTGCTACTGTGACCACTGTATGTGACATGTTGGCCTTGAGAAAGGAGGCAGGAGGAACAGACAGGATCCAGACCTAGACTCCCTTCACCTGCAGTTCTGAGCTCTGGCAGCAGGAGAGGAAGAGGAGGAGGAAGCAAGAAAGTAGCAAGTGTCTCCACCCCAAGGGGGCTGGTGCTAGAGCCTGTCAGGAAGTGTGTGGAGACTGATGTGGTCTGACACTTTGCTTCTGAGAGAGGGCTGGAAGCCTTTCTAGGGGCGCCAGACATTTATACACAAACCCAAGGGCTTAAAACAACAGAAAGTTTTTGTCACACAGTTCTGGAGGCTACAAGTCCAAGCTCATGGTGCTGGCAGTGTCGCTCTCTCTGGGGGATCTGGGGGTGGATCTGTCCTTGCTGCTTCTGGTGCTCCCAGGTGTTGCTAGGCTGTGGCCACATCACTTCAACCTCTGCCTCTGTTTTCCCCTGGCCTTCGCTCCCTTGTGTGCCTCTGTGCTCTCTCCTCTTCTTATAAGAAGGCCAGGATGGTTTCATCTAACAATCCTTAACTAATTACATTTGCAAAGGATTCTATTTTTAAATAAGGTGACATTCTGAGGCTCTGAGTAGACAAGAATTTCGTGGATTGGGACACTATTCAACACATTACATGCTCTTAACTGAAGTCTGTGCAAATGTTGGCATTTCAGAAATGACCTTTATATACATATTAGATATTATTCATGAGGCTATTTGTTGATTGAGAAAAATATGCTTCAAAGTGGCTTCCATTGTCAACAAATTCCCTTCCAAAAGGCTAACCACAAAAAACACAGTCCTGCCTACCACTTGAATGGTAGGTATATAATAGGTGCTCAATAAATACTTGCTGAATGAGGGAATACAGAGAACTCTATTTAATGGCCAAGTAGCTTTGTTCTTAGGCTGAGAAAAGCTGGTTGTCATCACAAAGTCCTGTTTCCCTAACTTTTAACAAAAAGAGTGCAAGGTGTTTTTCAGAAACATCTGACAAATAGAAAACTGGTCTGAGCTGAACTTCTCTGGCTGTGCTGCTCAACTTTCAGGGGACTTCCTAGGGCACTATTGTACCCTAGAGCTCTGGGGAGCCCATGGAAACCCCTGTTGGAGGTCAGCAATAAACCAATAAGTACGTAGCACTGAAGCATTGACAATTGAAGTGAATTCCATAAGATTAGCAGCTTTCTATTCTACCCAGAAGCATTTCCTGAAAGTCAGCCTATGCTGCATACTATAATAGAGAGAGCAATTATTATCTTGCAAGTCAGGGTAATGGGGAAATAACCTTTCCATTAAAGGGATCCCATTGTTTTCAGGGTGAATATTTTGCTTTCTTTGATTTCCAAAAGGGAAGCACAATACTAAAAAAGGTATTTTTGCAATTAGGAGGAGAAGAAAAGCCAAAAAACCATAATCTATCTGCAACTGGATCAAACCAAAAGGCTGTCCTACCAGGGTAACTGTTGTGAAACAGATCACGCTGCACTCTGGCTCACCAACTGGTGGCAGTTCCCCATGACCTTCGTGAGAGTCTAGGCCATCTTATGCTTCACCATAAGAGCTGAATTGTGTCCTCCCCCAGAACTGTTGAAGTCCTAACCCCAGTACCTGTGAATGTGACCTTATTTGGAAGTGAGCTCTTTTCAGATGATCAAGTTAAGATGAGGTCATTAAGGTAAACCCTAATCCAATATGACTGGTGTCTTCATAGAAAGAAGAGATGTGAACACAGAAACAGATGCCTGCCTAGGGAGACACCATGCGAAGGTAGGAGTTATGCTACCACAAGCCAAGGGACTGCCAGAAGCGAGGGGGGAAACCTGGAACAGATCTCATCCCTAGTACCTTCGGAGAGACCACAGATGGCCCTGCCAGAATCCTGATCTCAAACTTCTGCCCTTAGAACTGTGAACAGACTCATTTCTGTTTCTTAAGCCACTTGGTTTGTGGTACTTTGTTAAAGCCACTTTAGCAAACTAAAGCACTCACCTTCCATCCCAGTCCTACACTCTCTGGGGTCTAGGTGCTTCCTGTACACCTGCCATTGCTTTTGCTAGGGAGATCACAGGTCTGGGTTCACCAGGACAGCCCCAGCTTATGCCTGTTGTCCCAGCATAATAATGAATAGTGCCCTCTTGCAAAGGTGCTCTGGTTTGGACCATATATTCTGTGATCACCTTAGCTTTCTGTCTGTGCTAGAGTGATCCTTTTCTAGTAAACATCTTCTAATTGGTCAAAAGCCCATCCCAAACATCACTGCTGCCATGAAATGTACCCTACCTCACCCAAGATTCCATAAGTTCTGCTTCTGAGTTCCCAGTGCAATTTATGCAACATCTGCAGCCTATGGCACTTCTCACTATATATCATGCCAATTCATTTTTTTATTTTTTATTTTTTATTAAATCACAGCTGTGTACATTAATGCAGTCATGGGGTACAATGTGCTGGTTTTATATACAATTTGAAATATTTTTATCACACTGGTTAACATAGCCTTCACGGCATTTTCTTAGTTATTCTGTTAAGACATTTATATTCTACATTTAGTAAGTTTCACATGTACCCTTGTAATGTACCTTCCTCAGGTACATCCCCTTCATGGCCTATAGCCCAGGATGTAATGAGTTATTTGTTGGGGTTGGTTTCCATTACAGTAATCCATTACTTGCTCCTAACCAGTGGCAGTGGGGGCCATGTTTGTGTCTCAGCACACAAAACAAACTTGCCAAATTTGAATGAAGAAACATCATAGGCATTTGCTTAGGTGTTTGTCCTCCCTGTAACGCTGTCATCTCTTGCCTGTCTGGCTTTGACTTAATTGTTTCTGTGTCCCCTTTACCACATAATAATGTGTCTAGAACATTGGAAGTACTGAATAGTATTCCACTGTGTATGTACAAAGAGAGAAGTGTGCTGTCCAGGAAAGAGCTCACATTTATAGATGAAAACAGGCTCTGGTCCCACTTACATTGAACAATTACCTTGAGTTACTCACACCCTCCCTGAGACTCTGTTTCCTAATTTGCAAAAGAGGGAGGATCACCCCATTTATCTTCTAAGGTTACTGTGTGTACCAGATGAGAAAAGGAATTGAGAGTTCTTGGGAAACTTGAAAGCACAGGATGTGTCATGGGCTTCCCAGTGAATCTGGAGAGAAAAGAGTGTGGTACTGGAATTAGAATAGACATGTTAATCAAGGGAATAGAACTGAGAGTCCAGAAATAAACCCTCACATGTACTACATATGGTCAACCCAAGACATGGATTACACATTGCTCTGAAGATGATATACAAGTAAATGACTAGTAAGCCAAAGAAAATATGCTCAACTTCATTAGTCATCATAATAGGCAAATCAAAACCACAATGAGATATCGTTTCACACCCACTAGAATGTATGTAATCAAAGAGATGGACAATAACAATAAACATTGTTCCAGGCATTGTGGCACACACTTGTAGTCCCAGCTACTTGGGAGGCTGAGGTAAAAGGATCACTTGAGCCCAGGAGTTTGAGGTTGCTGTGAGCTATGACACCATGGCACTCTACCAAGGGCGTCAAAGTGAGACCCCAATTATATTTATTAATTAATTAATATAATACTATATATTAAAACCATTTAACTGTATGCTTTCCATAGGTGAATTTTATAGTGTGTAAATTCTATCTTAATGTTAAAACAGAACACACTCAATGTTCTGTGTAAGGGGAGTAGAAGGAAGAGGGTTGGAGGTTTGGGAGGAACTCAGCCTAAATAGGTAGGTTTCTATTTGAAGCACTGAGAGTCCAAGCTGCCTTGGTGCTCTATGGGCAGTCTGGGAAGTCACTGATGCTCTCACTCCCCAGCACATCAGCTTGATTCCCATAACCCGCACCTCAGGCGTTTTTTTCCCTAGGGACCAGAGAGGAGGGACTCAGGTAGGAGGCCCAGAAGGTGGCTGAGACTCCATTCTGTTAACAAATAGCTTAACAAATAGCTATCCCTGAAGGACTCCACATGAAGACTCATAGAGTTAACAGCCTTCTTTGTGGGTGTACAGTCTTTCCCCCTTGATCAATGACCTCTTTGAATTGATGGCTGGAGGCTCTAACTCTGTCAGGCTCTAGCTGGGCACTCTCTCAAAGAGCTCCACTGAGGCCCCGCACCACCTGTTGGGTGGGATCCCTAGGAGGTGATTCTATTGCATCCTGCCCCCTACACACTCTGGCCAGCCTTCTCCTGGTGTTAATTCTCCTGAGTGGAGAGGAGGGATCTGGGAAGACATTCTGGGAAAAGGGCCCCCCTACCCCTACTTCATAACTCTCAGGAGTTTGGGGTGGTGAGACAAAGAAAAGAGGGTAGTATTTGTTTTGGAAAGAACATGTGTTCTTACTTCTTCATCCTTAAGGACATGAGCCCTTCTATCCTGGGTGGAAGCTGACCCTGAAAGGCACAATCACCTCTGAGATAACCACAGAGAACATTACTAATGCGTTTGGGGTCCCTTTAGTTCAAGCTACTTTTGGGAGGCTATTTAAGTTTTTTCCAATTGCAGAAAAATATGCATAACATAAAATTAACCAATTGTAAGGGTGCAGTTCAATAGTATGAAGGTATTAAGGGCATTCACATTGTTGGACAGCCAATTTCCAGAACTCTTCTTATCTTGCAGAACTGAAATTCTGTGCCCATTAAACAACTTTCCTTTTCCCTCTCCTGGCAACCACCATTGTACTTTCCACCTCTAAGAATTTGACTGTTCTAGGTACCTCTATAAGTGGAAACATACAGTATTTTATTTGTCTTTTTGTGACCGGTTTATTTCATCTAGTATAATGTCTTTGAGGTTCATCTATATTGTAGCAAGTGTCTGAATTTCTTTACTTTTTAAGACTGAATAATATTTCACTGTGTGTATAGACCACATTTTGTGTATCCATTCCTCTTTGATGGTCAATGAACATTTTGGTTGCTTCTATTTATTCACATCTTGGCTATTGTGAATAATGCTGTTATGATATGAGTATATTATTTTATCTTTAGGACCCTGATTTCTATTCTGTTGGGTGTATACCCCAAGTGGAACTGCTGGATCATATGGTAATGCCGCGTTTCATTTTTCAAGGAGCCACCATACTGTTTTGTAGCAGCAATGTACGAAGGTTCTAATTTCTCTACATCCTCATTGATACTTGTTATTTTCTCTTTTTTATTTATTTATTTATTTTTTATTTTTTTTTTTTGTAGAGACAGAGTCTCACTGTACCGCCCTTGGGTAGAGTGCCGTGGCGTCACACGGCTCACAGCAACCTCTAACTCTTGGGCTTACACGATACTTTTGCCTCAGCCTCCTGAGTAGCTGGGACTACAGGCGCCCGCCACAATGCCTGGCTATTTTTTTGTTGTTGCAGTTTGGCCGGGGCTGGGTTTGAACCCACCACCCTCGGCATATGGGGCCGGCGCCCTACTATTTTCTCTTTTTTAAATACTAGCCATCCTAATGGGTGTGAGGAAGTAAATCACTATGGTTTTGATTTGCATTTCCCTAATGAATAGTGATGTTCAGCATCTTTTTATATGTTTATTGGCCATTTGTACATCTTCTTTGAAGAAGTGTTTATTCAAGTCCTTTGCTCATCTTTAATCAAGTTTTTTTTTTTTGTTATTGTTGAGTTATAGGAGTTCTTTATATAGTCTGGATATTAATCCAGCATCCCATTGTTTTAATTACTGTACCTTTGTAATAAGTTTTGAAATTAGGAAGTGTGAGACCTCCAATGTTACTCTCATTTTTGAAGATTGCCTTGGCTATTTGGAACTCCTTGATTTCGATGTGAATTTTATGATGTATTTTTCTAGTTCTATGAGAGAGGGGGAGAGAAAGAAAAAAACAAAAGACAAGGAAAAAATTCTAACCACCATTGTGAATTTGATGGGGATTGCATTGAATCTAAAAATTGCTTTGGGTAGTAATGGCATCTTAACAATAGTGAGTCTTTCAGTCCACAAACATAGATGTAATTCCATTTATTTGTGCTTTCTTAACTTATTTCAGCAATATTTTGTAGTTTTCAGTGTACACATCTTTTGCCTCCTGGGTTAAGTTTGTTCCTAAGTATTTTATTTTTTTTTGATTAATTAATATTAACACAATTTCATTCAGGTTCAACAAATATTAGTTTACATTCAGGTTTTTCATCTTTTAGTTTTCCTTTTTTCATGTATTCTGTTTTCATCTTTCAATCTTGAGTCACCAAATCTTTCTGTATTTAAGAAGTAGCATATTATGCATCTCAACATAAATCAGGTCAGCCTCTTCAAATAAAAGATAAATCTCTTTTTAAAAAAATCTGTTTTGAGGAGGAGAGCAAGATGGCGGCCGAGTAACAGCTTTCTTGCGTCTGGGCACCATGAGTCTGGGGAGATAGGACTCCAGGCATCTCTGGCTGGTGGGATCTGCCTATCATCACCCCTGTGAGGGTACAGGGAGTCAGCGAGAGACTTCTGGACCCCAAGAGGAGGACTAAAACAGTGTAAAACCGGCAAGTGGTTGCGTGCATTCAATCGGTCTAAACCCGCCCACAACTGTAAGTTCAGTAGCCGCGAGACTGCAAACCGGAAAGGCCTTAACTGTGAACTGTTTTGGTGTCTTTGGACTTGGCACTCAGTTGAACTGCCTTGGGGAGACCCTCAGCGGGAGTGCAGAGAACATTGGCCCTTGTCTAGGGCCCCAGTCTGAGCCGCTGAGCCAGACAGAGCTAATAGTGTTTGGCTGTGGGCCACAGGGAGCCATTGTGAGTGATCTGCCCTGGCAAGCTCCGCCCTCAGGGTCGCAGAGCTAGAATCGGGTGGGAGCTGGTAACCCTAGTGACTGAGCAGCCTAAGGGTGGGGTCTGAGCAGACTTGTAGCCGTAACCCTCAGGGGCAGAGTGAGACCAGTTTTGGCACGCTGGGTAAGTGGATAGCCACTTCAGCAGTGATTCCAGCGACAAGCACTTTCCTGGGAAAGCCTCTGCTCAGCAAGTTTACAAGTTCAAAGTGCCTTTTAAGCGGGCTGAAGAGAGATTTAGGGTGTTTACCGGCTGAGGTTTGAGAAATCAGCAGCCTCCAGTCATATCAGAACTGTGATTAACATCTCATACCCCAGAAGACCATGTGTTGCCCAGACAATATTCAACAACATATACATACGGCTTTGTTTTTTTTTTTTTTTTTTTTTTGGTTTCGTTGTTTTTTTGTTTATTTTGATGTTGTGGACATTGTTTTGTTTTTTAACTTCAACCTTTTCCGTACAGATCTTTTTTCTTTTCCAATTTTTCTAGTTTAATTATAATTTCCCATTGCTGCCTTTTTCAATAACTAGAACTTCATTTTTGCTAGTGTTTCTACCACTATTATTTGGTTTATCACCCAATTTTATCCAGTAAAGTTTTCTGTTTGCTTGTTCTGGTTTGATTTACACCATTTTTGTCTTCCCTCTCTACTTGGTGAAGGTGGGGTACTGTGTCTGATCAGGTTAGCAAAGAGCTGCTGACCTCAAGGGAACCACCCAATGGGGCACCCCCAGAAGGTGGGTTTTTTTTAAGGTTGTGTCAAAGTACCCTACTGTACACCTATATTTCTCTGTCTCCCTCTTTCTGTGCCTCTCTTGTTTTTGTCAATATTCCTTTTACCCACCCCCTCTCCTTTCTCTATTTTTTTTTTCTTTTCACTCGGTCATCCTTTCTTTCATCCCTTTCTTGCTCTTCAACCTTCTCACCCTTTTGGTCCTGTACCAAAAGGACTCATCGAACCCTCAGTCCACAGGCACAAGAACTTAAAGAGCAAGAGGAAGTGAAAGGAAAATTAGGGCAAGGAAACAGATAAAAGAAATCACTCATGAGGAAGAATTAGCAGAAAACTCCAGGCAACATGAAGAACCAGTCCAGAACAACCCTGCCAAGGGACCATGAGGTAGCTACTGCAGAGGATTCCACCTATAAAGAAATGTTAGGAATGACAGAAAGGGAATTTAGAATACACATGATGAAAACCATGAAAGAAATGATGGAAACAATAAAGGAAACTGCTGATAAAGTGGAAAATAACCAAAAGGAAATCCAAAAACAGAATCAAATAAGAGATTAACGATATGAAGAATATAAAAAAGATATAGAAGAGCTGAAGGAACTGAAACAGTCAATTAGGTAACTTAAAGATGCAATGAAAAGTATCAGCAACAGGTTAGACCATGCAGAAGAAAGAATTTCAGAGGTAGAAGACAAAGCTCTTCAGATAACTCAGATAGTAAAAGAGGCAGAAAAGAACAGAGAGAAAGCAGAACGTTCACTGTCAGAATTATGGGACTTTATGAAGTGTTCCAACATACGAGTTATAGGAATCCCAGAAGGGGAAGAAGAATGCCCCAGAGGAATGGAAGCCATACTAGAGAATATCATAAAAGAAAATTTCCCAAATATAACCAAAGATTCTGACACACTGCTTTCAGAGGGATATCGGACCCCAGGTCGCCTCAACTCTAACCGAGCTTCTCCAAGACACATTGTGATGAACCTGTCCAAAGTCAAGAAAAAAGAAAAGATTCTGCAAGCTGCCAGGAGTAACCACCAGTTGACCTACAGGGGCAAATCCATCAGAGTGACTGCAGACTTCTCTAATGAAACTTTCCAAGCAAGAAGACAATGGTCATCTACCTTTAATCTACTTAAACAGAACAATTTCCTGCCCAGAATTCTGTACCCTGCTAAGCTAAGCTTTAAAATTGATGGAGAAATCAAATCATTTAAGGATATACAAACATTGAGGAAATTTGCCACAACAAGACCAGCTCTACAGGAAATACTTCAACCTGTTCTGCACACTGACCACCACAATGGATCAGCAGCAAAGTAAGAACTCAGAAATTAAAGGACAGAACCAAACCTCCACACTGATGCAGAAGATAAAACTAAGCAATGGACTCTCACAAAACAAGAGGAATAGAATACTACCACACTTATCAATTATCTCAATAAATGTTAATGGCTTGAATTCCACACTGAAGAGACATAGATTGGCTGACTGGATTAAAAAACACAAGCCATCCATTTGCTGTCTACAAGAAACACACCTGGCTTCAAAAGACAAATTAAAGCTCTGAGTCAAGGGTTGGAAGACACTTTTTCAGGCAAATGGAATTCAGAAGAAAAGAGGAGTTGCAATCTTATTTTCAGATTCATGTGGATTTAAAACAACTAAAGTCAAAAAAGACAAAGATGGTCACTTCATATTGGTCGAGGGAAAAATACATCAAGAAGATGTTTCAATTCTAAATATTTATGCACCCAATATAAATGCTCCCAGATTCTTGAAACAGACCTTACTCAGTCTGAGCAATATGATATCTGATAATACCATAATAACAGGGGACTTTGACACTCCTCTTACAGAGCTGGACAGATCCTCTAAACAGAACTTAAACAAAGATATAAGAGATTTAAATGAGACCCTAGAACAACTGTGCTTGATGGATGCATATAGAATACTCCATCTCAAAGATAAAGAATATACATTCTTCTCATCACCCCATGGAACATTCTCCAAAATTGATCATATCCTGGGACACAAAACAAGTATCAACAGAATCAAAAGAATTTAAATTTTACCTTGTATCTTCTCAGACCATAAGGCACTAAAGGTGGAACTCAACTCTAACAAAAATGCTTGACCCCACCCAAAGGCATGGAAACTAAACAATCTTCTGTTGAATAACAGATGGGTGCAGGAAGAAATAAATCAGGAAATCATTAACTTCTTTGAGCATAACAACAATGAAGACACAAGCTACCAAAACCTGTGGGATACTGCAAAAGCAGTTTTGAGAGGAGAATTCATCGCTTTAGATGGCTACATTCGAAAAACAGGAAGACAGTGCATAAACAATCTCACAAGAGATTTTATGGAATTGGAAAAAGAAGAACAATATAACCCTAAGGTCAGTAGAAGAAAAGAAATATCCAAAATCAAATTAGAGATCAAAGAAATTGAACACAAAAGAGTCATTCAGAAAATTAATAAAACAAGGATTTGGTTTTTTGAAAAAAATGAACAAAATAGATAAACCATTGGCCAGACTAACAAGAAATAGAAAAGTAAAATCTTTAGTAACCTCAATCAGAAATGATAAAGGGAAAATAACAACTGATCCCACAGAGATGCAAGAGATCATCTCTGAATACTACCAGAAACTCTATGCCCAGAAATTAGACAATGTGATGGAAATGGATCAATATTTGGAATCACACCCTCTCCCTAGACTTAGCCAGGAAGAAATAGAGCTCCTGAACAGACCAATTTCAAGCACTGAGATCAAAGAAACAATAAAAAATCTTCCAACCAAAAAAATACCCTGGTCCAGATGGCTTCACACCAGAATTCTATCAAACCTTCAAGGAAGAGCTTATTCTTGTACTGCAGAAATTATTCCAAAGAATTGAGGAAGAAGGAATCTTCCCCAACACATTCTATGAAGCAAACATCACCCTGATACCAAAACCAGGAAAAGACCCAAACAAAAAGGAGAATTTCAGACCAATCTCACTCATGAATATAGATGCAAAAATTCTCAACAAAATCCTAGCCAATAGATTACAGCTTATCATCAAAAAAGTCATTCCTCATGATCAAGTAGGCTTCATCCCAGGGATGCAAGGCTGGTTTAACATACGCAAGTCCATAAACGTTATCCACCATATTAACAGAGGCAAAAATAAAGATCATATGATCCTCTGAATAGATGCAGAAAAAGCATTTGATAAAATCCAGCATCCTTTTCTAATTAGAACACTGAAGAGTATAGGCATAGGTGGCACATTTCTAAAACTGACTGAAGCTCTCTATGACAAACTCACAGCTAATATTTTACTGAATGGAGTAAAACTGAAAGCTTTTCCTCTTAGAACTGGAACAAGACAAGGTTGTCCTCTGTCACCTTTACTATTCAACATAGTGCTGGAAGTTCTAGCCAATACAATTAGGCAAGACAAGGAAATAAAGGGCATCCAAATGGGAGCAGAGGAGGTCAAACTCTCCCTCTTTGCTGACAACATGATCTTATACTTAGAGAACCCCAAAGACTCAACCACAAGACTCCTAGAAGTCATCAAAAAATACAGTAATGTTTCACAATATAAAATCAATGTCCACAAGTCAATAGCCTTTGTATACACCAATAACAGTCAAGATGAGAAGCTAATTAAGGACACAACTCCCTTCACCATAGTTTCAAAGAAAATGAAATACCTAGGAATACACCTAACGAAGGAGGTGAAGGACCCCTATAAAGGAAATTATGAAATCCTCAGAAAGGAAATAGCAAAGGATATTAACAAATGGAAGAACATATCATGCTCATGGATGGGAAGAATCAACATTGTTAAAATGTCTATACTTCCCAAAGCAATCTACCTATTCAATGCCATTCCTATGAAAATACCAACATCGTACTTTTAAGATTTGGAGAAAATGATTCTGCGTTTTGTATGGAACCGGAAAAAAACCCGTATAGCTAAGGCAGTTCTCTGTAACAAAAATAAAGCTGGGGGCATCAGCATACCAGATTGTAGTCTGTACTACAAAGCCATAGTGCTCAAGACAGCATGTTACTGGCACAAAAAGAGACATAGACACTTGGAATCAAATTGAAAACCAAGAAATGAAACTAAGATCTTATAACCACCTAATCTTCGATAAACCAATCAAGAACATACCTTGGGGGAAAGATTCCCTATTCAATAAATAGTGTTGGGAGAACTGGATGTCTACATGTAAAAGACTGAAACTGGACCCACACCTTTCCCCACTCACAAAAATTGATTCAAGATGGATAAAGGACTTAAATTTAAGGCATGAAACAATAAAAATCCTCAAAGAAAGCATAGGAAAAACACTGGAAGATATTGGCCTGGGGGAAGACTTCATGAAGAAGACTGCCATGGCAATTGCAACAACAACAAAAATAAACAAATGGGACTTCATTAAACTGAAAAGCTTCTGTACAGCTAAGGAGACAATAACCAAAGCAAAGAGACAACATACACAATGGGAAAGGATATTTGCATATTTTCAATCAGACAAAAGCTTGATAACTAGGATCTATAGAGAACTCAAATTAATCCACATGAAAAAAGCCAACAATCCCATATATCAATGGGCAAGAGACATGAATAGAACCTTCTCTAAAGATGACAGATGAATGGCTAACAAACACATGAGAAAATGTTCATCATCTCTGTATATTAGAGAAATGCAAATCAAAACCACCCTGAGATATCATCTAACCCCAGTGAGAATGGCCCACATCACAAAATCTCAAAACTGCAGATGCTGGCGTGGATGTGGAGAGAAGGGAACACTTTTACACTGCTGGTGGGACTGCAAACTAGTACAACCTTTCTGGAAGGAAGTATGGAGAAACCTCAAAGCACTCAAGCTAGACCTCCCATTTGATCCTGCAATCCCACTACTGGGCATCTACCCAGAAGGAAAGAAATCCTTTTATCATAAGGACACTTGTACTAGACTGTTTCTTGCAGCTCAATTTACAATCGCCAAAATGTGGAAACGACCTAAATGCCCACCAACCCAGGAATGGATTAACAAGCTGTGGTATATGTATACCATGGAATACTATTCAGCTATTAAAAAAAATGGAGACTTCACATCCTTCGTATTAACCTGGATGGACATGGAAGACATTATTCTTAGTAAAGCATCACAAGAATGGAGAAGCATGAATCTTATGTACTCAATTTTGATATGAGGACAATTAATGACAATTAAGGTCATGGGGGGGAAGGAAAAGCAGAGAGAGGGAAGGAGGGAGGCGGTGGGGCCTTGGTGTGTGCCACACCTTCTGGGGGCAAGACATGATTGCAAGAGAGACTTTACCTAACAATTGCAATCAGTGTAACCTGGCTTATTGTACCCTCAATGAATCCCCAACAATAAAAAAAAAAAATCTGTTTTGAGTCAAATACACATAACTGCATCATTAAAATTTTCCTCACAAGGCTTACTAAAAAAAAAAAAAGAAGAAAGAATTTACCCAAGTGAGGGACACAATTACAACAGAGACTTTACTTAACAAATGCAATATTGTAACCTAATTGTTTGTACCCCCCTATTAATCTGAAATAAAAACAATTAATTAGGGGTGTCACCTGTGGTTCAAAGGAGTAGGGCGCTGGCCCCATATGCTGGAGGTGGTGGGTTCAAACCCAGCCCCAGCCAAAAAAAAACTAAAAAAAATAATTAGTGTGGGCACAGATTTTTTTTAAAAAACCTCATAATTGGGTGGTGCCTGTGGCTCAGTGAGTAAGGCGCCAGCCCCATATACCGAGGGTGGCGGGTTCAAACCCAGCCCCGGCTGAACTGCAACCAAAAAATAGCCGGGCGTTGTGGCGGGCGCCTGTAATCCCAGCTGCTTGGGAGGCTGAGGCAGGAGAATCGCGGAAGCCCAAGAGCTAGAGGTTGCTGTGAGTTCTGTGTACATCATGGCACTCTACTGAAGGCGGTAAGGTGAGACTCTGTCTCTACAAAAAAAAAAAAAAAAACCTCATAATTGAGGACAGCAGGAGGGAATCTTATGAATTTGCCTTTCTGGCTTTGGTTTGGTTTGTGATCTGAGGCCTGGGACAATGTTTTCACTATGTGGCTTGTGGATTAGACCTCAAATTCCTCCATTATCACCCTATATTTGCCTAGTGATGAGAGCATTGTGATGTCATAATAATAAACCCTGTATATCTGGTCCCTACGTCCAAGAAGCCCTGGGACAGGGAACCTGGGCTTCTCTTTGTGTGTGTTTTCCCATGTCCCATTACTTTGTTCAAACTTAGATCTAGCACCTGGCAAAATAGAACTTGCTGACCGGCTGGGCTTCCCCTAGAAGGCTCCAAATCAACATTGAGTCCTATGAGAAAGTGGAAACGAAACACCAGTGAGAAGAGTAAGAAGCAGTAAAGCTCTCAACTGCCTGTGAGCACAGATTCCAGGGTGCCCCCTAGAGAGTTCTCGAATCCCACAGCACTTGTGCCAGCAGGTCATTGGCAGTTCCCAGACAGAAGATGAGGGAAACTTCTGGTCCCTGGGGCCAACAAGGGTAGCACTCTCTCTGTCGGGTCACAGCTCCTCGGTCCTGTCAACATGGGGCTGAGCTCCATCTTCTCCAGGTGAGTGCTTTTCCCTAGCCCCACACAGGCTCCTGCTATGTAGTGCATCTTTGATATTTGTAGGGCAAGCTTCCTACCCTCTCCCCTTCAAGGTCCTGGGCCTCTTAGAAAATAACCAAGCAAAAGAAACAAACAAAAAAGAGATCGACAATTTTGGGCAGCCTCAGGGACCTTAAGTGAGGCTACTTTCCCACTTCCTTGCCCTTTCCAGAGGTCTCCAACCCTTTTTCTTCTCTGCCAGATATTGGAAGAATAAGAGTTGTGTTGGGCCATACATTAAATACACAAGAACTAATGAAAGCTGATGAGCAAAAAAAGGTCTGTGCATACTTTTCATGCTATCCAATGCCACACATAAGCAAAAACAGTCCTCAAAAAACCAGCATGCAGGCCTCAGGTTGGACACTTTCCTTGTGAGCAAAGAAATAAAGCCATAGCTTTATTTATCTACAAGGAAATTCACCCATCTTGGGTTTACGATATAATGCATTTGGGCAATTGTATACAGTTTTATAATCACCATTACAATCAAGATAGAGAACATTTCCATCATTCCCAAAACATCCCTCTTGCTCCTTTGGAGTCAATATCCTCCCACACCTGTAGGCCTGACCTCTGACCCCAGTAAACCATAAATCTGCTTTCTTTCATTATAGTCTTCCCTTTTCCAAAGTATAATATATAAAAGGAATCATATGGTACATAATGTTTTGTGTAGAGTTTATTTCACTTAGCATATTTTGAGATTCATTCATATTTAGCATACATCAATATTTCTTTCTGTTTTATTGCTGAGTAATATTCCACTGAATACATATATCACTATTTGTTTAGCTATTTGCTAGTTGTTGGGAATTTGAGTTGCTTTGCAACTATTTGACTATTATTTTTGAAAGTTTGCACAAATTTTTGAATATAATTTTTTTGTGAAGACTTTTTGTAAGTTTCCACATCTCCTGGATAAATACCTTAGAATGGGATTGCTGAATCATGTGTCCATTTAACTTTATAATTCACTGCCACATGGTTTTCCAAAGTGGGTATACCATCCTGCTGAGGTTGCTTTTAAAATGCAGGGTGGAATATTCTGTTTTCTCTTCATTGACTAAATCTTTCACCTTTTAAAATACAGAGTGAGGTTTGAAGAAGGAGGTAGGCACAGCTGCTCTGCAATTCTCCTAGAAGCATAAGTTAGCCCTACACATTCTTATGTTTATTCTCTAGACAAGCTTATGAAGGAGATACTTATAAACCCATTTTACACATGAGTGCATTGAGGCTTGGAGCAATGTACTTGCCCAAAGTCACATACCCAAAAAATGGAAGAGCTAAAATTCAAACCCTGGGACCTTCGTGTCAGTGCCCAGGGGCTTACCTCTAGCCACTCTCCCCAGTGAACAGTGTGGCAACTTGGGAATTTTGCTGCCTTGATATGCCATATATCACACTTACATCTGTCCTCAAGAGGACACATCAACCCTGGGAAACAGCATTTAATCCCCCTTTTCAGAGGAAGCAGCTAATGATCAGAGAGATGAAGTGATTTTCCCAAGGCTGACAACTTGCCTGTAGCATTTCTGGAACCTGAATCAAGTTTCCTGATTCGAAGTGCTTTCTACTAGAGCCTAGTGTCCCTCAGAAACATGTTAAAGTTTTCATTTCTGATCACCTTTCTTCAGCCTTCTCCTTCCTCCATAAGGATGCCTGTCCCTTTCCTCCACCTTTCCCCATCCCTGGCAGGACTGAGCAGAAGCATGAGTAAGGACTGGGAGATCAGAGCCCAGGAGCTCAGGTGGGGAGTGTGCTAAGGGAGAGGAGCAGGTAACTGGCCATTTTCTCTTTCATCCAAGAGGTGGGAGCTGAGGGTAGGGGTAAGGGGCACACCAGGCCAGACCAAGAACACAGGCTCCTTCTGGTCCTGCTGCTCCACTTCTGCCATCTTCAGAGAGCAGAATAAAGCCCCTGAGCATAGGACCTGCCTCCATCCTGTGTCTTAGCAAAAGCAGGAAGACTTTGGGAGGATGAGTGTAGGATGTATAAACTGGGAAGGTTGTTGAAACAGCATCTTCAGGTCACATCTATTACCACCCATGCCAAAATGTCCAGGAGCCCCAGAGTTGGAGACAAGCCCCCTTCATCTGGGGTGTGTGCTTGTGTGTGTGTGTGTATGTGTATGAAACACAGATAAGCCTGAAGAACCCCTCAAAACACACACACACACTTGAAACTATGAGTGCAGCCCTAGCTTGGAGAAGGGCAAGACTTGGTCAGCCAAGAATACAGTGACCTTACCAAGGACAGGGTGGTACTCTTCTGTAGTGTTCAACCTTTACAGTTTTCAAAGTGCTTCCACATCTCACTACACTGTGAAGCAGATATGGCAGGGGTCACTGTCTCCATCCCCCAGGCCAAAGGCTGGTCTTGCCTACTAAAGACTTTCTGGCAGAGCAGTATTTTTCTAGAGATAGTGCTGGGCTGGGTCAGGACTAAAGCTTCACTCTGGAGAAATCTTCTCCAGGAACTTTCTGAGGATGAGGACTTTCCCTGCTCATATCCTTCTCACCCCCAACCCCTAGCTAGAGCAAAGTGCTTCAGCCTCATCCTTGGACACTTAATTGTGCCTTCTGCATGGTCTCCCACCCAGGGGTTGCCTTCCCTGTATACATCCCCCTTACCCCTACCCTCTTCCCCAAGATTCACTGATATTGGGAATCCAGAGTTTTTCATCAGTGCACCAGGGAGCCTCTCTGGCATGCAAATTTACTGACAATGCTTTAAAATCCAGCACAAAAGTGAATGAGATTCAGAGAAGTTCACAGTTTGGGGAGGGGAGTTGGCAAGGCAGACAGTAAGCAAATGATGATGTCAGTAGATTGAGAAGGATTGGGAAGGGGGAGGGCTGGCCCAGGAACAAGTGCCATTCTGCTGCCTCTCCAGGAGTTTGGCTAATTCAGGAGAAAGGAACAAGTGGAAAGGGTTGGAGGAAGGAAAGAACCTGAAGCATCCAGAGAATAGAAAGACGTTCCATATACCTAGTCCAGAGCTTAAGTGAAAAGAGAAAAGCACATGAGAGAAGTGGCTAAAAAGTGGGTTGGATTGGATTCTGAAGGGCCTTATTACCTATCTAAGAAGTCTAGACCCTTCAATAGACTATATACATGTATATGTAGTGATATATGAATATGTATGCTATATGGGTGTGTATACATCTGGAGACACATATACACATGTATACTGGTATTGGTACAACATGCCGTAGGACTAACAAATTAATATATAGATAAAAGGATATAAGAGAAAAAACAGGTCATGATTAATCTGTTTACTCTAACTGCTCATGTATAATTATGCAGCACAAACACCAGATTAAGTTTGTTTTATTTGATTACACACTGAATTCACTTCTTGAAGTTTGTCTTCTCTCTTTTTCTCCCTTTCCCTTACTTTTTACTGTAGTAATGGTCGTGTGACCGAAACCTCAAAAAGTAGGAGGGATTTTAGTCTGAAAGGTTTCCTTTCACTATCTCTAAATAGCGTTCTTGGAAAGGTGCTGGCGCAGCATGTGGACACCCTAGCTGTTGGCTGGTTTTGTGAATTGCAGATCCTGCAGCAGAGTCAGTGATATTTCTCTTTCTTATAGTATCTCAACTTTATGCAGCCAATGCTATGTACCCAATAATAGCTCAATTTAGTGACATGCACTGAAGTCTTAGAGATTTCCCTTTGGATTTCCCGTTTTTTGAACAACAGTGAGACCCTGACAAAAGTTTTGGGACTACGCTTCCCAGAGGACTCTGCTCGCGCCGACTCCAACTTCCCTTACAAGGGTGGCTCTTGACATCTTAGCCCTGCCCATTCCCGGCACTGTATAGGAAACTACAACTCCCAGCTGCTTCCACGCGCCAGACCCGTCAAAGAGCGTTTCCCAGCGGCCTAGCGGGCAAAGAGCACCGCCCCTCAGAGCGGCTCCACAGGCCCACCCGCCTCCTTCCGCCCGCCCCGCCTTATCATGTGACCCATCCCCACCAACCGGCGTGCGGAGGAGGGCGGTGGGCGGTGGCTGGGGGCGGGGAGGCTGGGGGGCGGGCCCCGGAGGGGGCGGAGCAGGGCCCGGAGCGGAGCAGCCTGGCAACCGCGGTGGCGCCAGGAGCCTGAGGTGGGTGCGCGCTCGGGGCTGGCCTGGCTCTCAGCTGGACGCTGCGGGGACCCGTTGTGGAGGGCATCGGGAGGAGGAAGTTGGGACTCCCCAGGCCGGCGAGTTGTGCGGGGCCTCGACTCACCCGTGGGGGTGGGTGGGGGTTCGCCCAGCGTCTTCACTGTCCCCGCGGGGCAGGGCTGAGGCCGGGGACTAGCAGGCAGGTGCCTCCGGCTTCTCCGGTTCTCCCCGCCCAATGTCCCCGGCCTGCGGCGGGCGAAGGTCGGGACGGGAATCGGGGTTGGCTGGTTGGGGAGCGGGGAGCGGACCTCTCAGCCGCTGCCCGGACTTTGCTTCTCTGTCCCGGGCCGGTGAGCGGGCCAGGCAGCCGCCCTGCCTCCCTGGCGACGCGCGGAGGCTGGTCCTCGCCCTGGCCCTCTGCGCAGAGTGGGTGCCCGCCGCATCCCCCGTGGGCCCTGCAGAACGGTCGCAGCCGGCCACTGGCCGAAAAGCCTCGATGGTCTCTCTCGGCCAGTGTTTCTATGTCACACACAGGCAGTTTATATGCTTTTGCAACAGTTGAGGGACGATCTTAGAGGGAACGGTTCGTTCCCTGATACGCAGTCGGAAGTGTGCACGGGCACGAGCAAGCGCCCTTGGTCGGATTGCCTCCCTTAACTGTCTTTTGCTGCGCTCAGGAAGTGAAAACTAATTTTAGTATTTGCTCAAGCAAATAAGAAGTGAATCTGCTGCAAAAATTATACTACGGGCTTTATGGACGCATAGAACGTATGCGGTGAAGTGGGTTGTGACTGGTTTTTAAACAGATACATCAAATCTTCACAAGAATAGAATCATAGCATTTTAGAATTGACTGGGACATTGAAGTTCACAGTTGTTCCTTTTGTTTCCTGGGTTGGGGAACTGAGGCCCAGAGGTGGTAACTAATATGACCTAGGCTTCAGGGTAACTTAATGGCAAGACTAATGTCACAAGCCAGGTCTCTGGGAGTATCCTGGTGTCTATCTAGTTTAGGTTCTTTTCACCACAGCTCAGTTTTATTCCTTTTGAAGTATCCACCTTAGAATCTTGAGATGGAGCCAGCATTTTGCTGTAGTGCAAATCAGTTTGGATTTCCTTCAAAACCACTTTACCAACCAAATAAGACAAACCAGGTTTGTTATTTCATAGACATGTTTTGATTTAATCAAACATTAAATTTGGGTGGAATCGTGTATTTACCAGATTTGACTTCAAATGGCGGCTGTTTCACAAAATAATCCCTACCCTTAAGAGAATCCACACCCTGGAGGAGATTCAAGCCATTGGTGCTGTCTGCAGCATCAGTTTATAGCAGCCTCCTGAGTTGCTTAAAGGTGGATAACATTCACTGGGGTTTATAAATTCTAGGATGGTTATTAAATGATTGTTTTCCATACCTGAAAGTTCTAATATATTTATCAAGTTGTCAGTGGATTCATTCATTCATTCATTCATTCAATGCTGGAGTGCCCATGGTGTGCTTGCAGGGACCTAAGTGCTGGGAAGATAGCAAAGAGCTCCACTGATGAGATCCCTGCCTTATGGAGTTTATGTGTGGGGAGGCAGACGATTAAAAAAAACAATGATGTGTTTCCAGCAGAGAGGAGCTCTATGAAAAAAATGGAGCTCTAAAACTTTATAATAATAGTAAAACAGGCTAGCATGATTGACAGTGACGTGGGCATTGCTTCAAATTGCTAGTTTTAGATTGTCAGCTGCTGTTCCATTAAAGGAAATAAATCTGAAAGTAAATCTGTCTGAATCAAAGAGATTCCATGGAGTCATCATTTCTCCAATGAGTGTCTCTTGGATGGTAAATTTATCACAACCTGATTTTTACTTGCCTTTCCCCTTTTGCATACAAAGAGTGATTTCAGACACCTAGGGAGGAGTTTTTCAAATCCTTTACAGTTTCTGTAGTTAGATACCTCACTATAGCTAGTAGTTCACTCATGCTAGCTACAGAAAGCTCTGCCAGGTCACTATTGGTTGTTGATTTCATGTCTGTATCTGCTGAACTCTGAGGCTACCTTACATAGGGGATTTTTCTTCCCGTGTGTTGGTTTGTACCTGTTATCTGAAATGATCTTCAATCTTTGTGTTGTGGAGTTTGTAAGGAAACTAGTTCATTTCGAGTAGCTCCAGAATAAAGAAGCATTCACTCATAAAATGGCATTACTGGTGGTTTACTGTACAAGTTCATCTGCTGGAGTCCTTTCTCAGTGCTCATAGTCTGTGTGTTCAGTGGCTTCAAAGCAAATCTAAATATTCTTCTAGGTCAGATAAATGATTGAAGTTACAAAACTTACTTCAATATTCTTTGCTCCAAAATGAAAGGGGGATTAAGAAAATATAGTTACATTAGAAACCACTGGCTAGCATTTTTATTGAAGGCTCCAAAAGAAGGAAAGAAGTGGAGATTCTGTAAGAATTAGTAGGTGACATTTTCAAGTGGTGGGCAGAGGATTTCAAAGGCTGGGATTTCTAGTTATTTCTAAAGTTTATCCAGTTTTATAACAGAATAATAGGTTGTTTTCATTGTTTAGTAATTTCCCTTCCCTATTTTGACCTCTTTGAAGTTCTGCTTTCTTTATTTTCTAGTTTCTCAGTTTATTATCCCTTCTCAGAAGATGTGGGAGATAGGGAGTCTCATTTGCCTACAAGGTGTCAGTCTGGAATAGGTGGTCTGCCAGGATTTGAAGCCAGGCCCCCAAGAGTTGTTAGGGGGATGAGTGAATATTTATGTTAAGTGCATAGAATAGCATGTTGCACATAGTAGGCAGAATAAATTGTTATTGACTTGAATAATATGGAACTCCTTTCTTTTCAAGAACATATTCTAGCTATGTCTTAATTAGCTTTTGGAAATCCAGTAAGCTTGATTTTCTAGACATTTCTCTGCATTTCATTGTTGTCATGAGATTCAGTTTCAGGTGACATTGCCAGCATTGTCCTCAGATTCTTATAGTACTAAATTCCCTTCACCATTTGGACTCAGAAATTATTTGAGGCCATATTGTGTTTGTTGGTACAAACAATAATAGAGCAAGAGAGGCCTTCTTTCCATTCTTCTGCTTTGAAAGTGAGAGTGTACCAAGAGACCCAGTTGGAGTTAGTTGAGTTAGGTTTAGTTGCCATCCTGTGGTTGGAGGATGGTTTTCCATTGGAAATGTTTGTAATGTGTTTTTCCACAGTGACTGCTGCAGTAATCCCATCCGTTTCTTTTTAAGAATGTGGAGGCATCTCTAGAAAATTGGCATTGTACACTAGTGCTTTCTTTCTGTTTCTACCAGAGGAACAATGGTAAACGAGCTTTTTGTCTGGGTGAGGTGGTAGAAAGCTTCCTGAATTTGGATTCCAAAAGCTGGGTTTAGGTCCTAGTTCCCCTCCTTAACTCTGTGATGCTGGGCAAGTCATTTAACCTTGATGCCAGTGGCTCTTCCGTTTGCAAGACAGAACTATGAAAATGTGCCCTGCCAAGTTTCCAGAGTTCTTCAGAGAATCAAATGTGCATCAGAACCCTTTATAAAGCTGCAGCATAATTATTATTATTGCATTAATATGTTGTATAAGCAATTTCTATTTGGAGAACTGATATCAGAAGGCAGCTGTCCTTCCTGTTGTTGGCCTGTCTTCCCTGTAGCTGTAGATGTGGCCTCTCTGCCTCAATCTCCCTCTTCAGCCACCATTGAAATATGCAGGTGTGTTATTGCCTCTCTCATAGGAGCTGGAAGCCATTGGCATACTTTAACAAGTTTCCATTTCATTTATTCCCAAAATGGTAGTACTGCATAACCAGCAATCAACAGGGTGACAGCAAGGTGATCTTGTTTTGGGGAATTTTGCCTGCCTCTTTCCAAAGTGTCTCAGAATAGAAGTCTTTCCCTTTTCCAGTTAAGAAAAGGGCCCTCAGGCTTGCAGCCCTGCTATGTTCCCAGTCCCTCCTGCACCAGATTGTACTTCCTATACTTCTGGTGTTAGGATGAAAAGTGACCCAGGCTCTGGAGAAGAGATCCAGGGACTTGATGGCTCCAGGTTCATGCCATCTTCCTTGCTGGAACAGGATGGGTAACTGAGTGCCCTTTTCTGGTTACTTGAATTTGTTTCTCAATATCTTAAAATGACTGCATAAGTAGCACTTCAAAATTTCAGGTACTTATTAATTTAGTACTGCTGTTCCTTGCATATTTCAGTATTTTTTCATCTTCCATGGTTGTAATAAAAAAGACTGAAGTTGGAAACATTTTTTCTGGTTGTGTGAAACCCAAGATGGCCCTATGCACACAGTAGGTATTTAGGAAACATTCTTAGTCTGGAGTTGGACAAGGGAATCCAGCTTTAAATTGTTCAGGAATGTTCATTTTAACCAATTCTGTCACAGGTCTAAAGATCTTGTTCTTTGTCTAAGGAAGAAATGGAGCTCATGGCTTAGCTTTTCTTGCAGTAGTCAGCTGGCAAATGAATAAGGAAGTTCTTTGAGTTCAATGATTGCTTTGCCACCCCTTTCTTCTCAGCTTCTTGATTTGTGGACTCTTGTTATGAGCGGTTTGAGTATAGGTTCGTTTTTTGCTTTGCTTGCTGGTATGTTTGGGGTGGAAAGGAGTAAGAAAAGTTCAAGGGGAGTAATTGAAAGAAGAAAAATAAAAACTAACTTGTTTGTAACTCATTCCCCTCTCATCCCTTGCGTACAAACCTTGACAACACACAGTGATGCCCTTTCTTTAGCATGTGATGGTTGTTACGTGTTGATAGCATGCCCTTGAATTCTTTGTGAGAAGGAAGCATTCTTTATTTCCTCTGAGCCTTTTCAAATGGAATGGGCTGCTGGGCACAGTGTTGTTCTTTCTCCTTCATGGGGGATTATTGAGACAGAGGCGAGCTGTAAGGGAGAGGGTGGTGGTGCTTTAAGTCGCCTTATATGACCTTTAAATTGCTTTATGGTCCTGAGATTACTTAGGTGGAGATGCAGGAGAATGGGGACTCTGCTTAATTCCAGCAGGCCTGGAATTGACCCAGGCTGTTTTACTGAACTAGGAAATGAACCTGAACGATAGTCAGCCCTCACTAGGGACATGCAATATACAACTCACTGGCTGGTCAGTATTATTTGTGGACAACAGTGAGAAGGAAAGTTTTCACTTGAATTTAGTGAGATCCCAGGAGGGTGCTGCAGTTGACACTGGTTATATGACTAGCAGGATGTAAGAAACGCCAGCCAATATTCCATTTTGAGTTTCCTGGTTTTGAGGTGTTCTGAACCTGGGAGAGAAAGCACGCGGTCCCTACTGACCTTACAGAGGGAGGACTTTGGATCCCTTGCTGTGATAGAGAACTTTTTTTTTTTTTGCAGTTTTCAGGGCCCGGGCTTGAACCTGCCACCCCCGTATATGGGGCCCGGCGCCCTACTCCTTGAGCCACAGGCGCCGCCGAGAACTTATTTTTAATCAGTTGAGGATGGGTCTAACCCTGCTGGACATTTCAAAAATTATTATCAACTCTAATAATTTACCCAGAGGTTCTAATTGCACCTGCCATGAAACAGTTGTTCCTTATTAGTAAAGATTGACCTTGCTCCCTGTCCCTGTCCCACATCCATTAACCGCCCCCCATCAGAATCTACATTTTAATGAGACCACCAAGTGCTTGTATGTAAATTAAAGTTTGAGCAGGCTAGTCCAATGGCACCAGTTCATGTCCTGCCTTCCCCATCCTTTGAGAGCGCTCTAGCCAATAGAAAGAATTTGAGCCAATGTGTAATTTAAAATTTCCTAGTAGCCACCTTAAAAACGCAAGGAAACAGGTGAAAAACATTGTAATAGATTCTGCTTAACCCAGTACATCCAAAATATTATCCTTTCAACATGTAACCAACATAACTAATGAGATGGTTTTCCTTTGGGGGTGCTAGTTATGGAAATCCGGTAAGTATTTCCACTTGATAGCACATGTCAGTTTGGACTAGCCACACTCTGGTGTTCAGGAGCGACAGGTCCCAGTCGCTACAGTGTGGGACAGTGCTGCTCTGACGGTTGCAGTTGGCCTGGATTTGCTGACGATTTCATCAGATTCAAAGGCAGTGCGAACAGCCGCCTCCGTGATACCTTAACATTAGGAGTAGTCTCGAACCCTCAGCCCAGAGCTCATTGGAATCCTCACCGCGTCCCTTTGAGGTGGAAACTATTAAGCTCCCACTGAGTTTCAGAGAGGTTAGGTCTTTGGTGAGGCGCTTTGGAAGCAGCAGTCAGGAGCTGACCCCAGGCAAGTCTGACTAGTGTGCAGCCTCCGCGGCAACTTCCTACAGCTCCTCTGACTACAGGGTCTTTTCTTGGTTTCAGTTTTCAGTTTTGTAAGCCATATTGAGAGGGCGTTGTTGGTGTACGGTGTGAAATGCAAGCGTGTTTCTTGGGGGAAACTTCAAAGAACTCGAGGAATGCCTCTTTCTTCTCGGCTTTTCAGAGAGGGCGCTGAGTCCCTAAACAAGTTTCTTCGTTGAGGGAACCCTGCCAGCTGCTGTTTACAGTCACCTGGGGAGCCGTAAATACCTGCGGCTCGCCTTCGCTGCCGCCCTGCAGATTTAATTGATCTGGAGTGAGGCTCTGACACCTGCATTTTTAAGAGACAGGTTCTTGGGGGTTCTGGCCCACAGCTTGGGCTGAGAACGGCTGCTGCAGCGCTTCCCTAACGTCACTGTGTTATGAATCATCTGGACTTGGGGGTTGAAATGCAGATTCTGACTCAGTGGGTCCGAGATGGGGCCAGGGAGTTTTCCCATTTCCCTCTAGGTCCCAGGTGATGTTAAGAGTAGCAAGCTGCATCAGAATCACCTGGGGGATTTTGCAAAACCATGAGTTCCCTGGCATCATGCCTGGAGTGTGGGATTCATTAGGTCTGGGCTGGGGCATGGGATCCGTATTTGAGAAGGTGCATGCTTTCAGCACTTTACCATAAAATAGGTTTACTTTAGGTGTGTAGATGCATTTCTAGTGCATAGTTTTTGTGTCATAAGTGGATGTCGAATCTTATCGAATCCATTTTCTGCCTTTATGGAGATATGTTTTTCAACCCTTCTTGAACTAGTTAATGTGGTTGGTTGTTGTAAGGCATCTTCTAAATATATAACTTTGTAGTACGACCTAAATTTGCGTTACTGGAATAAACTCAACATGGTCATAATCTTTCTTACTGCTTGATTTGATTGGTAATATTTTTCTCCCAAGATTTTTACATTTAGGTATGTGAGATTGTCTTTGATTTTTCTGTGCTATCTTTGCGAAGTTTTGTATCATGATTGTGGTAGCTTTATAAAGTAAGTTGAAATGTTCCCTTTTTTTCTGTTCTCTGGAAGGTTGTGTGAGATTGGAGTTACCTGTTCCTTGAATGTTGATAGAACTTGTTCATAGGGCCACCTGGGCCTGGAAGATTTTAAACTACCAGTTAATATCTGCCAGTCCCATAGTGGTCTATCTTTTCATTCCTGCGTCTTAATATTTTTATTTGTGCCTTATTTATTTCTTGATTAGTTTTACTGGAGGCTTGTCAGTTGTGGTTGTAGCAACAACTTGATAATATAATTATGTTCATTTGTTTTCATTTTTAGGGATCTTTTTCTTTTTGATTAATTTTTTACTGAGTAAAATCTTTATGTAGTTGTAAAGTCAAATTTATGTCAAGGTATATTCAGAAAAATCTTATTTCTATCCCTGTCTTAGGCCAGGTGTGCTGTTTCCTCCCCCCATAGATAATCAGTTTTATTCTTCTGTTTCTGGCTTGCATAGCTGAGAAAGACACACACACACCCCTACCCCTGCACACACGCCTGTGCCTCTTTGCAGGTCCCCTTTTCTTACATATAAAAAAAGCATATACTTCATATACTTCTCAGCCTCTTGCTCTTTCCACTTAAAACGTATACCAGGAATCACTTTTTCAGAGCCATTCTGCTCAAATGTTTTGAAACAGTATTTTCATTATTCTCTAGTTCTAGTATATCTAATTTCAATTGTGATTATTTTATGCACCTGTGAGCTGTTTAGAAGTATATTTTTAGACTTACAAATGTATTTTTAAAACTGAGTTCCAACTTAACTGCCCTATGGTCGGAGAGTATGGTGTGAATGCTTGTAGTTCTTTGAAATTTGTTGGGGACAGGCTTATGTGGCATTGTGTGGCTGGCTATCTTCACTTAGCATACTGCTTTTTGTTTTCATTTTTATGTTGTGTGGTGTACCAGCAGTTCTTGACTTTCTGTTGCTACATGGTTATAGTGTAACTTATGCATTCATTAGTTGATGAACATTTGAATTGATTCAGTTTGGGGCCATTATAAATAGAGCTGCCGTAAACATTTACTCACAGGTCTTTGTGTGGATGTGTGTTTTTATTTGAATAAATACTGAGGTATGGTGTTGCTGGGCTGTGTGCTTAGTGTATGTTTAACTTTACAAGGAACTGTCAAACTGTTTTCTAAAGTGACCATGCCATTGTGCCATTTTGCAATCCCATGGGGCCACTTCCTCTTCAACACTTGTTATTATCTATATTTTAAAATTTTAGCCATTTGAGTGGATGTGTAATGATATCTCATCATAGTTTTAATTTGCATATTCCTAATGACTAGTGATGGTGAGCATGTCTTCATGTGCTTTCACCATTAAGCTTATCTTTTTTGGAGAATGATTTGCCCAAATCTTTCCCCTATTTCTTATTAAATTGGACTGTCTCTCTTAAGTTGTGAGAGTTCTTTATTCTGGATACAAGTGCTTTATCAGATATGTTATCTGCAAAAATTGTATCTCGAACTATGGGTTGCCTTTGGAAGAGCAGAGATTTTTAATTTTAAGGAAGTCCTGTTTACTTTTTTCCTTTTCCTTTTTGTGCTTTTTGTGGTCTAAGAAACCTTTGCCTAACCTGAATTCACAAAAAATTTTCCCTGTGTTCCCTTCTAAAACTTTTTTTTAGTTTTAGCTCTTATGTTTAGGTCTATTGTGGCACACATGTTCCAGGGTGCCCCCCCCCGATTTCCAACCCCTGTCGTTCATACCCTGTGTGTAAGTGGGACCTATGACTTGCTTCTAGAATGTGGAATAGAATATGGAAGAAGTATAGGGATTCTGCAGATATAATTAAGATCATAGCAGTTGATTTCGAGTTAAAGGGGAGAGTATTCTAGGCAGCCTGAATTGATTGGTAGAAAATCCTTAAAAGAGGGTCTGGGTCCTCTCTGAAGTGAGAGATTCTCCTTGCTGATTTGAAATGAGCAGCCATGTTGAGGAAGGTGGTCTGTGGGAAAGAGCCAGGGCCCTAGGCCATGCTGCTCAAGGAAGTGAGTTCTGCCAACAATCAGAATGAGCCTCCAGATGAGAGCACCACCTGGCTGACCCCTTGATTGCAGCCTTGTGAGAGCCTGAACTGGGGACCCCAGTCAAGGTATACCTAGACTTCTGACCTCCAGAAACTGGGCGATGATAAATAGGTGTGCTTATAACTACTAAGTTATAACTACTAAGTTGTTACACAGCAAACCTGTATGTGTATGTTGCATTTCAAGTTAATTCTGTATATTATGTGAAGGGTCAAGGTTCATTTATTTTTCCACATAGACATCAAATTGTTTCAGTGTTATTTATGAGAAAGACTCTCATGCCTCATTGAATCAACTTTGTATCTTAGTTGAAAATCCTTGGAGGTCCTTGCTAGGACTTCAAAAAAGATGGGCCTAATTATGGACTCTCTTCTGTTCCACTGATCTTTATGTCTCCTGGTTCCACATTGTCTTATCAGGCGTCCTCAAACTTTTTAAACAGGGGGCCAGTTCACTGTCCCTCAGACTGTTGGAGGGCCGGACTATAGTTTAAAAAAAAAACAAAACTATGAACAAATTCCTATGCACACTGCACATACCTTATTTTGTAGTAAAAAAACAAAACGGGAACAAATACAATCACACTGCCTCATGTGGCCCGCGGGCCGCAGTTTGAGGACCACTGGTTGATTACGAGGCATAATAGTTTAGTCTGGAGGTCAGGTGAAGGCAGTACCTCAACTTTGCTATTTTTCTTAAGATTGTTTTAATTATTCTTGGTCCCTCGTCTTTCCTTAGCTTGTCAACAAAATCCATTGAGAGTTTGATTGGGATTGCGTTGGCTTTATAGATCAATATTTGTGTCATGACAATAATGAGTCTTCTGATCCTTGAGCATAATTTCCCCATGTTTTTAGGTCATCTTTAATTTCTCAGCAGTGTTTGGTAGTTTTCAGCATGTGGTTCTTGGCATATTTTATTAAATGTATCCCTAAATATTCTAATTTTTCTGTTATTGAAAATGCCATTTTTGGCTTGGCAGCCATAGCTCAATGAGTAGGGCACTGGCCACATACACCGAAGGTGGCAAGTTTGACCTGGCCTGGGCCTGCTAAAACAACAGTGATAACTGCAACCAAAAAATAGCTGGGTGTTGTGGCGAGCACCTATAGTCCCAGCTTCTTGGGAGGCTGAGGCAAGAGAATCACTTAAGCCCAAGAGTTTGAGGTTGTTGTGAGTTGTGACGCCACGGCACTCTACCAAGGGTGACACAGTGAGACTCTGTCTCAAAAAAAAATGCCATTTTTATATTTCAATGTCCATTTGTTCATTACTAACAATAAAAATACAAATAATTTTTATATAGCCTTTGTGCATCATGCATCCTTACTAAATTTACTTATTCTAGTAGTTTTTTGGTAGTATCCTTAGGATTATTTACATGCATGATCATATTGTCTGCAAATACAGTTCTACTTCTTCCTTCCAATATGTTATGCCTTTTCTTTCTTTTTCTTACTAAACTTGCTAGAGTCTCTAAAAGATGTTAAATGCAATGATAAGAGTGACCATCCTTGCCTTGTTCCCACTCTTAGTGAGAAAGCCGGAAGCCTTCCTTCTTTCACCACTGTGATGTCAGCTATAAGATTCTCATAGGTGCCTTTGACTATTCCTACTTTGAGAGGTGTTTTTTTTTTTTTAATCATGATTTGATGTTGAATTATATCTGTAGAAGCTGTGTCTCAGATGGAATCTTCAGGAAGTTAGTATACCTCCTGAATAGCCTTGTTGACTCCCCACATTCATACCCATTTGCTGCCATCACTACCCAGCTCTTCCTCCTCATGTTAATTAGAATTTTCATCTGGAGCTTGGGACTTCTTGTTATTCTTCTGTGAGGCAGCATATACTGCTCCTTCAGAAGGCATAGCAAGCCGGGCAGATTCATGTGTGCCGTAGTTTTAGAACTGGAATTTCTTCATCCTCTTTCTTTGCCATCCTTTTGACACTGGTTTTGGTTCCTCTTCATTTTCTTGCCTTTTTAAAATTTCTGCTTTTGGGGAGATTATATCTTTCACATCTCCAAAACCAGCTTCTCTGCCAATAGTGCGTTCCAAAAATGTGTAAATGTAGTCCTTTCACTTTCTTCTGTAGCAGTGTTGGGTGGTCGCTTGTATTTATGGTTGGAGTAAGAGCGCCCCGAGTGGGAAGATAACTATTGTTTGTACTCTTGGATCGCTGCAAGTCTTTTTCTTTCTGACTCTCCTAGAATCCTAATTAAGCCAGTTTTTAGGGATTCCCTTTGCATGCTCCTTCTCCACTATGGCAAACTGCCTGCTGGGCAAGCTACTACTCCTACTGCTGATCTCTGCTAACATTCAAGGTCAGCCTGCTCTTGTAAATTAAGACTAATTTAAGATGTATCAAGCCTAGCGTATTCAACAATTAAAAGACCCTAGGCAGCATTCCAAAAGCCCCATGTAGAGGAAGGTCAGGAAGCTCCAAATCAAAGTTATTTAACCCATTTTTGGAATTTTTCTTTGCAATTGACTTGAGAGACCCTGGTGCCTTTAAAAAAAAAATCCTCAATACTGTCAGTCTTTGAGGAGTCAGCATTTGACTCTAGGCCCAAATCATTTTGAGACACATTTGTTAAACATAGAGTGCGCACTGCAGCTTTGGGGAGCATTGCTTTTGGTTTAAAAATGAAGATATAGTTAAAATTCATAGGACAATGTCTTATGTAGCTTTAAACTCTAAAGGTGGTTGCAAAAGAATTTAAAGAATAGTTTGAACAGTGAGTGAATGCTGAACAATGAACAGCATTGCTGGATGAGTGGGCACCATCAAAGGGGGCTGCTTTGAAGAATAACTCATTTAGCTAGGCTTTTTAACAAGTGCCTCATGACGTCAGAGCGGCTTCTCAAGGGGTGTTTTATTCCTTTTTGTCCACTAGTAATCAAACTTTCTCTTCTTTATATTTTGATAGAGTTTTTGATAAATACTTCCATGATAGAAAGGAATATTGCAGTGGACGAACCAGAAAGGTTGTACTGTTTCAGTGACTCACAGACATAGATTTTGGAGAAAGTCCTCTTTTGTTTCCTCATCTTTAAAATGAAGGCTGAGTTTTATCAGGTTTTATCACATAGATGCAAATCCAAAAATACTTTTTAAAACAAACTATGCAAGTTGGAAGCATAATGCCCTCATTTTTGTTTGATCATCTATTAGAGAATTAGAATGACAGAAATGTTAGTGGGTAAGAGAGCCTGACTTGCCTGGGTTTCAATTCCACCTTTGATAGTTATTAGCGGAAAAATTGTTTAACCTTCCTGTTCCCTGCGTTTGTCAGTTGGCATATGACAATAGTAATACTAGTTGCCTTATAAAGTTGTTGGTAGGGATTAAGTGATGTAATCTGTGCTTAGAACAATGCCTGGAAGATAGTAGATGATCAGTAAAGGAAAGCTATGATCATTAGCCATAAGCAGATATTCTGTTTTGCTTTAGTCATATTGTGTCACCTCTGTTGTTGTCTTTATTACTATTTAACTTATACCTATTATTTTTATTTAAGTTGTCTCATATTTGTCCATCTCCGCAACTCAGAGGGGAAGACGTGTCTCAATTTTTTTTTGTATCTCATTGTGGTCCACAGTTAGGCAGAAGGCGCCAAAAAAATGTATATACATTTCAAGAAAGGAAAAAAAAAAAAAAAGTTTGATGGAGGGTAAACGGCAGGACCACACCTGTGGAGCATATTGCAAGGGTACAAGTCAAATCTGTCAAGTATAGAACATAAATGTCTTAACACAATAATCAAGTAAATGAGGCAAAAGCTATGTTGATTGGTTTGATGTAACCACGTCAGATTGTATTAAAAAATCACACTGTACTCCACATATGCATAAATGTAATCATGATCTATGTGTATTTGACTTAATAAAAAAAAGAAAGGAAAAAACTTACTAAAATTGTAATACTCATACCAATAAAGTTTATCTTATATACTGCATTTTATATCACTTATAATTGCAGAATTCACTTATGACTTGAGTATTACACTTTTTTGTTGTACAATTATACTACATAGGTGGTTTATTGCAAAATGAAAATTGAGTTACCAAATAACATAAATAATTTTAAATATACACCATAGTATAAATGGTTTTACTATTTCTATAACAGCATTCATATTATGATCAATGTGCTCAAGGACAGGACTGTTTATCTTTTATTTCAATCATACCTTCTATTTCAATGAAAACTGACATTTACCAGAGGTGGAGCCAGCTAGTGGAAGGAGTCTTCATTGATTTTGCAGGACCCAGCACAAATCAGGACATAACTGGGGCGTTTCATCAAATGGCTAGAAGCATTAAACACACCTCCCACCGTTATCTAAGAACAGAAGTAATCATCTTTATTTGCTCACTATCTAAGCAGACTTTAATATTTTAGCTAATGCCTTGCAGGTTATCTTGACGGGGGCGGGGGGTGTTAATTACATTTAGCCTGGCAAGAATCAAGAGGAAAACAACATGGCTATCAGTTTAATCAAATATTATTGGTAATATATACTATTCCCTGCATATTCCCTTAACTGACTATAGGACATTTCCATAGATCTGACAAGTGATAGGGATTGAAATGTGACAGGTTTTCCTACTCAATATGCTCCCAATATACTAAGTAAACCCAAATAAAGAGAGTATTAAACTTTTAATACAGATTTTTCCTTTCTTAAAATGTGTATATATATTTTTGCACCCTCTGTATTTATTGACTTTTTTGGAACTCTTTGAAAACAGGATTAAATAAATATGCTAAGTAAGGAGTGTCTCAGAATGATTGGCTTGGTGTCATTTCATTTCATCTAAGAAGCCATACTCATATCTCAGGACTGGTTGATTTACTAGGTGTTCACTGAATGCTTATAGGTGGATTGACAAACTAAATTGTTCTGAAAGTAACCAAATGTTGATATGACCATTAGGTTGGTTGTTCAATTTCCACAGTTAACCTGCCTGTTATGGGTCAATTTGTATCCCCCCAAAATTTATATTGAAGTCCTAACATCCTCCCCATACCTCAGAAGGTGACCTTATTTGCAAATAGTGTCATTGCAGGTATAGTTAGTTAACATGAGGTCATGTACTGGTGTGGGGTGGGCCCTTAATCCAACATAACTGGTGTCCTTAGAGCACACCATGTAAAAACACAAAGATGCACAGGGAGAATGCCATGTAACAACAAAGACAGAGGTTGGAGTGTAGCTACCACCAGAAGCCAGGGAGAGGCAAAGAAGCATCCTCCACAGAGATGTGAAGTGTGAGCATGTGCACACACACGTGTGTCTGAGGTGCTTGGGAAAAACTTCCTGTGTCTGAAAATTTTCAAATGAGGATGTGGTGCTGCAAAACTTCTACTTTCAAGTGGCAGTTCTTGGAAGAATGGTTTCTCTTATTTTTTTTTTTATTAAGTCAAATACACATAGATCATGAATACATTTATGCATATGTGGGGTACAAAGTGTTGATTTTTTTTAATACAATCTGACGTGGTTACATCAAACCAATCAACATAGCTTTTGCCTTATTTACTTGATAATTGTGTTAACATCATTTATGTTCTACACTTGACAGATTTGACTTGTACCCTTGCAATATGCTCCATAGGTGTCAAATGGCAAGTTATCATCTCTAATATTTTCTGTTTTCCTAGAAAATTGCATATCTCCTCTAGAATTCTTTTCTCTACCCTCCCTCTCCACCACTAATTCCAGTTGGAAAAGTCTTTGTCCATAATGCCCAATCCCTGGGCTTTTCTTCAGAGTCCCTTAAGCCAGAGCTGAGAAGATTCTTGGAAAGTAAGATGTTTTCAACTGGCACCTTCATTGCTTTAAGAGTTCCAACTATTTACGTGTTTCTGTTTTTCAACAATTCCTGTTTTAACTTTTAGGAAAGTATCTTTTAATTATACATTTTAAAGTGTACAGAAAGTATACTTTAAAGAGTTCAAGAAAATAGTTACTTTCATTGAGCAGATCAGCTGGGTTCATGAGTTGTGGAATTGGCAGGTGGATGGGAACTTGATCTTGTTCCTATTTTAAAACTGTTTACTGGCAGGTATTTCACCGTTGAAAAAAATCTGGTGAAATTAATAATCTGTTTAAATGTATAAAATATTGCTAGGTAGCCTTTGTATATTAAAAAAAATGTAGCCTGATGGTAGTTGCCTTTTCTAATAGTTTATCCAACTTATAAAAGGTTTCTAAACTTACCCTGTTTCATGGCCACAGCTTGTGCTTCTAAAGCCAGTCAGCTGTCTTGACGACCTGCCACTTGTTATGAGAGGACCAAGAAATAAGGTGAATGGATCAGCCCAAATCTATCACTAACCAAGGGAAAAAAAATGATTCAAAATGCATTCTCCACTATGTCTGTTTTACATTATTTTTAGGCAAAAGTCTTTACAACATGTAAATAAGTAGAAGTAGGTGTAGCATGATGTTTACAATGAATTATAAACATGAAAATGATATGAAGATTGAGTTTCTAAATGAAATACTACTGAACGTCTTCTAATTTTCAAAGAGGAATCATCACGTCAAATACTTTTTGGGCCTAAGAGTTGAACTGGCCAAGACAAATTGAGAAGCGCCAGTGTGTATATGTCACATGCACCTATGTGGATACTAAGCCACTTACATGGTAGTGGGGGAGCTGTTTTGGAATAAATAAATACAGTTAGATTTATAGCCTATTTCTAGACCCCTGAGCCGGAATAGAAGGTAATGAGGTGAGATCTCTATGTTAGGGGTTCCATGGAAAGTTTCCCTGGCCTAGGAGTCAAGTGTTTTCTTTTTCTTGTTAATGGAAGTGGGTATATTGTGAAGATAAACTGCTGTACAGTTAGTTAATCAGAGTCTTGGCAAGATCAAACTGGCCATCTTAGAAAACCTGCATGTACGATGGTTAGGCAATCATAGATACTGTATATTTTATGGACAGTCAGCTGAGCTTGTTAGCACCAGTCTGAGGAATGACTTGAGTTCATTGAAAGCATGTGTGGTAGGTGGAAGGGGACTCATATCTGATGGCCTCTGTTAACACCATTTGCTGTGCTGTCACTTTACATGCTCCTCACTGCAACCCCATGAAAGTAGGTGGTATCTCACCCATTTTATAGATAGGGAACGGCAGGAATTAAGTGACATAATTAGGATTTGAAACTCGAATTGGTCTGAATACAGAAGCCCTTCCTTTTCCTCAACTATATCACACTTTTGCAGCGAGGCATAGTTTCATTTTTGACAAGCTCTGAATGGTGGGACTAATAACTTATTTTTTAGTTTAAAAGGATATGACTATTATTTGCTTTGGCTGAAGAAAATTTATTTGGAAATAATTTAGTTTAAAACAGGGTGTTGCCCATGATCATATCAATGTACACAGTTATGATTTAATAAAAAAAGAAATAAAAATAAATAAAACAGTGTGTTGGGCAGCACCTGTTGCTCAGTGAGTAGGGTGCCGGCCCCATATACTGAGGGTGGTGGGTTCAAACCCAGCCCCGGCCAAACTGCAACAAAAAATAGCTGGGCATTGTGGGGGGCACCTGTAGGCCCAGCTACTCGGAAGACTGAGGCAAGAGAATCGCCTAAGCCCAGGAGGTGGAGGTTGCTGTGAGCTGTGATGCCAGGGCACTCTACCGAGGGTGACAAAATGAGACTCTGTCTCAAAAAACAAAACAAAACAAAAAAAGGATGTAACAGGCTGCTTTTGTAAATAAAATTTTGTTGTGCCCTAACACAATCATTCATTTCTAAATCGCTGCCTCAGTGCCGCGAATGCAGAGCACAGTGGGTGCAACAGAGAATCTGGGGATCTGGGCCTTTACAGGAAAAGTTTACCAACCCTTTGTTCAAAGGCAAATGTATAAAAATGAAATATACTGCCACTTTTACATATTATAGTTTATTTTCATGTGGGTTGAGCATCCCTCCCCCTAAGTAAGCAAATGTAGACATTCACTTGATACCGTACATGGTCTCAAAGTGGTTGGAGTGTAACAGTTTCTGACCAAAGGGTGATTTGGTTGAGCATGTCTCAAGGGTTGTTCTCATTTTCTTGTTTCCTAGGTGGCCTGTGATTAGAGCAACTTTAATGCAAAAAGTCAGAATAAATTTAACCTAGTAAATCATGCATTTGCTGGTGGGGCAGGTTCTCATGGGGGTGGGGGGGTGACACTCCCCCTAGAGGCTAAGCTGGAAATGGGTGGGTTTTGTTTTTTGTTTTTTGTTTTTTTTTTCCGTGTAATGTATTAAAAGAGGCATTATTTTATTGATACATCTCTGTCCCTTTATTTCTCCCTTATATTGGAGTTAAGACAGTATGCTGACTTTCTTTTTTTTTTGTTTGAGGCAGAGTCTCATTATGTCGCCCTCGGTAGAGTACTATGGCGTCACAGCTCACAGCAACCTCGAATTCTTGGGCTTAAGCGATTCTCTTGCCTCAGCCTTCCAAGTAGCTGGGACGACAGGCGCCTGCCACAACACCTGGCTATTTTTTGGTTATGGTTATCATTATTGTTTAGCTGGCCCGGCTGGGTTTGAACCTGCCAGCCTCTGGTGTATGTGTCTGGTGCTGTAACCACTGTGCTACAGGAGCTGAGCCAGTATATTGACTTTCTAAAAGTGTTTTTAGGTTGATAATATCTGTGATTTTCATTTCATGCTTAGCAAAGGAGGTTTTATGGAAATTTCTTTTATAACAAAGGACTATTTGGTCTAGTAGTATTGAGCACCTTTATCCTGTTGGGCTTTTTTTTTTTTTTTTCAAATAAGCTTCCAAGTAAGAGGAGCTACCTTAGAAAGACTTGGAATTCTGAGAGGCTGGCTCATTCACAACTTCTTGTTCGCTGGCAGGTTTTAGAAGTCAGATTTTGAGACTCAGTATGTTTCCATAGCCATCAGGGCAGCCTCCTGAGAAAAACCATGCTTGAACTTAAACGCCAGTGCAAAGTAATAAATCACATTAAGGAATATAAAAAGAGAAACCCTGCATACCTTTTGTCACAGTTTAGTACACAACAATGTCCAAAAAAACCAAAAACACTCAGCAAGGGTCACTGATCTCAAGTCAGGTGATCGTGGGAAATAGAGCTCCTCTTGGTGTCTAGATTTCATTTGCAAAGGCCCTGTGAGGTGAGGTCTAAATAATTTTCTAATTCTGCTGCTTATACGGTTTTACAATAAGGCTAAAAAATGCCCAGCATTTGTTTTCATGTTTCTAGTTCTGTCTACTTTAGGAGTTCTGTGCAATCTTCTTTTGCATGTTGAAGGGGAAAACAGTTTCTTAGACTGGAAAAAGGGTGTAGTGGAAGAGGTTTGGTACTCTGTA
Organism: Nycticebus coucang; assembly: GCF_027406575.1. Classification (NCBI taxonomy): domain Eukaryota; kingdom Metazoa; phylum Chordata; class Mammalia; order Primates; family Lorisidae; genus Nycticebus; species Nycticebus coucang. The sequence continues at coordinate 181,512,872 of NC_069804.1, forward strand.
TTCGAGAGTTCCCCTTCCATGGATTTAAGCAACCATTCCCACCCCCGACTCCATACCGAGGGATAACTGTATCTTAATTTGAAATATCTGCTTCATGGGAAAAGTCTGTAAGGGAGGACAGCAATGTTCAAATTATTTTTGGTGGAAACTGTTTCAAATGGATGTAAGTTAACGCCACAATTTTGCCCAGAACTATCACACCTGGAACTTTCTAATTAGCCAAGGGCTTGTTGTACCATTTTATTTTATTTTTTTCTTTTTTTAAATTAAATCATAGCTGTGTACATAATGCAATTATGGGGTACAATGTGCTGGTTTTATATACAATGTGAAATACTTTCATCAAACTGGTTAACACAGCCTTCACCACATTTTATTAGTTATTGTGTTAAGACATTTATATTCTACACTTAGTAGATTTAACATGTACCCTTGTAAAAATAAGTTTGCATGAATTCCTGCTTACATGAAATGTTGGGCAAACAAACGCTAAGTTCCTTGGCCAAGTCTTCATTGCCCTGTTCATTCCCTCATTTAACACATGTATATTAAGTACCTATTGGGTGGTCAAGCAGTGTTACAAGTGCTATAAATTAAACAGACAAGAATTCTTGAGGCTTAGAGGTCCCAAAGCAGGTGTCCTCAAACTTTTTAAATAGGGGGCCAGTTCACTGTCCCTCAGACCGTTGGAGGCCCTGACTATAGTTTAAAAAAAAAAAAAAAAACAAACTATGAACAAATTCCTATGCACACTGCACATATCTTATTTGGAAGTAAAAAAACAAAACAGGAACAAATACAATCGTACCGCCTCATGTGGCCTGAGGGCTGCAGTTTGAGGACCCCTGCCCCAAAGAGTGGTTGGCTGGGTGAGTTGGGGTCTCTTCACTATGTTTCTTAGTCTAAAACTTCTCTGCAGAGATTGGACCATCACATCTGACCTGGCTTCTTTCAAGAGACCACTTAGAAACACTTTTCTGTAGGTGGCAAGGATGCTGCAGTGTTAGGAGGTCTGAGCTGGAGTTGGCCCTGCAATGACCTTCTTACAGCTGTATCACACATCCTCCACCCTCCTCTTCTCCTCCGTAACAGGAGAGGGTTGAACATCATCACAAAGGTTGTTTTTAGGATCAGAAATGGTAGATGGCTAGAGTCCTGTAGTTAGCATAGACATAGGGAATTAAGTTTCAATTTATGCTTTAAAGCCAAGGGAGCCAAAAATCAATGTTTGTTTGTTTGTTTTTTAAAAAATAATTGAAACTTGATTGTTAGGGATTTGGGACAACATATTCTGTAAACAAAAGGGTAACTGGTTTTTGTAAACTTCACTATAGCCTCTAGTTATTATCAAACTGCATTCAGTCCAACATAGTTGTTTTATAGATGAAGAAATAGATGAACTTCCCTTGCTTGGAGAGTTAGAAACAGCCAAGGGCCTATGCGCATCAGTCTACTACATTTTCCAAAGTGCCACACTGCTTCCCATTGTCCTATTAGAGCCATTATTGTCACGTACTTTAAAAAAAAAAAACTACTTTATAACTCAGATACCGCCAGCCATGCACTATCCCTGTATCAGTAGCAGAAGAGAGTAGTAACTTTTCTTCCTAGTATTTCTAAGGTCAGTACTAATTTGTAGACTTGGTCATGGTGTCAACATTCAATAATTATACTTTTGTATTAAAAAAAAAAAGCTAACGGTTAACAGAGACACTGGGTGGTTCTAAGCTCTTCACATGTACTAACTCCTTCATTTTGCCCAATAATTGAAATAGGGATAATAACAACCAAAGTCCAGAGAAGTTAAATAACCTGTCCAAGCTCAAATAATGAGTTGCAGAGTCAAAATCTGGATGTAGTCAGCTGCAGCATCTCTGCTGTCCAGCATCGTGCTGTTCCAGCTTCTGGAAACTCCAGGGATCTACTGGAGCCGTTCAACAAGAAGAGGCCCATTGTGAAAATGACACATTACCTGGACCCTTGGGTTTCTCAGATCTGTACTTGATCCAGCTTTTGATGGTAGTAGCATCTGCTGTAATTCTACAAATGAGGCCTTTAAACATAAAGGTCACATGTGTCGTATGACTCCGTTTATCTGAAATGTCCAGAGGGGGCAAATCAATGGAGATAGCAAATTTGTGGTAGCTTGGGGATTGAAGAGTGGTGAGTGACTACCAATGGTTATAGGTTTCTCTTTGGAATGATACATGTCCTAAAATTGATTGTGGCAATAGTTATACAACTTTGGATATACTAAAAAACCTTTAAATTGTACACTTGGGTGGCACTTGTGGCTCAGTGAGTAGGGCACCGGCCCCATATGCCGAGGGTGGCGGATTCAAACCCAGCCCTGGCCAAACTGCAACAAAAAAATAGCCGGGTGTTGTGGCGGGCGCCTGTAGTCCCAGCTGCTCGGGAGGCTGAGGCAAGAGAATTGTGGAAGCCCAAGAGCTGGAGGTTGCTATGAGTCCTGTGACGTCATGGTGGTAAAGTGAGACTCTGTCTCTACCAAAAAAAAAAGTATGAACCGTCAGGTATGATTTATATAAGACATTTAAATGAAGGGAAAATGGGGATTTTTATATTCATTTTAAGTTAATTTTTTTTTTTTATTGTTGGGGATTCATTGAGGGTACAATAAACCAGGTTACACTGATTGCAATTGTTAAGTAAAGTCCCTCTTGCAATCATGTCTTGCCCCCATAAAGTGTGACACACACCAAGGCTCCACCCCCCTCCCTCCGTCCCTCTTTCTGCTTTAAGTTGAATTTTTATGACAATTGAAGACATCAGAAAGTTCATTCTTCTATAGTTTATGGATAAATAGGTACAGAGAGGTGAAATTGACTGTATAACCCAGCATTTAAAGCATTGACTTGACAGTAATTTTAGTTTTAAAACATCAACTTATTCATAAAACATTTCAAATATTAAAGTATGTTATTACTAAGAAGTAATTTTGTATTTGTTACTGAAGAAAGTCTACCCCTAGCATATAATTTTGTTTAATCAATAGAAAAATTTCAAGGCAAATGTATCCAACTTGCATCATCTAGTTTATCTCATACATTCTGCTATCTCTAAGAATAATAGGTTATTTTGCTTGCATGTGAACTTAAAGTGAGGGGCTTTTCAAAGCATACTATTTTTTCTTAGTTTAATTAATTTTGGAGATATTCATCTTTTTTTAAAGTTCATTTTGTGTCATGCTACCTCATAGTAGTTCCAGATTTTTTGAGTAACCTTTTCTAGAAAGAATTATTTTCCGTTAATTATTAATTTTCAAGCTTCAGTGGTAGTTGTCTAATTCCAGTTTTCTGGCATTTAGTGAACCAATACATAAGTTTGCCCAATCATGATGTTTCACAATATTGTATATTTCCTATGCAATCATTCACTCATCAGTTGTGAGTGCCAGTATGTGCCAGGATACAGCCACAAACCAAATAGACACAAGTCTTTCCCTTGTAGAGCTGAACTCTTCTCAGGGAATCCTGAGAGTCCTAATCTTTTTTTTTTATTTCAGGTTAATTTGAGGGTACAAAGAATTAGGTTACAATGTTTGCATTTGTTAGGTTCGGTCTCTGTTGTAGTTGTGTAAGTTGTGTCTCACCCCCAGGAAGTATGCCATCTACCCCCACATTGTGCCTATTGAATGAGAGCGCACCAATCCCCCTTCTTCTCTCTCCTCTTCCTCCTCCCCCTCTGTTTTTCCTCCCTCCCCCATCTTGAATTGAATTGAGTTTTTCTCTTGTGTGGGTGTGTATTAGATCATCTGCTGGCTTCATGTTAGTATTGATTACATTGGATGCTTGCTTTTCCATTCTTGTGATACTTTACTAAGAAGAATGTGTTTCAGCTCCATCCAGGTGAAGACAAAAGAGCTAAGGTCTCCATCTTTTTCTGACTGAATAGCATTCCATTGTATAAAAATTCATTTTATCATAAGGACATTTGCACTAGACTGTTCATCACAGCTCAATTTACAATCACCAAAATGTGGAAACAACCTAAATGCCCATCAACCCAGGAATGGATCGACAAACCTAATCTTTTAAGATGACCCTCACCTGTTCATCTCTCCCCCTGTTCATCCTGGTGGTTGCCTTGTCTACATCTTCATTGCCTCTCTTGGGCATTTAAGGACAGTGGCTGGCATTGCAAAGTTATCAGATTGCTAAGTTTTATTCCAAGTTGTGTTAATATTCACTATGATGGATTTTGTTAGTGTGTGGTTGCTCTTGTAATGCAGCCTGGCCAAAAGATCTTATGAATATCCACAGTCACCTTGTTGAACTGGATGTGGTTTACCTCCCACTGACTTTATATATATCCATGTCATAAACTTCCTTAAATAAAATAACCAGAGCATTACTTAGTTTCCTGTTGTTGCTGTAATCTTTGCAAGTCTAAATAGATCCTTGCATTAAAATGGTATTTGTGTATGCTCTGAATGGGATGCTTTCATTTATGATTGAGTTACAATGAATATGCATTATTTAAATGAAATGTATACTTTCCCTAGAAAATATTGATTAAATCAACCTTGCTAATTTGATTTCAGTCAAATCTATGCCATTTTACACTGCCTTAATTTGGGGAAAACAGAATTTTTAAAGGGAAAAATAGTATGAGTTTAATTGTTCACCCTTTTTCCATTCTGCCTGGCTGCCTCTAAATTGTCTTTCCAATTAAGAAGTGTGGAAGTTTGAGGTCTGCTGCACAATTATTAGTAATAAACATTGTGGTGTTTTTAGACGACAGTTTAAGTACTATGACTAAAAGTTCCTGAAATGTTAATAAAAAAAAAAAGAGCCTGAAATGTGTGTGGCCTCTTCCACTGAATCCCCCTTGTGTATTTAGCTCCCCGTTTCTGTTCTTCCCTAGTTCCCTGACCTTGACTGAAGCTTTTTCCCATCTTACCTGCACACTGGTTAGTCGTCTCTATGTTTTGTTCTCTCTAGGGCCTCGTCTGCAAATAGGGCCTGTAAGGTAGCGCCGTTTGTTCTTAGCTGCAGTATGTCAATCTCAGATGTCACGAACGGAGTTGATATTGAGTGTTGTCTCTTTTGGCAGAGCTTCCAGGATGGCTTCTGCATCAACTTCTAAATATAATTCACACTCCTTGGAGAATGAGTCTATTAAGAGGGTAAGTTGAGTTTTCAGATTTCTCTCTTCCTCTGCATTTCTCTTTTCATATTTGACTATTGCTTGGTCATATTGGATTGATTGAATTATGAATTTCCTTATTCATGCGCATTGTATAAATAAGGAATACATGTGGTTTTATTATCTCATCTCATTCCAGAAAAGATTTTAGATACAATACCTTATGTGCGTCAAGTGAGTTTTGCATTTGTAATCCTTTGTGACTTCCCTTTTGAGAACCACTGTCTTGTGAATTACTGCCAGATGTTACATTTAGGTACTAGGCAATCCTCTACCTTGAAAACTTTCGGAAGGAGATAGTGGACTGCCACAGCCCACTGAGCAGGCTGCTACCCCTTCCTAAATATTGGTGTTTTTCTAGTTATGCTGATATAGTAGTTGCATAACTAAAACAAATATAACTTGAATAGCAAACGGTTCAAGGTATCCTGGGGAAAAATTACATTCTTAGCAGGAGATTTTGGAATATATATCGAAAGGAAGGGGTGAATTTAAAATGAGCTTTATTCATGGCCCTTTAAGATTATTCACCAGGAGTGGGGGAAGGGGAGAGCAGAGAGAGGGAAGGAGGGAGGCGGGTGGGGTGTCACAGTGTATGGACACACCTTTGGGGGGCAGGACACAATTATAAGAGGAACTTTACTTAACAAATGCAATCAATGTAACCTGGTTCGTTGTACCCTCAATGAATCCCCAACAATAAAAGAACAAGATTATTCATCAGAAAGGTTAATTTGTACTCCTGCCTGAGGTATGTAGCAATGCCCAAGCAATCAAATGGGAGCAAAATGCTGTCTTTTCATTTATATTCCTTGATTGCTAATGAGGTGAACCTTTTTTTCTTTTAAGTGTATCATTCATTTGTATTTCTTTTATGATATGATTATTCATGTCCTCTGCCTGTTTTTTTGGGTTTTTCAGGGAGATTTTTTCTTATTGATTTATAATTATTCTTGATATATTATGATACATGTTACAAGCGTTTTTCCAGGTTTATTGTCAACCTTTTAATTATATTTATAGTATTTTGATTTTGAAATATAGAGGTTTAAAGTGTTTACGTAATCTTAGCTATCACTATTTTCCTTTATATTTCTGCTGTGGGTGTCTACAAGGACCTTCTTCATCCCCAAAATTATATAGGTTTTTATTGTATTTTCTTGTAGTATTTTTATGGCATAAATCAACTCTAAACACAAGAGAGTAACTTCAAGAATGTAATTATAAGTCCTTGCATAATGCTACTCTGATATAAAGTATATCCCATGTTAATCCCATGTTATCCTGCCTTAATCAAAGATTCACTTCCCTTATTGTGTGGTTGGATTATATTTTCTTCCCCTGACCTAGAAATGTGGCATTTAAAAGGCATACTGAGGGCGGCGCCTGTGGCTCAGTGAGTAGGGCGCCGGCCCCATATGCCGAGGGTGGTGGGTTCAAACCCAGCCCCGGCCAAACTGCAACAAAAAAATAGCCGGGTGCTGTGGCGGGCACCTGTAGTCCCAGCTACTCCGGAGGCTGAGGCAAGAGAATCACTTAAGCCCAGGAGCTGGAGGTTGCTGTGAGCTGTGTGATGCCACGGCACTCTACCAAGGGGCATAAAGTGAGACTCTGTCTCTACAAAAAAAATAAATAAATAAATAAATAAAAATAAATAAAAAAGGCATACTGAATATTACATTTGCTTATTATACTGTTTTTAGTTAGCGAGAGGCAATGTTAAAAGATGATGATAATTTCTTTCCCATCTTATATTTATATAAGATATGTGGTTTTGTTTCTCACAGAGGAAGGCATTCCTCAACTGGGAACAATTTGTCTTTCCTCTTAGTTAAAATGCTTAGCTTGTGAGCACTAGAAAATGTTTACGACTGGCCAGGAATTTAAATTCTGTGTCTGAAGAAAAGAGATAAAACCATTTAAAAATCCAGCAAAACACCCCTCTTTGACAGCTAATGTTTCACCTAAATATACAACTCACATTTTTCTTATTTCATAATTCATAGTAATTCTCTCCATTTGCAGAGCCCCTGGTAATTCACAAAAGTGTGTTCATGTGTTTTGTTCCACTTAACAGAAAACCACTCTGAGGGAAGCATTACTAACTTCACACATGAAATGATTGCAGTGTGATTTTTGGCAAAGAACTAGAAAAAAATGCAATGAAAAATACTGCTGAATAAACCTTTTGCCCAAACAGATGTTAGAGAAGTGCCTCGTGTGTCTTAAAACTAACACATGGAGCACATTGTGGGCGTGAATCCCCTGGGGCACTGAAGGACTTGAACGACAGTGAGTGTCCACGGCACACTGGACTCTCTAGAACTAACCTGTGCATTTTAGTGGTTACTAGTTGGCCTGCCTGGCAGAGCTGCAGAAGAGATTGAATGTGGCTCACCCCTGGAAATACCCCTAAAAGCAGGAGGCCTAGAAAAATTGTAAGGTAACCTGAAGAATTTGTATGAATGGCTCCCAAGGCCCTTGCCAGCTCAAAAGTTCTCCAATAGACCACTCTTTCCTCTTATCTAGGATAAAGATCTTAGTAAAGGTGAGGAAGCAAAAAGTGTTGAAGGATCTTAGGAACATAGAAAACTCAGTATGTAATAACATTTATTTTCCGGCACTGTAATAGGATTCTGGCAAATTTTTGTTTTGTTCGGTTAAGGCTTTATGAGATTAAAGTTTTCATTTCTGCTCTCTACAAAAGATGGCCAAGTATTTAATATGAATAAAAAGCTGCCACAGTATATGCATACCTATAGAATACATTTAATATTGACTTTTTATCACTTTCCTGAAAGCTGTTAACTTTAAAGTGCTTAGAAGTCTTGTTTAAAATTAACATTATTGAAAAGCATGCTAACATTATTTAAATACAGGCTAGAAGTTAACATAACTAATGAATGTTGATGCTAGATTGTATTTATTAAGTTTGAATTTTCTGTGCCAATTTTCTCAAATGCGAATTATCTACTTATTTTTCTTTAAAATGCATATTTCTACTTGCTTAACAAAAGTAATGTCATTGCTCCTGATGTCTCGTTTCTAGCCATCTCGAGATGGAGTCACTCAGGATCTCAGTGAGTCTGTCCCTCGACTGCCCGGAGAAACACTAATCACTGGTAAGATCCTCTGACCTTAGGATTTGCACTGATGAGAAGTCCAGAGAGATCAGGCAGCTTCAGTGCTGTTTCCTCTTTAGAAGTCAGAGTTAGATAAATAGGCCAGCTTCGTTTCAGGGTGTTAACTGAGAACTTTCTGGGCTCGTTTCTTGATCAGAGTTCTTTCAAGAGCTTCATGCTCATAAGGATAGTGATATTCATGTCTCTGTGCCAAAGACTGAGAATAATTTAGGGAAAAAATGGGGATTCTGTCTTAAAAGTCTCTCATTGGAGCTATAAGCTCTCATGGCTGAAGGTTTAAGAACAAAATATTAAGATTTCCAGTCAATGGTATCTGCTTAAAATGATAAACTGAAAAAATCTTGAAGGCTTAAGTGTTTTCCTTTTTGAAATACAGGAGACTTTATTGGTTTAAAATATCTTTCATTTGCCAGAAAACAGAAGTTAGTAATGTTGAGGTAACATTTTGATGTGTTATTTTTTCCTGATAAATTAAGAAGGTATCTTCTTTGGATACAGCCAGATCATTCTGGCTTAAGAATATAGAAGCATCCGTCAGTTTCCTCATTCACTTCTCTCTGTTGTCACTTTGCCCCACATAGCTGTCACTACAGTGTATTTCCCCCACTGCTCCCACTCAACCAAGCATGGTGATGTGGAAGCGTTGCCAGGGCTTACTGCCTACCTTTTCAGTAAATTTTTTGCTGTAGTTATTCTTAGCCGAATAGTTTATTTTAAATTAGTACCATTTGTTGTGTATCTTGGTATATATTTCCATTATTTTAGGGTACTTTTTTTATCTTAATAGACAAAGAAGTTATTTACATATGTCCTTTCAATGGCCCCATTAAGGGAAGAGTTTACATCACAAATTATCGTCTTTATTTAAGAAGTTTGGAAATGGTAAGTAAAACATAAGACCATAAAGATGACCCTAACTGTAAAGATAATGCTAAACTGTTTCTCTTCTACTTTGCAAGATTGACTGTTGATCGGATTAACATGGGGGTATATATATTTGCTTCTCAACTCTTTAATTTTTCGCTTCTATAAAACTCATTTAAAACTAACATCTGCATAGGTAGGGAATAGAATAAACTGAAAAAAGTAAGTTTTATCCCTCATAATGGTAGGGGGTAGATCAGTAATTATAACTATTTGCTAGTTTGGAGCAGTTGGATATAGAACAGTGGTTCTTTACTAGAAGCATAAATGAGAACCACTTATAGAGTTTAACAAACAATGCAGTGTCCATCAATATTAAACATAAAAAGTGATAGGTATCCTAGATAGGCATCGTTAGAGTGTCCAGGCCTGTGGTCTAGATACAGCTTTATTCTCTGAAAGATCACAGAGGAGAATACTGATGTACATTCCTATTAAGGCCTACCATTCTTGAACTTTCCAAATGTTTAATTACAGAGCCCTGGGTAGCAAGTGTAGAACTAGGATGACTATGGTATCACACACTGCCACTCGACTTTTTCAATCCATGGCCGTGAAATGTTTACCATAGCATTTCAAGGAATGTTTCCTTTGATGAAACAATGACCTGGAGGAGAGATGACCAGAAGAGGAGGAGAGGATGTGTAGTCTCTGTGGCTGTCACAGAAGGACTTATGTAGATGGTGGTGGCTTGTCACTGCCCAGGTCAGTCTGAAGGAATGGACTATGGGGCATAGGTCCAGGGCACAGAGAAGAGCAGCCTGCCAGTAGGAGACCCAAGACTATTGTGGAAAATGTTTGCATTATGTCTGAATTCTGAAAAATGCTGTTTGTTATTTATTGCCTTAGCTGTGGGAGCCTACTTTTATAGCTCTTTCAACTTATAGTGTCTCCTAAAGCGAAGTGCTCATGGAGATTGGTGCATGGATCAGGCCACAGGACATTTCATTTATATGAATCTATTCAGATTTTAAGACTGGAGGTGGGCCCAGCACACTTCTGCTGCATGACTCTACTATCTTTAAGACTGGAGATGAACGAATGTTCTAATTTTCCAGAATGGAAAAGATTCTGGAAGTTAACAGCAAGTTAGACGTCAACCCTTGGTAACAATTGGCAAAAACTCTAAAAATAAAAATTTTAAACAGATGATTTTTAAGTACCTAGAAAAGAAAGAAACCACTAGGAGTGTTACTGACACATTGTGTTGACGGAATCAAGGCCATATGACAGACCCTGGTAAAGACACTCAAGTTGAATGGTGGTGCTTAATGCCAGCGAGGAGGGATGGTCTCTAACACCCTGCTGTGCATTTCTACTGCAGTGCAGAGGACCACATAGAAGGCATGCATGTCCGATATGTGAGAAACTCCAAGCTAGCTAATGTGCTAGATGACAGAATCAGGGTTTGAAATTAAACTCACTGGCTAGGATGTTTGGAGCAAAACTAATAGTGCAAAATTTAGCGTGGATAACATTTATGTAGTAAAAACCAGTTGTGTCACTAAAGGATGGAGGAAGTCTGCCTTAACAGGGGTCCAAGATTATTGGAACCAGTAATTGGATGGGACTGATTAAAAGGTCAATATACCTATAGGCTGAATTAATAGAAGTATAATATAATGGCTGGACAAAATAAGACAGTAGCCCCATATGAAGTGTCATGTTCAAAGCCAGGTGATAAACATTTTAACGGAGGCATTGACAAAGTAGAGAAAGTTTGGATAAAGCAAACCAAGCTAGTGAAGGGACTACAATATGCTTACTGACCAAAATAAATGCTGATCTTGCCTAAAGAAAAGAAGACTAAGGAGAGACATGATAGAGCCATCTTTGAATATGTGAAGTGCCTTATGTGTGGGGGAGGGATTAGATGCATTCTGTATTGCTCCCAAGGGTCAAAGTAGGCTAAACAGAAAGATTTTATGCTAATATATGTGAGAATTGTCAAAAATCACAATGAAAACATAATAGTCTCTTTTGCCTCTGAAACTCTTTGCTTATTAACTGGTCGGGTATGCCTGGTTCCATTTTATGCCATCACTGAGGATGAGGTGGGGAAATTATTCACACTGGGATGGCACGGCAAGATTATATACATAGTGTGATCTCAACTTTGTGAAACAAACTAATTATTTGTATAAAAGAGGTTGGAAGAAAATACACCAAGAATTTCAGTACTTGGGATATCTGCAGAGTGAAATTATCTATGCTTTGTTTTCTTCCTTTAACTTGTCCGTATTTCTAAAAATACCTAGAATGAGCAGGTATTATTACTTTTATAATCGGGAGACCATTTAGAAAGTTTTATTTTTGTTTTCACATGGCACCCTGGAGAGTGGGGATTAGTGCCGAGTGGGTGAATAAGATGCCTGCCTGACACTAATTACTAACTTATTTCTTCTTCCACTGAGTTTTACATAAACATTTTCAGCAATTGGCCACAACATTTAGTCCAAATGTAAAATCAAGCACCTAATAGCAGAAAATGTCATATAAAGAATGCCCTTTAAGTGGTTATGTAGGAGCCTAAAAACATAGTCATCATAGTGGTTCTTCACTTAAAGTCCTAAATGAAAGCATTGATTGTAGATCTTGCTGGAAAGTGTGAAAACTGTTGTTGTGTGTTTGCCAAACAGCTGTCATGTCACTGGCATTTTGAAGTGGACACCTATTTGTTTCAGGTATGTCAACTGCAGTGGGAGTGATGAATCCAGATGTGTGTGGTCTGAATCTGAAGTCAGCCCCCACAGGTCAAGGGCAGATTCCCTGCCTCTTGCTGCCCAGAGAAGTAGAGGAATGATGGTCCTGTCCTTGGATAGCCACAGTGCCCTTCTACCTGGCCCTTTCTGCACTGCCTCCAGAGTGATCCTCCTTAAAGCAAGGCTGCTGGCTAGCCTCTCTCTCAGTTCTGAAACAATCATTGGCTGCCCATTGCCTGCAGAATAAGATTCATTCTCCTTTTTGTGGATAAAAGTCCTTCTCACTTGTCTAGGGTTGTCTCACACTACTCCCCAAACGTGCTGTTCTCAAACTATGTGAAGCCCCTTCCTCTTTCCCCGTTCCCCTCACCTGCCATTCTTACTGAACCTGGAAGCCTTTCTCTGCCCTCTTTGAGAAGCTGCTGTTTGTCCTTCAGAACCAACCTCAAAAACCATGCCCTCCCTGGAGCTTTCCCCAGCTTCCCGTGAAGGAATCGCTCCTTCTTTGTGCCTCTGCAGCCTTTTCTTGTGCCTCTGTGTTAACACATTGCTGTGCAACCTTCCCTGGCCACCCTAGCTGAACTTTTAATACCCTTCTTTCATGTTTCATTTTTCTCCTGGGTGCTTACCACTATCTCTTCTTTCTCTGATTCATCTTGTTTGTTGTGTCTCTGAGGACAGGGAGTCATCTTTTTGTTCCCCAGTGATTTTTCAGCTCTTTGGATGGGGCCTGGCACACTGAAGGTGCTCAGCTAGTGTGTGTAGCATGAACGGTGCTGTCTTCTCTGCTGCTCTGTCTGTGGTCTGAACAATTGCCCAGTCCTTTTGGCCCTTTCTGCCTAGCTAGTGCAGTGTCTAGTAGACAGTGCTCAGTAAAAGCATCTTCACTGAGTGAACTCAGGAGGGAACAGACTCCTATGTTGTTAGCACTGCTCAGAGGACAAAGGCCTAGTTGCCCTGTTTGACACAGTACGGATTCGACTACCTTGTGGCATCTTGAGGACTAGCATTGCTTCTGGAGTTGAGGAACTCCATAGCCACCTTTTGGCATTAAGGGAGCTAAGACATTTGGCTTTGAGTTAATGTTATGACTATAGTCAGGGCTACTATAAGCATGTGGTGCCCTGTTAATCAGGTAGACTACCATGAGAGACTGTTTTCAGATTGTCTTCCAGAATTCTGGGTTCAGAGGCTATAGCAAATGAGAAAGATAAGCCTTGTTCGTTCACACATTAATGCCTTCATTCCAGAAACATTCCCTGAGCACTGTGGTGAGTCTAACACCATGCAGGTGAAGAATACTCTACCCTGAGGTCTGCACAGCCTCGTGGGATATAGAGATGAGCAATTGTGGTGTAATAGGACAAAGCGTACAGTGGCATGCATAGCGCTGCAAGGTTGTAACTTCTTGTTGTGAGGACTGTTAAGCCAAAGTGTTGAGTCGGAGAATGTTTTGTAGAGGAGGTGATACTGGAACTGAGTCCTGAAGAATGGTAACAATTTCCTGGATAGGAGGGACGGGGGGGTGGGGAAAATATCAGGTGGATTTCTGTGCCCATGTGGCACTTTTCCATGTTTCATGTGTAATGATAAGGGATAGCGTCATATGCTGTGGAGCTGGTTGAGTGATCTGTTGCAGTTGGAGCATTGGGGTTAGTGGGAAGAGTGGGGAATAGGAGGAGATGAGGCTGGAAGATGAGCCAGTAGCCTCAAGAGTCTTGTAAGTCACACTTAAGCAGTGTGTAGGTTATGTGGCAAATGATGTATGAGATGTGCATTTCGGGAGGAGTACTCTGGCTGCAGCGTGTCTGATGCATTAGGAGAGGGACAGGGAAGCAGGACGACCAACTGGGATGTTATTTTAGTGTTCCAGGTGACAAGGGCCTAATACATTTGTAGTGGAGATAGAAAATGGGACAGCTATGAGAGACTTGGAAGTATGAAGGTAGTGTTTGGAAGTAGGAATTTAAGGAAAGAGCTGAGTCAAGAGATGACTACTGTCAATTTTCACTTGGCGGATGAGAGCTGCCCCATTCATCGAAATAGATAGTATAGAAGGCATGTTGTGGATAAGTCCGGTGCGGAAATCAGGCTGAAGGAGGGGACCTCCAGCTGCCAAGTGGACATGTCTCAGGAGCATTTGTAAACGTGACCCTGAAGCTTCTGAAGCAATAAGCACCATGGTAGTACTGAAGCCCACAGCAGCACGTGAGATTACCTGAGGAGAGTGTGTGTGATGTGAAAGGCTGTGCTCTGGGGACAGAACCCTGGGGTCAGGAGCATTCTTCCCTAGTGGGGACAGAAAGCAGCACCAGCAGAGAAGACAAATCAGTGGCAGTGGAACAGCAGGAAGTTCCTGATAAAAGGCTGCAGGAGAAGTTGGTAGGAGAGAAAAATCTCAAGAAGGGAGTGGATTTCAGTGTGAAATGTTGGAAGGTTTGGTAAGATAAAGAATGAAAAGAGGCCACGGAGTTGGCCATGAGGAGGTTGCAGGGAGCCCCAGTGAGGACAGAGTCAGCAGAGGTGTCAGTCTGATTGGTCTCCCAGGGCTCATGAGCTTCTGCCCATTAGTTCTTTTCCCTATGGCTTCAGTGACTTCTCTAGGTAATGTGACATTGTTCACTGTCAGAGCTCCTTCAGCCAAAGGTTCAAACAACTGTCTGGTGGACACAATAGAATGATGGTTACCAGAGGCTGGGAAAGTGGGGCGGGGGTATGGGGGGATGGTTAATGGGTACAAAAATAGTTAGATACAATAAATGACATTAGATAGCTCAACAAAGTGACTATAATCAACAGTAAGTTTGGGTACACATCAAAATAGCTAAAAGAGTAAAAGTGGAATGCTCCTAACACAAAGAAATGGTAAATGCCTGAGGCGATGGGCACCCTTATGACCCTGATTTTGATTAATTCACATTGTATAGCTGTATCAAGCCATCACACGTACCCTGCAGAGATACAGAGCTCTTACATACCCATGATAATTAAAAATAAGAAATTAAAAAGACAAAGCTTAGAGGTTACTGAGCCCTTTTCCACATGAGCCATGGTAGCAGCTGACAAGAAGAAATGTACATTCTGGCCCAGCCCTGTCCCTGGTATTGACCTTTCTTTGAGCCCCAGGTTCTCATTCATTACCACCTCCTGCAGATCTGTCAGCATTCAGCTGGCATCCCAGATGCATGGCCAAGCTGAGATTTTTTTTTTCTATTAAATCATAGCTGTGTACATTAATGTGATCATTGGGCACCATACACTGGTTTTATAGATCATTTGACATATTTTCATCACACTGGTTAACATAGCCTTACTGGCATTTTCTTAGTTATTGTGTTAAGACATTTATATTCTACATTTACTAAGTTTCACATGTACCCTTGTAAGATGCACCGTAGGTGTAATCCCACCAATCACCCTCCCTCCGCCCATCCTCCCCCCTCCCCCCTCCCTCTCCCCTTCCCCCTATTCTTAGGTTATAACTGGGTTATAGCTTTCATGTGAAAGCCATACATTAGTTTCATAGTAGGGCTGAGTACATTGGATACTTTTTCTTCCATTCTTTTTTTTTAATAATAATAATTATGATAATTTATTTAAATAAAAGATGGCAGATAGGAAAATGTTTGACATATACTCATTTTTTACCAACTCTGAGAGCACATTGACTATGTAGATATCATTTGACAGTTTAAAAGGCACCAAGTACTTTATGATATGTATTTTGGTGTTTGAATCACCTGAAAAAGAAAATCTGTCTCTACAAAACCCATTCAAGCCAGATTACATCAAGAATCCCACAAAATTAGGCAGATCATGCACATTTTGTGAGATTACAATGTGGTTTATTATTATTTTCTTGATTGTGGGTATAAGTTAGAACTTTAAAACTCTTTTATGATTATCTTTTCTGGTTCATAATTTTTCATAGTACTCTCAAATTTACAGCTTTTATAGAATATACATTGTATAAGTATTCCTGGCCATGTTTATCCCAGAGTGCTAGCCCAGTGAAGAATGAAAAGATAATCAACCACCTAAATATTTTTTTTTCAAATTCATGCAGCACACAGCACATAAGCTGTTTTTATTATAATTTTTTATTTCTTCCTGAAAAGATAGCTAGTTAGGCATGCAACCTTCAACAATATATTGAAAAATAATACATGAAATTACTAATTACATAGAATAATGTAAATTAAAAAACCATAGGGTTTTCTTTTTTTTTTATTAAATCATAGCTGTGTAAGAATATGTTCCAGCTCCATCCATGTAAACATGAAAGAGGTAAAGTCTTCATCTTTCTTTAAGGCTGCATAATATTCCATGGTGTACATATACCACAATTTATTGATCCATTTGTGGGTCGATGGGCACTTGGGCTTCTTCCATGACTTAGCAATTATGAATTGGGCTGCAATAAACATTCTGGTACAAATATCTTTGTTATAAAGTGATTTTTGGTCTTCTGGATATATACCTAGTAGAGGAATTGAAGGATGGGGTGGCAGGTCTATTTTTAGATCCCTAAGTGATCTCCAAACATCTTTCCAAAAGGAACGTATTAGTTTGCATTCCCACCAGCAGTGTAGAAGTGTTCCCTTTTCTCCACATCCATGCCAACATCTCTGGTCTTGGGATTTTGTGATACGGGCTAATCTTACTGGAGTTAGATGATATCTCAAAGTTGTTTTGATTTGCATTTCTCTAATGATTAAGGATGATGAGCATTTTTTCATGTGTGTCTGTAGGCCGTGTGCCTGTCTTCTTCAGAGAAGTTTCTCTTCAAGTCCCTTGCCCAGCCTGCGATGGGATCACTTGTTCTTTTCTTGCTTATACGTTTGAGTTCTCTGTGGATTCTAGTTATTAAACCTTTGTCAGAGACATAACCTGCAAATATCTTCTCCCATTCTGAGGGCTGTCTGCTTGCTTTACTTACTGTGTTCTTGTCTGTGCAGAAGTTTTTAGTTTGATCAGGTCCCAGTAGTGTATTTTTGAAGCTGCTTCAATTGCCAGGGGGATCCTCCTCATAAAATATTTGCCCAGACCAATTTCTTCAAGAGTTTTCCCTGCACTTTCTTCTAGTATTTTTATAGTTTCATGTCTTAAGTTTAAATCTTTAATCCAATGAGAGTCTATCTTAGTTAATGGTGAAAGGTGTGGGCCCAGTTTCAGTCTTCTACAGGTTGCCAGCCAGTTCACCCAGCACCATTTGTTAAATAGGGAATCTTTTCCCCACTGAATGTTTTTAATTGGCTTGTCAAAGATCAAATAACGGTAAGTAGCTGGGTTCATCTCTTGGTTCTCTATTCTGTTCCATACATCTACCTGTCTGTTTTTGTGCCAGTACCATGCTGTTTTGATCACTATCGATTTATAGTATAGTCTGAGGTCCGGTAGCGTGATTCCTCCTGCTTTGTTTTTATTTCTGAGTAATGTCTTGGCTATTTGAGGTTTTTTTTCTGATTCCATATAAAACAAAGTATTATTTTTTCAAGATCTTTAAAGTATGACAGTGGAGCTTTAATAGGGATTGCATTAAAATTGTATATTGCTTTAGGTAGTATGGACATTTTAACAATGTTGATTCTTCCCAGCCATGAGCATGGTATGTTTTTCCATTTGTTAACATTTTCAGCTACCTCTTTTCTTAGAGTTTCATAGTTCTCTTTATAGAGATCTTTCACGTCCTTTGTTAGATAAACTCCCAAATATTTCATCTTCTTTGGCACTACTGTGAATGGAATAGAGTCCTTAACTGTTTTTTCAGCTTGACTATTATTGGTATATATAAAGGCCATCTACACCAAACCCACAGCCAATATTGTATTAAATGGAGTTAAATTGAAATCATTTCCACTCAGATCAGGAACCAGGCAAGGTTGCCCATTGTCTCCACTGCTCTTTAACATTGAAATGGAAGTTTTAGTCATCACAATTAGGCAAGAAAAGGCGATCAAGGGTATCCATATAGGGTCAGAAGAGATCAAACTTTTGCTCTTCACAGATGATATGATTGTCTATCTGGAAAACACCGGGGATTCTACTACAAAACTCTTAGAAGTGATCAAGGACTACAGCAGTGTCTCAGGTTACAAAACCAAGCTGAGATTATTCAGCTGTTACTCCCTCCCTCAGTTCCTACTCTTGGTGTTCTTGTCTCTTTTAATGGGGTCGCTTTTCTGCCTTTTACCCTGGAGTCACCACTATCTGCACATTTGCCCTGTCCTTGCTAGTCCTTTTGCTCCACCCTCATCCCAGGCCTGACCCCCAGCATCATCTACCCTCCAGGCCCTGCAGCTCCCTCAGGTAGGCCTCCCTGCCTTCAGCCTCTCCCATTCCATTCTACCTGCACCCTGATACGCACCCTACAGCTTTTCCAATCTTACTGTGCATTCCTTAGCCAGTTGTTCACGGTCCTGTTCAAGATGCCCCATCTTGTCTTCCCAGCAGTGCTCTTTCCCACATCTCCACAGAGAACACAACCTATGCTCTGGCTCCCACAGGCTGGTCACTAGTCCCTAAGTGAGCTGTATGCTTCCTCACCTGTGAACTCCTACTCCAGCCGTTTTTTCCACCTACAGCACACATTCATCCACACCCCTCCCTACCATCTGTCCCTAACCTCTTTAGAAAATATTTTGAAATATTTAATATATAAAACCTTTAAAGACTGCCATAAACAGCTATAGATTCACCAACTAGCCAGAGAAACCCCATCCCTTCCTCCACCTCCATACCAGAGGCAGTCACCAGCCAGGAGTTGGAATTTCTCAGTCCTGGTCATTGCACACAAAATAAAATGTCATCTGGGAAATGTGTAGGAAGCTAAAGGAATGGGGGCTTCTAAGTCTTCCAGTTGAGCATATCACAACCCTATAATGTGAAGTGTAATTTTTCATCTAATTTGCCTCTTGAGGACTTCTGGCAAGATGAGAAGCTTGTTGGGGGATATAAAGTTTTCATTTTGTGGTAAGACAGAAACAGCACTTTTCTCCTGGATTAACTTCAAGGAGAAATTTATTTGGCTTTTCTTGGAAAGATAGAATCATAGTGGTTGTATTCTTATGGTAGAGTATTACCCAAAGATTCTTAAATCTTATTCAATCAATGGTTCTTTGACACTCTGCAAAGACGGCACATATATGGTTAACTTTTACTCCAGAAAGTTATTTCTGTGCAGGACTAGCATGGTGTGGTCTACTTGGCTTGTGTGAAGCATCACCTGTGCTGAGATAGGATTTGGAGAATCAAGGTGGGTGGACCATCTGATGTCAGACTCTGTCTTTCAAATATCTGGCTTGGCAATGACTTTTAGACAGGTGCGAGGTGGCATGACATCTAAGAGCTGGGCATCTGACAGGTGCAGCAGCACTTATATCCCCTAATCTCTGTCACTGGCAGCCATTGGAGCTGTCAACCTTGGATGTCACCAGGAGGAGAGGCAAAGTGTACCTTCCATTGTGAGCATTTCAAAGTCAAAGGGAAGGCCAGCCCACTTCATTACAAGCTCTAGCAAAAAGAATTCCTGTAGTAGTTTTCAAAGAATGCACTGGAAAGTTTTTACGATTTTCCTTTGTTGAGGTCCTCCTGTCTAGTGGATTTAGTTCCTTTCATTTTAAGGAAGGTGAAATAATGCGAAATAGACCATGATTAATCAAACATCCTAGTGTGCGAATGTCGGAACCATCCTCTAGGTATTCTTTTTAACTTCTGCTCTTAAATTGTCTTTTTACATTGCTGCTGCACAGTGGATCTATTTTTAGGTTATGAAGAAAGTCAATCCTGCCAATACCCTTGGTTTCTCTGTCCCTCATTCCCATGCTCATCTCTGAACTTGAAAGTCTGTGGGCTGCTGAGCCCTGACATTGGCAGTCATGAAATCATGTAATGGATCTCATTTCTTAGTTCCACTACCAACTCGGGCTTTCCAACCTCGGAAGGGGTCTCACTGCCGCTTTGCAATTCTTTTCGTCTCAGGTTGACTTCTCATTACATCCTCCACCACTGCAGTGACAAACCTTCCATGCTCTTCAGCTAACCTTGTCTCTTGTTCTGTTGAAGAGTGAAAAGTGATCCTCTCTGAGCTCTTATCAATTCCTCTCTCAACGCCTCAGGGGTCTGCCTTCCCCCATCTTTTCTTCCTTCTGTCCTACCTTAGAGAAAGGAATTAGACATCTTTTCCAAAGTGAATCCCTCCCATCAAACGTTTCTCTTTTCTCCTCCTGTGGAATCTGAGTGCCCCAAAGCGTATTCTGCATCTTGCATTTTTGCTTTGTGTCATTGTGCTTTCTCCTGGCTCTGTGGGTCTGCTCAAGTCTCTCCATTTTAAACCTCTCTCTTGCATTCCTGCTGCCCCTGATGCTGTTGCCTCTTTCTTCCCCTTTGCCGAACTGCTCTGAGAATTGGCCCACACGTGCTTGCTGCTACATCCAGACCATCGAGTCCTGAACTTCTTGAATTCTGGCTTCTGTTCCCTGTTGAAGCTGCTCCTGCACCGCTCTGCTTCAGCGGCCTGGTTGAGTCCTCCGCATCTTCACTTCTCTGTGGGGGCCTGCCCCTTCTCTGCCCTTTCCGCACGCTCTTGGCTCTTCTCCCCTGCTGCCTTTGCCTTCTGTACGGGTCATGTTTTCTTGCCTGCCTCCTACATGGGTTTGCCCAGAACCCCGTCCTCACTCTCTTTCTTTTCAATTGTCAGTTTCTTTGCAGTTGCCTACTTCTACTCCCAATCTTTTGTTCCTTACTCATTGGATACTTGACAGCTGCTGTGTGGCAAGCACCCTGCTAGGTGCTGGGATATGGTGGTGAGCGTAGAGACACAGCCCCCCCGCACAAAGCTCTGGGTCCTAAGGGGACTCATGGGTTCTTCAGATGGCCACCTGTTGTTAGCGTTGCAGGGCAGTAGCACTGGACTGCAATAGTTTGCAGGGCCTGGAAATTGCCCTGAGAAAATGATGCTTGGCCTGTGTCTGAAAAACCCATACCGGTTACCTAGAGGTGAGATGGGGGCTGCGGAGGGGAGAAGCAGCTGCAAGCACCTGAGACCAAGGGGAGCATGACAAGGTGACAGTGTGGATGTGTGGGGATAAGGAAGGAGAGAGAGGTAGGCAGTGGCCAGATGACCTAGGC
This sequence comes from Nycticebus coucang, assembly GCF_027406575.1. NCBI lineage: Eukaryota > Metazoa > Chordata > Mammalia > Primates > Lorisidae > Nycticebus > Nycticebus coucang. The sequence goes on from NC_069804.1 coordinate 181,533,939, forward strand.
CTCGCCAATCCTGTTCAGCATTTGGATTTTTATTTTTTTAATTGTCAGGTAAAACTTGTATATATTACGTAATTGTGTTGTTTTGAAATATATATCCATGGTGGAATGGGTCAGTGATGCTAATTAACATATTCATGACCTCACACATTGGTGCTGAAAACTCTCTTAAAATCTATTCTCAGCAATTTTCAAGACTGTAACACAGTGTTACTAACTAGATTCACTGTGTTGTGCCATAATCTCTTGAACTTGTTCCTTCTATCTAACTGATATTTTGTGTCATTTGACCAACATCTCTCCACTACCCTCTCCAGGTTTGGGTGTTTTGTGTTCAATGTCAAGAAGCTTTTGAAGTGGTGTGAGCAGAGGAATGATAGCATCAGATGTGCTTTTCTAGAAGACTGCCCTGGCTGCTGCAGAGGGCCAGTTGTAGGGGTGCAGTGGTGGCTATAGCAGTGTGCCAGAGGAGTTGCTGATGATTGTAGTGGTTGAAAGATTTGAGACTCATTTAAAAGGTCAATGTGGCAGAGAAGGAGATGTCAGGGGTGACTCCTTGGTTTCCAGCCACTGAGACAGGCAACCTTGAATATAAAAATCATGTCTTTACTGGACATGTTGAGTTTGAAGTGCTCTTGGGATGTCTTCCAGTTCGGTATTTGTAGCTGCTGCCTGGATATTTGGACTTGCTTCATTTATCATAATCTCAAACCCACAGTATCTAAAATGGGCCTGTTCATCTTTCTCCAAATCTCCCTCCTGTGCTCCTCGCATCTTTTGGTGGTACCACCAGTATTCATGGCAGAGATCTAGGTCTAAAGCCGAGTTACTTTGACTTTCCTGGGTGATTAATGGCTTTTGCCTATCTTGGCCCTCTCCACTTTCAGCTCCTCATAGCTTCTCCCTTGCACTCAAGCAGCAGCTTCCATGATTTTGAGGAGTAGGTGTAGCCTCTCCTTGCTAGTCCAGAGTGCTAGTGCAGCTATATGAATCTTTTAAAGCACCATTTGATTGTGGCAACCCTCTTCTCAAAAAGCATCTGTTGGATCTCAGTCATCCTGATCCTAGCCCTGTGATATTCCCTAGGGAATTCTTGTCACCTGGTCTTAAACCTGGCCTGCTTGACTTTTAGTAAAATCCTCATGCTTTCTCACGTGTGTGGCTGATGTGACTCTCACCTGTTTCTGGAATACCAGTCTCCAACTGCTATTGCTCTATACTTAAAGGATCATCTTCAGTGGGGTCATCACTACCAACCCTTCATGGAATCCAATCAATAAGATGTTGGCTTGACCTCCTCTCCATCCCATTCCACTTCGGGCTTTTCTTATGGATCTTGGCATGTGCAACCTCGTATCATGTGTACTGGGTACATGTGTCTTATCTCCCAGATAGAGAGAGGCCCATGCAAGCAACTCTGCTTCTTATCTTCATGGACCCCCATGTGCAAGACAGTTTATGTTACTTAGAGAGAGTGAATACGTTGTTTTAGCTTGTTTGTAGTATTAACTTCTCTTTTATTTTAGGTACTTAGAGGAACAAAGGCACAGCATTGAGTTAGAATGGATCTTGGAGAATCCTTAAATATTTAATGATATTTAGATAGTGATGACTCAGATTTCCAAGGAGTTAAGCTAATTTTCCTATTCCTGGATCTTCCAGTTTGGCCTGCTGAGTTATCTGATCTTGATTGTGTCATTCAGGGAGAATGTGGCAAGTCACCTCATCAGGCTGTAGGTGCCTTTGGTCAGGAGCTGGCTGGTTCTCTCTCCTCAGTGTCCTGTTTTCTGTGTTGTGTAGGGTCAGGGCAGTCTGAGCTATAGAATTTCGTCTGCACAGGGACAGACAGCAACAAGGCTTTATTGCTACTTTTAATTCGGCTTTTGAAAACATTCTTGCTTCCATGTTGGTGTTAGAGTATCAGACTTTTCTTCAGTGCCTACTCCATGTATTTTAGGTGTAAGTGTAACATTTTTTAATACAGGCCATGGATCATCATAAATCTCAATGCAGTATAATCTAAGCATAATAAAAGATTGCCTGATAGCATGCTTTTAATAACTGGCCTGTATCGAGAAGAAAATACATTATAATATGCAGCTATATATGTACACTGTGATGAGTTTTTTTTGTTTTTTTCCCCTTGGGCATTTGGGTTTCAGCCACCTGCAGGAGGCTGGAAAATTCCTCCTTATAGGTACAAACAGAAAGACCTGTCAGATGATTGCTACAGCATATGGATCTGCTGTCTTTGCAGAGCACAATTGTGTCTTCCAAAAACTAAGATTTTCTTTGCCATAGTAATAATAATAACTTCCATTGTATTCTGGCTACCATTGACAGACACTGTGCAAGGTATTTTAAATCCATTATCCCTAATCACCCCTACTTTGCAGGTAAATGTGGCCAGGAGAATAGTAACTTGCCAAAGTTTTATCCATCTTTTGTTAGACATTTATTTGTCAAAACTCAGATTGGACCAATTTTGTCTACCTTAAGAGCTCGTGCTCTTTACACTATGGTAACTATGCTCATAGACTTCTTTGCTTTTTTATTTAAAATAATTATGAATGCACAGAACTTAGAAAAATTGTGCAGCGAAGTCTCATGTACCCAGCAACCAACTCCCCCTGATGAAGCTGTATTGCTTCCAAAGCCAGGGAGTTGATTGGTACAATATATTAACTAGACTCTGACCATGCCTAAAGTTCATCACTTGTTTTCATATAGTCACTTTGTGTGTATTTTTTTACACAATTTTTGTGGCATTTTATCCCAAGTAACCACCATCAACAATGAAGATATGGAACTGTCCCTTTACTACTAAAGAACTCACTCATGTTGTCCCTTCCCAATCCCGGACAACGGCTTTTCTGTGCTCCATTTCTACAGTTGTGTTATTTTAAGACTGTCATCCATAAGGAATCGTGCAGGGCACAACCTTGTAAGATCAGCCTTATTCACGCCACATGATGCCCTTTCTTAGGTTCTTCTAGGTTGCACACATCCCTAATTCATTCGCTTATGTTGTGGAGTGGTATTCCATGGCACACATGGCCAGTCTTATCATTTTTTTTTTTTAATTGAATCACTCTCTGTCGCCCTGGGTAGACTGATGCGATGTCCTGAGTAGCTGGGACTACAGGTGCCTGCTACACTTGGCTAGTTTTTCTATTTTTTGCTCTTACTCAGGCTGGTCTCTAACTCCTGAGCACTAAGAGATCCACCCACCTCAGCTTCCCAGAGTGCTGGAATTACAGGCGTGAGCCACCATGCCCGGCCAGTCTTACAGTTTTTGAATTTCTAGGTATCTGTAAGAGCTACATTTATATTTTATGAATAAATGCTTAGTTTTCAGATTGTATTTTAAAGAGAAAGATTTGAAATAAAGGAAGTCTGTGTTTGTATCCCTCAAAAGGGCATGTTTAAAGAATAAAAAATCAGAAAACATCTGTTTTCTTAAAAGTTTTCTTTGTCAAAGTTATCTAACATGTTAAAGAAAATTTTGGATTAAAATTGTGTAGCTTTTCATGTCTTTGTTCATATGAATACATATTTTATGTTATTGTAATCACAGGATATTTTGTATGCTGTTTTCTTCCCCACTTAAATTTATTTTTTCCATTGGCCATAATTTGAATAGTCAACTTGATGGAACAAGATGGAACTAACTAGAATTCTCTGCACCCTGATCTCCACTTGGGGCTCCACTGGACGTCTTCATGCATATGGCATTTTCCCCCTCCTGTTGACTGATAGCCACAAGTTTTTAGGACTGAGATTATTGGATGATGCATCGGACCATTTTTATGATTCTTTTGATGTGTATTCTCAGGCCTTGGCTTGAATCTCAACCCTGCTCCATATTTCCTGAACGAGCTGCTAAAGCTTTTTAAAGCTTTGGTTGCCACATCAGGAAAGAGAGACACCTCACCTACAGCTTACAGTGATAGTGAGGATAAAATGAAACAAAGCATGTAAGGTCTGTGTTGAAGTATGTGGCACAGGGAGGTATTTTGTAGATGGCAGCTGCCGCTGTTATCTCGTAGTGGTGATTGTGATATTACTTCTGTAACATGATTTCATCATGCCAGTGGTCTGTGGACCACGTGCACCCAGCATTGGATAGCAAATGATGGAGAAGTATCACTGTGCGCTCAGGCCCTCTGCTGTGGGAAACACACCCTGGCCTGAGACAAGCACAATTTCCAGATGCGTGGTGTCATCTACTGGGGGAGGCAGACATGTAAATTTGTGGTAACAAGACAGAGTGAAGCAAGCATTGTCACAGCAGTCTTGTTGTTACAGCAGTCTGAATCAACAGCCATGGAGCCTCTGAGGAGGAAGTGATTAATGTTACCCGAGTGAATTGGGAAGCAAGACTTCATTAGAGGTGATGCTTGCTGAGCCAGGGGTGAAGCCACGGGAGAACTCTGGTAGTTGGGAACGATAGCTCATTCTAAGGGAAGGGAATGCCTTGAGCAAAGCACACGGCCTGGTTGCAAAGTGTTTTGTGAAGATCAATGAAGGGGTTCACTTAGTTGAGGTGCAGAATGCTGTGGGAGAGAAGCCTACAGAAACAGGTGGAAAGTCACATCCCGGGGGCCCTGCCAGTATCTACCAAGGCGTTTAGTCTTTATTCCACAGGCAGTGCACCGTGGTAATGTTTGGGGATGCATTTTGATTGCACAATTGACGGTCCTAATGCTTGCTCTTTCACGTGTGATGTGTATCACACTTTTGTTCGTAAGGTGGTAAAAGAGCCAAGGTAAAAACACCTTGAAAGCATATGATTCTTGTAATATGTGATGTTTTCATTATACTGACGGAAATACTGACTTTCGTATTTTTGTCCATTACAGGATTCTGCTCTAATACTTGATGTTCCTCTGGGTGTGATCTCAAGAATTGAAAAAATGGGAGGCGCTACAAGTAGAGGAGAAAATTCCTATGGTCTAGATATTACTTGTAAAGTAAGAGATTCAATACTTTCTTACACAAAGAACAAGGCATGTTAGTGTTGAATTCTAGTAGAAAGTTAACGTGGGTTTGAAAAACAGTTGAAATCTCTTGTTCATCTAAGGCCTGGACGTGATTCTTCCTCAAGTGTCTGGGGAAGTAGCTCCCACATGAGTGGCCTGCTGTGGTCACCAAGTATGAGGACTCAAGCAACTGGTCGGTTTGTTAGCTTGACTGATGGGGGAAGAAAACTTTATAGATACAGTTCCTTAAACCCACTTTAGTTTTTGCTGCAGTCTGCTCCAGGTGCCCCTTCATGTCATGTGTTACCAGCTAGATTGCTTCATGCTACTATGAAGGGAAGGAAGATGAGAAGAGACTGCCCTCTGCGGGCAGGCTGTGTCCTGACCTCTAGCTACCTTTGTAACTTTGCTTAGGTAATTGTCAGAGGTATTAACATTTTGATGTAATAGTAATTGTGTACTGAAATCTGTGTCCATCCAAACACATGCTAGGTGCTTTGTATTCAGTCCTCGGCACAGCCCTCTGAGAGGGACATCTGGTAGGTGGGAAGCTTAAGGCCCAGAAGAGTTAGGTACCTTTGCTAGGATAAACTGGAAAGGCCAAGTCCCAGAAGGTTGAGTTGCTTTCAAATGTCTCGGGTGACCATGAAAGGTCCCTCTAGTGCAGGTATTAGCAAACCTTTTCTGTGAAGGGCCAGATAGCAAATATTTTAGGCTTTGTGGGCCACATAGGATTCCTGTCACATATTTTGTTTTTTCAACCCTTTTCAACATGGGAAAAACATTCCTTGTTTGAGGACCATATAAAAACTGACCTGGACTGAAGTTTTCTGGCCTCTAACCAATCCAAGTCCTTCATTCTATGGACAGAGAAACGAGGCCTGTGCTAAATGAGATTACAGCCTTTTAACCAAATTATCTTCCTAGAAACATTGATATCATAATAGTCATATTCCATTTTGTCAGGAACAGACCTGAAATTGATATAAAGGGACTCTGCTGTGGTAGGAGAAAGATGACTTGCTGTCCCATCTGACATAGGTCACCTTTCACCTGAGGTTAATAATCATAATACCACTGTATCTCTTTCTCCCCCAAAGTAGTTACAATCCCTACAAATTTGGCTATATCAGCTGTGTACATGGGGATTTCTGTTTGCCAGTGGCAACTCCCAAGCTGTAGGTATAAGTTCCAGAGGTCTTATCCAGGAACAGAGGAGAAGCTAGCCCTGATTGAGTGAATTGTTAACATGTAGGCTCCATACCAGCCCTTGCCAACCACTTGGCATCTTTCAATAAAACAAAAAAGCAAAGCAGAACCAGACTGCCACAGGAATTATCTCTCTCTCCTCCTCAGCTTAAAGACAGTGTTTTTTTTTTTTTTTTAATCAGCAATGGTGTAAGTCATGTCTTTATAGACGCCTTGTGGGAATAATGCCTTGCTAAACCAACCCTTCAGAGTCATTGCAATGGGGACATGCAGGGCTTGGAGCAGCACCATATGGCCCAGTTGTTAAAGGAGCTGAGGGTCTGAGTGGGAGACTCTTATGCCACAGGAATCTTTCCCAGATACCCTTCCCTGACCAGTCAAACTCTGAGGAGACCAGGTGGAACATGCCAGTTAGTATAGGCTCATATTTCTGGTACAGATTTGCTGATCTGCCGCCTGTGAGTCATTTGCCTTTTCTGCTTCAGTTTTCTTGTTGGCAAGAAATAATTATCTTTAATTGTATCTTAACCAGATGGCAAAAAGAAGTAATTTGAATCAACTGTGCTTTGGAACATTAAAAATAATTATTTGGATTACCACTTGATCAGAATAAATATTTATTTAGAGATGTTTGAATTTCTGGCCAAGAAGTTAAGAAAATTATGCTACAGAGTTATCATCTGACCAGTGACTATTAGGAAGAAGCTTTCTCACAGGTCCTTGAGGCCTGAGGGTCCTCAGTTGTCTAGCGTTGTACTTGTGGCTATTGTAAACCCTTTTTTTTTTAATTAAATCATAACTGTATACATTAATGCATTTATGGGGTACAATGTGCTGATATTATATACAATTTGAAATGCTTACATCAAACTGGTTAACGTATCCTTCACCTCACTTACTTAATTATTATGTTAAGACACTTATACTCTACTCCTAATAGATTTGACCTGTAAACCCTTTTAATGTGTATCATCCCACTGAAAGGATTGCCCCTTCATTTGCTCATTGCTTTGCATTGTGAATCAACAGCTATAATCACAATACTCTTGGGATGAGATGTGAACTGGTTGTTGAACTTTATTCAGTTACATGCTTTTAAAAATGAAAACAGAATCCAGGAGTTGGCAAGGCCTAGTAGATGCCATCTGTGTACAGAATGATCAATCTCGAGTCATTCATTAGCAGTCTTAGTGTCTAGTTCCCTACACATTCGTTGTTCCATTTGCAATTTGGGATATCTTATATTTGGCACACCCTTTGCTGGTCCTTCAGACCAAGGACATAGGAAGCTTTGAGAGTACTCTTGAGATAAGAAATGAAAAAGCAATTTGAAAAATACAAAGATTATAATACCCGAGAGAGCAGGTACTAGGTCTGTCGTATTCCCAAGGTCCAGCACAGTGCTCATCTTCTAAAATGAGAATGGAAAGTACAATGTTTTTGATATGTTGCCATCACTCAGTCACAGCATCGTGACTTTTTTTTTTCAAGAGACAACCTTAAAAAAATTCATCTTGAAATAAGATAGAATGTTATGTTTATATGTAATACAAATTGACATTTAAAAGAGCTTATTTGCTTTGGATTTGATTTAAAAGATAGTTTTCTTGCTTATGGGAGAGAGATGTATCAGAAAGTACCTTTAAAATCTGGTTTTGACCATTAAATTTTACTTCCTAAAAGTATAGTTAGTACTAACATGGGGCACCTTAATGTGGCTTACAAAGAACTCTGTGAGAGCAAAATTGTATAGTAAAAATATATTATTTACATTACTTGCATGCAAGCTTAAAATGCCAGTCGATTAGGGAGAAAGCTGCTGTATTTTAATGATATGTTTGACAATGTTGAGATTGTATTTGATAGCAGGTATTCTTTTGAAAAGTTGCATGAATAAAATACTGTTTTATAGTTATTCTTCAGAAACCAGCCAAAGTAGATAGATACAATAGATGATGTGAAGGGCAAGGCTTGATTTTTTTTTTCTTTTTATAAAATAAATGTTCTCATTAGCACTACTTGCTTTATCTTCTCTTTACACTGATAGCTGTGACAGGAATATTTCCAGGTGTTCTTAAAATGGATATTTCTAATTATCATATAAAACAAAGCAATTTTCTTAGTAATCTAGATTCATTGCCCTTTTAAGTAAGTTACTCTTCTCCCATAATGAACAGAAGATTTTTTGCTAACTAAAGTGACTTTATTTGAAGGCTGAACTTCAAATTTCTCCTTTGCTCCCTAGGACATGAGAAACCTGAGGTTTGCATTGAAACAGGAAGGCCATAGCAGAAGAGATATGTTTGAGATCCTCATGAGATACGCCTTTCCGCTGGCCCACAGTTTGGTAAATTCCAGAGTTCTCCTCGGTGTCAGAAGGTCCTCAAGTGCCTTCTCCGTGAAAACTGCCTGTGGGCTGGGATCCTCTTTCTTTAACTCTGTTGTGTTCCCCAGTGTAATATGCATACAGGGTTGTTTATCGACTGTGATTTAATTATTTCCAGAGGGAATAGGTCTCTCCCCTGCCAGTTTGTGCAGGATGGATTGCCCCAGGTGACTGTATATACTAAATGCTTTCAAATGCCATACAAATAATAATACAGTAGAAACTCCATAGTTGACCACCTTCCTACACTGACCACCTCAAGTTGACCTAATTTTCATAGACCAGACATGCATCATGTGTATGTATCAGCCTAGTAGGCCTAGTTCCTTATGTTGACCACCTCTGTATATTGACCAGTTTGTTACAGTCCCTTGGGTGGTCAGCTACAGATGTTCTACTGTATTTGGCAGCACCGATTTATTATGAATTTAATCAGTTACAATCTATGACTTAGTCCACAAGGTGATTCAGTCTTACACATGCCTAAAACTTTTCCTTTCTTTTCACCAAACTATTGGAATATCCTTAGTTTTACGAGATGGCTAAAATAAGCCTTTCTGTGAGTCTCATCCCTTGACAATCTTTCTTTATATACCCTTCCTTGATCTTGTCTTCTTCTCTTTTATCATGATTTGTTTGCGTCTTCTTACCCTTCTCCTCTTCTGGTTGGCTCTAAGCAAACTTGGAAGTGAGTGCCCATTAAGGGGAGAGTGAGGATATAATTCTTTAAAAACTACTGTATAAATTCCTTTATTTGAAGCATAGGATAATATACTGCAGACTATGCTGAAAGTGATGAAAGGATCTTAAGTAGAAGAGCCATGTGTTGATCACAGATGAAAATATAGCACTTGGAAACAACACACTGATTTTTGTATCGCTGTATCCAATTTCAGCTTTTTCTAAGTTTCTGATTAAATATGTGATTTTACAACTATTTCTATATTAAATTTTTAAGTCTATTAGGATAAAAAGAGTTTTATGGGAAAATATTTTTTAAATTATAATGAAAGTGAGAATGTGAATCTAATTTGTGAAAGTTCAGTTAGGAAATGTGTTTTGTCTTGGTTTATGCAAGTCTGGCCCTCAAGTATTAGAAATGTACAACGTTGCAGGTTTGAAAGAGGTAAAGCCCTAGTCCATCTCCTGCAAGGTCTTGCTCTATTAGCTATCCCCTTTCTCTGACATCTTCTAGGAAAAGACAAGTATTTGACCAACTTTCTCCTTAAACTACTGTCCCATCTCTCACTTCATTGCCAAATGTCTGGAAGGAATATTCTAGGCCTATCCTCATTTCCAGCCCCTTCATTCCTCTAGCCCATTCGAGTTTGGAGCTCATAACCTTTTACTGACCAATGCAGAGCTCATTTCCATCTTCATTCTGTTTGATCTCTCCCCAGCATTCAACATTTTGACCACCGTCTTGAAAGGCAGTGGAGACTTCCCCTCCCCAGTCCGCACCGCCTCCGTCTTTTCCTTAAATGTAAACATCTTACCGGCGCTCTACTTTCTTCTTGTTTTCACTTTACTCTCACTTTGGCTTGGTGGATTCATTTAGTCACATGACTTAATTTGTCACTGCTATGTAGATGACAGTATTTACCCCTGATATTATCTTTGAATGAGTCTAGCAAGTCTAACCCTCAGACACCTTCTCTGGAAATCTTTGAGAATCACAAACTCACTGTCGTCCTAACCTTTTTTTTTTTTTAATTTCAGGTGAATGCGAGGGTACAAACAACCAGGTCACAATATTTGCATTTGTTAGGTAGAGCCCCTCTTGTAGTTGTGTCCTGTACCCAAAAGGTGTGCCTTATACCTCTACATTGTGCCCTTTAAGTGAGAGCACAGCCATCCCACCCACCTCGTTCCCTCCTCCCAACTTGAATTGAATTGAGTTTTTCTCTTGTGTGGGAAGGTATTAGATCATCTATTGGCTGAATATTAGTATTGAGTACATTGTATATTTGATTTTCCATTCTTGTGATACTTTACTAAGAAGAATGTGTTTCACCTCCATACAGGTTAATACAAAAGATATAAAGTCTCCATCTTTTTTTATGGCCCTAACTGCTTTGCAGTTCACACAACATACTTTGTCCTATATCTCCTGCAAGTTTGAGGATCTTCAGTTGTTTAGGTGTGATAACTTGAAGGCAACTTTCTATTCTTCCCCTGCCTTGCCTTCCTTAAGCACATCAATCCCAAATCCTGTAGGTTCTACTTACTAGTAACTCTCGGCTATTTCTTCCCATTTCTACTTGTGCTTCCTACTTTGAGCCATGCTTCCAAACAGGCGTCCCTTCTTTCAGCTTCCTCCGCTTCCAACTCCTCCTGCACAGTGTTGCCAGCTGTTGTTTATTTGCTTTGTTTTAAATTTAAGTAGGATCATGTCACTGTATCACCCACCACCCCCACAAACCCCCCCCCCCATAAAAACCCAGTGGCTCTCCATGGCTACGGTGTATAGGGCAGCCACATAGGACAGCCTTGTGACCTTCTCTGTTGGGAATTTTCTGTCCCTTTTACCTGAAGTTCCCCACCACCATGCTGTCTCCTTGATGCCCATCCTCCACATACTCAGCCTTCCACATCTTGATCAATCCTAAGTTCTCTGCCATGCTTGTGCGTCCCCCAGGGGAGGGTTCTTCCCTCTCACTAGTCAGACTTTGCAGGTCCCTGTATGAGAGCACTTATCTCAGACTGCCTTGTGTAATAATGTTGGAATTGCCTGCCACACCCTGACCCAGCCTGATATATTATGAACTTAAAAGTGGGGCTCAGCCTTTCTTTCTCCCTCTAGTCTCAGCATGGTGACTTCTGCATGAGAGTTTTACAATGAAAAAGTTTTTTATTGAACTGGGCTTTAGTAGAAATTGAAGGGGAAATCACTGTATGGAAACAAACAGATGGATATTTCTGAACATTGTGAATCTAGCACCAATAGCAAGAATTCCTTGTTGCTGTCACTGGAGTCATCCACAGAGACCTTGACTTCTCAAGTCTGTGGTACTTGGCCATGTGTTTCGTATCTGTGCTGGGAATTGCTGCTTCTTCCTTTGGGAAGTCACTAAAGTAACAAAGCAGAGAGAAAATGTGAACTGAATTGCTCCTACAAAGTTTGGGGAAGGGCATTCTCTTATATTTTAATTACTAAAAGTCATCCTTAAAGAAAGTTTCAGTCAGTCACCAAAACAATAAAAGATACAGATTAAAACACTACTTTCAGAACATCAGTCCATGATTTTCAGGCCAGCATGTACATGTTTGATCAGTGAAGTTCATTTCAGAGTCCCTGTGGAAAAAAAGTACTCAGGAGGCTTAGGGCTTGAGTGCTGAGAAGGGTAGGCACCATTGCCAGAGTAGGGAAGTCAGAAAAGGATTTCATTCGTGAAACAGGTGAAAGAAAGGGAAAGGAGTAGGAACAAAAAGTTCTGCTTTGGCTGTGTGTGGCATTTCTTGTACTTTAACAGAATTGACAGCAGACCACTGCAGTTCTCCCCCACAGAAGAGTCTGGAGATGTAGATTTAGAATAGTGGTTCTTAACCTGTTGGAAATTATGGACTTCTTTGAGGATGTGATGTAAATTATAGTTTCTCTTCCCTTAAAAAATGTACTTCTGTACAAAACCTCACATAAAATTTTAGGGGATGGTTGGCCCCTCTGAAGCCCCTCTGTGGTTCCCTGGATAAGTAACACTGGAATGTAATAGAGAAGTTCAAAACCATAACCTTGGATAAGACCAGCCTGAAGGGAGTAAAAATGGGAAAGGAGCCAAGTGAGTGGTTGGAGAGGTGGAAGAAGCATCTGGAGCATGTGGTTTGTAGAGGACTGAAGGAAAGAGGGGTTCTTGGGACAGTTGTGGGTGTCACATATAGGAGGCCCAGGGAAGAGAGATCAAGAGCTCCATGAGGACCCAACTCCCTAACTATGACCTGCTTGACATTGGGACATCCATTTATTTTTTTTGTATCCCCAGTGCCTAATCCAGTGCCTGGTATAAGTTTATTGAACTTTGTTGAATTTAGGAAAATGATCTTAGGTTGGAGGGGACAGATGCCAGTTTATAGAGGTTTAAAGGGAGAGTAGATGATTTCAAAAAAGAGGTAGGAGGATGGCGCTTGTGGCTCAAAGGAGTAGGGCACTGACCCCATATGCCAGAGGTGGCGAGTTCAAATCCAGCCCCGGCCAGAAACTAAAAAAAAAAAAAAAAAAGAGGTAGGAGTAGCAGGCATGTTTAAGGAAGAATTTTTCCCCTTATAATTCAGAAAGGCGAATAAATACTATTTGTGAACAGGAGAAAGAAGCCTTGCCTCTTTTTAAGGCAAGAGAGATCTTTTCTAGAGCAGGATCCTGGAGAAGGCAGAGAGGAATGGGCTCAAGCCCAGTTTGTGGGGCAGTTTTGGAAAGGAGAAGGGACCATTATTCCTCTGAGACAGAAGGAGAAGAAAAGTTTCCAAACTGCCACAGTGGGGAATGTGAGAGTGTGCCAAAAAGGGATTTCCTGGACGCATAACCTAAGCCTGATTGCATTGAGCAATACAAAAGGCCCCTGCTTGAAAAGATCACTTTGTTAATATTATTGGAACTGTTCAGCCAACTGCAGATTATCTCTGATTTTTATTGGCATTTGAAGTCAGAAGTGAACTTGCTATTGCATCTATGAAATGGTGTCTGGAGGCCAAGTGAGCTGGGTCCCAAATCCAGCCAGGGATAAATAGACCATGAGTGGGCTTTTCTATTTCAGACCACCCCTTTGGCTCTCTCTGGCCTCCTTTCCCATTAGTATTTTCACCACTCTGTGTTTAAGTCAGGACTTACACTTCAAATTGAACTTGAGCTATTTAGCACCATTAACTTGATTGTTTCTATATTATATCAATCTGATAAGACATGCACATTTTCTTCTTTTACCTTTACTTTGATTTTCAAATGCTAGAAATTGTACTGAAATCTCATAAATTGCATGTAACTTGATACTAGTTCTATGTAAATGATAAGTTTTTATGAGAAAGGCCCGATGCGTCTGATATTCTGGTGATTTTTTTAAGGCAGAAATAAAAATTATATACGTTTGAAGAAAGCCTGTTAGATACAGAAAAGTATTTGTCAGAGTGATATGTTCAATGGCAATGTTCTTTGATTGGTTTCCTTTATTATTTGCTCATTTTCTACTCAGATGGGATAATCAGAGATAATATAAATTTTAGATAGGAGTTTTTTAAACTGTCAATCCCAACCCATTAGTCATAAAAGTTAATTTACTAGGTTTTAACCAACATTTTAAAATGGAATAGAATATAATATTAAGAGCATAACACAGAATATGGATAAGTTTCACGAAATATTTCTTTCAGATGTGTGTCATGGTGTTGAAGTACGTTGCTTACCATTAGTCATGGTCAAGTTTGAAAAACATCACCTTAGATAAGGGTAAAATAAAATTAACTTATCGGCATTACTGAAGTCACTTACATCTATCTTTACAGCTGTAGGTATATGTGCATCTTCTTGAATTTTAAGTGAAGGTTTTGAGTTTATGAATAAACTCATGGAATGTAGACTCACATAAGGGAAGTCTAGAGCTAGAAGACATAAAACCTAAGACCTGGATACCAGAGCCACTTATAGGGAGACCCAGTGAAGGGACTTGTTTGCAGAGCCTTTCAGTTCTGTGTTTGCAAGCACGTGCCATAAAGCCTGACAGCCCTGTCTGAATCTGGCTTAGTCACTTACCTGCTTGGCGACCTTGGCAGTGACATAATATTTACATGCTTCAGTGTTCTCATCTGTAATGGGAATAATAACAGTTTCTACCCTGTAGGGTTTCTGTGGGAATTAAATGTCAAGTGCTGACAACACTGCCTGGCATGCAGTAAGTGTCCAATAAATGTTGGCTATTCTATTCTTAGCACTGTGTTCCCAGCAGATATAAAGGATAAGGATGATTACAGCAACACACTTTTCCTCAAGACTATTTGTTAATAAAGCAATCATGATAGCATGTGGGACACTTTAAGCTCTTTAAGAGAAAGATGCTGTATAAAATTTAGTATTATTCTTATTAACCATTGGTTGTACCTTGATAAAGGATTTGTCAAAAGTCTTGCATTTTGGAGTATTAAATCCAGAAAGCAGTTGAAGTAAAGATGTGAGATGTGAGAGGTAGTGATAGGTAATGAATAGAATTCCTCAGAAATTGTTTTCCATTTTTTTCTTTCCATCTTCTGACCCAGCTTAGGTTTGCTGCTTTCAGGGGACCATGGCACATTCAAATTTATATTTCTGCACTTCCCATTTTCCCTTAACATTCTGGATTAAGCTCTTTGGCATCACATCTTCCTTGTTCTTCTATGAGTTGATGAGCAGTCTTATAGTTGCAAAGTTTTTGTCTTGGGTGGGGAATTTGACCTTATGTCAATCAGAACAGGCACAGATGAGGGGACTTGCTCTTGCCCTCTGTAATTTCAGGAGAGAAACAACTAGGTTGCCATGCCCGTGGCCTCCCATGGCCTGATGGTCCGAAGGCTGGAAGCAATATTTTCGCAGCAGCAGCACCTTTGGGAGCAGGGTCCATGGGCATTTGGTTTTCACAGTGTTTGCTGCTTTCTTCTTGTTGCCTAGCTTCGGCGAACCATGTCACCCCAGCACGCTTAAGCTCTTCACCATTTCTCCCTCGTGTCCTCTCTTCCTCTACCAATTATGCTGGCTTTTAAAAAGAATTGCAAAAAGATTGGTAAAGTTGATTATGGGGGTGTACATCTTTTTTGTTCATTTGAATGAGAGTTATAAATGATCCTGACAATAGAGAATTAACATAGGATGTCTTGTTCCTTTGTCTTCATCTCACAAATGAGGAGATTTTTATAAATAACTTTGAAATTTTAAAGTAGGCTGAAATTAAGTGGACCTTTACTTTCTAGACTGATTACAGAGTTAATAGATAAAAGGAAAGAAATGATTTTCCCTGGGGAATCGAGCTGAGAAGCACATGCACACTCCCCACACAGCCACACTGCTGCCCACACCTGTTCTCAATCTAGATATGGTCTTGGGGCTAAAAGGTATGTCTTAGTTTTTATATTTTCTTTTTGGCCAAGACTTCTTTTTTCCTTGAATAAACAGTAAACTTGGCTAATTGAAGGACTAATCATGTTCTAAATCTCCCTCCTTCCTGCCTCCTCTAAGACGTGGCCCTCTATTCTCTTGATCTCCTCCTCTCCACTACCTTCTCCCACTCAGCCTCTGGGTGCACTTGGTTCTCCTCCCTGCTATGCATCTCCTGAAACTGTTGTTTCAACAGGACTCTTCCCCGGCATTGCCATGTCTGTGTTCAGAATCCTAGAATTCTAGTGCAAATGTCCTTATGATAAAAGATGCCTAGTAATGGGATTGCAGGATCAAATGAGAGGTCTTATTAGAGTTCTTTGAGGATTCTCCATACTTCTTTTTAAAGAGGCTGTAATAGTTCGCAGACCTACCAACAGTGTAAAAATGTTCCCTTCTCTCCACATCCATGCCAGCATCTGCAACTTTAGGACTTTGTGATGCCAGCTATTCTCACTGAAGTTAGATATTATCTCAGGGTGGTTTTGATTTGCATTATTCAGCCATAAAAAAAGATGAATACTTTACATCTTTTGTATTAACCTGGATGGAGTTGAAGCATATTTTTCTTAGTAAAGTATCACAAGAATGGAAAAGCAGGTATCCAATGTATTCAATACTAATATGAATACATTTGATGATTTAACAGATGCCCACTAAGAGAAAAACTCAATTCAAGTTGGGGGGAGGGGAAGAGGCCAGGGGATTGGTGTGCTCCCACTTAAGGGGCACAATGTAAGGGTATATAGTACACCACTTGGGTACAGGACACAACTACAAGAGGGACTCTACCTAACAAATGCAAACATTGTAACCTGGTTGTTTGTACCCTCACATTAACCTGAAATAAAAAAAGAAGCCTAGAATTATCTGCCTGCCTGCACATCCTCAGCATCCATTCCATAACTCAGTGTGCCCAGACTTCCAGGCCTCCTTCTCAAGTAGAACTATTCTTGTGAAAGTGACTCAAGCTTTCACAAATTATAAAACATGGTAATCTGTTAGACCTTAACAGATTCTTAACCACCTCATTCTTTCAAAGTTGTGGTTCTTAAATTTTGAGTAGATACAAAAGAATATTTATAAAATATATGTAAAATACAAAGAATATTGATTTTTTTTTTTTTTTGAAACAAAGTCTCACTCCACTGCCCCGAATAGAGTGTCATGGTGTCATAGCTCATAGCAACCTCAAACTCTTGGGCTAGGTCAGCAGTTCTCAACCTGTGGGTCATGACCCCTTTGGGGGTCGAACAACCCTTTCACAGGGGTCAGCTAAGACCATCCTGCATATCAGATATTTACATTACGATTCATAACAGTAGCAAAATTACAGTTATGAAGTAGTAAGGAAAATAATAATTTTATGGTTGGGGGTCACCACAACATGAGGAACTGTATTAAAGGGTCGCGGCATTAGTTTGCAGTCCCAAATTAGGAAGGTTGAAAACCACTGGGCTAGGTGATCCTCTTGCTTCAGCCTCTGAGTACCTGGGACTACAGGCACTTGCCACAATGCCCAGCTGCTTTTTCTATTTTCAGTAAAGATGGGGTCTCCCTCTTGCTCAGGCTGGTCTCAAACTTTTGAGCTCAAGCAGTCCACCCGCCTCGGCCTCCCAGAGTGCTAGGATTACACACGTGAGCTACCGTGCCCGGCCTGTAAAGAATAGTGACTGATGGGGCCTGCCTTTGTTGGTCAAGATGCATGCTGGCCAGCTGCTTCACTTTTATCTTCTTCTTCATCTGGGCCTAATCTGCTGAGTTTTGTTTTCTATAATTATATTTTTCAATTATAGAAGTTATATTTGATTCTTTTTTTTTCAGATTTGTTTGGCCATTATTTATAATCTCTTTTTCTCTATTCAAATTTTTCACTCCCTCTTTTACTTCTGAAAGCACATTAAACATAGTTTATAGTATGCATCTGATCATTACAGTACCCAAAGTCTTTACGGCCTCTTCCCACCATAGGCATGTGTGGTTTTGCCAGCTTGCAGTGCTCAGTTTTTGGCACATTTGATCGTGATTGCCTGTGAACACCTACTCCTTAGAATTTTGTCTATGGGAATACTCTGAGGCTGGGATTGAGACAGTTCTACCAAAAGAGGATTTGTGTTTCCTTTTGCCAGGTATCTTGAGGCACTACTGGTTTGGGACGGCTATAAACTGAATTCTCCAGTTGATATTTTGGGGACCATCCAACTTTTGTGAGTTTTGGCTACAAATTCCTTGAGAGTTGACTTGTGGCTGAGGATTTCCAGTGGGGATGGTGATAGGGATTTTTTTCTTCTCTTGCTCAACACCAATAATCTGGACAGGCACATGTAAATTCTCCGGAGTGCCCAGGTGGTTGTTTCCCTTCATCCTTCCCCTGAGCTGTAGCAGTGAGATTTCCAATTTGACTCCCCATCTGGGGTGGTCCCAGGCCTTTGGGTCCTATCTCCTGTCCCCCAAGAGGCCACGGAAGCCAGTTCTGTGAGTGTCCTGAAGGTGCAAGCCAGTGCGTTCCTCTTGCTCTCTGTGTGCCTGTTTGCAGTTTGGTTTGGGCTTCTGAGTATTTATTCTGCCCTTGAAGCTCATTAGTGCATTTTAAAAACATTTCTGTTATATTTAGCATTTTGAGATGTTTTCAGCAGAAGTCTCATTATAGCCTGTAGACCATCACATTTCCAGACACTTCTCCCTTTTATTGTGAAACTACACTTTCTGTGTAGCTGCTGAGACATACAGTCTCCTGCTCCTTGTACCTTTCTTGATACTTTTCTGGTTCTTCTGCTCCTTCTGCCGTATAAAGGTGGGTTTTCTAGAAAAGTCTATTCTCCTTCTCCTCCTTGCTCTGTGGTACCCCATCAGCAGTCTTTCTCTCTCTCTCATGTCTACCAGCATTACCTTTTGGAGCGTAACTTCCAAACCTATAGTTTCTTATTTCCTGGAAGGTGCTACCTAACCTTAACAACACCTAAAGGTTTGTTTAAAATGACCCTCACATTTCCCCAAAACTTAACCCTTTGCATTGCGGGTCACACTTAATGGGATTGCCCTCTTCCTCTTCATTCACATCTGAAATCAAGGTCATCAGTGGTTTCCCTGTTCCTTAACATTTATTAAATTATTCCTCCCCATCCCAACTAGCTGAGGTCTTCATCTCCTCTCTTCTGAACTGCTGGAGTAATGCTTCTCCTAGTTTTCTGACCCCATTCTGCCTCCCATCTATCCCTCCTGTGCCTTCAGACAGATTAACCCCCACCCTGACTGCTTCATTCCTTTCCCACCAAAGCTTCAGTGTCCCCCACTTTCTGCATGCATAGGTACCTTTGTCCCTTGCACAGTGTAGCCCCCCCCACACCTTTTTTTATCCCTCATATTCAGTAAGATGAACGTGGACTGAGCTGTTTGCTGAGGCCATATATTCTGAGTTTGGCCACCATTTGAGCCTTTTGTTGTTGTCATTATCATGTCCAACCTCGTCTTCACCTTCCGGGGTAGCTCAAATGCAATCAATGTCCGTCCAGGCCCATCTGTCCCACAATAACCGGGGCCTTCCCCTCTCCCTCTCGTGGTGCTTGCTCTTTCCTGCTTATGTGATCAGTAGTTGGTCTGGCCTCTCTTCTCTGAAGGATTTCTAACTCCTAAAGACAGTGGCCATGTCTTTTTCTCCACCAGTACTCTTTTTCCTGTTGGTAAATATTGATTGAGTGAATATATGGAAGTAAATAGAGTGAACGAATAGGAAGCAGGAGCAACCGAGCCATCAATAATAATAATCTGCTGTTTAGAAAGAGGATTTAGTCAACAAGCCTTTACCTCTAATTTAACATTTAAATAGCTAATATATGGCCATGATTGAAAATTCGGGAAGCCTAAAGGGTATACAGTAGAAACATCTCCTTCTGAGCACACTTCAGCCACCTAGCTCCCCTCCACACAGATGTCCAGGGTTTTCCATCTCGTCCATCTCCAGCCAGGGAGACTTGAGCCCTCTCACCCTCGTGGTGCTGCGCTGTGTATGCTCTCCTACGCCGTGGTTTTCTCACTTACCAAGAGATGCTTTCTAATGAATGGGCTTCTTCACTCTATTTATCTCTGCTCTGTTGAACCCATTTCCAGTCGTTTATATAAATACTGCGGTGACTCACCTTGCATATACATTGAATGTGATCAAGTATATCGTAGGCTAAATTCTTAGAATCAGTGATGTTGCCACATTCCCCTTTATAGAAGTACTGGTTTTTGCTCCCACATGCCACCCGTCAGAGGGCCTGTTTGCAGACATCCTGGGGCTGCTGTCACAAATAGCTTAAAAAACACAAGTCTGTCATATTGCAGTTTTGCAGGTTAGAGTCCCAAATGGATCTCACTGAGCTAAACTCAAGGTGTCGGAGGGTCTCCTTCTCCAGGCTGTAGGGAAGAATCCTTTCCCTGCCTCTTCTAGGTTGTAGAGGCCACCACAGCCCTTGTCTGTGGCCCTCATCCTCCATCCTTAGAGCCAACAGTGGGTCAAGGCCTCCTTATGCTGATCACTCTTGACTTTGCTTCCCTCATCACTTTTTGACCTCCATCTAAAAGAGCTCTTGTGATGATTACATTAGGCACACCCAGCTGATCCAGGGTAATCGCCCTATCTTAAGATCAGCTGATTCACAATGATAATTCCATCTGCTATCTTAATTCCTCACTGCCATTTATGGTACATACATAACACAGGTTTCAGGGATTAGGACACGGACATCTTTGGGAGGTCATTATTCGGCTTACCATGCCAACCCAATATGTTTTCTAAATTTTTGATCTTTGCCAATATAATAGATTAAAATGTATCTTTAAAGTTTTATTTTCTATTTATCTTACTTGAGTAAAGTTGAATATCCTTAGTTTTGAGCTCTGTGAACTCATATTTCTCTATTCTCTGTATCTTCTGCCTATTTTTCTTTTGGGTTTTGGTTTCTTTGTTGGTGCTTATGGGTATTCTTTATGTAATAGCTATAGTGACATGTAAAGAGTTGTAAATATTTTCCCCCTATGTATTTTGACGTTGTGGTGGATTTTGCTATGGAGAACTTTTTATATTTATTTGGTGGTAAAATTTACTGAGAGTATGTCTTGGGAGTCCCTAAGAACACCTTGAGGTGCAGTGATTCATAGGAATACTAAGGACTCAGCATATGATTTATTATGGCAAAAAGATACAAAGCAAACCAGCGAAGGGAAAAGGCACAAGCTTCCAGAATTTTCTTCCAATGGAGTCAAATAGGATGTACTTAATTCCTTCAGGAACAAATTGTCACATCACATTTGAGATATTGCCAACTGGGGAAGCTCATGAGAGGCTTGGTGTGTGCAGTTTTTATTGAGGTATGGTCATATGGGCACCCACCACCTAGCACATATCAAAATTCCAAACTCCCAGAAAGAAAGCAGGAGTTCACCATAAGCTATATCATTTATACAAACATTTCAAGCACAGGAAACCACTCCTACCAGTTAGGGAATTCTGGGAACACTCCTGAAATCCATATTGCCAGGTGCTAGCCAAGGGCCGTCCATTTAAGCGGGCCTTTCTTAGGAGAACAACATCAGGACAGCAGTGCTAATTCTTTTCTGCATGCTTTTCTTAAATAGCTTCTGGATTTTGTATCCCAGTCAGGAAAGTCTTCCCCTACTCGAGACATACAAAAGAATTATTGCATGTTCCTGTAGTACTTTGGTTTCTTTTTTAAGATTTGAATATTTGAACAATTTAGAATTTACTTGGAGTTAAAGTATAAGATATGATCCAACTCCTTCTTCCCCTCTTGTTACAGCATCATTTGTTGACTAGACTGATGCTTAGTAATACCACTTTTATCTTACACTGAATTCTCTGTGTATTTGGTTTTATTTCTAAGTGTTTCTCTTCTTGCATCAGTGGTTTTATTCATGCCCCCAGTAACACCCTTCTAACTGTTGAAACTTTTTAAGATGTTGCAATGTCTGGTAGGGCAAGCCCCTCTGTGTTTCTCTTCTCTTCGCTCCTCTCCTCCCCATTCTGGCTTAGGCAATTATGGAATGCCTACATTATGGCTAGACTCAGAGAGCTAGAGCTCATACCCACTTCCTGTCCCCAAGGAGTACCACTTTCCTGGGTACTGGGGAAGAACAGACGCATATGATTCAGGATGTCATGGGAGCATAAAGCAAGGGTTCCTAGAAGAGGCAGATTTGGAAAAATGAGTAGGAGCATGTGCCAGGTAGAAATGGAGGAATGTTCTGTGGCAATGCTAATAGTAGATTCACACGTGGTTTGTTGTCCAGGAATACAGTGTGTGTGGGGGAACTGGAGGGGAAGGCTGGGCCAGAGCTTGCAGAGCTTAGCATACCCCCCTGCCCCCTGAGAAGTTTTGATTTTAATCTCAAGATGAGGGGAGCCACATAAGAGTTCTAAGCTGGACCATGTCGTGATTAGATTTCTATTTCAAAAGATTACTTGGGCTGCAGCGTGTAGGGTAGGTGGAAGAGGGAAGAGTGGAGGAGGGAGGAAGAACATTTCTGAAGGACCTTTTTTTTTTTTTTCTTTTGAGATGGTTTCACTCTGTTGCCTACACTGTAGTGCAGTGACATCATTATAGCTCACTGCAACCTCAAGCCCCTGGGCTTCAAGCAATCCTTCTGCCTCAACCTCCCAAGTAGCTGGTACTCCAGGCCTGCAATACCATGCCTGGCTAATTTTTCTATTTCTAGAAAGATAGGGATTCACTATGTTTTTCAGGCTGGTGTTGAATGCCTGGGCTCAAGCAATCCTCCCATGTCAGCCTCCTGAGTAGCCGGGACTACAGGTGCCACCCCACCTACCGATTTTTTTTTTAGTAGAGATGGGGTCTCATTATGTTGCCCCAGCTGGCCTCAGACCTCAGCCTCCCAAAGTACTAGGATTATAGGCATGACCCACCATTCTAGCCTTATTCCTAGGGATTTTTGCTAGTCACCTCAGTCTGTGATGATGAGGACTTGAAATGGGACAAGAGAGAGAATGGGTTTGTGAAAGATTTAGATGGTAAGATCCATAGAATTTGGTGATTTACTGAATTTAGTTATGACGTTAGTTATGGGGAGGGACTGGATGAAAGCTAGGGAGGAATCCAGCTTATAGAACCAGATCGATGGTGAGGCCAGTGGTTGAGGTTATAGAAGAGAGTGAAGAAGAGGCTGAGTTGTAGGTGACCGTGGGACAACCAGGTGTAGATAAAGGAAGCAGGTGACTACAGAGACCCAGAGCTCTGGCCTGGGGGAGACATTTATTTGGTAGGCCTGGATGTGATCATTGGCATTTTCGTAGATGTGGCCAAAATTGCCAAGAGAAAGAATTACAGTGAGAAGAGGTGTAGCATATGAACTCTGAGAAATGTCAGCCTTCAATGATTATGATTGTGGACAGGTCGTAAAGAATGTTCTTTTTCAAAATGCTTTAAGTGACATTTCAAAGGGACTTTTATGGCCCTTTTCCGAATAAACAAATATATACATTTATGTATGAAAGTAACCATCACCTAGGAATATCAAGCCATTTTCCCCAAGGTTGTGGGTTTAGTCAGTGGTATAAATAGGATTAGGAGAGTTATTTATGCAAATGGAAGTACAAATGGTAATTTATGTGCTAGTTGCTTCTGACCTATGAAACTTAGGTCAGGTTTTTGGAATAACTGCATCAAAACTGACTTAAATGAACTTACTTTGTCAAGTTCTGTGAAATACACTGAAAGCATTATGTACCATTAAGGTGTTAGAATTATATACTTTGCCAAATTTCAGTACCTCTTATGGTTCTTTATAATTTTAGGTTTTTCCTCCATTTTTTCCTTCAATGACAAGGTCTTATTTCTGAAGTATAACCTAAAAGGTAAAAATGGTACACATTATTGCACCATTCTATGACAGATGGAAGCTTTAAAAAAGGTATCTTCAGTTTGAGAAATCATTAGGGGAAAAAAGTGATCATTTAAATTGCTATTGAAACTTTGCAAAAGTCAATTCAAAAAGAAACAGTGAGTGGTTCCCTAAAGTTTGAAGGTTAGCTATTTGGAGACTTAAGTTTGTTTATGTCATTGGGATATTCTCATCTTTCTGAAAATCATGTCCATCAATGACTGTGCCATTGCATGGTGGGTGGCATCATTTGAAAGCACTTTTGAATGTACGTAGCTTGTTAATTTATTCCCCTGATCATGCAGTGAAGAGGTCTTGAAACAGTGAAGACAGCTCTTCTTCCTTAGAGGAAACTCAGGAATCGATCAACATTTATAGATTCTACTAAACAAACAAAAAAAATCTAATCAAATTAGTGCATCTTTATATAAGTGCCATTTAAAAATAATGGCTAATTAAGTGAAGGCTAAACTCTGTCTTCATTTCAGTGCCTTTCTCCCCACAAGACACAACAATGATAAATGCAGCTGAATTAAAATGACAAGATCTATTCCCTATGTCAGAGCTGTTTTTATCCCTGGTGTGAAATCAGAGATTTTCGTCTCAACTTTGTCCTTTAACATTTTTCAAATGTTACATGGTGCTATATTTAATAAAAAAAATGCTCATGATTGCTTTTTTTAAAGTCTCCATGCACAGTATCTCTTGACTAGTAGGAATCTGAATTGATGAAATGCCCAAATACTAATATAGAGCAAAATAAAGACCCACTTACTAGGGGAGGGGAGGGAGTGGACATTTCAACGTGTATATTTTCTGACGTCAGTTTCTTCATTTTGATTTTGTACTCTAGTAATATAAGATGTTAACATTGAGAGAGGTTGGGCAAAGAGTCATTTCCTGTGAATCTATAATCATTTCAAAATAACTTTTTAAAAAAGGGTGCAGCAACCCCCTTAATAGCTGTACCACACAGAACCCTAAGCAAGATTCCTAAGGGTTCTGGTGTATTCCATGTGGCCCTTGTAGGACCAGGGGAGTAGGGGAGTCACCCCCTAGATATTCTGGTTCCTTAGGGGGTGAGAGGGACACAGGCATCCACTGGCATGTGGGAAAAGCAGCCCTGCTGAGCCCAGACTCTGAGGCAGGGCCCTGGCTGAGGACCAGGCCCTTGAAGAAAGCCACGTAGGGCGACTGAAGCATCAACTGAAAGCTATGCTTGGCAGATACTGCCTCTTCCAAGACTTGGTTATATCAGGGCCGAATCGTTCTTGCGTCTTCCGTGGGCAATGAAATGAAATGAGCACTTGCACAGGTTCAAGGGATGGACTTTATCATTACCACCCAGCAAACAAGACTCCTGTGAGATGGGTTCAATGGAACAACTCTAGAACCAGTTCTCTCTGTGCAGCTTCAGTTTCCCAAATTAAGGGTCAAAACTGACCCTAGGTTATATTTAGGAGTAATTACTGAAAATGTCAGTGCACTAATATAATGCTAAAAAACTCAAAGGCTTAAAAGACTATTTTGTCTAGAGAAGAAAGGACAGCTAAAAACCTCTAAATGACACGTAACCCATTAACTTTAGGTTTTAACACTTTTCAGACAGTAGCTTTAATTAGGCTTGTAACAAGTTACCCCTTGTAGGGGATTTTACACTTTTGAATAATGAATGTATTTTGGCATCCTCACTTTAATACTTACTATTTTCGTGTTTTTGTAATAATCCACATGTATGTTACTCTGAGAGCTTGCATTTTAAAATCCTTGCTTTTCTTCTTATCTGAATCTTTAAGGAAAAAAAGAAAAATGAAAATATCTGGGAATGTAAGTTCTGCTACATTCAGTTTTAGAAAATGTCAGCATTGGCTCTTTTAGAACACTTATTTCAGTTGAGCCAAGCAGTTGGTGGAATACTTAGTTTTGAAAGAAAGACACAACATTAAACACTAACTAGTAATGCTTTTGAAAAATGTTTTTCTGTAATTGTAAGCTAACTTATTTGAATGGCAAAAATAGTGTTTTAAAGCATCTGGTCTTTTCCACCCTAAGCTTCAGTGCAATACACATATTCGATGTGTTACTATATATTTCATGATCCAAAATATTAGTATTGGCTTTTGTGTGAGTCTTATATTTCCTGAAATATCTGGGGTCCAAGTCTGGCTCTTAACATCAAGAATAAACTGGGAGCTGTTCCAGTCACCAACTTCCCACAGATATGTTTCAGGGTAAAGGTTCCCAGTTCATTGACTCATCTTGGACATTATTCAGAATGTGACATGTCATTGTAGAAGTGATCTCATGAGAGAGGCCACCTGTAGGTACCATGGGGACATTGTCTCATTCTCATATAAAAGAAAAATGGCATTGCTTCTGTTTGAGTTCTCTTAAATATATTAAGGGAGTTATTGAGATAATTTTGGGCCATATAGCTTTCATCTTCTGCAAACAATTTTATAACAGTGATTTTCATATGAGATATCTGAGAATGCTTGAAGCGAAAAAAGGTACTTTAATATTAATGATTGAGAAATAGTAATTTAGGTTGAAAATGATGCATGTAAGTTAATGAGTACTGACAGCATTACTATATATAATGATTTGTCTGGAGAGTTTCATCTGGGCCTTTAAGAATTTTTTCCTTTGTTCTTAAAAGGCTACCATATTCATTTGAACTTCTTGGGAAAGATGCAAATGACTAAAAACAAGTAAACAAAAACCACATTGAGTTCAGAAGCTTATTTCAAGAAAGCCAGGTCTAGGTTTTACTCTGAAGTCAGTAGCAGTATAGTGTATGTCTCAACCCATCTGCAATCTCCAACTATATCCACAGAACAGCATTCAGCAAGGCTGAGGATTTCCCTGTGCCAGGTACTGACCAGTGTAGTGTCGGATGTTCAAGGTGATGGCTGATCATCAAGAGAATACTTAAGGGTTGTTTGTAGATTCTGTTTATGCGTAAAGGAGTCCACCAAATATTTTAGTGCTGTTTTCACCAAAAGTCCGTCTGTCTTTGTGGTAAACTTCAGTTAACGGGAATCACTTGTTTTCCCCAGGGGTACTGAATAATTAAGCATTGCTCGTGGATTCGGCGCCAGGCTAAAGTCTTAGCGAATTGCTGAGCTCGGTCAGCAGCATCACTAGCTTGGGACCAGCATGCTGTCCATCTGGAATAAAGAACACTTGGCCCCAGTGCTGCCAGAATTGAGACCTGTTGAGGAAGTTTGACAACCCCGAGAACATGTTCTTGATCAGTTTTTACCTTAACCCTCTTGCCATTCGAATACAGATGCTGCTAACTGATGCTGTCCAGTAATGCTCTGTTTTGTAGGGGAGGGAACACTGGTATTCAAGGCAATAGGCTGATAACAGGGAAAATGGGTGACGAGGGAGATAACCCAGAAAAAAGCATCCAGACACAGCGCCTCTAGAGGAAGCGGTTGTGCGGGGACTGTGTGGGCGTCATGCTCTCACTCCGTCAGCACATGTGCGTTCTGTCTGCCACGGGCCAGGTGCTATTGTGATCACGGGGATAAAGGATGTGAACTACGCAAGCATGTGCCTTCATGGGGCCCGTGTGCCAGGGGAGAGGACAGGGACTGCAGCAGTCAGCAAGTAAGTGGTCCTATGTGACAGGGAGAAATACGCCAGGAAGGACAGCAGGAGTGCTGCTGTGGGCGTAGCCTGGTGTTTGTCTTCAGAATGTTGGGGAAGGCCTTCCTGAGGAAGGGTACATTTGATCAGAGATGTGAGAAGTAAGAGGAAGCCACGAGGGAAGAGGATTCCAGGCAGGTGCGGCAGCAGGTACAAAGGCTGGAGCCTGGCGGATGCTTCAGGGAGGGATACATACGGCCAGTGTGGCTGGAGCAGTGAGCAAGGCTGAGAGCAGAGGTGACGTGGGAGGGGTAGCTAGGTGGCAGAAGTCTGCATAGGCCATTGGAGGGACTTCTGCCTTTACTTAAAGTGAGGTGGAAAGCCACCGGAGGCTTTGGGGCACTGGAAACTGATCTGACCTATGTTGTTATGCCACCACCACTCTGACTCTAGAGTTATAAAGATGAAAGCAGGGGTGCAGTTAGGTTATTGTAATATGCCAAGTGAGAGACGGTGGGGGCTTGGACCAGGGTGGTAGGCAGGTGGTGACAACCTTGACCCCAAGGTTTTTGGCTTAATCAACTAGAAGGAGAGGACTGTCATTTATTGGAATGAGGAGACTGTGGGAAGAGTAGTCCTGGTTAGGGGTAAGGGTTTGGCTTTAAATGTGTTAACTTTCAAGTTCTCCAGGTATCTCTTACACAGTCTGGGGTTGTACAGTGGGCATTTGGATAACCAAGTCAGGCACTCAGAGGGTGCTGGAGAGCAATGGATGTTTAGTAGTCACGAGTTTCTGGATGGCATTTACAGCCATGAAATTGATCAATAGTGCCTTGAGAGCAAGCATAGATAGAGCAGGGATGAGTGGTCTGAGTTCCGTCACTTCAGTGTTCAGGCCATCGATTGAGAATTCACAGAAAGCAGTTAATTAAGAATGTCCCTAATGCCCTCTCTTTAAATAGAGAAACATGTGATTGTTCCCTTTCAAAACAGTTGTATTATTTAATAATAATGCTTAGATTTTTTTTTGTCTCTAAGCGGCTTTTACCTGATCTATGGCTGATATTGTTTAAAACTGGTAGGCACTCTTTAGTCTGGAGATCTGATTGTGTGTGTGTGTGTCTGTGTGTGTGTGTGTGTGTAGCATCATTCAAAAAAACTAAAAGATGTTTGTAGCTATAGAAAATTGAAGTTTCAGAAGGAATTACTACTCAGTATAGAAGTTAGTGTAAGTCTGGTCTAAATTTTCCACTGTTCCTTGAAGTCTTAGTTTTGGTTGTAATTTCATGGTCAGCAAATCTAGTATAACTTACTTTGTGAGAAATCAAAAGATATAGTAAACTATTCCTTCACGCTGAACTTTGAAATTTTATTTTTGTCTTTTCTAGCCATTATTTGCATTTTTAAATGAAGAAAAATTTAATGTGGATGGATGGACAGTTTACAACCCAGTTGAAGAATACAGAAGGCAGGTAAGGTGTTAGATACTGTTGTCTAATATGAGCTGAATCTCCAACATGCATAGTAACAGTATGTCATCCAGTCATGCCTTCTGAGAATCACTGATGTCCTTGCTGAATATATTTTTAATGGCAATAGTATTACCCACATGTAGCACGATATAGCTCATTCTGTCACCTGTAATCTATAAGCTCATTCCATAGCCATGTGCAGGTGCCTTGAAGGCTGGATGACTAAGTTCTATTTCTTTCCCTCTATGAAGAACATCTGTTTTATGTTGTTCGTAAAATGACCAAATAATTAGGGTCTAGAAAAGTCAAGCCTCTTATCCCGTACATCTTAGGGATTAATGTTGCTATTTATTTGTATATTTGGAAACTTAACTATTACTGACAGATCTAAATTATATTCATTTCAGTTTGCAAAGTCAAGTGAATGTACATTAAAATTGCCTTTACTCTGCCACCTTATAAACTTCATCTAAATGCATGTTTGCTATAATAAAGGCAAGAGGCTTAGTATAATGTAGCTGTTCAGGAACAAAGGTCTCTTGTGCAATTTTTGTGAAGAAAATCTTGGGCATATTATGTAACAAGAACCATAGTTTGGCCTCTGGCGTAACCAACTTCTATAGGTCAGACAGGAGTTTTATGATGGAGTTTTTCTTTTTTTTGATGGACTTTTTCATGATTATTGTTCTGAAAAGCTCTTTAGATAATTGGGAAATTGTATTGAATGAGCTTTGAGAATCAAGTAAAACCCAGTTGCTTTCATGAAAAGGTCATGAATATAAAGTAAAATGTGGAACCCTAGATTTGAGAAGAACATTCTAGCTACCACCTTCACCATCTGGGCTGGTGAACAACTTGGGGTGATTTTCTTTTTTAATCTTGGTCAGTGCTTTGCCTATTTGTGAGCTGATCTGATGCTCTGGAATTTGGGTGCAATAGTTGAGCCCTAGACCACACGTGTGGTCATATATCCTATTGCTTTCCAAGAAGTCAGGTTTAGACTGTTGAGCTTTCAAAGGCTGTGTACACCTCTCATTTAATGACCTTTGTTCTGGACCAGACTAAGGTGGAAAGAAGACCATTAAAGCGTCTTGCATGTTTTGGAAACCTCTGTTACATTATATAGTAAAATATTTGAGTTTATTTTTGGAGTACTATCAGTAATATTAAGACTTTTTCTTTAGTTCAAAGCTTCTAGCTTGAAATCAAACAGTTCCTGTTTTTAAGGTTGCATGCATATATAAACTTTTGAAGGTAATTTGTTCTAGACTGCCATTATATTCAATCTTTTTTTCTTATAACTTTCTGATGGGACTTATAACTCTCTAATTGGACTCAGCATCAGACTCAGCATCTGTTTGGTCCGTGGTCTATAGGGCCAGACCTAAAGAAAAGGTACAATGTCTGTCCCCAAAGCAAACACCCACATAGCTCACTTTCATGTGTGTTTATTTGTGCATTCGTGAGTATGGGGAGGGAATATTTCACCACCTCTGGATCATATCCCTACTAAGTACAATTTTGTGGGTAGATGATAGGATGGAAGGTATCTCCTTGTCACATTTGCAGTCTGCTTAAAATGCAAATGACTGTATTTCTCATACAACCTATGGGGCTATCGTTGATCCCAAAGACTTGATTGAAAAAAATTATCAGAGGTGGCGAAATGAGTCTCCCTGGAGGGGCTTTCCTTTATTTCCCCTCTGTGATATTCTTTATGAGCTCAGCCTCTCTCCACTTTGGAACAGACGGAAGCATTGACTCTGTTTTGAGCATGGAGAGGAAGTTGCCTGATCTCTTTTTGATCATCAGTTAGACACAGATTAAGATGACACAGGGTACTTTTCTTAGAGGTGGGAGGGGTGCATGGGTGCGGGGTGAACTTGGGTTAATCTCTATTATGTAAGTAGTAAAGAGTATGTTGACACAAAGATCTCTAAGAGAATTGGTATTTACCAATGATAGTTTAGAATTGTCACCAGTGTTGTGTCTTGTGTTCCTGCGTTGTCTGGATTCTTGATTTGGCACCCTTATTATGAATAGGTAGGCCGTCATTACCCTGGGGTCAAAGAGGCATGTGCACATGTTGCTATGAGGAAGAAAAGAGGCCTACGGGCAAGTCCAGAGCTGCAGTCAAGCAATGCTGACTCCGACTTCCTTTTTTCCTGCAGGGCTTACCTAATCACCATTGGAGAATAACTTTTATTAATAAGTGCTATGAGTTCTGTGACACTTACCCCGCCCTTTTGGTGGTTCCATATCGTGCCTCAGATGATGACCTCAGGAGAGTTGCAACTTTCAGATCCCGAAATCGAATTCCAGTGAGTACTGCAATTAGCATTTCTCTCAAAGAGTGCCTTTTATTCCATAAGAATGGTAGGCAAGTAATTTAGAGAAACGCTCCTTTTGGAATATCATTCCAAAAAATATTTATCAAGTGCCTTCTGAGGGCAAAGCACCATGCCAACTGGAGAAGGAAGTATGACAACAAGGAGCTTGTGACCACGGGCGGAGAATGAATGTGAGTAAAGAACTCTGGAAGGAAGACGAACCTGTAACGCTGTTGTGTGTGAATCACGTGTTGTGTGGAACGAAGGACAGGCCCTATGTGGTTTTCATCTTTGTGGCACCACACCTGACACACGTTAGGCTTTCAATAAATGTCAGATTGATCATGCTGAAAGGACACACTAGCTCGTCAGCAGATGTATAAGCAAAGCTTTTCCGTGTCCTGGCGGTGACTAGCATGAGCTCCTCTTCATCACCTTTGCGGGCCGCCTCGAAGCCGTTATCGAACTGTAGTCAGGTACAGATTATTCCAGACAGTGTACTTCTCTGTCATTGAACCTAGTTCACAAAGCTCTCTTTTGGTCCTTAAGTATTCATGGATGCATCATACCTTCTACTCTGTATAAATTTTATAGACTAAAAAGTTTGAAGTGTTTTTTTTTTTTTTTCCCCTGTTAATTTTCAGGGTCTGTCATAATAAGTACTTTGGTTTTTTTTCCCAAAATTAGTAAATTTTTAAAAACAAAAGTTGAAGAAATTAAGATTCAATGTCACCTTGCCTTTAACTTTTAAGTCTAGACATGTTTGTCCTTAAAAGGACAATTGTGAGAACCTTTTTTATACTATTGGCCTAATATGAATTTTATTTTATTTATTATTATATATATATATATTTTTTTTTTTTTTTTTTTTTTGCAGTTTTTGGCTGGGTCTGGGTTGGAACCTGCCACCTCTGGCATATGGGGCCGGCACCGTACTCCTTTGAGCCACAGGCATCACCAAGCCTAATATGAATTTTAAATCTTAAAATCCACTTACTTCTCTAATTATTAGTGTCTGTTAATATCTTCATGATATATACTGTACTTGAAGATACAGTCTTAACTCATTTGTTAGAACACGGTGCTAATGACACTAGAGTTACAAGTTTACTCCTTGTACTCTGCTTGGCCATGGTTTTCTGAGATCATACCCCTCCCCCTAGCCTGCTGTCTTTCCAATACTGCCTTGTCCACAAGGAGGAGTGAACTAGGGTAGTGTGGTTTAGTTTCATTCACTAGTTCATTCGGTCAATATCTATTTGGCATCTACTGTGTCATTTGTGTATCTGGGTAAATTTCATGGGGTTTGTGGCAGGAGAAGAAATGAAACAACTGTGCCCAGTGTACCACCTCAGTCTGCCATCTTGATCCAATCATGCCCATGATCCTGGATGACTAAGAGTCCACTGTAGAACAAATAGAATTTAAATTTTTACTTAGCCATTTTATTGATGCTTCTCACTTTAAAATGGCTACCAATTTGCATTTCATTTCCTAAAAAAGCTAGGGCTAAGCTGTCCATCACTCCTACATACTTGTAGACGGTCTACTTTTAGGTGTTATTAAGCAGGGTAATATGCTCTTTTCTTTTCTTTTTTTTTTTTTTTACAGAAGGTTTTTATTGGCGAGGGAGGGATGCTGCAGAGCAGCACCAAGGAGGAGAGAAAAAGGGGGGGGAGAAAAGAGAGAGAGAGGAAAGGGAGAGGGGGAGAGAGACCCAGAGAGACAGGAAGAGAGAGGAGGAGAGAGGAGTGGAGAGAGGTTAACATGCTTTTTTCAAAATACCTTCTAACCACCTGACTCTTGACTGTAAGCCCACAGCTTTGCTTACACCCTTTAATGTGAAATCATTGATATTTGATAGTCATTTCTTTTTATAAAAGCCCATGTAACAATACGGAAAGAATTGGTAAGAAAGAGATTTTATTTTATATGTAAATAAGATACAAACTATAATAAAATACCATTGGGTAATAAGATAATCCATGTGCATTAAAGTTTCCATTACTGGATACGTATTCCTTTGTTCTCAAACAGGTTTGTCTTAATTTTGTGGAACTCTTTAATATGCAAGTAAAAGATGTTTATTTTAGACATTTTAGAAAATACTGAGCTGAAAGGAGTCTGCCACCTAGTGAGAACCAGTGTTAACATTTTTGGCATACACCCACACTTCTGTGTGTATGTGTATATATATGAATATTTGAAAAAGAAATTCTATAATTTGTGTCTGTTTTCTACCTAGCAATAGCTTATAAAAACTTCCCACGTTGCTAAATATGATCTGCTCAGGTGCTAATATATAGATGATTTATTTAATCAGTTCTATTATGAGACATCTAGGTTCTTATATAATCTTTTGCTATTGTAAACAATGGCTGTCATAAACATTTTGAAGTGGCTAAATACTTGTGCACGTCCTTAATTACGTGTGGTTTCTAGATAATTTTAATAAGAATAATGTGATACAATACCATATACTTTAAAAGCACTCGTGGTAATTGATACTGTGAAGATTATTGGTACCCATTCAGCTCTACAACAAGCATCCGTTTGAAAAGGTAGGAAGAACCATCCCCTTACAAATAAAAGAAATTGAAAGTTGAAACAACTCTGAGAGTAGCTTTCCTAATGTGACACTGCAGAGAGTAGAGGGCTGGGAGAAGGGAGGGCGTTGGCAGAGGGCAGTTTCTTGCCTATGGCCCAACTGAAATTTGCAATTCAATGAGGGTCTTTCTTAGATAATCCATTTGATATTTTTAAAAATGATCTTATTCCTTTTATCTTTCTTGATACCAGGGCCATAGGAAACAGGCCGGACAAGTTAGAAGGTTTAACGCGGGCCAGTGCCTTTACCAAGGCTCCCAGTTCTAAGCTTTTGGACTCTTTTTATTTTTTTTTTTAGTGTTGGGGATTCATTGAGGGTACAATAAGCCAGGTTACACTGATTGCATTTGTTAGGTAAAGTCCCTTTTGCAATCATGTCTTGCCCCCAGAAGATGTGGCACACACCAAGGCCCCACCCCCCTCCCTCCTTCCCTCTCTCTGCTTTTCCTCCCCCCCCATGACCTTAATTGTCATTAATTGTCCTCATATCAAAATTGAGTACATAGGATTTATGCTTCTCCATTATTGTGATGCTTTACTAAGAATAATGTCTTCCACGTCCATCCAGGTTAATACGAAGGATGTAAAGTCTCCATTCTTTTTAATGGCTGAATAGTATTCCATGGTATACATATACCACAGCTTGTTAATCCATTCCTGGGTTGGTGGGCATTTAGGCTGTTTCCACATTTTGGCGATTGTAAATTGAGCTGCAATAAACAGTCTCGTACAAGTGTCCTTATGATAAAAGGATTTTTTTCCCTTCTGGGTAGATGCCCAGTAAAGGGATTGCAGGATGAAATGGGAGGTCTAGCTTGAGTGCTTTGAGGGTTCTCCATACTTCTTTCCAGAAAGGTTGTACTAGTTTGCAGTCCCACCAGCAGTGTAAAAGTGTTCCCTTCTCTCCACATCCACGCCAGCATCTGCAGTTTTGAGATTTTGTGACGTGGGCCATTCTTACTGGGGTTAGATGGTATCTCAGGGTTGTTTTGATTTTCATTTCTCTAATAGATAGGGATGATGAGCATTTTTTCATGTTTGTTAGCCATTCGTCTGTCTTCTTTAGAGAAGGTTCTATTCATATCTTAGGCAGGGGCTACCATGATGTTTTTCTGATGGGCCATTATTCTGCCCATTTGACAAAAGATGAAGGGGAAGCCAGAGACGCTGCAAGTCAAATGTCTGATGTTAGAGCCATGGCAGAGGTGGCACATGACCCCAAAGCCTACATTGTCACCAGGCACACTGCACTTGCACAGCTCCCTGTTTTTAACAGCTCTGTTGAGGTCTGCTTCACATACCACACGATTCCCCATCTCAGGTATACAGTTCGATAGTGATTGGTAAATTACATTATTAGCTAGTTTTTACATGTATTGCTGTGAGTTGGGGAACCAGGTTAACAAATGCTCTGGGTTTGCGTATAAAATGAGAGAAGATGGACTCTGAACAAAGGCTTGGTGAGCTTTCCTAGGCATCGGGCATCCAAGCTGCATTGTGGAGACCGGCCGCTCTTTGTGTCCTGAAATCTTCTTTGCTTCCCTTCGATCATCTTCCCTCCTGTTTTAGATTCGAGAATTGAGACTTTTGGGAAAATAACCTGTAGATGTGAGTCAATATTATAAGAAACATATTGTATCAGAGATGATTTCCTTCACTCTCACTTTGTACTGAAGCTGTTTGTATATGGTAGCAAATCAAATGTAAGCTACAGAATTAAAATAATATCAGAAACTTTCTATTTATTTAAGTAAGATCACTATTTTTAGGTAAGTATTTAATTTCCATTAGACGTGGTGCTAAGAAAAGACTAGCGATTCTAATTGTTTCCAAGTAGACACAATTATTAAATGTGTGTCTCTGGGCACACACGCAGTGAAATTGTACATGAACTGATATTCTATTTTGCACAATTAGATTCACTTCTTCATGATTGTTAGTACGTTTTTCTATTTTTTTTTTTTGAGATGCGATTTCTTGATAGTTTAAACTTTCTGACATAGGTGCTGTCATGGATTCATCCAGAAAATAAGACGGTCATTGTCCGTTGCAGTCAGCCTCTTGTTGGTATGAGTGGTAAACGAAATAAAGATGATGAGAAGTATCTTGACATTATCAGGGAGACGAATAGACAAATTTCTAAACTCACCATCTATGATGCAAGACCCAATGTAAATGCAGTGGCCAATAAGGTGAGTGTATTCAATGATGTGATGGAAACTTAGCTTACGTACAGGGTGCAGTGTTGTCTGTGAATGTTGTTGCTGTGGTTTGTCAACATGTGGATATACATTAATAGTTAAGAAAACTTGTTCTCTTATGTAGAAAGTAGTTTTAATCACAAAACTTACCTTAAACAAAAGTTGAATACATTAAAATCACATGAAAATAAACTTCAGGAAAATAGGCACATCTAGAACTGTAATGAACTTTGGTCAGAATGGTAAGCAGGCAAAAGTTAGAATCACTTTGCAGCTCTTTTGGCTGTGGGTGATCACTCTCCATGTGTACGCTGATGAGGCATCTATAAGGAGTTGCAGGAAGCTATAATTATTCAAATCCTAAAATTCTAGCCTTACTCAAACACTCCCTCCCCGTGCCCATATACTTATAAGTGTGTGTTCTCATTTATAATTCAAGAAATGAGTGGACCCACATATGTGAATTTCCTAATCACACACACAAAAGGTTAACATTTTTAAAGACGTCTGTCTCAATTGGCCTTTTGCCTTCTTAAACAGAACATATCAAATGCATTGGAAGAAGATTATGGACATCAGTATACAGTGTCGCCTACAGAAGCTGTTGCAAGGTGTGAGGCTATTTGGCCCCACGCTAAGTGGCCCAGATTGGTGCACATTTTATGTTTGATTTCTCCTTGTTTTTTCTTCTCCTTCCATCATTGCCAGCTGTCACTTCCAAATGCTCACAGTGGGCCTGCCCTGAGTTGCTCACTCCCATTCTCACTTCCATTCTGCCTCTCAGATTTATTGTTTCTCATCAGCCATAGGCTTAAATTTCATCATCTTTAATACTTTGCTTATCCCAAGGCCATTTATCTGGCATCTTCAATTATTCAGAACACAAGACAAGAACCAGAAAGCACAACAAGTCCTTGAGCCGCTCCGGAAGATGCAGCGGCTTCCTGATGGAATCTGTGATGTCTGTCTGCACTAAGCTGTGTTGAATTGTGTGTGCGTGCGGGGCACTTCGTTCCATTATTTGCGGACAGATCATCTGTCCCCTGCCACATGCATGCTCTTAGACCAGCTATTTGATTTTGAAATTATGTGTAAAGCAATCAGGAAGTTAAGTTGATAAGTAAACTAAGAATTATAAATAAAATACTTAGGAAGTTAATTCTAAGTATCTTCTTGCCTTGTCCTTCATTTTATATATTTCTGTTCCTACTATCCTTCATATATAACTCAGATTGAAGACATTTACAAAATACAATATTTCCATGTACATATTTAGCCTGAAATAGATATAACATTAAAATGAAGAATTTAGAGAGGATATTTAAAATATTAAAATGTATAAAATAAATATATTAATTATATTAACTCAAAGGCTCTTTATAGCAATAGAATTCTTGAATGCCTTTTTAACACTCTGAAATAATCCTCTATTTCTAGTCCTTTTAGGAATCAAGGGAAGGAAAATATTAAGGGAAAAGCCTAAGCCTTCAAGATCGCTGTGTCTTTTTTTTTTTTTTAAACCACACTTGTGTCCTTCCCCCGCCCCTTCTGTGTCTCTCTGCCCCTCGTCTATATCCATAGCAACAGCCTTTGGACCTTTACATCATTGTACTAGGTAATTTGGGTTGTTCTCTTTTGTTGAATAAAGGAAAACCCAGAAGGATACTTAAAAAGTAACGAGAAATGTAGAATTCGAGCTGTGGGGAACTCAATGTATGCCTGACTAATTGATTTTTACCCTTTCTGTCTTCTGTTCTCTTTGGACCTAATTGTTCCTCCTTTGTGGATATTTAGAAATTTACAGCCCCAGATGTAATAAGCAATATCACATCGTCACACCATTTTAAATTAAATAAGCAAAATCCAGGGATAGGTAAGATCTAGCACCAACCGCTTCTATTTTTGTGGCAGTACACTGGTGAATCAAAGTGGAACTGTATTCATGTCTGTTTTTGCCAGAAACTTTGGCAGTGAGTAATATTTTTCCTTTTATTTTTTTCACATAACATTTTTCAGTTATTTATGAAAGGAACTCCAGTGTTAAAGATCTCTTTGAAAATCACCATAGCTATTTAAAAACCACATGTGCAGACAACAGGTCGTCCGTCTTTGGGAGGAGAGGGTGATGTTTCATTACATTACAGGCTTAAAGACCTAGCAAGAGGTAGACAGGCCATTTCTTCCCAGGCCCCATTCCTGTAGTTTACAAAAGTGACTGCCAGCTAGGCAGGAGCCCCAGGCAAAGGAAGGTAGCCTCTGTGTCTGCTTATTTATTAGCTAATAACATTTTTAAAAACAGCAAAGTGAATGTTTGCTGTCTACTTATTACTGATGCCATCTAGACTTAGAGCAAGCTTTAAAGAAATATTTCTGCCTCAGTATGTTTTCCTGCCTAGAGTCTCTGGAGATCAAGGCCTTTGGGTTGTCAGAATGGCCTTTGGGCTTGAGGTTCGAGTGGTAGCCTTACTTAGACTGCAGAAAATTTCTCTGTAACCTCAGGAAAAACCTCTAGGTGGTTTGGGTCCCTTTGTCCCTGGCTACAACTTGTATTTCCACCAT
The DNA here is from genome assembly GCF_027406575.1 of Nycticebus coucang. Lineage (NCBI taxonomy): Eukaryota > Metazoa > Chordata > Mammalia > Primates > Lorisidae > Nycticebus > Nycticebus coucang. The sequence continues at coordinate 181,572,286 of NC_069804.1, forward strand.
TGTTATAAATAAAAAGAAAAGAGGCGTATTGTAGTGACTACACATTTGCCCGGTAACTTCCCCTTTCCTCTTCGGACCCAGGCAGGTGTTTCCCTGTCCTCTTCCTAAGGTCACTCTCAAGTTTGTGGAACATTCTTTCTTTGCAAGTTGCAGAACTGGTTAATTTTTCATAAAGGGCCACATGTTCCTTGGCATTTCAAAGCATTTGAGCAGAAGGCGGCTAGATTCCCAAACAGAACCGTAGCATCACTTTTTGTCCACGTGTGGAACAGGCAGACTTCACCACGCTGTGAAGGTGAACCAGAGTCTGGCCAGCAAGTTAATGTTTGTAGGTGCTATGGGGTGGTAGACATCTCGTCTCCTCTTGAAAACTTTTCCTTGAAGACTCAATGCATGCTGTACTCTGTCCTGGGTGTTTGTACAGCAGAGAGAGAGTGTTATGGTGTAGTAGAAGAGGTTTGGGCTTCAACGTCAAACTAGACTTAAATTTCACTTATTACCTGTGTGACTTTGGGGACATTTAAATAGATTCTCTGAGTTTGTTTGCTCATTTGCAAAATGAGAATAGTAATGCCTATCTTGTAATATTGCTGTCAGGGATAAAATTATGAAAATAAAAATCACAGTACCTAGGACATCACAGGAGCTCATTAAATAGTGACTGACATCAGCTATTAAGATATAGCATAGTTCCCCTAATGCTATGAGGCCTAGGTAGTATTATGCCCAATTTTACAAAAGAGGACATTGGAACTCAACAGAGGTTAAATACCTTGCCCTGTCACATGGCAGGAGAAGCCTAAACTGTCAGACTGGGTCTGACTCCAAAGACTGTTGTTTTCTTCTAACACATCACGTCCTATGCAAGTGGCTTTGTAGCTATGAGATTGACGGAGAATGAGGACCTTCCAAACCTGCCCTTATCTTTCCAGATCCAGAAGAAGAGTTATTACAGAGCCTTTTGAAGATGATTTTTTTCTCATGAATGCAGATTTCTCAGGAAATTGTCAGCCGTCTTTTTTCTAGCTCAAAGTATGACTAATGTTGTTGAGATTCAGTGTTGCATAGGAAGTCAAGTCACATCAATTATTTAAATTGAGTGGTTTTGATTGATATTTGGAGGACAAATAACTTTTGAAATACTTGTGTAAATTACTGATGAAACAGAAAACCTAACTGTTTGAATATTGTGTTGTTTCTTAGGCAACGGGAGGAGGATATGAAAGTGATGATGCATATCATAACACGGAACTTTTCTTCTTAGACATTCATAATATTCATGTTATGCGAGAATCTTTAAAAAAAGTGAAAGACATTGTTTATCCTAATGTAGAAGAATCTCATTGGTTGTCCAGTTTGGAATCTACTCATTGGTTGGAACATATCAAGGCAAGTATTTTTTTTTAACATTTGCAAATATGACATTTGCATTATAATTGTATAGTGGAACAGGAATTTTTTTAATTCCTTAAATTTTAGAGAACTTAACACTGAGAGATAAACTATTTGTAGGAGACTCTACATTTGACAGTTCTGTGTTTCTTTATAATTTGCATACCTAAAGATATCATCACATCAATCTAGAATATTTTTAGAGTTTATAGAAATATCTCTTCACATCTTTTTGGAAGGAAGGAATTCAGTTTTTCTTGAACATTTATTTAGGAATAGCTAATTTATTATCTAACCATTACCAGATATGATCCTCATAGACCTAGATAGATGATTTTTTAAAACTAATCTTAAATGCATGTAAAGAATGAGTTTTATGTTTTTGTTATGTTTAATCCTTAATCCTGGTAAAGACATCAAGAATCCAACACTCTTTGTTAAAGTAAAAGTACTTGAAGGCATCTGAGGGAACTAATACTTTTAGAAGCTGTGTAGTTCTGTAAACAAACTAATAAAAAGTTAGCTTTAAATAGGTGAATGATTAAGATGGATTGTTATCGAATCTAAATTTATTTTCCAACTTAATAGGAATTATATTTCTATTTTACTTGTCTTTTTTCTTTTTTAAAAATTTTTCTTGTTTGGGATTCATTGAGGGTACAAAGTATTAGGTTACACTGATTGCATTTGTTAGATAAAGTCCCTATTATAATTGTGTCCTGCCTCCAAGAGGTGTGCCATCCGCTGTGACCCCCACATTGTCCTTCCTTCCCTCTCCCCACTTGCTCATTCCCCTACCCCTCTGCCTCGTATTAGCTCATCTCCTGCCTTCATATTAGAATGGAGTACATTGAATTCTTGCTTCTCCATTCTTGTGATGCTTTGCTAAGAGGAATGTGTTCTACCTTCATCCAGGTTAATACAAAAGATGTAAAGTCTCCATCTTTTTTTACTGGCTGAATAGTATTCCCTGCTCTATATATATCACAGCTTGTTAATCCAACTGGCTTGGTGGGCATTTAGGCTGTTTCCAAACTTGGCAATTGTAAATTGAGCTGCGATAAACAGTCTAGTGCAAATATCCTTATGATAAAAGGATTTTTTTTTCTTCTGGGTAGATGCCTAGTAATGGGATTGCAGGATCAAATGGGAGGTCTAATTTGAATTCTTTGAGGATTCTCCATACTTCTTTCCAAAAAGGTTGTATCAGTGTAAATGTGTTCCCTTCTCTCCACATCCACACGAGCATCTGCAACTTTGAGACCTTGTGATGTGGGCCATTCTCATTGGGGTTAGGTGATGTTTCAGGGTAGTTTTGATTTGCATTTCTCTGGTGATTAGGGATGATGAGCATTTTTTCATATATTTGTTAGCCATTCATATGTCTTCTTTAGAGAAGGTTCTATTCATGTCTCTTGCCCAGCGATATGTGGGATTGTTGGGTCTTTTTTGTTGATTAATTTGAGTTCTCTATACATCCTAGTTATCAAGCTTTTGTCCGATTCATAATATGCAAATATCTTTTCCTGTTCTGAAGGATGTCTGTTTGCTTTGGTTGTTGTCTCCTTAGCTGCACAGAAACTTTTCAGTTTAATTAAGTCCCATTTGTTTATTTTTGTTGTTGTTGCAATTGCCATGGAAGTCGTCTTCACAAAGTCTTTCCCCAAGCTGGTATCTTCAAGTGTTTCCCCACACTTTCTTTGAGGATTTTTATTGTTTCATGCCTTAGATTTAAATCTTTTTTCCATCTTGAATCAATTTTTGTAAGTGGTGAGAGATGTGAGTCCACTTTCAGTCTTTTACATGTGGTTATCCAGTTCTCCCAACACCATTTATTGAATAGGGATTCTTTTCCCCACTGTATGTTCTTATTTAGTTTATCAAAGATCAGGTGACTGTAAGAGGTTAGTTTCATCTCATGGTTTTCTATTCAGTTCCAAATGTCAATATCTCTGTTTTTATGCCACTATACTATTCAACATAGTGCTGGAAGTTCTAGCCAATACAATCAGGCAAGAGAAGGAAATAAAGGGCATCCAAATGGGTGCATAGGAGGTCAAACTCTCTCTTTGCCAACAATATGATGTTATACTTAGAGAACTCCAAAGACTCAACCACAGGACTCCTGGTAGTGATAAAAAAATACAGCGTTGTCTCAGGATATAAAATCAATGTCCATAAATCAGTAGCCTTTGCATATGCCAAAACTAGCCAAAAACAGCCAAGATGAGAAGCTAATCAAGGACACAATTCCCTTCACTGTAGCTTCAAAAAAAAAAAAAAAAATGACATACCTAAGAATATACCTAACAAAAGAGGTGAAAGACCTCCACTAATAAAATTTAAAAACCCTAAGAAAAGAAATAGCAGAGGATATTAACAAATGGAACATACTATGCCCATAGCTGGGAAGAATTAACATTGTGAAAATGTCTATACTACCCAAAGCAATCTACAGATTCAATGCAATCCCCATTAAAATGCCATCACCATACTTTCAAGAATTGGAAAAGGTAATTCTTCATTTTGTATGGAACCAGAAGAAACCCCATACAGCCGAGGCAATTCTTAGTAATAAAAACAAAACCAAGGGTATTATCCCACCAGACTTTTGGCCATACTACAAGGCCATAGTGTGTTTTATTTTTTTTAATTTCTGATCCTCAAAAATTCAAAAACAGTTGTGAAAACTAAATGTAATGTGGATCCTGGATGGAGTCTTTGAACAGAAAAAAGACATTAAATAAAAACTAAGGAAATCCAAATAAAGTATGACCTTAGTCAATAATAAGTTTGTTAATAATGCATCAATATTGGTTCCTTAGTTGTGACAAATGTACCATATAGTGTGACATACCATAGTTGTGACCAGTATAGCATGGGATGTCAGAAAGAGGGGAAACTGGGCTGAGTATATGTGAATTTTTTATAGTACAACATTTCTATAAATCTAAAACTGTTCTAAAATTGTTTTATTTTTTAATAAAAGGATTGCACAGGTTTTGTGTGCAAAGCATCGTGTTAGACCCTGTGAGTGGGAAAAGGTATAAGTTTTAAGGAGGTTCATGTATGGTTGAAGAGATGATCTGTATGTGTAAAAAGAAACATAATATTCTAAGGTATCATGTGTGAAGTACCAAGTGGGCCTTCATGTCAGAGTCAGTAGAAGGAATAGGTCCTTTGGGAACTTGATCTAACCCTTGAAGAAAGCAACAGGATGGGAGGATCCATTCTAGAGATCAAAGCCCAGAAACAAGCTTAGGTGAGACCGTATTAGGAAGAGTAAGGATTTCCATAGTTGCAGGTTAATCTAGACATCTGGAAGAAGCCAGACAGGGGCCTTGATTATCAGGTTAGGCCATGAGGAGGCTCCAGAGGTTTTGGAATAGCAGGTTATTTTAGGAAAATGTTTTGGCAGCTGCTTGTAGAATAGATAAGAAAGTGATGTCAGAGAAAACAGAGCCATTTCAAGAGTGCAGAAATGGGAATAGTAAAGGCCTAAATTAGAATGCTGCCAATGTGAGGGTGAAGAGATTATGAGAGGAACAGATACAAGATGTTTCCAAGGAGGGGCCTATGATACTTGATGATTCGCAAGGTGTGGTATCCTAAGGAATGAAGGGTGATGCCAAGAAGGTGAGCCTAGTCAACAGAAAGTGATGCTGTCATTTGTAAATGAAGGGTAGTCCTGATCAGGAGCTTGATCAAGAGAAACACCATGCATTTGTGAGAATGGTATGCCATCTACCTAGTGATGTCTATCAGGTATGTTTCCATGCAAAATGGAACTCAAAATAGAGGCATAGGGATTAGATGTCAGTTTGAGAGTCCACTGTTGGGCAAGAGACTCAAGCTGAGCCCTTTAAGGTGGATGCTGATAGAGAGGGCATACAGGGAGAAAATAAGAGGAGTTTGAATAGAGCCTTGACCATGTTTGTATTCAGGATAGGATGTGAAGTGGATCTCAGTGAAGGAAAAATAAGATACATGAGGAAATCAAAGGGTCAATGGGACTTGAAACTTTTTTAGGAAGGTCCTTGATGACCTTGAGTTTGGACCTTCATTGTCATCTAGAGATGGGGTGGAGGAAGAGTTGAGGAAATAGATGTAGTGAACAGAGACTTTTCTTTTCAAATGAAAAATAGTTGAAGAGGGACATGTTTAGAAGGCCTTTTCAAGTCGTGGGAAGCTTTAGCCTTTTTTGTAGACAGACAAGGGATTCACTTCAGGCAGGTTTTTTAAAAATAATAATGCAGGTCTGAAAAGATGAATATACTAGAATGTTTATAATAGTGGGAAAACACTGGAAACAATATAAATGTATAGAAAAATTGTATGTATATAATGAAACACTATGCAGTCATTATGAATTGTATAATACAATATTTAATAACATGAGGAAATGTTCAGCCTATAAAAGTGAAAAGAGCTACCAACAGCCCCAATTTGAGGGAAAATGTGTACAAAGAAGTATAAAAAGTAGCTACCAACATGTTAACAATTATTATTTCTGAGTATTAGAACTATGATAATTTTTATTTTCTTTTGTTCTTTTATTTTCCATTTTGGGGGCATATACGTTACTTTTGCAAAGAAGAGAAACTTTTTTAAAAAAAGCATGGGTACAGGAATTACTGGCAAGGTGGCTGAGCTCCTACTCTGAGCTAGATAGAAGGAAGACAGACTGGGTGAAAGGTATTATTCAATGGCTCAGATATCTGAGGAAATTAGGAGTCGAGGCTATCTGCAAAAGATCAAGTGTAGAAATTAGGACTTATGGAATATGGAAAATGCTGTAAAGACCTCTTTAAAGTTTTGTCCACAGAAAAGGGGGTCCAAAGAAATGAAAGAAACTATCATTGTTCTCTCAGGAGACAAGAGGAGATCTGAAGAGACTGGGGAGCCCATACAGACTTGTATAAGAACATCTGACCCAGGGCTTCTCAGGCATCAGTCAAATCATAGCAGTTCAGGCAGTGGAACAGAGATGTGTATACCATCACCATGGGCTGGGTGGAATATTTAGGCTGCACTTTCTCTGTAATCTCTAGAAAGTAATCTATTCCTTGCCTCTTACAGCTTTTTGTGGCCACTGGCATTCCTTGGCTTATGGCCCCATCACTCCATCTTCTGTTTCTGTGGATACATTGCCTTCTCCTTTACTGTCTTCCCCCTTATCAGGATAATCCAGAATAATATCCCTATCTGGATAATCCACCTGGATAATCCAGAATAATCTCCCTATCTCAAAGTTGATCACATCCACAAAGTCCCTGTTACCATGTTAGGTAGTAGTTCACAGGTTCCAGGGGTTAGGACCTAGATACCTTTCATCATCATTCAACCTCCTACACCTTTGCAGGCCCAAGGCTGCTGATAAAGCGGTAGCATGGCTGTCACTAACCTGTAGTCTGGTGAAATGATCTCACCACTCAATGCATGAAACCAGGGCAAGCTCTTTGCTGCAAGAAGACCACCACCCCTGGCGTGCCTCCCAGGCCCTCATTCCAGTCCTCTGACAGAGCCCAGCAGAGTAGAAGAAAGACTCTGTGGTGTCTGGAGCTTACATTTACTCTTTATCCTTTTCAAAACTCTTCCCCATGGGCCTTCATTTTTTTAAGTGACATATTATTTTAGACTGCTTGGATAGCAGCAGTGTGGAAGCTGGTGGGAGCTAGCTTTCATCAAACATATGCATAATTTCCTCACTTTATGTGGAATATCTTTTAGGCCAGGATAAGCTGGCAGGGCTACCATTCTTCTCACATTGGAGAGGAGTGAACCAGGGTTATTTGATTGGCCCAAAGTGCAAGATCTCAAAAGTGGTGGAATGAGGTTTTACTCCCAGCACCCTGGCCGGGGTGCCAGCACTCTTCACCCCACAGTGCACTGCCTGATAACTGCTGTTTCCCCATCAGTCACAGGTCTATCAGAAAGAAGATTTAAGAGTTTTCAGTGATGTGTTTTTGAAAATCTAATTTAGTTTCATTACATAATTACAGCTGTTTCTGTCAGAAGCAATCATGGAAATTCATACTTAATTAGAAAACATCTAATATTTCTTCATAATAATTGACCAAGATTGAGTCCTTTTTTTATTATGAGTAAAAGAAGTATCTGGAGTGAGAGTTGCCCTCTGTAAAAATGCATTAGAGCTACAAATAGATTAGAGTAGACTCTACTAGACTCCAATATATCTCCATTGCTTCTCAATAGCCCTTTCTTCAGAAGTGCCTCAAATTAAAATTACAAATAGGATTTTAAGGAGAATACTCAAAATGCTTAAAGAAATAAATTGCTATAGTTATTTTAGGAGTAATGAGTTTTGTACAAGTAAGGGACATGCCAGTCATCCTCAGAGCTCCTAACCTTTCCTTTTGGGCACTACTTTTTCTGCTTATCTTCAGTTACTGTTAATGTAAAACTAATGAAGTTACATTTCTTTTTAAGTTGTCTGTACATCATATCTTTCACTTGTTCTGACTTTTTCTTGAATTCGTTCAAATAAGTGAGTATTTCAGTTTTCTCAAATTGGACAAAGTGACCATGATATATGTCTGTTACATGACTGTTCAATTTCAGGAGCTCCGTGGAATAAGAATGTTAAAAATCAACTCATCATGACAAGGCATATGCAAATGGTAATAAGCATATGAAAAGACGGAGGCTCATACACTGCTTGTGGGAATGTGAAATGATATAATAACTTTTGAAAGTACTTTGGCAGTTTCTTTAAAAATTGAATATACGTTTGCTACATATTCCATCCATTTCACTTCTTGATTTTACCCAAGATAAACAAAAACACTATGTCCCTTTAAAAATGTATATGAAAAAGTTTACAGCAGCATTATTCATAGTAAACAAATGTGTCAAACAAGCAAATGTTTTTCAGCTGTTGAGTGGGTAAACACCATGTGGTCTGTCCATACAATGGAATGTTATTTGGCCATAAAAAGGAATGGAGTACTGATGCATACTACAACGCAAACGAACCTTGAAAGCATGCTCAGTGGAAGAAGCCAGACACGAAAGACCACCTAGTGCCTGGCATCATTTATATAAAATGTCTAGCAAAGACAAATGTGTAAGAGACAAGAAGCAAATCAGTGGTTGCTTAGGGCTGACAGTAAAAAGGATTGACCTTAGATGGCACAAGGAAACTTTTTGGGTGATGGGAGTGTTGTACAACTGGACCTTGGTGATGGTTGCAAAACTGCATAAATTCACTAAATCTTACTCAACTCATTCTTATGATGGATGAGTACTATGGGATTTAAAAAGTATACCTCCTAATATCTGAAGCATGAAGAAATGACATCATAACGATGACTCATTGATATATAAATTTACTGGTACTTGTAAGTCTCGAATATTTACTAAAATGCTGTCACTGTATGTTTAAGTATTCTGCTATTTGTGAGCTAAATAAGAGTTTATATTTTGTTAATTTAAAGGTAAAATGTGATTTTCATCGTATCAGACTTTTATGGTCTAGATGGCACCAGTTGGGCTAGTGATTTTTTTTAATTTGATCACTGTTAAGGGTTGAATTGTATCCCCCCAAATTCATATGTTGAAGTTCTGACCCTCCACCCCCAGTACTCAGAGTGTGACCTTATTTGGAAATAGGGTCTTTGCAGATGTAATTAGTTTAGATGAAGCTATAGTGGAGTACCGTGGGACCCCTCTTGGACATGACTGGTGTCCTTAATAAAAAGAAGAAATTTGGACCTGGAAAGAATGCCATGCGGAGACTGGAGTTAAGCTGCCACAGCCAAGGAACAACCAGAAGCTAGGAAAGAGGCCTGGAACAGATCCTTCTCTAGCTCCTTTGGAGGTTAGCATGGCCCTGCCAACACCTTGATCTTGAACTTCTAGCCTTAAGAACTATGAGACAATAAATTTTTATTGGTTAAGCCACCCAGTTTGTGCTACTTTATTATGACAACCCTAATACACTAGTACAATCACATCCATTAAAGTAAGTTTAAAATACAGTTTGGCTTTTGGTTGGATTGGCTTTTTAATACCTAGGCACATTCAAATGCATTATAGAGGAAGATCAACAGATCCTGCAGCTCCTGGTCTTTCATTTTGATAAATTCCATTCTAGACATTAGCTGATGTTGTAAAGCATGACTTTTTCTAGGTTTAAAAACTATTCTTTCTAGTTTAAGCAGTACCTTGTAGCTCCCTGCTGACTCACATATTTTTCTTTGCTAGCTTGTGTTGACAGGAGCCATTCAAGTAGCAGATAAAGTTTCTTCCGGGAAGACCTCTGTGCTTGTGCATTGCAGTGATGGATGGGACAGGACTGCTCAGCTGACATCCCTGGCCATGCTGATGTTGGACAGCTTCTACAGGAGCATTGAAGGGTTTGAAATATTGGTACAAAAAGAATGGATAAGTTTTGGACATAAATTTGCATCTGTAAGTAAACAATAAAACTAATCTAAAAAATCATATTATTACCACTTGGGATTTAAGAAACTAGTTGTTAAACTACATATCACTATAAAAGTGAAAAATTGAAGAATATAATAAAAACAACTTTATAGGCTTAAAAATGTCTGATGTCTTGAGTAGTGAAAGTCTTTTTTGGGAGACATGTTTATCCATCTGCTCCATTTTTATAATTTCTCTTGAAAGTAATACAGAGTCTGCACAGAAATATTTCAAATAAAATTTTACTAATGTACACAGCTATGATTTAACAAAAAAAAATAAAATTTTACAAAAGAGTGAGGACAGGGTGACAATTCTTTCTTAACTAATATTATAGCTATTAGTGCCAAATACATTTTATGGAAATGTTAGGTTTTTAGTTGAAGCTTTTTATTATTCTCTGGTATTCATTTTTAAAATCAAGAGATGAATAAATTCAAGAGGTCTATTGTACAACATGGTAACTATAGTTAATAACATATTCTGTTCTTTAAAAATGCTAAGAGATGAGATGTAAAGTGTTCTCACGACAAAATTGATAACTATGTGAGGTAAAGCATATGCTAATTCGGTATATTTAGTCATTCTGTAGTGTATATATAATTTAAAACATCACATTATACACAGCAAATACATACGAATTTATCTGTCAATTTTAAATAAATTTTTAAAAATAGCCCCTTCTCAAAATCATCAAGACAACCCATTAAAACTCATATTCCAAGATACTTTCTAGTTTAAGCAGTACAGCTCCCTACGGACTCACTTTTTTTTTTTTTTTTGGTAACCCGTTTTGACAGGAACCATTCAAGCGGCAGACAATGTTTCTTCTTTGAATAAGCATTTCAGCCATTTCCCCAGTGTTTCCCATGAAAGAAACACTGGGCCTTTTAGCTTCTGTCCAACTTCATAAACAGCATGAATAACATTTTCAAGTAGGAAGAATCATGGTTTAGCAAATGATTATGTTGTGAGATATTTGATTTTTTTTCCTGTTCTTAAGAGATAAAGAACTTTTGAGATATTTGATTTTGTCTTGTTCTTAAGAGAGAAAGAACTTTTACTTCTAATAATCATACTTTTTTACATGATTCTATCCTTGAGACTTTATGATTACTCCCTTTGCAACTAAAAGCACTGCATTGGGCATATTAGTAACATGCTATGTGGGACAATCTAGTCCAGCAGTTCCCAACCTGGGGGTGGTGACCCCTTTGTAACAATGAAAATACATCGCAGCATCAGGAAGGTTGACAACCACTAATCTAGTCCATTCTATCTACAGCTGTCCAGGACTTGTATAAAAGTCCAATTGCGTGAAATGATGTAACAATCACTATGATGATAATGCTTTGCCAATTTGTATTGGTATTTGTGTAGAAGTTTATATACTTAATGTCCATTATTTCAAAACTTTATATTATTTGTTTATATTGCTGTGGAAATATATACTGTGTACTCCCTGAGAAACTTGGCATTTAGAGGTAATATTGTCACATTTTGTGGGCTATGTGCTTTCTCGGTTTTGTAGCCACAAATTAAGACAAATTATCTTTCTTAGTTTTGTACCCATGAATTAAAACAAATTCTCTTCACCAATTTATTTCAGAGAATAGGTCATGGTGATAAAAACCACACGGATGCTGACCGCTCTCCTATTTTTCTCCAGTTTATTGACTGTGTGTGGCAAATGTCGAAACAAGTGAGTCCTATCTGGGATGAAAATACATTCAACTTAATATTTAAATTAGATATTTTAATATTATATCAGAGATTTCCTCCCCAAATAATATAGGGTGGAGATAGAGATGAAACAAGACTAGCCATGTGTAGATAATTGTCGAAGCCAAGTTATAGGTACATAGGGGTTCACATTTTTATTCCTGCTACTATTTATATGTCTAGAATTTTCAATAATTAAGTTTTTAAATTAAAAATTTAATTTAAATTGTATTGCCTTTACTAAGGGAAGATCAGTTGCATTCACAGTACCACGTTGTCTTTTATATATAGTATACACTGGGATTTGTATATAGCCTAATTCATAATACCTTAAATAAACTTCCCCGAATACCTAAGAGAATTCAGAAAATCAGCCTATTTACCTCAATTTCCTCTTTATCCCATTATTTAATGCTTATTTAAATTTCTCAGTCCTAAGTAGAGTACCAAAAATGAGCTCTTGGGTATGTGAAGACTGCAGCCTCTATTGTCCTTCCTACAGGCCTACAATATGGCAGCATTTATTCATTTCTATGATGTTATCTTTTCGGTTCTATAAAAGATCAGTCCAAAATTTTTCATGCTTTGTGTGTTTGTTTTTCTCTAGTTCCCTACAGCTTTTGAATTCAATGAACGATTTTTGATTACAATTTTGGATCATCTGTATAGTTGCCGATTTGGTACTTTCTTATTCAACTGTGAATCTGCCCGAGAAAGACAGGTGAGTAAAAATGCTAATCATTATTGTAAAGGTTCACCAAAATATATCTAGTCTGCCACAAAATGAGAATATGATAGTTTGTAAGAGATTAACTTTGCCCTCAGGGAGTAGGAATAACTCTAAAGATATGCAGGGACTCCCTCCTAGAACTCCATAAAAATACTAATAAAGGAAATAAAAAGTCCTAATCCTATAGCAGGGAAAATAAGAAAGGAAACACAACAACAAACATTTAGAAACTGAAATGCCAAGGGGTAAGTGGTAAATAAAGTAGCTTGAGAAAACCGAATCTCAAGCTTGAAATGGAGGAGCCAAGAACGAGCCCACTTTGCATTTCAGGAACCCCAGATAACTCAGGGATTAAACTCTACTAGCTATCTGTAGTGAAAGGAAAGAGAAGACAGTGAGAAAGAGAAGGGAAGCAAAGCTTGTTAATACAGAAAACTACCAAACCCCAAAGAAAATGTGCAAATCATAGAGAAAAAAATGAACAAAGGATATAGAAAGCCAGAAAACAATTGAAAAAAGGGCAGGAGGAGTTGTAAGTGCTGACCTATCATTAATAACTTTGATTGTAAATGCATTAAATTTCCCCAATTAAAAATACAGACTGACTGAATGGATAATAAAATATAAGACCCAATTATATCCTGCCTACAAGAAACACACTTTACATGTAAAGACACACAGAGACTGAAAATGAAAGGATAGAAAATGATATTCCCTGGAAATGGAAACCAAAAGAAAGCAGGGGTAGGTATAGCAGATAAAATGTACTTCAAGTCAAAAACTGTAAAAAGAGACAAGGCCATTACATAATAATAAGGGATCAAATCAAGTTTAGGCCAAAAATCATGGGTACGCATTATCATGGTTATTCATTATACACAGAAATGTACCATATTTTGCCATGTATGGTACATTCCTGTGTATGATGGGTACCCATGATGTTTTGCCTAAACTTTCAGGAAAACTCTCCTTGAAAAATTGGCCACCTCATGGCCATGAGAGACCAATCCGGAGAAGACTATTGTTCCCCTGGTAAATGTGCAAATCATAGTACCCTCCTGCAGCTGCCCACTCCGTGAAGACTATCCCTTCCCAATGTCCCAGGAGCCCTTCCCTCCCTGCCATGTCAGATAGAGGCTTCAGCCAACATGGCCACACGTGTGTTGGGTAGGGGGAGTGGGAGTGGGAGTTCTGAAGCTGCTTGGCCTGTGGGCAGCCAGTCAGGTCTCTGGGGCTGCATGGGGCTCCAGGTTCCCTCCATACATCAGGGCCTCAGGCCTCAGCCCATAGCCCACACAGCCATAGTCTGCCTTACCAGCCCCACCACTGCCCCCACTCCTGTTTGCAGCTCTCAGCAGAGGCCACTCAAGCCCAGTTCCACTGGATCCCAGATCCTCATGGGAAACCCTTGTGCCCACTGGGTCCAGGCAGGAGGGCGCAGTGGCCCAGGAAGCCCACTAGTCTCCCCCATTCCTAACCCATACTACCCATGCATAATGTACACCTTTTTTTTTCCCCTCAAAACTTTAGGCAACAATGTGCACATTATACATGGAAAAATATGGTAACAGGTATAAATATATGTGCACTCAACACCAGAGCACCCAAATATATAAAGTAAATATTATTAGATCTAAAGGGAGAGATAGGCAGTTAACACCCCACTTTGAGTAGTGGACAGAACATCCAGACAGAAAACCAACAAAGAGACATCAGAGTTAAACCACACTGACCTATCAGACATTTACAGAACATTCCACCAAAAGCTACAGAATGCAAGTTCTTCTCATCAACACATGGTGCATGATCCAGGATAAATCAGTCGTTAAGCCACAAAATATGTATCAACAAATTAAAAAAAAAAAAACTGAAAGTATATCAAGTATTTTTTCTGACCACAATGGAATAAAACTAGAAATCAGTAATGGGAATATTTGGAAACTATACAAATATATGGAAATTAAACAACATACTCCTAAACAACAAATGGGTGAAAGAGGAAATTTAGACAGAAATTTAAAATTTCTTGAAACAAAATGGAAACACAGCATACAAAAACCTAGAATATAGCAAAAGCAGTTAAAGGGGGAAGTTTATAGCAATCAATGCTTACATCAAAAATGCAGTAAGATCTTGAACAACTAAACATTTCACCTCAAGAAACTAAAACAAGTACAAACTAAACCCAAAGTAGGAGGAAGGAAAAAAGATAAGAGCAGAAATAAACTAGAGACTGTTAACACACAAGTCAGTGAGATGAAGAATTGGCTTTTAGAAAAGTTAAAATTGGAAAACCTTTAGCTAGGCTACCTTTTTTAAAGATTCAGATAAATAAAATCAAATGGAAAAGGAGACATTACAACTGAAACTACAGAAATACAAAAGATTATAATAAGAGTATATAGACAATTATATGCCAACAATTTGGAACACCTAGAAGAAATGGATAAATTCCTGAACACATACAACTTACTAAAATTGAATTGTGAGGAAACAGAAAATCTGAACAGACCTATAATGAGTAATGAGATTGAATCAATAATAAAGTGATTCCCATCAAAGAGAAGCCCAGAGCCAGATGTGTTGGCACACACCTGTCATCCCAGCTACTTGGGAAGCTGAGGTGGGAGGATTACTTGAGCCCAGGAATGAAAGTCTGGCCCTTGGGAAACATAGCAAGATTCCATCTTTAAAAAATAAACAACAACAACAACAAAAAAAAGGACCTGATGACTTCACAGATAAATTCTACCCACCTTTTATAGAAGAACTAATACCAATCCTCTTTAAATTCTTCTGAAAGAAACATTGAAGAGGAGGAAATTTTTCCAAACTCATTCTACCAGGCCAGCATCATCATCCTGATATTAAAACCAGACAAGGACAAACAAAAAAAGACTACAGGCCACTATCCCTCATGAACATAGATGCAAAAATCCTCAACAAAGTACAGCAAACCAAATCCAACACCACTTCAGAAAGATAATATGCCATATCAAGTGAGATTTGTATCAGGAATGCTAGGATGGCTTAGCATATCCAAATCAATAAATGTGATACATCAACAGAATGAAAAACAAAAACTGTGATCATCTCAATAGATGCAGAAAAAGCCTTTAATGGCTAGGTGCCTGTAGCTCAAGCGGCTAAGGCGCCAGCCATATACACCAGAGCTGGTGGGTTCGAATCCAGCTCAGGCCTGCCAAACAACAATGACAACTACAACCAAAAAATAGCTGGGCGTTGTGGCAGGCGCCTGTAGTCCCAGCTACTTCGGAGTCTGAGGCAAGAGAATCACTTGAGCCAAGGAGTTGGAGGTTGCTGTGAGCTGTGATGCCATAGCACTCAGGGCCACAGCTTAAGGTTCTGTCTCAAAAAAAAAAAAAAAAAAAAAAAGCCTTTAATAACATTCAGTATCTCTTCATGATGAAAACTCAACAAAGTAGGCATAGAAAGAACATACCTCAAAATAATAAAGGCCCCATAAGACAAACCCACAGCTAACATCGTACTAAATGGAAAAAGTTGAAAGCTTCTAACATCTGGAACAAGACAAGGATGCCCACTTTCACAATTTCTATTTAACATAGCTGTGGAAATTCTAGCTGGAGCAATTAGGCAAGAGAAAGAACATCCAAACTGGAAAGGAAAGGCAGTCAAATGATCTGTTTATAGCCAGGTATGGTGGCTCACGCCTGTAATCCTAGGACTCCGGGAGGCTGAGGTGGGTGGATTGCTTGAGTTCATGAGTTCAAGACCAGCCTGAGCCAGAACAAAAGCATGTCTCTAAAAAATAGCTGGGCATTGTGGCAAACACCTATGGTCCCAGGTACTTGGGAGACTAAGACAAGAAGATCATTTAAGCCCAAGAGTTTGAGGTTGCTGTGAGGTATGATGCCATGGTACTCTACCAAGGGCAGCAAAGTAAGACTCTGTCTCAAAAAAAAAGAAAAAAAAATATATATATCTTTATAGATGATATCATATATATAGGAAATCCTAAAGACTCTAAAATCTGAAAGAACTAATAAACATTCTGTAAAGTTGTAGAATACAAAATCGACATTCAAAAGCTGGTAGCATTTCTATATGCCAGTAGTGAATTACTGGAAAAATCAAGAAAGCAATTCCATTTATAAAATAAAATACATAGGAATAAATTTAACCAAGGAAGTGAAAGATCTCTACGTTAAAACTATGAAATACTGATGAAAGAAGTTGAAAAGCCCTCAAATGGAGAGAGATTCTGTATTCATGGATTGGAAGAATTTAAAGTGTCCATACTACTCAAAGCAATTTACAGATTCAAAGCAGTCCCTATCACAATACCAATGAAATTCTTCACAGAAATACAAAAACAATCCTAAAATTCATGTGAAACCACAAGAGACCCTGAATAGCTAAGGCAATCTTGAACAAAGTTGGAGGTGTCACACTACCTGACTTTAAAATATACTGCATATTGCTGTCAATATTTGGGCTCTTTTCCTGTTCCAAATGAAGTGTAGAATTATTTTTTCTGGATGTGTAAAGTACATCATTGTTATTTTGATAGGATTACATGAATCTATAAATCACTTTGGGTAGTATAAACATTTTATCAGTGTTGATTATACTGATCCATGAGCATGATATGTTTTTCCTTTTGTGTCCTTCAATTTCTTTCCTCAGTGTTTCATAGTTCTTTGTAGAGATCTTTCATCTCCTTGGTAAAGTACATTTTTAGGTATTTTTTCTTTGTCACTGTTGTGAATGGTATTGAGTCTTTGATTTTTGATGCTCAGCTTGACTGTTATTGGTGTGTAGAAATGCTACTGATTTTTGTACATTGATTTTATAACCTGAGACTTTATTGAATTTATATATCAATTCCAGGAGTCTCCTGGTAGAATCTTTTAGGTTTTCTAGATATAAGATCATATTGTTAACAAAAAGCAATGGTTTGACCTTCTCTTTCCAGATTTGGATACCCTTAATTTCATTCTCTTGCCTAATTGCTCTGGCTAGGACTTCCAGCACTATGTGGAATAGCAGTAGTGACCATGGGCATCCTTGTCTTATTCCCATTCTTAGCGGGAATGCTTTCAACTTTCCCCATTCAGTATGATGTTGGCTGTGTGTTTGTCATATTCTTTTATAATTTTGAGATTTTTTTTGTAGGTCTGGTTTATTGAGGGGTTTTATCATGAAAGTGTGCTGAATTTTGTTGAATGCTTTTTCCGTATCTTTCGAGATGATCATATGATTGTTGTTATTCCTTCTGTTTATGTGGCAAATCACATTTATCAATTTATGTATGCTAAGCCATCCTTGCACCCAAAGGGAACCAATCTGGAGACTTCACATTCCCAGACTTCAAACTATACTATAGGGCTACAGTAACCAAAACAGCATGGTATTGGCACAAAAATAAAGATATAAGCCAATAGAAAAGAACAGAAAACTCAGATATAGAATCAGCCACATATATCCAACTCATCTTTGACAATGCTGACAACAATGTTCACTGGGGGAAAGATAGAATCCCTACTCAATAAACAGTGCTGGGAAAATTGGATAGCCCAATGCAGAAGAAATAGGATCCATGTCTCTTGTCACTCATAAAAATTAATTCAAGGTGGATAAATGTCTTGAATGTAAGGCATGAAACCATCAGAATTCTAGAAGAATATGTTGGGAAAACTCTTCTAGATATTGGCTGAGGCAAAGAATTTATGAAGAAGACCTCAATGGCGATTACAGCAACAACAAAAATACTGCATTTTGGTATGAATAATGTACGCTTTTTGCCCAAATTTTTAAGGACAGAACTAGGACATGCATTGTACATAAGTAGTACTAATTCCATATCTGTATAAATGTTTTTAATTCTTTTATTTATGCTTATGCAGTAGAGGTATGACTCTAGAAAGCAATAATGATATCTGTATGCAAAAAATAGAATTCAGTAATTGGTTGTGTAAATTTACAATGAACTTGCAACAAAAGCATTTTCAGTCAACGAAGAACAATGCATTTCTCTTTATACACATTAAGCAGGAGCTAGCAATCTAGCTGATATTTTTACAAAAATTATTGGAAAATCCTTTGGAAAATGTCAAAATGGTTTTTATACACAGTAAGCTTTAAGCTAACGGTTACTAAATATGCTAAAGAGCATCGCAACACAGCTTCCCAGATACACTTTGGACCTCCTCACACACAAGCATCATCAACAGGAAAACGACCTTCCTCAGCTGCCAAGACAGAAGAAGGCAATGCAAGGGGCCAGACGTGGAGGAAGAGGTGGAGACCTGGATTCTCGAGCAGCATCAACCTGAGATCTGTTTCAACTAAGATGATACAAGAAGAGAATAAAGAGATTGTACGTGAAAAAGAATTGATGATTTCTCAGGGACACCTAAATGGTGCTTTAACTTTATGAACAGAGAAGGTTTGAGCATGAGGACACAAGCAAAACTTGCCTCCAAACATTCAGCAGCCTATGAGAATCATGTTTTGGAATTTCATGCTTATGTTATGAATCTCTGAAAGACTTACAACTCTGAGCTGTCCCAAATTGCCAATATGGATGAGGTCCTACTCACATTTGACGTGCCATCCAACAGAACTGTGGACATCAAAAGAGCAAAAACCATGGCTGTTAAAACTAGTAGGCATAAGAAAATACATTTCACTGTTGTTCAAGCCTGTTGTACAGATGGGATAACACTACCACCTATGAACATCTATGAGAAAAACATTTCCAAAAGGAAATATTCCAAGTGGAGTTATCCACATACACGAAAAAGGATGGATGAATGAAGAAGGCATGAAAGTCTGGTTTAACAAAGTCTGGTCTGGAGGATTACTTAAGAAAACAGCTTTGCTTATTTTTGATCACTTCAAAGCTCAAGTTACACAAAGTGCAAAAGCAATCACAGCGGACTTGAAAACCCAACTTGTATGATACCTGGTGGGCTAACCAGCCAACTACAATCTCCTGATGTGTCAGTAAATGAGCTGTTTAAGGCCCTAATGAAGAAAGAGGGGATTATCGTGGGTGCAGTCAGCTGGTAATGATTTAACACCTGCAGGCAGAATCAAGAAAGCATCCATCGCCCAGGTTTATGATTGGATCTTAAGATCATGGAACAGTGTCAGGAAGGAAGTTATGAAATGGTTTAAAAAACGTGGCATCAGCAATGCTGTGGATGGAACGGAGGATGATGAAATTTACCAGGATAAAGAAGAAGATAATAATTCTGATATTAACAGTAACAGAGAGCTCTTGGCCTTCTATGATGCATAAATATTGTAAATTTGTTACCAGTGCATAAAATTTCTTATACTGTGTGTCCGTTTTTGTGTTTCATAATTGTCACATAAAATTTCATGTACCATAATATATTAGAAATAAATGCCAAAAAAGTACCTAAATATAAACAAATAAATTTGAATTAAAGAATTAAAATGAAAGTTTTTTTTCCTGACAGTTTGGGGCCAGAAAATGTGGGTGTGCATTATATTCAGGAGCACCTTATGCATGGCAAAATACGGTAAATGGGCCTTGATTAAACTAAAAAGCTCCTGTACATCCAAGGAAATAATCAACAGAGCAAATAGACAACCTACAGAATAGGAAAAAAATATTTGTAAGCTATACATCCAATAAAGTGCTAATAACCTGAATGTACAAAGAACTGAAATCAGTAAGGAAGAATCAACCCCATCAAAAAGTAGGCAAAATACATGAACAGAAGCTTCTCAAAGGGAGATAGAGGAATGGCCAATAAATGTATGAAAAAAAATGCTCAGCATCAGTAATCATCAAGGAAATGCAGATTAAAGCCACAATGACATGGGAACACAAGAAAATAAGTGGAAACATTTCAGTTGCCAAAATGTATAGGGGATAATTTAATATGGACAAAACCTGGCCATGTAACGGGCAGGTATGCCAATGCAAAAATTCATGATTTTCAACAAAAGAACATACTTTGGGGAAAAGGCAGTCCCTTCTGTTAATGGTTCTGGTAAAACTGGATATCCATAGGCAGAAGAACGAAAGTAGACCCCTATCTCTCATGATATACAAAAACAAACTCAAATGAATTAAAGACTTGAATGTAAGACACACACTAAAAATAGTAGAAAAAGTAGGGGAAATGCTTTATGATGTTGATTTGGACAAGAAAATGCCAGGAAGGCTATGTTAACCAGTGCGATGAAAATATGTCAAATGGTCTATAAAACAAGTGTATGGTGCCCCATGATTGCATTAATGTACAGAGCAATGATTTAATAATAAATAAATTAAAAAAAAAAAAAAGAATTGAAAAGCAGGCTCAGCACCCATAGCTCAGTGAGTAGGGCACTGGCCACATACACCAAGACTGGCAGGTTCAAGCCCAGCCTGGGCCTGCTAAACAACAACAACTGCAACCAAAAATAGCTGGGTGTTATGGCAGGCGCCTGTAGTCCCAGCTACTTGGGAGGCTAAGGCAAGAGCATCGCTTAAGCCCAAGAGTTGGAGGTTGCTGTGAGCTGTGACACTATGGCACTCTACAGAGGGCAGTGTACTGAGACTCTATCTCAAAAAAAATTGAAAAGCACAGGCAACAAAAATGCATAAATGGAGTTCTGTCAAACGACAAAGTTTCTACACAATGAAAGAAACAATAAAAGTGAAGAGACAACTTACAGAAATAGGAGAAAATATTTGCAAATGATGCATCTGACAGGGGGTTAATATTCAGAATATATAAGGAACTCAACTCCAAAGCAAATAATTCACTTAAAAAATGGTCCAAGAATTTGAATAGACATTTTTCAAAAGAAAACAAACAGCCAACAGATACATGAAAAAATGCTCATTGCTAACAATCGGAGAAATTCACATCAACACCACAACAAGATACCACCTCATCCTAATTCTCAAAAAAACAAAAAATAAATCCTGGCATGGATTTGGAAAAATGGGAACACGTATGCACTGTTGATGGGATTATAAATTGGTACATTCATTATGAAAAACAATGTGGAGGTGGTTTTAGTCCATTTGTGTTACAGTATAAGAGTATCTGAAGCTGGATAATTTATAAAGGAAAAAGATTTGACTCACGGTTCTGCGGGCTGTACAAGAAGCATGGTGCCGGCATCTGCATCTGATGAGGCCTTAGGCTTCTTCCACTGATGGTGAAAGGCAAAGAAAAGGGAGTCAGCATGTGTAGGGATCATCACATGGCAAGAGAGGAAGCAAGAAAGGAGTGGGAGGGGTGCCAGGCCCTTTTTAACAACCATCTCTCCCAGGAGCTAATATAGTCAGAACTCACCCCTGTGGGACGGCGTTAATCTATTTCTGAGGGATCCACAACCAAGACCCAAATACCTTCCATTAGGCCCCTCCTCCAACACTGGAGATAAAATTTCAATGTGAGGTTTGGAGAAGACAGATAACCCAAACCACAGCACAGAGTTCTTAAAAACTCAGAATGACCAGCAATGCCATTACTGGATATTTATTTACATGAAAGTAAATCAGTATGTCAAAGAGATACTGTCACTCTCATGTTTATTTATTTGCAATAACCAAGTTATGGCATCCACCTAAGTGTCCATGAACAGAGAAAGGCATAAGTAAACGTGGTGTGCATACACACACACCATAATACTATTCAGCCATATAAAAGAATGAAACAGGTCGTTTGTGGCAATGTGGAGAACATTATGCTAAGTGAAATAAACCAGGCACAGAAAGACAAGTCCCACAGTATCCCACTTATGTTTGGGGTCTAAAGAAACTTGAACCTATAGTGACAGAAAGTAGAAGGATAGTTACTAGGTAGGGGAGAAGGGGAGATGTCATTCACAAGGTACATACCTTTAGTTATAAGATGGGTAAGGGCTGGAGACCTAATCTACAGCTAGCTGAGTAACTGTGGTTCATAATGTATACTTGGAATTTGCTAACAGAGTAGATCTCAAGTATTCTCATCACCCCCAAAATGGAAACCATATAAGGTGACAGAGTGTAGCTTTATTATATTTCACAATTTATAATATATCAAAACATCATACGTGCACCTGAAATATATACAATTTTTATTTGTCAATTGTACCTCAAAGTCTGGAAAAAAAAATAAAAAAACATTGTTGCTTCTGGGGAGAGAAGTAAGTTTTTTCTTTTCTTTTTTTTAATAACTTTTTCAGACTATTTAACTTTTGAAACTATGCATGTATAAAAATGAAAACAAAATAACATGCAAGCCCGGCACAGTTGCTCATGCCTGTACTCCCACCACTTTGGGAGGATGAAGCAGCAGGATTGCTTGAGGCCATGAGTTTGGGAGCAGCCTGAGCAATGTAGAAAAGTGTGATGAAAATGTGTCTAACGGTCTATAAAAACAGTGTATGGTGCCCTATGATCACATTAATGTACACAGCTATGATTTAATAATAAAAAAAGACCCCATCTCTACAAAAAAATTAAAAAAAAACTATCTATCTGACTAGTTAATATATCCCAATATAAGCATTCCAAATTGTATATAAAATCACATTGTATCCCATAAATGCATTAATGTATACATGATCTATGTGTTTATGACTTAATAAAATAAACTTTAAAAAAATAACTATCTGGGCATGCTGCTATATGCCTGTAGTCCGAGCTCCTTGGGAGGCTGAGATGAGAGGATCACTTCACCCCAGGAGTTCAAGGTTATGATTGCACCACTGCACTACAACCTGGCCAACTGAGTGTGACCTTTCTCAAAAAAATGCATATAAACACAAAGCAGTATAGATTTTGTCATTTAAAAGGTATGATTAAATTTGTAGGCAGATTCAAAAAAGGTAGAATTATGCTGTCATTATTATTCATATTAATGAAATATGTATGTTTAAGAAATGTCTTTCGTCATTTGTTTTAGGATATTCTTTTTAAAAGGTTTCAGTTTTAGCTTATTGTTCTTTTCTTGAAGTTATTACTAGGAAGAGTTTCAAATTACACCTTTGATCATTTTAAATCTTATATTTTCCCCTTAATTTATACCCAAAATTTGGTTAAAGCTATAATAAAAAACAACGAAAATATGAATATCTTTATGAGATGACAGACACCACGTTGAAAAGTGAAGACTCAGTACAGTTCATTATCCAGATGTTTTCAAATGTCTAGCTATTGATATGAGATAGATTAAACATCTGGATGGATGATTAAAATAACTTTATGTCCAGATGCCTACAGTCAAGTAGGCACAGGTTAAGATTCTGTAGTTCTAACAAATAGAAAAATTTAAAAAGTTGATGAGGTCTTATGATAATTTTTCTTTCCACTGAACTAAAAAGAGCATACCACCTGTCTATTCGTAAATGTTTTACCTAGCCAGAAATAGTCTTGGGTCAGTGAAATAGTCTTAGGTCAGTGAATTGTGTTTAATAGTATAGCATCTTGCGCCCATCTTCCAGCAGAAATAGTGGCTCTCAAGATAGGCCATTATCTATGCAAATATCAGTAAGTGGCTGGCCAGGACTCACTGGCCCACGAGGCTTTTTGAGCTATAATGGGATAATGTAAATGTATGATTCAAGTTGCTGCTGACCTATATTGCCACAGGCTGCAAAATGGCTTATGTATTTGTGTGTTTTTGCTTTAGCCTTTTACTTTCTCTCTTTATAGAAAGTTACAGAAAGAACTGTTTCTTTATGGTCGCTGATAAACAGTAATAAAGAAAAATTTAAAAACCCCTTCTATACGAAAGAAATCAATCGAGTCTTATACCCAGTTGCCAGTATGCGTCACTTGGAACTCTGGGTGAATTATTACATCAGATGGAACCCCAGAATCAAGCAACAAGTAAGTGAAGTAGCACTGTTACGAATGATTCTTTCTGGGCCTAGATAATATTATTTGGTGTGGTTGTTTTTAATATTATACAGAAAAATAAGCTGAAAAACACTGTCTTTAAATACAACTTTAGTTTAGCATTGTTTTCTAATTACTAAAACATGTATTTTGATAGACTTAAATTCTTCTGCCAATGTGAATGATAGAATTTTTTACTAAAATGTAAGCTGATCTAAAACTTTAGAAAATTTCTGAGTTTTTATAGCCAGGAATTTCCATTAATCACTTGAAGTGGTTACACATTATAGATACATCATTAGAAAATTCTTTGCATTGACTGGACTCAGATGATCCTATGAAGGTAAGAAAACATTTGCTACCATCTGGGTCAGGTACATGCAGTAGGTCAGCTAACATCAGAGGGCTTTTTTTTTCCCGTGGATCTTTCCATCTACAATAAGGAAAATTGATCTGTTAATGAATAGTCAACTCAGTTGGCCATTTATTGAGCAAAGATGGCAACAATGATTTTTGTAGTGAAGGACTCCACATTTTTTTAAAGACACACTTAGGCATTTCATTCTCTTACCCTCAATCCACCCAAAGTCAGAGGGAAAAGCAGCCTTTTTGGAAAGGCTTGGCAGTACCTCCGTTTATTGAATCTGTTCTAAACATTATAAATATTCAATATTTTTGATGGCTCTTTGTAAAGTTTCACACGTTTTCCTGTGGTTTGGGTGGTCAACTACCTGTTCTCAAAGTCCAGTCTTGCATAAGTACCAGCTTCAATCCTGCCTGCCAAAAATAGGCTGGCTCCAACAGGGCACCATGACTGTGGTCTGTCTCTCAGATTGTTCCTCCCAGGCAGTTGGCCGTGTGCGAGGCTGTATGTGCTCTTCTCCTTGGGGAAATGTCTATTTCAAGCTGGCACCCTCATTTCAAGGTCTCTGCTGCTTACATGAAAGGCTTTTGCAATTTGTTAACAGTTGAAATGTGTATTCTTTTGGAAAGGGACAGATTCTAGGGATTAGGAACATTTACTTGTTTAGTTTGAGATTTAAGAAGCACATTGAGGGAATTGATTTAGCAGTAGTCCTGGTGTTTGGGATAGCAAGTAAAGAGGAAACGGGAATTCTTCCAGGGTTCTAACCACTTCTACAGAGGATATGTCTCTTTTTGAATTAAAACAAAATATTTTGTATATGAGCACTGTGTTCGCCTTATAAAATAAGCCCTTTATTTTTGTGGCTTTAAAAAAAAACATTGACAGTTTCTGTACAGCTCCTGTAACCTCTTCTCACCCATCTGTACTTGGAGAAGTTCTTAACATTTAAAGACTCTAGAGCAGTGGTTCTCAACCTTCCTAATGCCGCGGCCCTTTAATACAGTTCCTGTGGGTTGCGACCCACAGCTTGAGAACCGTTGCTGTAGAGCAAGTTATTTATGAATATATACAGGGAATAAAGATAATTGTGTGACAGATCAAGTTTGGGGCTTATCAGTAGAACTATTATTCTCATAGAGCTTAGCACAGTGGACTTGGGCCAGATAGGACTGCTCATTCTGTGATAGAGGTGTTCACTTTGAGACAATAGTTTTGACTCAATAAAGAAAATGACTTGTTCTTTCATGTAGATTATCTGAATGTGAACTGTTCTACACACATCTTTATGTCCTTGGGCACTTGGTATTTTTGTATACCAGATACTGAGTGTTCTCATGTGTCAGGCACTGGGGGATACAGAGGTTAAGAAAAGGCAGTGTCTGCCCACAAAGGGCTCCCAGGCTGACAAGGGCAGCCAAGAACATAAACCAATGACTGTAATGCACAGGAATAAATTTCTAATAAAGGTTTTAATTAATAAATACATTAGATTTTCTTGAAGATCTGCTTATGTGGAACATTATTTCATATATAAATACATTAAAATCAAATCACATAGGACTTTTTAAAAGTGTGCTTAGCCACTTAAAAGTTAAATTATTATTCAGTTGTTTGACCCAGAATATAAACAACGACTGGGCACCTACAGTATTGGCAACACAGTAGTAGACTAGTAATGTTGGAAGGCACAAAACAAGTTCCTCCTCAGAATGAGCTGTTAGCCTCCAAGAAGGCAGGATTATTGTGCTTTCAAAAGCAAGAACCACCATGGCGGCACCTGTGGCTCAAAGGAGTAGGGTGCCAGCCCCATATGCCGGAGGTGACGGGTTCAAACTCAGCCCCGGCCAAAAACAAAAAAAAAAACCCAAGAACCACCAGCCCTTGCTATGACTTAAAAGCTCAGAGTTTATTGAAAGACCAGTGCTTAACATTTGTGAGCTGTCAGTAAGCAGATTTGGTACTGTAGTATGAAGAAATTACTCATTCCAAAAGCAAGAGTATAGACTAATCACATGATAAACCTGAGGAGGAATTCCACCAGCTGGCGAACCTCACACTGTACTTCGGGAACCACGTTGGATGTATTGAAATCTTGCACAGTGGGAATTTAAGGATGCAAATGAAGGCAGATGCTAACAGGCTGACCTGTATGATATTCGAGTCTTTTCCAATGGAAGAGTCAGTAGGAATATGAATATGAAAATTGATGCCTAAAATACTTCAATAACTAGCTGATTGCCTGTCTTCCATGCCTTGCTAAGATGGTACATACTTTACTTTAGAATGGATTTCCCAAGTGAGAAGTTAAGGTATGACATTAACAGCCACTTGACTTTGTTTCATTTTCTTATTATGTTGTCTTTGTACTCTATCAGAAGTGGACTCTTCTGTTATATCCTCTGAGTCATGTGTCTGTCGGTAGGCCAATGACTTCTACACATTTATGCCCTTCCTTAACTAAATGATCTTTTTATTCTTAACATTTTTTCTGTTTAGTCTCTTAGGTTTTCTAATTACACAGTCATGCCATTGGCAAAAATGATTGTTATCCATGATTCTTTTTCCTGTCTACTTGCACATGCCAATTCTAGTATTCAAACTGATGCTAAATTCTAAATTCTAAATCCTTTTCATGTGAAAAGGGAAGCTTTAAAGATAGCCAGGACAATTTTGGAGAATGCCCAGGAAGAACTGGCCCTGGTGTATGCTAAGACATATTTGACCAGAATAGAGCCTAGAGACGAACCCACACAGACATGGAGGTGTGCAATAGTGCGAAAGCAGCATTGCAACACACTGGGGAAAGAGCAGACTGTTCGATGAATGATGCTGGGACTGCAGATAAAACTTCACATGTCCCAACATAACTCCTGATGTTTCCTCCAAAACCACCATCTCTTGCCGGCTTCCCCATTTCAGTTCATGGCAACCCTACCTCAGTTGCTCTGGCCAAACGTCTTGGAGTCCTTGACTCCTTTCTGTCTTACACCCCACATCCAGCCTGTGGAGAGAGCCTGTTGGGCTCTGTCTTCAAAACAGACAAAGTCCAAACACTTCTCTGCAAGTCCCACGCCCATCCCAGGGTGAGCTGCCTGCCCTCTCCCTTGGGTGACAGGAGCCTTCTAGCTGGAGTCCTCGACACTGCCCTCTTGCTTCTTTCTAGTCTGTTCTCAGCATGACATCCAAAGCCGTCCTTGTAAAGCAGATCTTGCCACTCTGTTACTCGGAATGAATTTTCATATTCATTCAGGTAGCTGCTTACCTGCCTTGAGTCAAGGCTCAAGTGCTTACGATGAACTCTGAAGCCTCATGTGATCCCTACCTCTTACCTCTCTAACCTCTGGGCCTCCCCACCAACTCTCTCACACATTCTGCTTTGCACACGCAGGCCTCTCTGATCTTCCTCAGACACTCCACTAGCCACTCGGCACCCTCCATCTCCCTCAAGCCTTTCCTCAGAAGTCACCTGTTAAGTGTGGCTTACCCTGACCACATAGTTTAGAGCAGAGGTCCTCGAACTACGGCCCGCAGGCCACATGAGGCGGTATGTTTGTATTTGTTCCTGTTTTGTTTTTTTTTTTTTTTTTGGCCGGGGCTGGGTTTGAACCCGCCACCTCCGGCATATGGGACCGGCGCCCTACCCGCTGAGCCACAGGCGCCGCCCCCCTGTTTTGTTTTTTTACTTCAAAAGAAGATATGGGCAGTGTGCATAGGAATTTGTTCATAGTTGTTTTTTTTTTTTTTTAAACTATAGTCCTGCCCTCTAACGGTCTGAGGGACAGTGACTGGCCCCCTGTTTAAAAAGTTTGAGGACACCTGGTTTAGAGTGTAACTCTCTTACCTTGCTATTCCCCTCCATAGTATTGAGCACCTTGGAACATTCTGTAGAACTCACAAGGTCATTGTTTGTTCTTTGTCTGTCTCCCCCTGCTGGGGGATAAAGGCCATGAAAATCGGTATTTGGGCCTCCTTTGTTCAATGATGGATCTTCAGCATCTAGAACAGTATCTGGCCCTCGGTCCAATTTATAACGAGAAAAATGGGCCAAGGATATTAACAGACAGTGCACAGCACTTACTGGATGTTAAGTGTTCTACCAAGCATTCCTGAAAAGCTTCATAGTGTCAAGTCATACGCTAAAAGTAACAGTGTTTATGGGAAAAATAGGATCAGGAGACCTGCGAATGTAGGGACCTTTGTAATACCAGTGCTAATGAAAGCAGTGATGCCAGTAGAAACGCAGGTAGTTACACCTCTGCTGCAGTTGGACCTGGCTTTTAGCCAATTGATTCCTCAGCAGCCTCTAGTGGGTAGAATTCCCACTCCTCATGTTTAGGATCTCAAGATGAACTTATCCCAGATTTCAGGCAAGTGGGCACTAAATCCAATGACAGATAAATATGGGCACATTGGGCACTAAATCCAATGACAGATGTCCTCATAAGAGAGAGGAGGAGAAGACTTGAGACCCAGGCTCAGAGGGGAGAACACTATGTGAAGACAGAGGCAGAGGTCAGAAGTGATGCTGCCACAAACCAAGGAAGCCATTAGAAGCTGGAAGAAGCAAGAAACATCCTCCTCTGGAGCCTTCAGAGTGTGCATGGCCCTGCTGACACCCTGATTTGGGACTTCTGATCTGTCAAAACAGAAGGAAATGAATTTCTGTTGTTTTAAGCCCCCCAATTCATGTTAGCTCATTCCTACAGCTGCAGAAATCTTATGCTCCCTCTGCTGGGTTGCACGTCCTAGAGGGTGTCTGATTCCAATGATAACATTCTCCTTAGTGTCAAGAATCACATCCCATCTCCTTCATCAATGTATAGTCTTCACAGCTTCCTTGTTGGTGCTCACAACTTCGACAAATTGCTTAACGCAGTAGGAAACAGGACAGTTCTGGAAGCCACCGTGTGAGCTAAAGGAAGGCACTTCTGTAGACATTTTTCTGTTTTTCTCTTAAGGTCTTATATATACCCTGATCACTTCAAAACAAACTTTTTTGTAGGCCTGTTCTGTTGTGTGTGTGGACCTGGGTGGTGCGGATGTAAGTGTATACACATGTACAGGTGCATTGAGCTAGACACTGAGATTTGTGCACTGTGATTAATATCTCAGTTCAAAGGTGGAAAAATGAACAGGCTGGGGAGAATCAACTTATGCTCCAGCCTGACTTTTGCATTTTTATTAATATCAATCAATGACTATTTGCTTATCAAAGAAATGAGCATCATAGCAAAACAGAATGTGTAACTCCATGCTCACAATGATGCTGTGAAGTGTGTGCTGTTGTTATTCCCATTTTCCACTTCGGAAGATGGACGCACACTCCCAGTTATGCAGCTGGTAAGAGGCAAACCCAGGATTCACACCCAGGCCGGAGGGTAGCAGAACTGCTGCTCTCAACCATGTGTTAAGATGGACAGTAATCACATGAAACCATGTTCCAGCTGGCCAATGCAAACTGAAAATTACCATAACATACCATGATATGTCCTCAAATTGTAAAAGAAAATCATAATCTCATGCTCCTAAATGCCGATGAGGACACAGCATAAGGTGTCATCACCATCTCCCAGAGCAACTTGGCAGCATCTAGTGAAGCTGAAGGGACCATTTTGTACGTCTCAGTGATTCTACCCCTAGGAAAATTCCTTAGAGCATCACGCATATATGTGCACAAGGGAACGCGTATGAGGATACTTGGTATAGCATTGCATCTACCGCTGAGGAGCCCTGGAAGTCACAGTCATCAGTGTTGAACTGGATGGACAGCCTATGGTATATCCCTTCAGTGAGACTCAACAAGGATCAAATTCAAAACACATAGATAGCATTGGGTCAAAGCATTGATTGATAAATACAGAATGGTACCAGTGATGTAAACTTTGACAAAATATAAAGTAATGATGTTTTTTGTTTCTGCACACTCACTTATCAGAAAAGTGTCACAAATCTGTACAGTAAGGAAGACGACATGCCAACTTGAGAAAAGTCCAGAGGAAAGGAGGAAAGATGCTGGGCCTGGGGACAGGCAACTCAGGAGGCTGGAACTGTGTCTAGATGGATTAAACTTTTAAAAGATGGTGACACGTACAAAGAAATATGCACATTTCTTGGTGGTGATTTAGTACTCTGGGTACTTTTCTGTATGCGTCATTGACATGCTGGTTAAGGAACGGATGTATTATGTTAAACCTTGATGAAAGGCTTTATTCAGAAAGTAGCAGTTACTGCAGATGTATGGGGCAGATGACGTCTGTGGCGTAGAATATAACCCATGTCCATGGTTCTCTCCAGCAGCCGAATCCCGTGGAGCAGCGCTACATGGAGCTCTTGGCCTTGCGTGATGAATACATAAAGCGGCTAGAGGAATTGCAGCTCGCCAACTCCGCCAAGCTTCCTGACCCCCCAACTTCACCCTCTAGTTCTTCCCAAATGGTACCCCATGTGCAAACTCACTTCTGAGGGGAGCCCTCGCAACTTTCTTCCTCTGAATAAAAGAAATAGTTGACTTTTATTTTGGGCATCTGTACAAAGTAGATTAAAATATTTGCCTCCATGTAGAACTTGAACTAATATAATCTAAAACTCTTGAATATGTGCCTTCTAGAATCTGTATTACAAGAAAAGTACAGTGTCCACACAGCAATGAGGAGAAAGGAGTCAAGAGGAGGTTTTGGGAAATCCTGACACCCTTGAAAAAGCAGCTTTGAAAGATAAAATTAAAATTTAATTTACCCCTAGAGGACTATGTATATGATATGTATTTTGTGGGCTTGATTGAAAGATTACTGTACTTTGGAAGGGGAAAATATGTTTGGGAGATGGATGTTCCTTGAGCTGCTTAGTGGTTGCTTTGGATGATATAAAATGAGTCCAAATGTGAACGATGAGTTCCTGCCAAAACCAAATTGAGCTCTGCTTCCCAGGTGTTACCCAAAAGCAAGGTGTTAAAATGATTGCCAAGTCTGATACCATCGTAAGTGGTGACTTAAGTAGAAATAGCTGTGGGGATGAGTTTTTCATTAGTTGGAAATATAAAATGTTTTCCCCTAATTTGCAAGAGAAGCTTATTTTTATATTAAAAATCTAACTAATGGGGCCCAGTTAAATATGATTTGATTTTTTTTGTTAACTGCCAGTTCTATTTTCTAAATTGTTTCATGAGCTTGCCTAAAATTCTGAGTCACTTTCAGGGGGTGGCACTGTTCAAGGATGGCAGGTGCATTTTGCTGCTTAGGTGAATGTTTTCGCAAACGTTGCTCTAGTCGATACAGCCTATCTGCCAAAATGTAGTTATGCATCTTGGATGCGTGAGCTATTGCTAGAGTCTCATTCTTTGAAATAAATGCCCCAGGTGTACATTTGCTGAGTGTATTCTTGCAAGTATTGCTTATGAATTTCAATTTAAATGGTGTTGGGTTCGCCTCCCCACCCCCAAGCGTGCATAAAAACTGGTTCTGCAGATTTTTACTTGAATTACCGGGCAGTATGCTTTTTCAGGTTGTTTTGTTTTGTAGTATAAAGCAAAATTTTAAATGCACAATTCTATTTGCTATCTGAACTAATTCATTTAGTGAGTATATTTGTAAAAGCTAAGGCTAGAGTTAAAACAATTAATATGTTTTACAATGATTTGTAAAGGATTATTTATAGCTAATATGGTTTTGTTTTCAATGAATTAAGAGATTAAATATATCTTTGTAAATTATTTTATGTCATAGCTTAATTGATCTACCGAATAAGACATCTCAAATACAATAGTATAATGTATGAATTTTGTAAGTATAAGAAATTTTATTAGACAGTCTCTTGCTTTTTGTAAATGCTGTAAATATTTCCTAAATTAACCAAGTGTCACTCCATTAAAAAAAGAAGCTAATACTAATGGCTTAAAGGATTTTGTGAAATTTCATGAAAACTTTTTCATGGCAATAATGACTAAAGACTGCTGTAATAAATATATTAACTAAAACCTAGTATTATTTTCAAGTATCTAACTGTGTCTGTATTGGAAATGTGCATGACACCCATCCTATTTTCTTTTCCTGGGTCCACTTCACATGCTTTTTATCTTACTGGCAACCTTGTAGGTCTCTCTCAAAATTCCAGCAATATTGGGCACTTCAGTGCATAAACAGCAGAGATTTTAAGAGTCATAAATGTCTATAAGAATAGCTTTTGCAAAAAGTGCTGGAGTGAACAGATGTAAAACTTTAGGCTCTGAATGGAGAACATGGCAGTTGATAGTAGAGAAAGGTAAGATATTGATTAAGCCATACTTCCTATCTCATTAGGTAAAAATTTTTTTAAATATTTTCAAGATAGGATTATGGTATTCTTCATATACTGTAGACAGTTGGAAATTTTGTCGTTTATATATCTGCATCCTGGGAATGCTAAATAGAGGGAAGTAAGCTAAAATTGACCATTTTCTCAAAATAGAATAGGACTCTTGAAAGAGTGAGCATATCTTTTTAAACCATGAGTCTTTGAAATGCTTTGCGAAGTTCTTCCTCAGACATTGCTGCATTTAATCCTCACTACAACCTCACAGGTGATATTCTCTTATCCCTATTTTCAACTGAGGACAATATCTTTGCTGCAAGGTTTCACTGACATATCCCAAGTCCCACAGCATCAAAACAAATTCATACTAATATTAAGCTGAAGTCTCTCCTTGAGTCACACTGAATGGCCTTAGTTCTGTCTTTCGGAATGAAATAGAATAATCTCTGTCCCTGGCACCATAATTTGGCACCATAATTATGGTTATATAACGGCTTTTTTTCTAAATATAGTCATAGCACTCCCTGATCCATCTTGGATAATGCAGCAAAGCTTATCCTTTTGCTTTATTGAAAGGAATGATACTCAGAAGTTTCAAAATAAGCTGACTAGTATTTCATCACTTGCAGCCCTTTCCATATAAGGCAGGTTTGTAGGGTTACACAATTGTTGTGGCATTTGGAGACATTAGGCAAAAGCAGGACTAGATAAAAAGAAAATTCTTAAAACATGGGAATTTATTACAGAGTGGACACAACACACCTGTGACTGTTGGAGGTCATAGCCAGTGATGGCCATGAAAGCAAAAGCAGGGAACACCTGAGAAAAGTAAGGAATGCAAGCAGGGTGCAACCCACAATCAAGAATGAGTACTGTTGGCACATCTGTGAAATGTGTTCTATGGCTGAAATAGAATTCATCCACATTTTTGTTAAGATTCACAGGATCACTAAAAGCATGAAGCTGAATACCAATATTTGAAATAGTCTGACATGGCAACATTTATTGGTAGATTTATACCTTAGTTAAGGAATTGTTAGCAATGTCTCTTGTATTAAACATATTTGCAAAACAAAGTATCCTCACTTCCTATGAGGCTTAGATTCAAATATGGATGGCTCCTTATTTTCAATAATTTATATCTCCAACATAGAATAGCTCAACACTAAGACACAGCCATTAAGGCTTTGCAGATCATTTCTCTAGTAGCTTTTGAACACATGCTCATTCACTTACAGTGTTTCTGAAATTGTTTCTCAGTGACTTCCATGTAAATTATTTAAAAAGTTATTCACCTCACTTCACCAGATCTATATCACAAACCTGTATTAAAACTCTGGATAGGATGTGTGGAAACCCTGGTTCCCATCTGGACTTGGCACTGACTCATGGCCCTATTTTCTAGCCAGAAGGTGTTAGGTGACATCCTCCCAGATCCAGACATGCTGCAGGTCCAGAGGAGGCCTTGGTCTCCATCTGCTCAGTGAAGGGCTTCATGTTCTTGAAGTTTCCTTATAACTCGAACACAGCCATTCTCAGAAATGCATAGCTTTTGTAAAGTGAGATGGAAAGATTCATTGTTTAATTTTTTAAAATATATAGTTGATGTAGTTGTACATATTTATGGGGCATAAGGTGATATTTCAATGCATGTATAAATAAGCCAGGCACAGAAAAACATGATCTTACTCATATGGAATCTAAAAATGTTGATTTCATAGAATTAGAGAGTAGAATAGTTACTGGAGGTGGGGGAGGAGAGATGGGAAGGGGAGACTGTGAGAAGTTGGTCAATGGGTAGAAAGTTATAGTAAGTTTTGATGTTCTCAAAACTGCATTTTAATCACTTGTGCACAAACTGTTTTTATGGCACAAGATGGCATTTTCCTCCTTTATAAGTTTCCTCTTTCTGCTGTAAGAAATCACCAACTTAGTTGTGAATTACTGTCTTACAACATACTTGATATCCTAATGCTCTGGGGGTCAGAAGTTTGAAGTGGGTCTCACTGGAGGTTTTGACAAGGCTGCTTCCCTTCTGGAAGCTCTAGAAGAGAATTTTTTTCCTGGCCTTTTCCAGGTTTTAGTGGCCACCTGCATTCCTTCATCTGTGACCCCTTCCTCCATCTCTAAAGCCAAGCAGCATAACATCTTCAAATCTCTGACTCTCTTTTTGCCTCTCTCTTTGACATTAAAAGACTCCTGTGATTGCATTGGGCTCATCTTAACCCAGGATAATCTACCCACCTCAGGGTCAGCTAATTACCATCCTTTATTCCATCTGCTACCTTCTTTTCCTCTTTGCTTGTAATATATTTGCAGGTTCTGGGGATTGGACTGTGGATATCTATGGTGGGGGACATTATGCTGCCTCCCACCCCCAGTTCCTTTAGCTTTACATGGTAGAGAAGTCTGCAAGGTGGGAAGTCACACACTAATAGGTTTTCCCATTAAAAGCTGTACAATTAGTTATGTGACCAGTTCAATTCATTTGTTATATCTCAGATAAAATTTAGACTTAGAGTTGCCTTCAATTTTACTCCCTATTTTTATTCTTCTACTCAAAGCCAGACCGTGTACCCCAACTCACTAAATGTAAGATGGGGAACTGTTCATTGGAGGCCAAACGCTGTGCTGTGGAATCTCCCCACAAGCTTATACAACTGATAATTATTGTCCAGTCATTTTATAAATGAGACTAAGGTACAGATCTAAAAGTGATCTTTTTTTTCCTTTCAAAATCACTTCAACAAATACTGTCACTCTGACCCAGACCTGTACCAGCTGTTGGGGAAGCACAAATAAGGACAGCAGTAGCCTCCTTAGAAGGAGCAGTTGGCCTAGTGGTAATATGGTCCAGTTAACCAGTAATTTCCATGCAGGATGCTTTCTGCTGTGATAGAGAGAAATGGAGGGCTTCTGGGCTCTCCCAAAGGATCAGGGAGAATTTTTGGCAATACCATTAAAACCAAGTCTTAAAAGTTAAGTAGGCATACAAGTCTGGTTTAACATATGCAAATCAATGTGATATATCACAATAACAGAATGAAAGATAAAAACCATACAATCACCTCTGCAGAAAGAGCATTTGCAAAGTTCTATTTTTTTCTTTTTTGAGACAAGTTGTCATCCTGTCACTCAGTGTAGTGGCACAATCATAGCTCACCGCACACTCCAACTCCTGGACTCAAGCAATCCTCTTGCCTCAGTCTCCCAAGTGGCTGGGACTATAGGTGCATGACACCATACCTGGATAAATGTTCTTAATTTTTGTAGAGACAGGTCTAGCTATCTTACCCAAGGCCAGTCTTGAACTCCTGCCCTCCTAAAGTTCTGGGATTATACTTGTGAGCCACCATGCCCAACTCAACATTATTTCTTGGTAAAAACTCTCAACCATTCAAGAAAATTTCCTCAACATCATAAGGGCCATTTATTAAAAACCCACAGCTAACATCATAATCAATGGGAAAAAACAGAAAGCTTTTCCTCTAAGATATAATGCAAGAGAAGGATACCTACTCTTGCCACCTCTAGTCAACATAGTACTAGAAGTATCAGCAAGATCAATCAGACAAGAAAAATAAATAAAGGACATATTGATCAGAAGGGAAGAAATAAAATTATTTGGAGATGACATTATCCTATAAGTAGGAAACCTTTAAGACTTTACAAAAAGACTATTAGGGCTAAAAAATGAATTCAGTAAAGTTGCAGGATACAAAGTCAACATACAAAAATCATTTACATTTCTGAACACAACCTATCCAGAAAAGAAATCAAGAAAACAATTCTATTTCTAATAGCATCGAAAAGAATAAAATACTTAGGAATAAAGTTAGCCAAGGAAATGAAAGACATGTACAGTGAAAACTACAGAACTCTAGTGAAAGAAATTGAAGAAAACACAAAGAAATGGATTGGAAGAAATAATATTGATAAAAATGCTCATACTACCCAAAGCAATTCACAAATTCAAAGCAACCTTTATAAAAATTCCAAAAATTCCAATGACATTCTTTAAAAATAAAAAAAATCTAAAATATAGACATAACCATAAAAGACCCAGAATAGCCAAAGCAATTCTGAGAAAGAACCACTTTCTGATTTAAAATGATAAAGCTATAGTAGCCAAAACACCATGGTACTGGCACAAAGACAGAAAAATAGACCAATGGAACAGAATAGAAAGCCCAGAAATAAATTCAGTCAACTAATTTTCATCAAGGATACCAAGAGGACACAATGGGGAAGGGAACGTTTCCTAAATACATGGTGCTGGGAAAACTGGATTTCTAGATGCAAAAGAATGAAATTGAATCCCTATGTGATATACAAAACATGACTTAAAGGGATAAAAGGCATAAACATTGGCCATTTGTATGTCTTATTAGGAGAAATATCTACTCAGGTCTTTT
Source organism: Nycticebus coucang (assembly GCF_027406575.1). Lineage (NCBI taxonomy): Eukaryota > Metazoa > Chordata > Mammalia > Primates > Lorisidae > Nycticebus > Nycticebus coucang. The sequence continues at coordinate 181,609,494 of NC_069804.1, forward strand.
TCCCACTTTTTCAATTGGGTTGTTTTTCTGCTAGTGAGTTGCATCAGTTCTTTATATATTTTGGATCTTAACCCCAAACTGTATATCCCTTATCAGATATATAGTTTGGAACTATAAAACTAGAAGAAAACAGGGGGAAACTCCTTGACATTGGCCTTGGCAATGATTTTTTTGGATATCACACCCAAAAGCTCAGGCTACAAAAGCAAAAATAAATGAATGAAAACTACAACAAACAAAACCTTATGCACAGAAAAGGAAACTGATCAAGAAAAGGAAAAGGCAACCTATGGGTTGGGAGAAAACATTACAAACCATACATCCAATAAGGGGTTAAGATCCAAAAGATATAAAAAACTGACACAATTCAATAGCAGAAAAACAACCCAACTGAAAAAGTGGGCATAAGACCTAAATAGATATTTCTCCTAACAAGACATATCAATGGCCAACGGGTAAATGAAAAGGTGTTCTACATCGCTAATCATCAGGGAAATTCAAATCAGTCAGTAAGATATTACCTTGCAACTGATACTATTATAGAAAACAATGTGGAATTTTCTAAAGAAAACAAAAAAGTGGAGCTACCATATGACCCAGCAATCCCCCTTCTGAATCCATACCCAAAAGAAATGAAGTCACCACTTTATAAAGATAGCTGCACTCCCATGTTCATTGCAGCGTTATTCATAATAGCCAACATATGGACACAACCAAAGTGACCATGGATGGACAAATGGATAAAGGAACTATGTGACATATATACACACACAGACAAGGGAACATTATTTAGCTTCAAAAAGAAGGAATTCTTGCCATTTTCCACAACATAGATGAAACTGAAGAACATTTTGCTAACTGAAATCAGCCAGACACAGAAAAACACTTCATGATCTCACTTACATGTGAAATCTAAAAAAAAGACTCAAATACACAGAGTGAATAAAATAGTGGTGGAGGCCAGGTGTGGTGGCTCACAACTCCCACCTGTAATCCTAGCAGTCTGGGAGGCCAAGGCAGGATGACGACTTGAACTCAGGAGTTCAAGACCAGCGTGAAAAAGAGTAAAAACCTGTCTCCACAAAATAGAAAAAAATAGCTGGGCCTGGTGGTGACTGCCTGCAGTCCCAGCAACTGGAGAGGCTGAGGTGGGAGGGTAGCTTGAACACCAGAGTTTGAGGTTGCAGTGAGTGAAGATGGTGCCAGGCAACAGACTCTGTCTCAAAAAAAAAAAAAAAAAAAAAAAGAAAGAAAGAAAGAGAAGAAAAGAAAAGAAAAGAAAAACAGTGGTGGAGGAAAGGCAATGGAGCAATGTATGTCAAAGGAAACAAAGTAGCAGACATGTAAGACAGAGAAGTGTAGAGATATAATAAACAATATGAAGGCTATTGTTAACCATGTTGTATACAGGAGTTTTATTTAAAGAGTAGATTGGGTGTTCTTTACACACACACACACACACACACACACACGCAAAAATGGGTAATTATGTAAGATGATGGATCTGTCAATTTCCTTGGCTACAGTAACAATTTCACTAGATGTACATCATAATATCATCCTGTGCACCTTAAATATACAAAGTTTTAAAAAATTCTATAAAAAGAAAAAAGTAGGATCTCAGTCACGTCTATCATCAGGGAAATGTACACTCAAACTCCAATGAGATACTATCCCACACCCATGTATTGCAAATCTTTTGAAAGTCTGGCAATTTGGAGTATTGACAAGGTTGTGGGCTAGTAGGAATTCTCAGACACTGCTTTGGCAAACAGTTGGCATTATCTGGTAAAACTGAAATGATACCTACCCTATGACCTAGCAATTTTACTCTTTGGTATAGAGATAGCCTTCAGAAATAACAACTTCTATGCACCAAAGGACATGTGGAACAATATTCACAACATTTTTGAATAGCCAAAACAATGACAACAAACTGGAAACAACTCCAATGTCAATATACAGCAGAACGGATAAATTGTACAGGGGTCCTCAAACTACGGCCCGTGGGCCACATAAGGTGGTGTGATTAAGATATGTGCAGTGTACATAGGAATTTGTTCATAGTTTTGTTTTTTTTTTAAACTATAGTCCGACCCTCCAATGGTCTGAGGGACAGTGAACTGGCCCCCTGTTTAAAAAGTTTGAGGACCCCTGGATTAGAATGTGTTCACCCAGGATGAACAATGAAACTACAGCTAGACACGGCACAGTTGAATCTCATAAGCATGTTGATTAAAAGCAAACAGGTACAAAAGAAGACATGGTAATTTCTCTTTATCCTCCAGGAATACATTCCAAGACTCCCAGTGGATGCCTAAAACCACAGATAGTTCACAATCCTATGTCTACTGCTTTTGCCTATGCATGCATACCTATGATAAAGTTTAATTGATAAATCAGACACTGAGATTAACAACAATAAGTAATAATAAAATAGAACAATTATCAGAATATACTGTAATAAAAGCTATGTCAATGTTCTCTCTCTTTCTCTCTCTCAAAACTGTTATTTTCAGACCATAGTCATTTATTATGAGTACCTGAAACCATGGAAAGAAAAACTTCCAATAAGGGGGCACTATACTGTATACAATACTATTCCATTCTTCTAAGTTCAAAAACAAACTAAATTCTTATTTAAGGATATATGGATGGTAAACAATAAAGAGAAGCAAAGAAACCATGAAAGGAACAACATGAGCAAAAGCACGTAGTACCATCAAGGGGTACAGTGTGTGGGAAGTCACAGAAAGTTGGTATCCTGAATTGTACAGACTGGGCAGAAGATGACCAAGAGCTAGTCAGGGGCTGCCCATGCAGCACCTGGGGGGCCACATGTCAAGGATGGGGACTGAGGCTGGAGTACAGATGAGTAGAGATAGAGATTGAAAAAGAATCAAAAGGAGTTTGTAACACAGAAAAAGAGGTGAGAAAAAAGTCAAAAATGGTACTGAGGTTGTCTGTGACTGCAATTGGGTAGGATTCCCAGAAATAGAGAATGTCAGCAGAGGAGCACGCCCAGTATTAAGGCCAGTTTGGGACATGCTTATGTGAACAGGTGTCCTAGACATGGTTGAGTGTAGGACTGAAGCTCACAAAAGAAGTCATAATCTCATGAAGAAGAGCCTCTGTGCCTTATGAAGCCACTTCGTCACCTTCAGCGATTCCTATGAGGCGAATATTAGCTTTCTTTGAATTATCCCAGAGCTATCTGAGAGAATGATCCATTTTTGCTCTTCATTTCTCTTCCTCTTTGAGAGTTTAAGAGTGTTCAAAAACTTTGATTCAATGTCAGAAATCCTTTCTTCTGCTTGATCCATTCTGTTACTGAGGGATTCTACTGTATTTTTCAGATCTTGAGGACTGCAAATTCTTGTCTCAGTGTGTCAAAATCTTTGGTGATTTTTGTCTTTGAAATCATTGAATTTTTGAGACAACTTTTGAAATGTTCCTTGAATTTTTAATTCCAAGTTTTCCTCTATTCTATTAATCTTGTTTGCAATCTAAATTCTGAATTTGATTTCTGACATCTCAGCCATCTGTTTATGCATGGTATCATCAGTTGTGTCCTCCATATCTTTCCTTGGGAGGGGTCTCCTGTCCACTTGGCAATGGGTTTTCTACCTATTGTTTGTGTCCTTGGGGTCGTAGCTCACCTCAGCAGGGTTGATGTGCGTTCTTCAACCTTCTCTCTTGGCTCAGCTCCAAACCATCAGCTTACTTGCTAAGCTTCTGTCCTTTAACTCTCCTTTTGGATGTGAGCCTCTGTGGAAAGCTGGCTCCAGTCGGCCATCTTGCCTCCGCCCCCCCAGGTTCTCCTTTTCTGTTGAACCTTCACCTGGTACTTTTAGTAAGCAGTACTCTCAAGATATTTAGATCCTAATCCTAGATATGGAGCAAAGTATTTTCAACTCCTGAATTAAATAAATTTGTACATGTCATTGAAGTGTCATCCAAGCTTGCCCACAAAGTTTGGACCAAAGTCTTGCTCTTTTTAGTTGAAATTACAGCCCCTCAAAATGATTGGAATATTTCTCTGTAGTGTCAGTTACATGTAGTTCCATCAAGGATTAGATTTGATTATATCTAAAAAAATTATGGTTTTGAGAAACTAATCTTATAAGGCATAGTCATGTCCAGTTTCATTTGCTTAATTTATTTTCCAGAAATGAAAGAGGTGGTCTCAATTACAGTTCCAAAATTGGGGAGCTAAAAGGTAAATTTCAGAAAGTTTGTTTTTAAACTTTATGGCAATGAACCAATGTTTTATTATTATTACTTTTCTCTCCTGAACTCTAGAACCCAGTGACCAACTGTCTACTAAAAATCTTCACTTGGATACTCATAGGCATCTCCCAAGGCCACTGCACCTTGTTGTACAGGCTGTGCAATGCTCAAGGGTGTCACCTCTAAGGAGGACTGCTATGGTCTGATTATCCCCCAAGATTCATGTGTTGAAACTTAATCCCCATTATGATGGCATTAAGAGCCGAGGTCTACTGGGATGTGATTAAGCCCTGAGGTCTCACCCTCATGAGTGGGATTCGGTGTCCTTATAAAAGGACTTAATGGAAGGAGTTTGCCCTTTTTTGCACTTCTACCTTATGCTGTGTGAGGATTCAGCATTTGTTCTCACCAAAGGATGCAGCAATAATGTGTCATCTTGGAAGCAGATAGACCAGTCCCTCACGAGCTGGAGTGTAAGCTTGCACTTCCCAGCCTCCAGAACTATGAGAAATAAATATCTATTGCTTCTAAATCAGCCAGTCTGAATGGACTAAATAGAGATCATTCACAATGAAGTCCTTACATATTTCCAGGTCTACTATGGCAGTTTCTTGGCATATGGTGGTCACAGGTTGAGTTATTTTTCATTCAGATTAATACGATGGTGCAAATGATTAGGATACATTGTTTGTGTTGAGTTTTAATAAAACTAGTGTATAATGACAATTTTAAGACAAACAAAAGTCCAGTGTTGTAAGGAAGGGGGGTCTTATCTTCTAATGCACAGAAAGGCACCATATGGGCTGGGACTTAGGGAAAATCAAACTCAATGTGTCCAGAGTCAATTTATCCTACCTGCTCACATCTCCCACCCACTTGTTACCCTGGATTCCTTATCTCACTGACTGATTTCTCCTTTTATCCAGTTATCCAAGTCTGAAACCTCCATGCCAGCCTTGGTCCATCTTGGCTTCTCTTCCTTCCCCATTTTGTGCCCAGGTTGTGCAGTACTTCAGTCACTGAGTCCTGTCCAATGCCTGGCCTTCAAGTACTAGGTCTTCCTAACTGACCTTTCCATAGCCACTCTTGTGCCTCCAATCCATCTCCATCATGTAACCCCTAGGATCTTCCTGGTAGGTAAATATGATCTGTTCTCCCCTCTCCAAGGTCTTCTCTTTGTCACCTCTAAAAGGATTTCTCAAAGTGTGGCCCTCAGAGCATCTGTAAAAGAATCATTTCAAGGACTTTATCAAATGTGGATTCTTAGTACCAGGCCCACTAAGCTACTAAATTTTTAGATTTTTCTGTGGTAAAGTTCATGAATCTGCATATTAAAGAGTGTCTCAAGTCATTTTTATGCATGTGATTTTGAAAACTACTTTCTATAGCATACTGCGTAAACATTTCCTAAACATACAGCACAGGCTTACACATCTCCCACTACCCCAGCAGGGGCCGTGCAATGCAGTGGGGAGTACAAAGGAGGCCTTGACTATCCCCTGTTGAGAAGAAGTGAAGGCCTAAGAATTCACTACTTGGGGTGGCATCTGTGGCTCAGTGAGTAGGGCACCGGCCCCAAATACCGAGGGTGGCAGGTTCAAACCCAGCCCCGGCTGAACTGCAACCAAAAAATAGCTGGGTATTGTGGCGGGCGCCTGTAGTCCCAGCTGCTCGGGAGGCTGAGGCAGGAGAATCATGGAAGCCCAAGGGCTAGAGGTTGCTGTGAGTCCTGTGACATCATGGCACTCTACCAAAGGCGGTAAAGTGAGACTCTGTCTCTACAAAAAAAAAAAAAGAATTCACTACTTGCATGTCTCCCAGCATACAACTTCAGTTCCAGGTGGCATTCAGGAGCCATGTGCTTGTCCCTTTAGAGTGATTTCTGGAAATGCAGAAATCAACTGAACAACTATAGAGAGGCCTCCACATGATCCTTGCATGGCAGAAAGGCGGGGTGGAGCCTGGATGTGTTAGGAGACAATTCTCCATGACTATTTCAGGTTTCTGTATGGTCAGGGTCCTCTGAGCAAATGCATTTACAGTTGAATTAAGAAAGTTGGTATAAGAAAGTTGAGATGTCTCCTTCTCTGAAGCCAATCCAGGTTAGTAAAGATAAATCTCTACAGAGAAGATATGCTTGCATTTTTCAGGTAATAAATAATCACTATCTCTGGAGGGAGAAAAGACAAGTCACTAGCAGCCCAATACAAGAGCACAGTTCCCTAAATTTGGTGTTCCTTTCTCATGATGTACCCCTATTAAATGCGCAGATACCATCTGGCCTCCTATTAGTCAAGAGAGGTTACATGGGGGGCCCACATTCAAGTGGAGGGGAAATAGATGCTATCTCTTGATGTAGGCGTGACAAGGTTGCATTCCAAAAAATGTCACATAATAGAGACTGGGCCTTGGTCCAAGATACTGCTCTGGCTGCTCCTTTTGCTGTGAATAATAAACTATCTTTGTTTCTGACCCAGAGACCTCATGTTTTCTGTCAGAGTGTCAAAGTATGGCAAGTAGCTAATTTTGTAGCTTGCTACTAGAGTAAAATCTCAGATGCATAACAGCTTCTGACCTCATAGTGTGCAATCACTCCTTAGGGCAGTGTTTGTCAATGTTTTTTATCTCACGGCACACTTGAACCTACAGTTAAACTTCCGAGGCTCACTTAAATTATGTTGATCAAAAAAAAAAAAAGTAAAAAAGAAAAAAGGAATATACTTACTGTGCTTTGAACTTCTTTTGAAAATAATTTTAATTAATGATTTTTAAAATTTTCCGCTGCCCACCTAAGGTCCTTTCATGGCATACCAGTGTGTTACAATACATTGATTGAAAATCGCTGTCTTAGAGGGTGGCTATGATTTGTGCATGGATTCTCAGCTGAGTGGGGAAAGGAGTTGAGCAGGTAAGGGACTGGGCCAGTAATCAAGAACAATGTTTGGGTGCTCCTATTGCTTTTCCCCCAAACACAGTGGCTTAAAACTATAGTTTATCAAAAATCTATGGGTTGCAAGCAGTATAACCTGATTCTTTGTACCTTCAATGATTCCCCCTCCCAAAAAAAAAAAAAAACATCTATGGGTTAATTTTATGATTCTCCAGCTTCACATGACATTGTATTGGCTAGGTCACTGGGATGGCTGGAAGGGCTGAAATGGCCTCCCTCACATGGTTGGCAGTTAATACTGGCTGCTGGCCAGGCTGGCTGGGAAACTCAGCTAGGGCTGTTACCCTGTTTCCCTGAAAATCACACAGTGTCTTATTTTAAGGTGTGCTCCCAAAGATGCGCTAGGTCTTATTTTCAGGGGATGTCTTATCTTTCCTGTAAGTAGGTCTTATTTTCGGAGGATGTCTTATTTTCGGGGAAACAGGGTAGTTAGGAACTGTGGTTGTCTTCTGCATGGGCCTCTCCATGTGGCTGCTTGGGCTTTCTCACAGATTGGCAATCAAAATTCCGGAGAGCATTTCCAGAAGTCAAAATGGAAGTTGCAGATCTCTTAAGGCCTAGTCTTGGTAATTACACAGCATCACTTATGCCACATTCTATTAATCAAAGAAGTTACAGGGCCAGTCCATACTCAAGGGGATAGATTTTTTTGGGTAGGAATCATTAAAGGTACAATAGACTCCACTTCTTGAAAGTAAAAAAGCATGCGCAATGGAGGATATTATTACAGCTGTATTTGTAATCATAATATACCACAGGAGGACTATACAGTGGTATTTCTTCAAGTGCAGTGAGTATCATATGTACCTGGAGAATTTGTCAAAAGTGCAGATTGGGGATGAGTCTTGAATATTAACCTTTGAGAACCACTGAACTACAGAACAAAGCCCAAACTTAGCCTAACATTTCAGACCCTCACTTGCCTTTATGCTTCAGCAACACTAAATTTCTTGGAGTCCTCTTACCCATTAATATGCTGTTTAACTTACTCCACATCTTTTTCCATAACTGTGCCATTTGCCTGGAATGACTTAACTTCTTTATCACACCAAGGGCTTACTCATCCTATAAGATTTGGCTTTATGTCACCCTTTGTAGGAAGTCTTGCTGGCTTCCTCTTCTCCCATGGATTGGAGGAATAGGTGTTCCCATAGATTGTGATTGTCCCCATTATAGCACTTACCAACTTGTAATGTCATTGTTAATTTATCTGTCTCCTTCATTTGACTGTGAACATCTTACACAGGTATATGTCAGATTCATCTCTGTCCCCTACTAAGTGTGCTTAATTGAATTGGAAGCCTGATTAGGATCACAGTGAATTCCTCTTTGAAGAATATGGTATTTAAAATATGCTGAAAATTTCACTGCTTTCTTTCTGACAAATCTCAGGGCATCTAGGATGCTTGCAGTTATTTGTAACAAAATACTTGACTAAAAATGGGTGTCTCAGTTTGCTCAGGGTGCTATAACAAAATACCAGACTGTGGCTTAAACAACAGAAATGTATTTCCTCACTGTTCTGGAAAGACCAAGATCACAGTTCCAGGAGGGACCCAGTGAGTCTTCTCTTCCTAGCTTGCAAATGGTCACTTTCTTGTGTTCTCAGATGTTCATTTCTCAGTGTGTGCTTGTGAGGGCACAAGATCAAGCTCTCTAGTGGCCCTTCTTACAAGCGCACTAATCCCATTAGCCCAGGGCCCTGTCCTCATGACTTAATTACCTCCTAAAGCAGTGGTTCTCAACCTGTGGGTCGAGACCCACAGGAACTGTATTAAAAGGCTGCGGCATTAAGAAGGTTGAGAACCACTGTCCTAAAGGCACCCTCTCCAAATACCATAGCATTGGGAGTTAGGGCTTCAGCATATGAATTGAGAAGGGACACAAGCGTTCATTCCATAACAATGGGTTTACCATTTGATTTAATAATTTTGGAAAACAACAAGCCTGCATGAGATGATTTTCCAGTGTGTCTAGATATTTTCTTTTCCTTCTTCCCAGCCCTTCTCACCCTATCATCCTTTCAGCCCAGGGTTACCTCCTCTTGGGTGTAAGATGGCTGCCAGGGCTCCAGGCATTAAGACCTCAAGGTTCAGTTTGAAGCTATTAAGCTGGCAGAGCAGGATGAGTTTGTTGAGCACAGGTTAACTCCCTGTCTGCAAGTCTGTCTTTTAATAGGAGAACTATTTCCTTTATTATGTCCTTAGCCAGCCTGGGTCATAGGACTCCTGCTTGTACTCAGAGCAATCAGAGGCAAGGGGATGTCATGATTCCCCCTCCCAATATAATCAAGGGTGAGGTGAGAGGGGAGAGCAGACTGATATCGGAACCCCCACAAAAAATGAGCAGGAAAATAAATCTAGCCTTGGAGAAGGCAAATGTTCTAAATACCTTTAGTATCAGACATTGGCTTGATTTTCTTAGCAGTGATTTTTAAGCAGGAGTTAAATATTAGTCTTAATATCAACAGAGGGCGGAAGTTCCGAGGGCAGCATCAGAAAACTTGGTTGCTCTACAGATGTCAAGGGGTGTGTTCCTGTGTATGTGTGTGGGGGAGTGGAAGCAAGAGTGGGGTGTGCAGGGATTGTTAAAACGCATGAAATTGCGAGTGCTTCAAAATGTCAAGACCAGGGACACCCAGGGCTCTTGGGTTGTCCCCAACCTAAAACTTTTCTGGGAAGGACAGTTGAAGGGGAAAATCATTTGTAATCCTTTAATTTCCCCAAAGTTATTTTTACACCCCACATCTCTAATAGTCAACCTGGTTTAACTGAAGAGCAAAACACTTTATGCATAATCCGTTTGGAGGTTCCTAACCCCAGTGGCCCGGTCCTGCCCAGGTCCTTCAGACAGGATGCCCTAGCACCCAAATCTCAGGCTCCTAGGACAGGTGCCCAGATGGGGCGTGGCGGCGCTTTGGGGGGACCCGGCTCAGGCCCCGCGTGCCGCCCTCCCGGCTCCCGCCCTCGCCACCCCCAACAGACCCCCGCGCGCGCGCGGCCTTGTGGGTAACGCGGGGCCGCCAGGTGACAGCTAATGGCGGCGGCCGCCCGAGGCGGGCGCTAGAGCTGGGCTGCAGGAGGCGCTCGGTGGGACCTTCCGGCCGCCGCTCCCCGCGCGACTGTGGCGTCCCGGCGGCGGCAGGGCTTGGCGCGATATGGACAGGCCGGCGGCGGCGGCGGCGGCGGCAGTGGGCTGCGAGGGCGGCGGGGGCCCGAACCCGGGGCCGGCGGGCAGCAGGAGGCCTCCTCGGATCGCGGGGGGCGCCACCGCCAGCTCCCGGCAGCCCAGCGTGGAGACCCTGGACAGGTAAACGGGGCCCTGGCCGCCACGGCCTCCCGCGCTTCTACTCCCGAGGGCCCTATTAAGAGGCCTGGCCGCCCCCACCCTCGCGCGCCGCGCAGGGCCCAGCCAAAGCGGAGGTGGGCAACTCCTCTCTGGTCCCCTCCACCACCCTCCGAAAACCCTGTACCCCCATATACTGGCCAGCGCCCTCCGACCTGCCCTGGCTGCGCACCTGGCTCACTTCCGCCTCGTGAGCCCAGCTCCCCGAACCCCAGGAGGGGTTTCAGAGCTGTCAAACCACTTCCCGCGCTATCTCATGCAGCCCTAGGCGACCCCTTGGCTGTCCTTGCCCAGGCCACGCATGCCCTGGGGGAGATTTCGCCACAGCTTTCCTCTTTTAGGGTCACCTTGCCTCATGTGCTTTTAAGACCCCAATCCCACGGCTTGGGGGTTTTGATGTTGAGCTGGTTAGTGGGGACTGGAGGACCTGACACCGCAGGCATGGGAGCTGGTGCAGATTAAGGCAAAAGATACTGTGATTTGAAAAACTGGGATGGAAAACTTCCAAACTGCTCACGAGGCGAGAAACAGAATCGTTTACTTTCAGTTCTTCACACTTTGAAGGAACCGGTTTATTGTTTTCATTAACTCTTGCTAGCCTACTACATGCGAGGCAGGCACAGAACTAAGAGAAATTAGAAGCATAAACTGTGCATGTTCAACTGAAAAGAGCCATCCCATCCTCGGAGGACAAGGGATGGCTTATCCTCTAGCCTGGACATCCAGTTTTCCCATGTATTGGCCATTTCCCTGAGGCTAGACTGTGCTTAGGGCACAGACATTGCAATGTAACTCAGTGAGTTTCAGGAGTCCATTCCTGCCAGCCTTAGTCATAGCAATGTGCTGAACATTTTGGGAGTTTCCAGAAGCACAGGAACAACAAGAAACACTCCCTTACTTTGTTTCCATCTTGGTGTAATTACAATATATTTTATACAGTAATCATCCCAGTGGTTAGCTTCGCTAAAAACCACTCACAGCTGAAACAGCACTTGGAATGGCGATGTCACTCATCTTCAGATATTCAACAATGTATGAATGAGGTCTTGGTGAAAGAATACTCTGTAATACAAAATGGCGTTTGCTTTCTGGCTTACCATCTAGTGTAGAATACAAACAAACCCAAAGTTGAACTTGAATATGTTAAGTGCTAGGGTAGAGGTGGAACACAGAAGTACTTGGGATAGTGCATACAACTGAATCTTTTAAGAAGTTGAAGGCAATCAGAATATGTCACCCCAAAATATGCCTCATTTTCTGGTTTATTTTAGAGCTTTTGATGATCAAGGAAACCCTGAGAAAGGTGACTTGACTAATACCTCAAAGGGGGGAGAAGTCCACCCATATAGATACCTTGGGTGAGGCATTTCTAGGCAGAGGCCTGCACAAAGGCCCTGGGTGAGAGTGGGAGTGAAGTGTTCAAGGATTAGCAGGGAGACTAGATGTCACTAGCAGGGAGGGAAAAGTAAGGAATGAAGTTAAGGAAGTCACAGGAGCAGATGAAAGCCTTGGAGGAACAGAGGAGTGAATGATCTGATATAGATTTCACTAGGCTTCCTTTGTGGACAATGGAGGGGAAGGAGTTGAAGCAGAGAGGCTAGTAGGTAGTAGGCTATTGCCGTAGGCCAAGTGAGGATGGCAGCCCAGAGCTATCAGTGGAGAAGGGGAGAAGTGGCCACATTTTAGATATAATTTGAAGACCTGCAGGTTAGAGCCAGTAGGGTTTGCTGAGGATGGATTGTTGGATATGAGAGAAGCCGCAGGGAGAATTCCCAGGAATTTAGCTTGTGGAAAAAATGGTGTTGTTGAGATGGAGAAGTCGCTCCAAGTGGAGTAGGGTTAGGAGACAGCAGGGTCTTTGCTTTGAACATATCAATTATGAGATGCCAATTATATCCCAGAGCAGATGTCAAAGAGGCAGTTGGTTTATATGAGCCTGGAGTTCGGGGGTAGTGTCTGGGCTGGAAGCCTAAGTTTTAGAGGCATTGGCACACAGATGGGGCTTAAATTCATGAGGCAGGTGGAGTACATGAAGAATAATGGGGTCTGGAATAGGGAATATGGCAGTATGCCCAAATGCTTAGCAGATAAGAGAGACCCAATCTGGTGAATGGTCACCAGAGAGACACATTCACATATGAGAGGGAAGTGGTAGGTGGACTCTAAGGCAAACAGTGTCTTTTGGGCTGCAGTGGCTGGCTAACTGGCTCTGCCTTGCCTTGAGTTAGGTTGCAAGGCTGAGTGGCTGATGCTGGCACAGACAAGTTGAGTTGGTAGCAGCTCTGGGCCAGACTAGCGGCAATGTCTTATAGGAATGTTGGCATCAAAATCAGGGGAGTCCAGCTTGGGAGCCTCTAGCTTGCAAGTGGTTGCTGATACCAGGAGTGTGGAGGGCAATTGCACAGACTATAGAGAAGAGAGAGGAAGAGGAAACATGGCCTCCCTTCTCAGCCTTGTCATCAGAACAAGTTCTGATTCACACTCTTCTTTGAAGAGTGACCCATAGAGTGGAGGAGCCTGACTCTACTGGTGTGACTTGGCCATGGCCCTCAACTGTGGGGCCCTCATCTCCCTTCTGGATGTGTACTTCTCTTAACAATGATGAATGCAGTCCTGTAAGTGGGTGTGTTTTGCTGAAGGTCATGGAGCTAGCTGATGACAAAAATAGGGCTTGCATCCAGCCCTCCTGTCTTCCAGCCCAGTCTATCACACTGTGTGTAACTGCATCGGCCAGGACACTTCCAGTTGCAGGTGAAAAAAAAAATTCAATTAGCTTAAGCCAAAAGGAGATGCTTTGACTCATATAAATAGGAGGAGGATGGCCACAAGTATAGTTGGAGCCAGGGTTGCAGGTTGAAAATAGTCAGGACTGCCTGAAAGATATACCCCAAACCCACGCAGCCCTATCAATACACAACTTATCTCACTGAGGACAACTATGGCCCTGTCTAGTCAGAAGTAATTTCAGAAGACAGACTATTATCCCCATCACCCCTTTTAACAAGAGTTGGGAATGTTGGGGGGCCTAACACAGCCACATAGAAAGAAACCCTTTCCCCTCCTCCTCTTTCCTCCAAAGACAAAGACACAAAGGATCTGGCTAGCCCCACCCCCCAGAAGTATGTGCCAAAGGACCCTAACTTTCCAAGCAAGCTGTAGAATTTGCCCACCGCCCAAACCCCACATAAAAGGTGTCTCTATCTGCACTGCCTAGGCGGGTCATCTTTCCTTTCAAAAAACCTGGGCTGAACATCATCTCCTCTGCAGCCTCTGGCCTCTTCACTAAGCACCTTCGTTTGTATTCCCCCTTTTACTCCCCCTTTCTTGTTCTTTTTTTTTTATTTTTTGGTCTCACTTTTTATCTCTGTGGGTTCCTCAAGATGGTCAGGGTGGAGAGTGGTCTCCAGCATCTCTGGGTCACATCTGCACTGTTCAGGATCTAAGTGGAAACCCTGGGATTGGCCAAGCTTGGGTAACTCACCTACACATAGGGGCGAGAAGAGGAAGCTGTCAGCCCTCTCCTTTTCTTTGCTGCACAGAATCCTATGAAGTCAGGAAAGGCAGTTCCCCAAAGTAGAGAGAAGTGTCCTTATCAGAAAAAGGAGGAAGAGATGCTGTGCAGATGGTAATGACAGGTTACTCATGGTCAGTAGTTGGGTTTCTGTAGTTTCTTCCTACATGCAGCTGGATGGGTGCTGACAGAGAAAAAGGCATTATGATAAGAACAGTATGATATAAGCAGCCAGTAAAAGTGACTTAGCCTATAAAAGGGAAATCCAAATTCCTTCTTTTTCCTTTCCTCTCTCTCTTAGTTCAGTACTGTGGTAAATAGATTCGTGGCATGTGACAGGGTTTTCTGCCCATACAGCAAGTGCTTGTACTTATATTTTCAACCACACGGATAACCTCTGGGCTGTCTTGATTACAGACTGGAATTTAGATTACTAGCACAGAACATCCCTTTTCTATATTTTACTGTTTAGGTCATTTTATATGAATTGCCTGATGTTTCTGTCCTTCAGATATGTGAGCATGGACTTAATAAGTGATGTGACTTTTTAAAGGCCTGAAATGTTATTTACAGTGACAGCTAGCTGCAAGGTAAATTTTCATAAGCATCTTTTGCCTGCTAGCTTGATTTCTTCAGTGTCTTGACGAATCAGGATAGCAGCCTGGCCCCTACAGGCAATTGTTCATTCTCTCACTGCCTAGTTTGCTTTTATGGTCCTTTAGGTTAGGTGTGCACAGCCTGACCACTTGCCAGCTATGTGACTATAGGCAAAACTGGAGCCTTTCTGGAAGTTTTCTCCTCTGTAAAATGAGTCACTGTGAAGCTGGGTGAAGCTACATGTAGAGAAATGCTTTGAACACTTCGGAGCATTGTGGAAGTGGAAGATGCTATTTTTCTTTGCATTGTTGTGTTTTCATTTAAGACAGTTGGCTAGCATGTGTGCTGCTGGCTTCAGGTCAGTGGATTGGCCACTATAGGTTGTGTAGTGCTATGAAAGGACTGCAACTTTCTAACAGGGAATGTCCCTTCTGTGCTTCAATTTTTTCTTCTCAAAAACATGTTGGCTATTTCCTGTTCTGCCTTCTTGCCACTCCATTATTGTGAGAATCTGATCTATTATAATAAATCTGGAAGAACCTTTTGTAAATTCTCAAAGCACTGACTGAAATATAAGGTAGCATTAGTACTACACATACAATGTCATTTTTCTAGTCTGTTCTTTATTAATTCACATGATCAGCTTTAGAGAGTCCCTTTAGTTCATTCAAATGTACACTATTTTCTGGATTTAAAACTACAGTACAAAATGATTGAATGTTTGAAAATCATATGCTGTAACATAAATATTTCACTTTAGAATTCATTTTCTATATACATTATATTAAGAATATTTCTTCCATATAATTATAATAGAGTAAAATTCCGATAAGTGAGAGAGAATAGCTTATCAAACTGTCTAACAACTAGAATCTTAAACTTGTTTTTAAAAACATTGGTTGAGTCATTTAAAATTAACCTGGGACCTAATCTGACTTCCTACATCAGTCATTATTTCAATTCTTGTGTTAATAGTCTAATAAAAGTTCATTAATCTAAAATGAAATGTGCATATATCCCTATTCGGTGATCATTTTTTCAACAAGAGCCTGTATTTTGAAGTTTTTTTTAATAATGCTATTTCTTTTAGTCCTACAGGATCACATGTTGAATGGTGTAAACAGCTTATAGCAGCTACAATTTCTAGTCAGATTTCAGGTTCAGTGACATCAGAAAATGTATCCAGAGATTATAAGGTAAGCAACATTCAGTGCTTAATTTTTAGTATAGTAAGTAGCCAAGAAGCTTTGCAGTTTTAATTCAAGTGAGCCTTTTGCCCCTTGATACTCAACTACCATTTGCTTAGTAATATGGATGAAAGGAAAAATTTAGAAAAAAAAGTTTACCAGTATGCAGGATATGTGATCATAGTTTGTAATTCAGAGGAAAAGCTATTTTTAGACTATGATGATTCTTTTAAAACTGAGTTTCATTTTACTATAATAAATGCATGTATTTTCTTTGTTAGTATTCTGAATTTCAGAAAATACCTGATGTACAGGATTTCTCTAACTTCTGAATTTGTTTTTATATTTACATATTACCTGTGAGTATTCAGCATTAACCTGTGATACTAGAAAGCAAAAAAAAAAAAAAAGGAAAACTGCAAAATCTCAAAAACTATTGTATGGACAGCTTTATTTTTTAGGCCTTATTGAAGTGTGAAATCTCTTCTTGTTTATTTTAAAAGTTGGATTCCTGGTTATTCTAAAGTTAAGAGTGATAAGTTCCTTGTTGGCAGAGAGTGGGGCTCTTTTACTCACCCCTGGTTTCCCAGCATGATCCTGGAACACAATAGGTACTCAGTGAATACTTGTTTTTTTTTTTTTAGACAGAGTTTCACTCTGTAGCCTTGGGTAGAGTGCCATTGGCATATCTCACAGGAACCTCAAACTCTTGGCTCAAGAGAGCTTGCCTTAGCCTCCCAAGTAGGTGGGATTGCAGGTGCTCACAACAGCACCTGGTTAGTAGTTATTTGTTTTTTCAATTTTTTAGCAGAGTTGGGTCTTGCCCTTGCTCAAGGTAGTCTATAACTCTCGAGTTCCAGAATTCCACCCACTTCAGCTGGGATTACAGGTATGAGCCACACACCTGGCTAAATACTTACCGAATCAATTAACAAACAAGAAAAATCTCTTGCTCCATCTTTGTTAAGGCTAAAGACTAACTTTGTTTTAATGTCAATGAACTATTAATGGGTACATTCAATTAAACTACATTTGCATTTCAATAGTAGTGTTTGCTTGAATTGAGGTTTCAGTTTATTACAGTAATTTTTTTACTGGTAAGAGATGATTGATTTTTCACAAATATATTTGAAATACATTTGATATCATGGACTATCACCAGTAAACACTATCTCAGAATCATAGTCCTTTCCAGAAGTCAACTCTTACAGGTAAATAGTCTAAGAACTACAATACAGATCCTAATTAATTCTTAATAGTTGCTCTTCATTTACAGACTTTAGCCTCAGTCCCTCTTTAGCTCATGTGATAACAAGTGCAGAAACTGACTCAAGAGGCCAAAGTATTGAGATTTGGCTATGGTGCTGTCTCTTGCTTCATCCAAGTCAGCAGATGCTGTTGATTATGCCTATCAAAGGAAGACATAGCTGTGGCCTGGTAGACGTTAGATAATCTGCCCAGCTAGATGAGTAACAGTATATTTCTTAATAATTTTCATTGCTGTTCGGTGTTCATGTTTCCCCACAAAGGGTATGCTTGGGGCTCCTGGTCCTTAAAACCCAGTGAGGCAAACACACTTTCTCCAGGTTGGAGAAGCATTTCCTGCAACACTGATACCTGAGTGGCTAGGCACTGAACAGCCTCAGATCTCACTAGTCCCAGTTGTCCTATTCTCCCCACCTTAGCTAAGAAACTGCCCTCTGAGTGGAGAGGCTAGAGGACTCATATTAGCAGAGAATTAGCTCTAAGACCTTGGAGTGGTTTTCTTTAAGGACAATTTCTTAAGGACAATTATGAGTTAACTGTAATGTTTTCATTGTGGTTGAATAGTTGTTAGTATTTTACAGGTTCTGTAAAAGATTGGATGTTGACTGTGTGCATAGCTTTCTAACATTACATTAATAGATCAGCCTGAATTTGTACTTTAACTTGAAGCAGCTAAGATTTTTCCATTTTAGTCAACTTACAAATTTTGTGTAGCAGAATTAGCTCATGTTGGAATGGTTTAACAGATGGTATTCAGAAAAAAATAAGGCTTTTCTTTATTTTAGAAATTAAAATTTGAATTCCCTGTATAAGATTATAGCTATAGCCTTTGATGAATTATTATAAGAGAGCATGTTTGTAACTATCTTTTCATATTTGCCCTATAGCTAAATCTGTAAAGTTGGCATTAAATTTATAATTTAAGAGTTGTTATGCTTTCTTTAAGGAGATTTTTAAAAATAATAAGATCATAAAATATTTCTAAACCACGGGATAATTGTACATGCTACTTATAAAATAATTCTTAAAATCAGGGTAACCAAGATGGGCCTTTTGGATCCTTCTGGCATGGGAGCCATTGCATGGGGTTAACCAGAGAAAGTTCCTTGAGGATTTAAGTTAGAGTTAATAGTCAGAAATATTTAAAATTAACTATTGCATAAATATCTTATTTGAAATACACACTTAATTTGGGGACTAATTTATTATAGATTAAATTCAATATCAGTAATTAAATGGGAACAGATGTTTATGTCTATAGAGTGCTTACATCTTATTTGAAATGCTGATTGACTTCTGACTTGTAGGCTGCTGAGAGTGGTTCTGTATCATCATCATCATCATTGTCATCAACTCTTTAGCACACATAGGGCTCTTTGTTTTTGTAATGCTTTTTGACATCTCCTCCGTTTAAGCCTTAAAATAACTCAGTGAAGTTGGGTGCAGTGGCATAAGCCTTTAGTCCCCAGCTACTTAGGAGGTTGAGGGAGGAGCATTGCTTGAACCCAGGAGTTTGAGGCCCTAGTATGCTCTGATCATGCTTGTAAAAAGCTACTGTACTCTAGCCTGGGCAACATAGTGAGACCCTGTTTATTAAAAAGAAAAGAAAACAAAAACAATTCCAATAAGATAGCTATTATTATAATCATTTAACAGATGAGGAAAACTGGGGCCTAGAGAGGTTAAGTCATTTGCTTAGGGTCACACTGTTAGACTTGGGATTTAAACCCAAGCCATCTTATTGAAAAGCTAGAGTGCTTTTTAAATTTTGTCCCATTCGTCCCACCCCTATCCACTATTTTTCTAAATGTGGTCTTTCTGCAGCAGCACTCCAGGAGTGCCTGTAAAATTGCAGCTTCCTGGGCCCCATCCCAGAAATAGTGAATCAGAATCTCTGGGGAAGGGTAACATGTGTCTCATGCATTTCTTATGCCAATTAAATCTGAAAACCTTGGCTTCTTAGGTTGATATCTGTTGAAATTAGTTATAGGACCAGGTATTTCTGGTACATTCCTACAAATCAGAATAATAAACTCAAGTTAGATGTTGGAGAACAGTTATTTTATTATTTACTCGTATAAATTATCAGTCAGTCCAGTTCATCCAAAGTGTAGTACAAGTATCACTGATATCACATGAGATAAGTTTAGATGGTATGTCCATGGACATAGTTTAGTAGTTATGTAATTATTTTATTGTGTATTAGAAAAACTAGCACATCAAACTTTTGATTTAATGGATATTGTTTAGAGCTGGAAAAGTATAAAAAAGGAGTGAATTTTAAATCAATATGAAGACAAATATAAATTTTAGTATAGGTAGTACATGAGCTAGCAAGCCAAACTTGTAGAGGTGGTATGTGAAATGACAGAAGTTTAATAAACAGTGTCCCAGCTGAAAGAGTAGAGAGCTATTATGTTGCATTGTAGGTCAGCAAAATTGATAAATGTGTGCTTTAATACCAAGTCATCCTGAAAGTTAACTTGATGATTAAGATTACTGGACAAAATGTAATAAAATATTTTGTTTCACTGACCCTCCCCACCCACACTACCAACTCAATTACTTTCATTTTTACTAAGCCAACAAACACACAAAAAACTCTCTTGAATTTGCCAAAAAATTTGAGAACAAGATCTGAATGTAACCATAAATTAGATGAAATAATACAGTTACAGATTGTAATGAAACATTTTTAGGAATAATTAGTAGAAGCGACACAGTTGATCACAGCTCACATTGTTTAGAAAGTAGAACTAGGCCAGGAAGAGGGAACATGAGGGAGTAGTCAGTATTTTTTAACTTTGTGACCTTGTATAAGGGGGCTTACCCTTATCTGTACAGATAAAAGGGAATGGATTACATTATAAACCTCTAAATGCCTTTCTTTCTACAACATTCTTCAATTTTGTCCAAACGTATCTGACTCTGGTCAGCCTTATGGAAATTAGGACATTATAGTTTTAATGAGATCATCTTCCTTCCTCTGGGTCCATTATCATCATCGCCTCTCTGTTCCTCCCCTCTTTCTCTTTCCCTCATATGCACATACAGAATAGCCAAACTCTTCTCTAAATCCTCTGAAGATAAAGGAGAAAATGGAGAAGGTGCTGTACTAAGTTTAATAATTGGACAAGATAGTACAGTAATTAAATTCTGGATTCTTGAAAGAATTTCTAGAAGGGATTGGAGGGAAGGCAGAAGCAGTATATGAGAAAGGCTTTATTTTGCTTGAGGTGGGCCTTGGTTATTATCTCTTAAATTGGGTTAGGTGCTAGTCTATGGAAAGGAAGACTTGAGCATGATCTTTCAGAATCTGTGCCTGTAATCCATTGTCAATAGTCTGACCTCAAGACTTACTTATTAAATTGAAGGCTACAAACTCAGATGCCTACATGGGATAGTTAACACTCCATGGAAGAGTGCTGTGGAGAACTGGAGAACACAACATGCCCCCCTAAAAGCAATTAGATATTTAAAGAAACAAAACTCTGCTACAGTTTGAAAAGTGCTATCCTATCTATCAGGGGTTTTGTGAGAAAGAATTATTTCTTGAAAATGTCAAAACCTGCTCTTCTGCTTCTATAAAAATGAATCATATGTACTTGCTCTTATTCTTCACACTAAATACACTTAAAAACTCTGGACATTATCTATAAAATAAAGATAAAAACACAGAAAGGTAGAAAGAAGAGGCAGATTGGCTAGGGACCTCAGGACCTAAGGAATGACAGACATAGTTGTGAATTCCCTGGGTTTTGTTTTTGCCAAATACTCTTATATCCTAGATTCATTGTTGAGAAAGCCATCCACTTGGAAATGCCAATAGACACAGGTAAGAAAAGCCTACTCTGTCTAGCCTGAGGACAAGAAAAGGGGCAGCCTAGCCAAAAGGAAACTTTTATACACTAACCATTCTAGTCCAGCCAAACAGCAGAGAAAAAATCATGGCCCTACTTTTGCCAGCAAAGCCGATTGGGGAACCTCGATTCCACCCTTGCCAGGCTGTTCTGAGGCATACCAACCTCCTGCCAAGAGTAGTGTAAGAGGGAGCCTAGAGGAGAGTCAGGGATTTTACTACCATCCATTGGTAAGGAGGTTACCCACTCCATTGTGGTGTCACTGAAGGCCATATGGGGGGTAGTAATGAGGCACCCCTTTCCTTCTCAGCCAGAGGGTTTATGTGGAAGCCCAGCTGGGAGCTAGAACTCTCACCCCTGCTTAGTAGTAACCAGGAGTCCCCCCATAACCTCCAGTGTCAGTGGAGTCTGAGTGAGAAACCTGGACTCCCTACCTAGAATGAATTTATTATAGTACCCTTATTCTTCTGCCGGAGCAGTGTTAGACAAAGCAAGCTAAAACTGAAAGTTTGAATAAGATCCACAGTCTCAAAACATAATGCCCAAAATGTCCAGATTTCAATTATAAATTGAAAGAACAAGGAATATCTCAAACTGAATTAAAAAAGGGAATCAACAGATATTAAAACTGAGATGACAGAGATGTTAGAATTTAAAGAAGCTATCATAAAATTGCTTCAATAATGAATATCCTTGAAACAATGAAAAAATAGAAAGTGAAAGGAAAGAAATAGAAAAGTTTCAATAAAGAAATTGTGGTATATGTATACCATGGAATACTATGCAGCCTTAAAGAAAGATGGAGACTTTACCTCTTTCATGTTTACATGGATGGAGCTGGAACATATTCTTCTTAGTAAAGTATCCCAAGAATGGAAGAAAAAATACCCAATGTACACAGCCCTACTATGAAACTAATTTGGGACTCTCACATGAAAGCTATAACCCAGCTACAACTTAACAATAGGGAGAAGGGGGAAAGGGGGGGGGTGGGTAGAGGGAGGGGAATCGGTGGGATCACACCTGTGGTGCATATTACAGGGGTATTTGCGAAACTTGGTAAATGTAGAATGTAAATGTTTTGGCACAGTAACTGAGATAACGCCGGAAAGGCTATGTTAACCACTGTGATAAAAATGTGTCAAATGGTTTATGTAGTGAGTGTATGATGCCCCATAATCATATCATTATATACAGTTATGATTTAATAAAAGAATTAAAAAAAAAAAAGAAATGTGAGAGATAAAGAAGAACCAAATGGAAATTTTAAAACTAGAAAATACAATAACTGAACTAAACTCAGTAGAAAGATTCAACACCACAATAGAGAGCAGAGAAAAGTATCTGGGAACTTGTAAACAAAACAATAGAAATTACCCAATCTGAGTGAGAACATGAGAGAATGAGAGATAAGTGAACAGAGCCTTTGGGACCTATTGGACTGTAACTACAGATTTAACATTTGTTCCATCAAAGTCCTGAAGGAAGAGAAGCAGATGGGGCTGAAAACTTTTCAAATTTGTCATAAGACATAGCCTACAGATTCAAAAAGTTAAGCAAGCCCCAAACAAGAGGAACCCCCCCAAATCTGTGCCAAGACACATTATAGTCAAACTTCTGAAAACTAAAAAAAAAAAAAAAGGAAAAATCTTGAAAGCAGTAAGAGAAATAATATCTTACCTTAAGAAAAATTAATTTTAATAGCAGTGGATTTCTCATCAGAAACCATGGAGGTCAAAAGGAAGTGGCACATTTTTCAAGTGCCAAAACTGTCAAGCCAGTGAAAATATGCTTGAGGAATTAAGGGTAAATCAAAACATTTTTAGATATTGTCATCAGCATACCTACCTTATAAGAAGGACTAAAGGAAGTTCTCTGAACAGAAAGGAAACAATAAAAGGAGGAATCTTGAAATATGAGGAAGGAAGGAAGAACATAGTAAGCAAAAACCTTCTACAAGTAAAAAGTGAGATTAGGAAGGTCACAAGATACAAGATATTGAAAAATCAGTTGTATTTCCATATACTAGCAATACATGGAAACAAAATTTATAAACACAATTTCATTTACATTAGCATCATAACAATTAAATTTTTTGCTGCTGTAACAGAATATCACTGACTAATTTATAAAGAAAATAAATACATTTATTATAGTACTGAAGACTGAGAAGTCCAAGATTGAGGGGCCAGCATCTGGTCAGGGCCTTCATGCTGCATCATGACATGGCAGGAGGCATCACATGATGGGAGAGCAAGCATGCTAGCCCAGGTCTCTTTTCTTCTTATAAAGCCACCAGTCCCATTATTCGAGCCCTACCCTGATGACCTCATCTAATCCTAATTACCTCTTAACGGCCCCACCTCCAATCAACATACATATTTCAGGATTAAGTTTCCAAAAGATGAAATTTGGGGGACACATTCAAACCATAGCAGTAACTCTACTATTTTACATTCCCTCCAACGGGTGCACAAGCATTCCAATTTCTTGGCATTCTTGCCAACAGTTGTTATTTGGGATATTTGGGTGGGGGGGTTGTTACTTTCGAGATGTAGTTCTTTGTATGTTCTGGATATTAACACCTTGCCAAATATGTGATTTGGAAACATTTTCTCGTGAAATTTGGGGGACACATTCAAACCAAAGCAGGTATAAATCTAACAAAACATGAAGGGCTCAACTACAATTTGAGTTATACCTTAGAAACAAAAACAATGTAACCTAAACTTTTGTACCCTCATATTAATCTGAAATTACAAAAAAAAAAACAAAGAAAAAACCATGAACAGAACTTGTATGCTGAAACTACCAAATTTTTATGAAAGAAATCAAAGATCTAAATTAATGGAGACATATACTATGTCCATGTTATTTGGCTGATTCAACATAGTAAAGTTGTCATTTCTCCCCAAACTGATATACAAGTTTAGCATAATTCCCATCAAGATCCCAGAAAGAACTTCTGTGCATACAGGCAAGATTATTCTAAAGTTTACATGGAAAGGCAAAGAAACTATAATAGCTGAAATAATTTTGAAGAAGCGTAAAATAGGAGGAACTAGTCTACATGATGTTAAGATGTTGCTGTAGTAATCAAGACTGTTGGGCAGGGGTATAGACACATAGATCCATGGAACAGAACAGGGAGCCCAGAAGTTACACCACAGAAATATGCTCAACTGAGTTTTTCTTTTGCTAAGACACAAGAGGAATTTAATGGAGAAAGCAGTTTTTTCAACAAATGGTACTGGAGTAATTAGACATCGATAGGGAAAAAAAAAAAGAATCTTAATCTAAGTCTCACATCTTATAAAAAAATAAAGTAAAAATGGATTAAAAACATCAAAATGTAACCCTTTTAGAAGAAAATAGGAGACTATATTAAGGATCTGGGGCTAGGCAAAGGGTTCTTAGACTTGACACCCAAAGTACAATCCATAAAAGAAAAAACTGACCAAAATTTAAAAGCTTTGCTCTGTGAAAGACCCTGTTAGTTGGATGAAAAGTTACAGACTTTGCAAATACTTGTAAACCTCATACCTGACAACCTTATATCTGACAAAGGACTAGTGTCCAGAATATATAGGATGCTCAAAAGTCAACAGTAAAAAAGAAAAAAATCAAACCATTCAGTTAGAAAATGGGCAAGAGATGTGAAGAGCCACTTTATCAAAGAGGCTACTCAGATGCAGATAAGCAAATGAAAAGATGTTCAACATTGTTACCTAATAGCAGACATACGAATTAAAGTCACAGTATAGTACTACTACTTACCTATGGCTAGAATTAAAAAACAGTGACAATACCAAATGTGGAGAAATAGGATCATTCCTTGCTAGTAAAAATGTAAAATGGTACTAACACTTTGGAAAACAGTTTGTCAGCTATCATACATAGTGGTTGTATTCCTGGGCATTTTTCCTAGAGAAATGAAATCTTATGTTCACATCAAAATCTATACATTAATATTTTTAACAGCTTTATTCATAATAGCTAAAAACTGGAAGCAACTCAGATATTCTTCAACAGGTGCACTGTTAAACAAACTTTCCTACATCCATACCATGAAATGTTACTAAAAATAAAAAGAAAGAAATATAGCAACTCTTATGAAACTTAGGGAATTAGGCAGAGTGGAAAATGTCAATACCAAAAGGTGAAATACTGTATTATTTCATTTATATAACATTTTTCAAATGGCAAAATTATAGAAATGGAGACAGAGTTGTAGTTGCCAGGGACCAGGAAGTGGGAAATGGAGGGAAGTGGATGTGGCTAGAAAAGGGCAACAGTAGGGATCCCTGTGGTGAGGAAATTTTTTTCTGCATTGCCTAATAGCAGACATACAAATTGCACAAATACATTCATTGTATCAATGTCAGTATCTTGGTTCTGATATTGTACTGTAGTTTTGCAATATGCTACCATTGAGGAAATTAGGTGACTGGTACATGGAATTTCTGTATTATTTTTCTCTATTGCATATCAATCTACACTTATATCAAAATTAAAAGTTTAATTTGAGAAAGTTAAGATTGTTACTGACTGCTGAATAATTCTATATTGCATGTAAAATAAATTTAATATTATAGTTAGTATTTATAACAACTCTTGATATACCAGAAGTATTACATGAATGAAAAACAGTTATTCCAATAAAGGTGTTAGAATGTAGTTAACAGAAAGAATGTCTATAATTGTCCTTCTACTAGTTCAATAACAGATACACTCATTTATTTCTCTTCTCTGTTCTTCTCCTCCTCTCCTCTCCTCTCCTCCCCTCCCCTCCCCTCCCCTCCCCTCCCCTCTCCTCTCCTCCCCTCTCCTCTCCTTTCCTCTCCTCTCTTCTTTCTCTTTCAACAGAGTCTTACTTAATTGCCCTCAGTACAGTACAACAGCTCAGAGCAACCTCCAACTCCCGGGCTTAGGCGATTCTCTTGCCTCAGCCTCCCAAGTAGCTGGGACCATAGGGGCCTGCCACAATGTCCGGCTATTTTTTTTGTTGCAGTTTGGCCAGGGCCGGGTTTGAACCCGCCACCCTCCGTATGGGGCCAGCATCCTACCCACTGAACCACAGGTGCCACCCTATTTTTTTTTTTTTTTTGAGACAGTCTCACTCTGTCACCTAGGTTGGAGTGTAGTGGCACCATCATAGCTCAATGCCATTTCAAACAGCTGGGCTCAAGGGATCTCATGCCTTAGCCTTTCCAGTAGCTGGGACTACAGGCACCCACCACAACACCTGGCTAATTTTTCTATTTTTAGTAGAGACAGTGTCTTGCTTTTGCTCAGGCTGGTCTTGAATTCTTGAGCTCAAAGGATCCTCCTGCCTCATTCTCCCAGAGTACTAGGATTACAGGCACGAGCCCCTACACCCAGCCACAAATTTAATTTTTGTTGTTTGTTCATTCACTGAAAGCCATGTAACATGTGATAAGGGAAGGTACATTTGTAGTTAACTTTTGGGGAGTGTGATTGTTTTTTTAAATATATTAAGGTCACTATCAACTTTTTAACACCTAGTTATAGGTTCTTGGCATGTTTAGGAATTGAGGAAGGAGGTATTAGGCAGGTCTAGATAGTTGTCTAAGTTGTGACAGTTGAGACCCATCAACTAAAAAAATTACTTATGTACCCCAGGTACAATTATCTTAACTGATTTGATCGTGGTGGTGGGGGAGGAGCATGCACTTGGCATTGCCAGTTTGGACGAGACTAAGAAGACTGCCAGGGATGCCAGGCTCATGCAAGGTCCTGTGGCTAGTAGATAAGTGGTGGAGCCAGAGTTTGACTCCAAAGCTCGTTCTTTTAACTACTTGCCTTTGTAAATCTTCCTTTGGAAGACATTTTCTTAAGTCTTTTAATGAGGATTAGATAATCCAGCTCCTTGGACTTTGGAACTGGTTGGGGCCATGCAGTCATCCTGTAGATGGCCTTCATTTTCTTTGTAGAAACTGAGGCCCAGAATGTAGGCATTAAGAAGCCCTGTATTCTTGGTGAGGCCCTCTGGCCTCCTGATTTAAAATGAAACCACTGTTCTTTCTAGCTTCCATCAGAATCAGATTCAAGGGGGAAATGAACTGCTATGAGTGCCTCAAGTGGCTTATTTCAGGAGAGGGGCAAAGTGAACAGAGAAAACACATTTAGGGACTTTCAAGGTAAGTCTCTCATGGTAAAACATGAGATTTTCATTACAGTAGTTATAGAATTACATAATTTATGCCCCCTTCCTTCCAAATTTTCAAGTTAGCTTTCCTTCCAAAGCAAAGGCTTGTTGACAAGGAGGTCTATCTCTCACACATGAAGTGCATCACTTGCCCTATTTGGTTCTGCAGTAGACAATGTATCTATACAGATTTTACTGTGAATGTGTTTTTTAGTATTTGATTTTTACTATCAATTTATAGACAGAGCATCCAAACATTAATTGTAGTATAAACAAGTGTGAAAATAATATAGCATGCTAGAACAGAGGTTTGGAGGTAAGGAGGGGGAGGAATGGGTAGTGGTGTTCATTTCTTCAACAAACCAGAGATGAGTTAAGAGGTCCATTAGCAGTCAAAATAAGTTTCAGGACTGTAGTGGGAATGTGCTAATTATAAAGACACCATGCTGAGGCAATACAACAGAGTTGTTAACAGTAAAACCCAGAGCCAGACTTGCTCTGCCACCTTGAACTCAGCCAGATTACTTAAGTGTGCCTTGGTTTTCTTATCAAAAAATAGGGCCAATAATAGTTTTTATCTTACAGGGTTGTTCTGAGAATAAAATAAGTTAATAAAGTCCTTAAAAGAGTAGCTGGAACATAAAAGTCATGAGCGTTTCTTGTGATGCAGCTGCTGAAGGAAAACATCGGAACTAAAAATTAAAATTCCAATCATCAGAGACTGGGAAGAGGAAAGTAGTGGTTTGAGAGTTTTTTTTTCTCATCTATTAAAATAGGGCAATAAGCACGATTTCAAGTTGACAGGTTAAGATATAGAGGTGTAACCATATTTTCCATGGTAGAGTTAGTGCTCAAGAGAATTAAAAATAGGTCTAGTTAAGTATGGTTATCGCTGGTGTATGAGGCTCTGGATGACTTTCTGATTTTATTTTAATTACCAGAAGCATGTATTATATTTTCTGCCAACTTTCTTGAGGTGTAGTTAATAAATGATAAACTTTACATATTTAAAACATAGGATTTTGTGAGTGCTTGATCACACTTGTAAAACCATCACCACAATTACGGTAAACATACCACTTATCCCCACCCCAACAAAGCCCATTTGGAGTTTCTTAGTCTGAATAGTTTATGTTTACTAACTTGTATCTGGGCTTTAATTCTCACTGATTCACAATACCTTTTTGACTTCAAAGAGTATTTTCTCTTAATGATGATACAGTGCTTTTTGAAGTCTGTATCTTCATGTTCAGGGGATCTTATGCATCCTGACTGCAATCATAAAGCTAATTAAGAACCTCCAGTAATTTTTTTTCTAATGATATTTTTTCATAAAATATTCAGTGGTTACAATAAGGTTATATTTTGGATTAGGGAAGAGAGATGATTGAAGTCTTCCCTAGATTATCACAACTATAGTATTTACTTTTAAAAAGTTCCATCCCTGTTGGTGCGGGTGATGCCAGATGGAGTCTGAAAAGGCTGTAACAAAAGAAGAAAGAAGTTCTGTGCATTTTGTGGGCTGTGTCCTCTGTGCAGGGCTCTGAAAATGTGTATGCTGCATGCTCAGTTAGGATTCACAGGCACAGGAATCATGTTGCTGGAATCAGTGTCCCAATTGAATAAAGCTCAACTTCCCCTCTCCTCCAGGACCAGGCATGGCCTCCTCCCATGTGGAGCATTCCCCCTTACCACTCTGCTCTCAGTGAAGTGGCTTTAGTTCTTGAGTCCTGAGTATGACTTGACAGATGTAATTTCAATAGAAACCAGATTAAGCTTTGTGGTTAACTCAGTTTTGTGATACCATTAAGGCTATAGCTAAGCTGTGCTCTGGGTCCAATGCGGGGGTTTCTGTGTTTTTTTTTGGTTTTGTTTTTGTGGGCTCGTTTGGGCACAAAACCGCCTTTTTATATCATTGTTTCTGTGGGGAAAGTGCATTCGGTTTTTCCTACAGAAACACAAATGAACTTTTTAAACACAGCCTGTTCACAGTAGCTTGTAATAACACTTGACAGAGGGCTTTGTGTTTAAAATAATGTAGTTAGTCTTCGCTGAAGGGTGAAATGTTTCTCTAAATCATAGACTTCCCTGAACATCGTAGGACAAATGCGTTAGGATTGATTTGACACAGAATGAAATTTAGAGGACAAATGTGTTAGGATTGATCTCGTTGTTTTATTTAGAGGATTATGATGTTTCTTAGGGAATGGGCTGTTGAACTAACGGCATCTTTCACAGGTCAATAGTAAATGTGTCCATGATGATGATGTTCTGTATTTTAACTAACAGGTTTTCAGGAGGCCTGATATAAGGGTAAGGCTATTTGGCTTTCACAGATGGGCCTCCTGCTCGTGTGTGTCTGTGCTTTCTCAAACACTTAGTTTATATTTAGTGTTCTTTACCCTCTCATGGGTTGAGTCACTGATGAATTTGCTCTGCTGTGTCATGGCTTTAAGTGTTCACTAGAAATGCTTTATTTGTTACAATGTTTTTATGTGCAATAAAAGCCAATGTGTGTGAGGGCAGGATGCTGAAATTGTTACCAATGTGCAATACTGATTTTTGTTGTATGTGAATTATAACGAAATGGATGTTCATGGCAGGGGTTTATAAGGCTATGACTATTGAGCCCTCTTTTAACCTTGTTTATTATGTAATTCATGGTAAATAATTCAACTCCCTCCAAAAGTGGTCAGCTGGTTGTCCTGTCTAAGCAAGATTTTAACTCATTTTATGTTTGCATGTTGAATTCAAAAAGCTGCAGTGCTGATTTTGAAGATAAGTTTAGCAACATCAATCTAAGTTAGCATTTTTAAAAATACAGTTATAGTGGATTATTGCTTATATTCTCCTCATGATTTTCCTTCCCTTTATTTCAGAGTATTCATAAAGCAAGACAAAGATTGGTAACGTGCATGAATTTAAACCATAAATAGTATCAGACATCGAAAATTAACCTATTTAACATTAAATGAAAACAGTGTGGGATTTTGACAGTATCATTTAATCATTTCAGTTTAAAATTTTATTTTTATTGAAGCCAGTGACATAGTACAAAAAAATAAGCAGACTAACCCAAATTCTTGTTATTCAATCTAGTTGTTTTACCTTTGTTTAATATTGTTTTCACATGTTTTCTTTTGCTTGTGGGAATCATTTTCTTTCATCAATTCACATTGTCAAATATTAGTGTTTTGCTTTACACTTGCATGACTTTGAAATGTATGGGGTTTTTTGTTCATTCATTTTTCTGTTTTTAAAGTTTTAAAGCAGAGTGATTGAATTTTCTTTGTATTTAAAAAAGGTAATTTTGAAAAACTGGCTGCATTTAAAAATTACACTAACTTGAAGGGTAGCTGTGCCAACTGTGTGTTAAATTATATCTGATGATAAAGTATCAAAATGGGATAAGTAATTATTGTACTTTATTGACAAAAACAAAAGGTGAGAAACAGTAAATCCTTTCAAAATCATTACTATTTCTTCACTCGTTGCCTTTTAAAGAAATATAGTCATTGGAACCAAAGTTTCATGAAGCAAAATATGTCTATGCTAAATTTGAATATTTTCAGCTTCAGAGACTTGATACAACTTTAGAAAGGAGTTCTAATCTTGTTTTTACTATGCATTTTCTTTATAGCACCTGCTGAATTAAAAGTCCAATGTTTAAACTTTATTTTTTTCCTTTTTCAAGACAAGAGTTTGACGTTGTTGCCCTAGGCTAGAGTGCTGTGAAGTCATAGTTCACAGCAACCTCAAACTTCTGAGCTCAAGTGATCCTCCTGCCTCAGCCTTCTGAGTGGCTAGGACTACAGGTGTGCGCCACCACACTTGGGTAGACGGGGTTTCACTTTTGCTCAGGCTGGTCTTGAACTCCTAAGCTCAAGAGATGTTCCTGCCTTGGCCTCCCAGAGTGCTGGGATTATAGACGTGAGCCACCGTACCTAGCCTCAATTTTTAAACTTAAAAAAAAAAAGATTCTATGAAGAAATTAAGAAGAATACACCTTTGAAGGGATTGGAAAATTTTAAATAAGGATATGTGACCTTTTAGCTATTTCTTTGAGGCATGTTGATA
Organism: Nycticebus coucang; assembly: GCF_027406575.1. NCBI lineage: Eukaryota > Metazoa > Chordata > Mammalia > Primates > Lorisidae > Nycticebus > Nycticebus coucang. Next base: position 181,640,686 of record NC_069804.1, read on the forward strand.
AAATAATTAGAAATATTTAATATGATATTGATTCATAAATAACAGCATTAGAAATAAGCAATAATGGGCATTTGTGTGTGTATAATCTCTAACATGTGATATGTACATGTGTGCATTGGAATTGATCCCTGGGCAATATAATCGTTCTTTAAAGTATTTGAATACTTACTGTGTTTAAAATACATGTCTTTGAACTGCCTTTGTATTTTGGCTTGACTTTGGCCTTTACCTGGTTTCTGTGGATGCTTTATTTTATGTGAGCACATTATGTGCCTGTTTTTTTTTTTTTGTTTTTTTTTTTTTGCTATATGCTATAGTATTGCTTGACTTTAAACATGATAGTACATTCTTTGAAATCCATGATGTTTGTTTGCTTTCCATTTTTCTACCCCAACACAAACACAGAATAGATACTCCATTTTAGGCCAAGGATGCTATAGATGGCCCACACGTTATTTTCCTTAACCCCAAAGTGTTGTGATTTGCAAAGCCGTGAAAGGTGTGTCAACTTTTACATGCTTACTGTCTCCTTAAAAAAGAAATTCTATCCTTTCACCTGTCTGCACGTGTTTCTCTTTCTCCTCTTTGCCTTTTCTTGTTCATGCACCTGGTGCTGTGCAGGAGCTTCAGGAAGAACACAATGGCTACCCTTCTGAAGCTGAAGCTGATCAGGTGGCAAGTTCTACGTGTTCATCTGTTTGTAGCTACAGATCATGTATTTAAAAGCCATTTCATACTAGATTTCTAGATGATAAGCAAAGCTTTCCAGATGCTTTTACCATTACAATAGTGCCCTCTTGTCCAAATTCAGTAGATTCCATTATGACATTATTTGCAAAAATTGGTTTATCCAACGTTTTGTCAACTAGAAATTTGTTCATCTGTGCTTCTTGGTTTTCCCAGATAGGGTTATTAATGAGGTTAATGACCCTCCATCACTGTAGGATTCCACAGTTCTTTTACGAAGACATAGAGGGGACAGATAATACATTCTAAAGGTGTTCTTTGAAGGTGCAGGCTTTGGTGTGTTTAAGTTTACATGCTCTGTGCCAGCATGGTACCTGGTACCTTGTAGGTATTTATAGAATGAGTACATATATTTTATATTTATTCGTCAGAATAATACTCATTCATTGAATATCCTTCAGTGTTTACTCTTTCCTCATTATCTTTAGACCCTCTCTGGAGTTTTCTAAAGCAGCAGTACTTTACCCAGTGCTTATGTGGAAATGCAATCTGTGAAATTGATAGAAGGCAGCTTCAGATAAGCCCTGGATGTGCCTGTGTCTACCACCACCCAGTCCCACCCTTCTTTGGTGACCCACCCGGAAGTACCTCCAATGGCCCATTTTGAAAACCACTGCTTTTGGCATGCAGCCTTTATGTAAACTATCCACTTGGAAGCTTAGATTCAGGTGGAGGAGAAAAGTAGTGGAAGAGGCCAGTGGGCTCTTCCAGGTAGGCTAGAGCCCTCAGGGACAAATTCAGGGATCTGGCAGACCTCAGCTGGACCTTCAGGGTCACTGGAACATGGTTGAGATAAGCTTATCAGAAAGAATTCTTCAGCTGGGCAACCTTTGAGCAAAGGCACCCAATGGGAGTGTGTTTGTGAGATCTAATTTAGTTTACAAGAATATTCTATCCTTTGATTATGTTGAACATGGGTTGGATAAATCAAGGGTCAAATCATGTCCTGTGCAACATGGTAGTTGTAGTAAGAGCTTAATATAGCACAAGTGTAAGTCCCATCTCTAAACACCAGCTTTACAAAAGGGAATCTACTGTACTCACCCAAACAACCCAAAAAGCCTTTAAAAACTATTCTCTTAAGTGCCTATGCTAAAGCTATGTGCTTATTTTACAAAATGAACCTCTTATGGGGAAATCTGAAGCAGTCAGATCATTTGTTTCATTGCTTTTCATCATTTAAAAAGCATGTCCCAGATTTAATTATCACTATCGAGAAGTTTGTCTTACTATGTCTTACCAACACATTCATGCCTCATAGAAATGCCCAGGTGTTTCAAGCCAAACTTGAGTATGGAAAGAGAAAAGAAACATTTAACTGGCAGCCTCTATCTTGAGAGCCTTGTGCATTCTTAAAATGGTCCCAGTCACCTCCATCTCCCATCTGTGACATTTTGTTAGCTACTCCTGTGGTTGAGGACTTTAAAATGTTTGTGGCTTGCTCTAAAATGTAAAGGGAGTCATATTTTACCCAACTTCCTCCAGATTCAGTTGATTAAAGTAGCTTGTGTTAGTAAGTATATTTCCAAATCATCTATCTCCATTTATTTTTAAATGTAAGTTAAGGAATTATGTACAATATAATATTTAGCCATTAAAAAAAGCTTTAACAATGTAACATTTGAAATAAATTAAATCTGATATTGATTAAAATAGCTTTTGCACTTTCTAAATATGTTATAAAATTAGTTCAGGTGATAAAGCAGACTTAAATTAAGGCTTTTTATTAAGATTGATACTTTAAATGTCCAGTTTTAGAAACACTAAAAGTGTACATGTTGGCTTCTGCTTTATTGTATGTGTGTATAAAAGATAGATTTCCAAATCAGATGTGAGTATAAAATTGAATCCATAAATGGTTGTTCCACATCCCTTTTAATGTGTTAATTATTCCCCAAAAATTTGGCTGAAAATGTCTTTAAAAATATGGATTAAAATTTTAAATTGAATAAATTATTTGGAGGTAATGATGACTCCCAATCTGTATTATCTGAACCATGCTTCTTTTGATAAGGAAGGAGGGTGGACCCTGTCTTTTTGTGCCATCCCAGTACACAACAGACATACCTCTGACAAACATTTAGCATTAATTTTCCTATTTATGGTTTGATTTTTTTCCTTTATCTTATAGAATGTGATGAAACTACTATGTACAGTGTTTCTAAATTGACTGTTAAGTCCCTTTAGTAAAACATATGAACATATTCTGGTAACTATGAAAAATAGTGTTTATTTTGAATTTTCAGAGAATTATCAGAGACATCTATTTTAAAATGTCTTGCTTTACAAAATTATGCTGAAAACTTAGTATTGTCCAACCTGTTTTCCACTGAACACTAGTGACCTCTGATGTTAACAGGTGTTCCTTGGAAAAAGCAGCCCCTGATAAACTAGGTATGAGAAATGCATTATACTCTAGCACCTTCTTGCTGACTCAGTGTACATTAACACACTAAAGGCTCGTCTCATTAAAACAACTGCTTAACTTGTTTAACCTAGCATTTTCCAAACTTAAAAGAAAAAATAAAGGATTTACATCTTTTGGGAAATTTATACTCTATGAAACACAGCCTGAGAAATGTTGGGGTTTTGATCACCTTATTCTTATTCACGACACATTAAGTCAGAGATGTCAAGGAGAAAGTGACTAGTTTCCTTGGTGGCATCTCACAGGGTGGCGGCACCTTGGAATAGGCCCCAGGTTCAGGCTCTGGTCCTTAGTTTTATAGTTCAAGAACACCATTTTCTCACCTTCCCTGAGTTATCCGGCACTATCCAACCAAAATTACAAGAGACTGGATACTGGGCTGTATTGCCAATCTGGTTATTTAAAAATGTGGGTGTGTGTCTTTCCAGCCATTCAGGACATCCCTTTCCTAGTAAAATTGTGGGCAAAAACCCTAATAAGTCACTAGCAGTTTTCTTGGTGAGCATGAAATGGGTGCAAAGTGAATTGGCCTAGGGAGGTTCCTGATGAACACACCCTGCTGTGCAGTAGGGTTTGAAATACTCTTGTCTGCCAGACGCGAGCATACTCTCTCGTGGCCAGATTGGGTGAACACTGACAGTCTCACCCTTCATACCCCATCACATACACTTTGTGCATGCATGTGTGTACCTGTACCCATGCACACATGCGCGCGCACACACAGAGGTAGCTGGAATACCAAAGCCCAGGGCTTTCCATAATTATGTAGTATCCTGAGACCATTCTCTGGTTATTTTTGGACTTCTGGCTTTCCCGAACTATCTCATAGGCTGGGTTATTTCTGCATCTAGCTAAGCACCTACATCTAATGTTGATTCTGTTTGTATTAGTTTCACACTCAGAAGTTAACCTTTTTTGTGACCTTATTTTCCAAATTCTGGAGGCATCTTACAATAGCTATCTGTGTAGTGATTACACTATCTGTCATGTCAAGCCATTTCTGTCTTAATGCTTTTTAACTGTGAAATTTAAATATCTTGTAACAATTTGCTAGAACATGCAGCATGATGTCCTGTGATGCTGAGCTTTGAAATTGTCTTTTAAGGGGAGTGGGGCTTACATTTTGCACGTGTCTGTAGCCTTATAGGGACAGCACAGAACACCACAATTCTCAGGCATGCAGACAGAAAGTGAGAGTTAACTCCTGTTTTGTTCTTCACCAGGCTCTAAGGGATGGAAATAAGCTGGCCCAGATGGAGGAAGCATCACTTTTTCCAGGAGAATCAATTAAGGCCATTGGTACGTTTAATGTGTATACTTTGCTTATAGAGAACCATAGCATGAAATGGCACTTTATTTTTCAATACAGGTGAGGTATGTGCTACAGATCAGCCAGCCTGATTTAATTAGGAGACAAATAAACTCGATCTACTCATTGCAATTTGTGTCATCATGGCCTAAGCGATAGAAAACTGTAGAGAGGATCCTCTTAAGGTCCAGTTGGGTACTTGATGGCATTTCTAGCAGAAGAAGGGTCTGACTTTTCCTGATGAACTGAAAGCTGATTACATACTCAAAGTAATGTCAGTTCACTAGTTTGTGGGAATCCTTCAGTGTAAGGAGACTGTATTGATAGAAGATCCATATCTTAAGTACAATTTCAGTGCAAGAAAGGGGCATGTGTTGCCATGCTGGCTTGTGATGGTGATGATATGAGGGATCCCCTAGCCCTCCATGGTGTATTGCTAGGCCTTTCAGGAGGTAGTCGATTGTGCCATGGGTGGATGAGAGGGACAGCTGGGTATAACCTTTTTATCTTTTCAGTTGGTTGAATTAGATAGTCTGGTTCTATAGGCTGAGTGTTTCCTTTTTCCTTCATGGCTCCCTCCCAGAGATGGCTGCGCATCTCAGAGTATGATCATTGTGTCAAGAACATTTGAGTAGGTTTTTCGCTACTTTATAATAAGGGTCACCTTTCCTCCATTGTTCAGTAAGATGCTCTTCACTAACATCTGAAACCTAACCAGAATGTCCTTTACTGTTCACATTTCTGGTAACATAAAACCAAAAAAAAAGAACATTTGAGTAGCTGGACTCTCCTACCAGAACCACCAAACATACCCTAGTCTCTGCCTCTGGCCCATGCTTATACTACTCTTATTCTTGATTTGAAAATCTTTCCTTGGGTTTTGAGACTTCATTCTCTACTGGTTGTCTTCTTGCCTGACTGTTCCTTCTCTGTCCATGTGCTGCTTTCTTAATGAGCTGTTTAAAATGCAAAGCTAATTATGTCATACACCTGCTGCTTTTCTAGACCATAAACCTCACAGATTTTTTTAAGTGTACAATGTGAAGAGGGTTTTTTCACTTCATTTTTGTCTTTATCATAGGGCCAAAATCAACTTAGGAGAGATTAGAACTGATGTAGGTTAATTGATCACTTTGTACATTAAAGACACATTTTGACGTAGCAAGGAGTGTTATAAAAGTTTGGATTGCAAGCTCACAGTTGTCTTAGTAAGAAAAGACTTCTGTGGATCCAGGTGTGGTTGGGTGCGCTGTCTCTCTTGTTTGCTTCTACTTTCACTCTGGAAACAGCTCAGAGATAGGGAAGCTCCCACCTGGCCCCATTCCAATCTGTTATTGGAAATATCTTAGCTGTTAAGAACATCTGTGAATCCTTAAGCAATGTAAGTATTCTTTATGTTCCTCTAGTGAAGCAGACATTCAACCTACAGGAACTGTATTAAAGGGTTGTGGCCTTAGGAAGGTTGAGAACCACTGCTCTAGTGGCTTGCAAAGAATAAGTAAATTAACCTGCACTTTATTATTATTATTATTGTTATTATTGTTTGAGACAGAGTCTCACTTTGTCATCCCCGGAGAGTGCTGTGGCATCACAGCTCACAGCAACCTCAAACTCTTGGGCTCAAGCAATTCTTTTGCCTCAGCCTCCCAAGTAGCTGGGACTACAGGCACCCCCCACAATGCCTGGCTATTTTTTTTGTTTGTTTGTTTAACAGGCCCAGGCCAGGTTCGAACCCACCATCCCTGGAGCATGTGGTAAGCGCCGTAACCACTGAGCTACAGGAGCCCCCTAACCTCTGCTTTTAAATAAAATATATACCTGGAGGCAAAGTGTTAAAATGGGTTATGGTAAATTAAAGTACTCCCCATGGAGTATTACTTCAGTTTGTCATTGTCAGAATACAAAGAGTTTTGACACTGTATAACTGGGAAACTATCATCACAATCAAGGTAATGAACATATCTATCATCTCTCAGAAGTTTCCATTTCCTTATGCCACTTTATCATCCCTACCTCTCATGCCATTTCCCCCATCTCCACACTATGGACTAGTTTATATTTTCTAGTGTCTTGCAGAAATGTAATCATAGTATGTCTTTTTTTGTCTAGCTTCTTCCAATCACATAATTATTTTCATATTCATCCATGTTGAGCCATAGGTTAACAGTTAATTCCTTTTTATTGCTAATATAATTTCATCATATGGATACCTGACAGTTCGTTTATCCATTCATCTATTGGTGAATATTTGGGTTGCTTTTACCATTTGGCTATTGCAAATAAAGCTACAGTGAACATTAATGTGCAAGTCTATATGGATATAGATTTCCTTTTCTCTTGGGTAAATACTTAAGGAATGGTGGGGCTGGATCATATGGTAGGTATACAGTTTCTTTAAGAAGCTGCTAAGTGTTTTCCAAAGTGGTTGTACCCATATATGTTCCCACCAATAGTATGAGCATTCTGGTTCTTCCTTTCCAATCTGAATGCCTTTTCTTTTTAACCCTGATTGAACCTCTTGTATAATATTAAAAAGAGAAGAAATGGGAGCAGACATTCATTTTTTTTATGATTACTTGCTTTATTTTTTAGCTACTTTTAGCTTTTATACAATGAAAATTACTCTTATAAGAAAACAGTCATTTCATCCTTTATGATAGAATCTATTTCAGTTTTAGTTAAGAAAAAGCTGTTGTGGATAAATAAGCACCTATCCACTGGGCATACTTCCCCTCCTTTCCCCTTCTACCCTAAAACGGAAGGTCATCACCTTTTGCTGGAAAGTTCCTTCTCAGATATAAAGACCTCCGTTTCGACTGCAGAGGACACAGCTTCTGGGGAACTGACTGCCCCCAACACCAAAGGGTGTCCAATCTCTAATTGCCCTATTCCTCAATCCAACAAAGTCCTTTCTTTAGGCCACTGAAGAAAACCTAAAACCACCTTTTCATGACACATAGCATGGCATTGACGCAGCAAGCTGAGTCTTAGTTGTGTGCACCTCTACTCTGTTTTCTTCTCTGTCACTGAACATCAGCGATCAGTCAGAAGATAAAATTCAGAGGGGTAAAGAGGTCAGCCGACGTCTACCAAGGCAGCTCAATGCAGAAGATGGTGTGTTTGCTTAGCCAGAAATTACAACACTAGGTTAAGGACAGAAAATGGCTCTGGGCATTAGCCTCTGAACTATTACCCCATGAGGGTGAATACCCCAAGAAGGACTCAGAAGTTGACCCTTCTTCCAGTTTACACACCTGAGTGATGGAACAGTACAGAGAGAAGGGTTGGGAGCAATACATACTGAGAAACTATGAATATTTTGTCCTGGTTCAGAAATAAACATTTTAGACTTCCTTGAAGCTACTGAAGAGACCACCATGCTTCAGTCTAATAGTTAAACACTAATTCTGGGGCTGGTGCGGTGGCTCACGCCTGTAATCCTAGCACTCTGTGAGGCTGAGGCGGGTGGATTGCTTGAGCTCATGAGTTCGAGATTAGCCTGAGCCAGAGAAACCTCATCTCTAAAAATAGCCAGGTGTTGTGGTGGGCACCTATAAGTCCTGGCTACTTGGGAGGCTGAGGCAAGAGAATCGCTTAAGCCCAAAAGTTTGAGGTTGCTGTGAGCTGTGATGCCACGATGCTCTACTAAGGGCAAGGGCAACAAAGTGAGACTCTGTCTCAAAAAAACAAAACAAAACAAAAGAAACCCACTAATTCTGATTTGTAATGAAAAGAGGTGACATTAGCATGAATGGGATTGTTTAAAAAAAAAGGTGACAGACATTGAAGTCAGCTCTCATGGGGGAGAAAGCACAAAGTTTATAGAAGGGGCCTTGAAAAAGGAAATCACAGACTGCTTTTATTGATGTGCCAATAGACTCACCTACACTTCAGAAAGGATGGTATATTAATAATCATCATCAAAATGAATCAAAATACAAAGGTATATGAAATGGCTTTACAGTGACGTGATACCTTAATAAATTAAGGAAACTGGTTGCCACAATTGCGTCTCACTTCATTTTCTTCACAAAGTCTTTTCCTTTCTTCATTAAGGCCTTCAGCTCAGGAATGGCCTCAGCAATCAACTTCTCTTCAAAAGAGGAGACTTTGCTGATGCCTAGATTCTTCTCAATGCCCTTTTCTCCCAGTCGTAACAGTGTGGAGAAATAGGTACAGTCCGTTTCTTGTGACTCAACAAAGGAACATTCCACAACTCCTTCCTTTCCGTTCACTGCATCCAGAAGGGAGAAGATGAAGGTGCACTGGCATATGCCATGGAGAGGATGGCAGAACCTGTTCCAGCTTTAGCCTTCATCACCTCTGTGCCAGCCTCCTGGATCTGCCCAGTGACTGCCGTCAGCTGATCCTGGGGAAGGTCCACCTTGGGGGTGCACTGAGAGAGCAGGGGGATGATGGTCTTCCCAGCATGGCTGCCAATCACAGAGACGTTGACTTGAGCTGGGTCCAAACCCTTCAGTTTGACAACAAAGGTGTTAGCTCTAATGATGTCCAGGGTTGTCACACCAAAGATTTCATTGAGGTTGTATATTCCATGTTTCTTGAAAGCTTCTGTTGTGATTGGGATGGTGGAGTTAACTGGATTGGCAACGATGCTGATCATGGCTTCAGGGTAATGCTGGGCACAGGCAGCAGTCAGGGTGGCCACAATTGTGGCATTGGTGTTGAACAGGTCATCCAGGGTCATGCCAGGTTTCCCGGGGACTCCAGCTGGAATAACCACGACATTGCAACCTTTCAGGTAGTCTGGCAGCTGCTCAGGTCCAAGGTAGCCGGTCACAATTGCTCTGGTCTCCATGTGGCTCAGATCTGCGACCACTCCGGGTTTATGACCTATGTTGTAGAGGTTCAGGTAGCTCAATAAGGGGTTGTTCTTCAGGAGAAGTGAAAGGGGCTGCCCAGTTCCTCCAGAAGCCCCTAGCACAGCTACTTTAGCATTGTTTTGGGCCGAGGTGCTGAAGCTGCAGTGGAGAGCAGCACCGGCAGGCACGGCGAGGGCAGAGAGCATGGCTGGGGCTGGTGGGGAGTGGACGTGCTGGCAGCAGGCAAGTGACTCCAGTGACCTCCACAGTGCACAAGAGAACAGACATTCTTGTCTTGTTCCTAATCTTGGGAAAGCTTTTAGTCTTTCATCATTAAGTATGATATTAATCTGTAGTTTTTTGTGGATGCCCTTTATCATGTTCAGGAAGTCCCTTTCTATTCCTAGTGTTTTGGGAGTTTTTATTAGTAATGGATATTATTTATTTTTGTTGAGACAGTCTCACTCTGTAGCCCTGGGTAGAATGCTGTGGCACCATAGCTCACAGCAACCTTAAACTCTTGGTCTTGAGCAATTCTTTTGCCTCAGCTCCCAAATAGCTGGGACTATAGGCACCCACTGCAGTGCACGGCTGTTTTTAAAGACAGGGCCTTGTTCTTGCTTAGGCTGGTCTCGAACTCCTGAGCTCAAGGAGTCCTCGAACTGTGGTCTCCCAGAGTGCTAGGATTATAGGTGTGAGCCACCATGTCCAGCCTTTACATCAATTAATTTTTGAATGTTAAATCAACCTTGCATTCCCAGGATAAACTCAACTTGCTTATTATATATTATCATTTTATATATTATTGAATTTGGTTTATTATTATTATTGAGACAGAGTCTCAAACTGTCACCTGGGTAGAGTGCTGTGGCATCATAGCTCACAGCAATCTCAAACTCTTGGGCTTAAGCAATTCTCTTGCCTCAGCCTCTTGAGTAGCTGGAACTACAGGCGCCTACCACAATGCCTGGCTATTTTTTTTTGTTGTTGTTCTTGCAGTTGTCATTGTTGTTTAGCTGGCCAGGGCTGGGTTCGAACCCACCAGTCTGGGTGTATGCAGCTGGTCCCCTACCCACTGAGCTATGGGGGCCGCCATATTTTTTAATTATTAAAATGTTGTTTTGTATCAGTATTTATGAGAGATATTGGTTTGAAGTTTTGTGGTTAATAGCTCTGACAGATTTTGGTATCAGAGTAATGGGGGCCTCATGGACTAAATTAAGAATTATTCTCTTTTCCTCAGTTTTCGGGGAAGTTTATTTCTACCTTGAATATTTGGTAGAATTTTACCAGTGAAACCACCTGGATCTTGAGTTTTCTTTGTGGGAAGGTTTTATTATTAACTATAATTTTAATTTTGTTAGCAGGTATAGGAATATTTAGCATTTTCTTTTCTTCTTGGGTAAATTTTGGTATTTTGTCTTTTTAGGAATTTGTCCATTTAATCTGAGTTGTCAGATTATTGTTAGACATTTATCGTATTTCCTTATTATTTCTTTAATATCTGTAGAATATGTAGTGACATCACCCTTTCTCATTTCTCATGGTTAATATACAGGTCTTCTCTTTTTTTCCTGATCCATTTGATTAGAGGTTTATCAGTTTTATTGATGTCAGAGAATTAGCTTTTTTCATTATTTTCTTTTTCATTCATTTTGACTTTGGTCTTTATTATTTCCTGTCTTTTGTTTACTTTGGGCTTAATTCACTCTTCTTCCAGTTTTTGAGCTGGAAGCTACAGGCATTGATTTGAGACCTTTGTTCTTTTGTAGCACAGGCATTTAGATTTTCCTCCATGAGCTGCTTTAGCAGCATCTTGCCAATTATGACCTTGTGTTTTTATTTTCATTCAGTTCAAAATGCTTTTGCATTCTCCTTTTGATTTTTTCTTTGATCCTTTTGTTATTTAGGAGTGTGTTGTTTAATTTGCACATATTTGTGAATTCCCCAAATTTTATTTTGTTATTGACTTCTACTTTCATTCCATTGTATTCAGAAATGATACTTTGTATGACTTGAATATTTTTATATTTATCAGGACTTGTCTTGTGGCCCAGAATATAGTCTATTTTGATAAATGTTCTGTGTGCCCTGGAGAAGAACGTGTTTTCTGCTGTTGAGTAAGTAGTGTTCTATAAATGTCAGTTAGGTTTTGTCAATGTAGTTGTTCATGTCTTCTGTGTTCCTTACTCATTTTCTGTTTACTTCTACCAATTATTGAGAGAGGAGTTTTGAAATCTCTGACTATAATCTGTTTCTCTTTGCAGTTCTATTGGTTTTGCTTCGAGCATTTTAAAGCTTTGTTATTACTTAAATGTTTAGAATTATTTCCTTCTATTGAATTGACCCTTATATTATTATGAAATTATCTTCTTTATTCCTAGTAATGTGGTCTGCTCTGAAATCTTTGTTTGATATTATGGACATTACAGCTTTTATCAGTTAGTATTAACATGATACACTTTTGAATTTCAAAAGTGTTTTCATCCTTTGAATTTCAAACTATTTGTGTCTTTCTATTTAAAGTGGGTTTCTTTCACGCCACATATATTTGGGGCTTTTTTTGGTTGCCGGTTTGATAATCTCTGCCTTTTACTTGGGGTGTTTAGACCATATAAATTTTATACATAGGTTACTATGAAAGTTTTGAGACAGTTATATGGTCCATTATTTCACTTCCAAGAGACACAGTTGACAGCTTCCTTTATGATTCACCTGGGCAACTTTTAACTTAGTTGGCTTATCAGTGTTGCTAGGGGGGCATCATTTGTTTCCTTCTATGTGGATTTTACGTTTTGTGAGCAGGAACTGTGTCCACTAATTATACCTAGAATCCTAGCAATACAAGGTACCCAGTACGTAATGAGTTCTAGAAAAGTCTTTCGGAAGTGTTTTAATAATTTGGCTAAATGACAACTGTAGTACCTTTCATTGTCTGACTTGGACACATCTGTAGTGATCTATTTTCTCGTCATTCCAGTGGAATGGCACTTTGGGAAAATCATGAAGTTGTGTATTTGTGCTAGATGTGAGCTTCTTAGTGCTCACATGAATTAAATATGTTGTGTACTTTATTGATATTAATATAGGGAAAATGAAAATTGATATGGAAGCTGATAAAGAACTTGAAATAAGTCTTTTTCTACTTCATTGATAAAGTTCTACTTTATGTCATGTCTGAAGTAGTTTCCTTTGGAGGCTTTAAGGAACAATGTTTATCTTTTCATTAGTTTTAAGTCATACAGCGATTTATGAAATGGTAGCTCAGGGTCTTCAGAGTTTAATGTTTTGAATATGATTAGTTTATCACCCTGGGAAAATGTTAACTACATGAAAAAATAATGACAAAATGTAACTTGCTATGAGAATTTTCACTTAAAACCTTATTAAGTAGCAAATCAGAATTTTGTTTGAAAAATTGAAATTTATTAGAAGACTGTTCATCTGAGTCTTTATTTAGAGTAATAATTGCTATAATCTCCTATAAAATTTAAAATGTCTAGAAAACTAGAATCACACACACACACATACACACACACATACGTATTTGGAAACTCATGTTAAAATTTATTGAAGCACAAGTCAATGACAGTAGTTGCTATTTTGAAATTTTTCTTTCAGTGAAAGATGTCATGTATATCTGCCCATTTATGGGAGCAGTGAGTGGAACCCTGACAGTGACGGACTTTAAGATGTACTTCAAAAGTGTAGAGAGGGTGAGTTTTTAAAAGTGTGTTTTATTTTTAAAAACACTTCAGAACACTAAAAGAATGAAGTAAAATTCCCTAACATCCCATCACTCTGAGATAGCCAGAGGGTGAGTTTTAAGGTGTGCACTTTTGCACACAGATTTTGTGTCTTGAGAAAAAGGCTTTTAAGGTACCACTTAGCCCCGGGGGGGGGGATTTTATTGTACTCCAGTATGTACTTCATGAAGCATGCAGTAAATCAGACTTCAGTTTATGGGCTGGGACAGAGAAAAAATTCGAAGTAAACAAACATGTTTTGTAACCTAGCAAAGACTTAAAATAAGAAAACTCTGTTGACTGACATTGATAGGCATTAATCTTAATTTTAAACCTAGGATCCACATTTCATTCTTGATGTTCCCCTTGGAGTGATCAGCAGAGTTGAGAAGATTGGAGCACAGAGCCATGGAGACAATTCTTGTGGTATAGAGATCGTGTGCAAGGTATGATCCAATCACAAGTGAAAGCTAAAAGGGGTCAATCAGCTCAGAACTTTTTCTGACTCATTATTCATGGTCTTTGGACAGTAGATTAATTTGTACTGTTAGTAACTCAGATGTTTTTAGGACAGTGTCCCCTTCAGATCTCATATCAAATTCAAATCATTGTGTAAACCCTTGAAGTAAACCTTTTATTTTCTATTGAAGTATAGTCATTCGGAGGTTGGGAACCTGTGACCTTAAGGAAACAAGTGGCCTTCCTGGTCCTTCAGTTTGGCCTTTTGACTGAATCCAACTTATACATAAATCCTTTAATTAAAAGGTGCAACAGAGAAAGATGAAGCTTTTTTTGTCGTTTTTGGTGCTTAAAAAAGAACAATCTTGAAATCAGGAGGCCTCAGATTCCCTATCCTTTATAATGCTTAATACAATGTAAATGCTATGTAAATAATTGTTAGATTGTATTGTTTAGGGAATAATGACAAGAAAAAGGTCTATACATGCTCAGTACCCATGCGACCATTCGTTCTTTTCTAAATATTTTCCATCTAGGGTTGTTTGACTCCACAGATGTAGAACCCATGGATACAGAGGGCTGAGTGTTTTTCTAATTAACCTGGACCTCAGTGCTGACATTATTTGGTACATCTCGGAGAAATCAAGTGGAAGCAGAGATCAGTATATTTTCCAGTTTGTTGTAAGACTATTCTTTAGAACAGTGGATGGTCAAAGACTTCCTAAAGGGACAGCAATATTCCATAAATCTGTTATTAAAAATGCAGTTAAATTTCTTAGCATATGTTGGAATTTTCAATTTTCACCTTGAGCTACACTTATTTTTGATTTTGTATGTACTCTTCCTTTAATAATTTAATTAGAAATGTGTGATTACTTTAATCATGAAGTCATTTAATACTCTTACTGATGTGTTTTATTCCTAATGACTCCATCTCATGTAATATGATTTACTAACAACACTACCTAGGGCAGCACCCGTGGCACCTAGGGCAGCACCCGTATGTACTGAGGGTGGAGGGTTTGAACCAGCCCCTGGCCAAACTGCAACAAAAAAATAGCTGGGCATTGTGGTGGGTGCCTGTAGTCCCAGCTACTCAGGAGGCTGAGGCAAGAGGATTGCCTAAGCCCAAGAACTAGAGGTTGCTGTGAGCTGTGACGCCATGGTACTCTACAGAGGGCGACAAACTGAGTCTCTGTCTCTAAAAATAAAATAAAATAAAAACCCTACCTAAAAGACCAGGAAAGAGATCTTTCCTGAAGAATCATCAAGTCCCCTTCCATATTTTGGGTTGGGATCCCTCCCTATCTCTTTGCTTTGATCAAATCTCTGAGGAGAGCTCCCTCTAACTGGTATTAGACCGCATATAAATCCGACTTTTCAGAGAACCCTTTACTCTTCCTAATCATGAATCTTTTGGCTTTCTAAACTCATATTAGGTACTGTGCAACAGTTGTCTCCCTTAGTAAATTGGAGTTGGCCTTCTCAGGCAGGGTTCCACGTATAGAATAATGACAAGCAGTTACAGAACTTAAAGCAGAGGGGTGACTTGATCAGTTCCACAGTTTTGAAAAAATGTTATTCCCCTTCTCATTAGTCTTGAGTGGCTCCCTGTTATCCTTAGGGCAGCGGTTCTCAACCTGTGGAACCGTATTAAAGGGCCACAGCATTAGATAGGTTGAGAACCACTGCTTTAGGCTGAAGGAAAAGCTCCTTCTCCAGGCCCCACATGTCTGAGCCTGACTCACTTTCCTCTGCAGCCTCACCTTGAGCTGCCCTCTCCTCATTCTTGCCATCCTGGTCATGTTGGCTTTCCTTTAGTTGCTCATGTTCATCTCCCGCCCTTAGCCCCCACCCCTAAACACCCCAGGATCTTCGCATATCCTCTTTCTGTGCCTTGTAACATTTTTCTCTCGGCCATCTTAAGTCAGCTCAGCCAGCTATGGAGGTGTATGTGTGTAGCTTGGAAGGAGAGCATGGTAGGAAGTTATGTTGCCTAGGCAGGTGTCCTGTGACTGTTTTACAAAGATATTTTTATGGCTGGGTAAGATTTTCTAACAACTCCCTTAAATGTTTTCTAGCCTAGAATTACCAAGGTCACGCCTCCCAGCCCTCTCAGCTCATGCCCAAGAGCCTTGCAAGGCATAGAGTTATTTTTTTTTTTCTTTTAAGAAGAAGGACAGGGGAATTTATCACTTTGCCGACACAGGAGGAAAAATGGCAGACGGTTCATCTCAAAATAGCATTTTTTCCTCAGGTTAATTTTTTTTAACAGGTCATACACAATTCAAGAGGTACAGAAGCTGTCCATGATAAAAATAAATAAATAAATAAGTGTTCTGCCCGAGACACCTGGCCACCCTGTTCCACTCCTTGTAGGCCCCCCACATCACAGTGTCTAATGTACCCTCCACGGTACACTAAGGACTGTCTATGTATGTATGTACACTCCTTTTCGCAAGTAAAAATGGTGATATATTATGCATACTCTTCTCCTTCCTTTTTTCCCTTGACAATACATCTTGGAACTTCTTTCTGTCAGTATGTATAGAGCTGCTGCGTATTTTGATGTTTCTTTAAAATTCCATTAGCTATGCTGTAGTTTACCTAACTTGCCCCTGTTGGTGGACATTTAGGTTGTTTCTATTCTCTTGCTGTTATTAATAATATCACAATAACTTCACTCCTCAAATTGCTTTTGCTTTAATTTGTAGTCATATTTTTTGTTTTCTTTTTTTTTAATTAAATCATAGCTGTATACATTAATGTGATCATGGGGCACCATAATGTAAATGTCTTAGCACAATAACTAAGAAAATGCCAGGAAGGCTATGTTAACCAGTGTGATGAAAATGTGTCAAATGGTCTATAAAACCAGTCATATTTATTTTTACATTTCATATAAAGTTAAAGATAATGAGGCTTTTGTGTTTAACAGGGGCATAAATTTTAAAAGGTGGGGGTGTGGACAATACACTCAAAACATTGTGGAAGAAATCACACCATCAGAGCTGGCCTGGGGGACTGTTTCTGCTGACTTGTTCTTGGGCTTTTGGCCTTCATCTTGCATTAGGGATAGCGTGATATGTCTATTAGGATGTCACCAAGGGTTACAGTCTACATGATACAGAGTCCTTTTTATGAGAACACATAAAAAGGAGGGAAGAAGCATCTGCCACATTTCTATTTTATGGATGGTGTGAATTCTATAACTGACTCTTTCGGCAGCTTAAAAAGCACAACTGATTCCATGGCACACCTTTAGCAAGTAAGTGACCAGAACTTGATGGCACAACTTTTGTATAAGAACCTTATTCTTGCTTCCATTTGCTGAATTTTTCCCTGCACATGTCCCCTTCATTCCAGTTTCCTCAAGTTTTCTTTTTTATTATTGCACATATTTTTGTTAAATTTTCTTTTGTTAATTGGAGCAAGTAGACTATAAAATAAGAAATATTTTAATTAACCTATTTATATTGTGGTATCTAGCTCCTGGGTGCTCAATATGTTGAATAACTGAGTTTTGCTAATTTGTTTAACAGGATATGAGGAATTTGCGACTTGCTTATAAACAGGAAGAACAGAGTAAATTAGGGATATTTGAAAACCTCAACAAACATGCATTTCCCCTTTCCAGTGGGCAGGTAAATGCACCAAAGTAAACCTGTTTTTGCTTGTAAGTTTTTTGGGAGGGGGTTCCAAAATTTTATTTTTAATTATTCCTTTTTCCAGAAACCTCTTCATTTCTTTTTTTCTTCTGTGGGTAATTAATATTAGAATTTTTGGAATTTTTTACTCCTGTGCAGTAATTAAGAAAAGCTGCAAATTTGCTGCTTCAAAATTAACAGAAAATAAGAATTTTAATACAGTCAACTCTTATCAGAATTAAAAGCTCTGTTATTGGGTGTGTGATATAAAAAAGAGATACTAATGTGTATTTTGTGGTTTTTATATCCAGGCACTATTTGCATTCAATTATAAAGAAAAATTTCCAATTAATGGCTGGAAAGTTTATGATCCAGTATCTGAATATAAGAG
Source organism: Nycticebus coucang (assembly GCF_027406575.1). Taxonomy (NCBI): domain Eukaryota; kingdom Metazoa; phylum Chordata; class Mammalia; order Primates; family Lorisidae; genus Nycticebus; species Nycticebus coucang. Next base: position 181,658,236 of record NC_069804.1, read on the forward strand.
ACAGGTAAAGTATGTTGCTTATCAAACTGAAAATAATAGGTTGAGCATGTTTTTTCTTTTCTAGAAGGCTAGAAATATAGTGGTGGAGAAGAAACTTTATCAAAGAACTTGTGCATAGGCATAACTTCTGCATTTCCCAGATGGCTTCTTCTGCTTGTGCCAAACCTTTGACTCTGTCACTCTGTTCATCCTGTTTCCAGAGGTGGGAGTCAAAGACAGGATTTAAAAACCAAATCTGCCAGATGGTTTTTATTAGATGTTTTTATTAGATGTTCTGGTAAGGAGTTCATGAGTAAGGATCTGAACTGGTAACTTAAGTTAGAATTGAAGCCTGTGGTGTAACCATTAGTGATATGGTGTTCTAGCTTTAAGTCATTCTAGGGATATCTTATTTTCATGACATTTAACCTTTGTCTCTACCTTATATTTCTTTTATAATGTTTTATAAGTGTTTTATATTACTTATTTTAGACATTTGTGAGAAAAAGCTGTGTTTCTAAAGGACTTTCCGGTGTTTTTTCCAGAATAACACTAAACTCATTCTTTATAGAAGATAAGAACTATATAGACCAGGGATTCTAGTGTACAATTTTCATCTTTTATTATAGTTTGAAAATTCTTATGCTTCATTAGAGTTTTAGAAATGTCTGCTGGGGGCAAGACATGATTGCAAGAGGGACTTTACCTAACAATTGCAATCAGTGTAATCTGGCTTATTGTACCCTCAATGAATCCCCAACTATAAAAAAAAAAAAGAAAAAGAAAAAGAAAAGAAATGTCTGCAAAATAGGTTATACCAGGCAAATATTTAAAATATTAACTTAAGTAAAAACAACAAATTATAAATGGATTTTCATGGAAAATAAGATTTGGATATGGTTGGTGCTTAGTGTATTTTTGAAGTGTAAAAACATGATTTCCCCCTTCCTTCCTTTCCAACAACCTGCAGGGCTTGCCAAATGAGAGTTGGAAAATATCCAAAATTAACAGTAATTATGAGTTCTGTGATACATACCCTGCCATCATTGTTGTGCCAACTAGTGTAAAAGATGATGACCTTTCTAAGGTGGCAGCGTTTCGAGCCAAAGGCAGAGTCCCTGTGAGTAATAAATACTGTCATTTAAATAAAAACATATACTGTGTTAGATATAATATGGAAAGGTGCAAGACTGAAAAGAATCTAGTGAATAAAAATAGAAGGTAGAAAAATAAGCTTTTAAACTGAACATATCTTTGATTTTCAAGAAATATGTAATTTTATAAGCAATCAGCTTGTTATGACTCCCCTTCATCTGATTTCCTATTACTAAGTATGGGGGTAACATAAGTCATGCTTTCAAAGTGCAATAGAGAATAACAGGAGGGGCAAGAGAGAGCACACGGCTGTGTTACCAGTCGACATCGCTGGTTTTCCTGAATCCTCCTAGAGGAGAAGCATCCTTTTGTAGCTGCAGAGTGGAATCCTTGTCTGCATGGAAGGAGTACTGTTACGCAAGTCATAGCAGCCAGCAGGGAGTGATGGTTTGAGTCCAGAGTTTGCATCTGTGTGGTCCTGAGTCACTTGGCCACAGGAGGAAAGTAAGAGTTTTGGTAGCGGAGTTTGAGATTTTATAAGAAACTATATATTCATTTTGTCCTCGTCCTGCCATGTGTTATTGTTGAGATACAAAGATGTTTTTTTAAATTAGCAGATGATAAAACTAGTCAATCAAATAGGAAAGGGGCTTGATTTTAATAATAGTTTGCCTTATGTTTTGTTGTTCTTAGAATCATAGACTTCTAGAGGCAGCAGGGGATTTTTAGAGCTAACTTAGACTTGTTTCAACATGACCAAACGTTGAGTCCCATGCCACTTTACTGCCATGATCAGCCTCCCCCTCCTAGGAGGAAAATGTTCAAAAGAGACTGTGTTTGAGGAGGGAGCTTGCTTTTCCTGCCAAGTAATTAGAGCGTGCATTGCTTGAAGAACTCTACTAATACTTGTTGCTTAAAAACACTAGGTGTTGTCATGGATTCATCCAGAAAGTCAGGCAACAATTACCCGTTGCAGCCAGCCACTTGTGGGTCCCAATGATAAACGCTGCAAAGAGGATGAAAAGTACTTGCAAACAATAATGGATGCTAACGCACAGTCACACAAACTTGTCATCTTTGATGCTCGACAAAACAGTGTTGCTGATACCAACAAGGTACATTTCAACAGCATTGCAGAAACAGTAGATATTTTCATATGTACTATTTGAACTTGTTGCATTCCTCACCACCTGCAGGAAATTTGAAGGAGTCCAGAGCTGGTATATACTCTGTGGGCTATGTTGGTGTCTCATGTGGGTTGGGATGGTGTCGCTTTCATTGCTTCTCTACAATCCTGTCTGCTGAATCAATTAAGCAAAGACTTACAAAGGGAATTATTATCGCAAGGATTAAGTATTTTAATGAAATAATTGTGAGGTCATCAGAAGTCCCTTTAAGAAATATAGCGCTAACTCGATTAGTTCATATTAGGTGTGAAGCTCTTTTAGCATGGAATCTGCCACGTGAACCTGCAAAGATATAAAGTTCCCATAAATCACATAGAGCACTGGTACCTAACAAGGTGACAAGGTGATGTGATCCAAACACCTCTGCAATCAGCTCCCATTTGCTCTCCACTGCCTGCAAGGATATGGTCCTTTGTATCTAGCAAAAGCTATGAAGTCAGGCCTGCAGAACCTGCTGTCCAAAAAGGAAAGGCTCTGATTTGCGTCATTCCTATTTCCCATGAATGACTTTCTGACAGTGCATTGCAAGTAGGTATTTGGCAGTCAGAGGATGTCGCCCTCCCCTTAAGTAATTTCAGGTGTTAGGAAGGTAACCACAACCCTTCCCATTTCAGGCCTATTTATAAAATAACACTTGGGTAGCGCACATCTAATGAGCACCCAGTAGGGGAAAGGCGCTGGGGCAATATGAAGACCAGGTGAGTTGCTTCCTGTACAAAGTATGAGCTTGATGAACTGCAGGAGCTGGCGGGGAATGGCTAACCCTGTATATTAGGTGGGACTTCACAGAGGAGATGCCATTTGAGTGGACTTCTCAAGGTCAGTGGTAGAGATGGGCAGCATGTTCTAGGTAGCATGAGTTCAACTATGTGGCAAGGCATGTCATGCCCAAGAGTGGCAAGAAGGAAGATGTCTAAAGGTGTGGTCACCCCTCTCTCTATTGTCCCCCTCAGCACTGCTTGCAAATCCAACTTTGTTTCTCTTGTCAGCTTGCTCCTTTTCTTTTCTCAATGATTATGGCATTTCTGACAACAATCTCCAATAAGCCAACCTCCTTTACTTTTCCCATCTGGCTTTCAGGAGATGCCATTGTCTTCTACTTCAGAGAGCAAACAAACCATCAGACATGTACTTGGCCATCCTCCCTCAGTACTAGAGTACCTGTGTATGCTAGACTCTGCTACCACTGGGGATCGCTGTGGCCTACTGTTCAGCTTAGTAAGAGAGACACATATTAAACAAGTAGCTGCACAGACTCTCGTGTGCTTATCCACAGTGGTGTGAAGGAAAATAAAGCATGCTCAGAGAGGGTGCAGGAGGAGCCTGGTTATTGGCAGTGTGAACCCAGGCAGTCACTTCATCCCTTTCAATTGTGAGAGCCTCATCTCTCAAGTGGGAATGGTGGTGTTACGTACTTACTGGAGTAGATGTGAAGATTAAATGAGGAAATACTGTAACAGGCCCAGAATAGCGCCCATCCTTGAGAAAGCATTTGGTATTGGCTCACTCCATTTTCTTGACCTTCATAACATCATACCCTGAGTTTCTCTCACTCCCAGCCTGGCCTCTTGGTCTCCTTCACTAGTTCCTCTTCTCCTTTTCCAGGACCCAGCCTGGGGTCCTCTTTGCTGCTGTACACAATCTGCCCAGGTCATCTTGTCTGCTAACATAATTTTAAACACCATCTGTGTACTGAGTTTGATACCACACTTTCCATACTGCTATGTTTCCTCCAACGGTTGAGACTGAATTTCTATCCCATTTGTATGGTTGACATCTCCACTTGGCTATTTCCAAGGTCACAAACCTTCAGTGTATTCAAACTGGCCAGGGTGGCAGGGTGGTGAGACCCCCCCTTGGCTTTGGAATTAGTTACATGTGGGTTTTCCTGCAGGTTCTGCCACTGAGTGCTCTGTACAACCGTGAGCCAGTCACTTAATCTCTCTCTGAGCCTCAGTTTCCTCTTCTGCAAGATGGAAAGTAACACCAGTATCCCGTCAAGGGTTATGTGAGGATTAAAATTGAAGTGAGAATAATGCACTGAAAGGACTTAGCACAGTGATGAGTCCCTCCTCAGCATGCAGTGCATGATTCTGACAAGCCCACCACTCCTGCAGTCCAGGGGGCTTCCCAGGTATCTGACCCAGAGGGTGAATGGTGGCATCACTTACTGAAGTGGAGAAGACTGGGCAAGAAACAGGGAAGACGGAAGATGGGAGACTGTTTCCTGAGGCTGCCATACAAATTACCAGAAACTTGGTAGCTTACAACACAGAAGTATGTACTCTCACAGTTCTGGAAACCAGAGGTCCAGAATCTGGTAGAGCTATGCTCCCTCTGAGGGCTCCAGGAGAAAATCCATTCCTTGTCTCTTCTGGCTTGTGGTGGCCGGGCCAGCATTCCTAGGTGTGTAGCCACATAACTCCAATCTCCACCTCCATCTTTACACGGCCCTCTCTTCCTCTGTATCTCCTATCTCTTCTAAACATACTTATGGTGATGCAGTCAAGATAATCTGGGATTATCTGTTCATCTCAAGTCCTTGACTTAATCATATCTGCAAAGACTCTTTTTTGTTGTTATTTTGCAAATAAGGTCACATTCTCAGTTGGCATGGATTTGATGCAGATATTATTAGCAGGTGGCCACTTTTCAGACTGCCATAGGCTTCATCAGTACGTCCCCTTTGTTCCCTACGTCTGGTAGGTCATTACTATGTCAGTCTTTCTTTATCCCCACATCCTTCCTGTCACTGCCAGATTCTAATAAATTATAAAACACAAGAAAATCCATGTCCATAGAGGTGATCTTCAAAATATTCATCACAGCAAATGCAGTTAATTGTGTTGTATTTCATGCAGAAGAGATAGGAGCAGGACACCAAATTGCATAATGTCTGAATAATTTTAACTATGGCACTGTATGTGTCTAGGAAACAGATAAGGCTATTATCTAAGCCCCCATTGGCATTCTATGTATATATAAGACTGTTATCTGAATTAGAGATAGTTTGACTTCTTCCTTTCTAATCAGGATGCTTTTCATTTCATTAACTTGCCTGATTTCCTGACAAGAACTTCTAGTGCAATGTTGACTCACAGTGGTGAGAGCAGGCATCCTCATCTGGTTTATAATCTTAGGGGGACAACTTTCAATTTTCACCATTAGGTACACGATTAACTGTGAGTTTCTTATATGTGCCCTTTATGAGAGTAAAGGAAGTTCTCTTCTATTCCTAGTTTGTTGAGTCTTTGTTTTTTTACAAAAGGGTGTTGGTATTTATCAAAGACCTTTTCTGCCTCAATCGAGATGATCATATGGTTTTTTCTCTTCATTCTGTTAATGGGGTTTATTACATTGGTACATTTTTATGGGTTGAACCATTATAGTGGTTTGAATAATGTCTTACAAGATTTTTCTTTTTTTCCTTGAGACAGTCTCACCATTTTGCCCTCGGTAGAGTACCATGGCATCAGAGCTCAGAGCAACCTCCAACTCTTAGGCTTAAGCAATTCTCTTGCCTCAGCCTCCCAAGTAGCTGGGACTATAGGTGCCCACCACAACGCCCTGGTATTTTTTGGTTGTAGTTGTCATTGCTATTTGGCAGGCTTGGGCTGGATTCAAACCTGCCAGCTTCAGTGTATGGGGCTGGTGCCCTGGCTGCTGAGCTACAAGCACTGAGCCATCTTCCAAAATTTCATGGCCCCCTGGAACTTCAAAATGTGACCTTGTTTGGAAATATGGCCTATTCAGATATAATTAAAATGGGATCATACTGGAGTGGGGTAGGCCCTAAATCCAGTGACCCGTATCCTTATAAGAAGGCCGTGTAGAGATACAGACACACAAGAAGATGGTTATGTGACAATAGAGGCAGAGATTTGAGCGATGCAACTAGAAGCTGAGGAGTGCCTAGGATTGCCAGTAACCACCAGAAACCAGGAGAGAGACATGGAACAGATTCTCTCCTGCAGCCTCCAGAAGGAACCACCCTGCCAACACCTTGCTCTCAGACTTCCAGCCTCCAGAACTGTGAGGGAATCAATTTGTGTTGTTTTAAGGCTCTCAGTTTGTGGCACTTTTTAAAATAGCAGTCCTAGGATGCTAATATAATCTTACATTCCTGGGGTATGTCACAATGGGTCATGGTGTGTAAGCCCCTTAATACTATGTATGCTAGGCTCGGCACCCATAGTACAGTGGTTATGGCGCCAGCCACGTGTACTGAGGCTGGCGGGTTAGAACCTGGCCTGGGCCAGCTGAACAACAATGACAACTGCAACAAAAGAATAATCAGGCATTGTGGCGGGCATTTGTAGTCCCAGCTACTCGGGAGGCTGAGGCAAGAGAATCGCTTAAGCCCAAGAGTCTAAAGTTGCTGTGAGCTGTGACGCCATGATACTCTACCAAGGGTAACATAGTAAGCTTCTGTCTCAAAAAAAAAAAAAAAAAAAAACAATAAAAACCACTATATATGCTACTGGATTTGGTTTGCTCACATTTTGTTGAAGATGTTTGCTTCTATTTTCATAAGGGATATTGGTCTACAGTTTTCCTGTGATGTCTTTGTCTGGTTTTGGTATCAGGGCAGTACTGGCCTCATGGAATGAATTAGGAAGTATTCTCTCCTTTCTATTTTGGAAGACTAATCCTCTGTTGCCTGAACTACAGCAATGGCCCTGTCTTTGGACTTCTGCATCACATCCTGCAATCTAGTTTCCATATTATATGGCCAGATCTTTTTAAAAATGTTATGTGTTTTTATTATTATTGTAATTGACAAATAAAATTGTATATCTATATGATGTACAACTTGATATTTTGAAATATGTATACTTTATGGGATGGCTACATTAAGCTAATTAATATTAATATAATCTCCCATACTTACATTTTATGGTCACTTAAAATCTACCCTCTTGGAAATTTTTTAGCATACACTATTTTTTTATTTTTGAGACAGAGCCTCAAGCTGTTGCCTTGGGTAGTGTGCTGTGGCATCATAGCTCACAGCAACCTCCAACTCCTGGGCTCAAGCGATTCTCCTGCCTCTGCCTCCCAAGTAGCTGGGACTACAGGTGCCTGCCACAATGCCTGGCTACCTTTTGGTTGCAGCCGTCATTGTTGTTTGGTGGGGCCCCGGGCTGGATTTGAACCCACCAGCTCAGGTATATGTGGCTGGCACCTTAGCTGCTTGAGCCACAGGTGCTGAGCCCATACACTACATTGTTGTTGGCTGCAGTCACTGTTGTGCTGTGATCTTGAGTGTACAGTGCCGCACATCCCTCAGAGCCTTGAGGCATTGACAGCCACATTCCTGAACAGGACCCTTTCTATCCTGTCTCACCACATCTCTCATGTCCATGTTCCAGCTTTGTGAGGCTCCCTTTAGTTCCTTAAACACATCTCAGTGTCATCTCAGAGATATATTGGATTCCTAACTTCCGGTACCTGCAAACATGACCTTATTTCAAAATGTGGTCTCTGCAATATGAACTTGAGTTCATATTGAATTAGCATGGGCCTTAAACCTGATAAGAACAGGAGATGAAACAGACTCAGACAAAGGGAAGGAGGTCAGGTGGAGGTAGAGGTGGAGGTTAGAGTGAGGTATCTATAAGCCACGAATGGCTGGGGCTACCAACACCAGGAAGAGTCAAGGAAGGCTCCTCTCCAGAGGTTACCGTGGCAGTGTGGCCCTGCCGATGCCTGGTTTCAGGCTTCAGCCTTCAAAACTGTGGGGGAGGCTCACCACCTGTAGCTCAGCGGTTAGGGGCCCCCATACTCGTGGGCTGACAGGTTCGAACTCAGCCCAGGCCTGCCAAAAACAATGACAACTACAACCAAAAAATAGACATCGTGATAGGCACCTGTAGTCCCAGCTACTTGGGAGACTGAGGCAAGAGAATTGCTTAAGCCCAAGAGTTTGAGGTTGCTATGAACTGTGATGCCACAACACTCTACCAAGGGTGACAGAGTGGGACTCTGTTTCAAAAAAAAGTACTGTAGGGAGGAAAAAATTTCTGTTGTTTTAAGCCACCCACTTTGGAACTTTTCTTTTCTTTCTTCTTTTTTGCAGTTTTTGCCTGGGGCCAGGTTTGAACCCACCACCTCTGGTATATGGGGCCGGTGCCCTACTCCTATGAGCCACAGGCACTGCTAAGCCACCCACTTTGTGGTATTTATTCTGGCTTCCCTAGGAAACTCATACAAGGATACAGGAGGTTTATTAACTGATGAGCTGGTTGCTTTAGTGATCTATGTCTGATGGCCCTAAAAAGAGGAGAAAAGTTAACTCCAGGTAAAGTGATGTGTATCTCTTGTCTTTCACAGGCAAAGGGTGGAGGATATGAAAGTGAAAGTGCTTACCCAAATGCAGAGCTCTTGTTCTTGGAGATCCACAACATTCATGTGATGAGAGAGTCGCTGCGCAAATTAAAGGAGATAGTGTACCCTTCCATTGATGAGGCCCGGTGGCTGTCCAACGTGGATGGCACTCACTGGCTGGAATACATAAGGGTAAAGAGGTCCAGTATTTCATATGCTTTCCTGTTAAGACTACTCTTTGTCTAGGCCATAAATACCAGTATTTCCAGGTGGCTTCTCAGCATCACAAATAAGCATCTCTGTGCTGTGTGTGTGAACTTCTGTAGTTTCCAGCAACTGGGTCTCTGTGCAGGGCTTCCATGTCACAGTGAAAAGAGGGACATAGGGTTTGTCTCAGGTTTGTCTTTGGCCCTGTAATAAAAGACCCTATTTACTGTAGTTTTTTTTTTTTTTTTTGTATAAGTTTTGTTTTTTTTAAAAAACACACTAATGTTTCCTAGTGATTCTCATTTGATTTCATGGCAATCTCATTTGGTTTATTGTCCAGAACTTCCAAAGTTCTCCCAGAATTATTTATACTATAATCAAAATTAAACATAGTAGCCTGGTCTAACATGCCTTCTTTTCTAAAGATGCTTCTGGCTGGGGCAGTAAGAATTGCTGATAAAATAGAATCTGGGAAAACCTCCGTGGTGGTACATTGCAGTGATGGTTGGGACCGGACAGCCCAGCTCACATCTCTGGCTATGCTCATGTTGGACAGTTATTACCGGACCATTAAAGGATTTGAAGCTCTCATAGAAAAGGAGTGGATAAGCTTTGGCCATAGGTTTGCGCTGGTAAGTTGAGACAGTAAAGTGCATGCTTGACTGTTTGCTCTGTCATATATGTGCACATGTCTTGCCTGACACACAAAAGCACACACACATAGGTGCAGGCTTTCTCCTCTGTATCAGATCTGAATTGCCTTGATGGAATACATGGACCTGAGTATGTTCTTGGTAGGGAATTTTTATGGTTTTTTTTTGTTTCCTAATGTAGTTAGGCCTTTTTAACATAATTGAGGTAAAATTTACTTAACATGGAAATAACCATTTTAAAATGCTCAACTGAGTGTCCTTTACTGCGCTCACATGCTGTGTAACCATCACCTCCATCTAGTCCCAAAATGTATTCATTACCCTAAAAAGAAACCCCATACCCATTAAGCAGTCACTCCCCATTTCCCCTTTCCCTCCAGCTCTTGACAACCATTATCCCACTTTCTGTTTCTATGTGGTTTGCCCTTCCTAAGTACCTGTTTATGTACTTGTATGATGTACATGAAATTGTATAATATTTGTCCTCCAACGACTGGTTTTTTTCACTAAGCCCAACATTTTCAAGGTTCATCCATGTTGTAACATATATCAAATTTTCATTTTTTGTAGCTGAATAGTATTCCCTTGTGTGTATACACCACATTTTGTTTATCCATTCATCTGTTTATGGACACTTGGGTTGTTTTCACCTTGAGCTATTGTGAACAAAACTGTTACAAACATTGGTATACACGTTTTTGCCACAATAAGGTATCACACACAGGGTGGCCTCAACAACAGAAATTGATTTTCTCACAGTTCTGGAGATCGCCAGCAGGGTTGATTTCTCCTGTAGCCCCTCTCGTTGGCTTGCAGATGGCCTCCCTCTTGCTGCCTCTTCACAGGGTCTTTCTTCTGCGCGTTCACCCCTGGGGTCTCTGTGTGTGTCCACATGTCCTCATAAGATCAGACTGAGCTAGGGACCACTCCGATGGCCTCATTTTAATTTGCTACCCTTTGTAAATGTCCTATATCCATAAATAGAGTCTCATTCCTCAGGTACTAGGGGTTAGAGCTTCAGTTTGGGGAGGAGGGCACAATGCAGCCTGTAACAACCTGCTTTCAAGTTTAGGGGTAGAGCCTGAAAGAAGTGCTCCCAGAGAGAATGGGCCAGTCCACAGCCTCTGAGCTGCATGCCCTCTGGGAGCTATTGGCAGGTCCCTGGACACCTTCCTTCACCTCTCTTGCCTTGATTTCCTCCTCTGTGAAATGGTGTTGTGTGGGGGAAATGAGATTGTACATGTTGAGTGCTTAGGGCAGTGCCTGTCCTGTGCTAGGAGCTGGGTAAGGTTTAAACTACTCTTTTGTTTCTTCCCCATCAGCAAAAGATGGGCTCAGTAGGGAGGAGAGAGCGTGGAATCTTTCCAGATGTTCACTCCTGACCAGCTCTGAAGACTCAGAGGCCAGTCTCTTCTACCTTTTCTCTGCAAACTATGTCCTAGGGGAGAGAAGGCCAGCAAGGGTACTCCCCGGAGGGCAGTGGTGAAGACTGGCTACCAGGGCTGACTGGGGTGTGTGCATCATGGTGTGCCTACAGTGGTCTGCTCCTGGCCCTACTTGCTGATATGCTGGGACTCACCACCATGGCCACAGCAAGGACAGCTGTGAGCATCACTGTGTGTCTGGCACTGTTACATGCATCGTCTTGTTTAATCCTGATAGGCAGGTGCTGTCATGGAGAGACAAGGAAAATGAGGTTGCAGGAGTGTGAGTTATTTGCCCAAAATCACATAGCTAGTTTGGGTGGAGCCAGCATTTAACCAGTGATTTTACGCCTGCAGCTACCCACCTGCTAGGTCCCTGTACTCTCTCTTACCTTGAGTTCGGTGATGAGCCAGTGCCTGGCCTTGCCCACGTGTTTCTGTCATCTGCAGCATGGACCTTGCTGACTGTTCTTCCCATGATCCTGCCTCCAGGGCCCCTCCCCTAGATTGTTCCCATTTGCCCAGAAACATGCTGTATACCCCACAACACCCTCCAGCTATCAATTATTTATCTCTTCCTCTTTACAGAAGAGCTCCTCAAAACTGTTGTCGGCACTCGCTGTCATTATTTCACTCCATCTAGTCTGTCTTGAACCCACTCCAGGCAGGCTTCCTTCTCGCAGTGTCCCCCACAGCTGGTCTGGTCATGATTACCAGTGACTGCCACGATGTGGATAAATCTTGAAAACATTTTGTTTAGAGAAGTAAGCCAGCCACAAAAGGATAAATATTATATGTTTCTACTTATATGAAGAACCTAGAATAGGAGAGGGAGGGGAGGGGATGGGAGAGGATGGGTGGAGGGAAGGTAACGGTGGGACCACAACTACGGTGCATCTTACAGGGGTACATGTGAAATTTACTAAGTGTAGAATATAAATGTCTTAACACAATAACTTAGAAAATGCCGTGAAGGCTATGTTAACCAGTGTGATGAAAATATTTCAAATTGTATATAAAACCAGCACATTGTACTCATGATTGCATTAATGTGCACAGCTATGATTTAATATAAAAAAAAAGAACCTAGAATAATCAAATTCATAGAGACAGAAAGTAGAGTGGTCACTGCCAGGAGCTGTAGGGAGCTAGAACTGGATGTAAGTCATTAAGACCAATGTAGAGTTGCTGTTCGCAAAGGTGAAAAAGTTTTGGAGATGGATGGTGGTGATGGTTGCATAATGAGTGTGCTTACTGCCAGTGAACTGTACACTCGAAAGTGGTTAAGGTGGTAAATTTTATGTATATTTCACCATAATTAATTTTTTTAAAAGGCAATACGCCGTTACTCTGAGATGCTGATGGTGATTTGGTCATTTCCTTGTTTTTGTGTCTTTCCAGGTGGCAATTTCATAGATATATTTTGCTCTCTCTATGTATTGATCATGTTCTATCTTCATAATATCCCCTTTCTTTTTCATACTTTTGGTTAGCAGATTGAAGCTTCTCTTAGAATGCTCATTCTTTAGCTATCTCTTTACTTGGGGCATTTCAGTGTTTTTGACAATTCTGTTTATGTGTTTGAGAATACTATCTTGTACCTTTTAGTATGAATCTATGTAATATCTCATAAAATATCAAAAGGAATGAAATAAAATACTGGACTGCCTTGAGCAAGGACCTCCATTACCATTTCAAGATTGAGATTTGGGGCTTCTGTGAGTCATGTAAAATTGGTTAAAACCAGTAGGATGTTAATAATTATTTTTATTCTCAGACTTCCTGACATTTCTGAGAAATAGAAAAAAATGTTTTTATACTTGTGGATAAAACAACATTCATCATATGTTTTATGAGCTAAAAATTGGTAGCCCCATGCCGACCTGGCACATTGGGTGTGGTGGCTGATCTTGACTCCACCATTTGAACTGAAAAGTTTGCTAGTTAAGTTATTTATAATTTCTTGACATAAACTATATTAAAGAGAAGTTATAAAACAATCAACATGTAAAAATACTGTATAGTAAACTGAAATTTTGGTTCCTAAAAGTAATAGAAGTCAGTTTAATCCAGTGAACATTTTTGAGTGCCTATTATGCACCAGGAATTCTATGAGATTTGATTCTTGCCACCAAGCAATTTAAAGTGACTTTTGAGAAGACCATAGCATACCTTAAAATGTCTCTTTGCTGCTTTTCAGCGAGTGGGCCATGGTGATGACAATCATGCTGACGCTGACCGCTCTCCTATATTTCTTCAGTTTATTGATTGTGTTTGGCAAATGACAAGACAGGTGAGAGATTTCAAGTGCATTTCTGACCTATATAGTCTTTGATTTAAATATATCTTAAAATTTAAGATTAGAAAAACTTTCATTGCTGTTTGATTCAAAATGAACATATATGTGTAAAATATGACCCCTTCTGTTGTTTAGTACTAAACAGACATGAGGTGGTGACTGAACTGCTGGTTAGTGGGATTAGACCAGGGAATCCAGGAGGCTCCATGCTCTGCCCAAGAGCCCATCCCAGGGCAAATGAATGTCCAACAATCAGTGACAGATAAGAAGCTGCTAGCATTATGCCATTAGCTGGCACTTACTTCTAAACACCAATGCCCTGTAAGCAGTAAGCAAGGGAGCAATCTGAGGATTCCCTCCCTGAGCTAGCCAAGCCGATAGCTTTGGCCCCTTTTCTGCAACATTCAGACCTCGGTTTGGATCTTACCCTCATGATATGAGATAGTGTCAGGGAAATGGATCTGGAAGCGGAGGGAGGGAGGAGACAAAGGAGAAAGTAGTTTCCCACAGTGTATGCTGCCCAGTCCAGCTAAGGGGGCTGTGGGAAAGAGTCAGTTAGGGGCTGAGAACTAAGTAGCTCTGCCCTGAGGAGGATCTGGAAGTCCCAGAGCCATGGCTGTCCGCCTTGTATATATGCTATCAGCACCTGGCAGCCTTCTTTCACTGGGTCAGGGGAGAGGCTTAGGCGTGTACAAAACGTTCCCTGGGAGACTTGGATGTGCATGTGAGTTTGAAGACCAGTTATCTAGACTGGTCCTCCAAATGTGATCCTGGGACCAACTGCCTCAGCATTCCCTGGGAACTTGTTAGAGGTACCAGTTTATAGCGCCCATGGCAGACCTGCTGGTGCTCTGGGAGGGGAGGCCCCAGCACTCTAGATTCACAAGCGCTCAAGGGGATTCTGATGTGTGCTCAACTTTGAGGCCTCTGCTGTAGACCAGCACTGCTTGGACATGAATGAGCATATGGGTTGACTGGGCTTCTTGTCGAAATGCAGATTCTGATTCAGTGGGTCTGGGGTGAGCCTGAGATGCTGCATTTCTGACAAGCTACTGGGTGATGCTGCTGGTTCACAGACCACACTTTGAGTGTCAAGGGGTCTAGAGAACATAGATTACCTTCAGAAAAAAAGCAAAAGGAAGGGGGTTCTGAGTAGCCAAAGTAGATTCTGCAGAGTCCTCAGGCCCTCAATCAGAATTTACGTTTACTTTTAGAGTTAGCTTCAAAAAACTGATTGTGGTCTTACACGATTTGATTGTTAGATCACAGCTGGTTAAAAGCAGCCAGTTAGAGAGCTGGCCTGGGCCAAGGGGTGGCCCTAGAAGTAGGCAGGGCAAATAACATACTTCAGAGGCATGGAGCTGGGCAAGAAGCCTGTCGTATAGGGCTGTGCACTGTTGCCGTTTGTGTTGGTGTTATGCCAATAGCACAATTAAATGATCGTTACATTCAGCTTAGGGAAGTATGGGACACATGTTGGGAAAATGCGTAAAAAGGTTGAACACAAAAACTAATTCTAGTACTTCTAAAGGGTTAACCTCCTTTTTTGAGGATGCGAAGTAGCTTTATCTCTTTCAAATGCCTAGATTAAGTGTGTGTACGTGTGTGGTTTTTAACATCTTCAAACTGACTTGCATTCCTCATTTTGCTTAGTGCCTATTTTCATGTCTGAGTTATGTCATTTTTGTTCTATTTATTATAGTTTAAAGGGAAAGAATAAGGGGTTTGGGTTAGAAAATGTCAGTTGTCTCTCATAGTTCTAAGCTTCTGTCCATGAAATGTATGTGTATGTGATATAATTTCTTTCAAAATACCATTGTTACATTAGAAGCAGAGACATCAATGATCAGTCATTATCAGTTAATTAACAAGGGAATGAGGCAGTGGGCTAGTAAAACATGCATTTATGTAAAAGATTATTTTTAACTTAACTGCTTCTAAATTGAGTAAGCTAAGTCAATCAATGTAAAGTTGTCAGAAATAGCAGAATAAAATGAACTACTCAGTATGTGAACTGATATAAAATGAACTAAGAGAAAAACAAATGAATATCTAGAGAAGAGTCCCAAAGATGTTATGTCATATCCATAGTTTATTTTTTTCATATCCATGGTTTAATAGAATCTTTACCCTTTGAGATAAGTTTAATAATCACTGATATTTTTGTTCCTTGAGGTATAGAATTTTATTAGAGATTACTGTACTATAGATTTTTAGAGACTGTACTTTTTAAGTAAATGGTACTGTTTCTAGGAGAAGAGGCCAAAACAAACTATGAATGTACTCTTTTATTTGTATTAGTCCAGCTTCTACCATTTTCCTTTGTGAGCTGTTTTCTGAGTTGAGTTTAATGCCACAGTGCCCTTGAACTGTAAGTGTCAGTCTTGATGCAATATGAGTGGATGGAGCCTTTATATTCCAGTTTTTATGGGTACCAATGGGCTTGGACTAAGCCCTGCCCACTTTGACCCTTCCATATTTGGTCTCCAATTGGCCAGAATAATGTGGCACTAGAATACACCCACCCAAGCTCTCAGGTCTAGAATATAGGTTTAGGGGTTATGAATAGGTTGTACTCTGGGCTGTTATAGTAAGGTGCCATAAACTGGGCAGTTCATAAACAACAGAAATTTAATTGGTTACAGTTCTGGAGGTTGAGAAGTCCAAGGTCGAAGCATCAGCAGATTCGGTGTTTGATAAGGGCTCACTTCCTGGTTCTTAGATGGCTTCTAGTCACTGTATCCTCACATGGCAGAAGGGACAGGAAGCTCTCTTGGGCCTCTTTTATAAGGCCATTAATCCCATACATGAGAGCCCTACCCTCATGACTTAATCACCTCCCAAAGGCCCTACTTCCTAATACCATCACCTTAGGGATTAGGATGTCAACATATGAATTTTGGAGGGACACAGATAATCAGTACATAGCATTCATATGACTTACAAAATATGTCAACAATTTGCTGTCTTTTTAATAAATGTTTATTTTTAGAAGTATGAAAATAAAATATAGGACAAAACCCTAAGTCTTCCATTCCTATTTTTGATTTATTAAAGCTTCAATATGCATGCTTGTTATGTATTTACTTAAAATTCATAAATTCTGTATTTTCAATAAAATATGAATAGGGCATAATTAAGTATAGAAAAATGCTGTGAAAAGCAGACATATTGTGCTTGACCTTTTAAAAGCTAGCCATTTGGAACCTGAAGCAATTGTCAGAGTTGCAAGGGGCAATCTGAAAGGCGCCAGGAGAGGATTTACCACTAACTGTCTTTGGTGTTTCAGCCAGGGATATCACACTGTTGATTTAGAACAACAATGCTGGTAAGAACCACCACCAGAACTAGTTTCTAGAGGTTTCTGAAGAAGTGATATTCTGATGAGGCTTCTTGGAAGAGAGTTGTGTGTCTCTGTGAGAGTAATCCTCAAAATGGAGAGAGAGGCAGATCTTAATGTAAGGATTCAGAGCATAATTCCTTAAGTTAGCCTGGTAAAGTAAATAACAATTTCAGGGAGAGTTTGGACAGTCCTGGATTTAACATTGTTTCTAAAGGGAAAGCCTGTTTGCTAGTCTAGTAGTGAAGCTAAGTTAAAAAATAAACTTTTCTGTCAGTAATCCTCTTTGTCACTCTAGAGATGTCAGAATTAGTTATGATGGTATGTAAACATCAATCACTCTGACTGATAAATAGGTCTTTAAAGTAAATTGACCTACATACAGACATGCTGGGTAGCTCTATTTGGTTTTGTTGTGATTGGTTTTGCTTCATTTAGTAGATGATGAATATTTTACTATGTTTTGTAATTAGAATTCTGGCATGTGGCAGGCACTCGGGACATGCCTACTATTAGGATCATTGGCGTCATTTCCAGATCATCTCATGGATACTACATGCCAGTTACTGGCTAGAACACTGTTGGCAATGGTAGTAGTCTTCATTGAAATTCTGCAAAACCCCATTAAGAACTACCTGAAATAGTAGAAATGACCATGTGGTTTTTCATCCTTATTCTGTTAATATAGTGAATTATAGTAATTGATTTCTTTAATAACATCAACTTTCAAATGTTAAGCCAGCCTTGCATTCCTCAAGTAAGCCCTACTTGGTCATGTCATAGGGCCCTTTTTATATATTGCCAGGTTCAACTTGCTTGTATACATTGGTAAGGGTTTGAGGATGTATGTTCATGGATCTGTGTTTATGGGAAAGTCTTAATCAGGACCTGTTTCTTTAATAGATACAGAGCCATTCACATTTTCTATTTCTTCTTGACTCACACACACATACATACAAATACATATATATATACATATATATGTATATATATACACATACACACATACATATATGTATGTCTGGGATCTGCCCCTGCTCCCAGCTCTGTGACCTGGAATGTGCCTTCAGGTGGATAGCAGGGACAATAGGAGGGCTCCACTCAGTTCTATCCCTTCTCTCGGGGTTATAGTCCTGTGCTGCTGTTATTCATGTCCAAAAACAGTTATTTCATGTTTTATCTAACACGTCTATTGTTTCTGGCAGAAGGATGAGTCCAGGCTCTGTTCTCCCACTGTGCTGAGAGAGTACAATCTCTTATTGGCATGGAGGAGTACAGCAGATTCTGTTGCTTCTGGTTGTTTCTCAGCCAGATCTACCTATAAGCTTGGACTTGAAACCATAGATAGTTGAGTTTTACATCAGCTCAGTCTTCGTTATAATCATTGACTATATTCCAAGTTGCAGTTCACCTGTCTCTCACAAAACGTAATATTACTTTGTTTTAGAAATCAGACTCAATCTTATCTTTTTCTCCATTTAAGTTCCCTTCAGCGTTCGAGTTTAATGAACTGTTTTTGATTACAATTTTGGACCATCTTTATAGCTGTCTCTTTGGGACCTTTCTGTGCAACTGTGAACAACAGCGATTCAAAGAGGTAAGTGTATTATGTTCTCATCTGTTTCTTTCCCCGTTCTCAGGTGTCTTTCCCAGGAAGTGCCACTGTAGTAGAGGGACTGCATGGAGGGTGGACGTGGGCCTTGCCCCTATTGACTGTAAAGGTGGGCTTGTGATAGATGCGCCCTGGGTGCTGGTGGCCCCACCACATGTGTCTAACACAAGCTCCTTTATAGGTATGGGGGCTTGGTTGGAGTGAGCCCAGGGCTCTCTAAGGAGTAGGGTCAGTACTTGACCCTGGACCTCCTTCCTCCAAGTTCCTGTACTATTCATTGCACTGACTCCAAAACAGTATGGTTTTGTTTTTCATTCTCTGTGGTGCTGGGCAGAATCATACTTGAAGACCTTAAAAAAATGAAGTCTTAAATTAGCCAAAAACCTTACTTTAGAACTTTCTTTTCCACAGAGCTGGTAAACAAACAAACAAAAACAGCTGTCAGGTTTCTCAGAGTTACATTTCACCCCTTCTTCCTTTTTTCCTTAGTTAGAGGTAAAAGAAAGAAATGGTCAAACATGAGAAGGAGTTGGCAAAGGAGCAGCTTAGAGTATACCATCTGGCTAATACAAAGGGGCTCCTGCCTATGAGCTAAGTGCATTAGAATATTCTAGAACTCAGGGGGAACCAGTCTGTGAGGAAAGCCCACCTCACCTCCCTCCCTCTCTCAGTAGCCTCCCCACGTTGATTCCCCACTCATCCCATGACCCTACTTCTTCTGCCTGTGCCCTACCTCAGCAGCTTCTCCTGCATAGTTTCCTTTGTTTGGCTGACATTATAACCTGTCTCAAAAGTTGGACTCACTTGGGCCCAGTCCTGGGTCATCTTCTTATTCCAAGCCCTCTTCTCTCTCTTTAGGTGACTTTGTTCATTTCCTGCTCCTCTCCTGGCCTCTTGCTTCCCACTGGCCATCTAGATACTGAGGCCAGATATGCGGGAGTCCTCTCAGTTCCTCCCTCCCCCTCACCTCACCCCAGCTATCCATCAGTGAGTAATGCTGGCCCTGGCCCCCCAAATAGGTTTTTAATCTGGCCACTTCTTAACTGTGTTACAGCTACAGGCTTAGTAAAGCCTCTATTGTCGCACATCTGGACTAAGGCAGCAGCCCAGGGACAGGCTGCCTTGCTTGCATTTCTGACCTTTAGTAGTCTGTTCTAAACATGTGACCAGAGCAAGCATTCACTAGCTTGAATCTGCTCATGTGCCTCTCCCCTGCTTCCCACTCACTTAGGATAAAATCCATACTCCCGCAGGCCCAGTATGATGGGGCTCTGTTAACCTCTTAATAAAAACATTTAAAAGAGTGAATCTTATGGTACGTGAATTATATCTTTATAAAACCATGTAAAACAAAACTAGCAGCACAAGAATAAAGTTCATACATAGAATTTAAACTAAGGCTATTTATCACAGGTGTGTTTTTTTTTTGGAGGGGGAAGTCATAAAATTTACTCTCCTTAATTCTTGAGGCTATGTAGAGAGGTTTATTATATTCCTTTTTTGTTTTTCAGGATATATGTACAAAAACTGTATCTTTATGGTCATACATCAATAGCCAGCTAGATGAATTCTCCAATCCCTTCTTTGTGAATTATGAAAACCATGTGTTATATCCTGTTGCTAGTCTGAGTCATTTGGAATTATGGGTGAACTATTATGTACGATGGAACCCACGGATGAGACCTCAGGTATCTTTTTTTCTCTGTTTGAAGAGCATGTTATCTTTCCAAGTAAAGATGGTATTCTACAGATGCGTGTATGGTAGGTATTAACATATACTGAGTGTCTTCTGCCCTCGCCTGTTGGGGTTCAATCCTTTGCATTCATGTTCCAGCAGGCTCCTCCCACATACAAACCAAGATACCACCATTTGCTAGGTTAGAGTTAAAAATCTTAGCCCCTCTGTCTTCTCCTGATGAAGGTACATAAAGTGTCATGTGTCCCTCTGCCTGGCTCTTAGGCGTAGCAGCACCTCCCTTGACTGTTTTATGCCATGGGTGGAGGTGCTGGGAAATCATGTGGGTAATAGGCCGAGGTTACAGTTACAGACTCTGGCAGCAAAATGGAAAGGGGGTACGTGCTGAGTCCCAGAACAGGTGCCCCTTAAAGATGGGTAAAATTTCCCCTTTCCCATGACATCTTTCCACTGTAACATTTTCTGAGACTGAAAAAAGTTAGGAAGGGTAGCCAGCAGCCCCTGCCGCCCTTTGTGTTGAGTGGCTGAGCCCTGGCTGCAAGTCAGACACCACTGGCCAGGCTTCCTGCAGTGCTCTTTGCCGCCCTGCTGTGCACGGGGTCCTGACGGGGCCACTTGGCCCTACTCCTCACCCCAGTCTCCACCATGGTAGCAGGGTGGGGGCGGCTCCAGGGGAGGAGAGGATGGGTGGTGGGAACCTGCACTCTGGACAGGTGCCTTTCTGCAGAGGCTCACGTGCCGTTCTCAGAGTCTACCTGGCAACCCAGCAGGAGGTATTGACAGGGTATGGTTTTCATAGAGTGGTTCTGTCAGCCAAGGATGCGGAAGTCTGCCTTTCCTCCTGTCCTGCCTCCCTCCCCAACCCTCTTACCAGATCTCTGCCTCACCTTCAAGCCCCAGTAACCCTGGGGAAGCCTGAACTGCTCATGTTCCTTTTCAAGTACCTGGCACTGGAGGCTCAGAGGCTGCCATCACCTTCCTGACCTCCCTCCAGCTGGAAAGTTCACTCATTTGTGGACGGTGCTCCAGGCTCCCTGTGAGACACATGCTGTTGCCCCGGGCAGCTGCTCTTCCCCTCCTCACTGGTCCTGTGCTCAGGAGCGCCATAATTGGAGCTGCTTGTCACTTCCCACATGTTTCCTGTTTCATTCCCTTTGTTCCCTACGGCTTTAGCTGCAGAAGCATGTCCTTCCTCCAGACCCTCTGAGTTGGCCCTGCCCTTAGGCTATCAGGAGCATTTTCCAGAACACTGTTCAGGGCTCACTCAGCCCAGTTCTTGTCCTGTCAGAGCTTATGGCTCCATATTCGACACATGGTCCTCTGGCCTCTCCCTGTGCCCCAGATTCAGGATTCAGGACGTGCTCTTCCTGGCCTTCTCCCTCACTATGCTGGGGGCTGGTGCTATGGGACTCTTCCCTGGAAATATTCCTGGGCTCAGTGGGTTTGGCATTTTCCTTTCCATTCACTATTTGAGGGCCCAGCTTCTGTTATAATGTTCTGGGCATATTTTAAACATGGTGCGAGGGGCCACCAGCTGTCTCCTACATTAACTGTGGCAGAGTAGCAAGGGCTTCAGGCACTTCCACACTGATATGAATATGATGAAATGAGGGGACTCAAATGCTAAGATAGCCAGAGCGCAGCTCTGAATACCGAACAGCTTCTGCTTTGGGCTTGTGTCCTGAAAATGTTAATATTCAAGACTTATAGTATATTTTCTTTATTGAACAGCATCTAGGTAAGTACATTCTCAGCTCTTTCCCATGAAAACCATTCAGATACAGTTAGTCTAAATCAGGCGTCCTCAAACTTTTTAAACAGGGGGCCAATTCACTGTCCTTCAGACCGTTGGAGGGCTGGACTATAGTTTAAAAAAAACAAAACTATGAACAAATTCCTATGCACACTGCACATATCTTATTTTGAAGTAAAAAACAAAACGGGAAAAAATACAATTCACACCGCCTCATGTGGCCCGTGGTGCGAGTTTGAGGACCCCTGGTCTAAATCTTTGGTCAACATTTTAATTACAGGTTTTCAGTTTGATTTGTGGCCAATAAGCCTTTATTAGCTAATTTCAAACATCCTGTGTTATGCCCCCACTGAAGGAGTGATCCTGTTACCCAGGTGGCATCCACATAGAGTACCATGGCACCTGCTAACAGTGGCATGGCCAATAAGCCTCCTCCCAAGCATGGTCCTCAAATCCTTTCTCCCTCGCCCCATACCTCAAGGCTTGTCCGCTACAGAGGGAAACTGAGAGCCTTCTGGCTCTGGGGGCTCACTGCAGGGGTGCCTTTCCCTCTGAGGGGGGCAGAGAGGCCCAGAACAACCAGGAAATGTCCATTGCCTAGTCATGCAGCCACTGGCAGTCACACGATGGCCTGGTGAGTACAGGGCTGAGCTGGACATACCCCTTGTCCGCACTAAAATGGCTGCATCTGCTGTGAGAAGCCCTTGCAGGTGGAAGTACCCAGGAGTAAAAGCAATATGGTGTGGTTCCCATGCCCTGATTAAGAGAGGCCAGATGCCGGCGAGCAGCTCTCCAGCTGCAGCTGGGGACACTCTGGGCAAAGGGAGGTGGGAAGGAGTCCTCACAGAGTGGGGTAGTACTTGCATTCCAGGGTGCCCTTAGTCTGTCCATGCCCTGCCCTCTCTGGATCCCCAGTGTGCACGAAGCCCTTCTCTTGTGTCTCCTGACATGTGAAGACTAGCATTTTTCTGATCGCCTTTTCCAGTCCTTCCCAGAGCCTTTCTTGGATCAGACAGACTTGCTTTCAAGCCCCCCTCCACAGGAGTTGGGAGCTCCTGGTACTTCTACCCCGGAGACTTCCCTGACAAGTGCCCTGCTCACCTAGTGCTAGGATGACCACGTTATTGCCTAAAGTATTACTTGGAGAATGAAAGGAGTTGCATCTACTAATGGGTCTGTGGGATCCCCAAGGTGCTGGGAACTGCAGTGCCTGTTTGCCTTCTGCCCCCGCTGCCTGTGTGTGAGCTTGACGTTGCGGGGCCTCAGTACCCAATGTGGTGTTTGGCAACTAATGGGCGCCTTAGCACATGGGGCTGAGGGAACCCTGAGTGGATGAAGAGGTGCGTTCCCCCTGCTCATCTGCTCCCTCCAGACCTCTAGGCCTACATTTGTTCCCTCTCCCTCCTGTGGCTCTTGCCCCTCAGCCTACAAACAAGTCTGTGTCCTCTCCACAGCCAAACTCCTGGGCTGTTGGAACTGACTCCTACCTGGTCTCCCTCCAGTCCGTGCTCCCATTTGCTGCCAGAGAGGCCTCCTCCTGCCTGAGTCATAGCGCTGCCTGGTAGCTCCTGCTCCCCTGTGGCTCCAGCTCCCCCACGCTCTCTGCATACCCCAACTCCCATCTGTGTTCTTGGCGCTGCATTAGCTTTTTAAAAATCTGTTTCTCTCCCTTTAGACTTTGTACTCTGCGAGGCCAGGCCCCTGACACAACAACTGTATCCTCCCCCAAATGAGAATTAAGCCTGAAGGAGAACTGTCTTGGAAATGGTGTGTGAGCCTGAGAGGCCGCCACTCCCATTAGCATCTTTCAGCCAGAGGAGTACAACTGCAGGGCAGCCTGCTCTCCTTTCACTGGGGTCCAGATTCCATAACTACTCTCTTTCTGGCCTCACTGGCTTATTGTAGATGCTAAGCACAGGGGCCCCTGGAGCACTTCTTTCCAATGGGTAGAATCAACTTAGGAAACAAAGCCTGCATCTCGCTTCTAGCAGCTTCCTCCTTACTGGTGTGCATTTCTGCTTTCTGTTCTACTTAGGAACTTAGAGTAGTTCTTCCCTGGGAAGTTTCTATTTCATCTCTTTTCACAACAGGGAAGATGGATTATAGCATGCCAGAAAGTCACTACTTTATTTAAATTACCTAATATTCTTGGTGACTCAAAGGACCAGATGGTTGGTGGAATGTCTTTAACATTAGTGGAACCTCCCACAGAACTCCTTGGACTGAAGTGCCTTTGGCTAAACATGGCTCCTGGGTCACTGCGGGAGGTGCCCTCTCCCCCATCCTCTGCACAGCGGGTTGCAGAGGCAGAGGAACAGCCCGGAGGAGGGAGGTGCAGTCTCGCAGCCAGCATGGGCTCAGGCTCCTTCCTGCTGCACCAGCCCCCTCTGCTGGACCTGCAGAGACCTGCACCTTCACTGCAGCATTCTGGAAGACGGGTTAAGTCTTTAATACCTACAGCTGTGTCACAGATCTGTTCTCTGATGCAATCACACTCTGACACATGTAAAGAAAGTCAGCTTCGATGTGATGATGAGTAGGAACCGTAGTGCTGGCTGCTGTAACTTGAGATCTTTTTGCGTGCCTCTGGGCACGTACATGTGTGACCCCACTTAATGTTCATGGTGATCCTGTGATGGCAGAGGGTGAAGGGAAGGTTCAGGGAAGCTAGCTGTAACTTGCCCAAGTCTTTTGATGCCTGGTGTGTGCAGTCATGGAAGGATGCCCTCGAGCAGGGCTAAACCCCCTCTCTGGCAGAGTTACCCATGTGATCTGGGGCAAGGTCCTAATCTTCACTGAGATTGAGGTGGTCACGAGGTCACCAAGCATCAAATGCATCCATACCAGTGCCCAGCGTGCGGGTAGGGGGTGGCACGTGGGTAGGGGGTGGTCTGGCATTTTGCCTCCTCCCTGTACTGTGCTCTGCATGAGGGAGAAGGAGAAACCCACAGGCCGCAGCTTTTCATCCTAAATGTGATGAGTGTGCAGTGCATACCTCCCAGGTGCTAAGCACACAGAATTGGGGGAAAGGACTGGCCCTTGGTGATGTCGGTGGCTAGAGAGGCAGGTAGGAGTTTGGACTTTATCCCAGGGATTGTGGGAACTATCCAGGGTCTACATGACAAGGCCAGATGTATGTTCTAGAAAGCTCGTTCTAGCAGCACTGCGGGAATGGGCAGTACCGTGAAGACTAGCAGGCTGATGTGGCTGGCAGGGGACAGGGAGCCAGGTGGGGTGTGGGCCTGCCTGGTGTCTTTGAGAAGGCAGTGGCTGGGTTGGCTGCTGAGATAGGGGCACCCTGGGTATCTCTTTCCTTTGGGACTCTCTTGGCTTGTGTGTGACACAAGCCAGCACTGTGGGGCAAACACGACTGGCCCTTAGATGGGAACTGTGTCTGTACACTCCTGTATTTAAGCCTCAGTTTTCTACTCCTTTAGAAGTGTCCCTAATTGGTTGCAAATGAAAATGAGGAAAGATACAGAAAGCTGCATGAGGGTACAATAACTGTGCCTTCGAGTAGCCCAGGCCCTTACCCTCGGTGTGTGAGATCACATGTTCCCCTGCCTATCAATGCGTTCTTCCCTCATCTGACTGCCATCAAGTGACCTCACAGAGGAAAATACCAGATAGGTCCTTAGGGTCACAGGGAAGGACACTTCCCAGCCTTTGCTGTTAGACCCCAATGTTGTCATTGCCCCCTCCCTCCCCCCAGGGCCTGCCCGAGTGGAGAGTCTGTTCCCAGCCTCCTTGGTGCTGGCTACTGAGCACCCTGGGCTGTGGAATACCTGGCCACCCTCTCTCCTCTTTCCCTCCCTCCAGGAGGGCTGATCAGCTGTGGCACCCATGATGGTGCAAGCTCGGGGTTTGAGGGAGTGGAGGCAGGGGCCTGGACAGTGCCCATAACCCCTCCCCACGTCTCCTTCACCCTCTAGCCATGGATCTCCACCCTGGCTGGCCATACCACCCCCACCGAGAAGCCAAGTGTTGAGTCTCTGGGCCCCAGTGGGTGCCAAGAATGGTATGTAGCTGAGTGAGCTGGTGCTATGGCCAGACAGTGGTGGGGCTGCAGGAAAACCCTTCTTGTCTCTTTAGCCACCCGTCCCCTTGACAGGCTTGAGAGCACACTGATGGATAGCTCTCTTGCCCCAGGGGCTTCTGCCCGCTCCTGTGCCAAGTGATGAAAACATCTTCAAGTTGTAGAAAGTGCTGATTTAAGAGAAGTATTTTCAGTCAGCAGAGCCGAGGAGCGGCCACATATAAACATCTGACATCTTTAGACTGCCTGGGTCCAAGTCTGCGTTTGGCCCCCTGGGTGGATTGTTGCTGTGTGCTTTACTCGAGCTTGCCCGCCGTCTGAGACAGGTCAAGGGAGGTGAGCAGAAGGTGAGCCGGCATCACTTACACTCGGCAAGAGACCGGTTAATGACACATGAGGTCATTAACTGGTGGTGAGACTCATGAGGCTGATGCGGAAAGCCACGGCAAGAACAGCTCGCTAACATGGCTTTGTGTCTGCTTGCCACCAGATGCCAATCCACCAGAATCTCAAGGAGCTGCTGGCTGTCAGGGCGGAGCTGCAGAAGCGGGTGGAGGACCTGCAGCGGGAGGTGGCCACGCGCACTGTCTCCTCGTCTGAGCGGGGATCCTCGCCTTCCCACTCAGCCACTCCTGTCCACACCTCGGTCTGACGGGCAAGGCCAGCTGTGTTGGGCCATCCTGCTGCTCTGCTGTCTCTTGGTGGCTTGGGAAAGGGACCTAGCACTCACTGTTGTGGCTGTGATAGTGTCTTTAGGATTAGGCCAGGGACATTTGTGTGGCTGGGTGATGGCTCCCACTATTGCCAAGTGCTTGTTGTTTTGTGAACAGCCTATTTGCCTCCTGTCAGTGGTTTCACTGGGGAGACATCGGTCACGTCCACCCTGTGAACCGACTATCATCCAGGCAGCTTGGGAGAACTGGAGTGAGCAGAACGCAGCCCTCAAGGCTCAGACTTTTCCTTTCCATTCACTAGGGAGACCACAGTATAGCCCTGGGGCTTCCCTTAGCTCATTGCCACAACGTGGAAACTGTGCTTAAATGAAATATTTGGGGGAGAAGACAAGCGATTGCCATCTATTCCACGGTTCTCCTTGCCCAGGGGGTCCTTCCGTAATAATTCCTGTTGTATACATATAAGGTATTTTTAAAAAAGAGAAACATGCCTTTATTTTCCTATGTCCTTTTCTATGTTTAGAGCAGCCACCTGCAGAGGTATCAGCTTAACTGGGCTGTGTGAGTTGTTTTCCACCGAACTTCAAACTCTTATGTGGTACACTCAGAATGATTTGAACATGTCACTTCGGTGGCAGTGTGCACGCCCTCACCTGACTGTGGTACTCCCTCCTGAAGTGTCTCAGTGCATGGCTGGGGCTGGGTGTGTGCTCGGTCCCCAGCCCTGCTGATGGGAAGCTGGGGACGCAGGCAGGTGTGTGCAGGAGCTGGCCCCTGGCCATCACTCCCGAGCCATCTGATCTTGTGTCCTCCACCTCTTTACAGACGTGGCTGCTTGTGTCAAGGCACATATGCCTGTGTTAGCTAATTTCTCATTTTATCATGTGACTGTCACTGTGGCTTCGGGCTGGAAAAGCATAGCACGTACTTTCTGTGGCTTTCCCTCCACAGAGCCAACCGCAGCCTCTCCTGCTTTTGCACTTTCACTTAGTGACTTTGAGCTCTGTGACGCCATCAGTTCTTGCAGGAATTAGTTGACCATCAGTTGGTTCCATCTGCTAAAGCACTAGGGCCATTCACTACTCTGTGAGACGCACCACAGGGCGAATATTGCACATGTGGACCGTGCCCCTCAGGCCACACCCCTCCCCTGTGCTGTGCCCACTGCCACAGCTCCCGGGCCCCCACCTGAGGCCTTTGAGAGGTGGCCTCAGAAGCTCACAGGGTCAAACCCTAGGACAACTGTGTTATAGCATTAGGGGGTTGCTTTCAAATTACTGAATTTGATGCAAAGTCCTACATATTGACCTTATTTTTGACAATATATTCTTAAATTTTTTTATGATCAAATACATAGAGAATAGATTTTTTAAAACTTGGAACCTTTTGATTGTTACAGAAAATTATCCTTCTCAAAGAAACCAGAAAAATGTATTCAAGTTAAATTGATAACCTAAACGAATTCTCCATTTTTCTCATCAAGGGTGTTTGTTTCTAAGTCATAGTTCTATTGATATCAGCTTTTATGTTCCCAACAATCTGAAAGTTTATGAGTAGATAAACTGGAGTTTTCACTGATACATATTTTTTTTTTTAAATGAGGATATTTCCCATTTTCATCCTAGAAATGGCATTTTAAATGTACCGTGGACAGGATGATGCTTTTGACAGAACCAGAGAAGGCAAGTTAGGGGGAACCTGGCACCCAGACTGGGCCCTGTGTGCCCTCACCAGCCAGGGGTGACTCTGCCTTGGGCTTCCTGGACACTCCCACTTGACTTTAAAGAAGCACAAGGGATCATTTTCCTTTCTATGTCCCTGTTTCTAAAACAACTTGAAGCATAGTTTATTATCTAAGCATTTTTTTTGTTTTATTTAAGTGCACTAGGATGTAAAACCTTTATGGTTCAGGTTTATAAAACTGGTACAGTATCATATTTGCCTTATCTGATGCACTGTATGTCAATCTGTAAATAAAATGTTTGTTCCCTGCTCTTTTTGGTTGTTTCCTTTTTAAGTATCTCAGTAGATTGTTCCCTTGAAAAATAAAATAACATGTAATAAATAATATTACATGTTAAAAAAATAACAGTAATAAAATAACATGTATTGAATGTTAAGTGCCAAGCACAGTTAATATATAGATAAAAATGCCTTTTTGTGGGCGGCACCTGTAGCTCAGCGAGTAGGGCGCTGGCCCCATATACCAAGGGTGGCGGGTTCAAACCCGGCCCAACTGCAACAAAAAAATAGCCGGGTGTTGTGGCGGGCACCTGTAGTCCCAGCTACTTGGGAGGCTGAGGCAAGAGAATCGCTTAAGCCCAAGAGTTGAAGGTTGCTGTGAGCTATGATGTTACAGCACTCTACTGAGGGTGACACAGTGAGACTGTCTCAAAAAAAAAAAAAAAAAAGCCTTTTTGTGATTTTCATTTACTAAATTATAAATGTAATTTATCGTAAGTCTTGAATGTTTGGGCTGAAACAGGTCAGTACTCCGATTTCAAAACTGTAAACACCCCTGACTGTAACCTTCGGGAAAAGTCTGGAGCCAGCTGGCATGGAGCAGTTTCCCTCGTGCAGGCGCAGTGCTCGGAGGCATACAGTTGCCACTTCCCCACTCTTTGGAAGGACTGTTTGCCATGTTCAGGGCTGTAAAGGCCTGGATGAAATTGTAGGGGTCTGGGTTCCCTGTCCCTCTCCAGTCACATCACTGCTGACTAAGAGCATGGTATTCAGCACAGAGCATGCCCCCTGAAACCACCTGCCAGCCAGCAGCCAGCCAGCCCCAGCAGTGAGGCCAGGACAGCCAGCCCCCCCACCCCCCACTGGCCATGCACATCTTCTGCACAGGAGAATCATGTGGCAGCCTTGGGTTTGAGGACTTGGGATATTTTTACTCCAAGCCTATTTTAGCGAAATAAAAAGAAAAAGCCAAGCGACCTCAGGGCCACTGCGGTTTGTTCATGCTGAAATGCCCAGCTGTCTTCTCAGTTTGCGAGCTGATGACAAGGAGGACACACTTTATCCCAACAGGCCGCTCGCCACAGGCCTGCAACAAGTGATGGGGTGCAGGGCCCCTGCCTCGGTCAGCTTTCTTTGGTGAAACAACTGCACACAGCTAGAACCTGCTGTGGCTACTGGTGGCTTTGAAAAAGGCAGAGCAGGAGACTTGTGGTGTGTGAGCCCAGGCCTCTGGGCTCAGCCCTGCTGCTCGTACAATGGTGGGAGGGCACCCCGGGAAGCCCCTGCACACCCATGTACTCAGGGAGGGGATAAATCCAAGAAGCCAACCTGGAGAACCTTCATCTGGGGAGAAAGGGAACGAGAAGAGCTCCACGTCACAGATCACTTTAGGAAGAAACAGTACGACTTGACAAAGGAAATGCCTCCACACCAGAGTATGGGGATCTGCGAGGTGCCATTTTGTTTAATGCAAACACTAGACAGTTTACAATTCACACCTGGACACAAGTACATAAATAAATTGAGATATAGAGGATTCTGAGATCAGTCTCCCTGTCCTCCTCAGAGCACTGGTACCAACACCTGCCCTGGGGCCAAGCCAGCCGGCCTCCCTGAGGGCCTGCCTTGGGCCACCAGGCTTCCCTGACCTCGGCTTAGTGTCCGTGAGCACTGACTGACACTATGCAGTCTGTAGTTTTTGCTGCCAAATGAAGCTGACACAGATTGGCTCTTTTTAATTGGCCCTTAGAGTTCTCTCTCATCACCTGGGATAGGCCTAAGCTGGTACATACAACCTTCACACGGACAGTTACAAGAGTCACCCAGGCTTCCGCAGGCGACAGTGCCCAACAGGGCTAAAATGCCTGTGGAAAGGAGCTGCCCCTGGGATGGGTGCTCTGCACACAAGCGGCCGAGGGGTCCTCTGGGAGCGTCTGCCACCTGCAGGCCTGGGAGCGGGCCATGAGCTCTGTGCAGAAGGTGCCCAGCTAGAGGAGGGCAAAGAGGCCTTTTGGTAATTGAAGTTGGCGCTACTGAGCACATGGTTGCACAATGTTTATGTCACAGCTCTAGGGCTTCCAGGTCTTTGCCACTGGATAGGCCTCGGCAAGGTGGAAACCCCTACCCCGAGGCCACGCTGTGTAGGTAGCAGCTGTGTAGGTAGCAAGAAGCCATAGGTTCAAAAATTCTCCGAAGCCACCTCTAACCCAGCACCAGCTGGGGATGAGGCCACTGTCCTTGGTGTTAGGGAGGCTCAAACCTGACAACCTAGCCAACAAAGGTGGGAAGCCCTGGAAACAGGCCCATCTTGCAAGCAACCTCTACCTTGCTAATTACATTCCAGAAGGACAGGGAGCTTTTCGGGGCCAGACCACAGCTTCCTCCCTCCATGGCTCCTGCCCAGTCCTGGCCTGCCGGTCTTATAGGGCTGAGCAGGAGGAGGGGTGTTTTGGTGCCCACAGGCACACGCTGGGGACGACCCAGAGGGGCAGCCTTGAGACCAGTGCTATAAATGCTACCTTCCCACCATGGGGATCTTTTAAAACAAACACACGAGGCATGCATCAGAAAGCATGTGCAGGCTGCGGATTCCAGGGGGTTCTTAAAAAAGCCTGTGGAGCTTGTGGGGCTGCCGCATAGGCTAAAGAGGCCGGGGAGTTTTGTAAATAGGATCCTGCCTGTCTGGTGACTCATATTCTGCTTTCACAAGTGCTTTGTGACGTGGCAAACAGATTATCAGTAGACCCCAGCTCAGTCTTCCACAGAAGAGCTCACTAGCACAGAGCCACACAGGGTCCAAAGGAACATGCTGGGAAGCCAGCTCTGGTCCGGTCCTAACCAACCCAGGCAGCTCCAGGATAGGTGAGGGGCAAGTGGCCAGGTGGGTTATCCTGTTTGCCAAGGTGAGCTCGGGCCCACGTGCTCTTCATTTGAACAGGCGGCGGGCTGGCCATGGGACTGCCAAGTCAGGTGCCTCTCGCTATCGCTAAACCAAGTGAGTATCCCTTTCCCCTTCCCTCCCCACCCCCACGCATTTTTTTTCCCCCAAACAGGCATGCTTCAGCCTCTGAGGCTTATTCCTGCCATCTAGCTCCTGCTGGCTAAGTCAGATCACAGACAGGGTGGGAGTGGAGCACCTCCCCTGCCAGTCTCAAATGTTTCCAATGTGATAATTCCTAAAGACTAAGCACATCAGCCTTAAAACACACCCCATCTCCTATGGAATCAGCTGGGAATCAGGACTGCAAGTCTGAGCTTGCTACTTATCCAGAAGATTCCCAAACTTTCAGGGCAGGACTATCATGAGATTCATGTTTGCACTTAAAGAACTGAACAGCCTCCACCAGGACCGGCTGTCTGGAAGCCCAGCAACGTAAAACCTGGATGGGAAAGAAAGACTAAAATGAAAACCCCGCCCTGAGTGCTGCACGTGTGGTGTGTCACTCGGTGCTGACCGGTTCACTTCTCGCAGGGACTGCTGGTGCACCAGGTGCTGGCTGGGCCCCCAAGCTCTGAGGTCTCTGCCAGGGGCTGCCTATGGCAGGAACCCCCACTGAGCCACTCCAGTGTGCAGGGGATCACAGTGTCCTGGTTGAAGCTCTTGTTCCCTAAGTGTGCATGTCCTCTGTCATCCCCAGCATCTTCCTCCCCGGTCACGGCCTCCTCCCACTCTGTGCTCAGTAAGGCTGGGGACAGGCCAGCTTTGGGGAGCGGTGACCCTGCAGTGTCCAAGGCTGTCTCTGTGCTATAGTCGGCTCTTGAATATCAGCACAAGTCAAAGCCCCTGCGGCAGGGTGGACACCCCCACATGGAGGGCACAGAAACCAAACTCACGAGCACCCAGGACTCATCCAGAAAGCTTCGAACAACAAGGAGCCAGTGACATCGAATGAGCAGCACAGCAGCTGTGGGGCCAAATGAAAGAGCCGAGTCACAAGCGGTGGCACCTGCTGCTGAAAGGGACCCTCAGATCCGGGCCGCTTCGGGTGGTGGCTCTGCAGACTGTGTGTGCAGCGCTGAGTACTTCACTGTGGAGAGAGGGGTGGCATAGTGGGGATTCGGCTCTGTCCTGCATGGGAACAGTGACACACAGTCAAGCCCCAGCTAGGGACACTTGTGTCTGTGCTGTCCAGAAGCTAGGGCAGCTCAGCCCATCCCAGACACCCTTCCTCCCCCTGCCCCAGTCAGGGCTACCCAGGACCTGGAAGCAGAGTTCTGGTGGGTCAAGAGGAGAGGAGGAAGCTGCACAGGCCCTGTGAACAGCTCAACCTCCATTTCCCCATCTGGAAAACGGGGATGGTCCTGACAGGGTTGCTTGGAGGACTGTTTTAAATAAAACACTCCACGTGGCACCTGGCTCATACATAGCATATAGGGGCTCACTCAGCAGCGGCTAAGAGTGACCAAAATGACCACAAATGCTAAACAGAAGACATTTTCCACAATTGAGTCCAGGGCTGTCTTTGCCTG
This sequence comes from Nycticebus coucang, assembly GCF_027406575.1. Classification (NCBI taxonomy): domain Eukaryota; kingdom Metazoa; phylum Chordata; class Mammalia; order Primates; family Lorisidae; genus Nycticebus; species Nycticebus coucang. Next base: position 181,690,950 of record NC_069804.1, read on the forward strand.
TTTGGTGCAGAACTGCCAGACATCCATCCTGGGCAGAGGTGAGGGGTGCCACTCGCCACCACACAGGCCAGGCTCCTCCTGGTCTCCCAAATCCCATCCTCACAGCCACTGCCCTGTAGCTGTGGTCACCATGTGTGCCCAGGCCCTCCTAGTCTCTGCCTGCACCATCTGGCCTCGGCCAACAAAAAGCTGGCCACTCCTCTGCCTCAGCAAGCCTTTCTGGACTCTCCTTGGCATTCTGGGGCCACAGGCATACCTGTCACTCCAGGCCAGTGGCCTGACCTTACATAACCTCAAATCGCGGACAGCTCCTGAACCCAGAAAATGCCCAAAGACCACAGGAGGTGGCAGCAGGGAGGGCTGTGGGTTCCAATACAGGGACTGGGCTTAGCCACACCCCCTCACCTTCAGCAATTTGGAAATGAGAAGGTTCTAGGTCGAGGTTAAGAGCTTCCCCATGGCTCTGTCTCCACCGCCAGGGAGCAGGGGTGTCTGGGCCTCTGGCTCAGATGAATTGAGAGCAGAGACTGAGTAGCAACTGTACCCAGAAGTCGTCGACATGGCACGACATGGCCCTGGCTGTCACCCTAGCATCCCAGAGTCATGAAGCTGAGCCCCTGCAGCCTTTTTCTCTGGCTGACCATTCTAGAAGCGGACACCTCTGTGCTTCCCTGCTTCTGTAGCATAGTTCTGTTCAGTGCTGGGGCCACCGACTAGGAGACCTTCAGTGAGGGATAGTGACTGAGAAGTCCTCACCTTGGGGTTCCTCACACACGACGGCTTCCAGGTTCTCTCCCTTCACATAATCTGCATTGAGACCCTCTGCAAAGGACAAAGGGCGGAGTTAGCGATGAACACAGAACCAAGCGTTCTCAACTATGATCAAGAATTCCTAAGTCCTCTTGATGCCAGCAAGAGCCACTGTGCAAGGACCTGGAGTGCACTCCATTCTCACTTGCTGCTTGGGGACAATCATGAGTCCACTCCTTACCCCCAGACAGCCCAGGGATCAGAAACCTTTAGCTCTGCCTGTGGAAAAACTGGGCCATGGTTCCAAGTGACCAAGGACCAGGCATCACAAGTCACTCCACCCTCCTGGATTACAGGCTGCCTGCCACCCTGCCTGCTGTGGTGGCTGCTAGGCTCAAGGTGGAAGCCTGACAGGCTCATGAAAAAATGCAGGCATTGCTCTCTGGCAGGTGTGGCCGGTGTCCATGTGGAGTGGGCCAGTGACAGGCCCAGTGGAGGCACCCCAGGTACACCCTCCCAGCCGCCTCCCACTCCACCTGACCACCGGCCTGGCGAGCACGGGGCTGCCTGCTTGCTGCAGGCAGCCCGACAGCCCTCGCCACAAGACCTCAGCCCCCACACATCCCTGATCCCAGCTGTACCTGGCCTGGGAACAGAGGGTCTGACAGGTGGCATCCTCACACGTGCATCAGGGAAATCTAGGGAGGACACAGCCTCACAGCTAGTCACAGCTAAGCTGGTGAGTGGCAGGGAAGAGGGTGGGTGAGGGTAGTGAGGAAGAGCAGGAGCAGTAGGGCAGGTGGACGAGGCCAAAGCGAAAGGAAATAAGTCATAGCAGTTGTTACCTTGACCTTCTGCTGCATCTGAAGGCAAGACACACAGCTTAGAACCCTGGAGTAAGAACTCTGCTCCCCACAGCAAACCACACAGGCTTTCCATGAGACGCACTGACTTTTGGCACTCAGGGTAGAGGCAAGGAAAGCCCAGGGTCCTCAAAGCATAGGCCTCTTTGGTGGTAGCAGAGGGCAGCAGGGGTGGGGCCAGACCTTCCTAGCACCCACCTGCCAATTCTTGGGCCCTCGGGCCCTACCTTCCCCGTCTTCAGACCATGGTGGCTGAGCTGACTGGGCAGAGGCTCAGCAGGAAGAGTGAAGGGGAGAGGTCCCAATCCTAGCTTCTTAGGAGTGAGTCACCCCACAAACATCTACAGGACTCCTCCTGATGCTGGTCTGGACTATGTGCCAGGGACACATCAGCGGGTGAAGCACACACTCCATGTAATGGCCCTTCCAGAGTGAGGACAGCGCACACTCAGAAACCAATTGGTCCAATCCCAACCTAGGGCTCCAGTGAGGCCAGCAGGGGGCGCTGTGGCACTACACAAGAGGCAGCTGGTGGGCACACAGGCTGCAGTGGTAGAAGGCCTCCTGGGAGAAGACGCCCCAGGTCTAAAGGATGAGGCAGCTAGGTGAGGTGAAGAGGGGAGCAGCAAAGGCCACATGGGGAGTGCTTGGCACCCCTAGGGAGTGAAAGGCCTCCAGGGTCAGGGATGGGAAAGTATATGGTTGGAGCCAGAGCATGGAGGGATTTGAATGCTGAACTCAGGGCCTTTGGGCCAGGACCTTAAGGGCAGCAGGGGACATGGGAGGCTCCAGCAAAGCAGTTTCTGGGCATTTTTAAACAGGTCCCTCTGAAGAAAGATGAAGTGTGCGGGAGACCAGGATAGGCAAAAGGTCCGTGGAAGTTTCCAGATTGGTGAATGAGAAGACCTTGGTCATGGCCAAGCAGGGGCTACTTACAATCGTGATAGGCAGGTGTGGCTCATAGCCCAGGATTGGGGAGGACCCGAGAGGATTTATGGCCTCTAGGTTGGGGAGTCAGACACACAAGGAAGGTGACATGGGAAGAAAGGTTGAAGGGGGAAGGTGGTGAAGTCCAAGATCAACATGCCGGGTGGGCAGTTTCCATCCAACATTCAGCCCCTTACACCTGCTCCTTCCAGGGAGTAACTATGCAAATGTGTTTCCCTTTTACCTTAGTGCCCTGACAGAGAACATACACAATCAAGGTAGGTATTCTGTGCTTTGGAAATCAACCTATTTTTTTCTTCCCTCTCTATTCCTACTGACACCTGAGCAGCCTGAAAGCTGGTCTCTGGCCTTTTGTTTGGTGAGATGATTTGTTCCAGAACAGGAAGGAAGCCAAGACGCCCTTGATGGGGAAACAGACATCCCAGCAGTTGTGCCCAGCCCTACCACCCTGTCTGTTCAGCACAAGAACTGCTCCCTATCCACAGCTCTGCCCTTGCCAGGCCAAGGCGCAGGGTTGCTCTTGACCCACAAACAGAAGAGTGGCAAGGTCAGGTACCTGGGAAGCTGTTCTTACGAGGAACTGTGGACCTGGCTTGAAATAGCTTCTTTTTCCCGGCACACTTTGTGAAGTCCGCAAGCTACCACCCCTTGACATCTGAGGCAGCTTGCCTGCTTTATGATAAGCATGTATTTGGTGACTGTAAAGTGTTGCACCTCACTGTCAGGGCAGTGATGCTGAAATGAGGTGAATGCCCACCCCCCCCCCCACAAGGATCTGTCCCTGTCCTCATCCCTGGAATGTGTGAATGCGACTTTCTTTGGCAACAGGGCTCTACAGATGTAATTAAGGATCTCAAGAGGAGATCATTCAGGATTTAGGACATAGGAAGAGATCAGAATGATGTAGCCACACCTACCGGAAGACCTGGAGTTCCCCAAAGCTGGAAGAGACCAGGCGTGCCTCCCCTACAGCCTCCAGAAGGAATGTGGCTATGCTGGCATTGAGAGCTTGGAGAGACTGAATTTCTGTTGTGCTAAGCCACTTAGTTTGTGGTTCTCTGTTCCAGCAGCTCAGGAAAGTGGTACAGTTGCCCAGGACAAAGCTTGCTGTGGGCCTTGCTGGCCATGGTGCATGGGGCTATTTGTCTAAAGTGTTCGCAACTCCCTTGTTGCTAGAAAGCAAGCCCAGGGTGGCAGTGTCCCTCCCTCCGTCCCCAGCCACCCAGGAGGGAAAATGATCAGGAAATCCAAGCAAAAAAATGCATCTGATGTGCTTGCTGCTTCTAGCCAAATCTGCTCTCCAGCAAGGAGAAGCCCTGCAGCCAGCCACAGGACCTCTTCCCACAACTTTGTAGCCTGTATTTTGAGAGCATCACTGGGCATGTTTTTTTTTTTTTTTAATTAATAGTAGTTATTTGTTAAATGACATTTTATAGTTTAATCAGTCACACAGACAACATATTGTTCTTTCAGTAATTGCCAGCTTTGCTCGGTAGACCTGATTAAATCCAAACCTGGCCTTTTCTTTTCCCAAATGACCATTTGAAGAACCTGGATGCTTCTCCGAAATCTTGACCCTCTTTCTCGCCAGCAGGAAGCCAGAAGGGTCTTTCTTCTAAAGTGCCCTTGGCCAAGCCCTCACTTCCTTCCCTCAAACAGGGGGAGGGATACGAGTAGGGAGAGATATCAGCCCAAAATGCAGTGTCAAATCATAATCCCCAGTCACAGGGAAGGCCACATGGATGGCACTGTGTCCCAGGATCCTGTCTCCTTGTGACTCACCTGTCAGAGGGGGGAGCCCTCAGAAGACAGCCATGGGGCCTTTCAGACAGAAACTCTGTATCAGGAAACTTCTAATTTTCCATTCCACATTCAACAAGGTTAGAGATCAAAAGCTGGGACTATGTTCTTGGCTGCCCTGTGCTCCTTGCTCCAGGTACCACCCAGGAGGCTGGTGCTTAACTACCCGCTGCCACCCTCAGCACAACTTAGCCCAAAGTTCTCTCTCAAAATACCAGTGTCCAAGCCATCAGGAGCTGAACTCTCATCTTTTTTCACCAGTCTGAGATTCCCTTGCTTATGAGTTGGGGGGAAGGGGTAGCTCTAAGAACAATCCAGCTCCCAACTCTGTGTTCCTTCTGCCCTTCCCTGTTCACACTGCTCTATACTCAAGCTTCTGAATCCATGGTGGGCTGATGGGATACCATGAACTATTGTGCAGATTATACACTGACATGTGAATGGTCCCCTGGAGCACTGCTGTGCATAGCATGTGCAGCTGTATGTGGTAACCGTGATCAAGAGTATTCTCCAAGAGCAAAAAAGCAAATATGATGACAAGATTAAGAAATAGTTGGGGACTTCAGAAAAGCATTCTGAGACCTAGATAGTTTCCTGAGAAGCTCAGCTTCGGGCCAGAATCAAATGCAGAGGCCTGTAGGAAAGGGAGGGGAGGATTTCTAGGGGATGTTTATAATCTACTCATCACATCAAAGAGGATGAGGAAAGACAAAAACTATGGCTGAGCCACAATCTGTCACTTGAGCTAAAAATCACCAGCCTTGAAATAGTGGCACGCTCCACTGAGCAAACAGCAATGCATCAGTGCTGTGCTTATGGAACGGTTGTGGTCTTCTCGTTCACCCTCAGCAGCATCCACACAGAGCTCCCTGATATGGGCCACCAGCAGGCTCTGCGACAGGCTTCCATTTGTAATTGTGTAATTTACCTACAATTTCCAGACTCAACAGCTACAGCTTAAGATGAAAGCAGTCATCTTCAAAACCTGGCACGAACAGGATTGCATTCTTCCTCTATTCATTCCTACTTCTTTGGAACAATTCAAGATTCCATGTATTTTAAAGTTTCTGGCGTGAGGGGGAAGAGCAGGCCCCACACAGTGACTTCTCAGGATGGGAAAGGGGCATTGCCAGAGTGACAAGGGCGTGTTCTGCAGCCCCCAGAGCCTGCTGCCTTCTGCTCCTAAGAGACCAGCAGCATGACAGGGAGCTGTTGACCCATGGCCTCTGGAGGTGAGATCCACCTAGGATCCCTCCCATTCTATGGTCACAGCAGTTACTGAGCTCTGTCCCCACAGAAATACAACTTCTTGGAGCTGGGGCCCTTGGAAGGTTAAGGTCACCAAGTCCAACCCCATCCATGCTTCTAGGCCAGTTTGCACTTCAGTTCAGTTTAGATCTGTCCCCAAGGATTTCCAAACCTGTGGCCCCTGCCCCCACCCCAGAAAGTGTGCTCTGGAGCTGGCTGTGGAAGGGAACTGTCCCCATTCTGGCTCCTTTCCTTCAAGAGATTTTGCTGACTGGTCCCATGGGGAGAGGCCACACTTACGCTGAATGCTGAAGCAGAACTTCTTCTGCTGGTAGGAAATGTAGCTGGAGACGGCACCGATGAGGGCCATGGCCAGGGCGCTGGCCACCCCAGCGATGGTGCCGGTCTCTGCCACCATACCTGTGTGTTTGGGGGGGAATGGAGAGAGAGTCAGAGCGAAAGCTGCCCAGAGACCGCTGCTTCTCTGCCCAAGCTGTTGGCGGTGACACAGTGCCCCTGCACTGGCCAGGGCTTTTTGTTTTCTGTAAGAACTTTCACTTTGAGAGGCTGGAGGCCTCCTACTGAGGGCCAGACAGGTCTTTGTGTCTCAGGCCAGCAGGATCCCCTCGGGCCACTTCCCCACTTTCCGATCTTCATGCTTAATTCCTATAAATGGCTGTGCCCCTCTGCTGTCTGTTGTGTGATTCTCACTTATAAACATTCAGGGAAGGGTGGCAGGGAAGGCCAACTCTGAGACCCCAGCAGGCCAGCACTATAGCTCCTGTGGTCACCAACAAAAACCTCAGGACTTGGAAACCTACCAGATCCAGGGTCATCATTGCTGCCATATCCGCCATCACCTGGAGAAAAGACAACAGCACTTAGCATCTGCTGTGACCCTGTGACCAGCTAGCTGCTCAGGGCCAGGCCACAGCAAGGGGGATGACAGCGTTGGTCCTTCTGCTCCCACATCTGCCACAGGCCCAGCCAGCACCTCGCCTGTGGGCTTCCACTGTGGCAAGACCTTCTTTCTTAGGTCCACCACCCGCAAAGCCCAGGCTTCCAAGCACACCTTTACAGTCTGAAAATGGTGGCCACCAAGCATGCTCTCTGGGCACAGTGCTCTCTTTCAACTCTCTGCTATCCAGTGCAGCAGCTGCACTTAGTGCCCCTCTTATACAGGGAGGGGGCAGAGGCTGGTGGGTAAGGGGCTGCTGGCAGGTGACGGAGGGAGTCCTGCTAGAAGAGCCCGACTCCAGATGTCACCATCATGTGTCTCCAGCATATAGTTGGAGTTGCTTGCAGAGCATAAACGTAGGCTCCCAGTCCGTTACCTGCCATTTTGAAATTCCAAAGGCTCTGAAATATCATGGAGGTGGAGAACAGATTAGTGTTGACAGGGGCTGGTGAGGACAGGAAGAGTTGGCAGTGGTTATAAATGGGCAACAGGAAGGACCCTGGGGTGAGCCAACTGTTCTTTATCTGGACTATGCTGGTCACACAACTATACACACATTGGAACTGCATAGCTACCCTAACAAGCGACTGTTGCCATTTCAGGACCTTAATTTGCCTGGAGTCTGTCCTTTCTGCCACCCTCTTCTTCTCAGGGCCTGCGGTTCCTGGGGGAAAAGCCCCCGGGATGTTGGAGGCAAGAAGCTCTGACATTTCCCTCTCTAATCACAGAGCTGCAGGGGATGCAGATTCAGGGATTGCAAAAATGCACCTCTGTTGGGAAAGGGCGAAGGTGTTGATAATGGGGAGGCTGTGCGGGGCCAGGGTACCTGTGAAATCTCTGTATCTTCTTTTCCACTTTGCACTGACCCTAAGACTGCTGTAGAAACCAAAGTCTATTTAAAGAAATATTCTAGGGGGAGAGAAGAGGTTTGCTGTGTACCCACCTAGGACTAAATCTTTCCCTTATTAGCACTTGGATGCAGGATCCCTGGCAACTCAGACACCATACTCCACAGGTGTGCTGAGTGAGAGCCTGTCGCATGGCACGGAAACAGGACGGCCCTGCCCACTCTCCCCCAGGGCACACAGAGAAAAGGGCTGGCACTGTTCTCTCAGGCTGCCAAATAGACTCAGAAGCTCCATACTTACCAGCTGTGGTGGTTCCTGACTACCTGACCATCTGTGACTATAGGAGTCATTGTCCTAAGATGGTGACAAGAAACATGATTCTCCCCCTCAAAAACAGCAAGCCCATCCTGTGGGCAAGTCATTGCTGGCATGAGCATGTCAGCTAAAAACTGTGCAGCTAAAACAATGGGAGAAGAGAAACACAGTCATTCTAGATACTCCTGGCCCTTCTCATTGCACAAGCCAGAACTGAAGTTGCCACACTGGGTCATGGCTTTGAGCTCAGGCTAAACCCAGTTCCTTCATGAAATTCATGTGCACAAAAGATAATACTGGGTCAAGAGAGAGATGACTGGCATAAAACCAAGTCATCCAACCCAATTATAATCCATGAAAATAAGTTCCCAATACCAGTAACACAGATGAAGCCATAAAGCAGTAGGAGGAAATTTAAGGGAAGGAATTGACGTGATCTTGGGCTAAGGAATGACTTTCTGAATATGTTCCTAAAGCCAGAAACCCAAACTGGGAAAGGAAATATTGAAAGCAATATTGTTAACACTAAAAGCACAAGTAGAAAAAGAAAAAAATAAATCAGTCTTTGTCAAAATTAAACTTTTTGTTTCAAAGGCCATCATCAAGAAAGTGGAATGACAACCCACAGAATGTAAGAAAAAACCTGCAAATTATATATCTGATAAAGGAGTAGTATTGAAGGAAGACAAAAGAAGAAAATGGACAGCGATCTGCCTGCCTCGGCCTCCGGAGTAACTGGGACTACACGTACCACCAGGCCACGCTAAGTTTTCTACTTTTGTGCAGATGGGGTCTTGCTCTTGCTCAGGCTGGCTTAAACTGCAGGTGTCAAGCAGTCCTCCTGCCTCAGCCTCCCAGAGTGAGTCACCACATCCAGCCTCAGATGTATGTTCATTATCTAAAAAATTAGTGGCAACAGAAATATAGATAAAAATAAATTTTTGTAAACATGAGTTAAAGATAAAACTTGTTCCAAATGACCTCTACTTAGCAAGTCAAACTGAACTGAAAAAGCCTGCCAGGACACAGCTGCCGAGGCCAGCCAGTGAGGCCGGTGCTCTCAGCTGTTCCAGAAAGTCTCCAAGGCCCAAATCTCACCCATTCGCCATTGTTGGGATGACGGGGTCTGCCATCTAGATATTGTGATGGGTGCTCTGCCCCAATCTGATGCACATCCCTAAAACCCCCAGACTTAATGTCATGCTCCCAAGATTCCAGCAAGGCAGTCACCTTGGAGAAAACCTGTCCATGCTACATGCCCAGGTGTGTTGAGGGTGAGGAGTCTGGGCGAGCAAGGTGTAGATCACCAGAACCAGGGAGCTGGGCTGCACATTTGAAACATCCTGTATACCTAATGTGTTCAGAAAGCAGAAAAGAACGCAGATATAGGTCTGAAGAAGAGACCTCTCTGGTGTCTCTTCTCATAAAAGCACTAATCTCATCATGACAGTCCTACTCTCAGGACCTCACCTAACCCTAATCACCTCCCAAAGTCCCCACCGCCAAATACACCACACTAGGGGTTAGGGCCTCAACATAGCAATGCTGGGCAGACACAAACATTCAGCCCATAATAGTAAGATCATAAGAGGGCCCAGATACTTCAAGACAATGAGTGCAAATATAGTAAAAATATAGAGAAAAGTTGTCTTCAAAGACACAGTAGGGAGACTGGATAAGCAAAACATGGTCCATCTGTACAATAAAATATCCAGCCATAAAAGGAAATGCTGACACCTGCTATAACATGCATGAACTTGAACCATTATGCTCAGGGAAAGAATCCAGTCACAAAAGGACAAATATTTAGGATTCCACTTACATGAGATTCCTGGAATAGTCCGATTCACAGATGTAGAGAAAAGAGAAATGACCAGGGCCTGGGCAAGAGGGGACATGGGGAGTACCTGTTTAATGGGGCCAGAGTTTCTGTGTGAGATGACGAATAAGTTGTAGAGCTGAACAATGGTGATGGCTACACAACAATGTGAACATGCCATGAAGTGTACACTTACAAATGAAAATCAATTTTATGTCACATATATATTTATTGCAGATTTGATTCTATTTACGCCATGTATATTTTATCACAATTAAAAAAAATGACTCAAAAGCCTGGAGGATACTGGAAAACTGAAGGTTCCAAGAGAGTAAGCGTGGAGGCCTGGGCACAGTTTCTGTGAGTGGTATTACAAGATAAACAAGGACATGAGAATTCAAAGATGGGAAGCAATCCACTGGGTCTGGACCCCTGTGAGATGAGTACATGGAACGATATTTTTCACTCTTTTTTTTATCTCATGGCTCACTTGAACCTATAGTTAAACTTCTATGACATCCTTAAATTACACTGATCAAAAAAAAAAAAAAGATTGAAAAAAAGAAGATATTTCTTGTGCTTTGAATTTATTTCAAAAAAAATTTACTTAATGATCTTTAAAATTTTTTGCAGTATACCTAAGATCCTCTCATGGCACACCAGCATGCTGTGGCATACCGGTTGACAATCACTAGTTTAGAGCAGACAAAGTGGGTTGTCATGAGCCCAGTGAGGACCTGAGAGACAGAGGCTGCTGCAGATTCCTCCTGGGAACCAACAGGCTCCGTTTGGAGGCCACTAGCAACTTGAACTTACTGCCAGCCAACTGAGCATAGCAGGTAATGTCTCCTCAGGATAGCTGTGACAGAGGCTGTTCACGCTTCACACTTGGGGACATCCCCAGACAGCCTACACATGTGCCCCAGACATGACTGGAACAGAATGCTGGCATCTCTTTAGATGTAGGGGTTGTTATTCTTGCCTCAGTTTTTGAGAACTATATGCTTTTAGCCTTAAAAATTGCCATCTGGATGCAAAAATGTGCTCTATTTGATTGTAACATTTTCAAAATGTGATTAAGAAAAATAGAGCAGTGTTTTGATCATGTGAGCCCACAGTAGTTATGGATAAGCTGTGTATTACTAAGTGAACCCAGAGTGCAGGCCACCACATCCAGCAGCAGGAGGTGATAACCCAGAGAAAGGAATCTATGCAGTGAAGTGCTGGCTACTGCTAAAGCAAGTTCCACCTTTAGACCTTGAACAAGGATCATGTGGGACTCCTCTCTTTATGGCGTACTCTTCAATGCAGAAAGGGTTTGCCCTTGAAGCAGAAGGGCCCACCATGAAGACACCCATTCCCTACCATCCAGGCATGTGATCTGAGAGAGCTGGTCACTAAAACTCTAGCTTTGAACAAAGTCAGAAGTTCAGGAAAGGTTTAGAGAGAAGGAAAGTAAGCCTAAAACATCTTGCCAGAGCAGTGAAGTAGGTACTTCCCCAGAATGATCCTTAGGGAACACAGGAGGAAGACTCCCTGGGGATGGACAGGCTGTTGCCATGGAGAAGAGACAGCAGCAGCAGCAGCAGCAAATGGCTCTCTTCTCAGCCACCCCTGCCCGTCCCTACTAACACATTCTTGTCCCCATTTGGTTCCTTGTATCTGTTTTCTAAGGCATTTCTGACCTACATGCCAGTGAGGGTGATCCAGACATGCCATTCCTCCTCCCACCTCTAGGTTCTTTACTGGGGCAAGGGAAGTTCTAGGAGAACCCAGAGACCTGTGTCACAGGAGTACATGGGGGAAGAGCATAAACCATGGGAGGGGGTGAACCTCCCAAGAACAGGGGATCTCAGGGATGGGTAGCTCGGCACTTGCTGGAGGATGAGTGGGCACTGGTCCAGTAGAAGGCACACAGCTCAGACCAAGGACCAGCACCTACTGCCCTTTCTGAATGTTTGGAGATTACAGGGACCTGGTGGCCTAGGGTAGAAAGACCGAGTCAGCTGACTAAGGGGCTTGAACTTAATCTACTGAAACAGTGAATGGTACACCATTAGACAGGCTTTTGTTGCTGTTGTTACCGCTTCTTTCTTTAATTATTTTTTCCAACATTGAATTAAGAAAAATTCCAACCATACAAAAAAGTTGAAGACTTTGTACAATGAACACTCATATTGCCACCATCCACATTCTAAAATTAACATTTGCATTATTTGCTTTATCATTTGTCACCATCCTTCTAGCCTTCAATCTATCTTATTTTTGTGATGCATTTTAAGCGGCAGTTATCATTATACCTCAACCTCTTATTAGAGTTCCACACCTATGATTCCTTTAAAGTTAACATATAGTGAAATATATAAATCTTCTACATACCAGTTGATAAGCTTTGACAGATGCATATCCCTATGAAACTCATATCCACATTAAGATAGAGAACATGGCCATCACCCTTAGAAAGTCCCCTCAATCCCTGCCCAACCAGTCCCATCCACACCCCAATCCCAGTGGCCATGGATCTCATTTCTATCATTATTAGATTACAGATTATTCTTCATGTGATTGGGATCACATAATATATATTCTTTTTTCATTGGCTTCTTTCACACCATATCATGTTTTTGACATTCATCCTTTCTGCGGTGTGTTTGTAAATTGCTGGGTCACCAAGTAGTTCTGTGTTCAGTCCTATAAGGCACTTTACAGTTCTGCCAACAATGTACAAGTTTAACTTGCTCTACACCCTCATAGACATTTGATATTATCAGTCTTTTTCACTTTTGCTATTCTGGAAGGTGAGTGGTGGCATCTCATTTTGCTTTTAATTTGTATTTCCCCTAAGAATGACAATTGTGAACAAATGCTGTCCATTCAGTGGGCTGTCTCCCTTTCTATTATTGCACAGTAGTAAAGCAGAGGAGTGACACGATCACATTCACATTCTTGCAGCTGCATCGAGGACAAACTGGAGCAAGGAGACCAGTTAAAAGGGTTAAGGTCACCACCCTTAACCACCCCAAGAGGAGGTAATGAGAACCTGGCCTTGAGGGGAGGTAAAGAGAAAGAATATTCCAGATTGAAAAGATATCGGGGGCGAGGATTTCTGGCAAGAGTGAAGAGATCAAGTCCTCCCCTCAGAAAACAACTGCAAACCTCGACAAAAATTCCAAGACAGCCATTTCAGAAAACTAATTTACTTCTAGCAAGAACAGCTTGAGCTGTGTCATTTTTGCCTAAGGCTGATCTCGTTTCCCCTTCCCCCAGGCCTTTCAAGCAGAGCATTCAACCAGGCCCACAAAAGCCCAGCAACTGTGCTGCAGTGAGCTGCCAAAGAGGGCTCACTTGACTTGAAGCACTATTAGTTAACATGCCAGTCTCGGTAGCAAGGGCACAGGGAGTGCCAGCAGCTCCTTTAGCCCCAGCAAGCCAACAACCAGGCAACCAGGTAAGGAACTAATAGGGAGGTGCAGAGGACAGACGACCACAGAGGCTTTGATGAACTGTCTATATCGCCCTGACCACTCTGAAGCGCAACACACGCTGAGCAGAGACACTCTGGCCTTGGCTGAAGAGCAAGCATGGAGACCAAGAAAGCAGAATTAAGAGTCCATAAATGAACCTTCACAATCACGGTCAACTGACTCCCAACAAAGAAGCCCAAACAGTGGGGCGAAGACAAGATGGCTGACTGAAGCCAGCTTTCCACAGAAGCTCCCATCAAGAAAGAGAGTTAAAGGACACAAATTTAGTAAGTAACCTGGCAGATTGGAGCTGCGCCAAGAGAGAAGGTTGAAGAACGCACATCAACCCTGCTGAGGTGAGCTGCAACCCCAAGGATACAAACAAAAGGTACAAAATCCATCGCCAAGTGGACAGGAGTCCCCTCCCCCATGAGAACAGCTCAGAGGACCCCATAAACAAATGAGCAGAGTTCAAAAGTCCTCCCATTATATCCCATGGGAGAGACCCTCTAAAAAGTGGACCTACTTCCCTATTAGGGTGCCATGGCGCTCTCCTGCCAGGCATAAAACTGTAAAAAACTGTATATATTCTCGGAGGGAGAACAAGACGAGGCCGAGTAACAGCTTCCCTGCAACCAGGCACCGTGAATCTGGGGAGATAAGAATCCAGCCATCTCTGGCTGGTGGAATCTGCCTATAATTATCCCTTTCATATACAGGGAGTCAGTGAGAGACTTCTAGACCCCTAGAGGAGGACAAAAACAGTGGAAAACTGGTAAGTGGTTGCATGTGTTTGAATGGTCTAATCCCGCTGGCAGCTGTAGGTACAGCAGCATTGAGACTGCAAACCGGAAAAGCCTGACCTGTGAACTCTTTTGGTGTTTTTGGACTTGGCACTCACTTGAACTGCCTTGGGGAGAGCTTGAGCAGGAGTGCGGAGAACTTTGGGCGTTGTCTAGGGCCCCAGACTGAGCCGCTGAGCCGGATGGAGCTAATAGTGTTTGGCTGTGGGCCGCAGGGAGTCATTGTGAGAGAACTGTCCCGGCGAGCTCCGCCCTCAGGGTCCCAGAGCAAGGATCGGGTGGGAGCGAGTAACCTAGTGACTGAGCAACTTAAAGGTGGGGAATGAGCTGCCTTACAGCCTTAACCCTCAGGGGCAGAGTGAGACCGGTTTTGGCACACTGGGTAAGAGGATAGCCACTTCAGCAGTGATCCCAGTGACAAGCACTTTCCTGGGAAAGCTTCTGCTTAGCCAGGTTCAGAAGTTTAAAGTGCTTTTTAATAGGGCTGAAGTGAGATTTAGTGTCTCCACCCTGTGGGGTTTGAGAAATCAGCGGAGGCCTCCAGTCGTGATTAACATCTTGTACTGCAGAAGACCACCTGTTGCCCACACAATATTCAACAAGATATATATACTGCTTCATTTTTGGTTGTTTTTTTATTTGTTTGTTTTTTCTTTATTTTGTTGTTGTTTTGTTTTTTAATTCAACCTTTTCCGTACAGATTTTTTCTTTTCTTAGTCTTTCTTTACTTTCTCCATTTTTCTACTTTAAATACAATTTCCCATTGCTGCCTTTTTCAATAATTAGAACTTCATTTTTGCTAGTGTTTCTACCCCTATTATTTGGTTTTTCACCCAATCTTATCTCGTAAAGTTTTCTGTTTACTTGTTTTGGTTTGATTTATAGCATTTTTGTCTTTCCTCTCTACGTGGTGGAGGTGGGGTACTGTGTCCAATCAGGTTAGCAAAGAGCTGCTGACCTCAAGGGAACCACCCAACCGGGTACCCCCAGAAGTTGGTTTTTTTTTTAAGATTGTGTCAAAGTACCCTACTGTACACCTATATTGCTCTGTCTCCCTCTTTCTGTGCCTCTTTTCTTTTTGTCAATATTCCCTTTTACCCACCCCCTCTCCTTTCTCTATTTCTTTCCTCCCTCCCTCCCTCCCTCCCTCCCTTCCTTCCTTTTATCCCTTCTTGCTCTTCAACCTTCTCATCCTTCTGGTCCTGTACCACAAGGACTCATCGAAACCTTAGTCCACAGGCACGGGAACTTAAAGAGCAAGAGGAAGTCAAAGGAAAATTAGGGCAAGGAAACAGATAAAATAAATCACTCATGAGGAAGAATCAGCAGAATACTCCTGGCAACATGAAGAACCAGTCCAGAGCAACCCCTCCAAGGGACCATGAGGTAGCTACTGCAGAGGATTCCACCTATAAAGAAATGTTAGGAATGACAGAAAGGGAATTTAGAATACACATGATGAAAACAATGAAGGAAATGATGGAAACAATGAAGGAAACTGCTAATAAAGTGGAAAATAACTAAAAGGAACTCCAAAAACAGAATCAAATAAGACATGAACGATATGAAGAATATAGAAAGCATATAGCAGAGCTGAAGGAACTGAAGCAGTCAATTAGGGAACTTAAAGATGCAATGGAAAGTATTAGCAACAGGGTAGACCATGCAGAAGAAAGAATTTCAAAGGTAGAGTACAAACTTCTTGACATAACTCAGATGGTTAAAGAGGCAGAAAAGAAGAGAGAGAAAGCAGAACGTTCACTGTCAGAATTATGGGACTTTATGAAGTGTTCCAACGTACGAGTTATAGGAATCCTAGAAGGGGAAGAAAAATGCCCCAGAGGAATGGAAGCCATACTAGAGAATATTATAAATGAAAATTTCCCAAATATCACCAAAGATTCTGACACACTGCTTTCAGAGGGATATCGGGCCCCAGGTCACCTCAGCTCTAACCAAGCTTCTCCAAGACACATTGTGATGAACCTGTCCAAAGTCAAGACAAAAGAAAAGATTCTGCAAGCTGCCAGGAGTAAGCGCCAGTTGACCTACAGGGGAAATCCATCAGAGTGACTGCAGACTTCTCTAATGAAACTTTCCAAGCAAGAAGACAATGGTCATCTACCTTTAATCTAATTAAACAGAACAATTTCCAGCCCAGAATTCTGTACACTGCTAAGCTAAGCTTAAAAATTGATGGAGAAATCAAATCATTTACGGATATACAAACATTGAGGAAATTCGCCACAAGAAGACCAGCTCTACAGGAAATACTTCAACCTGTTCTACACACTGACCATCACAATGGATCAGCATCAAAGAACTCAGAAATTAAAGAACAGAGCCCAACTTCCACACTGATGCAAAAGATAAAACAAAGCAATGGACTCTCACAAAATAAGATGAATAGAATACTATCACACTTATCAATTATCTCAATAAATGTTAATGGCTTGAATTCCCCACTGAAGAGACATAGATTGGCTGACTGGATTAAAAAACACAAGCCAGGGGTGGCGCCTGTGGCTCAAGGTGTAGGACGCTTGCCCTATATGCCGGAGGTGGCAGGTTCAAACCCAGCCCTGGCCAAAAACCAAAAAAAAAAAAAAAAAAAACACAAGCCATCCATTTGCTATCTGCAAGAAACACAACATACCTGGCTTCAAAAGACAAATTAAGACTCTGAGTCAAGGGTTGGAAGACAATTTTTCAGGCAAATGGAATTCAGAAGAAAAGAGGAGTTGCAATCTTATTTTCAGATACATGTGGATTTAAAGCAACTAAAGTCAAAAAAGACAAAGATGGTCACTTTATATTGGTCAAGGGAAAAAAATACAACAAGAAGATGTTTCAATTCTAAATATTTATGCACCCAATTTAAATGCTCCCAGATTCTTGAAACAGACCTTACTCAGTCTGAGCAATATGATATCCGATAATACCATAACAGGGAACTTTAACACTCCTCTTACAGAGCTGGACAGATCCTCTAAACAGAAATTAAACAAAGATATAAGAGATTTCAATGACCCTAGAACAACTGTGCTTTGATAGATGCATATAGAACACTCCACCCCAAAGATAAAGAATATACATTCTTTTAATCGCCCCATTGAACATTCTCCATAATTGATCATATCCTGGGATACAAAACAAATATCAACAGAATAAAAAGAACTGAAATTTTACCTTCTATCTTCTCAGACCATAAGGCACTAAAGGTGGAACTCAACTCTTACAGAAACGTTCGACTGCACACAAAGGCATGGAAATTAAACAACCTTCTGTTGAATGACAGATGAGTGCAGGAAAAATAAAACAGGAAATCATTAACTTCCTTGAGCATAACAACAATGAAGACACAAGCTACGAAAACCTGTGGGATACTGCAAAAGCAGTTTTGAGAGGAAAATTTATCACTTTAGATGCCTACATTCGAAAAACAGAAAGAGAGCGCATCAACAAACTCACAAGTTATCTTATGGAATTGAAAAAGAAGAACAATCTAAGCCTAAACCTAGGAGAAGAAAAGAAATATCCAAAATCAAATCAGAGATTGATGAAATTGAAAACAAAAGAATCATTCAGAAAATTAATGAAATAAGGAGTTGGTTTTTTGAAAAAATAAATAAAATAGATAAACCATTGGCCAGACTAATGAGAAATAGAAAAGTAAAATCTCTAGTAACCTCAATCAGAAATGATAAAGGGGAAATAGCAACTGATCCTGCAGAGATACAAGAGATCATCTCTGAATACTAGCAGAAACTCTATGCCCAGAAATTTGACAATGTGAAGGAAATGGATCAATATTTGGACTCACACCTTCTCCCTAGACTTAGTCAGGAAGAAATAGAGCTCCTGAACAGACCAATTTCAAGCACTGAGATGAAATAAACAATAAAAAAGTTTCCAACCAAAAAATGCCCTGGTCCCAATGGCTTCACAGCAGAATACTATCAAACTTTCAAGGAAGATCTTATTCCTGTACTGCAGGAATTATTGTAAAAACTGAGGAGCAAGGAATCTTCCCCAACACATTCTATGAAGCAAACATCACCCTGATACTAAAACCAGGAAAAGACCCAACCAAAAAGGAGAATTTCAGATCAATTTCACTCATAAATATAGATGCAAAAAATTCATATTTTGCATATTCATGAGTGAAGAATATAGAGTAAAGTATCTCAAGAATGGAAGAAAAAGTATCTCAACTACTTTGATATATTATCTAACTCCAGTAAGATTTGCCCATATCATAAAATCCCAAGACCAGAGATGTTGGCGTGGATGTGGAGAAAAATTCTCAACAAAATCTTAGCCAATAGATTAAGCTTATCATCAAAAAAGTCATACATCACGATCAAGTAGGTTTCATCCCAGGGATGCAAGGCTGGTTTAACATACGCAAGTCCACAAATGTTATCCACCATGTTAACAGAGGCAAAAATAAAGATCATACGATCCTCTCAATAGATGCAGAAAAAGCATTCAATAAAATCCAGCATCCTTTTCTAATAAGAACACTGAAGAGTACAGGCATAGTTGGCACATTTCTAAAACTGATTGAAGCCATCTATGACAAACCCACAGCTAATATTTTACGGAATGGAGTAAAACTGAAAGCTTTTCCTCTTAGAACTGGAACCAGACAAGGTTGTCCACTGTCACCTTTACTATTCAACACAGTGCTGGAAGTTCTAGCCAATACAATTAGGCAAGACAAGGAAATAAAGGGAATCCAAATGGGAGCAGAGGAGGTCAAACTCTCCCTCTTTGCTGATGACATGATCTTATACTCAGAGAATCCCAAAGACTCAACCACAAGACTCCTAGAAGTCATCAAAAAATACAGTAATGTTTCAGGATATAAAATCAATGTCCACAAGTCAGTAGCCTTTGTATATGCCAGTAACAGTGAAGATGAGAAGCTAATTAAGGACACAACTCCCTTCACCATAGTTTCAAAGAAAATGAAATACCTAGGAATATACCCTGTTTCCCCGAAAATAAGACATCCTTCGAAAATAAGACTTACTTACAGGAAAGATAAGATGTCCCCTGAAAATAAGACCTAGCGCATCTTTGGGAGCACACCTTAAAATAAGACACTGTCTTATTTTTGGGGAAACAGGGTACCTAACGAAGGAGGTGAAGGATCTCTATAAAGAAAATTATGAAATCCTCAAAAAGGAAATAGCAGAGGATATTAACAAATGGAAGAACATACCATGCTCATGGCTGGGAAGAATCAAAATTGTTAAAATGTCCATACTACGCAAAGCAATATACAAATTTAATGCAATCCCTATTAAAGCTCCACTGTCACACCTTAAAGATCTTGAAAATATAATACTTCTTTTTATCTGGAATCATAAAAAACCTCGAATAGTCAAGACATTACTCAGAAATAAAAACAAAGCAGGAGGAATCACGCTACCAGACCTCAGACTATACTACAAATTGATAGTGATCAAAACAGCATGGTACTGGCACACAGAGAGGTAGATGTATGGAACAGAATAGAGAAGCAAGAGATGAACCCAGCTACTTACTGTTATTTGATCTTTGACAAGCCAATTAAAAACATTCAGGGGTGGAAAGATTCCCTATTTAACAAATGGTGCTGGGTGAACTGGCTGGCAACCTGTAGAAGACTAAAACTGGACCCACACCTTTCACCATTAACTAAGATAGACTCTTACTGGATTAAAGATTTAAACTTAAGACATGAAACTATTAAAATACTAGAAGAAAGTGCAGGGAAAACTCTTGAAGTAATCCGTCTGGGTGAATATTTTATGAGGAGGACCCCCCTGGCAATTGAAGCAGCTTCAAAAATACACTATTGGGATCTGATCAAACTAAAAAGCTTCTGCACAGCCAAGAACACAGTAAGTAAAGCAAGTATATAGCCCTCAGAATGGGAGAAAATATTTGCAGGTTATGTCCCTGACAAAGGTTTAATAACTAGAATCCACAGAGAACTCATACGTATTAGCAAGAAAAGAAGAAGTGATCCCATCTCAGGCTGGGCAAGGGACGTGAAGAGAAACTTCTCTGAAGAAGACAGGCACACGGCCTACAGACATATGAAAAAATGCTGATCATCCTTAATCATCAGAGAAATGCAAATCAAAACTACTTTGAGATATCATCTAACTCCAGTAAGATTAGCCCATATTACCAAATCCCAAGACCAGAGATGTTAGCGTAGATATGGAGAAAAGGGAACACTTCTACACTGCTGGTGGGAATGCAAATTAATAGATTCCTTTTGGAAAGATGTTTGGAGAACACTTAGATATCTAACAATAGACCTGCCATTCGATCCTGTAATTCCTCTACTAGGTATATACCAAGAAGACCAAAAATCACATTATAAAAAAGATAATTATACCAGAATGTTTATTGCAGCCCAATTCATAATTGCTAAGTCATGGAAGAAGCCCAAGTGCCCATCCATCCACGAATGGATTAATAAATTGGGGTATATGTATATTATGCAGCCTTAAAGAAAGATGGAGACTTTACCTCTTTCATGTTTACGTGGATGGAGCTGGAACATATTCTTCTTAGTAAAGTATCTCAAGAATGGAAGAAAAAGTATCCAATGTACTCAGCCCTACTATGAAACTAATTTATGGCTTTCATATGAAAGCTATAACCCAGTTATAACCTAAGAACAGGGGGAAGAGGGAGAGGGAGGGTGGGGGGGAGGATGGGCAGAGGGAGGGTGATTGGTGGGATTACACCTGTGGTGCATCTTACAAGGGTACATGTGAAACTTACTAAATGTAGAATATAAATGTCTTAACACAATAACTGAGAAAATGCCAGGAAGGTTATGTTAGCCAGTGTGATGAAAATATGTCAAGTGATATATAAAACCAGTGTATGGTGCCCCATGATTGCATTAATGTACAGTTATGATTTAATTTAAAAAAAAAGGTAAAAAAAATAAAAAAATGGAAAAAAAAAAAAAAAAAAAAAAAAAAAAAAAACGAAGCCCAAACAACTCAATGAGGGAAAGGATAGTTTTGTCAACAAATGGTGCCAGGGAAACTGAGTAAAATAAAGAATGAAGTTGGATCCCTATTTCACACCATATAAAAATTAACTCAAAATGGAGCAAAGTCCTAAACATAAGGGCTA
This sequence comes from Nycticebus coucang, assembly GCF_027406575.1. Classification (NCBI taxonomy): domain Eukaryota; kingdom Metazoa; phylum Chordata; class Mammalia; order Primates; family Lorisidae; genus Nycticebus; species Nycticebus coucang. The sequence goes on from NC_069804.1 coordinate 181,711,921, forward strand.
AATCTATAAACCTCCTAGAAGACACAGGAAAACATCTTCAAACACCAAGGTATGATCCATAAAAGAAAAAAAACTCATAAATTGAAATCATAAAAAATTAATAATTTTATTCTGCTAATAGCAGTATGAGGAAAACACAAGCCACGAAGTAGGACCAAATGCTTGTAAAACCACGTATGTGATAAAGGATTTGCATCCTGATTATATACAGAACTCATAAAAAGTCAGCAATAAGAACATACACAACCTAAATTTTAAAATTGGCAAAAAATGTGAACAGACTTCACCAAAGAAGAAGAAAATAAAAAGATGCTCAACATCATTTTTCATTAGGGAAATGCAAATGAAAACAACAATAAAACCCCAGGATACACCTGTTAAAAAGTCTAAAATTCAAAAGGTTGACAGTACTAATTGCTGGTAAGGATGTGATAAGAATTCTCATTCACTGCTCGTGGCAATGCAAAATGATACGGCCGCATTGGAAGACAATTTGACAGTTTACTATAAAGTTAAACACAGACTTGCCCTGTGATCCAGTAGTCATACGCCCGAGTATTTACACAAGTGACTTGAAAACTTACATCCACACAGAAACTTGTATGTAATGTCTATAAATGTTTCCAGCACCCTTATTCAGGTTCATCAAAAACTGGAAAACAGTTGCCCATAGCTCAGTGGGTAGGGTGCTGGCCACATACACCAGGGCTGGGGGGTTCAAACCCAGCCTGGGTCTGCCAAACAACAGTGACAACTACAACAACAACAAAAATAGGCAGGCGTTGTGCCAGATGCCTGTAGTCCCAGCTACTTGGGAGGCTGAGGCAAGAGAATCACTTAAGTCCAAGAGTTGGAGGTTGCTGTGAGCTGTGATGCCACAGTACTCTACCAAGGGCGACATAATGAGACTCTGTCTCAGAAAATAAAAAAAAATAAAAAAAAAAAAACTGGAAACAACCAAGATGTTCTTCAACAGGTGAATGGACAAACACTGGTTAATTCAGGCAATGGAATATTATATGGTGCTAGTGATAGAAACAAGCTAGCAAGTTCTGAAAAGAAAAGGAAGAACTTCAAATGTATGTTACTAAGTGAAAGAATTCTGGAAAGGACACATACTGTATGACTCCAATTATATGGCATTCTAGAAAAGGCAAAATGAAAGAGATGGGCCAGGCGAGATGCCTTGCAACCTGTAATCCCAGCGGGAGGATCATCTGAGGCCAAGAATTTGAGACCAGAGTGCAACAGAGTGAGACCCTGTCTCTACAAAAACTTTAAAAAAATTAGCCAGGTGGGTGGTGTGCACCTGATGTCCCATTTATTTGGGAGGCTAAGGCAAGAGGATTGCTTGAACCCAGGAGTTTGAGGTTACAATGAGCTAGGATGACGCTGCTACACTCCAGCTCCAGTGACACAGTGAGACCCTGTCTTAAACGAACTACAGAGACAGTAAAGAGATCAGATCAGAGTTGAGGGAGGGGCAGTGGCTGGCTACCAAGGGGATGCATGGAAGACCTTAGATGGTGATGGAACTGTTCTGGATGGTGTTTGGGTGGTGGACATAGAACTTTATGCAACAGTCATAAAACCCATAGAACCATATACTGCAAAGAGTGAAGTTTAATGTCTGCAAGCAAAAGAATAAAACAAATCATCAATTAGGTAGGGGGAGGAATCCCAGGGTAGAAAGTAGACCGTGGCAAATGAAGCCAACTCCATGATAAACAAGTGGCCATGCTTATGCTGAGTGGTTGAGGGAGAAAGGAAGAACTGACCGAAGTAATAATCACCCTGGAAAATGTATTGTGACTGGAAACTGTAAGGTAAAGACCAGAGTCACAAAACAAACACCAGACTCTAGTTGGTAAAGTTGTTTCTAATGGGCGTGTGGACGAACAATTCTTACACTGCTATACATGTATTTCTGAAGTGAACAAGAAAAGAAATGTGTGATAGATAGGAGCCAGGGTAAGCAAGAAATAAACCCTTTGGTACGGGATTACAATTGGAGGCATAAATATGGAGTCATGTATAGGTTAATATGACTACTAATGGTCAAATAGAAAAATAATTATGGATGTGCATGTATACACGATGTTATGTGTTGAATGTTTGTATCCTCTCCCCTAGATTTGTATGTTGAAATCTTAACCTCCAATGTGATGATGTTAGGAGGAGGGGCCTTTGTGAGGTCCTGAGGGTCATAATGGGATTAGGATCCTTGTAAAAAGAAACACCAGATTTTGCCCCCTCTCTCTGCTCTCCACCATATGAGGACACAATAAGACAACAGACCACAGAATCAGGACTTTCAGGAGACACTGGATCTACCAGCAACTTGATCTTGAACTTCCCAGCTTCTAGAACCATGAGAAATAAACGTCTGTTGTTTAAGGCACCCAGTCTATAGCAATTTGTCATAGCAGCCTGAACTAAGAAACACTGGGTTAGTATATAGACATATATTTCTAAACTATTTCCTACCTCTGCCTGATTAGATGGTCTACAAGTAGTGATATACACCACACAATGAATCCACTCCGATCTTGGTTTCTAGTACCATCCTCTTCCCCAGGAGAAGGGAACAACATACTGCACTGAACACCCAAGGAAACAGATACAAGAGGAGGCAGGGTTTAGGGGAAGTAGTGAATGTCACCAGTGAGTGAGTCTGACAAGGCACAGGAGGAAAGAATATTAAGGAGGACAAGGCGACCATCAAAGTCAAATGCTGTACAGGTCATGCAGACCAGAGGGCTGAGACCAGCAGGAAGTCACTGGGAACACGGCAGCAGTAGGGGCTCGAGTGCGTTAAGGTACAGATGACGGGACTAGGCACTGGCAATGAGGAGTTGAAATTTATTAGCCTCAAGTTTCTCAAAGTGCTTGGGAACAGAGGCTGTTGGCAGACATGGGGGTGCAACAAGAGTCCATGCTAGGCAGGAAGGCGTTAAGGGTGGAAAAGGAGGGCTCACAGGCCACCTTCTCAGGGAAAGGCAATAGGACCTATTGATGAAATACTGAGACAAAGTATGGGGCTCCTACAGGGGCAGCAAAAATGTTTTCCTGAGGAAAAAATCCATAACTGAGAACATTACTTCAGAAATAAACTCTAAAAGTATAACTGAGTCTACGTACCTAAGACCCAAGCCTGGAAAATGCATTAATTAGTATTTCCTTGGCTGCGGCTTATCCAAATGTGCTGTTTTGCCTTTGTTCCCAACAGGCTGTTGTGTAAGGGACAGTGTCTGAGAATCCCGCTGTGTACCTATTGTGCCTGTTTCAGTTTCACACTTGTCCTTTTTCCAGGACCCCTTTTATCTTCATTTACTGACACCTATAATGACAGACAGTATAACTTAAGCTAACAAGTGAGACTCTTTACGACAGAAGTTCAAATATGAGCCTAATTAAAGAATTTCCTAACACTTCTTCCTTGCTAAAGCACGCACTTTTAATAAGGAAAAGTCCCTGTCATGTCATTCAGACTTTCACTCACGTGTGCACTTACACACACAACTACTGCCCTCCTCCCACCATCTGCAAATACCATTTGTCACCCAGGAGTAATTGGCTAATTTGCTGGGTTTGCCCTTTAAATGTTCCATGTTCTCCTGACACCTGTGAGTTTCATTTAGAGGCTTTTTAGAGCTTTTTACTAGAGATGACACTACCTAGAAAGGTGTTCCGAAGGACACATTTGACCATGGTTCCTTTAATCAGAAGAGAACAGTGCTCCCACATGAGAGGTAATAATTCTTGCGAGAAAGGAGTAAATGCTCATACCGCAGCCAGGTCTGTGGGAGCACATCAGGCTTACAACCCAGGTACACCCATAACTCATAACGCTTAGCAATTATAACAGCAACTTGCCGTCAACTTACCAGCACTGCAGGTTATAACCAAAGAGCTATAACCACAGCTTCTCATTATAACGTGTTGCTCCAACAACTGCAAGTTAAAATACTAAATTTTAAGTCTGGCTAATATTCCCTCCCTCTGTACCATATCAGATCTTGATGTATTCTATGCCAAAAGGCTTAAATCTTTCTTAGTTTTTGGGGTCCTAAAGAGATTTGCCCTTGAAGAAGACATGACTATCCAGGGGCAGCATAAGGGAGCCTCTCTGTGCTGAGGGAACACTTCTGTCTCCTGACTAGTAGTGGATACTCAAATCTACACGTGATGACATTTTGTCGACCTACATGCACCTGCCTACATCTGCCTGAATGCATGCAAACTCTGATGAAATCTGAATAAAGTCGTACCTGACTTAACAGAATTCCCCCCATGTTGATTTTCTGGTTTGGACAATGCACTGTGGTTATTCAAGGTTGTCATTAGGGGAAGCTGAGTGAAGAGTACACAGGAACTATTTTTTTAACTTCGTGTGAGTCTTAAGCTATTTTAAAATAAAGAGGTATTTTAAAATTTATCTGACCGGCTATTGGTCTTTTAAAAATACTCTTATCATGATAACATTGTTTACTACACCCATCCCAGAAAAGACAGGCTTTCCAGATTGAGAGCTGTTCTCAATGTGTCCCTGGGCCTCCAGTCATTATAATTGGTGCTACCTCAGCAGACAGGTTTTTGCCAGCATGGAAACATTAACCCATGCAGTACCTTGGCTCAAGGAACAGCAGGGGAAACATGTGACTTTTCCAAGTGGGCTTATAATTCTCCCCTGAAGCTGCACAACACACATCAGTTCAAGTGAACCCGATTTGCGAGCTGGCCTGTCTGGGAACTACCTCTGACTTCCCAGAGGCTGGGTAAAAATGGCTCAACTAACCCGGTTGTTGCAAAATCACTTTTGTAATCTGTGTAAGGTGTATGTTTGAATGAATGAATGCTCCTACCTTTATTCCTGTCAGGTTTATAACCACCACCCCCTACTATGTCTTCAAGATCCTTGTCTGAAAAACCTGGAGGAAAGAAAAGAAAACATCAACATTTTGATGATAAAAATAATTTTTCAGCAAGAAACTTGTGTTAATACTCCCCAACTTTCATACAAAATGACTGCCAGTTCCACTTGAGAATGTCCTTGATGAATTCTAAGAGGGGCCCCAAGATCCCTTCCAACTAGCATACACTCCCTCGATAATGCTCCATCACTTTGGCTGTGAGTGGGACCACAAAAAGAATGGGTATCCTGGGATTAGGTTATATTGCATGCCAAAGGGGAGGGGATTCTGCAAATGTATATAAGGTACTAAATCAGTTTGATGTTGCATTCATCAAAAGATTATCCCTGGTGGGCATGATTTAATCAAGTGATCCTTTAAAAATAGGTTTAACCCTTCCCTGATCTTATACATAAGAGGGAGCAGAGTGTTTCTCTCCTTTCCTTTCCAACCCCATTCTCTCTCTCTCTCTTGCTGATCTTGAAGAAGCAAGCAGCTATTATTTCTACAGTTGCAAGGAAATGTACTCTGTCAACAACTACATGAGCTTGGAAGAAGCCAAACCTAAGATGAGACCCCAACCTCCAATGAGACCCCAGCCATGGTCAATACCTTGACTGCTGCTGTATGAGATCTTAAATACAAAACTCAGCTCAGCTGTCCCTGAACACCTACCAAAAGGAAATTGTGAAATAATAAGTGGGTGCTAGCTTAATTTGCTGAGCGTCTCTTAATTTGTTATGCAGCAATAGAAAACTAATAGGAGCAAAACAATTATTAAATTTACTAAAGCTCAACCTTTGAGTACCTGTCTTTTCATATTTTATGTGATGAAATAGAAATCAATGCTTAAAGCATTTATGTTGCAGACCAAAGTATTAGAGTTGACTTACTAAAAGCACTGTGTGATTATTCCAGTCTAAGTTGTATTAGCTGCTTTGTGTCACAGAAGACCACTTTTATTAAACAATGAATGATGGACAAAGTAGAGTTTTGTCAACTTGAATACTTGCCAGATTTCTGCTTGAAAATAAATGAAATGAGCTCATCAATGAAAACCACTGATGGTATTTTTTGCCAATGATAAGATGGCAAGTAAAAACTAGTATTTTGAAAAAGCTATTATCACAGCTGTGAGTTTAATAGCTCCCAAATACTTACAGACTTTTTCTAATGAGATGGGTCAAGACATAAATACATGTGACTTTTGGTTTTGCATAACGAAACATGACATTACTTGGAAGCTCAAAAAACCTCAGGATACCAATGTTGCCAAGTGACTGAGGTACAACATTACAAGGCTGTATATGAGTAAAAGGACACATTGAAAGGGCTACGGAGTCCCACGGAACGAAATGAGGAAAGTTTGCCCATAAAGTTGCACATTGCACACTGTACCCAACCTGTAAGGGACAGCCACTGGTTGAGTTTTGGTGTCCTATCAAAGAGTGCCCACACTGATCTGAAAAGTTTATTAAAATATCTCTCCCTTCCCCCACTACATATGGGCGTGAGGCTAGATTTTCTTCATACATTTGAACCAAAATGTCAGCCCACAACTGAACAGAGACATGGACTTGAGAAGCCAGCTGTCACCTATGGAACCAGACAGAGAAATTTGCAAAAGTAGAAAATAATGCTTCTCTTCTCATTAGATCATGTTTTTCTCTTGCGAAACATAGTTATTTCTTGTAAAAATATGTTATTTATGTGAAGAGGGTGGGGTTAGTGTTGTTCATTTTAGATTAATAAGTGTTTAAAGGTCTTTTCAATTTAAGTCCTAAGATATTGAGAGGGTGACCCACATCAACAAAAGCTCTTGAGATCCTCAATGATTTGGAGAGTCCTGAGACCACTGAAGTTTGAGGACCACTGTTTCAGGGTTGTCCTGTGGCTGGATGTGCCCCAAGTTCTGCCAGGTCCAGAGCGGCCCTGTGGGCTGTTGTAGTTCACGAGACAGAACCCGGCCAGGGAGCTGCAGCGCTGCCCGGTCAGTGGTTTCAGTCAGCGAGGACTCACCTCCTTCTCCTGTGCTCGGTCTCCTGCGGCCATCATTTAGATCATTTCGGTCATCTAAGGCATCAGCCAAATCAAAATCATTTCCTTCGGGGACCCCAAAATAAAAGAAACAGTCAACTAGTTAATCTATGGATAGAGCCTTTGGATACTCCCCCAGAGGGAGCTCCATGAGATCCTCCCTTACTGCCCTCTTCAGAGCAGCCACCTTACCTAGAGGATTTACTGGAGCTCTGGGGGTTGCTGGCCTCTTGGTTGTTCTTGTGGTGACGTGGTCCCATCTCTCTAAAAAAGGGAGGGAGGACAGTAAAGGGAGCACATTTAGGAACAAAATGCAATAACTACTCATGGCTCAGGGAAGTCACATCATGAATAGAGTACTCTCGTCTTAGTCCTCAAGGCTCCTGTATGACCTCTGGAGACTCACTTTGAGATGGATGACAGAGAGGTAAGGATTTACATTGGTGTCTTTCAATCTTTTTTATCTCACAACACACTTGAACCTACTGAACCTATAGTTAAACTTCCATGGCACATTGAAGTTATGTTGATCGAAAAAAAAAAGAGAGAGAGAGAGAAATAGACTTACTGTGCTTTGCATTTCTTTTGAAAATAATTTAATTAATGATCTTTAAAAATGTTAGTGGCACACATAAGATCCTCTTATAGCACATTGGTTGAAAATCACTGGTTTCAATGATGTGAGTTCTGTTTATTTTTCTTCAGGGCATGGAGACTATAAGGCAGATGCAGTCTCACATGTGACCGGGTGAGTGATAAAGGCAGGACTTAAGCCCAGATTTGTGGGTGATGACCACAAATGTACCAGGGAGCTCTAGACCTTAAATATTACCCTTGAGTTTTCCAGGCCTTGGTTCCACCACTGTGAAACCTGGCACTTAACCATAGATAATGCTGCCCAGGGATGAACTGAGGTTACAGTCCCAGTAGAGAAGGGGAGTTATTTTATAAACTGAAAGTGGTTATAGTAATATATAACACAATTTTATGTAAATATGGTTACTATTGTAAATATTAGGTCTTTGGGCACAGCCAGATTCCTTTAAACATGTGGATTTTTTTTGTATCAATTTACACAGCATGGCCTTCACAAGTTTTCCAATTACTCTTCTTGAACTGTTTCTACTATTCAAGTTAATAGAGGGAAAAGGCAGAAACAGTGCTACATACAGCAAGCACTCAGAAGAGAAAGAACAATGTGTGGAGGGAGACTCAATCAATTTTACAGATCAATAATTTCATTCCCAAACTGCCTAAGGCCATTTAAAATGCATTGCTTATCATTTTTTGATAGGGCCTTAGTTTTGTCTGTGGATCAAAGAAATGCAGGTCTGAATCTTCTGCAAAAAAAAAAAAAGTGTAAAAAATACAGTAAGTCATAACCCAACAGCTCTTAGTAGGAATAAAGAGAGTTATCACATAGTGATAAAAGGATCAATCTACCAGGAAGACATAACAATCCTAAATACATATACACCTAACAATACAGACCCAAAACACATGAAGTGAAACCTGATAGAGCTGGCAGGAGAAATAAGCAAATCCACATTTATAGTTGGGAACTTCACCACTCCGATCTCGGCAACTAGTAGAACTATCGCACTGAAAATCTGCAAGGCTATAGAAGAACTGAACGACAAAATCAACCAATGGAATTTAATTGGCACAGCAGGACACCCACCCAATCACAGCAGAATAAAAAATTGTTTAACCATCCATGCAATATTCACCAGAGATCATGTCTTGCACCAGGAAACAATTTTCAACAGTTTGAATGACTCCATTATGGGCAAAGAGACACCACTTTGTATAATTCAATTAGAAACAAGAGGGGTGGGACACAAGATGGCGGACTGAAGCCAGCTTTCAACAAAGGCTCCCGTCCAGAAGGAGAGTTAAGGGACAGGAATTTAGTAAGTATCCTGGTGGACTTGAGCCTCACCAAGAGAGAAGGCTGAAGAACGCACATCAACACCGCTGAGGCAAGTTGTGATCACAAGGACGCAAACAAAAGGTACAAAATCCACCACCAAGCGGACGGGAGTCCCCCCCCCATGAGACCGGCTCTAGAGCCCCACAATTGAACAAGCGGGCAGAAATTAAAGGCCCTCCCACTACACTCCACGGGAGAGACCTTCTAAAAACTGGACCTACCTCCCCTACTGGGGTGCCGTGGCGTTCTCCTGCCGGACATAGGGCTGAATAAAACTTTGGGAATCCTTTGCCAGCAACCCTGAATCCCCGGCGCTCCCCTCCCGCCCACTGAGGTCTGGAGGCCTGTCCCCCAGGACTTCGGATCCTTGGGTGATTTCTCAAGGGGAGTGGACAGTCCCCGAGTTGCGACTGGTCAGCATTGACTCTGAGGCGCGCGAGTGAGGAGAGGGCACCGGGCTGAGGGGGAGTCACGCCTCGCGGCACTTCCCTGCGGTGCAGTGCACCAACCCTCCCCAGGCATACCGGGCCCAAGACTGAATCAGACTCTGGCCTCCCCGCTGAGAGCTGAGAACCCCTACTCTCACTCGGGGTCTGAGGGCCTATCCCCCCGGAGTTCGGCTCCTTGGGTGATTTCTCGAGGGGAGTGCACAGTGCCTGAGCTGCGTCAGGTCAGCGCTGACTCTGGGACACGTGAGCGAGGAGAGGGCACTCTGCTGAGGGGAAATCAAGCCTTGGCGGCACTTCCCTGCGGTGCAGTGCAGGAGCCCTCCCCGGACCGTAGTATTGCGTGAAACTGAATGAAACTCTAGCTTCCCCCCGCCCCACTCCCAATCGGGGTCTGGGGGCCCATCCCCCAAGAGTTCTGATTCTTGGGGGATCTCTTAAGGGGTGTGGACCCAGCACAAACTGCGGCCGCTCAGTGCTGACTCTGGGGCGCGGGACAGAGGAGAAAAGGATCGCCTGAGTGCCCACACCAGAGCAGCAGTTCCCTGGAGGTAGATCAACAGCCATTTTTTCTTTAACGGCAGAATGCTCACTTCTGGATATTCTGAGGCCACACCCCCTGTCTCCCTGGGCAACCAGAGGAGGCCACCGGTGACACGGCTCACAAACCCGGAAGCCTCCAGGGCGGGGCCGACCCAGAGAGGTGTTCAGACGCAATTCTCCAGCAGCAAAGACGTTTGAACTCAAAACAGCCCGTCTCCTGTAGGCGACGACAGGAACAGAGACAGAACCTCACAAAGTTGTCTGTTCTGTTCTGTTCTGTTAGCAGCATGCATCAGGGACGGGGCTAAGCCTGAGTGAACACCTCCTTCCCATCACCTGCATCAGACACTCAAAGATGTCAGGCCCCATCTCCTCCTGCTAGATAGCGGCAGTCTGCGGGGGCCTGGCAGACTTCCTTGCGATTCAGGCAGGTGCAAACCCCTGGAGTGTCTGTTCACTGCAGGCAACTGGGTTAGCCATCTGCAGAGATACCAGTGACTGGGTCCGACAGAGGGGCAAAGTGGGGAAGGAGACGTCAACCTTCCCAGACTGCTCTGTTTGCTGGGTGGCTCCTCCTGACTCCACGCTGCACTGGGGTGAGCTGTATCAGAGGAGTCACCAGGCCCCTGTGATCCAGTTCCCAGAGACCTCTTGAACCCTTCCACCCGAGACAAGTGCGGATTGAGACAGTTGATTCGGACCTTTTGAACTGGGCTAATAGACTGAGGACTCTTCAGGCGGTGCCCTGGGTGTGCGATTGTAGGAAGGTTTGATTCTCCTTTTCCAACTGGGGCCAGAGGTGGGCAGGCGGGGTGACTTAATTGCTGATTTTTCCACACAGCTGAGACTTCAAGCCAGAGTAGAAGTTGCAATAGGATCGAACAGAAACCAGCTGAAAACAAGACAGAACCACTTTGCTCCACCACACCAGACAGGGCCCCAGTTTCTCAGGCCACAACACTGTACGGGCCCTCGATAAAACCCCAGGGGAAAAACCAAAGGGAGTAAACCATGGGGCGGAATCAGCGGAAAAACTCTGGTAACATGAATAACCAGAATAGATCAACCCCCCCAAGAAAAGATACGGCAGATGTGATTGAAGATCCCATTCATAAACAACTGGCTGAGATGTCAGAAGTCGAATTCAGAATTTGGTTTGCAGACAAGATTAATAAAATGGAATTAGGAATTCGAGGAGAAATTCAAAAATTGTCTCAAGAATTTAACGAATTTAAAGACAAAACCACCAAAGACTTAGACACACTGAAACAAGAACTTACAGCCCTCAAAGATATGAAAAATACAGTAGAATCCCTCAGTAACAGAATGGAGCAAGCAGAAGAAAGGATTTCTGACATTGAAGATAAAGTCTTCGAACGCTCCCAATCTCTCAAAGAGGAAGAGAAATGGAGAGCAAAAACGGATCACTCACTCAGAGAGCTCTCAGATAATTCGAAAAAAAAACAACATAAGGGTTATAGGAATTTCGGAGAATGATGAAGTGGCTGCCAAGGACATAGAGGCCCTTCTACATGAAATTATGAAAGAAAATTTTCCAGACATGCCTAGAGAATCTGAAATTCAGATAGCAGACAGCTTCAGAACCCCAGCACGATTCAACCCCAATAAGCCATCTCCCAGACATATCATAATTAGCTTCACTAAAGTTAACATGAAAGAGAAGATTCTCAAAGCAGCCCGGCGAAAGAAAACTATAACGTACAAAGGTAAGAATATTAGAATTACTGCAGATCTCTCTGCTGAAACTTTTCAAGCAAGAAGAGGCTGGTCATCAACTTTTAATCTCCTAAAGCAAAAAAACTTTCAACCCAGGATCTTGTATCCAGCTAAACTGAGTTTCATCTATGATGGAGAAATTAAATACTTCAATGACATTCATATGTTGAAAAAATTTGCCATAAGTAAACCAGCTCTTCAGGATGTTCTCAGACCTGTCCTCCACAATGACCAACCCAATCCTATACCACAAAAGTAAACTCACTCAGAAACTTCGGATCAAACTCCAACTTCCACACTGGCGAAAGGATTAAAAATGTCCACTGGACCTTTGAAAAACTCGATACCCAAAATTCCACCAGACTTATCAATACTCTCCATCAATGTGAATGGCTTAAAATGTCCTCTAAAGAGGCATAGGTTAGCTGACTGGATACAAAAACTCAAGCCAGATATTTGTTGCATACAAGAGTCACATCTCAACTTAAAAGACAAATACAGACTCAGGGTGAAAGGATGGTCATCCATATTTCAGGCAAATGGTAATCAGAAAAAAGCAGGTGTTGCAATTTTATCTGCAGATACAGTAGGCTTTAAACCATCAAAAGTAAGGAAGGACAAGAATGGTCACTTCATATTTGTTAAGGGTAATACTCAATATGACGAGATCTCAATTATTAATATCTATGCACCCAACCAGAATGCACCTCAATTTATAAGAGAAACTCTAACAGACATGAGTAACTTGATTTCCTCCAGCTCCATAATCGTTGGAGATTTCAATACTCCCTTGGCAGTGTTGGATCGATCCTCCAGAAAGAAGCTGAGCAAAGAAATCTTAGATTTAAACCTAACCATCCAATATTTAGATTTAGCAGACATCTACAGAACATTTCATCCCAACAAAACTGAATACGCATACTTCTCATCAGCCCACGGAACTTACTCCAAAATTGATCACATTTTAGGTCACAAGTCTAACCTCAGTAAATTTAAAGGAATAGAAATTATTCCATGCATCTTCTCGGACCATCGTGGAATAAAACTTGAATTGAGTAACAACAGGAATCTGCATACCCATACAAAAACATGGAAGTTTAACCTTATGCTGAATGATAGCTGGGTCAGAGATGAGATTAAGAAAGAAATCACCAATTTTTTGGAACAAAATAACAATGAAGACACAAGCTATCAGAACCTCTGGGACACTGCAAAGGCAGTTCTAAGAGGGAAATTTATAGCACTGCAAGCCTTCCTCAAGAGAACGGAAAGAGAGGAAGTTAACAACTTAATGGGACATCTCACGCAACTGGAAAAGGAAGAACATTCCAACCCCAAACCCAGTAGAAGAAAAGAAATAACCAAAATTAGAGCAGAATTAAATGAAATTGAAAACAAAAGAATAATACAACAGATCAATAAATCAAAAAGCTGGTTTTTTGAAAAGGTCAATAAAATAGATAAACCTCTGGCCAACCTAATCAGGAAAAAAAGAGTAAAATCTCTAATATCATCAATCAGAAACAACAAAGACGAAATAACCACAGACTCATCAGAAAGCCAAAAAATCCTTAATGAATATTACAAGAAACTTTATTCTCAGAAATATGAAAATCTGAAGGAAATAGACCGATACTTGGAAGCACGCCACCTTCCAAGACTTAACCAGAATCAAGTGGAAATGTTGAACAGACCCATATCAAGTTCAGAAATAGCATCAACTATACAAAACCTCCCTAAAAAGAAAAGCCCGGGACCAGATGGTTTCACGTCAGAATTCTACCAAACCTTTAAAGAGGAATTAGTACCTATATTACTCAACCTGTTCCAAAATGTAGGAAAAAAAGGAAGACTACCCAACACGTTCTATGAAGCAAATATCACCCTGATCCCCAAACCAGGAAAAGACCCAACAAGAAAAGAAAATTATAGACCAATATCACTAATGAATATAGATGCAAAAATATTCAACAAGATCCTAACAAACAGAATCCAACAACACATCAAACAAATTATACATCATGACCAAGTTGGTTTTATCCCAGGGTTTCAAGGCTGGTTCAATATACGTAAATCTATAAATGTAATTCAGCATATAAACAAATTAAAAAACAAAGACCATATGATTCTCTCAATTGATGCTGAAAAAGCTTTTGATAATATCCAGCATCCCTTCATGATCAGAACACTCAAGAAAATTGGTCTAGAAGGGACTTTTCTTAAACTGATAGAGGCTATCTACAGCAAACCCACAGCCAATATCATATTGAATGGAGTTAAATTGGAATCATTTCCACTCAGATCAGGAATCAGACAAGGCTGCCCATTGTCTCCATTGCTTTTCAACATTGTAATGGAAGTTTTAGCCACCGCAATTAGGGAAGAAAAGGTGATCAAGGGTATCCATATAGGGTCAGAAGAGATCAAACTCTCGCTCTTCGCAGATGCTATGATTGTGTATCTGGAAAACACTAGGGACTCTACTACAAAACTCCTAGAAGTGATCAAGGAATACAGCAGCGTCTCAGGTTACAAAATCAACATTCATAAATCGGTAGCCTTTATATACACCAACAACAGTCAAATTGAAAAAGCAGTTAAGGACTCTATCCCATTCACAGTAGTGCCAAAGAAGATGAAATATTTGGAAATTTACCTAACAAAAGACGTGAAAGATCTCTATAAAGAGAACTATGAAACTCTAAGAAAAGAAATAGCTGAAAATGTTAACAAATGGAAAAACATACCATGCTCATGGCTAGAAAGAATCAACATTATCAAAATGTCCATACTACCCAAAGCAATATATAATTTCAACGCACTCCCTATTAAAGCTCCACTGTCATATTTTAAAGATCTTGAAAAAACATTACTTCGTTTTATATGGAATCAGAAAAAACCTCGAATAGCCAAGACATTACTCAGAAATAAAAACAAAACAGGAGGAATCACACTACCAGACCTCAGACTTTACTACAAATCGATAGTGATCAAAACAGCATGGTATTGGCACAAAAACAGAGAAGTAGATATCTGGAATAGAATAGAGAACCAAGAGATGAATCCAGCTACTTACCGCTATTTGATTTTTGACAAGCCAATTAAAAACATTCAGTGGGGAAAAGATTCCCTATTTAACAAATGGTGCTGGCAACCTGCAGAAGACTGAAATTGGACCCACACCTTTCACCATTAACTAAGATAGACTCTCATTGGATTAAAGATTTAAACTTAAGACATGAAACTATAAAAATACTAGAGGAGAATGCAGGGAAAACCCTTGAAGAAATTGGTCTGGGTGAGTATTTCATGATGAGAACTGCCCCCCGCCCCCCGGGCAATTGAAGCAGCTTCAAAAATACACTACTGGGACTTGATCAAACTAAAAAGCTTCTGCACAGCTAAGAACACAGTAAGCAGAGCAAGCAGACAGCCCTCAGAATGGGAGAAGATATTTGCAGGGTATAACTCTGACAAAGGTTTAATAACCAGAATCCACAGAGAACTCAAACGCATCAGCAAGAAAAAAACAAGGGATCCCATCGCAGGCTGGGCAAGGGATTTGAAGAGAAACTTCTCTGAAGAAGTCAGGCGCACGGCCTTCAGACATATGAAAAAATGCTCATCATCTTTAATCATCAGAGAAATGCAAATCAAAACTACTTTGAGATATCATCTAACTCCAATGAGACTAGCCTATATCACAAAATCTCAAGACCAGAGATGTTGGCGTGGATGCGGAGAAAAGGGAACACTTCTGCACTGCTGGTGGGAATGCAAATTAATACATTCCTTTTGGAAAGATATATGGAGAACACTCAGAGATCTAAAAATAGATCTGCCATTCAATCCTGTAATTCCTCTGCTGGGCATATACCCAGAAGACCAAAAATCACAACATAACAAAGATATTTGTACCAGAATGTTTATTGCAGCCCAATTCATAATAGCTAAGTCATGGAAAAAGCCCAAGTGCCCATCGATCCACGAATGGATTAATAAATTGTGGTATATGTATACCATGGAATACTATGCAGCCTTAAAGAAAGATGGAGACTTTACCTCTTTCATGTTTACATGGATGGAGCTGGAACATATTCTTCTTAGTAAAGTATCCCAAGAATGGAAGAAAAAATACCCAATGTACACAGCCCTACTATGAAACTAATTTGGGACTCTCACATGAAAGCTATAACCCAGCTACAACTTAACAATAGGGGGAAGTGGGAAAGAGGGGGGGGTGGGTAGAGGGAGGGGAATCGGTGGGATCACACCTGTGGTGCATATTACAGGGGTATTTGCGAAACTTGGTAAATGTAGAATGTAAATGTTTTGGCACAGTAACTGAGATAACGCCGGAAAGGCTATGTTGACCACTGTGATAAAAATGTGTCAAATGGTTTATGAAGTGAGTGTATGATGCCCCATAATCATATCATTGTATACAGTTATGATTTAATAAAAAAATTAAAAAAAAAGAAACAAGAAAAAAAAAGAAGTAAAACAAGAAAATCTCTAAACACTTGAAAATTAAACAATATACTTCTAAATAAAACAAGGGTCAAAGAAAAAGCCTCAATGGAAATGACTAAAAATACATAGAACTATTTGAAAATGAAAATACGACATATCAAAATATGTGGGATGAAGCTAAAGCAATATTCACAAGGAAGTTTACATACTAAATGCTTAGGTTCAAGAAAAAAGTCTAAGGATTAATAATCCAGCCTCCTAACTCAAGGTAGCAGAAGAAGCTAACCAGATACTAGAAAAATAAAACCAAAATAAGCAGACAGAAATAATGTATGAACAAAAATCAGTTACATTTGAAAGAAGAAAACAACATAGAAAAATCAATGAAAAAAAACTTTATTTTTTGGGCAGCGCCTGTGGCTCAAAGGAGTAGGGTGCTGGCCCCATATGCTGGAGGTGGCGGGTTAAAACACAGCCCCGACCAGAAACTGCAAAAAAACAAACAAAAAACCAAACGAAGAAAAAGGTATTTTTTTGAAAATAAACCAAAAGACAACAAAGGTAAAAAAGACAATATACCAAGATAAGGAATAAAGCAGGGGATTTCATTATAGATCTTGTAGCCATTCAAAGAATAATAGAATACTATGAGCAACTTTATGCTCATATGTTTGACAACTTGGAAGAAATGGACCAATTTTTAAAAAACAATAAACATAATCTAATTTTATGTCCATGGATTAGAAAACATTAATATTGTTGAAGTGACAATATATACTGCCAAATGCGATCCCTATCAATATCCTGATAACACTTTTTGAAGAAATAGACAAAACAATCCTAAAATTCATATGGAATCTTCAAGAACCTCAAATAGCCAAACAATCTTGAAAAATAAGAACTTAGTGGAATATTCACCCTTCCTTATCGTGTTCTTCTCTTGCTAATCATAGTTGTTTCTTATAAAAATATGTTATTTATGTTAAAAGGGTGAAGTTAGTATTGTTCATTTTAGATTAATAAGTGTTTAAAGGTTTTTTTCAATTTAAGTCCTAAGATATTGAGAGAGGTGACCCACATCAACAAAAGCTCTTCAGATTCTCAATGATCTGGAGAGTCCTGAGACCACTGATGTTTGAGGACCACTGTTTCAGGGTTCTCCTGTGGCTGGATGTGCCTCAAGCTCTGCCAGGTCCAGAGTGGCCCTATAGGCTGTTTGTAGTTCATGAGACAGAACCCAGCCAGGGAGCTGCAGCGCTGCCTGGTCGGTGGTTTCATCCAGTGAGGACTCACCTCTTCCTCCTGTGCTTGGTCTCCTGCGGCCATCATCTCGATCACCGACAGCATCAAAGTCATTACCTTCAGTGGGCCCCAAAACACAAAGAAACAGCCAACTGATTCACAACTGCATACAAAATTCCAAAACAACCCTCAAGAGGTCCATGGGTTCAACTTATCAGAACAATGGGCTAAGACAAAAACGTAAATTGGATTCCCACTCTGTCTACAGACATTGGTAATGAAATACCTAAAGGATGGAGCAAGTTACTGCCTTGTGACTTTGCAGCATACTACCAGTTTTTCAATTAATTTATATTCCTAACCATGCTTTGCTTAGGCCAGCAGTCAGAACATTTTTAACAGTCTCCTTACTGATTACAAGTATTAATCCAAAATTCAAAAAAAAGGTACACAGAGCCCATAAAATGTGCAATCAAAAGGGGGTCCACATGATCACAAATCACCCCTTTGAATGTGGAAATGTGAAGAAATGCAGGCAAATCATAGTGCAGCAGTAAGTCTCCTGAGTCGTCACTGTCTCTTCAGAAGGACATTAGCTCTCTGATGCAAAGAATGTATTAGCATGCCCCAAGTCAACATGGGTAATGGGCTGCCGCCAGGGTCAAGTTTTTCTTTATATCAGTGAGGATACCCAAATGGTAAAACCGCCCATCTAGGAAAGGCCCAAACAACTATAGGATTTAGTCATAAAGAAGTACCAAGTTCCAAAATCCTTTACTAAAATTGCCACTGGTATATAAATGCCACTCCAAAATGTCACATCTTCTGAAAGAAAAATGTTTGATGGGCTTAATAAAACCTATACAATTGTATCTTCCCTGATTTTAAAATATAAAATGGT
This sequence comes from Nycticebus coucang, assembly GCF_027406575.1. Classification (NCBI taxonomy): domain Eukaryota; kingdom Metazoa; phylum Chordata; class Mammalia; order Primates; family Lorisidae; genus Nycticebus; species Nycticebus coucang. The sequence goes on from NC_069804.1 coordinate 181,730,146, forward strand.
TGAAAACAGGAAGTAATACAAATGCATTTTCCTCCTGAAATTTTCCCAGGCAAGACTTTTCATAAAAGACACAGAAGGCATAGTGATGGACCAGGTACACACTCCATTAAGTTAAAACCAATGTTCAGAGGGAAACCTTGGTTAGCTTTGCACACATGGGGCATAAAACTACAGGTAGTTCACTTGGATGCTGCCCCAGAAAGAACGCCATGGGGTCTTCCCTCACTGGCCTCTCCAGGGCAGCTGTTTCACCTGCAGGATTTGCTGGAGTTCTTGTAGTTCCTGGCCTCTTGGTTGTGGTGGTGGTGACATCGTTCCATCTTTCTAAAAATGAGAGGGAGGACAGCAAGGGGAAGCATGTTTAGTAACAAAATATAACGCCTCCTTCACAACTTGGGAGAAGTCACATCATAAGTAGCATATCTTTGCCTTGGTCCTGAGGCCCCTCTATGTAGGGCCTCCAAATAATCACTGAGAATCATGACAAAATGACATAGGTTTTTATTTTTTATTTTTTTTATGACATAGGTTTTTAAATGAGATAGGTTCTACTCAATTTTCTTCAGAGGATGAGGATGGTGAGGCAGACATGGTCCCACATGTGAGCTGACAAATAGCAGAGTTAGTGACTGAACCAAGATCTGTTGGAAATAACCTCATGGTTCAGGGAGTTCCAAAGAGTTCCACAGCTTGGCCATGACCTTGAGAGTTCCAAGTCTTAGTTCCACAACTATCAACCTGGCACTTTAACCAAAGATAGCACTGCAGAGGGATGGAATGAGGTTGTATTCCTCATGGACTATAGAAGTATTTCATAAACTGAAAGCAGTTATAAAACATATAATATTTTATATAAGTGTGGTTACTATTGTAAATATTAGGTCTTTTGAGTCAACAATATTTCTTTAAAATTATAGATATCTTTCACAAGTTGCACAATGTGCGTGAGTTTTCCAATGGTTTCTTTTTATAATCATCAAGAGTATGTTGTACGTGTTCCTACTACTGGAAGTACTAAATAGAAAAGAAGATGTAAGGAATAGGAAAGGCAGAGATGAAGTAGGTTTAGCTTTGTATATATGAAGAACTCAATTACTGACTACTGAGAAAACAAACAAGAAAAATAGAAATAAGTTGAGGCTGGATGCAGTGGTGCATGCCTATAGTCCTAGCTACTCAGGAGGCAGACGCAGGATTGCTTGAACTCAAGAATTCAAGGGATCACACCTGTAAATAGTCACTGCACTCCAGCCTGGACACTATAGCAAGATCCCATCAATAAAAAATAGAAATAATCTGAAAGTAAAAGGATGAAAAAGGCATACTATGGCAACAACCATAAAAGAGGTAAAGTAGCTATACTAATAACAGATAAAATTAACATTAAAACAAAAATAGTTGTCAGAGTCAAAGAGTGACATTTCATAATGATAACAATGAAAGAAGATTTAATAATTTTAAACCCATGTGCACCTAACAGAACCCCAAATTACATGAAGCAAAAAATGACTAAATTGAAGAGAACAGAAAATTCAACAATAAGAGTTGGAGATTTCAATTCCCACTTTTCAGTCACAAAAGGAACAATTAATTAGGCAGAAGATCAGAAAGGAAATATAAGACTCGAACACTCTAAAAAACAACTATATCTGATATACATTTATAAAATATACCACCAAGTAATAAAAAAAACCCACATTCTACTCATATGCTCATGAAACATACTCCAAATTAGACCACATATAGTTGGCAAAATAAGTCTCAAATTTAAAAAGCCTGAAATCATATAAACTATGCTCTTCAACCACAACAGAATGAACACAGAAGTCAGTAATAGAAGGACATTTAGAAAATTCACAATTACAGGGAAATTAACACATTTCCAAACAATCAGTAAGTCAAAGAAATTATAAAATACTTTGAGAGAACAAAAATGAAAACACAACATACCAAAACTTATGTGTTAACCATGAAAGCAGTCCTCAGAGGGAAATTTACAGTTCTAAATGCCTACATTACAAAGAGAAGATCTCAAATCAATAACCTACACTTTCCCATTAAGAAGCTAGAAAAAGGCTTTGCAGAAGCCATCACCATGCAGAGCCACCCACTACTGCCAACCATGGTCAACAAGGGCAAGCCCTTAGGCTGTGTCTCCTTTGAGCTGTTTATAGACAAAGTCCCAAAAACAGCAGAAAACTTTGGTGCTCTGAACGTGGGAGAGAAAGAACTTAGTTATAAGGATTCCTATTCTCACAGAATTATTCCAGGATGTATATGCCTGGGTGGTGACTTCACACACCATAATGGCACTAGCAACAAGTTCATTCATAGGGAAAATGTTAATGATGAGAACTTCATCCTGAAGCTTATAGGTCCTGCCATCTTGTCCATGGCAAATGCCAGACCCAATAAAAATGGTTCTCAGATTTTTATCCACACTGCTGAGACCACACAGCTGGATGGTAAGCATGTGGTCTTTGGCAAGGTGCAAGAGGGCATGAATATAACGAAAGCCATGGAACACTTTGGTCCAGGAATGGCAAAACCAGCAAGAAATCAAAATCTCCAACTGTGGGCAATGCAAATAAATCTGACTTGTGCTTTATTTTACCCAACAGACCATTCTTTTTATAGCTTAGAAGAGTATCCCTCTACCCCATTTGCTCACAATATCCTATAATTTTCGTACTTTTGCTATAGTTCTTTGGGTTCCATATTTTCCTTATTCCCCACCACATCTAGCTGGATTGCAGAGTTAAGTTTATGATAAGAAGAGTAAATAACAATTTTTTTAAAACTGGAAGAAGGGCAAACTAAACCTAAAACAAGCAAAGGAAGAAAATACTGAGAATTCTAGCAGAAATAAATGAAATAGAGAATAGAAAAACTGAAAAAAAAAAAACCCAAAAAGATATTTTAAAACATCAACAAAATTGATAAACTATTAGCAGACTGACCAAGAGAAAGAGAAAGAAGACTCAAGTTACTAAATTCAGGAATAAAACAGAGGACATTGCTATTAAACTTACAGAAATAAAACAGATTATGAAGGAATACTTTAAACAATTACAATCCAATAAATTAAATAACCTAGATGAAATGAATAACTTCCTATTAACATATAAATTACCAAAATAAGAAATAGAAGATCTGACTATACCTAGACCTATAACAAGTGAAGAAAATGAATCAGCAATCAAAAAACTTTCCACAAAGAAAATTCCAGGAAAGAAATCTTCATTGGAGAATTACCAAATGTTTTTTTAAAAAAAAATTTAAGTCCTTTATCTATTTTGAATCAATTTTTGTGAGTGGGGAAAGGTGTGGGTCCAGTTTCAGTCTTTTACATGTAGACATCCAGTTCTCCCAACACCATTTATTGGATAGGGAGTCTTTCCCCCAAGGTATGTTCTGGTTTGGTTTATCAAAGATTAGGTGGTTGTAAGATGTTAGTTTCATTTTTTTGTTTTCAATTCGATTCCAAGTGTCTATGTCTCTGTTTTTGTTCCAGTACCATGCTGTCTTGACCACTATGGCTTTGCAGTACAGACTAAAATCGAGTATACTGATGCCCCCAGCTCTATTTTTATTACTAAGAACTGCCTTAGCTAACGGGGTTTTTTCCGGTTCCATACAAAACACAGAATCATTTTCTCCAAATCTTGAAAGTACAATATTGGTATTTTGATAGGAATGGCATTGAATAGGTAGATTGCTTTGGGAAGTATAGACATTTTAACAATGTTGATTCTTCCAAGCCATGAGCATGGTATGTTCTTCCATTTGTTAATATCCTCTGCTATTTCCTTTCTGAGGATTTCATAATTTTCTTTATAGAGGTCCTTCACCTCCTTCGTTAGGTATATTCCTAGGTATTTCATTTTCTTTGAAACTACGGTGAAGGGAGTTGTGTCCTTAATTAGCTTCTCATCTTGACTGTTATTGGTGTATACAAAGGCTACTGACTTGTGGACATTGATTTTATATCCTGAAACATTACTGTATTTTTTGATGACTTCTAGGAGTCTTGTGGTTGAGTCTTTGGGGTTCTCTAAGTATAAGATCATGTCGTCAGCAAAGAGGGAGAGTTTGACCTCCTCTGCTCCCATTTGGATTCCCTTTATTTTCTGTCTAGTAAAGGTGACAGAGGACAACCTTGTCTGGTTCCAGTTCTAAGGGGAAAAGCTTTCAGTTTTACTCCATTCAGTAAAATATTAGCTGTGGGTTTGTCATAGATAGCTTCAATCAGTTTTAGAAATGTGCCACCTATGCCTATACTCTTCAGTGTTCTAATTAGAAAAGGATGCTGGATTTTATTAAATGCTTTTTCTGCATCTATTGAGAGGATCATATGATCTTTATTTTTGCCTCTTTTAATATGGTGAATAACGTTTATGGACTTGCATATGTTAAACCAGCCTTGCATCCTTGGGAAGAAGCCTACTTGATCATGATGAATGACTTTTAGAAAGCACAGGAAACACTGGAAGATATTGGCCTGGGGAAAGACTTCATGAAGAAGACTGCCATGGCAATTGCAACAACAACAAAAATGAACAAATGGGACTTCATTAAACTGAAAAGCTTCTGTACAGCTAAGGAGACAACAACCAAAGCAAAGAGACAACCTATACAATGGGAAAGGACATTTGCATATTTTGAATCAGACAAAAGCTTGATAACTAGGATCTATAGAGAACTCAAATTAATCCACATGAAAAAAGCCAACAATCCCATATATCAATGGGCAAGAGACATGAATACAACCTTCTCTAAGGATGACAGACGAATGGCCAACAAACACATGAAAAAATGTTCATCATCTCTATATATTAGAGAAATGCAAATCAAAACAACCCTGAGATATCATCTAACCCCAGTAAGAATGGCCCACATCACAAAATCTCAAAACTGCAGATGCTGGCGTGGATGTGGGGAGAAGGGAACACTTTTACACTGCTGGTGGGACTGCAAACTAGTACAACCTTTCTGGAAGGAAGTATGGAGAAACCTCAAAGCACTCAAGCTAGACCTCCCATTTGATCCTGCAGTCCCATTACTGGACATCTACCCAGAAGGAAAGAAATCCTTTTATCATAAGGACACTAGACTGTTTATTGCTGCTCAATTTACAATTGCCAAAATGTGGAAACAGCCTAAATGCCCACCAACCCAGGAATGGATTAACAAGCTGTGGTATATGTACGTCATGGAATACTATTCAGCTATTAAAAAAAATGGAGACTTTACATCCTTCGTATTAACCTGGATGGAAGTGGAAGACATTATTCTTAGTAAAGCATCATGAGAATGGAGAAGCATGAATCCTATGTACTCAATTTTGATATGAAGACAATTAATGACAATTAAGGTTATGGGGGGGGAGGAAAAGCAGAAAGAGGGATGGAGGGAGAGGGTGGGGTCTTGGTGTGTGTCACACTTTATGGGGGCAAGACATGATTGCAAGAGGGACTTTGCCTAACAATTGCAATCAGTGTAACCTGGCTTATTGTACCCTCAATGAATCCCCAACAATAAAAAAAAAAAAGAAAAAAAATCAACACCCATTCATCCCAATGGGTGTTTTTCCTTCTTCAAGGAAAAAAAAAAATTACAGAGGCCAGGGTTACAGTAATACCAAAGTCAAATATATCATAAGGAAACTACAGAACTATAACCCTTATGAATACAGAGGCAAAAATACTCAATAAATTACTAGCAAACCAAATCCACCAGTATATCAGGACTAACCATGTCCAAGAAGAGCTAATTCCAAGAATGCAAGGGTAGTTTTACATAATAAAATCAATCAATACTATAATATCCTGCATTAATATAATGAAGGGGAAAAAAACATATGAGTATCTCAATGAATGTAGAAAAGGCAACTGACAAAAGTCAACAGCATTTCATGATAAAAAAACATTCAATAAATATGAATAGAAGGGAATTTAACACTGGCCCCAAAGGTAACTGCTATTTTTGTTTTATTCTTGCCATATGGAGTCCCTTCTTTGTGTTTTAAGTGAGAATTGGGCTTACTCTATTACATTGTTTTTAGCATTCAGATGGATATTTTGGCCTTATCTGTTAAATTACTAGAGGGGAAAAGGGAATTTCCTCAGCCAAATAAAGGGCATCTATGAAAAATTTGCAATTGATACTGTATCTAAAGGTGAAAGACTGGAAATTTTTGCCCAGAATCAGCAACAAGACAAGGATCTCCTCTATCAATACTTCTAACACGGTAGTGCAAGTTCTAGCCAATTATCAAGAAAAAGTAAAAAAAATCATCCAGATTGAAAAGGAATACATCCAATTATCTCTATTCACAGATAACATGTTCCTATATACAGAAAACCCTAAGGAATCCACACCAAGAAAAAGAAATTTTTAGAGCTAATGAGTTCAGCAAGATCAATATAGGAAAATCAGTTGAATCTCTATATACTACAAATAATCAATATAAAGAGAAAAATAAGAAAACAATTCCATTCATAATAGCAACAAAAAGAATAAAATTTTTAGGAATAATTTTTTTACTAAAGAAGTATAAAGACATGTGCAATAAAGGTACAAAATACTAAAAAAAAAAAAAAGCTACAAAATACTATGAAAAGAAATTAAAGACCTACATAAATGGAATGAAATCCCATGTTCCTAAATTACAATACTCAACATTGTTAAGATGGCAATATTTTCCAAATTAATTTGCAAATCTTACGTGATCTCTATCAAAATTCCAGTTGCCCTTTTTATAGAAATGAACATGCTAATTCCAAAATTCATATGGAATTGAATAAGATCTTAAATAGCTTAATCAATCTTGAAAAAGAGAGCTAAATAGAAGGAATTGTATTTCTCAGTTTCAAAACTTACTACAAAGCTACAGTAGTCAAAACAATGTGGCACTGGAATATGAGTGCACATATAGACCAATGTTATGGCATTGAGAGTCCAGAAATAAACACTCATATTTGCAAATTACATATCTGACAAATATATAAATACATCATTAGTCTTTAGGGAAATGCAAATGAAAACCACAATGGGGTCCTACCTTATACCAACTAGGATGGCTTTAATTTAAAAAAAGGAAAATAACAAGTTGGTGAGGAAGTGAAGAAATCAGAACCCTAATAAATTGCTGGTGGGAATATAAAATGGCCCAGCCTCTGTGGAAAACAATTTGGCAGCTCCTCAAAGAGTGAAACAGAATGGCCATATGAACAAGCAATTCCACTTCTAGGTATATACCCCCCAAAATTAAAAAACAAAACAGGTATTCAAACAGGGTCCTTATGACCCAATCACCTCTTAAAGCCCCCCTCCTCTCAATACTGCCACACTGGGAATTAAATTTCAATATGAATTTTGGAAGGGACAGATGTTCAAACTATATCAAGGGGGTTGGGAAAGGAGACCAACCACTACTGCAGGTGCATTCTTTTGCAGTTCAGTTATAGTGTAAAGTATTTATAGAAGTAGAAAATATGGAAAGTCTTTCCCCTAAAATGATTATGTTTGCATCCTGCTCCTTAGGATGGTTTTGGGTACCCTAATGCATACAGTAATGTGAAGGTGACACCAGTGGAAGGATTTTCTTTTTTTTTTTTATTAAATCATAGCTGTGTACATTGATATATTCATGGGGCATCATTCACTAGCTTCACAGACCGTTCGTGGAAGGATTTTCATGGTAACAGAACTACATGTGACAACCTGCTATCATTAAGTATGTGTGTGTGTGCACACCCGTGTATGTGTGTGTGTGTCATACAAATTTTAAGTTTTAAGTATGTGTGTCCACCCCCTAGGTTGGACAATTAAGTTTGCAAACTCATCCTAGAAAAAGTACTTTGAAGGGTGGACTAGGTGCTGGCATCAGTTCATAGCTTCTCCAGGGAAGTACTTTGAAGGTTACTACAGTAATATTCAGCAATGAGATATGTAACTCTTTTTCTAGAATGAGTTTGTGAACTTAACTGTCACACCATATATAGATGATGATCTGAGTGATATACATATACACATATACATGCACACACACACACACATATATACATATAGACATATATATAGAGAGATGATGATCTGGGTAACATACATACATACATGTAATACATATGTACATGTATGTATGTTACCCAAATCATGTAATACATATGTATATTACGTGTATAACTATATATATTTGTTACATGTATGTATGTATGTTACCAGATGATCAATTTAGACATGGTTTTATATCTATAATCTTACTTGTCTAAATGAGGTTCTTTATGTATATTTATAGTATCATGATTTTAGTTAGGTAAAAAAAGAGTAATTACATTACTGAAACCATTATTTGAGCAATTTTCAGAAAAGCCATTGCAACTTATGTAAATATTTACTTAAAATTTGTGTGACTCAAATAGCTCTTGTGTAAACATATTTATCTGTCTTATACTTATATATTTATGGTCAGTTAATTTTTTAATTTTTGGATTCTCAATTCTGTTGTGCTGATCTACATTATGCCAGTTCCACAGTCTTGATTACTACAGACTTGTGGGAACCTGCCCTACCATCCACAGTTTCTAGGAAAGTCTGGTTTCTCTGAAGATCTGCAAGAGCCCTTTTAAGAGAGGGTGGTCCTCACATGCATGTGGAACCAGTTGCTGTCACAGACTGAGCCTGTAGTGATGTAGAACAAGAGCTTACATTTATGCACTTTTTAAGAAACTATTAACTGCAGATTTTCAGGTGTTAAGTCTTTAAATGGGATTTCTTATCATCCATAATTGAGATGAAAAGAGTCTACTTATTAAATACTAAGAATAGTAGGTCAACTTCATCAAAGCAGTGAAAAATTAAAAAAAATTCTATGAAGCCTTTCTCAAAATAAAAAAACTCAAGAAAAAAAATTGTTAGCTCTTAGCAAATGCTGCCAGCAACATAGCACACCTACCACGAGTGCTTCTCTACAATATGATGCTATACCAAAATAGTAGACAAAACTGTCCACCAGCTGTGGTTTAATAATGATACCTGCTGTGGTCTGAAGATTTGTGTCCCCTCACCCTCAAATTCTTATGTTGAAACCTAACCCCCATGGCGATGGAGTTAAGAGGTAGGATTTTGGGAAGTGATTGGGTCATGTGGTCTTTGCTCTCCAGAACAGGATTAGTGCCCAGATAAAAGAGGCTGGAGGCAGCCCTTTTGTCCTTTCCATGTGAGGACACAGCTAGAAGGTACCATCTGTGAAGCAGAGAACAGCCCTCCCCAGACTGAATCTACTGACACCTTGATTTTGAACTTTCCAGCCTCTAGAACTATAAGAAATAAATTTCTGTTGTTCATGAATGACCTAGTCTAAGGTATCTTATTTTAGCAACCCAAATGGATTCAAACAATGCCCGCAATTCCCCCCAAAATGGGGACACTCACAAGAAGTTTTATTTGGCAAAATCCAAAGTATGTTCCCCCACAAGATGATAAGGGAGAAAAAGGGAAAGAGTGAGCAGGGTGGGTGGGTGGGCGGGCGGGCATTCTGAAAGCAACATTAATGAACCCTGGGAATATGCTAAGTGAAAGAAGCCAGACATAAAGTCCACTTACCGAATGATTCTACTGATACTCGGAATACGGAACTCCATGGAGACAGAAAAGTTAGTGGTTGCTTTGGGGTAACAGGGAGGAATAAGAAGAATCATGTGATTTTGGGGTGACAGGGTAAGGGCACAGGGTTTCTTTTTGAAGTTACAAAAATGTTCTAAAATTGACTACAATGATGGCTGTGAAACTCTGTAAAAATACTAAAAAACCACTGAATTGTATGTTTGAAATGAGTAAATTGTATAGGATATAAATTATATCCTAGTAAAGTGCTTTAAAATCCTTATGGAGGATCCCCTTCCACTTATAATAAAAGTTATTCCCATACCCCATAAGACCCTGCATGATCTTTCCCCTCACAACTTCTGTTTTCTCTCCAGCATTTTCCAAACTGTACCCACACAGGCTGCCTTCCAGGCCCTGAGATAAGCTTAGATTTTTTCTGCCTCAGAAGTCTTATACCTGATCCTTTTGGCCTTGAAGGCTCCTTCTCCACTCCATGCACATTACTGCTCCCCAGAGGCTCCTTCAGCACATACTCTGAAGTGTCTGAACTTTCCCCCTCCTTGGGCCCTTGTTGTCCCATCACCCTGCTGTATTTGCTTGACAGTGGCTCAGCAATATCCGAAGTGATTTTATGTACAAAAGAACTTCATCAGGAACATGACTATGTCCACATTGTATGCCCAGCACTTGAAATAGTACCTGGTAGCCAAGCAGGTATCCAAAAAACACTGGGGAATGAATGAAAGGTCATTTACAATATCCTGACCTAGGTGATTCAGGAAATTTTTTTAAACAAGAGAAGGGGTGCACACTGTGCAGAGAAGAACATTCCAAGGAGAGGTAGGCAAGCCTATCTCTTTGAAACCTCAATTACACAAAACATAAGCTAAGAGAGAGAAAAAGATGGCAGCATGATATGGTCTTGAGAGCTGTTATTCAACTACAGACATGACGTGCTATTGGTTCTAACGGTCCCAGACACACTAACTGCTGGGCCACCACATGACTCTAAAAGGAATATTTAAAAAGTCCTCATCAAGAAGCTAAACTTATTGAGAGTTTGTTTATATATTTGTTTTGAGGTTTTGTCCTGTTTATTTTGGAGATGTTAATAATTTCATTAAAGCCACCACTGTTAATAAATTAAGTGTACTTATTTTCCTAGGGATTTAAGAGGCCACCTGCATGCAGAGGACTGTATTCACGTTCAGGAACAGATCCGAGTGTCCTAACCTCTCACCTCATACCATACACATTAAGAGCTGTAGAGTTTGAGGTCTATAACCCATTTGAAGTTAATTTTTACATATAGTGTGAAGTAGGGGCCAAACTTCATTCTTTTGCACGTGGATATTTACTTAAGAGATGGTCTTTCCCCTTTGAATGCTCTTGGCACCTTTTTCTAAGTCAACTGACCATAGAAACAAAGGTTTATTTCTAGACTCTTCATTTTATTCCATTGATTTGTATGTCTATCTTTATACCAGTAACACACTACCTTTTTTTTTTTTCTTTTTAGAGACAGAGTCTCACTTTATTGCCCTCAATAGAGCGCTGTGGTGTCACAGCTCACAGCAATCTCCAACTCCTGGGCTTAGGCAATTCTCTTGCCTCAGCCTCCTGAGTAGTTGGGACTACAGGTGCCCACCACAATGCCCAGCTATTTTTTGTTGCAGTTTGGCCGGGGCCGGGTTCAAATCTGCCACCCTCGGTATATGGGGCCTGTGCCCTACCCACTGAGCCACAGGTGCCACCCACACACTGTCTTGATTGTTGTCAGTTTGCCCTAAGAGCTAAAAGTGGGAAGTGTGAGTCCTCCACCATTTCCTTCTTTTTCAAGATCGTTCTGGCCATGCTAGGTCCCTTGAATTTCCATATGAATTTTAGGATCGGCTTGTCTATTCTGTAAAACATCCAGCTGGATTTTGGTTGAATTTGGCTTGCCATTGAGGCCACTATGCACTACGCAGGTTGCTTGACTCTTAAACTAGAGGCCCAGCTGCAGTCAGTCCTTCCAATCAAGTCAATCAAACAACAACAAGACTAACACTTACTAAATACTCACCTTGTTCCAAGTACCATGCTGAGTGCTTCACATGGGTCATCTCACCTAATCCTTACAATGATCCTAAGAGGTAGGGCTTATTATTATGCTCATGTAACAGGTGAGGAAACTGAGGTGCAGAGAAGTCAGGTGACTTGCCCAAGGTGACAGCTAAGTGGCAGAGGTTCAGACCCAGTAAGTCTGACTCCAAAGCCCCTGACTTTCTCAACCCAGAATCCTATAAACCAACTAAAAAGACAAGGAACCCAGAAGAAAAATGGAGAAAGGATGTGAACAGACATTTCACAAGAGGAAAATGCAAATGGCCAATAAAGATAAGAAATGATGCTCCATTTTATAGGCAAGAAAATATATAATAAGCAAGAAGATATTATTTTGTCTGTCACATTGGTAAATATTTTTGATTGCTAAAATATGGTATTGATATGGGTCTAGGAAAACAGGGACTATTATAAAAATATCAGTGGAAGTACATAACGACACATCCACTTTGAAAAACAACTTGGCAGAATTTATTAAAATATAAAAAAAAATCCTTTCACTTTGCTGTTCCAACTGAACTTGGGCACAAAGAGGATGTATACAAGAATGTCCATTATAACCCTATTTGTAACTGCATAAAAGGAAACAAACCAGGTCTGCCAATGACAATATTGGCCATGGCCAAATTCACACCACTGGAAAGCAAGTTCCACGAGGCACAGGATTGTGTCTCATGTGTTCATGGCTGTATCCCCAAGGTCTAAAACAGTAACTGACACACAGCCAGCACCCTGGTGTTTGCTGAACGCATACTGTGGTACATAGTATACTATGCGGCAGTTAAAAGAATAAGGTATATACATATGTATGTGTGTGTGTGTATATGAGTGTAGATACATATGCAGAATAAAGTTCTGTTGTGTGCATATATTAATTTCCTTATTTGGAAAAAGGATCTTTGGAGATGTAATTAAGTGAAGAATCTCAAGATGGTATCACCTGGATTAGCCAGGTAAGATTTAAGCCCACTAAATGTCCTTGCAAGAAAGAGAAGAAAGATACAGAAATGGGAACAGCATGTGAAGATAGAGGCAGAGATTGAAGTGATGCAACCACGGCCAAGAACATCTAGAGCCAACAGCAGCTGGAAAAGGCAAGGAAGGGGATTCTTCCCAAGAGCCCACAGAGATAAAGTGGCCTTGCCAACACCTTGACTTAGAAGATCTAGCTTCCAGAACAGTGACAGAATAAAGTTATAATGTTTTAAGCCACCCAGTTTGTGGTACCTTGCTAAGATAGCTGGAATAAACTAATTTAAGCAGACATAATTCTCTCAGGTCTTCAATACACATAAAACAAAAAATCAAGTTGTGAAATAATACATACAAGGTCATACAATTAAGTTCGGAAACTCATCCTAGAAAAGGTGCTACATACCTCATCGCTGAATATCACTATGGGCACCAGATTGCCAAGGGAAGTACTTTGCAGGTGACTGTAGTTATATTTAGCAATGAGGTATGGAGCACTTTTTCCAGGATGAGTTCACTAACTTAATTTTCCAATCTCGTACGACGACAGCTTTAATGGCATACTCCAAACTGACTGAAGTAGTTCCCTCTTGGGATGGGAGTGGATGTTAATACAATGGAGAAGGTTCAGGGAGACCTCAGCTTCAAAAGCATTCATGTATTTTTAAAAATAATGGTTTAAATATTTTTCAAAAATTTAAAAGGAAAATTGATAACCGAGCTCCACACATAGACTCCTTTAAGAAAAACCATTATAAAAAAAGTCAAAAAGGAGAAATACAAATCCCTTATTCAATTCAACAAGTCTTTTTTTGAGCTAAGAAGACAGTCCTTGGAGGCCACTCCTAGGACGTCACATCAGTAGGGGCTACAGGTTGAGCTGGAGAAAATAACAGATCAACCATCATACATTGTTAAGTATTCTCAAAGAATTTAAAACTTTCAGATTTTCTTTTAAATAAAATAACTTCCATTACAATGTTAAAAAGCAGTAGAGACAATGGGCAACCTTGCCTGGTTCCTCATCTGAGTGGAAATGATTTTAGTTTAACTCTATTCAATACAATATTGGCTGTGGGTTTGCTGTAGATGAACTCTATCAGTTTAAGAAATGTCTTTTCTATACCCATTTTCTTAAGTGTTCTGATCATGAATGGATGCTGGATATTATCAAAAGCATTTTCTGCATCAACTGAGAGAATCGTGTGGTCTTTGTTTTATAATTTGTTTATGTGATGAATTATATTTATAGATTCACGTATATTGAACCAGCCTTGAGACCCAGACTTGGTCATGGTGTATAATTTGTCTGATGTGTTGCTGGATTCTGTTTGTTAGGATCTTGTTGAATTATTTTTGCATCAATATTCATTAGTGATATAGGTCTATAATGGGTCTTTTCCTAGTTTGGGGATCAAGGTGATGCTTGCTTCATAGAATGTATTGGGTAGTATTCCTTCTTTTTCTATATTTTGGAAAAGGTTGAGTAATATAGGTATAAAATAACTTATGATAACCATATTTAATCTGATCAAGTGAAATACAAACTACCTATTGTTTTCCTTAAGTCTATATATATTAATAATATATACTTAAGTCAGTATATATTAATTACTATTGTTTGCTTTTAATAGTTTATTTGATTTACTACTCACGCTTTGCTGAGGAAGTTTCTAGAAGTGCATCTTCCAGATTTAAATCACCGAAGTCCCCAGATCCTAAAAATTAAAAAAAAACAAACAAAACAAAACAGATTTTTAAATGTAACTATCTTTGCATGAAAAGTAACACTGAAATATTCTCCTGAAATGGTCATTTCCCTTTTGAAATTGAAGGCATGGACAAAGATATTCCACACAAATGAAAATCAAAAGAGAGCAAGGGTAGCTATGTTTATATCAGACAAAATACTATAGACTATGTCAAAAACTGTAAAGAGACAAAGCAGGTTATTATCATGATAAAGGGGTTAATTCATCAGGAAATCATAACAATTATTATATAATATATTTGTACCCAACATTGAAGTGCCTAAATATATAAAGCAAATATTAAAAGATCTGGAGAGTTAGACTACAAAACAATAACAGTAGGAGACTTCAATACCTCACTTTCAACACCGAACAGATCATCTAAAAAGAAAACCAATAAGGAAACATGGGACTTGAACTACACTTTAGACTAAATGAACATACTAGATACTTACAGAACATTCCATCCAATAGCAACAAGATACACAATCTTCTCAAGTGTACACAATCTTCTCAAGTGTACACAAAACATTCTTCTCAAGTGTACACAAGCTATACGTGACCACAAAAACAAGGGTTAAATTTAAGATTGAAATCATATTGAGAATCTTTTTTAACCACAATGACATGAAACTAGAAATCAACAATAGGAGGAATCTCAGAAAACTCACAAATATGTGGAAATTAAACAATATAGTCCTAAACAAGCAATGGGTCAAAGAACAAATTGAAAGGGAAATTTTAAATTATCTCAAGAAAAACTAAAACTCGAAATATGACATACTGAAATTCACAGGACACAGCAAAAGCAGTCCTGAGAAGAAAATTTATAGCAATAAACACCTGCATCAAAAAAGAAGAAACATGTCAGGAGTGGTGGCTCACCCTTGAAATCCCAGAACTCTGGGAGGCCAAGGTGGAAGGATTGCTTGAATTCAGGAATTTGAGAGCAGCCTGAGCAGCAGTGAGACCCCATCTCTCCTAAAAATAGAAAAACTAGCCAGGCGTGGTGGTGGACACCTTTAGTCCCAGCTACTCAGGAGGCTGAGGCAGGAGGATCAATCGAGCCTAGGATTTTGAGGCAATTGCTGTGAGCTATGATGATGCCATGGTACTCTAGCCTGGGCAACAGAGCAAGAGGAGGAGGATGAGAAAGAGGGAGAGGGGAGTGGAGGAGGGAGGGTGGGGGAGGGGGAGGAGAGGTAGGCAGGAAGAGAAGGGAAAAAAAAGAAGAGGAGGAGGAAGAAGAAGTAACATTTCAAACAACCTATAACAACCTGATGTTACACTTAAAGGAACCAGAAAATAACAAAAGCCCAAACAGCGCAAGGAAGGAAATAACACAAATTAGAGCAGAAATAAACAAAACAGAAACTAGAAAAATAAAAAGATCAACAAAACTAAGAGTTGGTTTTTTAAAAGATAAAATCAGACAAACCTTTAGCGAGAGTGCTAAACTAACAAAGAAAAAAGACACAAACTAAATCAG
Source organism: Nycticebus coucang (assembly GCF_027406575.1). NCBI lineage: Eukaryota > Metazoa > Chordata > Mammalia > Primates > Lorisidae > Nycticebus > Nycticebus coucang. The sequence goes on from NC_069804.1 coordinate 181,746,073, forward strand.
AAATGAAAGACATTACAGCTGATAACACAAATAAAAAGGATCATAAGAGACTTCTACGAACAACTATACATGAACATATATTGGGCAACCCAGAGGAAATGGGTGAATTCATAGAAACATGCAACCTACCAACACTAAATCAGGAAGAAATAGACAAATTTCAAGGACCTTGAATCAGCAATAAAAAGTTCCCGTCAAAGAAAAGTCTAGGATGTGATGGCTTTACTCCTGAATTGTACCAATCATTTAAAGAACTAATACCAATGCTTCTCAAACTCTTCTAAAAATATTAAAGAGGTGGGAATACTTCCAAACTCATTTTATAAGGCCAGCATTACCCTGATACCAAAGCCAGAGAAAAACACTATAAGAAAACTACAGGCCAATATCTCTGATGAACACAGATGCAAAAATACTCAAAAAACAAACAAACAAACAAAAAAAAAAAAAACACTAGCAAACAAATTCAATAGTACATTAGAGGCCAGGCACTGTGGCTCATGCCTGTAATCCTAGCACTCTGGGAGGATCATTTGAGCTCAGGAGTTTAAGACTGGCCTGAGCAAGAGCAAGATGCCATCTGTACTAAAAACGGAACACTTAGCCTGGCTGACCTGTAGTCGCAGCTTTTCACGGTGCTGAGGCAGGAGGATTGCTTGAGCCAAGGAGTTTGAGGTTTCTGTGAGCTATGATGATGCTACTACACTCTATCTAGGGCAACAGAGAGAGACACTGCCTCAAAAAAAATAAAATAGCGCATTACAAGTATCATTCACCATGATCAGGTAGGATTTGTCCCAGGGATGCAAGAAAGGTTCTACATATGAAAATCAATAAATGTTATACATCATCATTAGCAAAATGAAAAACCATAGCCACATGGTCCCAATAGGTACATTGAAAGCATTTAAGAAAATTCAACATCTATTCATGTTAAAAACCCTCAAAAATAGGTATAGAGAGAATGTACTGCAATGTAATAAAGGACAAATATGACAAGCCCTCAGCTAACATCGTATTCGATAAAAAGTTGAATGCTTTTCTTCTAACACCAGTAACAAGACAAGGATATCTACTTTCACCACTTCTATTCATCAGAGTACTAGAAGTCCTACGAAAGCATTTAAGCAAGAAAAAGAAATAAAAGGCATTCCTTTAGGAAAGGAAGAAGTGAAATTATATTTGCCAATGATGCTCTTATGCATAGAAAACCCTAAGACTCCATAAAAACTGTTACAGTTGATAAAAAATTCTATAAAGTTGCAGATTATAAAAATAAACATACAAAAATTAGCAGTATTTCTATAAACTAGTGATTTTCAAACAGTGTGCCATGAGAGGATCTTAGGTGTACCACGAAAATTCTTAAATATTATGGAATTGTTTTCAAAAGAAGTTCAAAGCAGAGTATGTTCTATTTTTAAGATCAACATAATTTAAGTGTGCCATGGAAGTTTAACTATAGGTTCAAGTGTACCATGAGATTTTTAAATGGTTAAAAAATACTATATGCTAACAATGAACAATCTGAAAAAGAAATTAAAACAATTTTATTTGCAGTAGCATAAAAAAATAAACACTTGGGAGTAAATTTAACAAAGGATATGAAAGATCTGTACACTGAAAACTACGAAACATTGATGAAAGAAATTAAAAACACTAATAAATGGAATGATATCCTACATTCATGCACTAGAGGAATGTTGTCAAAATGTCCATATGATACCAAGGTGATCTACAAATTCAATGCAATTCTTATCAAAATTGTAATATCATGTTTCACAAAAATAGAAAAAAAATTCCTAAAATTTGTATGGAACTGGAAAAGACCCTGAGAAAAGCCAAAACAATTTGGAATAAAATGGACAAAACTGGAGGCAGCACACTCTCTAGTTTCAAAATACAAGCTATTGTAATCAAAACAGCGTGGTACTGGCATAAAAACAGACACATCGACCACTATAACAGGATAGAAAGCTCAAAAGTAAATCCAAATATTTACAGTCAATTGACCTTCAACAAAGATGCCAAGAACACACACACCAGAGAAAGGACGGTATCCCTGGTAAATGGTTTTGAGAAAACTGAATATCCACTTACAGAAGAATGAAATTGAACCTCTATCTCACACTGTATACAAAAATCAACTCAAAATGGATACAAGACTTAAATGTAAGACCTGAAATGGTAAAGCTACTAGATAAAATGGGAAAATAGCTCCACAAAATTGGTTTGGACTTCAATTTCTTGGATAGGTCTCCAAATGCACAGAGAAAAATAGAAGTAAACAAATGATACTGCATTAAATTAAAAGGCTTCTGCACAGTAAAGGAAAGTATTAACAGAGTGAGGAGATAACCCATGATTGGGAGAAAATATTTTCAAACCATACATCTAAAAACAAAGGAGTTGGCCCCGTCTAGCCCTGGCCCAGGCCTGATTCCCAGCCTGGTCCACTCTGGGGAGCAGCTCTGTGGAGCACTCAGGTGGGCTCCGGAGCAACCCAAGCCCATGAGGATCGCATACTATGCCACTGCTGGTGCTGATTAGATGGAGGTCCATTCCCCCCCACACACACCACCCCGGAGGAGTGGAGGATCAATGCGGTTCAAGAATCGATTCCAGTCGTTCATGAACCATTGGGCCCTAGCCAATCGCCACTACATACCAACTTGGTGGGAACATGCTCCTGTTACACACACACATTCCTCACTGGCCCGGCCATTATGGGCAGTGCCCTCCTCCAGTGACGGTCTGATGACTTCCTGGAAAAGCTAACAGCTATGGAATGGGCCTTTGTGCCTTCTTCCAGTGACGGTTTGATGACTTCCCGGAAAAGCTAACAGCTGTGGAATGGGCCACTGTGCACCCTTCATTGTCTCCACAGTAAATGTGAAAACATTGTATCATGGAAAAAGAGCCACTTAAGGACAGTGGAGCTTTGTTTTCACGTGTGTGATAGAATGGTTATCTTTTTCTTCATTGCTGATTCTTATGCTCCATGGTTAAATCTCTGTGAACTTGGACCCCTGGCATCTCACATGTGTTGGTTTATCTGGCTCATGGCAGCTGGAGGAACAATTCATGTATTTCTCTACCATGAAAAGTATAAAGTGGTTGAATTCTTTTCCTATCTCACAGTAGGATTTTCTCCAGCCTTGGTGGTAACATAGATGAATAACACTGACAGACTTCATGAACTTGCCCAAGGAGGCTTAATTTATTGCCTAAGTCGGAGTTGTGTTCTTCAAGAGTGATGGCATTGTTCCATTTGCTCACTCCATCTGGCACCTGCTTGTGGCCACAGCAGCTGCAGTGCCGTACTACACCACTTGGAAATACCTTTACCGAAGTCCTATGGACACTATGAGACACTTATGACCAGTCTTGTAATAAGTCTCCAAATCAGTATTATTTCAACTATAGCACTTCAGAGTGGGGTAGGAGCTGAAAATTGCACAGGGAAAGAAAAAAAAATAGAAGAAGGCAACTACACTGACGTCCTTTATATCTTTTGAATATATTGTGAAAGTACAAAAGCTGTGTTCTGGGATTTTCCCCCACACAGCAAATAAATAAGGTAGTGAATTAATTTTCATTCCATTCCACTATCACGAAGGACTCTGGATAGGCTTGGCCAGCCAATGTTTACAAACCAGATTTTAATTTTACAGATTTTACTACATGATTTTTCTAAATTACTACGTCTAGTTGTAAGTCAGTGCAATAACAAAGCTTCCTTTAAAAAAAAAATTGTTTCTATCTCTTTCCCATTTGATGCATAAAGAATCATGGACAGAACTTACACTTCTTTTCACCATGTTTCATCTTGGCATAACATGGTTATTTTTTTAAATAGAAACTTTAGTTTCTGTAAATTTTTAAAAAACATTTAATTGAAACACACCTCTGTAGTTCCTGATTCATGTGAATTTTTGCAGCAAGCAGTCAACATTCCACAAACGAACAAACATTGTACCTCTTCTGATAGTTTTAGTAAATGAGGAGAAATTACCAATTTTTAAAAACTGCAGCTTTTCCCAATATTCTTTGTTTTATAGAAAAATATTTCAAGTATTATTTGTCAGGCAGAGACTCATGTGTCTGTAATCCATAGATTGTATCCTGGCTCAGTGGAGTGGTATTTATGCATTATTTTTGATTTTTTCTCAGTGGCTTATATTAAAATATTAGTTGCTTTGTTGATTAATTTCTCTTGTCAGTGTTTTAATTAATGAAATAGCGTTGCCTTTAGATCAGGTGCTGATGCTATCTGTGTTCAATTGTCAGTTTGATAATAAGCTTATCCACTGAAATTTTGTATGGATGTGGCTTTAAAAGAAGTTTTTTTGTGTGTGCACATGTTTAGAACTCTCTAATTTGGGTGAATTATATGAGAACAAGGAACAGAATAACTGGTACTTGCTAGAGAATTCTTAATAAAGACAAGGTACCCAGTGATAACACCAACTAGCCCACCGCTATCTGCGTGATCCTGAACATCTTCATGCCTGTTGTTTTACTGTATATGTATTTTTCTTTCAATATACTAACTTTTTGTGGATTCATTAAAAGTCTGCTCAAAAGTAGCACTGTCAAAACCACTAAAATATGTGTAAAAACTGTGCTGTAAACTACAATAAAAATTTTACTTGGATTTGTAAAAAAATAAAATAAAAAAATAAAAAACTAAGGAGTTAACATCCAAAATAAGAAACTCAAATAACTCAGCAGCAAGAAAACAAACTACCTGATTAAAAAAATGGGCAAATGGTCTTCTCAAAAGAGATTTAAACGGCCAACAGGTACATTAAAAAAATGCTCAACATGTCTTATCACTAAGGAAATACAAATTAAAACCAAAGGGTGATATCATCTTATACCTGGTAGAATGACTATCATCCAAAAAATGAATGATCAGTAAGGCTATGGAAAAAAGGGAACCCCGACATTGTTAGTGGGAATGTAAATTAGTACAGCCAGTATGGAAAATAGTATGGAGGTTCTTCAAAAAAACTAAAAGCAGAATTACCATATGAATCTAGTAGTCTCACTTCTGAGCATATATCTGAAGGAATTGAAACTAGTATGTCAAAGACAGCTCTGCCATCCCATGTTTATTTCAGCATCATTCATAATAGCCAGAAGTGGAAGCATCTAATTATACATCCCCAGATGAATGGATGAAGAAAATGTGATACACACACAACTAAATACTATACAGTCTTCAAAAAAAAGGAAATTCTATCATTCACAACAACACGGATGGAACTGGAGGATATTATGCTAAGTGAAATAAGCCAGCCACAGAAAGACAACTGCTGTATGACTTCCCTTATATGTGGAATCTGACAAAGCCAATCTCATACAAACAGAGCAGAAACGTGGTTGCCAGAGGCAGGGTGAGAGTGGGAGAGGAAGGAACAGAGAAAGAAAAAATTTTCCAGTTCAATGGAAGGAATAAGTTTTAGTGGCCTCTTACACTGCATGGTGACCAAAATTAATAATATTGCATCGTATATTTTAAAATCACTAAAAGAATAGACTTTTACCATTCTTACTACAAAGAACAGTTGAGAGGTCATGATATGTTATTAGCTTGTCTGAATCTTTTTACAACATATAGATAGAACAAAACATTTATTGTTCCCTAAGAATATACACACTGTCAATTAAAAATAACTAGGTGGAGCAAGATGGCAGCCGAGTAACAGATTCCCTGCAACTGGGCATGGTGAGTCCAGGGAGGTAAGACTCCAGGCATCTCTGGCTGGTGGGTGGGATCTGCCTATAATCATTGCTATGAGGATACAGGAAGTCAGCAAGAAACTTCTGGACACCAAGAGGAGGACAAAAACAGTGGAAAACTGGCAAGTGGTTGCGTGTGTTTGATTGACCTAATCCCGCTGGCAGCCATAAGTACAAGCAGCAGTGAGACTACAAACTGGAAACGCTTTACCTGTGAACTGTTTCAGTGTTTTTGGACTTGGCACTCAGTTGAACTGCCTTGGGGAGAGCTTGAGCAGGAGTGCAGAGAACTTTGGGCATTGTCTAGGGCCCCAGTCTGAGCCACTGAGACAGACGGAGCTAACAGTGTTTAGCTGTGGGCCGCAGGGAGCCATTGTGAGAGAACTGCCCTGGCAAGTTCTGCCCTCAGGGTCCCAGAGCAAGGATTGGACAGGAGCTAGTAACCTAGTGACCGAGCAGCCTACAGGCAGGGACTGAGCTGCCTTACATCCTTAACACTCAGGGGCAGAGTGAGACCAGTTTTGGCACACTGGAGCCTGGTGCTGTTGCCCTGGGTAGAGTGCCATGGTGTCACAGCTCGTAGCAACATCAAACTCCTGGGCTTGGTGCTGCCCACACCTCCATATGAGCTGCACTGTGACCCCCGACTGGCAACCTGCGCCCGCCCGGCCTCCACAAGCTCTGACCAGGAACTGCGGGAGCCGCGCAACCTTGCATCCTCCCTCCTGTATCCTCCCTGCCTCCACACTGGCTCACTTGTCTGGCCAGGGACTCTGGTAGCCACGTACCCTCCAGAGCCCTCCAGGCATCTGCACAGAGCCCTTCTCCTGGCCAGAGACTGCTGGAGCCTTGGGCTCCCTGTGCCAAAGTCACTGGGTGCCAGGCACTCCCAGAACCGTGTGCACCACCTCCCGCCCTGTTGCTGGATCCGGATGTGTCACACACCAGCGCTGCTTCCACAACCAGAACTCCCTGGCTGGGGCAGCCCCATAGGAACTACACAGGGTCACTCCCTACAAAGATCCAGCAACAATAGAGTGATCCCACTGGGGTCTAATCTTGGAGTGACACCTCCCCAAATCTGAGGACAGCCAGAGGCAATGGTGAAAAACAATCATGAGGTGAAATCAACAGAAAAACTCTGGCAACATGAATAATCAGAGTAGATCAACTCCCCCAAGGATCAATGGGGCAGACACAGCACAAGATCCCATGCACAAACAAATAGCTGAGATGTCAGAAATTGAATTCAGAATCTGGATAGCAAATAAGATCGATTTAGAATTCCAAGAAGTAACCCAAAGATATCTCAAGAATTCAATGAATTCAAAGACCAAATGACCAAAGATTTTGACACATTGAGACAAGAAGTTGCAGCCCTTGAAGATCTGAGAAACACAGTAGAATCCCTCAGTAATAGAATGGAGCAAGCAGAAGAAAGGATTTCTGACATTGAAGACAAAGCTTTCGAACGCTCCCAAACTCTCAAAGAGGAAGAGAATTGGAGGGCAAAAACAGATCACTCTCTCAGAGAGCTCTGGGATAATTCGAAGAAAAGCAATATTCGTCTTACAGGGATCCCTGAAAGCGACAAAGTGGTTTCACAAGGCAAAGAGCCTCTTCGCCATGAGATTATGAAGGAGAACTTTCCAGGCATGCCAAGAGATTCTGAAATTCAGATAGCAGACAGTTTCAGAACTCCAGCATGATTCAACCCAAATAAGACATCCCCCAGACATATCATAATCAATTTCACTAAAGTTAATATGAAGAAAAAAATTCTGAAAGCAGCCAGATGAAAGAAAACCATCACCTACAAGGGCAAGAATATTAGAATAACTGCAGATCCCTCTGCTGAAACCTTTCAAGCTAGAAGAGGATGGTCATCAACTTTTAATATCCTAAATCAAAAATAATTTTCAACCCAGCATCCTGTACCAGCTAAACTGAGCTTCATTTATGATGGAGAAATTAAATACATCAAAGACATTCACATGTGGAAGAAATTTTCCATAACTAAACCAGCTCTCCAGGATATTTTCAGACCTATCCTCCATAAAGACCAGCGTAATCCTCCACCACAAAAGTAAATCCACCCAGAAAATTTTGATCAAATTCCAACTTCCACAGTAGCAAAAGGATTAAAAATGTCCACCGGACTCTCGAAAGATTTATCAATATTCTCAATTAATGTGAATGGTTTAAATTGTCCTCTAAAGAGGCACACATTGCCTGACTGGATACAAAAACTCAAGCCAGATATCTGCTGCACACAAGAATCGCATCTTACATTAAAAGACAAATATAGACTCAAAGTGAAGGGATGCTCATCTATACTCCAGGCAAATGGAAAGCAGAAAAAAGCAGGCATTGGAATCCTATTCGCAGATGCAATAGGCTTTAAACCAACTGAAATAAGGAAGGATAAAGATGGACATGTCATATTTGTTAAAGGTAATACTCAATATGATGAGATCTCAATTATTAATATTTATGCACCCAACCACAACGCACCTCAATTTATAAGAGAAACTCTAACAGACATAAGCAACTTGATTTCCTCCAGTTCCATAGAAGTTGGAGATTTTAACACCCCTTTAGCAGTGCTGGATAGATCCTCCAAAAAGAAGCTAAGCAAAGAAATTTTAGAATTAAACTCAACTATTCAACATCTGGACTTAACAGACATCTACAGAACATTTCATCCCAAAAAACACATTCTTCTCATCAGCCCATGGAACGTACTCCAAAATCGACCACATCCTAGGCCACAAATCTAACCTCAGCAAATTTAAACTAATAGAAATTATTCCTTGCATCTTCTCAAACCATCATGGAATAAAAGTTGAACTCAATAACAATAGAAACCTGCATACCAATACAAAAACATGGAAGCTAAACAACCTTATGCTGAAGGATTGATGGGTTATAGACAACATTAAGAAGGAAATCACCAAATTTTTGGAACAAAACAACAATCAAGACATGAATTACCAGAACATCTGGGATACTGGAAAGGCAGTCCTAAGAGGGAAATTTATAGCACTGCAAGCCTTCTTCAAGAAAACGGAAAGAGAGGAAGTTTAATAACTTAATGGGACATCTCAAGCAACTGGAGAAAGAAGAACATTCCAACCCCAAACCCAGCAGAAGAAAAGAAATAACCAAAATCAGAGCAGAATTAAATGAAATTGAAAACAAAAGAATTATACAACAGATCAATAAATCCAAAAGTTGGTTTTTTGAAAAGATCGATAAAATAGATAAACATTTGGCTAACCTAACCAGGAAAAAAAAAAAAGAGTAAAATCTCTAATTTCATCACTCAGAAATGGTAACGATAAAATAACAGGCCGCTCAGAAATTCAAAAAATCCTTAACAAATACTACAAGAAACTCTACTCTCAGAAATATGAAATCTGAAAGAAATCGACCAATACCGGGAAGTACGCCACCTACCAAGATTTAGCCAGAATGAAGTGGAAATGTTGAACAGGCCTATATTAAGTTCTGAAATAGCATCAACTATACAAAATCTCCCTAAAAAGAAAAGCCCAGGACCAGATGGCTTTACGTCAGAATTCTTCCAAAACTTTAAAGAAGATCTAGTATCTATACTACTAAACCTCTTCCAAAATATAGAAAAAGAAGTAATATTACCCAACACATTCTACGAAGCAAACATCACCTTGATCCCCAAACCAGGGAAAGACCCAACAAGAAAAGAAAATTACAGATCAATATCACGAATGAATATTGATGTTAAAATACTCAATAAGATCCTAACAAACAGAATCCAACAACACATCAAAAAAATTATACACCACGACCAAGTGGGATTTATCCCAGGGTCTCAAGGCTGGTTCAATACATGTAAATCTATAAATGTAATTCAGCACATAAACAAACTAAAAAATAAGGACCAGATGATTCTTTCAATTGATGCAGAAAAAGCTTTTGATAATATCCAGCATCCCTTCATGATCAGAACACTTAACAAAAACTGGTATAGAAGGGACATTTCTTAAACTAATAGAGGCCATCTACAGCAAACCCACAGCCAATATCATATTGAATGGAGTTAAATTTAAATCATTTCCACTTAGATCAGGAACGAAGCAAGGTTGCCCATTGTCTCCATTGCTCTTTAACACTGTAATGGCAGTTTTAGCCATTGTAATTGGGGAAGAAAAGGCGATCAAGGGTATCCACATAGGGTCAGAATTGATCAAACTTTCACTTTTCGCAGATGATATGATCGTATATCTGGAACACACTAGGGATTCTACTACAAAACTTTTAGAAGTGATCAAGGAATACACCAATGTCTCAGGCTACAAAATCAACACCCATAAATCTGTAGCCTTTATATATATTAACAATAACCAAGCCGAAAAAACAGTCAAGGACTTTATTACTTTCATAGTAGTGCCAAAGAAGACGAAATATTTGGGAGTATACCTAACAAAGGAAGTGAAAGATCTCTACAAAGAGAACTATGAAACTTGAAGAAAAGAAATAGCTGAAGATGTAACAAATGGAAAAACATACCATGCTCATGGCTGGGAAGAATCAACATTGTTAAAATGTCTATATTACCCAAAGCAATACATAATTTTAATGCAATTCCTATTAAAGCTCCATTGTCATATTTTAAAGATCTTGAAAAAATACTTCCTTTTATATGGAATCAGAAAAAGCCTCGAATAGCCAAAACATTACTCAGCAATAAAAACACAGCAGGAGGAATCACCCTACCAGACCTGAGACTGTACTATAAATTGATAGTGATCAAAACACCATGGTATTGGCACAAAAATAGAGAAGTAGATGTCTGGAACAGAATAGAGAACCAAGAGATGAATCCAGCTTCTTACCCTTATTTGATCTTTGACAAGCCGATTAAAAACATTCAGTGGGGAAAAGATTCCCTATTTAACAAATGGTGTTGGGTGAACTGGTTGGCAACCTGTAGAAGATTGAAACTGGACCCACACCTTTCACCATTAACTAAGATAGACTCTCACTGGATAAAAGATTTAAACTTAAGACATGAAACTATAAAAATACTTGAAGAAAGTGCAGGGAAAAGTCTTGAAGGAATCGGCCTGGGTGAATATTTTATGAGGAGGACTCCCCAGGCAATTGAAGCAGTATCAAAAATACACTACTGGGACCTGATCAAACTTAAAAGCTTCTGCACAGCCAAGAACATAGTAAGTAAAGCAAGCAGACAGCCCTCAGAATGGGAGAAAATATTTGCAGGTTATACCCCCGATAAAGATCTAATAACCAGTATCCACAGAGAACTCAAACGTATTAGCAAGAAAAGAACACATGACCCCTTCTCAGGGTGGGCAAGGGACTGAAGAGAAACTTCTCTAAAGAAGACAGACGCACGATCTACAAACACATGAAAAAAAGCTCATCATCCTTATTCATCAGAGAAATGCAAATCAAAACTACTTTGAGATATCACCTAACCCCAGTAAGAGTAGCCCACATAACAACATCCCAAAACCAGAGATGTTGGCGTGGATGTGGAGAAAAGGGCACACTTCTACACTGCTGGTGGGAATGCACACCAATACGTTCCTTGGGTGGGACGTGGGTGTGCACACATATAGCAAATGTGAGAAAACTGAGAAATCCAGGTAAACAATGTAGTGAACTCTTTGTATTAGACATCATTGGGACAGTGGTGAAACTTGAATGGGGTCTGAGGATTAGGTAGTAATGTACCAAGGCTAATTTTCTGAGTCAGGTGGTTGCACTGTGGATTTGAAAAAGAATGTCTTTATTTGTAAGAAATACACTCTAAAGCAGGGGTCCTCAAACTGCGGCCCGTGGGCCACATGAGGCGGTGTGATTGTATTTCTTCCTGTTTTGTTTTTTTACTTCAAAATAAGATATGTGCAATGTGCATAGGAATTTGTTCATAGTTTTGTTTTTCTTTTTTAACTGTAGTCTGGCCCTCCAACGGTCTGAGGGACAGTGAACTGGCCCCCTGTTTAAAAAGTTTGAGGACGCCTACTCTAAAGGATTAGAAGAGGCAATGGGGCATCAGGTAATAACCAAGTCAATCTCAAGTGTTTTTTTTTTTGCAGGGTAGGGGGACAAGTTCCTTGCATTGTACTTGCAAATTTTCTGTAAGTCTGTACTTACTCCAACATTTAAAAAATTAAAATATGCGGGGTGGCACCTGTATCTCAGTGAGTAGGATGCCGGCCCCATATACAGAGGGTGGCAGGTTCAAACTCGGCCCTGGCCAAACTGCAACAACAACAACAACAAAAATAGCTGGGCATTGTGGCGGGCGCCTGTAGTCCCAGGTACTCAGGAGGCTGAGGCAAGAGAATTGCCTAAGCCCAGGAGTTGGAGGTTGCTGTGAGCTGTGTGACACCATAGCACTCTACTGAGGGCAATAAAGTGAGACTCTATCTCTACAAAAATAATAATAATAATAATAATAAATAAATAAAATATGTATATATTTCAACCCAGCAATTGTAGATTGCAGAAATATGTAGAAGTACCGTACATACTTACTTAAAAGCACCTGTTACAGAAAAATACTTGCAACATGTACCCAAAGTAGTCGTATAAGAATGCTTACAATAGCAAGAAGAAATTGAAACAGCAAAGAGGAATAGTTAAATAAATACGGTTCTTCCATTCAATGAATTATTACATAGCTGTTAAAAAGAATGGTATAATGCAATATACCAACATGGGAGAGACCTCCGAGATACAGCAGTAAATAAAGCAAAGTGAAGCCAAGTAGTTTTCCCATTTGTGTGTGTATCTGTATCTATACAAATTTTCTGGAAGTTTGAACAGGGAAACTGGTAAAAGTAGTTATGGTTAGGGAATTAGAATAGGGACCCTTTTTCTTGTGTTTAATCCTGTATGTGTTTCTCCACTAGGTCTTCCTTCACAACTCTCTCTCCTTTTTCAACCAAGAATTGCAAAAGTAGCTTCCTCTGAATAACACCTCACCCAAGTAATAAGATGTTTCTAGCCTCATTCATTCCCCTACTATTTGCTGATGTATCTTGCTACACGTCATCAAGTAAAGATGTTAAGAGCAACATAATACAATTCTGTAGTATTTATTAATCCCTTGTTGACCTTGGATTCAATAGATCCAAACCATCTATGGATAAAACCATTCAATCTAATCTAGATACTGAGCTATTAAGACTTCTTCAAAGAGCAAATATTCTCATGAGGGATATCACATCTCAAATGGTATAAAATAGTCATAGTCTATACCCTTTCTATGCAATCTACGAACCATTCAGTTTTGGACACAGGCAGACAGGGATCCTCTGTGTTGGTTGTCACAAGCTCACTCTCTGGCAGTAGCACACATTAGAAAGTAGCTAATTTGTGGCAGGCTCAGTTCACAACCTCCAAATCCCTGTAACTGGGGAGCCAATATTCAAGTATTCAGTAAAAAAGTTACCTCTTTTCACTGCAGTGGGCCACAAAGATTTTCTTTTAATGGAAAAAGCATGTAGTGAGCTGGTAATATCTGTCTGAAAGCATCCTTTCAGGTAGAGCAGAACTTTAGAAATCTCACCCACACACGTGTGTGAATAGTCAAGAACATTTCATTTCATAAGCAAAGGTGTGTTCACTCTGATTACCCAAACTATGTCACCAGTACGTGGTACCTGATATTACTTTGTGACAAAATGCATTTGGATTTCATGCCAAGAGCAAACATTTCTGCAGAGGAATGTATCTGCTGCCTGCAGCTGGATTAATAACTGCAGAGGTAGCGAGGACCCTGGCCGCAAAGACTTCAGAGGCAACATCAGCAGGATTCAAGCAGGACAATCAGCACCTCTCCAGTGCCAATTACATCTATCCCCCTGCTCTGTAAGGATGGTTTCTATTCTGTTTTTCCCTCTGTACATGTAAGCAGTTTCCAATTTGGGGGAAGAGGAGCCAGTATAAATTTTAAGTGAATAAATACTCACCTAAACTGCTTTGGTTTTCACATTTTAAAATCTCAAACATCTTCTGCAAATGAATAAGAAGGAATACCAGGGACAGCTTAGACTGGTAAAATGTAGATGCATCATCTCAGGATTTTCCATTTGGCTGCCCTAATGGAAGTTCCATCAATACCCACACTGAAGTTTGTCCTGGAAAGCCACAATGCCAGTCACCTGCCTGTCATCTGGGCTACTGCCTGTATCTACACAACAACCCTAAGGGAATGGAGCTATTTCTCCAAAAAAGAAACCAATTTGGTCAACAGCGACACCATTAACAAATGCAACAGAAGCCTGCTGTGGGGTGGACCAGAATCAAGGCAGACCTAGGGGATCAAATCATGACCCAGCAAACATGAGTGTGGCACAAGGCTCGAGGTCACGTGAGTTCAAGGAATAAGACTGAAATCAGTCCCAAAAGATTGAGTCTACTGATGGAGAGGTGAGGGACATAGCTTGATTTACCTGGAAATGACCTGCATAATGAGGATGCTCCCCCATAGTACGATAAAGCCCTCACTCGATGCAGCTGCTTTGGCGAAAATTTCTCCCAAAACAAGTAAATACCCTTCTCCCACCTCGTGCTACACAGGGTGAGGACAAAACAAATGTGCTACTTATGTTAGTCTCAGATTTCCCTGATTTTTTGCACCATTTTAACTCTCGTAGCCTCAATCTAGATTCGAACAAATATGTTCAAATTGATAAATTTATGCCTTCACACCTCAAAGCATGCTGAGTAATTAATATCCTCTGGGTTAGCTGAGCGCTGCAGCATTGCCAGTGAACATGAAAATGTCTTTCCTCTTATTCTGATTACTAAATGGATTTAGCTATTACCATCTGAGCTCCAACTAGTTTCATGAATAAATTTAAAGCACTCCCAGAGAGGACAATAATAACACAAAGGCAGTCATTCACTAGAAGGCAGGGATCAGCATTTCAGGCCACAACAGCCGCCACCACCAATCCATCTGCAGTGGCCACGAGAAGGCCAGTTCCAGCGCTCACAGGGACACCTCCAGTTACCTGCCACGAAACAGAAAACTTTGTGACAAGGGATCCTTGAGATGCAGATGCCGTGGCTAAGACTCTTTACTTATTTCCAGGAAGCATCTCAGTGTCCTATGTGGCAGGTTGCTTGATTTTAAATATGGGGGGGAGAACTTTGTTGTTTGTTTAAAAAAGAATTGTGTAACTCCTATCACTGATGAGTTTGTACCTTCCTATACAGAAAGGTAACATCTACCATGGATGTTTGCAGGGCAAATGCCAAATGCACTTTGCATGCTGTAAGGATAACCTTTTCCACAGACATCAGAGCTGAGAGCTAGGGGACTCTCAGCAAAAAGATAACAAAATGGGTGCCAGGGCTTAGGGTGAGGGATACAGAGACTGGCCACTAATGCGTATGGGATTACTTTGGGGGTGATGGAAATGTTCTAGAATTGGATAGTGATAGCTGTCCAACATAATGAATATATTTTTAAAAAACACAAAAATGTAGGCTTTAAAATGGTGAACTGTATGTTTTGCGAGGTTATGTCTCAATTTTTTTTTTATGAGCAGCTGTCTCCATGTACTGCCCCTGACATCAGCTCTGTGGGGAGTTCCGTGGGAGCCCAGAAGTCACATGCCCTTTTCACAGGTGGGAGCCCAAAGACTCCAGCGGTTCATCGTCAGGTAGCAGAAACAGAAGTGGCCCCACAGCCAGAAGCTGTGAGGTCTCGGCCCGGTTCACCACCCACTGACCGTGGGTCCTAATCACATGACCACATAGGAGTGACCTATTCCCCATAGAGAAAGCGAAGGTATCATACCTGATTACTCCTCTTCTCCCAGAATAAGACAGAGATATGATGAAAATGAAACCACCGGGGACAAATAAGGTCCTATCGTGGTGTATCAAGAGGGTTGGGTCCCATGCCGGCCCTATGACAAGAGGCACACTGATCTCAGGGCCACAGTTTCTAGGAAGTAGTGCAAGATACTAAGTGCTTTGGCAAAGGTGGCACTGCTGGTGTCACATGTAGAAATGGGACCCAGGCTCCCCAACTCTGCTCTAAGGCTGTTCTAGGACAACACATGAGGATATCAGTACTGGTGGCCAGTCTGGGAGCCCAATAGCCTGGATTCAGATCCCAGCTCTGTCACTCACCAGCAGAGACGTCCTGGGCAAGGGACTTGGCAGCTATAGGCCTCAGTTTCCTCATCTGTAAAATGGAGATAACAGACCCTATTGTGGTGGGTTAATGTAAGAATGAAATGGTCACTATATAAAAAGTGTTCAGCACAGTATCTGATGCAGTAATCTATCAACTGTTGGCTATTACTGTTATCATATTTGGCATTAAGCAGAATCTACTATCAGATCTACTAGTAATTAAGCAGAAGGCCTTGTGTATAAATACATACTTAAGAGAATCATGTTAAAATGTTCAAAAGCTTAGTACATACCTAGAAAACAGAGCCACATTCTCATCTAAACTCACCCTATGTCTGATGAATCTTTAGATTCTACTGATATGACATAAGCCGGGGAAACTTAGGCACAAGAATGTCAGTGATTTGGACCAGGCCATGCCAAGATGCTTTTAAGCTACAGCCGCTTGACTAATAGCAACGTATGTGGCATTTCCTACCCCTGCACCCAACGTAAACACCAGTGGATAGCTGGATGTTGTAGTGGGTGCCTGTAGTACCATCTACTCAAGAGGCTGAGGCAGGAAGATCACTTGAACACAGGAGTCTGAGGTTGCTGCGAGCTAGGCTGAGGCCATGACACCCTAGGCTGGGTGACAGAATGAGACTCTATCTCAAAAAAATATAAACAAACACATACCAGTGGATCTCTGCATACTGTCTTACATGAAGTGAAAAGCTGTGTCTGGTTGATGTTGTATATGTGAAAATTTCCAAATCACGGCCCAGTAGAGTGGAATGGGACCTCAGGGATCAACCAGTCTACTCGTTTTAGAGATAAAGATAATCCATTCAAAGATTTGCGTTTTTTCAGGTTTTGTTTCAACAATGATGGAAGATTCTCCTTACAAGACAGCTCACTGTGTAGTGCCAATGCATTTGAATGAAACCTGGGTTGTATCAGGGTCCCCCAAAGAGACAAGCTGGACAGAGGGCCTGCTGGACCCAAGACAATCTTGAAGGCAAAGCAATTATGCCACCAGATCCAGCCTTAGGTAGAGAATTCCCTGTCCATGTTCACGAGCAGGCTTAGACGTAGAATCCATGTCTGTACTTGCCAGGTCCCATCAAGATGTTAGCCCTGCCACCTGGCCAGGCAAGTGGGAGAAATGTGCTGACAGCCTGAGGCAGCTCCTCCTATACGTCTCCTGAACGCCAGTCCTGCAGGTCCTCCCCTACCCAGGCAAGATTTTCACAGCTCCTCCCAGGAAGGATGTCCTGAACTGGCTTCTGTCTTCCCTCGTGCTGGTAATCCTGGTCCTAGCTATCCTCGTGCTAATACTACTCAGTCTTGATTACTGTCATGTTGCGGCACATTTCAAAACTGGAAAGTGCAAGTCCACCAATTCTGTTCTTGTTTTTCAAGATTGTTTGGCTATTTTGGGTCCCTTGAATTTCCACAGAAATTTTAGGATCAGCTTGTCAATTTCTGCCGAAAAGGCAGCTGGGATTTTAATAGGAATTGCGTTGAATCTTAGATCAATTTGGGAAGTATCACCCCATCTATTTTTAAACATGCTCAAATCTCTCCCATTTTAAACTAGAAAATCCTTTGACTACATCTCCATCTCAATACTGCCTTCTCTTGCTCTTCTTCATGACCAAATTCATGCCCGCCATAACCACTGGGCTACAGGCACTGAGCCAATTTCCACCCTTTTTATGACTGAATAATATGCCACTGTCTCCAGGCGTCCTCAAACTTTTTAAACAGGGGGCCAATTCATTGTCCCTCAGATGGTTGGAGGGCCAGACTATTATTTAAAAAAAACAAACAAACAAAAAAAAAAACTATGAACAAATTCCTATGCACACTGCACATATCTTATTTTGAAGTAAAAAACAAAACGGGAACAAATACAATTCACAACGCCTCATGTGGCCCATGGGCTGCAGTTTGAGGACACCTGGTCTAGATGGACCACATTCTGTTTACCCATTTAGTTGATGATCATTGGGGTGGTTTCCATTTTTTGCCTTAGAAATAGTGCTTTATTAATGTTCATGGACAGGCTTTTATATGGACATGTTTTCAGTCATCTTGGGTCCATACCCAGGAGTAGAATACTTTTGACAGTAAAACACAATAAGCCATCACCAAGTCGGTTTATGATTCCATTCACACCATACTTTCCTGCTCCTGGTCTTCAGGGAGGTGTACAGGGCATTGCTGCCCTGCCATTCACAACCACTTTAGGCCATGTGACCCACACCTGCAACCAGACACATGTACACGTTGTACAAATGCATGTGCACACACATGCTCCATTTAAAGTAGAATAACCTGTATAAAGGAAGAAATAGAAAATGTGTGACCTCCACATATTTGGAGATGATTGAGGAAGGAGACCTAGGAACTCTGGAAACTGGTCTGACATTCATGCCACATGATGGGGGCAGCAAAGAACATACAGGTTAGAAGTTGACCATTGGGGTTACAGTCCTTCTTCCACCCCAACTTCACTATTCAGCAACTCATTTTGCTCTCTTGTAAAACAAAGATGATCTCTCAATTTAAAGCTCTGCCTAGGTAGACCCAGCAAGAAGGGGTCTCCTCAAGGTCACTTAGCTGGTTGGGACAGTCCTAGGGCTGCGGTCTCTTTAATGATACATAATAAAGTTACAACAAAAACCCTTTAGGGAACTAAATTCAGTCTATAGTGAGAGCAGCACTGCAAGCTCCATTTAGCTGAGACAATCCAGTGTACCATATTTAAATTACCGACAAATTTGTGCCCAGTCCCCATCTGGCACTCACTATTATTGCCGTGAAGGGCCGATTCCAGAGCCATACCTGAGAAGGATGTGCCCGAGAGATGCTCTGGCATAACGTACAAAAAGGAGGGGGGATCCAAACACCAGACGATGGCAGAAGAGCCGAAAAAAGTTCCAGCCGATGGCTAGGGTCCTATCCTTGATGTGTCCCCACCATGCCCGCAAAATATAGAGCATAGTATCATCAGCTTGGCTGGGGCAGTTCCCTTATAATAGACACCCATGAAGACAGCAGGAGCCAGTCCTGTCTTTGGCTGTATCCCTGAGCCCACAGTCTGGCCCAGGAGATGTACATTTGAACTCTCACGCTACTTGCAAAACAAGCAGCCCACCAAAGTGGTTTCCCAAGAGCAAGCCACTCCTGAAATAATTTAATCTAAAATTCACTCATCTATTTTATTTTCCCACACTTCCTGTCCCCACTTTGGGTCATTTAATTATTGCTACTCATGATGACTTAACACTGCTTAGAAGTTCCTTGGGTCACTACTGGATGGGGACTTGCTGGCAGCTAATCCACAGTGACAAAGTCTTTCCTGAGCAAAGGCAAAGAGCAAGGCCTTGTATCTTTGTTATGGGCTGAAACATGCCCCACCGTTCATGTGTTGAAGTCCTAACCCCAGTGTCTCAGAACATGACTGTATTAGAAAGTGGGTCTTAACAGAGGCAATCAAATTAAAATGAGGTCATTGGTGTGGGCCCCAATCTGGTATGACTGATGTCCTTATAAAAAGGGGAAAATAAGCCACAGAGACACAGGGGGAAGATGCCATCTACAAAGCCCAGAAGGGAGGCCTGGAATACAGCCTTCCCTCACAGCCCTCAGAAGAGGCCCTCTCTACAGACACCCTGATCTCAGACCCCCAGCCTCCAGAACCATGAGGCAATCCACGCCTATTGCTGAAGCCCCCCATGCTGTGTTACTTTGCCACAGCAACCCCAGAAAGTAAAATGGATGCCATGGCTCCCAGTGTCTTGCTCCCCATGCCCCAGGGGCTCACCGTAACTGGTAAGATGAAGGAGGCAAAGGGGCCCAGGGAGAAAGCTACACGGTTGAGAGAAGATGCTTGCTGCTGCCAGGATTCTGGGACCCGTGAGGAAGTGGCCGTGCTGTTCTTTGCAGGACCAGCACTCTATGCCAGTGGACACTGCTGTAGTTTAGACAGATGGACAGACCCACAAGGGAGAAGGCCATGTGAAGAATGAGAGATTGGGGTGATGTAGCCACAAGCCAACAACACCAAGGGTTGCCAGCAAGCACCAGAAGCTAGGGAGAACAAGGAAGGGGGGGGGCGTGCCCTGCCTACACCCTGATGCCAGACCTCCAAGCTCCAGAATTGTGCACACACATTTCTATTGTTTAGAATCACCACATTTGTGCTACTCTTCCATGGCAGCTGCAGGAAACTCATAGTTACTCAAGTCCAAGCTCATGTGCCTGGCACACAAATCCCTCCCATTCAGCCCGAACCTGCTGTATCACTCCCCACTGTACACTCTGCAGGATTCAGCTAGAGTGATTTGCTGATGAACATACCCTGCCCATTTTTGGCACCTGCTGCTTCCTGACCCCAGAGAGCCCTTCTCTGCCTTCTGTGGCCAGAGAAAGTTACTGTGCAAATCCAATATCCTGTCCTCAAGGAAGCCCAGGCAGAGGAAACCTTCCTCCTATGTGTCACACCACATCCCTGTGGTGGTTCTAGGCAAGCTGAATTCTAACTTCCATTCATAGAAAGGAGGGCTAAGAGACCTGAGGCCATCGCACCTGAAGCAAAGCCAGTTATAGCATGGGCCCGCCAGGCACTCAGCATGCTTATCACATGAAGTCACTTAGCCTGGCATATTTTAGTAACACCAAAATGTTCCAGAGAAAGCTATCCTCATCTGAAGGAGGAAAAGGAATGAATGGCAGAATGACGACACAATGACACGGATGAATCTCAGAATTACGTTGAGTGAAATAAGCCAGACCAAAAAAAGGACATGCTGTGTGATCCCATTTCTGTAACACTCTAGAAAATGCAAACTGTGAGAGAAGATATATCAGTGGTTACCTGTGGACAGGGACAGGGGAGAAAGGGAGCACCAAGGGGCACGAAGGAGATTTGGGAATTGATGGAGATGTTCACGACCTTAACTGCAGTGATGTTTCACAAGCGTGTACATACACCCAAACTGACCCAATTGTACACTTCACATGTAAGCAGTTTATTGTATATCCATTATACTTCAACCAATCAGGCAAAAACAACTAAATAGACACCTGTTAGGAAGGAAAGAACTTAAATGCCTACATCCTTACAAGAGCCTCTTCTATGTTTTTTTGATAGCTTGTTTTCATGAAATCTAGAATAATATATACCTAAATGATAATGGTAGTTGTCCACAGAAGAGGTATATTTTGTTCTTTATGTTCTGAAAATCTATTATGTTTATTTGAAAAACAGAATTGCCTTTAAAAAGCAATGTGATATAATACAAAGGTAATGTTATAATATCCAACACCTCTGCGGAAGGCAGAATCTCAAGGATGTTCCCACCCTAACTCCTAGAACTGGTGTTGTCGCCTATTTGGCAAAAGTGACTAGCAGATTTGATTAAATAAAGGGTCCTAAAATGGTGAGATTATCCTGGATTACCTAGGTAGACCCAAGATAATCACAAGGGTCCCTAAAGTAAAAGGGTGACAAGGGAAGGTCAGAGTCAGTGTGACGAGGAGGAGAGGTCACAAGTCAAGGAATATAGGCTGTCTCCAGACACCAGAAAAGAGAATGGATTCTCTCCAGGACACAACACAGCCCTACCAATACCTTGATTTGGGACTAGTGAGACCCCTTGCCAACTTTCCAACCTCCAGACTGGAAGAGATCAGGTGTTGCGACCCCTATGGCACTGGTCTCAGTCACCGCAGGAAGGAACCAGGCGTGACACAGATTAGTAGTACAAGCTTGCGGGAAGCGGGCTAACCTTAACTTCAGGGTAGCCCTAAGCCCCCTCCACAATGGCTATTTATTAAGATTAAACACAACAGGTGTGGAGAGTTAAGCTAATGACATATGAGGGCTGCATGCAGAAGGATTGCCACGTGTTCTTTCCCCACAACCCTCATGAGGAACTACTAAGCATCAATGTTTAACACATGCTTACTAGTGAGTGACCAATCATATCTCATTCTGGAACACTGAGTTACTTGGAGGACTGCCTCCAAGTCACAAAACGTCTCTAGGCTTGCCAGGAGACTGTCCTGTTCACAGCGTTTCCTTTTAAGGTGATAAGAATCAGTAACTGTCCTTTGCAAGCATGGTGTCCATTCCTCTACAGCCAGGCATGGCGGCTCACACCTGTAATCCCAGCACTTTGGGAGGCTGAGATGGGAGGACTGTTTGAGCCCAGGAGTTCTAGACTACAGTGAGCTACAATCACGCCCCTTCACTCCAGCCTGGGCCACAGAGTGAGACCTCATCTCTAAAAAATATGGAAGGCGGGGCAGCACCTGTGCCTCAAGGAGTAGGGCGCCGGTCCCATATGCTGGAGGTGGCGGGTTCAAACCTAGCCCCGGCCA
Source organism: Nycticebus coucang (assembly GCF_027406575.1). Classification (NCBI taxonomy): domain Eukaryota; kingdom Metazoa; phylum Chordata; class Mammalia; order Primates; family Lorisidae; genus Nycticebus; species Nycticebus coucang. The sequence goes on from NC_069804.1 coordinate 181,768,366, forward strand.
AAAAAAAAAAAAAATATATATATATATATGAAAGGCGATACCTGTGGCTCAAAGGAGTAGGGCGCTGGCCCCATATGCCGGAGGTGGCAGGTTAAAACCCAGCCCCGGCCAAAACTGCAAAAAAAAAAAAAAACATAAAGTATGGAAAGGCATATTTTTATCCCTATCTATTAGAGAAATGCAAATCAAAACTACCCTGAGATACCATCTAACCCCAGTAAGAATGGCCCACATCACAAAATCTCAAAACTGCAGATACTGGCGTGGATGTGGAGAGAAGGGAACACTTTTACACTGCTGGTGGGACTGCAAACTAGTACAACCTTTCTGGAAGGAAGTATGGAGAAACCTCAAAGCACTCAAGCTAGACCTCCCATTTGATCCTGCAATCCCATTACTGGGCATCTACCCAGAAGGAAAAAAATCCTTTTATCTTAAGGACACTTGTACTAGACTGTTTATTGCAGCTCAATTTACAATCGCCAAAATGTGGAAACAGCCTAAATGCCCACCAACCCAGGAATGGATTAACAAGCTGTGGTATATGTACACCATGGAATACTATTCAGCCATTAAATAAAATGGAGACTTTACATCCTTTGTATTAACCTGGATGGAAATGGAAGACATTATTCTTAGTAAAGCATCACAAGAATGGAGAAGCATGAATCCTATGTACTCAATTTTGATATGAGGACAATTAATGACAATTAAGGTCACGGTGGGGGTGGGGGAAGGGGAGAGCAGAGAGAGAAAGGAGGAGGGAGGGGTGGGGAAAGGAAGAGCAGAGATAGGGATGGAGGGAGGGGGGTGGGGCCTTGGTGTGTGCCACACCTTTTGGGGGCAAGACACGATTGCAAGAGGGACTTCACCTAACAAATGCAATCGGTGTAACCTGGCTTATTGTACCCTCAATGAATCCCCAACAATTAAAAAAAAAAAAAGAAAGAAAGAAAGGCATATTTTTGTGTAGCTTTAAGCCTCTGAGTTTGTGATAATTTGTTACAGCAGCCATAGGAGACTGTTAACCCCTTTCTTCTACATACGTGTACATCTGCTCTGTCAACAAACCTTCCCTGAGCTTCCACTCTGTGTCAGATACAATCCCAGGCCTGGGAATAGCATTAACACTGTACCCACACCCCAGAGAAGTTGCCAGAGCAGCTGGCATCTGTTTGAAAGAGGCCAGGTGTCCACCTTTGTTCTTAACAGGTTTGCAGCATTCACTTGGAAATCTTTCCAGATCCTTTTCTGCCAACCCTTTAATGTCACACTTTCAACAAGCAATTATTCTTTTAAAAGAAATCTTACTTATAATTATGTACATTCTAATTGGGCAATATGACTGACAAAGGCCTTAATTATGGTCCATAATTCACACCAACTGTATTATTAGGTCTTTGCTACAAGTTGGCATTTGTGAACATTACACTATGGTTCTGTCATTTGCACAGCTTCCTCCAATTATTGTACTTGCAGGGCACTGTGTGAGGGGAGGTGACAGATGATGGTGGTCCAACCACCAGAGCCTTTTATTTACCTAAGGAAAACATCTTTTGGTCACTCTAACCCAAAACAGGCAGCAGCTTCCAGTGGGAATCAATTATCCGCAAGGAACTTAACCTGTGAATGTGACCGTGTTTGGAAAGAGGGTCTTTGCAGATGTAATGAAGAAGAGGTCATAATGGATTAAAGTGGGCCTTAATGTAGTGAGTGGTATCGTTATAAGAGGGAATATTTTTAAATTTTCTTTTAATGAGAAACAGAGTTTCACTCTGTCACCCTATCTGGAGTGTAGTGGCATGATCACAGCTCATCAGAGCTTTGAACTCCGGGCTCAAGCAATCCTCCTGCCCCAAGTAACTGGGACCACAGGCATGTGCACCATGCCTGGATGATTTTTATTTTATTTTTAATAGAGCCAAGGTCTTACTACATTGCCCAAGTTAGTCTTGAACTCCTGAGTTCAAATGATCTTCCCACCTCAGCCTCCCAAAGTGCTGAGATTACAGGTGTGAGCCACCACACCTGGCCTAAGGACAGAAATTAAGACACAGACTCAGGAAAGAAATTCATGTGACGATGGAGGTGCAGAGACCGGAAAGCCACAAGCCAAGGAACGCCCAGGACTGATGGCCATCAGACTGCAGGGAGCGGCAAGGAAGGGTTCCAAGCAGACTCTGAGAGAACAAGGCCCTGCCAACAACTTGACTTCAGACATCTGGACTCTAGAATTGCGAGAAGATACATTTTTGTCCTTTTACATCTCCTAATTTGTGGCACTTGGTCAAAGCAGCCCTAGGAAAACAATACAAGCACACGACGTGACCTGAGCATTCTGCAGTGATCCAGAGTGCGTAGAGCAGGAAGCGGTCATCGGGCAAGGCTTCCTGGAAGCTGGGGGCCTGAAAGAAGATTCTTAAAGAAGGAAGAACACAGCTTGGAAAGGATGAGGACAGGAAACAAATGTCACCTTCATTTGATACAGAATCTCTTCTGAGCCAAGCATCTGCACGTGCGTGATTCACTAATGCATGGCACTGGAGGTGTGCGACATTTATCATGGTTATTTAGCACAATGAGATACCTTTTCATACCTCTCATGAAGGCAAAAGTTAGAAAGATGACTAAGGCTGAGATTTGGGAAGGATGTGGGAATAAGAAAACCCACGGGCCCTGCCGGTGGAAGTATGAAGCAGCATGGCCATCCCAAAAACCACCTGGCAGCACTTGGATGGATTCGAGTGCGTATAGCCAATGACCTGAAGTCCCATTCTGGGCACACGGAGGAGGATGCTTGCTACAGCACCAACTGGGAGGCAGCGAACTGGAGATACCCTGGGTAGGTGTCTGTAACCAGGAGAGCAGTGAAGGACAACAGGGAGACACTTAGAAAAATTCACACTCCAGATACAGCAACATGCCTTAGAAACAACAAAGCAGATACAGCAACATGCCTTAGAAATGTGGTCCCGGATGCAAAAGGTAAGAAACAGAACAGCACATTTACAAAAAGTACACATCCTCGACATCAGTGGTTCTCAACCTTCCTAATTGTCGCATTGTTACAAATGGAACAAAGGGGTCGCAACCCACAGGCTGAGAACCACAGCTCTACATATTTCACAAGGATATGTGCATATTTGCAAATATCAAGGAAAAGTGCTTCATAACAACAGGAATGTATTTAATACCATAAAAGTGTATACTTAAAGTGGTTAAGACAATAAGCAAAAAAGTAAATTTTATGTATATTTCACTACAGGAAAAAGTGGTGAAAAAATGTTAAGAAAAAAGTAGGCATGGTGCTTAATGGGGGGAGGGGAAAGAAGGAGAGATGGGGGTGAAGGAAAATAGGAATTAATGATAACAAGAGTGGAGTTGCGCTGTGGAAGTGGAGACTCTCCCCCTCTCCAGCAGGAAGCACAGACCTACTTGAAAACAATCTCTGAGTCACTTCTATCAGGTAAAATAGTGACAGGAAAAGAAGATGAAATGTATGTGTAAATTTGGGTAGTGTTGTTTTTAAAAACCTAATTTAGGAAAACTTCAACTATTAAGCTACAGAGAATCCAAAAAACATGGGAACTCTGGCCTTAGAATTATTAACCATTCAGCCTTGTAATTCTCAAATATAAAATACCCAGGGAGGGGATGGGATTCTACGACAGAAATAGGACATGAGGGGAAAATTAAAGAAATGGGAATAAAGCATGGGCTTTAATTAATAACAATGTATTGGCCAGGCATGGTGGATCACACAGCACTTTCGGAGGCCAAGGTGTGAGGTTCACTTAAGGCCAAGAATTTGAGACTAGCCTGGGCAACATAGCAAGACCCCATCTCTCTAAAAAATAAGAAAAATTATCTGGGCATGGTGAAAGAAGCCTGTAGTCCCAGCTACTCAGGAGGCTGAGGTGGGAGGATGGCTTCAGGCCAGGGGTTCAAGGTTGCACTTGAGCTATGATCACAGAGCTGAACTCCAGTCTGAGTGACAGAGGAAGACAGAAGGAGACCTTGTCCCAAAAACAATGTATCAATACTGATTTATTGAATGTGACAAATATATCATGCTAATGTAAGATGTCAATAATAGGGAAAAGATGAAGAAAAGACTATAGTTTATAATAATTTATTGTATATTTCAAAACATCTAGAAGAGAAGACTGTAATATCCCCAACACAAAGAAAAGATAAATGTTTCAGGTTATGGATATTCCATATACCCTAGTTTGATCATCATACATGGTATACCCATAACAAAATATCACATGTACCCCCAAAATATTTACAACTACATCAATTAAAAAATATAAAAAACAACAGGAAACTGGTTGTGTGGTATATGGGAACTCTGTGCTATTCACATTTTTTCTGTAAATCTAAAATTAAAAAGCAAACATGTAGCTCTCTGGATCTGTTTCATGCTACTATTCAGCCTGCGTTTTAAGAAGACAGAGGCTTAAGGATGTAGGTAGTTTCCTTCAAAGACTTCATTCCCTTGATAGAACTGATGGAAACATACTTACAAAGGCTGCATGGTAGATAACTAAGTTATACACATCAGAATCAACAAACACAGACCACTTTGACACCAAAAGGTTTTCGTGATACTTTCCTTTGCAATCTGCCAAATTTTCTGCTCTTCTATAGGTTCATTCATGGTCAAGGAAAGTGAAATAGACTTTCCTAATCAGTTTAGTATTTCTGGGAACTACACTTTTAGACTCCAGGAGTGTACAATCTGTGGCCCCCGGGCCGTATGATGATTTTGTGTGGATTTTTATTTTTTTTTTTGAAAAGTATGCACAGACCTTCTTTTTGCTAATCAGTTTTTCAGTGTTTGTGTATTTAATGTATTGCCCAAGACAACTCTCATTCTTCCGATGTACAGTCGGGGGGTGGGGGAAGCTTGGACACACCTGCCTTAAGCCAACGAGGCCAGTCAATTCAACTTAAAAAAAAAAAATCTCTTGCATCCAGTCTTTTGGTTCATGCCACTGCCACCACTCAGGTCCTTTATCCAAGTACTTTGGTTTTTTATTTATTTATTTATTTATTCTTTAATTAAATCATAGCTGTGTACATCAATATGATCATGGGGCACCATACACTTGTTTCATGGAATATTTGACACATTTTCATCTCATTAGTTGACATAACCCTCCTGGCATTTTCCTACTTTGCCAAGACATCTACGTTCCACATTTGCCAAGGCTCACATGTACCCTTGTAAGATGCACCACAGGTGTGATCCTTTCAATCCCCCTCCCTCTATCCACCTCCCCCCTCCCTCCCCACGCTTTCCCCCTTCCCCCTGTTCTTAGGTTGTAACTTGGTTATAGCTTTCATATGAAGGTCCTAAGTTAGTTTCATAGTAGGGGTGAATACATTGGATATTTTTTCTTCCATTCTCGAGACACTTTACTGAGAAGAATATGTTCCAGCTCCATCCATGTAAACATGAAGGAGGTAAAGTCTCCATCTTTCTTCAAGGCTGCATAGTATCCCATGGTGTGCATATACCACAATTTGTTAATCCATTCGTGGATCGATAGGCACTTGGGTTTCTTCCATGACTTAGCAATTATGAATAGGGCTGCAATAAAGATTCTGGTACAAATATCTTTGTTATGATGTGGTTTTTGGTCTTCTGGGTATATGCCCAGCAGAGGGATTACAGGATTGAATGGCAGATCTATTTTTAGATCTCTAAGTGTTCTCCATATATCTTTCCAAAAGGAATGTATTAGTTTGCATTCCCACCAGCAGTGCGAAAGTGTTCCCTTTTCTCCACATCCACACCAACATCTCTGGTCTTGGGATTTTGTGATATAGGCTAATCTCACTGGAGTTAGATGATATCTCAAAGTAGTTTTGATTTGCATTTCTCTGATGATTTTTCATATGTCTGAAGGCCGCTCGCCTGTCTTCTTCAGAGAAGTTTCTTTTCAATTCTCTTGCCCAGCCTGTGATGGTATCCCTTGTTCTTTTCTTGCTAGTGCATTTGAGTTCTCTGTGGATTCTGGTTATTAACCTTTGTCAGAGACATAACCAGCAAATATCTTCTCCCATTCTGTGGGCTGTTTGCTTGCTTTACTTACTGTGTTCTTGGCTGTGCAGAAGCTTTTCAGTTTGATCAAGTCCCAAAAGTATATTTTTGAAGCTGCTTCAATGGTCCGGGGGGTCCTTCTCATAAAAAACTCACCCAACCCAATTTCTTCAAGGGTTTTCTCTGCACTCTCTTCTAGTATTTTTACAGTTTCATGTCTTAAGTTTAGGTCTTTAATCCAGTAAGAGTCTATCTTGGTTAGTGGTGAAAGGTGTGGATCCAGTTTCAGTCTTCTACAGGTTGCCAGCCAGTTCACCCAGCACCATTTGTTAAATAGGGAATCTTTTCCCCACTGGATGTTTTTAATTGGCTTGTCAAAGATTAAATAACGGTAAGTAGCTGGGTTCATCTTTTGGTTCTCTATTCTGTTCCAAACATCTACTTCTCTCTTTTTGCGCCAATACCATGCTGTTTGATCACTATTGATTTGTAGTATAGTCTGAGGTCCGGTAGCATAATTCCTCCTGCTTTGTTTTTATTTTTGAGTAATGTCTTGGCTATTTGAGGTTTTTTCTGATTCCATATAAAATGAAGTATTGTTTTTTCAAGATCTTTAAAGTATGACAGTGGAACTTGCGTTGAAGGTATATGTTGCTTTGGGTAGTATGGACATTTTAACAATGTTGATTCTTCCCAGCCATGAGCATGGTATGTTTTTCCACTTGTTAATATTTTCAGCTATTTCTTTTCTTAGAGTTTCACAGTTCTCTTTATAGAGATCTTTCACGTCCTTTGTTAGATAAATTCCCAAATATTTCATCTTCTTTGGCACTACTGTGAATGGGACAGAGTCCTTAACTGTTTTTTCAACTTCGCTGTTGTTGGTATATATAAAGGCTACCAATTTATGAATGTTGATTTTGTAACCTGAGATGCTGCTGTATTCCTTGATCACTTCTAGGAGTTTTGTAGTAGAGTCCCTAGTGTTTTCCAGATATACAATCATATCATCTGCGAAGAGCGAAAGTTTGATCTCTTCTTACCCTATGTGGATGCCCTTGATCGCCTTTTCTTCCCCAATTGCGGTGGCTAAAACTTCCATTACAATGTTAAAAAGCAATGGAGACAATGGGCAGCCTTGTCTGGTTCCTGATCAGAGTGGAAATGATTCCAATTTAACTCCGTTCAATATGATATTGGCTGTGGGTTTGCTGTATATGGCCTCTATCAGTTTAAGAAATGTCCCTTCTATACCAATTTTCTTAAGTGTTCTGATCATGAAGGGATGTTGGATGTTATCAAAAGCTTTTTCTGCAACGATTGAGAGGATCATATAATCTTTGTTTTTTACTTTGTTTATGTGCTGAATTACATTTATAGATTTACGTATATTGAACCAGCCTTGAGACCCTGGGATAAAGCCAACTTGATCATGATGTATAATTTGTTTGATGTGTTGCTGGATTCTGTTTGTTAGGATCTTGTTGAATATTTTTGTGTCTATACTCATTAGTGATATTGGTCAATAATTTTCTTTTTTTGTTGGGTCTTTTCCTGGTTTGGGGATCAGGGTGATGTTTGCTTCATAGAACGTGTTGGGGATTCTTCCTTCTTTTTTCTACATTTTGGAACAGTTTGAGTAATATAGGTACTAATTCCTCTTTAAAGGTTTGGTAGAATTCTGATGTGAAACCATCTGGTCCTGGACTTTTCTTTTTGGGGAGGTTTTGTATGGTTGATGTTATTTCCAAACTTGAAATGGGCCTGTTCAACATTTCCACTTGATTCTGGTTAAGTCTTGGAAGGTGACGAGCTTCCAAGTATCTGTCCATTTCCTTCAGATTTTCATATTTCTGAGAGTAAAGTTTCTTGTAATATTCATTAAGGATTTTTTTGGATTTCTGAGGAGTCTGTTGTTATTTTGTCTTTGTCATTTCTGATTGATGAGATTAGAGATTTTACTCTTTTTTTCCTGATTAGGTTGGCCAACGGTTTATCTATTTTGTTGACCTTTTCAAAAAACCAGCTTTTTGATTTATTGATCTCTTGTATTGTTCTTTTGTTTTCAATTTCATTTAGTTCTGCTCTGATTTTGGTTATTTCTTTTCTTCTACTGGGTTTGGGGTTGGAGTGTTCTTCCTTTTCCAGTTGCTTGAGATGTCCCATTAAGTTGCTAACTTCCTCTCTTTCCGTTCTCCTGAGGAAGGCTTGCAGCGCTATAAATTTCCCTCTTAGAACTGCCTTTGCGGTGTCCCAGAGGTTCTGATAGTTTGAGTCTTCATTGTCGTTTTGTTCTAAAAATTTGACAATTTCCTTCTTGATCTCATCTCTGACCCAGCTATCGTTCAACATCAGGTTATTTAACTTCCATGTTTTTGTATGAGTATGTAGATTCCTGTTGTTACTCAGCTCAAGTTTTATTCCATGATGGTCTGAGAAGATGCATGGAATAACTTCTATTCCTTTAAATTTACTGAGGTTAGATTTGTGACCTAAGATGTGATCGATTTTGGAGTAAGTTCCGTGAGCTGATGAGAAGTATGTGTATTCAGTTTTGTTGGGATGAAATGTTCTGTAAATGTCTGCTAGATCTAAATGCTGGATAGTTAGATTTAAATCTAAAATTTCTTTACTCAGCTTTTTGTTGGAGGATTGATCCCTCACTGCCAAAGGAGTGTTAAAATCTCCGACGATTATGGAGCTGGAGGAAATCAAGTTGCTCGTGTCTGTTAGAGTTTCTCTTATGAATTGAGGTGCATTCTGATTGGGTGCATAGATATTAATAATTGAAATCTCATCATATTGAGTATTACCCTTAACAAATATGAAGTGACCATTCTTGTCCTTCCTTACTTTTGTTGGTTTAAAGCCTATTGTGTCTGCAAATAAAATTGCAACACCTGCTTTTTTCTGGTTACAATTTGCCTGAAATATGGATGACCATCCTTTCACCCTGAGTCTGTATTTGTCTTTTAAGATGTGACTCTTGTAAGCAACAGATATCTGGTCTCAGTTTTTGTATCCAGTCAGCTAACCTATGTCTCTTTAGAGGATAGTTTAAGCCATTCACATTAATGGAGATTATTGATAAATTTGGTGAGATTTTGGGTATCGAGTTTTTCAAAAGTCCAGTGGACAATTTTAATCTTTTCGCCATTGTATAAGTTGGAGTTTGATCAGGAGTTTCTGAGTGAGTTTACATTTGTAGTAGAGGATTGAGTTGGTCATTACGGAGGATAGGTCTGAGAATATCCTGAAGAGCTGGTTTGGTTGTGGCAAATTTCTTCAACATTTGAATGTCGTTAAAGTATTTAATTTCTCCATCATAGATGAAACTCAGTTTAGCTGGGTACAAGATCCGGGGTTGAAAGTTATTTTGCTTTAGGAGATTAACAGTCGATGACCACCCTCTGCTGGCTTGAAAAGTTTCAGCAGAGAGATCTGCAGTCATTCTAATGTTCTTACCTTTGTAGTTAATGGCTTTCTTTCGCCTAATAATCTTGAGAATTTTCTCCTTCATGTTGACTTTAGTGAAGCTAATTATGATATGTCTGGGGGAAGACTTATTGGGGTTGAATCGTGCTGGAGTTCTGAAACTGTCTGCTATCTGAATTTCAGAATCTCTAGGCATGTCTGGAAAATTCTCTTTCATAATTTCATGCAGAAGGGCCTCTGTGCCCTTCGAGGCCACTTCATCGTTTTCCGGAACTCCTATTATTCGTATATTTGCCTTCTTCGAATTATCCCAGAGCTCTCTAAGAGAAAGATCCATTTTTGCTCTCCATTTCTCTTCCTCTTTGAGAGTTTGGGAGCGTTCGAAGGCTTTAATTTCGATGTCAGAAATCCTTTCTTCTGCTTGGTCCATTCTGTTGCTGAGGGATTCTACTGTATTTTTCATATCTTTAAGGGCTGCAAATTCTTGCTTCAGTGTGTCTAAGTCTTTGGTGGTTTTGTCTTCAATTCGTTAAATTCTTGAGACAACTGTTGAATTTCTCCTCGGATTCCTAATTCCATTTTATCAATCTTGTATGCAATCCAAATTCTGAATTCGATTTCTGACATGTCTGCCAGTTGTTTATGAATGGGATCTTCAATTACATCCACCATTTCTTTCCTTGGGGGGGGGGTTGATCTATTCTGGTTATTCATGTTACCGGAGTTTTTCCGCTGATTCTGCCCCATGGTTGTTTTACTCCCTTTGATTTTTCCCCTAGGGTTTTGTTGAGGGCCCGTTCAGTGTTGTAGCCTGAGAGACTGGGGCCCTGTCTGGTGTGGTGGGGCTGAGTGGTTCTGACTTATTGTCAGCTGGCTTCTGTTTGACCTCAGTGAAGCACTTACTCTGGGTTGAAGTCTCAGTTCTCTGATTCGGCCCTACCCTGGATGTTTCCGGGGTCTGTGAGTCACCTCAGGCAAATCCTATACTCAGGGGTGGCCTCCTCTGGTTGCCCAGGGAGGCAGGGGATATGGCTTCAGCTGCCTCAGGGAACTGCCGGTCTGATGTGGGTCTCCCCCAGCCTCACTCCTGTGTCCCAGAGTCAGGACCGACCAGCCGCAGTTCAGGCACTGTCCACGCCCCGACAAATCACTCAAGAATCTGGACTCCCGGGGGACAGGCCTCCAGATCCCAGAGTGTGGGTCGGGTGGGGTGCTGGGAGCTCAGAGCCACCGGCAGCAAGCTCACTCCTTTCCTCTCAATCTTTGGCTGCACCGCACTGCCGCAGCCCAAGCCTCCAGGCTTCAGAGTGGGGGTGGGGTGGGGGGAGCGGCTGGAGGCCAGAACCGCCGGGCAGTGAACAGACTCAGCTCCACCCAGTTCCCTGCCCGGCCACACGGCAGGCGCTCAGGTCTCCAGAGCACAGAGCGAGGGCGGGGAGAGAGCCAGGAACCCAGAGCCAGCAGGGGCTCCATGCCACAGGGAGCCCAGTCGGCAGCGAGCAAATTCAGTTCCTCCCAGACTCTCGCTGGGTTGTACTGCTGCAGCTCAAGCCTTCAGGCTTCAGAGTGGGGGCAGGGTGGAGGGAGCGGCTGGAGCCCAGAACTGCAGGGCAGCGAACAGACTCAGCTCCACCTAGTTCCCTGCCTGACCACATGGAAGGCGCTCAGGTCTCCGGACCATAGAGCTTTCCACAGAGGCTCCCGTCCTGAAGGAGAGTTAGGGGACGAAAATCTAGCAAGTAACCTGATGGATTCAAGCAACACCAAGCGAGAAAGTTGAAGAGCACACATCAAACCCGCTGAGGAGAGCTGCGACCACAAGGAAGCAAACAAAAGGTACAAAACCCATCACCAAGTGGACGGGAGTCCCCTCTCCCCCACCTGATTGGCTTAAGGGCCCCACAAACAAAAGGGCAGAAATCAAAGGCCATCCCACTATACTTCGCAGGAGAGACCTACTACAAACTGGACCTACCTCCCTTACTAGGATGCCTAGGCATTCTCCTGCCAGGCATAAAACTGTATAAATCTGTAAATATCCTTTGCTGGCAACTCTGAGCACCCAGCACTTCTCTCCACTCTCTCTGAGGTCTGAAAGCTTGTACCCCAGGAGTTCGGATTCTTGGGTGACTCCTAAAGGGGAAAGGACAGTCCCCGAGCTGCGGCTGGTCAGCACTGATTCTGGGGCACAGGAGAGAGGTCAGGACAGTCAGCGGAGGGAGACCCTCACCAGGGTGGCGCTTCCCCAAGGTGAGGTGCAGCAGCCCTCCTTGGGCAACAATACAACCAGGCATATAACTGAGTCGAACTCGCTACCAGCTGCTCTGAGCTCCCGGCGCTCCCCCAGCCCCCACTCTGTGGTCCGGAGACCTGAACACCTGCTGTGTGGCCAGACAGGGAACTGGGGGTAGCCGAGTCTGTTCGCTCCCCAGCGGTTCTGGGCTCCAGCCGCTCCCCCCCACCCCACCCCCACTCTGAAGCCTGAAGGCTTGAGCTGCGGCGGTACAACCGGGCGAGAGACTGGAAGAAACTGAATTTGCTCGCTGCTGACTGGGCTCCCTGCAGCTCTGAGCCCTTGCTGCCGACTGGGGGTTTTCTATTCTGGTCCCTCGGTCTATGTCTCTACCTTTACACCAGCATCATGTTGTCTTGGTTAATGTAGCCAATTTGAATTCAGGTAATGGGATGTCCCCAGATTTGTTCTTTTTGCTTAAAATTGCTTTAGCTATTCAGGCTCATTTTTTGCTTCATATGAAGTTTAGGATTATTTTTTCTAGATCTGTGAAAAATGACATTGGTATTTTTACAGGAATTGCATTGAATCTATAAATCACTTAAGAATAGTATGGACATTTTAACAACATTGATTCTACCAATCCATGAGCATGGGATGTTTTTCCATTTGTGTCATCTATGACTTCGTTCATCAGTGTTTTGTAGTTTTCCTTGTAGAGGTCTTTCACCTCCTTGGTTAACTATATTTCCAGGTATTTTACTTTGCAGCTACTATAAATGGTATCGCATTGTTGATTTGACTCTCAGCTTGACTGGTATTACATAAATGCTACTAATTTGTGTAAATTGATTTTATAAACTGCGACTTTACTGAATTTATTTATCAATTCTATGAGTTTTTCAGTGGAAGATCATATCCTCAGCCAAAAATAGTTTGGATAGTTTGACCTCCTCTTTCCTGATTTCAATGTCCTTTATTTCTTTCTCTTGCCTGATTATTCTAAGAGTTCCAGTACTATGTTGGATAGGAGGGGTGACAGTGGGCAGCCTTGTCTTGTTCCAGTTCTTAGGGGAAATACCTTAAACTTTTTCCCATTCAGTATGATGTTGGCTGTGGGTTTGTCATATATGGCTTTTATTATTTTGAGATATATTCCTTCTATGCCTAGTTTGTTGAATGTTTTTATCATGAAGGGTGCTAGGCTTTATCAAATGCCTTTTCAGCATATATTGAGATGACCATATGGTCTTTATTTTTACTTTTGTTTATGTGGTAAATCACATTTATTGATTTGCATATGTTGAACCATCCTTGCCTCCCTGGAATAAAACCTACTTGATCATGGAGGCTTATTATTCAGCCATAAAAAGAAATGAAATAATATTATTTACCAAAACTTGGATGGAATTAGAGAAAATTATCTTAAGTGAAATATCTCAAAAAGGAAAAACAAGTGTTCTCACTAATAAGTGGGAACTAAACAATGGGTACACGTGGTCATAAAGTGGTATAAAAGACATTGGAAACTACTGATAAGAAAAGAAAGTAGGGTGGAAGATAGGATAAAAACTTACCTATCAGGTACAAAGTATATTACTCTGGTGACAAACACACTGAAAGCCCTGACTTCAGCATTGTACAATTCATTCATGTAACAAGAAAATTTGTGCCCCCCTAATATTTTAAAATAAAATTTTTAAAAAATGACTGCCCACACAAGTGAGTAGGTTTTTTAGAACACCTTTCAAATATGTTTGCATCTTTGGCTTTCTGGAAGAAGGGGAGGGAAGGGGGGAAGGGGAGGGAAGGAGGGGAAAGGACAGCTGACTGGGAAGGTTGTTCTCATCCCCACCGCTGGTAAGGCATTTGATTTCCTAAGTATTAATCAAAATCATTCTTGATTATAGCAAAAACAACCTTTGCTATAATTTTAATGCAATTAACTAGAATATATGGTAATTCTGAGCAATCTTGCTCTTGAGATTAAAGAACAGCCTGCCAGGAAACATACGAATAAAGCTTTAAGATCAAAATTTGCATAATTAGGTTTCTTCCCTACTTTACCCACCCCCCACCTTCTCTGGCAATGATAAATTCTGTTGAAAGGAGATTTAAAGTCAGCAAGCCTACTGTCTGGAATTCCCTCCCAGGCGACAATGTTCCTTTCTGGAAGCATGTTTGCGTTTCTGTGACACATCTCTTATGGACTAACAGACAGCCAAAGACAGGTAGACAAACGACAGAGTACAGAGGTTTTGAGCCATACTTTCACTGGTGGGAACAAAAGAATAGCAATGTCTTCTAGCTTGTGAAACTGCTTCCTGTCAGTTTAGTAGCACTGCAAACATGTTGCCCTACCCTGTGGAAGTATCAATGTTCTATTCTTAAAAAGATAACAACCTAAGCAATACATCAAACTTCAGAACTACAATGTTGTATATGGAGCATGTTTAAATTCCTAGCCATGAAGGATGTCCTCACGTATTCCTCTTTCCCCCCAGCCCAGCAATCACTACCACCAGAATGGTGCCAGCTCCTATGTGCCTCCTTTAATAGGCTCTATGACAGCCAGAGCTACTGCCACACCCAACCCCACCCCCTTCTGCCACTACTAGAATCTCTAACCCTCTGGGGAGAGACCTCCAATGAGGAAGAAAAGGCATTAGGCAGTTATTTTCCTGAAGATGTGACAAGTAGGACCATGTACACACACTCCTGAGGGGGAAATCCAAGGAGCAGGGGAATCGCTCACACCCATCACACCACACTGGCTGGGGGCTGAGCATTCTAGTGAAATAATTCCCATGCCTCTAACCCTCTGTCTCACACACGCTTTCCCCATTTGATCTCACCCATGGAAAGATATTTAACATTTAAAATCATATAAAATGTCAACAGTCCCATCTCCTCTTAAATAAGTTATTTTTGGATGTGCAGCAAGGCTAAGGCTGGCAAGTTAATTTCCTTTATCAAAAGCCTTGGAAAAAACAGAAATCATCATTTTTGCTACTTTCTGCTTCAAAAACAAATGGAGAAAAGGGGAAGAAGACAGGGAAGTTATCTCTCTCTCTTTTTTTTTTTTTTTTACAAAGAACTTCAAATTATAACTCTATGCCAGAGACAATTTAGATAACTAAAAATATGTCCTGACCTCCTATTCAAGCACTCATATTCATATCCCCTATCTCTCAATACCCTTGGGAAATATCAGAAAGAAAACACAGCAGTATATACATAAATGCTCTGAAAACAGGAATGGGTAGGGAGAGCATGCATGATCCAAAGATTAAGATGAACTTCCAGAAGACTGAAGGTTGATGAGATTGGAAAAACAGAAAAAAAATCAAAGAGGAGCTGAATACCACCAAATATTACAGAAGAAGTGGATGAACTAGAACTCTCATACACTGCTGGTGGGAGTATAACATGGTGCCACCACTTCAGAAAACTAGCAGTTTCTTAGAAAAAGTTAAACATACTCATATCTTATGAGTCAACAACTTCGCTCCTAGATTTCTTCCAAGAGAAATGAAAACATGTTCACAAAAAACCTTATATACAAATGTTCAGAACAGCTTGATTTGTAAAAGCTCTAAACTGTTACAACCCAAATGCCCATCATCAGGAGAATAAACTAGAATATATGCATGTAATGGAAAACTGTTCAACAATGAAAAGGAATGCTGAGACAGCCTATGACATAGTGAGAGAGAATACCCAAAAAGGGTGAGGTCTAGGAGAACAGGTCTTCTCAAGGAGACCACAAGGATACACCTGCGGGGTCCTCTCCATGGTGACTCAGCTCTTGGGAATTTGTAAACTTAACTTCCTGGAACTTGGAAATTTCCAAGTTCTATGAAATCCTGTAGTTCTGTGGGGGCTGGAACAGCATCTCCTGCTTGATTCAAATGGGCCAATGAGAAGGGTACCCGTGGGTTAGAACTTTTTGACTGTCAATAAAAAGGGAAAGACCAAGCCAGTCGGCCATTTGGAATTCTTCTATGCTGTAAGCTCCTGGCCGGTAAATAAAGCCCTTCATCTTATAAACACAGTGTTTGGGTGCTCTTTCTCTCCGTTGGGCCTCATCTTCCTGCAACAATAGATCAGCGGTTCTCAACCTGTGGGTCTTGACCTCTTTATTCCATTTGTAACAATGAGGCAATTAGGAAGGTTGAGAACCACTGACATAGATGAACCCGAAAACATTGTGCTGCATGAAAGAGTAAATAATATGGTTTCATTTCTATGAAATTCTAGAATTGATAAAAACCTATGCTATAAAAATCAAATCAGTGGTTGTTGGGGCAGGATTGGAGTGGGGAAGTGCTATTAGCAAATGTTCTAGGGTAATACAAATGTTCTCTCTTGATATGCAGTCATCAAAACTGAGCTTAATGATCTTAGCATTTTACTATGTGTAAATTAAACCTCAGTAAAAAAAACATTCAACCACACTAGAACTGAGTAAACAAAAGTTTTAAAACACTACTGAATACTACTAAAGATCTTAATATCTGAGCATTTTCCTGGGTGCAAATTACAGCTCAGTAGGAAAAAAAAACTTAAGAACTATCTTAAAATTGAGTGAAGGACAGGTACACTGGCTCACTCTAGTAATCCCAATACTCTGGGAGGCTAAGGTGGGAGGGTGGCTTGAGATCAGCTTGAGCAAGACCGAATCTCTACAAAATATACAAAATTAGCCAGGAATAATGGCACACACCTGTAGTCCCTACCACTCAGAAATCTGTGGCAGGAAGATCGCTTAAGTCCAGTATTTTAAGGCTGCAGTCAACTGTGATCATGCCACTGTACTCTAGCCCAGGACACAGAACAAGACCCTGTGTCAAAGTACATAAAAATTAATGAAGAAAAAAAAATTAAAACACTACTGAAAAACACAAAAGACTTGAACAGATGAAAAGACATACTAGGTTGTAGACAGGCAGGCCCAATATGAAGACATCAATTTTCCTACAACTACTTTCTAAATATGTGGGTCAAAAATGAAAGGTCTGAGATACACAAAAATCAAGAAATGTAAAATCTGCCCTGCTGAAAACAAATGAAGCCCTTCCAACAACAATGAGCCGAGCAAGCTGAAAATTGAACGAGCATGTAAGGAAGGACACTTTTACTGTGTTTCTTGGAAGTGAACATGATGGACCATAACACAGTCAGTCTCAAAATTTTGTAGAGGCTGGGAGTGGTGGCTCATGCCTGTAATCCCTGCACTCTGGGAGGACCATGACTCCATTTCTATGAGACTTCCAGAACAGGCAGATCCACATGGCCTAAGAAGAGACCCTGTCCCTATAAAGCAGTTAGTCCATATTCAGCTCTCCCCACAAGCCCTGCACCCACTCGTCTACTTAGTCTGTGTGGCTTTGCCTGTTCTGGACGTCTCATAGAAATGGACTTGTGGGGAAGGGGTCCCTGCTTAGAGGACTGAAAAATGTCTCAGAACTGTAGAAGGATGTACAACCTTGTGAATGTACTAAATGCCGCTCAATTCAAAATGGTCAATTTATGGTATGTTAACTATTTCTCAATTTTTTTAAAGGCATAAAGAACGGCATTTCAAGCTCATAATAAATTCACAGGGAAGGCAGTGCAAAGATGACTGTAGTTAGACACTGCAGGGACTGAGGCTCCCATCTAAAACCAGGCCAATCTGCATAATAGAAAGTGGGACGAGGGACATTAAGCAGCTAAGTGCCCAGGGTGTGACTGGGGAGAGGCAGGTCAGATGACCTGCTCACTACAAATCCATCTGGCCTCTGGCCAGGGGCTGAGCATGATGACCCAAACAAGAAACAGGGTGTACTTCCAAGGGCCAGGGCACCCTGCTTGAACATAATAGAAGTTCCAGACCTGTGGCTATGATTCAAATTTCTACAAAGCCAATCCTATTTTCAGTGACCTAAGGAGCTTTCATTTAAAGGAAATCCCACAGTGAATGCATTTCCTAGAATTACAAAACCAGAAGTTAGCACAGGACTATTTAGTTACCAAACACTGAAGACCTACCAGCTTCTAGGTACCAGGGGAGACAGAAATGAGAGTTCTTGGGCTCAGTCTAGTGGCAGAGACATTTAAACCAATGAATGTCTCTGCCACTCATTCAATGGCAATGAATTGAATGTAGCTTAGACATTCCATGGTATCAGACATGTGGGCTGATTCTAATGTTTGGCAATTAGGAATAAAGCTATGATTAACATTCATGTACCAGAAGCCTTACATTTTTTCAGAATGCTTTTGTGTGGCCTCTCCATAAGAATGACAGCGTAGATCACACAGTTTTCCCTCTAAGTATGCATAGGTTGGCCCAATGTCTTCTGGCATCAAATACTGCCAGGAAGAGAGGTGAAGTTAACCTGCCTTCTTCCCCTCTAACAGGTGACTTCTCCTTATGATTTAAAAAAAAAAAATTCACCAAGACAGATTATTAACCTAATCAAGAAAAAAATAGGCGAAAAGAATGGACATAAATGAGGAATGAGAAAGTAACTACAAATAGAAAGGAAATCAAAATAATGACAAGACAAAGCTTAATACAGCTCTATGCTCATGATGAGAAAATCTGGCTTTATTCGTTGATTCCTCCATTGATATGAAGATATTTATAAACACCTACTATGTGCTCTATCCTATTCTAGATTCTGGGGATACAGTCATGAACAGAAGATTTTATTTAAATCCTACCTTTATGGATATCCAACACATAAATGGATATTGTAGAAATACATACATTTTCAAAAATTACGAAGAGAAAACCTAAATAGAGCAAATGCTAAGTGGAAAAACAGAAAAGCTGCTTAGGAACTATTCCCCGAGAAGGATCAAGCCATAGGAGAATTATTTCAGCCCTCAACAGATGATTTCTCTATCATTCAAATTTTTCAGAAGAAAGAAATGAGTAAAACTTCCCATTTCTCTTAATGACATCTGGAAAAAGTAGAACAGAAGAAGTGCACTACAAACCAATCTCTCTTCTGAATACTGATACAAATGATACTACACAAACTACATGTCTGCACCACAGTGGGCTTGCCCAGGATCACCTGGATGCTCACTTAGGAGGGGATCTATTGGTATCATTTACTACATTAACAAGTTAAAGGGGACTGATGGGAGCAAGATGGCGGCTGAGTAACAGCTTCCCTGCAACTGGGCACAGTGAGGCTGGGGAGATAAGATGTCAGGCATCTCTAGCTGGTGGGATCTGCCTATAATCATCCCTTTGAGGATACAGGGAGTCAGCAAGGGACTTCTGGACCCCAAGACGAGGACAAAAACAGTAGAAAACTGGCAAGTGTTGCATGTGTTCGATCGACCTAATCCCGCCGGCAACCGTAAGTACAAGCAGCAGTGAGACTACAAACCGGAAAGGCCTTACCTATGAACTGTTTCGGTGTTTTTGGACTTGGCACTCAGTTTAACTGCCTTGGAGAGAGCTTGAGCAGGAGTGCGGAGAACTTTGGGCATTGTCTAGGGCCCCAGACTGAGCCGCTGAGCTGGGCCTTAGGGAGCCATTGTGAGAGAACTGCCCCAGCAAGCTCCACCCTCAGGGTCCCAGAGCAAGGATTGGCAGGAGCTAGTAACCTAGTGACCAAACAGCCTAAAGGCGGGGACTGAGCTCCCTTACAGCCTTAACCCTTAGGGGCAGAGTGAGACTGGTTTTGGCACACTGGAGCCTCAGGCTGTTGCCCTGGGTAGAGTGCCGTGGCGTCACAGCTCATAGAAAACTCAAACTCCTGAGTGTGGCGCCACCAGGACCTCCATAAGAGCTGCACCGCAACCCCTGACCCACGACCCATGCCTGCCGGGCTTCCGCATGCCCTGAGCAAAAACTGCAGGAGACACGAAACCCCGCGTCCTTCCTCCTGTATCCTCCCTGCCTCCACACTGGCCCACTCCTCTGGCCAGGGATACTGGTGGCCGCATGCCCTCTGGAGCCCTCCCTGCCTCTGTGCAGAGTCCTCTCCTGGCCAGAGACTGCTGGAGCCTTGGGCGCTCTGTACCAAAGACACTGGGTGCCAGGCACTCCCAGAACCATGTGCACCACCTCCCGCCCTATAGCTGGATCCGCGTGTATCACACACCGGAGCTGCTTCCAGAACCAGAACTCCCCAGCTGGGGCAGCCCCAGAGGAACTACACAGGGTCACTCCCTACAAAGATCCAGCAACAATAGAGAAATCCCACTGGGGTCTAATCTTGGAGAGACACCTCCCCAACACTGAGGACAGCCAAAGGCAATGGTGAAAAACAATCATGAGGCGAAATCAACAGAAAAACTCTGGCAATATGAAAAATCAGAGTAGATCAAGCCCCCAAGGATCAATGGGGCAGACACAGCACAAGATCCCATGCACAAACAATAGCTGAGATGTCAGAAATCGAATTCAGAATCTGGATAGCAAATAAGATCGATTTAGAATTCCAAGCAGTAACCCAAAAGATATCTCCAGAATTCAATGAATTCAAAGACCAAATGACCAAAGATTTTGACACATTGAGACAAGAAGTTGCAGCCCTGAAGATCTGAGAAACACAGTAGAATTCCTCAATAACAGAATGGAGCAAGCAGAAGAAAGGATTTTTGACACTGAAGACAAAGCTTTCAAATACTCCCAAACTCTCAAAGAGGAAGAGAAATGGAGGGCAAAAACAGATCACTCTCTCAGAGAGCTCTGGGATAATTCGAACTAAACTAATATTCGTCTTACAGGGATCCCCGAAAGCGATGAAGTGGCTTCACAAGGCACAGAGTCTCTTCTCCATGAGATTATGAAGGAGAACGTTCCATACATGCCAAGAGATTCTGAAATTCAGATAGCAGACAGTCTCTGAACTCCAGCACAACTCAACCCAAATAAGACATACCCCAGACACATCATAATCAATTTCACTAAAGTTAATATGAAGGCAAAAATTCTGAAACCTGCCAGACGAAAGAAAACCATTACCTACAAGGGCAAGAATATTAGAATAACTGCAGATCTCTCTGTTGAAACGTTTCAAGCTAGAAGAGGATGGTCATCAACTTTTAATCTCCTAAATCAAAATAACTTTCAACCCAGGATCCTGTGCCAGCTAAACTGAGCTTCATCTATGATGGAGAAATTAAATACATCAATGGCATTCACATGTGGAAGAAATTTTCCATAAATAAACCAGCTCTCCAGGATATTTTCAGACCTATCCTCCATAAAGACCAGCGTAATCCACCACAAAAGTAAACCCACCCAGAAAATTTTGATCAAATTCCAACTTCCACAGTTGCAAAAGGATTAAAAATGTCCATCGGACTCTCGAAAGGCTTATCAATATTCTCAATGTGAATGGTTTAAACTGTCCTCTAAAGAGGCACAGATTGGCTGACTGGATACAACAACTCAAGCCAGATATCTGCTGCACACAAGAATCGCATCTTACATTAAAAGACAAATATAGACTCAAGGTGAAGGGATAGTCATCTATATTCCAGGCAAATGGAAAGCAGAAAAAAGCAGGCATTGCGATCCTGTTCGCAGACGCAATAGGCTTTAAACCAACCAAAATAAGGAAGGATAAGGATGGACACTTCATATTTGTTAAAGGTAATACTCATTATGATGAGATCTCAATTATTAATATTTATACACCCAACCTGAATGCACCTCAATTTGTAAGAGAAACTCTAACACGTGAGCAACTCGATTTCCTCCAGTTCCATAGAAGTTGGAGATTTTAACACCCTTTAGCAGTGCTGGATAGATCCTCCAAAAAGGACCTAAGCAAAGAAATTTTAGATTTAAACTCAACCATTCAACATCTGGACGTAACAGACATCTACAGAACATTTCATCCCAACAAAACTGAATACACATTCTTCTCATCAGCCCACGGAACATACTCCAAAATCGACTACATCCACATTCTAGGCCACAAATCTAACCTCACCAAATTTAAAAAAATAGAAATTATTCCCTGCATCTTCTCAGACCATCATGGAATAAAAGTTGAACTCAATAACAACTGGAACCTGCATACCCATACAAAAACATGGAAACTAAACAACCTTAGGCTGAAGGATAGATGGGTTGTAGATGAGATTAAGAAGGAAATCACCAAATTTTTGGAATAAAACAACAATCAAAACATGAATTACCAGAACATCTTGGATACTGCAAAGGCAGTCCTAAGAGGGAAATTTATAGCACTGGAAGGCTTCCTCAAGAAAACGGAAAGAGAGGAAGTTAATAACTTAATGGGACATCTCAAGCAACTGGAGAAGGAAGAACACTCCAACCCCAAACCCAGTAGAAGAAAAGAAATAACCAAAATCACAGCAGAATTAAATGAAATTGCAAACAAAAGAATTATACAACAGATCAATAAATCAAAAAGTTGTTTTTTTGAAAAGATCAATAAAATAGATAAACCTTTGGCCAACCTAACAAGGAAAAAAATAGTAAAATCTCTAATGTCATCAATCAGAAATGGTAAAGATGAAATAACAACAGACTCATCAGAAATTAAAAAAAAAAACATTAATGAATACTACAAGAAACTCTACTCACAGAAATACGAAAATCTGAAAGAAATCGAGCAATACCTGGAAGTACGCCACCTACCAAGACTTAGCCAGAATGAAGTGGAAATGTTGAACAGGCCTATATCAAGTTCTGAAATAGCATCAACTATACAAAATCTCCCTAAAAAGAAAAGCCCAGGACCAGATGGCTTTACGTCAGAATTCTACCAATCCTTTAAAGAAGAACTAGTACCTATATTACTAAACCTCTTCCAAAATATAGAAAAAGAAGGAATATTACCCAACACATTTTACGAAGCAAATATCACCTTGATCCCCAAACCAGGGAAAGACCCAACAAGAAAAGAAAATTATAGACCAATATCACTAATGAATATTGATGCTAAAATACTCAATAAGATCCTAACAAACAGAATCCAACAACACATCAAAAAAAATTATACACCACGACCAAGTGGGATTTATCCCAGGGTCTCAAGGCTGGTTCAATATACGTAAATCTATAAATGTAATTCAGCACATAAACAAACTAAAAAACAAGGACCAGATGATTCTTTCAATTGATGCAGAAAAAGCTTTTGATAATATCCAGCATCCCTTCATGATCAGAGCACTTAAGAAAATTGGTATAGAAGGGACATTTCTTAAACTAATAGAGGCCATCTACAGCAAACCCACAGCCAATATCGTATTGAATGGAGTTAAATTGAAATCATTTCCACTTAGATCAGGAACCAGGCAAGGTTGCCCATTGTCTCCATTGCTCTTTAACATTGTAATGGAAGTATTAGCCATTGCAATTAGGGAAGAAAAGGCGATCAAGGGTATTCAAATATGGTGAGAAGAGATCAAACTTTCACTCTTCACAGACAATATGATCGTATATCTGGAAAACACTAGGGATTCTACTACAAAACTTTTAGAAGTGCTGAAGGAATACACCAATGTCTCAGGCTACAAAATTAACACCCATCAATCTGTAGCCTTTATATATACCAACAATAACCAAGATGAAAAAAACAGTAAAGGACTCTATTCCTTTCACAGTAGTGCCAAAGAAGATGAAATATTTTGGAGTATACTTAAGAAAGGACGTAAAAGAGCTCTACAAAGAGAACTATGAAACTTTAAGAAAAGAAATAGCTGAAAATGTTAACAAATGGAAAAACATACCATGCTCATGGCTGGGAAGAATCAACATTGTTAAAATGTCTATACTACCCAAAGCAATACATAATTTTAATGCAATTCCTATTAAAGCTCCATTGTCATATTTTAAAGATCTTGAAAAAAATAATACTTCGTTTTATATGGAATCAGAAAAAACCTTGAATAGCCAAAACATTACTCAGCAATAAAAACACAGCAGGAGGAATCACCCTACCTGACCTGAGACTGTACTATAAACCGATAGTGATCAAAACAGCATGGTACTGGCACAAAAACAGAGAAGTAGATGTCTGGAACAGAATAGAGAACCAAGAGATGAATCCAGCTACTTACCATTATTTGATCTTTGACAAGCCAATTAAAAACATTCAGTGGGGAACAGATTCCCTATTTAACAAATGGTGCTGGGTGAACTGGCTGGCAACCTGTAGAAGACTGAAACTGGACCCACACCTTTCACCATTAACTAAGATAGACTCTCACTGGATAAAAGATTTAAACTTAAGCCATGAAGCTATAAAAATACTTGAAGAAAGTGCAGGAAAAAGTCTTGAAGGAATCAGCCTAGGTGAATATTTTATGAGGAGGACTCCCCAGGCAATTGAAGCAGTATCAAAAATACACTACTGGGACCTGATAATACTACAAAGCTTCTGCACAGCCAAGAACATAATAAGTAAAGCAAGCAGACAGCCCTCAGAATGGGAGAAAATATTTGCAGGTTATACCTCCAATAAAGGTCTAATAACCAGAATCCACAGAGAACTCAAATGTATTAGCAAGGAAAGAACATGTGACCCCATCTCAGGGTGGGCAAGGGACTTGAAGAGAAACTTCTCTAAAGAAGACAGACACACGATCTACAAACACATGAAAAAAAGCTCATCATCCTTATTCATCAGAGAAATGCAAATCAAAACTACTTTGAGATATCACCTAACCCCAGTAAGAGTAGCCCACATAACAAAATTCTAAAACCAGAGATGTTGGCGTGGATGTGGAGAAAAGAGCACACTTCTACACTGCTGGTGGGAATGCACACTAATACGTTCCTTCTGGAAGGATGTTTGGAGAATACTTAAGAGACCTAAAAATGGACCTGCCATTCGATCCTATAATTCCTTTACTAGGTTTATACCAAGAAGACCAAAAATCACAATATAACAAAGACATCTGTACCAGAATGTTTATTGCAGCCCAATTCATAATTGCTAAGTCATGGAAGAAGCCCAAGTGCCCATCGACCCACGAATGGACTAGCAAATTGTGGTACATGTATACCATGGAATATTATGCAGCCTTAAAGAAAGATGGAGACTTTACCTCTTTCATGTTTACATGGATGGAGCTGGAACATATTCTTCTTAGCAAAGTATCTCAGGAATGGAGGAAAAGTATCCAATGTACTCAGCTCTACTATGACGCTAAATTATAGCTTTCACATGAAGGCTATAACCCAACTATAGCACAAGACTATGAGGTAAGGGCCAAGGAAGGGGAAGGGATGGGGGAGGTTATGGTGGAAGGAGGGTAATGGGTGGGGCCACACCTACAGTGCATCTTAGGATGGGTACAGGCGAAACTTACTAAATACAGAATACAAATGCCTACATACAGTAACTAAGAAAATGCCATGAAGTAGAACAGTTTGATGAGAATACTTCAGATTGCATATAAAACCAGCACATCGTACCCCTTGATTGCACTAATGTACACAGGTATGATTTAACAATAAAAATAAATAAATAAATAAATAAATAAAAACAAGTTAAAGGGGAGCAGACAGGTCTTGAGACTCCAACATACTGCTCAATAAAATTCAGCATCTAATTCTGATTTTTTAAAAAGATAAATACTTAGTAAAGTACTAGATATCATAAACCAAAGCCAAGAACAAGCAAGTAAACCTATTAGCACCACCATTATTTCATAGCCAATAGAACCAGATAAGAGATTACAAAAGGGAAAAAAAAAACAGAAAGGAGGCATACTCATCATTATTATATCCCTGGAAATGCCAAGAGAATCAAAAGACTGTTAGGTAAGGTGGCTGGTAATAAAAAGGAGAAATAAAAAGACTGTTAGGTAAGGTGGCTGGTAACACTCAACACACACAAACACAATCACATACACAATTAGAACCTTTCTCAGACACCAACCATCTTTACTTAGAAAACCTGGAGAATAAAAATCTCATTTATAACAGGAATATATGTTATAAAGCACTTAGGAATAAGTCTAACAAGCAATATGAAGAATGAGTATGAAGAAAGTCTTAAAACACAGAGAACAGAATCAAATAGAGCGAGATTATGACTTTGGCCGGGGAAACTCAATACTGTGTTTAAAAAAATATTGAGTCTTCTAAGACCAACATCCCTTATCCAACCAACCCCAGCAAAATCCCAATGAACTCCTTTTTTAAGAAAAAAAAAAAACTTGAAAATTTGACTCTAAATATGTGAATAAAATGCATGAAAAAATAATAAAAATAATTTAAGAAAGGCCTGCCCTATCAGATTCTAGAATTTCTGCAATTTAGCAACATGCAGATACATTTTTCAAATCTTTGGGACCCACTATTTGGGTGTCACTAGTCTAGACATTTCCGACTACCAATTCTAAGTAACCAGCTCTATGCCCCTCTACTTCTATTCCACGCTCTCTACCATGCTAATTCCTGAGGTTTCCTATATACATTGTTCCAAGTACTACTCTTCAGCATGGAGTAAGAGTCACTCCCTTCCTTCCAGGTCTACTCCCCAGAGATGTCACTGGTATCAATGGTTTAAAACCTGCTACTTCAGTAATCAACCTAATAAACATACACACCCTGTGGCCTTATAGAAACTTTTCAATAGACAAGTGGGGCAAATGAAAGAAGCCATAGTCCAATTTTATGGAAAAAAATTAAAGGGAGATGAGGAGGAAAGGCAGGGAGTGGACACTTGAAGTAAGGAAGGAGATGGGGTATCAGCTTTAAAGGGAGTCAGAGGAAAAAGAGATGTTGCACAAAAATGGAAAACTTCAACATGTTTTTAGGTAGGTGAGAAGAATAAAGGAAAGGGAGGGCGGCACCTGTGGCTCAATGGAGTAGGGTGCCTGGGTTCAAACCCAGCCCAGGCCAAAAACTGCAAAAAAAAAAAAAAAAAAAAAGGGAAAGGGTGGTGATGGAAAACATACAACAGAATAGGTTTTAATAAGGTCCCTACTTTAAGCAGGAGGATGGGAATGGCAAGATGCATTTATAAAAGAACAATCTGCTGGGTGGTGCCTATGGCTCAAAGGTGTAGGGCACCGGCCCCATATGCCAGAGGTGGTGGGTTCAAACCCAGCCCTGGCTAAAAACTACAAAAAAAAAAAAAAAAAAAAAAAAAAAAGAACAATATGCCATAAATATGCTTGGCAATAAATAAATCTAATGAACACAAAGGACCCCACTGTGAATCAGCAGAGGACCTGGACCTCCTGGTTCCCATTTAGTGCACTTTGCCCTGGACAGACTTTTACTCAAGAACACATGATCCAATCAGCATGAGAAAAGATGCTCCACTTGATTAGTCACCAGGAAAATGTAAATCAAAACCATGGTGAGATACCACTTCACACCTACGAGGATGGCTAGTATTAAAAAAGAAACAGAAAATAACAAGTGTTGGCAAGGATATGGAGAAATTGGAACCCTCCTACACTGCTGGTGGGATTATAAAATGATGCAGCAGCTTTGTAAAGCAGTCTGATCATTCCCTGCAAAGTTAAACATAGCATTACCATATGACTAAGCAATTCCACACAAGAGAAGTAAAAACCTGGAGTCTATGCAAAAACCTGTACACAAATGTTTATGGCAGCATTATTTGTAGCAGCCCCAAAGTAGAAACAACCCGAATGTCTATCATGAGGAACGGATAAACAAACGTGGTTTACCCATAAAAAGGAATACTATTTGGCCATAAAAAGGAATGAACTTGCGGGCTGGGCACAGTGGCCCATGGCTGTATTTCCAGCACTTTGGGTGGCTGAGGCAGGAGGATTGCTTCAACCCAGGTGTTTGAGGTTACAATGAGTCATGATTGTGCCACTATACTCCAGCCTAACCCTGTCACTCTTAAAAAAAATTAATAAAGCTCTGATTCATGCTATAACATGGATGGACCTTAAAAACACGACAATCAGTGAGACAAGCCAAACAGAAGAGACCACATGTCGTACACGTATATGCAATGTCCAGAGCAGGGACATCCACAGAGAATGAAAGTAGGCGAGCTGCTGCCTAGGTTGGAGGGAAGACAGGGTGTGAAGAGGGACTGCTAAGCCACTAAAGTTTTTCTCTGGGGGGTAATAAAAATGTCCTAAAATTGGATAATGGTGATAGTTGCACAACTCTAAATATACTAAAACCACTGAACTGTGTGCTTTTAATCAGTGAAAATGGAACTGTTTTAACAAGTGGGAGGAAAAGGGAAATCAACCCACTGCACACAAAAGGCTCCTACAGCCCAGAGGCAGTGGATACAAGGTCTCGCTGTGACTTTGGGCAAGTCCCTTTGACTTTCTACGTCTGTTTTCTCCTCTAGAGGGAAGCTTGGGGCCCTCCAAGAAACCCAGCCTCACTCTAGTTACCACTTTGGATTTCCTACTGTTTCTTAGGTTTGACATGGTTGTTCTTATCATCTTGTCACTTCTTCAACACTGACAGTCGTTTCCTGACATTCAACACTCCCCACCGCAGTCATCTAGCAAGGTGGAGCTGCCTGGCAGTCACTAACATCCATGGCCTGAGTACCTATCCTCTAGAACCTGTTCTTACCTCTGCCTTTATTACCAGCGCCTTTCATTCCCTCAGTCTGCTAAAGGCAACTCCATCCCTGTACTGGACAAGAAAATGCCCCACCTCAGAAGCCCCACTCTCTGGCCCGACCTTTTACATCTCCAGAGCCTGCCAGGCAGCCCGTTGCCATCCCTCTGGCTCTCCCCAGGGACTTCAACTGGCTCCTCCTCCCTTGCTACCTGGCACAGTCTCAGCTTGGTCACTGCAAAGATTCTAGCCAGTACCAGTGATCTCTGTCACAATAATCTTCCACCTCCCTTTGCCAATAATCCACTTTGAGAGGAGAACTCTCTTTAGCTCCACTGGACTGGGAGCTCTCCAAAGCAGGACCAATGCCTGCATCACTGTCACTGGCCTGGCACCAAGCGAGGTGTCTGGCACCCGGCACTTGATTAATGCTTCCTGGAGGAAACTGACCATGATAAAGGATCCTGCCACCAGCAGGCCCTGCTACATCCCTAGATGATGTCACATTGCAGTAGAAAATCTCTGATTACTTCGTGCAGCTGCCAGCTCAGGGTGTGTGACTTGAACCAGGACCTCCAAGTGCACTGGCAGTCCATGCTTACTTAACTGGCTCCCTCTGCCCCCTGACAGTACTCCTTTGGAGCTCAATTCTCTACTGGCTTCTCACACTCTCACCACAAGGTCTTGTCGTTTTCTCCTCCACAGAAAAGACCAAAGCCATTAGGCAGGACTACTTCACATGTCCCCTTGGCTACCCCATCTGAGCATGTAATAATAACAGTACAAGAATTAACATTAATTGAGTCCCAACTAAGATTTAGGCCCTCTCTGTCCCATCTCTCCCAGCACCCTGTAACTAGAGACCATTATCCTCAACCAAACTTCATGTACACAGATATTTAATGAAATGTTGTTTATAACAGAAAAGGCCTGGAGTTGACATAAATATTCATCAAAAATCATTTAAAAATACTTTAATCACCTAAAAAAATATTTGCAATGTAAAGTTCCATTAGGTAAAAAAGGATAAAGACAAATCAATTTTTGTGTTTAGTAATGGCACAATAGATTATTTGGACCAAACTTTTCATTAAAAATAACTAAAATGGTTTATTTTCAAAACATTTTTAAACATTTGAAAGCAGAGGGGTCGTTCTGCGGGTAGCCAGAGCCTAGGGTGGCTGTGGAGTCTGGGGTGAGAGAGGGAGTGTGGGGGAGCGAAAGGTAAGCGGCGCTGAAGAAGGGGACGCGCTGCCTGGCGCCCCCAGACTATAGAGCGAGGTAAGATGGCGGAGGCGGATAGCCTGGAGACAGCGGCAGAGCACGAACGGATCTTGCAAGAGATCGAGAGCACGGACACGGCCTGCATCGGGCCCACGCTCAGCGCAAACATCCCTCTTTGAGAGGCTGGCCCTAACGACTCAATCCAAGCCGCTTCCTCTGGTTATGACATCCTTTCCTGCTGGAGGGCGGAGTAAGATGGCAGCCGAGTAACAGCTTCCTTGCATCTGGGCACCGTGAGTCTGGGGATATAGGACTCCAGGCATCTCTGGCTGGGGGGATCTGCCTATCATCACCCCTGAGAGGATACAGGGAGTCAGCAAGAGACTTCTGGACCCCAAGAGGAGGACTAAAACAGTGGAAAACCGGCAAGTGCGTGTGTTCTATCCGTCTAAACCCGCCCGCAACTGTAAGTTCAGTAGCAGCGAGACTGCAAAGCAGAAAGGCCTTACCTGTGAACTGTTTTGGTGTCTTTGGACTCGGCACTCAGCTGAACTGCCTTGGGGAGAGCCTGAGCGGGAGTGCAGAGAACTTTGGCCTTTGTCTAGGGCCCCAGTCTGAGCCACTGAGCCAGATGGAGCTAATAGTGTTTGGCTCTGGGTCACAGGCAGACATTGTGATCGATCTGCCCCGGCAAGCTCCGCCCTCAGGGTCGCAGAGCTGGAATTGGGTGGGAGCTGGTAACCCAGCAACCAAGTAGCCTAAGGGCGGGGTCTGAGCCGCCTTGCAGCCCTAACCCTCGGGGGCAGAGGGAGACCAGTTTTCACACACAGGGTAAGTGGATAGCCACTTCAGCAGTGATTCCAGCGACAAGCACTTCCCTGAGAAAGCTTCTGCTCAGTACGTGAACAAGTTCAAAATGACTTTTAAGTGGGCTGAAGAGAGATTTAGGGTGTCTACCTGCTGGGGTTTGAGAAACTAGCAGCCTCCAGTCGTATCAGAACTGTGATTAACATCTCATACCCCAGAAGACCACGTGTTGCCCAGACAATATTCAATAACATATACATACTGCTTTGTTTTTGGTAGTTTTTTTTGGGGGGGGTTTGGTTTTTTTTTTGTTTGTTTATTTTGATGTTGTGGATTGTTGTTTTGTTTTTTAAGTTCAACCTTTTCCATACAGATCCTTTTTCTTTCTCAATTTTTCTAGTTTAATTATAATTTCCCATTGCTGCCTATTTCAATAATTAGAACTTCATTTTTGTTAGTGTTTCTACCGCTATTATTTGGTTTTTCCAGCCAATTTTATCCCGTAAAGTTTTCTGTTTGCTTGTTTTGGTTTGATTTATAGCATTTTTGTCTTTCCTCTCTACTTGGTGGAGGTGGGGTACTGTGTCTGATCAGGTTAGCAAAGAGCTGCTGACCTCAAGGGAACCACCCAACTGGGCACCCCCAGGAGGTGGTTTTTTCTTTAATGTTGTATCAAAGTACCCTACTGTACACGTATATGGCTCTGTCTCCCTCTTTCTGTGCCTCTCTTCTTTTTGTCAATATTCCTTTTACCCACCCCCTCTCCTTTCTCTATTTTTCTTTTTTTTTTCCTTATCACTCGGTCCTCCTTTCTTTCATCCATTTTTTGCTCTTAAATCTTCTCACCCTTCTGGTCCTGTAACCCTTAGTCCACAGGCACGAGAACTTAAAGAGCAAGAGGAAGTGAAAGGAAAATTAGGGCAAGGAAACAGATAAAAGAAATCACCCATGAGGAAGAATCAGCAGAAAACTCCAGGCAACATGAAGAACCAGTCCAGAACAACCCTGCCAAGGGACCATGAGGTAGCTACTGCAGATGATTCCACCTATAAAGAAATGTTAGGAATGACAGAAAGGGAATTTAGAATACACATGTTGAAAACAATGAAAGAAATGATGGAAACAATGAAGGAAACTGCTAATAAAGTGGAAAATAACCAAAAGGAAATCCAAAAACAGAATCAAATAAGAGATGAACGATATGAAGAATATAAAAAGGATATAGCAGAGCTGAAGGAAATGAAACAGTCAATCAGGGAACTTAAAGATGCAATGGAAAGTATCAGCAACAGGTTAGACCATTCAGAAGAAATAATTTCAGAGGTAGAAGACAAAGTTTTTGAGATAACTCAGATAGTAAAAGAGGCAGAAAAGAAGAGAGAGAAAGCAGAAGGTTCACTGTCAGAATTATGGGACTTTATGAAGCGTTCCAACATACGAGTTATAGGAATTCCAGAAGGGGAAGAAGAATGCCCCAGAGAAATGGAAGCCATACTAGAGAATATTATAAAAGAAAATTTCCCAAATATCACCAAAGATTCTGACACACTGCTTTCAGAGGGCTATCGGACCCCAGGTCGCCTCAACTCTAACCGAGCTTCTCCAAGACACATTGTGATGAACCTGTCCAAAGTCAAGACAAAAGAAAAGATTCTGCAAGCTGCCAGGAGTAAGCGCCAGTTGACCTACAGGGGCAAATCCATCAGATTGACCGCAGAATTCTCTAATGAAACTTTTCAAGCAAGAAGACAATGGTCATCTACCTTTAATCTACTTAAACAGAACAATTTCCAGCCCAGAATTCTGTACCCTGCTAAGCTAAGCTTCAAAATTGACGGAGAAATCAAATCATTTACGGATATACAAACATTGAGGAAATGCACCACAACAAGACCAGCTCTACAGGAAATACTTCAACCTGTTCTGCACACTGACCACCACGATGGATCAGCAGCAAAGTAAGAACTCAGAAATTAAAGGACAGAACCAAACCTCCACACTGATGCAAAAGATAAAACTAAGCAATGGACTCTCACAAAATAAGACGAATAGAATACTACCACACTTATCAATTATCTCAATAAATGTTAATGGCTTGAATTCCCCACTGAAGAGACATAGATCGGCTGACTGGATTAAAAAACACAAGCCATCCATTTGCTATCTGCAACAAACACACCTGGCTTCAAAAGACAAATTAAAGCTCCGAGTCAAGGGTTGGAAGACAATTTTTCAGGCAAATGGAATTCAGAAGAAAAGAGGAGTTGCAATCTTATTTTCAGATACATGTGGATTTAAAGCAACTAAAGTCAAAAAAGACAAAGATGGTCACTTTATATTGGTCAAGGGAAAAATACAACAAGAAGACATTTCAATTCTAAATATCTATGCACCCAATTTCAATGCTCCCAGATTCTTGAAACAGACCTTACTCAGTCTGAGCAATATGATATCTGATAATACCATAATAACAGGGGACCTTAACACTCCTCTTACAGAGCTGGACAGATCCTGTAAACAGAAATTAAACAAGGATATAAGAGACTTAAATGAGACCCTAGAACAACTGTGCTTGATAGACGCATATAGAACACTCCATCCCAAAGATAAAGAATATACATTCTTCTCATCACCCCATGGAACATTCTCCAAAATTGATCATATCCTGGGACACAAAACAAATATCAACAGAATCAAAAGAATTGCAATTTTACCTTGTATCTTCTCAGACCATAAGGCACTAAAGGTGGAACTCAACTCTAACAAAAATGCTCGACCCCACCCAAAG
Source organism: Nycticebus coucang (assembly GCF_027406575.1). Classification (NCBI taxonomy): domain Eukaryota; kingdom Metazoa; phylum Chordata; class Mammalia; order Primates; family Lorisidae; genus Nycticebus; species Nycticebus coucang. Next base: position 181,801,421 of record NC_069804.1, read on the forward strand.
GCATGGAAATTAAACAATCTTCTGTTGAATAACAGATGGGTGAAGGAAGAAATAAAACAGGAAATCATTAACTTCCTTGAGCATAACAACAATGAAGACACAAGCTACCAAAACCTGTGGGATACTGCAAAAGCAGTTTTGAGAGGAAAATTCATCGCTTTAGATGCCTACATTTGAAAAACAGAAAGAGAGCACATCAACAATCTCACAAGAAATCTTATGGGATTGGAAAAAGAAGAACAATCTAAGCCTAAACTCAGTAGAAGAAAAGAAATATCCAAAATCAAATCAGAGATCAATGAAATTGAAAACAAAAGAATCATTCAGAAAATTAATGAAACAAGGAGTTGGTTTTTTGAAAAAATAAATAAAATAGATAAACCATTGGCCAGACTAACGAGGAATAGAAAAGTAAAATCTCTAGTAACCTCAATCAGAAACGATAAAGGGGAAATAACAACTGATCCCACAGAGATACAAGAGAACATCTCTGAATACTACCAGAAACTCTATGCCCAGAAATTTGACAATGTGAAAGAAATGGAACAATATTTGGAATCACACCCTCTCCCTAGACTCAGCCAGGAAGAAATAGAGCTCCTGAACAGACCAATTTCAAGCACTGAGATCAAAGAAACAATAAAAAATCTTCCAACCAAAAAATGCCCTGGTCCAGATGGCTTCACTCCAGAATTCTATCAAACCTTCAAGGAAGAGCTTATTCCTGTACTGCAGAATTTATTCCAAAAAATTGAGGAAGAAGGAATCTTCCGCAACACATTCTATGAAGCAAACATCACCCTGATACCAAAACCAGGAAAAGACCCAAACAAAAAGGAGAATTTCAGACCAATCTCACTCATGAACATAGACGCAAAAATTCTCAACAAAATCCTAGCCAATAGATTACAGCTTATCATCAAAAAAGTCATTCATCATGATCAAGTAGGCTTCATCCCAGGGATGCAAGGCTGGTTTAACATACGCAAGTCCATAAACGTTATCCACCATATTAACAGACGCAAAAATAAAGATCACATGATCCTCTCATAGATGCAGAAAAAGCATTTGATAAAATCCAGCATCCTTTTCTAATTAGAACACTGAAGAGTATAGGCATAGGTGGCACATTTCTAAAACTGATTGAAGCTATCTATGACAAACCCACAGCCAATATTTTACGGAATGGAGTAAAACTGAAAGCTTTTCCTCTTAGAACTGGAACCAGACAAGGTTGTCCTCTGTCACCTTTACTATTCAACGTAGTGCTGGAAGTTCTAGCCAATACAATTAGGCAAGACAAGGAAATAAAGGGAATCCAAATGGGAGCAGAGGAGGTCAAACTCTCCCTCTTTGCTGATGACATGATCTTATACTTAGAGAACCCCAAAGACTCAACCACAAGACTCCTAGAAGTCATCAAAAAATACAGTAATGTTTCGGGGTATAAAATCAATGTCTACAAGTCAGTAGCCTTTGTGTACACCAATAAAAGTCAAGATGAGAAGCTAATTAAGGACACAACTCCCTTCTCCACAGTCTCAAAGAAAATGAAATACCTAGGAATATACCTAACGAAGGAGGTGAAGGACCTCTATAAAGAAAACTATGAAATCCTCAGAAAGGTAATAGCAGAGGATATTAACAAATGGAAGAACATACCATGCTCATGGATGGGAAGAATCAACATTGTTAAAATGTCTATACTTCCCAAAGCAATCTACCTATTCAATGACATTCCTATCAAAATACCAACATCATACTTTCAATATTTGGAAAAAATGATTCTGCGTTTTGTATGAACCGGAAAAAACCCCGTATAGCTAAGGCAGTTCTCTGTAACAAAAATAAAGCTGGGGGCATCAGCATACCAGATTTTAGTCTGTACTACAAAGCCATAGTGCTCAAGACAGCATGGTACTGGCACAAAAACAGAGACATAGACACTTGGAATTGAATTGAAAACCAAGAAATAAAACTAACATTTTACAACCACCTAATCTTTGATAAACCAAACAAGAACATACCTTGGGGGAAAGACTCCCTATTCAATAAATGGTGTTGGGAGAACTGGATGTCTACATGTAAAAGACTGAAACTGGACCCACACCTTTCCCCACTCACAAAAATTGATTCAAAATGGATAAAGGACTTAAATTTAAGGCATGAAACAATAAAAATCCTCCAAGAAAGCATAGGAAAAACACTGGAAGATATTGGCCTGGGGAAAGACTTCATGAAGAAGACTGCCATGGCAATTGCAACAACAACAAAAATAAACAAATTGGACTTCATTAAACTGAAAAGCTTCTGTACAGCTAAGGAGACAATAACCAAAGCAAAGAGACAACCTACACAATGGGAAAGGATATTTGCATATTTTGAATCAGACAAAAGCTTGATAACTAGGATTTATAGAGAACTCAAATTAATCCACATGAAAAAAGCCAACAATCCCATATATCAATGGGCAAGAGACATGAATAGAACTTTCTCTAAAGATGACAGATGAATGGCTAACAAACACATGAAAAAATGTTCATCATTTCTATATATTAGTGAAATGCAAATCAAAACAACCCTGAGATATCATCTAACCCCAGTGAGAATGGCCCACATCACAAAATCTCAAAACTGCAGATGCTGGCGTGGATGTGGAGAGAAGGGAACACTTTTACACTGCTGGTGGGACTGCAAACTAGTACAACCTTTCTGGAAGGAAGTATGGAGAAACCTCAAAGCACTCAAGCTAGACCTCCCATTTCATCCTGCAATCCCATTACTGGGCATCTACCCAGAAGGAAAAAAATCCTTTTATCATAAGGACACTTGTACTAGACTGTTTATTGCAGCTCAATTTACAATTGCCAAAATGTGGAAACAGCCTAAATGCCCACCAACCCAGGAATGGATTAACAAGCTGTGGTATATGTATACCATGGAATACTATTCAGCCATTAAAAAAAATGGAGACTTTACATCCTTCGTATTAACTTGGATGGACGTGGAAGACATTATTCTTAGTAAAGCATCACAAGAATGGAGAAGCATGAATCCTATGTACTCAATTTTGATATGAGGACAATTAATGACAATTATGGTTATGGGGGGGGAAACAGAAAGAGGGAAGGAGGGAGGTGGGTAGGGCCTTTGTATGTGTCACACTTTATGGGGGCAAGACATGATTGCAAGAGGGACTTTGCCTAACAATTGCAATCAGTGTAACCTGGCTTATTGTACCCTCAATGAATCCCCAACAATAACAAAAAAAAAAAAAAAAACATTTGAAAGCACTGAAGAACCTACAAAATGGCGAAAAGCACCATGACAAACCTAAGAGACAGTAGGAAATCTAGGAAGATAGGAGCCCGATGACAATCACTCGTTTTTTCTGAGAGCATTTCCAAGTCTCGACAAAGTTTGCATTTGGTTTTAGCAACCTTCCAAGGCAGAAAAAGGGGGCTGAAGTTCAGGTCCATGGCCACTAACTTGAGGAATGTAACATACACATCCACATTAAACTGAAAACCCAAAGTATTATACCACTGGAGGTAAAGGTGTCTTAAACAAACTTGCCCCTCTCAAATTCAACCCACAGAGAATTTCAAGAAAGGCTGTCTTGGTGCTGGTGAAACAAAGGGAAAATATTACAACCTTGTCTAATATGATCCCAGGCTAATCATGCAAGATGTCTGACAAAAATCAAACACATAGTTTCTTTGGAAGAAGGCACACTTACTCTAAACTTCAGAGATTCCCTGCTATATACTGGTATATTGCAATTACGATAAGCAGTGCACAGCCCCTCTCCCCACAAAAGACACACAAGCACATGAGGAAATGATGCATCATGAGAACCGGTAGAAATGGAATAAACAGGAAAATGAGCCAAAGACAGGCGATTCGTAAAAGAAAATTGCATAACAGACATAGGAAAAGATGTTCAATCTCATTAATAACCAGAGATTCAAATGAAACCATCAACATAAAGTTACGAACCACCAGGAGGCTAATATTAACGTCTGACAATATCAAGTGCTTGTGAGAAGCTGGGACAATAGCAACTTTTATATGTTGCTGTGGGAATATAAATTGGCAGAACCACTTTGGAAAACAGTTTGGCACCATCTTGTAAAACTGAAGTTACAAACACCATATAATCAAGACACTTAACTCCTAAATAAGACCTTAGGGCAGCAATTTTCAAACTTTTTGGCCTATGGACATACAATTATTGATGGCCTCAAAGAGCTTTTATGAGGATGATACCTACTGATATCTACCATATTCAAAATTAAAACTGAGACATTTGTGAACACACAAGACACAAGCACGCATTCTGTTAGCCATCACAGTGGTGACACTGTATGTCATGTAGCCTCTGCAAGAAACCATGGTATGCTCACCAGACAAGGAAGGGAGAGTATAAAAGACAAGTAAGATCTAAATGTTATGAAAATAGCTGGACCTTGTAGACCCCCTGTAAAGGTTTCCTGGACACCCCCTCCCAACTGCCCAAAAGTCCTCAAATCACAACCTGTAAACCTGTTTCCTAGAGAAACTCGTGCACATCTGCCAAAAAATGCTCCTAACAGCACTACTTGAAATGGCCCCAAACTGGAAACTACCCAAATGTTCATTAATAAGAGAACAGATTAAAGAAACATAAAATGACAAAACTTGTGGAATAGTCAAGCAGTAGAGCAATACATAGCAATGAAATGAATGAACTACAGCTGCACATGACAGGTGAGCAATGTTGGGGGGAAGACACAAAACACAGGAGATTACACACAGTGTGACTGTACATCTACAAGGTTAAAAGGCAAAGCTGACCTATGTGATTTAGGGCTACATAGAATAGGCTATGGGAGAATAAGGAAGTGGCATGGGGCTGTGACCAGAAGAGCCACACAGGGATCTATGCAGGTATTGTCAATGTTCTGGTTATTGACCTGGTTGATGGTGACACAGGTTTTCACTTTATTCTTCTTTGTTAAGCTGTACATGGAGGCCTGGCACATTTTTCTGCATTATGTTATTTTTCATAATAAGGAGGGAAAGCTATAGACACAGTTTGATACCAATAATGTGAAGTACATATTTCAGCATAGAAAAAAATGTTGGAACACAGTACTTCAATTATTTAACAGTGGTTCCCCCTGGTTTATGGGGTGTGTATTCTCTCTACACTTTTGAAATTTTCCAAGTGTACTACAAACAGCACACATTACTTGTGTAATCATATAAACATTTGGTATTATCAGATTTTATTATAATTTTTAGCCTACTGGAGGGTATGTAATTTAACGTTATAGTTCAATTTGCATCTCTCTGATTACTAATGAGGTTGATCATCTTTTCATGTTTATTATACAATTTGATTTCTACTTTTATGAATCGCACAGTCAAATCTCTGGTTCATTTTGCTGTTTATTCTTTTGCACTGGTTCTCAAAAATCATAAAATGTATTAAAAAAGACAAGGTTGCCATCTGAAATTAAAACTAATAAGGATCAATACAAAAGAGATGAGATGAACCATCTGTAAAAATCTATGCAGAAAATGCCTGAAGGGGCTGGTGATGTGCACCGTCTACCTCGGATCAGCGCAAAGCTCATCACAGCATCCAGGGTATATTTCTAGAGTTGGCTGAGCTAATACCTATCCACGAAGATTGGCTGTGATCTATTTTACCTCAACATGTCTATCCTGAGGCAATGTAATGATAACACATGAGTTAGTGACTCATGAGGAATACTCAAAACAGTGGAGTTACAAAGAACAAACAGTCAAGTGCCACATAGCTATGTTTCAGTCAACGATGGACCACATATAAGATGGTGGTTCCATAAAATTATAATGAAGCTGAAAAATTCTCATCACTAGTGACACCGTAGCCATCACAACATCTTACTGCAACATATTACCTTTCCTATATGTAGATACACAAATATTTATCACTGCTTTACAACTACCTATAGCAACATGCTCTACCTAGGATCAACAGGCCAAACCACATAGCATAGGTCTACAGTAAGCTACACCGTGCAACCTTGTGTAAGTACACTGCATGACACTCAGACAATGAGATCACCAACCACGGCATTTCTCAGCATGTATCCCTAGCATTAAGTAAAGCATGACTGTCTCGACAGCAGTGGTTGTCAACCAGGGGTGACTCTGCCTCCCAGTAGACACTGGGCAATGTCAAGAGTTATAATTGTTTGGCAAGACTGGAGAGAGGGGCACCATTGGTATCTTGCAGGCAGAGGCCAAGGATGCTGTACCCTACAATGCACAGAACACCCACCCTGCAGAAAAATGATCCTGTCCAAATGTCAACAGTACCAGAGTTGAGAAACTCCACTCAACAGCCTCTCTCCAGGAAAATATTCAATCTGCAGTGGCTCTTCTCCAAGGGAAGAAAGGCAAATCCCTGGGCTACTCCACCTCAATGGGTTAATCCAAACTCCTTGAGACCTACACTCTGCAAACTGGGCACTGTACTCTCTGGAGGTGGCCTCCCTTATGGAGAAAATGTGCAAATAAGACCAGGTTAAGCTCGTCTGTGCTGGAAGGACCCTCAGAGCCACCCAGTTCAGTCCCCTCACTGGAGAGGGAATGACAGCTGACAGCAGCAGCATGACATGAAAGGAAGGAGCAGAAAATGAAAATGCAGACATGTAATGGCGATTACCTCATAAAGAACCAGAGAGGCAAGAGAAGTCGGCATCATCACAGAGCTGCACACACTGACTATCTTGAGAAAGCTGCAGAAGGCTGCATGGAGGAGGCAGCATTTCAGCTGGATCTTGAAATCTGAGTGGATTTGTGTGGCAGTTTTAAATTGTGACGCTCTCCCCTTGAGAGATAGGATGTATGTCCTTGCCTTGAGTTTGGACTCATAACCTCTCAAACACAGTGAACGTGATGCTGGTGATTCCCCAGGCTAGATCATAAAAGACCATGCACTAGGCATATACTTTCCAAAGAACTGCAAACAGCTGTTCAAACAAAGACTTGTACTTGAATGTTCACAACAGCACTATGTACAATAGTCAAAGGGTGGAAAGGACCCAAATGTCCATTAGCTTATGACTGGATAAGCAAAATGTGGTCCATCCACACAGTGGAACACTATTCAGAAGGAATGTAGCATCAATCCATGCTACAACATCTAGGAATCTAGAAAACATATCATGCTATGTGAAAGCAGTAAGTCACAAAAGTACAAATACTGTATGATTCCATTTACGTACAATGTCTAGAATAGGCAAATCCATACAAACACGAAGCAGATGAGTGGTTGCCAGGGTCTGGGGAGAGAAATGGGGAGTGACTGCTTAGTGGGATCAGGGTTTCTGTTTGCACTGATGAAAAAGTTCTGGAACTAGATAGCAGTGACGATTACATAACATCACAAATGTACTTAATGCCACTGAATTGTATATTTAAAATGGTTAGAATGGTAAAGTTTGGTACAATGGTACAATTTTTTAGAAGTACTTTTTTAAAAACGGCCACATGGCTTCCACTTTATGTACTGGAATACTCATGCTTAGAGCCCTAAGAAATGTAAGAAATTCAAATAACAGCCACCCTGCTATAAGGGAGCCCAAAGCATGTGGAGAAGGTCTGGGTGTTCCAGTGGGCAGCCCCAGCTGAGCCCATCCTTTAAGATGTGAATGGAAAACCTTCAGATGCTTCTAGTCCCCAGCCACTTGAGTCTCCCTAACTGAGGCCCTGACACTGCGGAACAGAGATGAGCCTTCCTGCTAAGTGCTTCTGAATTCCCAGCCTACAGAATCTCTGAGCATAGTAAAACGGTTGTTTTATGCTACTAAATTCTCCAAGGTTAATTACGCAGATGACAGGAAGAGTTTTCAACCTGGGGAGAAGGGGCACAAGGGTCTTCCCCAGAGATAGCGTTGCAGCAACAATGAAATGCTTGTGCCTCTTAAGACACATGTCACTATGAATAGATGCAACCAGGTCTGTGTGGATGGCAAACTCCTTGAGGGCAGGTGCATGTTTCATTCTGCTCCACTGGGTCCTGCCTCAAGGACCACTCACTCAGATACAGTGAGTCTTTCTCAAATGGCTCTGACACTTCCACCACCCTCTTCCATATTTAAAAGACCCTTGTGATTGCACTGGGTCCACCTGGATAATCTTATTTTAAGGTCAGCTGACTGGCAACTCAATAAGTAATTCCCTAACACCATACTTAATTCATCCTGTCATGTAGCCTAATATATTCACAGGTTCCAGAGATTAGGATAAGGGTGTCTTTGGCAGCTCATTATTATTCTGCCTGCTGTGCTTCCCACACCCCACTCGCCCACCCCACCCCCACATTGGGAACACCTACCCTGTTTCCCAGAAAATAAGACAGTGTCTTATTTTAAGGTGTGCTCCCAAAGATGTACTAGGTCTTATTTTCAGGGGACGTCTTATCTTTCCTGTAAGTAGGTCTTATTTTCGGAGGATGTCTTATTTTCGGAGGATGCCTTATTTTCGGAGAAACGGGGTTTTTACATGACAGATTTCCTGCCTGGCTTTTGATAGGTATGATGACTTTGAGCTTTTATCTGCAAACCAAAAGTCACTAGTCAGTGGACCTAAGCAAGCCTTAAAGAGAACCAGGCCGCCCAAGTGCCTGAGAGCCAGCCGAGGGGTAACACGAGAAATGGAAAACTAAGTGTGAGTGGGCACACAGCAGGAAAAGCAAAAATGCCATGTGGGAAAAGAACCTAGAAGAGGAAAGGTCATGTATCTGGAAGGTATCTTACCAGAACTCACAAGAAACCCAGCTCTTCCCTCAGATCCCCCCGAAGCAGCCAAAATGGACCTCATCATCATCTGGTAATTCAGATAAATCTCTGAGTTCAAATTCAGTTCTACCAGAGGCTGTGATCTCTGGTGAATTCCTAAACCTCTCTGGACCCTACATTTTTCATCTGAGAAATGGGTTACCACCCAGTTGCTTTTCAAGACTATTTGCAAAGGGCTATTATGGACATCAGGAGATGGTATGAGCCACAGTGAGTGAGGCACCAAGGGCTGGAGCATGGAGACATTCCAGAAATGGAGTCCCTGTGATGACTACTACCCACCTGCCCATGGCTAGAGGCACATGCTGATGGCAGACCTGTCTTCAGAGGATTTTTCAGAACTAGCAAAATACACACTGGATGGAAAACCCGTAATCAGAACAAGGTTTGCTTATTAACTATCCTTGAAACTCCTGGAAACCAAAAGCCAGTCTCTACTTGCCAAGAGCCCACGAGGGATTTCACAAATCACACTTGGGGGTTCTTCTGTGTGCTTTCTAAGGCCGGCTATGGTTTCTCAGTCACACCCACTACTGAGGATCAGGACTAAGAATAAAGTGGCTCTCAGGCAGACTTGCCCACACCATCACTCCAGGGCTCAAGGAAAGCCTGCTGGTTTCTGAGCACCTGCTTTGTGTTCATTCAGACACAACAGCTCTGAGACTAAACCCCAATATCTGGGTGGAGATGGCCTATGCAAAAGATTCAGAAAACTGGGTTCCTACCTTGAAACCAAAGCTTCTTGTGGTTTAGCCTTTTTAATTTAAATGAAACCACTGGATAAGTCTTACCTAAGGTGAATCCTGGCTCTGTCTCTTCCAAACTATGTGACCATGGCCCCCTAATCTGGGAGGCAGCCGTATAATACCTAACTGCAAGATTGTTGAAGCCATTTCAAACAATGTATGTTAGGTACCTAGCATACAGCCAGCACTGAGGGGCTCCCAACTGGTGGCAAGATTGCAGATCTAACAGTGACACATGCCCGGTCCCCTCACAGACACTTTTGTAAGGGTGTTACACGACTGAGGTTCAGATAACTCATTTTCCCAAGGCCACAAAGTGGTAGAAGTGGGGCAACCTACTGCTTAAAGGCAGAGACTATGGAGTCAAACAAGCCTGGGACCAAATCCCAACTCTGCCAACTAATCACTGTGTGACCTGAGCAAGTTAAGTCACTTCTCTGTGCCTCTATTCATTCATTTGTCAAATGCTTGTAACTCGTTCTCAGTCTCTCCACCACCTCATAAATCAACTAGTGGAACATGCGACAGTGAAAATCTGAGACCTGTTCATTTATGCTCCTTTCCTCTTAATGTGCATACCATGTCGAAAGCTTTCAAAAGAGCTTTAAAAGGGTGTCATTTTTCTAACATTTTCATGCTTCCACTTTCAAACTTTCCATGTCATTAGATGCAAGTCAAATGATCACACTTTTCTTCAAAAAGCTATCATAGACAAAATTAAAAAGCTACCCCAAGGGAAAAATGAAAAAGAAAATTCAAAAATTCTTTACCAGTGTAACTTGTTTCACTTTTCTTCAGAACACTGACAATATAAAGATTTTGATGTTTGTGCTTGTTTCCCTGCTCCCCACCAGAACATCAGCTCCAAGAACCCTTTGTACAATGTTGGACGCCCTTCGTGTATTGACTCCAGGAGGGTGGCCCACGTCGTTTGCAAACTACCTTGACCAGTACTGTCCACCTTTTCCAGTGCTCCCTTATGTGACATAAATCTTATTAGAACTCAGTACTAGGATGAAGCTTTGTTTTTGCTGAGCTGATGTTTTTCACTATCTGGATTTCCTTTCACTGTCAAAAAGCCCAGAGAACAATCTCGTGCTTAATTACAGTGTTTCCCTTAATCTCTTTTTGTAGTGTGGATGTGGGATATAAATAAGTGTAAGAAAATTCTGTTGGTAGACGTTTAAGACCCTATTTTTAACCACAGCCTGTATTTATTCTCAGAAGATGCTTCTGAAATATGTACGTGTGAATTACCCGGGGATCTAGTTAAAATGCAGAATGCGACTCAGTAGGTCAGGGCGGGGCATAAGATGCCGCAGTTCCAACCAGCTCCCAGCGATGTCTCTGCAGCTGGGCCAAGGGACCACGTTTGCAGTAGCAGAGGGTCTAAGAAACTTGCTCCCTTGTTCAGCAAAATTTCTCTCTCCTCCTCCTTGGCAAAATATGGCCAAAGTCTCAAAAACTGGAGGGGACACCAGAAGCACTTAAGGAGCTGGTCAGACCCACACGTCGCTGCCCCCTCCCACCCCTTTCCCGTCAAGGTATCGGGAAAGTGGGTAGGAATCCGCCCAGGAAGCTCCCCCAGGGGCTTCTGCTGTAGGTGGCCTCAGGCAAATTTTGAATATGACGAACTATTCAAGGTGTTCCCAAAGATAAACCCTTGTGACACCTGCTTGCTCAGTATGTTAGTGGATTCTGGCCCAATACCAGGAGGGGTTCTGTCCTCCTCTTCCGCTACTCAGACCTTGGCGGGGACTGACCCCGTGGTCTCTGGGCTCCAACCCCCACCCCAGCAGCACACGAGGGCCCGGCGCGGCTTCCACCGCAGGCCAGCGAGGCGGGGGCCACGCCGCTCATGCGCAGAACGTCCTCCGGGCCCGCAGGGCGAGGTCCCCGCGCGCCCCTCGCCCGCCTTACCTCTCTGGACCAGGGAGGCCAAGGAGAAAGCGAAACAGACGAGGAACGCGGAGCACCAGGCCATGGCTGGGAGCAGGCGGAGGAGTTCCAGAGGAGCACAGTTAGCGCGAGAGCGCCCGAGGGGGAGGCCCAGGAGAAGCGGGGACCGAAGAGGAACAGAAGGAGGAGCCCCGCTGCCACTGCAGGGCCGCGCCTAGAGCACAGGCGCGCGCCACGCGGCTCAAGAAGGTGGGGGGAGTGCGCGCGCGAGCGCCGTCGCCTGGGGTCTCCCAGCTGGGGCCAGGCTGGGGGCGGGGCCAGGCTGCAGTCCTGGGGGCGGGGTCTAGGCCCGGGGCGGGGCCAACAGGCACCCAGTGGGTTGAGCGGGTTGAGTTGGGTCGGTATCAGCTCTCTGTCCATAGACTCGTTCCCGCCCTGTCTCAAAGGAGACAGGTCTGGGACGTGGGCCCCACGGACCCGTAGTAGCGAGTCGCCAGTGGCCGGGAAGCGAGAGGCAACCGTCGCAACAGTGCACGGTAATTTCTCCTGGCGCACACGTTTCCTCCCAGGACCGGGGCGGGACATGAGGCGGCACACAGGCGAGCTTCGTCCTGCCAGCTGGGTGACCTTGGACACGGCTCTTCCCCTTCTGGCCTTGATGTTCTCTCGGTAAAAAGCTGTTCCCTAGGATCCCCTCCAGCCGTGGCTCTCTTACTGAGCGCCGGCGCTCATGCCCCACCCCACCTTCCCTGCCAGCAGCAGTAGTGAAACCTTGTCCGAGACTAAAGCAAAGGGCAAACAGCGGCAAGTCTGAGGAAGCCAAGGCGAGGAGCGCGGGGCGGGGGGGAGCAGACGGTGGCGGGAGGCGGGGTAGATGGCTGGGGGCCAGAGCTAAGCGGACTCAGAAGGACTGGGGGAGGGGGCCTGGGTCAGTTCTCCAGAAGCTTTGATGATTACGCTGAAAGTGCAAGTTCACGTTTGCAGAATCAATCTGAACAACGTGTTTAATGACTGACAAGCGTGCTGCAGTCCTTTCCCATGAACCCCGGCAAACGGAGTCCATCTCCCAGACCGGGAAATCAGATTCCGACACTGCCCGGACCAGCGAGATGCCCGCCGCAGCTTTTCACTGAACGCTCTCAAGAAGAGCCCTGGCTACGACCAGCTTTCCAGGACAAAGAGAAAGCGCTGCTGCTTTCCGTAGTGGTAGAGCGGCAATCTGCACCTGTCCACCTGTCCCTGCCATTATACCACACAGGCTGTCCCGGGCCATATCCTCCTTAGCGAACAGCTACTATCACGTCCCCCCAATATCCGTTCAGCAGCCCCCCACGTGGCCCGCACTGCCAAAGAGCGCCCCTCCAGTGGCTCCTGCCAACCCCTGAGCCATAGTGTGGGGCAAGGGTGTCCCTGAGATAAAGTGAAGAACCTTCCCATGTAGCTTACATCTATTGCCCTGAGTCCTGGGTCATTACTTTTTCTATGGCACTAACTAGCTGGAGAATTAACAGAAACAAATGATGGTTATTGAATGCACGCTGTATACATAGCATACTTCAGGCATTTTATTCTTTTATTTCTCACATGACCTATGTATCACCTAATAATTAATGAATGAAAAAAGGAGCAAAATGGAGATTCCTTAAGGTGAGGCAGTTACCCAGGTCCAGCTTCAGCATGGAAGGAAGCAGTGGACCACTAGGATCCCCAACTGGTAAATGGCCAAGAACATATATTTTGGAGACAGACCAGGTATAAATCCTGGCTAAACCCCCAAAAATTGTGCTAGGGAACCCCCTTGTTCCAATCCTCTTGCTGTGAGGGTGGGAGGTTACTGTGTGTTCCAGGTTGGAGACATGTCCCCAACTTTTCTACAAATTCTGAATGCCTTGAGCCATTCCCTTGCCTTCTACCAGGAGGGCACTAGATTTTCTGGCCTATAAGAGGCTAATTTAAGCTCTGATGGGTGAACCCAGAGAAGGTGAGGAACGTGCAACCTGTAAGTTGTGGCCATCTCAGTCAACATACAGGGGACACAGTATATCCAACTAAAATGTGCAATAGGACTATCTTCTAGATTAGGGGCAGTTTGCAAACTATAGCCCACAGGCCAAATCAGTCCCCCAGCCTTGCCTGTTTGTATACCCTTCAAGCTAAGAGTAGTCTCATTTTCAAATGCTTGAAAAAAATCAAAACTACTTTCTGACATGGGAAAGTTGTACAAAATTAAAATTTCAGAGTCCACAAAGTTTACGGGAACATAACCACATCCATTCGTTTCTGTATTCCCTGCAGCTATTTTTTCACTACCACAGTGGAGTGGAGTAGTTGCAATACATGCTATGGTGCCCACAAAGTCTGAAATATTTACTATCTAGCCCCTTTCAGCAAACTTTGCTGACCTCAATCCTAACAGATTGGACCATGGAAAAGATGAATATTAATAGGTGATAATATGGAACCTAAAGAGTGTGCTCCTCTAAAACACAGGATGAATTCAGAAGATGACCTGCTTTCATATAGGACTAAGAACCAAGAGAAAAGATTACCATTGTGGCCAAAAGATGCCACTCAAAAAAAGTTTGTTATTAGATATATTACAAATGCTTGAGATCAATTATCTTACCAGACACCTCTCCTTTGTAAAATGATTCATCTGAGTTGTTTGTCTTTCAGTCTCTTGTAAGTTAGGTTAATGTGAGTCATGGAGCTGGTGAGCTCACCAGTCTGAGGACCTGCCTGGGGCTGGACGAGCCTCTCCATCAGACACTGCTATCCTCCTGAATTGCAATTGAATGTGGAGTTGACTTACAGAAAATTCTACACTTAGAAACCTTGATCTGTGTGCCCCCCCACCCTCCATAAACACACATACTCCTAGTGCCAGTGGACATGAGCTCTGGGACTAACTCCTGGCCAAGCCTGCCTTGTCTACAGATTACCCCCTTGTTCCCATCCTCTTGCTACGCTTAGTCTCTCCCTGAACTCATGCCCTGAAATTGCCACAAATTAAAAGACCATTTGGCCTGGCAAAGTCCTCTCCTAAAATGTCCACCTTTTCCCAGCTCTGGCCCAAGCACAGAAGTGTAGCATGCAAGTGACCACCAGGCTAGCTTGGGAGTATAGGAGAGACACAGATGCCAAATAGGTATCTGTTATTTACGAGTCCTGGGCCTCAGCAGCCTGCCAGAACAAATGAAGTCCCATTGTCATCAGAGTTTCTGTTCTTGTTCCCAACTGCCACAAAACTCCTCCTTGCAAATCTCTACTCTTGGTATTGCTGCAAGTTCCCCCAAGGGTACCTCCCTTGCCTATGACCAAAATCAGCCCCATCTAGTGGCATCTGGGTCCCCGCAAATGCTGAAGGAGAGTGCCACTGTCCATGGTGGCAGTGCCCCTTCCTGATAACCCACTGCCACCACCACTGACCCTGGGGACCAGAAGTGAGAGGGAGTATACATGGTGTTGGAGGCAGGGACAAAGGTCTTGCCCCAACTCTGGGTTACCTTGTGTCCCCTGGGACCTAAAGCAGCTCAGCTGGTTCTCAAAGCTTCAGCAGACCTTCTACCTGCTTCCTCTAAACTCCCAGGGCCTTGGCCTTAATCCTAACCAAAACTATTTGAAAGCCCAGGCTGGAAAGGGACAAAATACCCTTCCCACACACAATAGTACAGGCCAATTAAGAGACAAAGACTCTCAGGGCACATCTCTGGGAATACAAATAGCTCTGCCAACTGAGGGAGGGGGCCAATCCAGCTCTGGTACAGTTTTCCCAAATGCCTGACTTCATACTCAAGTTCATGAGTCCCAGGAGAAATAAATTAAAAATATGAAGTTTTTCTGGTAAGTTTCTCCCATAAAACCAGAGTATTGGCCTTTATTCTGGAACCATGAACTTTTTTGGCATACAAAAGTCCTTTATTTCATGAAAAGATGGCAGTGTTTTGTTTAACATGCTTACTTAGCAAAATAAAAATTGGCAACACTTCCCCTCCTCAAATAAAAAAAAAAAAGAAAAGAAATCTACTCACTGGTGAAATTAACGAGTCTGGGAACCACTGGCTATCCCAGCAATATTCAGCCCACCCAGGGCCCTGATACAGAGGAATTTTTGGAACACACCCCGTATGTAAACAGAAGCTCTGAATATGAATTCTAAGACAATGTTCTCTCTGATATTTCTTGGGTTGTAAGCAGATTATCCTTTAGTCTCCTCTGCCTCTCCACAGCCTTCTTAGTGTCTTGGATTTTATAGTATGGTAAGGTCAAGCAGGGCCTTGAATGCCATGCTAAGGAGCAAAGATGTGGGCCTGAGAGCAGAGAGAAGCCACTGAGCTTTAAGCAGTAGTAGCAAGAAAGCATCCGCAGTGCTGCTGGGGTCATGTCCTGGAGAGGCTGGCGGCCGTGGGGCTGGAAACAAGGTTTAAGATTCAGGGTGTGGATGTGGTGGAGCTAGCAGTGGCCATTGAAAGAAGGGGCTGGGTGTGTTTCACCATGTTCTCAGGCCAGGGGAGAACAAGACTAACAATGACAACTACAACCAAGAACTAGCCAGGCATTGTGGCAGGTGCCTGTAGTCTCAGCTACTTAGAAGGCTGAGGCAAGAGAATCACTTAAGCCCAAGAGTTTGAGGTTGCTGTGAACTGTGACGCCATGGCACTTCACCAAGGGTGACATAGTGAGACTCTATCTCAAGGAAAAAAAAAAAAAAAAAGAAGAAGTCCAAGGGATTCAGGTGGCACCCTGTAGGGAGGAGGCAGTGAAGCAATTATAATTCCATATGATACAGGCAGTTAAGGGTTGGGGACAGGGCATGGTGGGGACATGGAGGAGCAGCCCTCTCTCAGCTGCATGGTCAGGGTAGAACCAACTTAAAGGAAAAGTAACAGTTCACTGCACAGAGGGCAGAGTGTTCTGAGAGAACCGCTGAAGCGAAGGCTGAGAAATGAGAGGCGGCACGACATGGGCTTATAGACCAGGTGAAGTTTGGACTCTACCCAAAGGCAACCCTGAACCCCTACGAGTTTTAAGTGGGGACGAGGTGGTGCTGCAGGGTGACAAGATCAGATTGGCGTCTCATGGATCCATTTCTCCAATGTGTCTTAGGATTCTCTTACAGAGAACCCAGAAAATGCTGCTCCAGATACTAGGAGCCATTAGAGAATGAAGAGCCAGGGAAGGTGTTGGGCAGATTGGGGTGGGGAGTGGAGGCAGGGAAAAGAGCGAGGAGGCCAGAGCAGGAATCCCTGGAATGCTTCAGTGTGCTCAGGAGGAAGGACAAGGTGGCCTGGGTGCTCGCCTGTCCTGCCCGCTTGTCCCACCTTAGGCTGTCTGCCATTCCTGTTTCTGCAAAGGCCCCCACCCTCCCTTGCTCCAATTCACTCTTGTCTGACATACAGCAGAGTTGCTCACTCCCCAGAGGGACCTTTCAAGCAGCGCATTTTGTAATGTAATGTGACAAATTCCCACGAGTTGCAAATTATCTTGTCTTTTTGATTCCTGTTACGATCGATCGATGCCTGTTTAGGGGTTGAGGGGTTTTATAAACATGCCAAGGGCCACATGATGGTGACAATAATGGCAAAGATGGACCTGGTAACAACAATCCCAAAGGAAGAGAACACCAGTGGGTCATGACTTTGTTTCAAGGGTTGTTATCAGGAGGTCTCCTCTTCCTTGCAAATAAATGCAGAAGCCCTGCATTCCAGAAGCCCCCATGTGCCAAGTCAGATAGGGCAAAACCTTATACCTGTGTGTTTTCCTAACGGGAAAATGTTCTGTAAATTTTTTTCTAGTGCTCAGTTGAGTTAATATGGAATTTGCATAAGCACTTGGCAAGAAATAACTTCCATCTCTGCAGTATTCCCAAAGCAGCATTTTTTTTACTCCAAATCCTGACCTCTGTAGCAATAGGGCTTAACATTTGCCTCCCAAATGTGGACTAGGGCTTTATGTAAGTTACCCAGAGACACGTCCTTGAAGCAATTGGGGGGACTCAAAGAACAGAAGCCAACATTTGGTCTCTTTGTGTTAAGTCTTTTCATGTATTTGATGCATCCTAAGAAAAAGTTGCAGAACACAAATGTGTAATACAACATCCAAAGAATAGCAATAACATTTTGTTCAAAAACGACTTTTTCAGAGGTATTGCAATCTCCAAAACAGAACTGTGCATCCCTGTCCCCTAAATCACGCTGCTTCTTTCTGAGTGTTCCCCTATCTTAGTAAGTGGCACTAGGCAAACCTAGAAGGCAGCCTTGACCCCTCCCCTTTTCCACCCGCTCCATTACCAAGTCCAGAGAACTCTACCTCATGAAAGGTCTTGGATATGCGCGCTCATACCTGCTCTGTAGAACTGCACAGCTGCCCCCTTCCACCCATTCTCTACTGGGCAGCCAGAGGGAGCCTCTTAAAAAGCAAATCAGACCATGTCGAACTCTGAATACTTAAAACCCTTCAGCATTAGTAGCTGGGCGTGGTGGCAGGTGCCTGTAGTCCCAGCTACTCAGGAGGTTGAGGCAAGAGGATGGCTTGAGTCCAAGAGACTGAGGTTGCTGTGAGCTATGACACCAAAGCACTCCACCTATAGAGACAGAAACTCTGTCTCAAAAAAAAAAAAAAAATCCCTCCAGTGTCCTAGGGTCATGTCCAGGGCTCTCCATCTCAATCCCAGTAAATCCAAATTCCTGTCTGTGGCCTACAAAAGTCCCACAGGATCGAATATGGCTCCGCTTCCTGCCTGACTCCTTCCCCTTCTACCCACTCCTACTACCTCTCTGACATCACCATTGCCCCTGCCAGGGATGAC
The DNA here is from genome assembly GCF_027406575.1 of Nycticebus coucang. Lineage (NCBI taxonomy): Eukaryota > Metazoa > Chordata > Mammalia > Primates > Lorisidae > Nycticebus > Nycticebus coucang. Next base: position 181,819,711 of record NC_069804.1, read on the forward strand.
ATTCCTCACCTGTCTGGCTCCAGTTCATCCCCCCAGCCATATTAGAACATCCTGTTCTCTCCCAGGCAAGGAAGAGCTACGGGGCCCGCTTTCTACTCCCACAGACCCTTCACTCTAACTTTGAGTCCAGTTTTTTAACCCATTCTTCTGCAGACTGAGTCCAGTTTTGAGTTGCACTTGCTTTCATATTTGCTCTCTCCTTACACTGTAGCTCAACCCTGTCAGCATGACAGAATCACTGGGGAAGATTTATGAAAAAAAAAAAATAGAGATAAAATTTATGCAACATGACACCTTAAAAGTATGCTTTGGTAGCATTTACTACATTTGCAATGTTATACAGTTATCACTTCTATCTAGTTCCAGAACATTTCTATATTTTTTTTTTTTTGAGACAGCATCTCACACTGTCATCCTGGGTAGAGTGCTGTGGTGTCATAGCTCATAGCAACCTCATACTCTTGGGTTTGAGCAATCCTCTTGCCTCAACCTCCCAAGTAGCTGGGACTACAGGTGCTCACCATGATACCCAGCTAGTTTTAGAACAGGGTCTCACTCTTGCTCAGGCAGGAACTCCTGAGCTCAAGTGATCCACCTGCCTCAGTCTCCCAGAGTGCTAGGATTACAAGCATGAGCCACCTCACCTGCCCCAGTTCCAGAACATTTCTATCCACCCAAAAGGAAACCCTACACCCATTAAGCACTCACTCCTTACCTCCTGTCCCTCAGCCCCTGGCAACCACTAATCCCCTTTCTGTCTCCACATCTAATAAGATTTGCCTCATGTGGATAATTCGTATGAATGGAATTGTACCATATGTGGTAGCCTTTCTCTCTGACTTCTTTCACTTAGCATCATGATTTTGAGGCCCATACTTGTTGTACCATATATCAGAATTACATGTCTTTTTATGACTGAATAACATTCGATTGTATAACGTACCATGTTTGTTGATCCATGCATTGGTAGATAGATGTTTGGGTTGTTTCCACTTTTGTGCTGTTGTAAATAATGCTGCTATGGTTAAAATTACCCCTGCCCACGCCCTAGTCTCTGAGTTTGCAATGTACTTGGTCTGGGATAGGATAAGGCATTCATGTTTATCTACAGGCTAAGATCACGGATGGACTAACTAAGGCCAGTGGGCCAAGTTCTGCCCACTGCCTGCTTTCACATGGCCTGCAAGATAAGAATGGTTGAGAAAAAGAAAAAAGAAAAGAAATTGTGACACACAAAAATGATGTGACATTTAAATTTCAGTGTCTATAAAGTGTTAGTGTTAGCCATGCCTGTTCATTTATTTATGAATTGCCTTAACTGCTTTCGTGCTATACCAAATAACAGTTGAGGAGATGGGTGGTGCCTGTGGCTCAAGGAGTAGGGCGCTAGCCACATATACTGGGGCTGGTGGGTTCAAGCACAGCCCTGGCCAAAACTGCTAAAAAAAAAAAAAAAAGAAGCAGCAAAGATTGTGTGGCCCACAAAGCTCAATGTTTACTATCTGGTCCTTTAAGAAAAGGTTTGCTGGCCCTTGCCTTCACTTATTCTCATTCTTCACTCATTCTCCGCTGATCTTTCAGCAGCTGTGGACACAAGTGATCACTCTACTGCCTAAAGTACCTTCTTCAACTTGACTGCTGGAAACCCACCATCCTCTAGAACTGCCTCTCTGGAGCCTGGGGAAGCCCCACCCCTGGTGGGACCCAGCATTTAGGAACCCAGGCGCTTCTGCTCACTCATACAGACGTCAGTGGGCAGGGGAGGTAGGCGATCACTTTGTGGCTGTGGGCAAGGCACTAGCCTGCTCTGGGCCTTGTTTTTCTCTTCTGTAAAATGAGTCAGTTGCACAATACCACGTCTGAGATTCCAAGCTCTCTGATGATCACAGCACCAAGCACTGTCAGCTGCATTACGTAGTCAAGTCCAGCCAGCAACCTACAGGGGAGGGCACCATATCTATCATTATCATCTTATAGATGACACAACAAATCTTTAGAAAGGGAAAGTGACTTTAGTCAGGTCCCTCAGCAAGTCAGTGGTCAACCCACTGTTCAAGTTATGTCCAGCCAGCCCCACTCTCTCTCATAAGACAGACATGCCAAGTGCCTGCCGTTTAAGTTGCTGAAACCTCAGAAAACTTGTTGGGATGGGGAGGGCACACTGGCAGGGAGTAATCAGTGAGCTTTGTGTCATTGATGTGGGCAGCTGTGAGTAAGACCCAAGATGACAATAATAATAATTTCTTGAGAAGCTTTGGGCAATGTGCACAACGCTGTGATAAGCACTTAACAAATCTCATGTTTAATTATTTCAAGACTCCATGAGGGGGCATATTAGTTTCCTGTGGCTGCTATAACAAATTACTACAAACTTGGAGGCTTAACACAACAGAAATTTATTCTCTAGCAGTGCTGGAGACCAAAAGTTCAAAATCAAAGTGTCACCAGGGCCATACTCCCTCTGCAGGCTCTAGGGGAGAATCGTTCCAATCTCTGCTCTGTCTTCACATGGCCTTCTTATAAGAACACCAGTGATTGGATTTAGGGCTCATGATAAATCCAGTTTGATTTCAACTTGAGATCCTTAACTTAATTACATCTGCAATGACCTTACTTTCAAATAAAGTCACACTCTGAGATTCCTAGTAAACATGAATTTTAGGGGACACTATTCAACTCACTGCAAGGGGCAATACTATTCCCAGTCTTTAGATGAGAATGCTGAGGTCCATGCCATAGGACCAGTTACTCCCTTAACTAGTACTTTAGTGACTTTGGAACCAATGTCAACCAATGTCAATACTGGATCATGTCAACCCCTTGCTTCTTATAAGACAGAAGATAAGATATGCAAAAAATCCACATGATTCTTATTTTACACTATATACAAAATTTAATTGACAATGAATCAAAGACCTAAACTTAAGAGCTAAAACTATAAAACTCCTAGCATAAAACATAAATTGGCACTGGATTTAGCAATACTATGGATATGACACCAAAAAAGCACAGGCAAAAAAAAAAAAAAATAGCTGAAAGATATGCTGCATCACCCGGAAGCCAGGGCATCTAAGCCCTGTGGTTGACTTCTTTTGTGAGGTTGCATCCAGCAAAAGGGAATATGGGCAAAGCTGTACTCATCTGAGGAATCAGGTTCCGAGGTTGTAAAGCATTGCATTCTGCCCTTGCCTAGAATGGATTGTAGAGAGATGGACTTATATGAGGATTACCAGTCCCCATTTGATTTTGATACAGGAGTGAACAAAAGCTATCTCTACTTGTCTCCTAGTGGAAATTCATCTCCACCCGGATCACCTACTCTTCAGAAATTTGGTCTGCTGAGGACAGATCCAGTCCCTGAGGAAGGAGAAGATGTTGCTGCCACGATCAGTGCTACAGACACCCTATCAGAAGAGGAGCGAGAAGAGCTGAGATGAGAACTGGCAAAGGTTGAAGAAGAAATTCAAACCCTGTCTCAAGTGTTTGCAGCAAAAGAGAAGCACCTAGCAGAGGTCAAGCGGAAACTTGGAATCCATTCACTACAAGAACTAAAACAATATTGCCAAAGGATGGCAAGACGTGACAGCAACATCTGCACACAAGAAGACATCTGAAACGTTGGCTCAGGCTGGACAGAAGGCTTCAGCTGCTTTTTCATCTGTTGGCTCCGTCATCACCAAAAAACTGGAAGATGTAAAAAAACTCCCCAACTTTCAAAGCATTTGAAGAAAAGGTTGAAAACTTACAGTCCAAAGTAGGGGGAACCAAGCCTGCTGGTGGTGACTTTGGAGAAGTCTTGAGTTCGACTGCAAATGCCGCCACCACCACAGAGCCTCATCCAGAACCAACAGAGGAGAGCCTGTGAGATTCCTACCGTTGTTCTGCTTCCCACTGCCAGACGCTGCAAGCCAGATCCAAGCACATCTTGTCAACATTCATTGCCATGAATTTCTACCAGATGTGCTTTTATTTAGTTTTACATATTTCTTTGACCAAATAGTTTGTGGGTTAAACAAAATGAAAATATCTCCACCTCTACGCCTGGGAAACACCCTCTAATGTATATTTAAGGCCCTTTATTTAGGAAACACCATTATAAAAACACTTATAGTACCTGGGGACACACAATAGAATGATCTAAGAAGCTGCAGGTTATAATAGTCACTTTCCTACTTTACAAATTGCTGTAGATCTGGGAAGTCAATTTGGTCTGTCTTCTATAAGATTTCTTTTTCTCTTTGAAACTGTATATTTGATTCCTAATTAAAATTGTTCTTTTACATTTTCTGAATCCTAGTTATTAAAAATTTTGGTATATTTTCTTTACCTCTAAGGGAACAGCAAGCAGCTACAAAAAATATTTTGAAATAAACACTATTTTGGTATAAGGTACATATCTTGGGTGTCTGAAGACACCAGACTAGAATAAATAGTTCTACATCCAATTTGTTACAATTGTGTGACAGTATGTACAGTAATCAAACTTGTAGGTGATAAGAGTGGACTCCCCTCCATCCTTGTTTATCTCCATTTGTAACAGTATGTTGGTTATTACACTTCAGTATGTTATATTACACTTTCAGTATATTGGTTATTACACTACTCACATCATCTTATTTGTTTCTACCAGGTTAAAATTCTAATTTGAGTAAATTGACAAAACAACATTTCAAATTAAGCATATTGTATTATCAGTAGGTTGAAATATGAACACTCCTTTTAATTCAAACTGAAAGATTTTTAGATCTGGATTGTTGTAAAAATGTCAAAATCAATCACATTATGAGGAACATTGCTGTCTTCATTTAATCCATTTAATACCATGTAAGCACACAAAGTTACATGACTAATATAACTTGAGCATTTTTTTTTTTTTTTGTAGAGACAGAGCCTCACTTTATGGCCCTCGGTAGAGTGCCATGGCATCACACAGCTCACAGCAACCTCCAACTCCTGGGCTTAAGCAATTCTCTTGCCTCAGCCTCCCGAGTAGCTGGGACTACAGGCGCCCGCCACAACGCCCGGCTATTTTTTGGTTGCAGTTCGGCCAGGGCCGGGTTTGAACCCGCCACCCTCGGTATATGGGGCCGGCGCCTTACCGACTGAGCCACAGGTGCTGCTGCCATCTTGAGCATTTTTTTATATGAAGGAGTTGTTGATAACTCCTGAGAATGTAATGCATTAATAAAAATCAACTTATTTTTCTACTTATTTGTTTTCAATGTGTTAGAAATTTTTCTAAAAGGATACTGTAGATACTGCCCCCTATTGGAGAACTGAGTGTTGGGGCTGAATGAATCAAAACCTCTGGACAAATTTGCATAGAGGCCAAGGTACTCGATTAATTCTTTTTTTTTTTTTTTTTTTGCAGTTTTTGGTTTTGGCCGGGGCTGGGTTTGAACCTGCCACCTCCAGCATATGGGGCCTGTGCCCTACTCCTTTGAGCAACAGGCACCGCCCCCAATTAATTCTAATAATTACTACCACCACCACCTTTTCCTTATGCTGTATATGTTTATGCCCTAGAATGTTGTATTTGTTATTTATCAAGATGTGATTGTTTTATTATTTTTATGCCAAATGTTAGTTGCCAAGCTTAGAGTGATCTAAAGCATTTTTTAAAAGCATGGCTAGATTTACTTCAGGATAAATTATCTTATGAAAACCAAATTTGAAAAGCCACAAGTGTTGGTTGTTGTGAAATAACATGTTGCCATTCTTGTTTGCTATAGCTTTTGTTAGCATTTTGGATGCAATAAAAGCTATGCTTTATTATATGTGAAAAGCTTAATAAATTCTGTGTATCAGTAGTATAGGTCTTAATATTTATTATGAGACCAATGGTCTGGAAAAAGCTTGTTATATTAAAGAAACAACTGATGTCTGTACTAAAAAAAAAAGACAAATTTTAAACCACCAACTTTAAATCATTGCTTAGCGGTATCAGATCAACATATTCTAAATAATTTCCTTTTAGAGGATTTAAGGCAAAGGTTGTTGAAGCATTGTCTCAGTGGAGTAGATCTTCAGAAATTTATTTTTGTATAGAAATAATGTGGTGATTCAACATAACTGTTAAATAAATTTTTCTGCCATTTAGCCTTTAATTTTTTTTTAATTCCAACATCATTACATTGTTTTTTGGATATCCCACCCTATTACTATCTTTTTAACAAGACAAATGAAGTAAGGTGGCACTTTCTTTAGTTGAGGGAAAAGTCCTCAAGTCTCTTTGCTGTCTAGGTGGGGAGGGTATGTACTACCCAAATGGGGTGGGTATATATAGGTACATATTGGGGATTGTTGTGAAAGAAGAAATTGGAGAATCACTTTTCTAGACATCTACACTTAATCTTTAAAAAATGTAATCTACTGTAAAGTGCAAAGAGTGAAGCTGAGTTTAGAAAAATAGACATGGATTTAGAAATATTATTCAAAATGGCCTTTGTGGCACATTCAATATTATGAATTCATAGATATTTAAGCAATTTGAAACACAGTAAGTAATTAATGGACATACCACAAAGAGGTCCCGGTTACTGTGCTTTGTGTTCGACGTGATATGAGAACAAGAAAGTGAAATCTCAGATACTTAGGAAGTGTCAGATACCCCATTTTCCCAAAAATAAGACATCCTCCGAAAATAAGACCTACTTACAGGAAAGATAAGACGTCCCCTGAAAATAAGACCTAGCGCATCTTTGGGAGCACACCTTAAAATAAGACACTGTCTTATTTTTGGGGAAACAGGGTATTTAAGGACTCAAGAAGTATAATAGAAGAAAATATCCTTGAAGATATCACCAGCTTACAAAAAGGAATGTCTTTAATTTGTGGAGTTTGTGAGAAATAAAACAAGAATTCTTATGCTTATAAAGGCCAAGGCGATTGGATGGAAAAGAGTAGAACTCAGTAATTATCATTGTAGCAGCTCTAACTTGAAATAGGAAAATGGTGTTTAGTTTGGACTATTTCTAGATCTGTTAGTCAAGATATACATACTGTCTATTTTTTTGTATAGTATTTGAAAACAAAAATTCTATGATTTTGGGTATGGGTAAAAAAAAATAAATTGGATATCATCGAAATTGGAAATGTTTGTGCATCAAAGAATACTATTAACCAAGTGGAAAGGGAACGAACTACAGAATGGGGGAAATATTTGTACATCACATATCTGTCAAGGGATTATATAAAGAACTTCTATAATTCAACAACCAAAAACAACCCAATTAAAATATAGACAAAGGACTTGAACAGACATTTCTCCAAAGAGGATATATGAATGGCCAGTTAGTACATGAAAAGATTCTCAACATCACTAGTTGTTAGGGAAATGCAAATCAAAACCAGGATTAGGCTTGGCGCCTATAGCTTAAGTGGCTAAGGCGCCAGCCACATACACCAGAGCTGGTGGGTTCGAATCTAGCCCGGGCCTGCCAAATAACAATGACAACCACAACCAAAAAAATAGCCAGGCGTTGTGGTGGGTGCCTCTAGTCCCAGCTACTTTGGAGGCTGAGGCAAGAGAATCGCTTAAGCCCAGGAGTTTGAGGTTGCTGTGAGCTGTGATGCCAGGCACTCTACCCAGGGTGACAGCTTGAGGCTCTGTCTCAAAAACGAACAAACAAACAAAACCCCCAGAATTAGATGCTACTTCATACCTACTAGAATAGCTATAATTAAAAAAAAAAGATATAGAAAATAATGAGTGTTGGCAAGAATGTGAAAAAATAGGTGCCCTTGTACATTGCCGGTGGAAATGTAAAATAAAGTGGTCGCTATGGAAAACAGTAGGGTAGTACCTCAGAAAGTTGAACATAAAATTACCAGAAATTTCTCCTGTGCATATGCCCAAAATAATTGAAAGCAGAGACTTGAACAGACATGTGTTCACTCATGTTCACAGCAGCATTATTCACAATAGCGAAAGGTGGGAACAGCCCAAGTGACCATGGACGGATGAATGGATAAACAAGATGTCATCTATATGTTATTCTTGCCATTACAATTAATGAAATTTTGATGTGTCCTACAATGAATAGACCTTGAGAACATGCTTAGAGAAAAAAGCCCGACACTGAAGGACAAATACTGTATGATTCTGCTGCTATGAGACACCCAGAATGGGTGAATTCTTAGAGACAGAAAATAAAATGGGTGTTACCATGGGAAGGAGAGGGGCACAAGGGGAAGTTAATGAAAACAGAGTTCATGTTGCGAGTGATAAAAAAAGGTTTGGATATAGATAGTGGTTATAAGTATATAATGTGAATTAATTATTGCGCTGAATTATGCACTTATAAATGGTTAAAATGATAAATATTATGTTATGTATATTTTACCATGTTGAAAAAAAGCTGTTGGTGGCACCCATAGCTCAGTGGGTAGGGCGCCAGCACATACACAGAGGCTGGCGTGTCCGGGCCCTTCATAGATGCCACTTATCAGGGCCCAGGACTGGTTTTTCTCCGGTCCTGGCTTTTCTAGGTTCCAGACACGGACCATTAAGCTACCTTGCTCAGGAACGATTGCTCTTAGGTGCCTGAGGGCTATTTACTTTAGCTGATGGGAGCGAGAGAGATAGTCTTTGAGAGAGTAAAGCAGTCTTCTTAGAAAGATAGATCTTATCTCCACATCTATGCCAAAATCTCTGGTTTGGGGATTTTGTGATGTGGGCTAATCTTACTGGAGTTAGATAATATCTCAAAGTAGTTTTGATTTGCCTTTCTCTGATGATTAAGGAGGATGAGCATTTTTTCAATGTGGAGAAAAGGGAACACTTCTACACTGCTGGTGGGAATGCAAATAATGCGTTCCTTTTGGAAAGACGTTTGGAGAACACTTAGGGATCTAAAAATAGACCTGTCATTTGATCCTGTAATTCCTCTACTAGGTGTATATGCAGAAGACCCAAAATCACATTATAACAAAGAGATTTGTACCAGAATGTTTATTGCAGCCCAATTCATAATTGCTAAGTCATGGAAGAAGCCCAAGTGCCCATGGACCCATGAATGGATTAATAAATTGCGATGTATGTGCACCATGGAATATCATGCAGCCTTAAACAAAGATAGAGACTTAGCAAAGTATCTCAAGAGTGGAAGAAAAAGTATTTAATGTATTCAGCCTTACTATGAAACCAATTTATAGCTTTCATATGAAAGCTATAACCCAATTATAGCCCAAGAAGAAGGGGAAAGGGGAGAGGTAGGGGAGTGGAGGGGGGAGATGGGTGGAGGGAGGGTAATTGGTGGGACCACACCTATGATGCATCTTTTTTTTTTTTTTTTTTGCGGTTTTTGGCCAGGGCTGGGTTTGAACCCACCACCTCTGGCATATAGGGCTGATGCCCTACTCCTTTGAGCCACAGGCGCTGCCCCTACAGTGCATCTCACAAGGGTACATGTGAAATTTACTAAGTGTAGAATATAAATGTCTTAACACAATAACTAAGAAAATGCCGCGAAGGCTATGTTAACCAGTGTGATGAAAATATTTCAAATTGTATATAAAACCAGTACATTGTACCCCATGATTGCATTAATGTACACAGCTATGATTTAAAAAAAAAAGAAAGATAGATAGATCTTAGTCTTTAGCAGAGCTTAGTGATCTTCAGCAGAGAGACGCCGCGCTGGCATTCTGCAGGCAGGAGAAGAGACAGAGTCAGAGTAAGCTGGTCCTGATAGAATGTGCATGCTCCGGACTGCCTGCTCTTCCAGCCTAATATAAGGCTGATCTTGTGCCTCTCAACACCACAGGTGTAGAGACTGCCAAGTCACCACTGCTCTCATCTCACGAGCTCTCATGCTTGTTAGGAGAGCTAAATACCTCTCCATACCCTTTTCACTAAGATGTTCCATTATTGAGCTATACAGGTATTTCTTATAACTCTCACTCCTCCTAACCATAGGCTATAAGGGCTGCTACGCTGGCGAGTTTGAACCCGGCCTGGGCCAGCTAAAACAACAATCACAACTGCAACAACAACAAAAATAGCTGGGTGTTGTGGTGGGCGCCTATAGTCCCAGCTACTTGGGAGGCTGAGGCAAGAGAATCACTTAAGCCCAAGAGTTTGAGGTTTCTGTGAGCTGTGACACCACAGCACTCTACTGAGGGCAACATAGTAAGACTCTGTCTCAAAAAAAAAAAAAAAAGCTGTTAAAAATGTTTACATGGAGGGAGATGGAACATATTCTTCTTAGGAAAGTATCTCAAAAATGGAAGAAAATGTATCCAATGTGCTCAGCCCTACTATGAAACCAACTTATAAGCACCCACATTTCCATATGAAAGCTATAACCCAACTACAGCCCAAGATGAAGGGTAAAGAGGAGGGGGAGGGGTGGGGAGGGAGGAGGATGGGTGAAGGGAGGGTAATTGGTGGGACCACACCTATGGTGCATTTTACAAGGGTACATGTCAAATCTACTAAGTGTAGAATATAAATGTCTTAACACAATAATTAAGAAAATGCGGTGAAGGCTATGTTAACCAGTTTCATGAAAGTATTTCAAATTGTATATAAAACCAGCATGTTGTACCCCATAATTGTATTAATGTACATAGCTATGATTTAATAAAAAAATTTAAAATTAAAAATTTAAAAATGTGAACCTTGAAGCTGGGTGTGGTGGCTCATGTCTGTAATCCCAGCAATCTGGGAGGCCAAGGTGGGTGGATCACTTAAGCTGGAGTGATCAGGAGTTCAAGACCAGCCTGAGCAATAGCGAGACCTTGTTTTTACTAAAAAAGTAGAAAAACCAGCTGGGTTTTGTGGCAGGTGCCTATAGTCCCAGCTACTCAAGTGGCTGAGGCAGGAGAATCATTTAAACCCGGGATTTTGAGGTTGCTATGAGCTGTAACACGACCACACTCTACCCAGTGTGACAGAATGAGACTGTCTCAAAAAAGGAAAAAACAAACCAAACAAAAAAAACCTATGAGCCCCTAAGGAAAGCATTTTAGTAAAGGAAGAAGGCCACCCTCCCAGAATGCTGCACAGCCTGCTGAGCTCTCAGTTTCCACCCCTGCTTGCCCACAGCACATGTCCTGCCACCTTGCCTTGCCTCTAGGGAATGCCTCTGGACCTGAAGCTTCCCTTTGCAGCATCCCCTGAATCTGGCTCGCACTATCTTCTTTCTGCCTAGGCAGAGTCCTACTGAGAAAGAGGTTTTGTGTACCTGTATATCTTCTGATTTCTTCTCAGCCTTGATCATCCTCTATAGCCACCCTGCTTGTGAGCTCAGGCCTCCTCCTCCTCCTCCTTCCTCCTTCCTCATCCTCCTCCTTCCTTCTCTTCCTCCTTCCTTCTCTTCCTCCTCCTTCCTTCTCTTCCTCCTTCCTTCTCTTCCTCCTCCTTCCTTCCCTTCCTCCTTCCTCCTCCTCCTTCCTCCTTCCTTGTCCTCCTCCTTCCTTCTCTTCCTCCTTCCTTCTCTTCCTCCTCCTTCCTTCCCTTCCTCCTTCCTCCTCCTCCTTCCTCCTTCCTTGTCCTCCTCCTTCCTTCTCTTCCTCCTCCTCCTACTTCCTCCTTCTTTGTCCTCCTCCTTCCTTCTCTTTCTCCTTCCTCCTCCTTCTCCTTCCTTCTCTTCCTCCTTCCTCCTTCTTTTTTTTGAGACAAAGTCTTTGCTCTATCACCTCAGTTAGAGCGAAGTGGCATCATCATGGCTTACTGCAACCTCAAAACCTCAAACTCCTGGGCTCAAGTGATCCTTCTGCCACAGCTTCCTGAATAGCTGGGACTACAGGTGTGCACCACAATGCCTGGCTGATTTTTCTATTTTTAGTAGGAACAGGGTCTGGCTATTTTGCCCAAACTGGTCTCAAACAATCCTCTGACCTCACCCTCCCAGAGTGCTGGGGTTATAGGAATGAGCCACCTTGCCCAGCCCTGCCACTTCATTTTGGTCCCTGCCCAGGTGTAAAAGGGCCCTGGGGGTGCCATTTACCATCTTGTACCTCCATGCATTCTGTGGCTGGTCTCTGGCTGAGTCCCAGAATTGCAAGGTTCCTTGTTTGTCCTTGGAAGGCAGACTGATTTTCCTGCTAATAGGCGGTACCATGCCTTCTAGAGCATCCACCACTTCAATCATCTCCTACTTTGGATATAATATCCCCCTGGCTACCCATTGCCTACAAGATCAGGCCACATGCCTGGTCCTGGATTTCAGTGGCCAACCTTCCTGTTTCAGTGCATCTATTCCAACAGGTGGCCTCACAGTTCCCTGAATAGGCTTTGTACCTTCGCGGCTCCTTGCCTTTGCGTATGTGGATCCTGTTGCCTGTTGTACCTTCTCTTGACCTTTCATTTTGGTATCCAAATGCTAATGTTTGTGGAGCCCCAGATCAAGATGCACTTCTTTCTTAAAGTCTTTGGAGGGAGAATATTATCTGGTTAGAAAGGAATCATCTATGATAGCCTTGGGTGGGCATTTCCATTTTCTATTATTTTTCAGGCATGCACTGATGTTGATTTTTATCTCTAGAGAAAACTTTAGGACACCAGGGACACATTATGTTATGTATATTTTACCAAGACTGAAAAAAAGCTGTTAAGTGGCAACATCTTGAGTTTCTCTCCAGGAGCTGTGCATGTTATTGGTGCAAAATGAGCACTGACTGGCTTGGGTGAAGAGGGAGGAACGTCTAAATATTTGGTGCTCCTGGCACTTGAGTCTTTCTTTCCATCAGACTCCAGAAATGGGGATGGGGTGGCCCTGGGCTCAGAGCACGGGGTACTGAGCAGCACCCTGGCCCCCAGCCTTGTCCCTGTCATCTGTGAGAATTTTCCTTTAGAAACTCTGATGTTTGAATTTTTCCAAGACTATCTTCTTGTGCCACTAGGTCTGCCTCTGTTCCCTCTGTTTCTATCTCAAATGGGAATTCCTGGACCAGCTGCTCTCTGGTCCCACTACCTTCAGGGATGCCCACATGAACCCAGGCTCCATCCAGCAGTCAGAGTGCTCATCCTGAAACAGATTTCTTCCTTTCAGTCTCCAGCTCACAAATGGCAACTTATTTTCAAGGTTAAACCAAGCTACAGAGGGTGGGGTTCCAGCCACCCCAAGTGTCAGTCTTTGGCATGCCTCTTACACTTCTGATACTGCACTTAATGGCACAAACTCATCTATTTCCAATAGGAAATGAGCACATTAATGCCTCTGGGGTTCAGTCTGGGCAATTATCCCCTCCTGGAGGTCTCCCTCCTCTATCTCTGACCACCCACATCAAATCCTGAGAGATTCACCTCCTCTCTAAAACCTCGTTTCCCCAAGTCTCTTGCCACTTTGGGGCTTAACCCCCGTATGAAACCAATAAATACTTACTACATGAAGCAATTTATTCACCGTGAGATCCCACTTTACAGCCACTAGGGAGGCTACCATCAAAAAGGCAGATAGTGACAAATGTTGGTGAGAATATGGAGAAATCGGAACCCTCATAGGTTGCTGGTGAGAGTTTGAAATGATACAGCTACTATGGAAAAAAAATTGGAGGTTCATCAACAAGTTAACTGTAGAGTTATCCATATCCAGAACCTAGAACTTCCACTCCTTGGTATATGAACAGAAAATTGAAAGCGTAAGTCCATACAAAGACCTTCACTCAAATATTCACAGCACCTTTATTCATAATAGCCAAAGTGGCAACAACATAAATGTTCATCAGCAGACGAATGGATAATTATTTGAATAAACAAGACACAGCGTATAAGTACAATGCAGCATTATTTGGCTGTAAAAGGGAAGGAAGTATGCGGACTGCTATGATATGGATGAGCATTACAAACATGATGCTAAAGGAAAAATTCAGGCACAAAAGACCACATATTGTATGATTCTATTTATGGGAAATGTCTATAGTAGGCAAATCCATGGGTGCAGAAAGTTGATTAGTGTTTGCCAGCGGCTGGGAGTGGATGGAAGTTTAGAAGGGTGATAGCTATAGGATATAGGATTTCTCAAAATGTTCAGTAATTAGATATGGTGATGGTTGCATAACCTTGGTAATATACTAAAACTCACTGAATTGTACACTTTAGAGTGAATTACATGGTATGTGAATTATATCTCAATAAAACTGCTGTAAAAAGAAAGAAATCAATTAACAAGTGCGTACTGAGCACTGGCTCTCTACTGGACACTGCCCAAGTGTTTTACACATATTAACTCCCCAGTGCCCACCAAAACCTTATGAGATAGCATAATGGACTGAATGTATCTCATCCTCCCTGCAAAAATCAAAGATTGAAGCCCTAACCCCCAAGGTGATGGTATTAAGAGGTGGGGCCTTTGAGAGGTAATTATGTCCTCAGAGTGGGGCCTCCATGATGAGATTAGTGCCCTTATAAGAAAAGTGACACCAAAGCAGTCTCCCTCTACCATGGGAGGCTAGTATGCAAGCCAGAAAGGGACCCCTCACCAATAACTGAATCTGCCAGTACTTTGATCTTGGACTTCTCAGACTCCAGAAGTATAAGAATCTCTGCTGTTTATGCAACTCAGTCTATGGTATCTTGACATAGAAGCCCGAGAGGACTAAGGCAGATATGTACTATTTTTATATTCACTTTACAGTAGGGGAAACTGAGACACAATAAAATAGCTTGTTCAAGGTCATTCAGCTTGTAAGTGGCAGCACCAGGATATGAACCCAGGGAGCTTGGCTTGCTAATTCCTGCCTCTCAGGTAGACAAATGTGCATACTACATGGTTTGCAGCCAGAAAAAGAATTGATTCCTCATTAACACCGCTTCAGCAAAAGAGTTCAAGGGGTCCCCGACAGATGTGTTTTCCTGGGTAGTCCTGACAGAATGTGTCTAAGAAGTTAGGGGCCAGATCGCCACAATATCTCTAGACAGGCCAAGCCCCCCAAATCCTTTTTACAAAGGCCAGGACAGTGGGAAGGGGGTTTTCTGCTTTCATCCAGAAGAACTTTACAGGGTGGGTTTCTGCTGCCCTCAGCCCTACCTTGACCTTGAAATGAGAGTTAGTAGACAAAGCCAAGCCAGCAGGGGTTCTTGTTATTCCAGGGCTCCATTCAGGGGAACTATAAGAGAGCCAGGGTGAGCAGCGATGGCCTTTAGCCTTCCTGGTGCTAGAGAAAAGTCTCTATGTGGTGGACCTTGTATCATGAACCTGAGGCATGGAGAAGGGGGCCCCTGAAGCCAATATTTGGGTTTGGTATTGCTTATTGCTAGTGAGAGACTAAAGGGACTGGTCATTCAGAATATAGAGGATGACATTCAGCTATAGAGGAGAAAGCATGGACTCTGCAGCCAACCAGCCTGTGTAACTTTGGACAAGTTACCTTGCTTCTAACTGGACCTCAGCTTAGTGATCTGCAAAATGAGGAAAATAGCACTTAAGTCTTAGGGCTCTTGTTGTAAAGGGAGCACATTAACACCCACAGAAAGTATAAGAAATGGTGCCTGGCACATAGCAAGCTCTCAAGAAGTAATAGCTTTTTATTTTGTTTTAACTATTATTACTTTGGCTAAATAGGTAGGAAGGGAAGGAGACACAGTGAGAGAAACATCTGGGTTACTGCCATGGTTTTAATGTCCCCTCCAAAGCCCATATTGAAATTTATTATTTATTTATTTATTTATTTAGAGACAGAGTCTCACTCGGTTACCCTGGGTAGAGTGCTGTGGCATCATCATAGCTCACAGCAACCCCAACTCCTGGGCTCAAGCAATCCTCTTGCCTCAGCCTCCAGAGTAGCTGGGACTACAGGTGCCCAACACAATACCCAGCTAGTTTTTCTATTGTTTTTGCTCTCTTGCTGTTGCTCAGGCTGGTCTGGATCCTTAGCTCAAGTAATCTACCCACCTTGACCTCCCAGAGTGCTAGGATTACAAGTATGAGCCACCACACCTGGCCTCCCATGTTGAAATTTAATTTCCAGTGTAAAATTATTGAGAGGTAGGGCCTCTAAGAAATCATTGGGTCATGTGCACTTAGCCCCCATGAAGAGATTAACAGAATCATGGATTAGTGGCTTAAGAGGTTAATGGGCTATATGAGAGAGGGACTGGTGACTCCATAGGAAAGGAAGAGCGACCTGAGTGAGCAAGTGCTCATCCCCCTCACCAGGTGATTCACAGTGTTGCCTCGAGACTCTGCAGAGAGTCCCCACCAGCAAGAAGGCTCTAACCATATGCAACGGAGACTTCTCAGCCTCCATAGCTGTAAGAAATAAATTCCTTTTCTTTAGAAGTTACCCAATTTCAGGTATTCTGTTACAAGCAACAGAAAATAGACTAAGATAGTTATAGATGCTTCCTGAACCACAATGGAAGGATCTGGACATTTTTTATCCCTGTCAGGAGCTTGTTCTGCTCTAGAGGAGGGAGATGAAGCCCTGGTGTCAACTGGTCAGCCCACAGTGCCTGGACGCATGCCCTGTTCTGGGCACCTGTAGCCTCTCTGAGAGACATTAACAGGCTGGATTTGCTCCAGGAACCAACGATGAGGATGTTAAAGGAAACTCAGAATTTTCAAACAAGTAATAATCTGGGAGAGTGTCTGACAGGAGAAAAGATAAATTTAAAGGGCAAAAGGGAAAAGCACGATGGGAGAGAGGCCTCAGGGAAACTCCTGGGGGATTTGTTCTGTTTTGTGTGACCTCAACTTGTGGAAATAAGGCTAAAGAGAACAAGCTGTGGGGTGATGGATTCTGCAGCCCTCTAGAGGCAGAACAACCTCAAGATGTCTGGACTCTGGGGGATGTTGAACCCTCGTTCTCTAGTCTCCCTTTGAGGTCCCTTCCAACATGGAAGCCCTATGATTCACTCACCTCCTCCGCTGAGTTTGAGCCAGGATTGCATGGAAGGCGAGGTTTCCAAAACTGCTAGAGAAAAGCAAAAAGTGGGTTTTGCAGTTCCTTTGTTTAGTCTAATTGAAATTTGAGACACACCTATGAGGCTTTGCCATGTCCCGCCTGTGGCTGGACTGAACCATAAGCAGATCTTTCTGTGCACCTTTCCAAGTGCACCCTGTGATCCAGAGATGAGACAGTAAGACTGGGAGAGAGCTCCTGCTGGGAGCTTTTAGTTGTCAAGAGAAGGGCGTCATCTTCTCTTTAGAAATAGGATGAATGGGCGAGTGGGGAAGGCAAACACACTGAAACAATTCCTAGGAGTCTGCACAGATCAAGGCCAAGGTCTAGCTGCTGAATTGAGGCCCAGCCTGTGCTTTTCAGACAACACAATTGTAAAGTGCATTTCTCAATGTACCCCTTTGTCCTTTGAAAATGAAATACTGCCATTTAAATGTAATCCACGCCCTTGCAGAGTTCTTCATCAGATCTGCGTTGAAAGGTACATGAGAGGTTTTCCGGCACAGCACAATAGAGCAGAAGCCTCCTTCAGTGTCATCTGCTTCAGCCCCCGCATTTGCAAATGAAGAGACTGAAGCCCAGATAGGGGGAGCAATTTGGCCAAGGTCACGCAGCAATGTAACAGTAGCGTAAACCAGCCCTTCTGCCTTCATGCGGACTCAGCACCACCATAGAGTTGTGGGTGGTGTGCCTTCCTGGTTCCCTGGGTGCTGCACCTGCCACCCTGTTCTCCCTGCTTTGAAGAGGCCTTTTCCTTTGTACCAGGTTCTTCTGCCAAGTCCAAATCAAGCAGAATGGTTCTCAACTAGCAGCAGGGTTTTCACTTGAAAACAAATCACAGGAGAGACCAGTCACTGACCCAACAGATGAACAACTTGACTCTTTCCAATGGAGCCCAGCATTTGAAGTGTGGATAATTGCCAGTTTAAATGTTAGTAAGTTAATGCTTGTAATTTATAAGTGAAGCTGCTTCTCTTATCAAGGGTACCATTGCCTGTGGGTTGTTTGGAATTGTAAATGGTTATCAAAGGATTTGTGTGTATTTGGGGTCTGGCTTGCCCATCTGGTGGGAGAGAGAGTCTAATTCTGCTGTACCCCATGACGAGCCCATCCTGTTCAGCATTCCCCTTGTGGTCCATGAATCAGGCGCTATTCATGGGCACAGAACAGAATGAACCAAACCAAACCATTTAGCTTGCTCGACATTCTCTAAATCCCACTCCCCCTTTAAATGCACAAGCTCAATGTGTGTTTCAAAGGGCAAATATTGTGAAAATGAAGAAATTGTTACAGATTGTACTTGGAAACAGTTCAAATGATGTTGAAAATCCCTGATCTGTAGGTGGCATGTCTTCAAAGAGATTCATTTGGATGGATTAGGTTGAGGAACATTCAATAAAAATAATAGTTATTTGTGCATCAAGTATAGACAAATTCTCAGAAATAAGGAGGCTGTGGGATAGCTCTTTCACAAGCTGATTTTAGAGTCTGGCCCAACAGGTCTTAAGGCAGAGGTTTTTCTAGTCTAAAGTGATGATTAGAAAGATAATAGATGGAGTTCACTCCAGATATGTCAGTGGGCCATCCATCCCACACCTGAAGTCCTGTTCTTGGGGTCCTTTTGGCTCAAGAGGGGACCTGAAACTCAAACTAGTGAATTTTGTGACACATTTAACATCCTCAGTGGCAGTTTGTGGAGTGGAGAGAAATGAAAGCATAAATTTAACAGGAGATTCTTTCAATTGCCTTTTGACTTTCCTTTTTCTAGGTTGTCTGCATCCTCCATCAGCTCAGAGACTCAGGGTTGGTGTCCTGGATTCTACAGTGTTACCATATGAACTAGCAATTCCACTGCTGGATACATACTTAAGAGAAATAAAAACTCATGTTCACAGGAATACTTGTACACAAATAGTCATAGCAGCCAAAGCTCATTTATAGTACCATCAAGTAATGGATAGATGAACAAAATGTGTTCTGTCATCAATGGAATATAATTTATCCATAAAAAGGATTGTGGTACTGACATGTGTTGCACCACAGATGGGCCTTAAAAACATTCTGCTATGTGAAAGAAGTGAGACACAGGAGGTCGCATATTGTGTGATTATATGAAATATACAGAATGGACAAATCCATGGAGAGAGAAAGCAGATGAGAGATTCCCGGAGGCTGGGGGCAGAAAGGGGTAAAGAACGACTGCTTAATGGGTGCAGGGTTTATTTGGGGGATGATGGAAGTATTCTAAAATTGACTATGGTGACAATTGCTCAACTCTGTGAAGCTACTAAAAACTACCAATAGTATATTTTATAATGGTTAAGTGGCATTTAAAAAAAATTATTATGCAAAATCCGCATAATGTAAGTTACCATTTGCGTCATTTTAAGTGTACGATTCAGTACCATTAAGTCCATTCACAGTGTTGTGCAGCCATCTCCAGAACTTACTCATCATCCGAAATGGAAACTCCATACCCATTAAACAGCAACCCTCCATTGCTCCCTGCCCTAGCCCCTAGAGATTTCTTTTTTTTTTTTTTTATTGTTGGGGATTCATTGAGGGTACAATAAGCCAGGTTCCCCTAGAGATTTCTATTCCACTTTCTCTCTTTATGGATTTGACTACTCCAGGTACCTCACATAAGTGGAACCCTACAGTGCAGCACGTATCAGAATTTCTAAAGCAAATTTGTTCTTATGCACATTTTATCTCAATTTAAAAATCATCGTGTACTGATGTGAGGTTTGCCTGTGTGTTAGGAGCAGGGATCTCCTAAATAACCTTGATATCAGGGCATGGGGGCCAATGAACCCCCATGAGCCCAGTGGGCTGTATGTCACCATTCATACATATTTGAGACTCCTGGCAGATTATTGAGGACACAGATATCTCTACAATCCAGTCTCCAGCCTGAGGGGGCTTCTAGTGGCATGGGTCAGACAGGCCTTCAAAGTGAATAACGGATACACAGAAGTCGAAGGCCAGAGAAGATAGTGAGGTAAATTGTCCTAGAGGAAGTGACCCTTGCAAAGCCGCTCAGAGAGAAGAATGAACATGAGTTCTGAAGCCAGAGAGATCTGAGTTCACAGTCTGGCTTGGTATTAGTTTAGTATGGCTGGGTAACAAATTGCCACAAACTTAGTGGCTTAGGACAACACATTTATTCTCTTACAGTTCTGGAGGTCAGATATCTGAAATTGGTCTCCTTGGGCTGAAATTGAGGTGAATGTAAGTCTTGTTCCTTCTGGAGACTTTAGGAGAGAACCTTTGCCTTTTGCAGCTTCTAGAGGCTATGTGCATTCCTTGGCCCTTGACCTCTTCCTCACATCACACCACGCTCTTGCTTCCATTCTTATTTCTTCTCTTCTGTGTCTCATCTCCCTATGACTTCCCTTAAGAGGGACACTTGTGTCTGCATTTAGGTTGATCTAACAATCCAGGATAATCTACCCGTGTCCAGGTCCTTAATGCAATCACATCTGATAGTCACTTTGCCATATGAGGTAACATTTACAGGTTCTGGGGAATAGGATGTGGATAGCCTTGGGGGTCATTATTGAGCCAACCACAGACTTCATTACCTTTTAGCTAGATGGCCTTGAGTGAGTCACTTTCCATCTTGGTGCTTTAGTTTTACTATCTAGAGGATACCAGGTGTAGTCTTTCCTGCCTTGCAGAGCTATATTATGAGTCAAGGAGATACTGCATGTGATTTAGCAAGGGTCTGCCGCTGGGGAGCATGTACTCCTTACTGCCTCCTCACTGCTCTCAAATACATGGAGACGTGAAAGCTGAGCACATCTGAAGGATGTGAGAAGAGAAAGCAGGCATTCCAGGCTGAGGGAATGGCACCAGCAATGGTACAAAGGTAGAAGTTGTATGGTTTGTTCTAGGAGACAAAAAGTAGTCTAGAGACATGGGAATAGAGCAGTGTTTTTCAACCTTTTATATCTCCCTGTACACTTGAACCTGTAGTTAAACTTCTGTGGCACACTCAAATTATGTTGATCAAAAAAAAAGAGTAAAAAAAAAATAATATACTTACTGTGCTTCAAACTTCTTTCAGAAATGATTTAATTCATGATCTTTAAAAATGTTTGCGGCATACCTAAGATCCTCTCAAGGCACACCAGTTGGAAATCAATGGAGTATAGGAAGGTGTTGGTGGAGATGGGGCTGGCTCATCTACAGGGCCTGATCATGGGATGCCTTGAAGCTGAGTGGGGAGCTTGATCCAGCCACCAACCTGATGGGCTTATCAGGATGTGCCTTGGGGAGACGTGGACATTGGGAAGGTCATTCTGGGGCAATAAGGGCACATGAGGGTAGTCAGGGAGACTAGGTGGCAGGTTGGCATGCCATTATGTCCTTAGAAAAAGTTTAGACATTGATAGCAGGGCTTTTCTTGGGGAGTAGATGTGGCCCACTCTGCTGTGTACATAAGGAGCTCAACTGTGTACACAAAAGCTGGGAAATGCCATGATACATCAGCGTGCAAAAGTAAGGGACCTATTGATAAGAAGCAATCATTGGGCAATGTGGAGAAAGCTTGGGGCTACTGGCTGCTGGAACTCAGACCAGCAGAAAGGGAGCCTCTGGAGGGATCATGAGGTCTCTCCCATTGCCATTTACCAGGAAGGTTTGGCTTGGTCAATGTAGACTCCAAACTCACAGGCATACAGTTTCCCCTCTACTCCTGTGGGAGCCTGAATAACAGGAGGCCTGCAAAGATAGCCACATTCTCAGAACCTGTGAATGTGATCTTATACAGCAAAAGGGACTTTGCAGATGGGATTTAGTTAAGGTTTTTGACATGGGGAGATTGTCTTGGATTTTCTGGGTGGACCTGAAATAAAATCACAAGTGTCCTCAGAAAAGAAAGGCAGAAGGACATTGCACACAGAGAAGAAGGAGGTATGAGCACTGAAGGATGATGCTGTGCTGCTGGCTTTGAAGATGGCCACAAGAACCATGAGCCAAGAAATGTAAAGAAGGTTGCTCTAAAAGATTTCAAAGACATGGAAATGTTTTCTGCCGTAGAGCCTCCTCAGGAAGGCCAGCCCTGCGTACACCTTGGTTTGGGCCCTGTGAAACTGATTTTGGACTTCTGACTTCCAGAAATGTAAGTGAGTAAATACATTGTTTTAACCTACCAATTGCTGGTAATTTGTTACAGCAGCCACAGGAAACAGATATAATTCCCCTGATGTGACATTTTTTTTTTTTTTTTTTGAGATAGAGGCTCACTCTGTTGTCCAGGCTAGAGTGCCCTGGCCTCACCCTAGCCCACAGCAACCTCAGACTTCCTGCCTTAGCCTCCTGAGTAGCTGGGACTATAGGTACTCACCATAATGCCCAGCTAATTTTTCTATTGTTAGTAGAGACAGAGTCTTGCTCTTGTTTCAGGCTGGTCTCGAACTCCTGACCTCAAGCCATCTTCCTGATCAGTCTCCCAGAGTGCTAGGATTACAGGCGTGAGGCACAATGCCCAGCCCAGATGTGATCTTTAGAAAGCTATTGCAGAGGCGGAGCAAGATGGCAGCCGAGTAATAGCTTCCTTGCATCTGGGCACCGTGAGTCTGGGGACATAGGACTCCAGGCATCTCTGGCTGGTGGGATCTGCCTATAATCACCCCTGTGAGGATACAGGGAATCAGTGAGAGACTTCTGGATCCCAAGAGGAGTACGAAAACAGTGGGAAAATGGCAAGTGGTCGCGTGTGTTCAATCTGTCTAAACCTGCCCGCAACTTCCACAGGCAGGAGAACTTAAAGAGCAAGAGGAAGTGAAAGGAAAATTAGGGCAAGGAAACAGATAAAAGAAATCACTCATGAGGAAGGATCAGCAGAAAACTCCAGGCAACATGAAGAACCAGTCCGGAACAACCCCGCGAAGGGACCATGAGGTAGCTAATGCAGATGATTCCACCTATAAAGAAATGTTAGGAATGACAGAAAGGGAATTTAGAATACACATGTTGAAAACAATGAAGGAAATGATAGAAACAATGAAGGAAACGGCTAATAAAGTGGAAAATAACCAAAAGGAAATCCAAAAACAGAATCAAATAAGAGATGAACAATATGAAGAATATAAAAAGGATATAGCAGAGCTGAAGGAACTGAAACAGTCAATTAGGGAATTTAAAGATGCAATGGAAAGTATCAGCAACAGGTTAGACCATGCAGAAGAAAGAATTTCAGAGGTAGAAGACAAAATTCTTGAGATAACTCAGATAGTAAAAGAGGCAGAAAAGAAGACAGAGAAAGCAGAACGTTCACTGTCAGAATTATGGGACTTTATGAAGCGTTCCAACATATGAGTTATAGGAATCCCAGAAGGGGAAGAAGAATGCCCCAGAGGAATGGAAGCCATACTAGAGAATATTATAAAACAAAATTTCCCAAATATCACCAAAGATTCTGACACACTGCTTTCAGAGGGCTATCGGACCACAGGTCGCCTCAACTCTAACCGAGCTTCTCCAAGACACATTGTGATGAACCTGTCCAAAGTCAAGACAAAAGAAAAGATTCTCAAGCTGCCAGGAGTAAGCGCCAGTTGACCTACAGGGGCAAATCCATCAGAGTGACTGCAGACTTCTCTAATGTAACTTTCCAAGCAAGAAGACAATGGTCATCTACCTTTAATCTACTTAAACAGAACAATTTCCAGCCCAGAATTCTGTACCCTCCTAAGCTAAGCTTCAAAATTGACGGTGAAATCAAATCATTTATGGATATACAAACATTGAGGAAATTCACCACAACAAGACCAGCTCTACAGGAAATACTTCAACCTGTTCTGCACACTGACCACCACGATGGATCAGCAGCAAAGTAAGAACTCAGAAATGAAAGGACAGAACCTAACCTCCACACTGATGCAAAAGATAAAACTAAGCAATGGACTCTTACAAAACAAGATGAATACAATACTACCACACTTATCAATTATCTCAATAAATGTTAATGGCTTGAAATCCCCACTGAAGAGACATAGATTGGCTAAGTGGATTAAAAAACACAAGCCATCCATTTGCTGTCTGCAACAAACACACCTGGCTTCAAAAGACAAATTAAAGCTCCCAGTCAAGGGTTAGAAGACAATTTTTAAGGCAAATGGAATTCAGAAGAAAAGAGGAGTTGCAATCTTATTTTCAGATACATGTGGATTTAAAGCAACTAAAATCAAAAAAGACAAAGATGGTCACCTTATATTGGTCAAGGGAAAAATACAACAAGAAGACATTTCAATTCTAAATATTTATGCACCCAATTTAAATGCTCCCAGATTCTTGAAACAGACCTTACTCAGTCTGAGCAACATGGTATCTGATAATACCATAATAACAGGGGACTTTAACACTCCTCTTACAGAGCTGGACAGATCCTCTAAACAGAAATTAAACAAAGATATAAGAGATTTAAATGAGACCCTAGAACAACTGTGCTTGATAGATGCATATAGAACACTCCACCCCAAAGATAAAGAATATACATTCTTCTCATCACCCCATGGAACATTCTCCAAAATTGATCATATCCTGGGACACAAAACAAATATCAACAGAATCAAAAGAATTGAAATTTTACCATGTATCTTCTCAGACCATAAGGCATTAAAGGTGGAACTCAACTCTAACAAAAACGCTCAACCCCACCCAAAGGCATGGAAATTAAACAATCTTCTGTTGAATAACAGATGGGTGCAGGAAGAAATAAAACAGGAAATCATTAACTTCCCTGAGCATAACAACAATGAAGACACAAGCTACCAAAACCTGTGGGATACTGCAAAAGCAGTTTTCAGACGAAAATTCATCACTTTAGATGCCAACATTCGAAAAACAGAAAGAGAGCACATCAACAATCTCACAAGCCATCTTATGGAATTGGAAAAAGAAGAACAATCTAAGCCTAAACTCAGTAGAAGAAAAGAAATATCCGAAATCAAATCAGAGATCAACGAAATTGAAAACAGAAGAATCATTCATAAAATTAATGAAACAAGGAGTTGGTTTTTTGAAAAAATAAATAAAATAGATAAACCATTGGCCAGACTAACGAGGAATAGAAAAGTAAAATCTCTAGTAACCTCAATCAGAAACGATAAAGGGGAAATAACAACTGATCCCACAGAGATACAAGAGATCATCTCTGAATACTACCAGAAACTCTATGCCCAGAAATTTGACAATGTGAAGTAAATGGATCAATATTTGGAATCACAGCCTCTCCCTAGACTCAGCCAGGAAGAAATAAAGCTCCTGAACAGACCAATTTCAAGCACTGAGATCAAAGAAACAATAAAAAATCTTCCAACGAAAAAATGCCCTGGTCCAGATGGCTTCACTCCAGAATTCTATCAAACCTTCAAGGAAGAGCTTATTCCAATACTCCAGAAAATATTCCAAAACATTGAGGAAGAAGGAATCTTCCCCAACACATTCTATGAAGCAAACATCACCCTGATACCAAAACCAGGAAAAGACCCAAACAAAAAGGAGAATTTCAGACCAATCTCACTCATGAATATAGATGGAAAAATTCTCAACAAAATCCTAGCCAATAGATTACAGCTTATCATCAAAAAAGTCATTCATCATGATCAAGTAGGCTTCATCCCAGGGATGCAAGGCTGGTTTAACATATCCAAGTCCATAAACGTTATCCACCATATTAACAGAGGCAAAAATAAAGATCACATGATCCTCTCAATAGATGCAGAAAAAGCATTTGATAAAATCCAGCATCCTTTTCTAACTAGAACACTGAAGAGTATAGGCATAGGTGGCACATTTCTAAAACTGATCGAAGCTATCTATGACAAACCCACAGCTAATATTTTACTGAATGGAGTAAAACTGAAAGCTTTTCCTCTTAGAACTGGAACCAGACAAGGTTGTCCTCTGTCACCTTTACTATTCAACATAGTGCTGGAATTTCTAGCCAAAACAATTAGGCAAGACAAGGAAATAAAAGAAATCCAAATGGGAGCAGAGGAGGTCAAACTCTCCCTCTTCGCTGATGACATGATCTTATACTTAGAGAACCCTAAAGACTCAACCACAAGACTCCTAGAAGTCATCAAAAAATACAGTAATGTTTCAGGATATAAAATCAATGTCCACAAGTCAGTAGCCTTTGTATACACCAATAACAGTCAAGAGGAGAAGCTAATTAAGGACACAACTCCCTTCACCATAGTTTCAAAGAAAATGAAATACCTAGGAATGTACCTAACAAAGGAGGTGAAGGACCTCTATAAAGAAAACTATGAACTCCTCAGAAAGGAAATTAGCAGAGGATATTAACAAATGGAAGAACATACCATGCTCATGGATGGGAAGAATCAACATTGTTAAAATGTCTATACTTCCCAAAGCAATCTACCTATTCAATGCCATTCCTATCAAAATACCAACATCGTACTTTCAAGATTTGGAGAAAATGATTCTGCGTTTTGTATAGAACCGGAATAAACCCCGTATAGCTAAGGCAGTTCTTAGTAATAAAAATAAAGCTGGGGATATCAGCATAACAGATTTTAGTCTGTACTACAAAGCCATAGTGGTCAAGACAGCATGGTACTGGCACAAAAACAGAGACATTGGCACAAAAACAGAGACATAGACACTTGGATTTGAATTGAAAACCAAGAAATGAAACTAACATCTTACAACTACCTAATCTTTGATAAACCAAACAAGAACATACCTTGGGGGAAAGACTCCCTATTCAATAAATGGTGTTGGGAGAACTGGATGTCTACATGTAAAAGACTGAAACTGGACCCACACCTTTCCCCACTCACAAAAATTGATTCAAGATGGATAAAGGACTTAAATTTAAGGCATGAAACAATAAAAATCCTCCAAGAAAGCATAGGAAAAACACTGGAAGATATTGGCCTGGGGAAAGACTTCATGAAGAAGACCACCATGGCAATTGCAACAACAACAAAAGTAAACAAATGGGACTTCATTAAACTGAAAAGCTTCTGTACAGCTAAGGAGACAATAACCAAAGCAAAGAGACAACCTACACAATGGGAAAGGATATTTGCATATTTTCAATCAGAGAAAAGCTTGATAAGTAGTATCTATAGAGAACTCAAATTAATCCACATGAAAAAAGCCAACAATCCCATGTATCAATGGGCAAGAGACATGAATACAACCTTCTCTAAAGATGATAGATGAATGGCTAACAAACAAATGAAAAAAATGTTCATCGTCTCTATATATTAGAGAAATGCAAATCAAAACAACCCTGAGATATCATCTAACCCGAGTGAGAATGGCCCACATCACGAAATCTCAAAACTGCAGATGCTGGTGTGGATGTGGAGAGAAGGGAACACTTTTACACTGCTGGTGGGACTGCAAACTAGTACAACCTTTCTTTCTGTTTGTTTGGGTTTTTTTTGTTTTTTTTTTGGTTTTTGGCCGGGCTAGGTTTGAACCTGCCACCTCCGGCATATGGGACCAGCACCCTACTCCTTGAGCCACAGGCGCCGCCCAGTACAACCTTTCTGGAAGGAAGTATGGAGAAACTTCAAAGCACTCAAGCTAGACCTCCCATTTGATCCTGCAATCCCATTACTGGGCATCTACCCAGAAGAAAAAAAATCCTTTTATCATAAGGACACTTGCACTAGACTGTTTATTGCAGCTCATTTTACAATCGCCAAAATGTGGAATCAGCCTAAATGCCCACCAACCCAGGAATGGATTAACAAGCTGTGGTATATGTATACCATGGAATACTATTCAGCTATTAAAAAAAATGGAGACTTTACATCCTTCGTATTAACCTGGATGGAAGTGGAAGACATTATTCTTAGTAAAGCATCACAAGAATGGAGAAGCATGAATCCTATGCACTCAATTTTGATATGAGGACAATTAATGTCAATTAAGGTTATGAGGGGGGAGGAAAAGCAGAAAGAGGGATGGAGGGAGTGGGTGGGGCCTTGGTGTGTGTCACACTTTATGGGGGCAAGACATGATTGCAAGAGGGACTTTACCTAACAATTGCAATCAGTGTAACCTAGCTTATTGTACCCTCAATGAACCCCCAACAATAAAATAAATAAATAAAATAAAATAAAAAAAGAACACTTAAGAAAATTGGTATAGAAGGGACATTTCTTAAACTGATAGAGGTCATCTACAGGAAACCCACAGCCAATATCAGATTGAATGGAGTTTAATTGAAATCATTTCCACTCAGATCAGGAACCAGACAAGGCTGCCCATTGTCTCCACTGCTCTTTAACATTGTAATGGAAGTTTTAGCCATTGCAATTAGGGAAGAAAAGGCGATCATGGGTATCCATATAGGGTCAGAAGAGATCAAACTTTCACTCTTCGCAGATGATATGATTGTATATCTGGAAAACACCAGGGATTCTACTATAAAACTCTTAGAAGTCATCAAGGAATACAGCAGCGTCTCAGGTTAGAAAATCAACATTCATAAATCGGTAGCCTTTTTATATACAAACAATACTCAAGCTGAAAAAACAGTTAAGGACTCTATTCCATTCACAGTAGTGCCAAAGAAGATGAAATATTTGGGAGTTTATCTATCAAAGATCGTGAAAGATCTCTATAAAGAGAACTATGAAACTCTAAGAAAAGAAATAGCTGAAAATGTTAACAAATGGAAAAACATACCATACTCATTGCTGGGAAGAATCAACATTGTTAAAATGTCCATACTACCCAATGCAATATACAATTTTAATGCAATCCCTATTAAAGCTCCACTGTTATACTTTAACGATCTTGAAAAAACAATACTTCATTTTATATGGAATCAGAAAAAACCTTGAATAGCCAAGACATTACTCAGAAATAAAAACAAAGCAGGAGGAATCACGCTACCAGACCTCAGACTATAATACAAATCGATAGTGATCAAAACAGCATGGTACTGGCACAAAAACAGAGAAGTAGATGTCTGGAACAGAATAGAGAACCAAGAGATGAATCCAGCTACTTACCGTTATTTGATCTTTGACAAGCCAATTAAAAACATGCAGTGGGGAAAAGATTCCCTATTTAACAAATGGTGCTGGGTGAACAGGCTGGCAACCTGTAGAAGACTGAAACTGGACCCACACCTTTCACCGCTAACTAAGATAGACTCTCACTGGATTAAAGATTTAAATTTAAGACATGAAACTCTAAAAATACTAGAAGAGAGTGCAGGGAAAACCCTTGAAGAAATCGCTCTGGGCGAGTATTTTATGAGGAGGACCCCCGGGGCAATTGAAGCAGCTTCAAAAATACACTACTGGGACCTGGTCAAACTAAAAAGCTTCTGCACAGCCAAGAACACAGTAAGTCAAGCAAGCAAACAGCCCTCAGAATGGGAGAAGATATTTGCAGGCTATGTCTCCAACAAAGGTTTAATAAATAGAATCCACAGAGAACTCAAACATATATGCAAGAAATGAACAAGTGATCCCATCTCAGGCTGGGCAAGGGACTTGAAGAGAAACTTCTCTGAAGAAGACAGGTGCACGGCCTACACACTATGAAAAAATGCTCATCATCTTTAATCATCAGAGAAATGCAAATCAAAACTACTTTGAGATATCATCTAACTCCAGTAAGATTAGCCTATATCACAAAATACCAAGACCAGAGATGTTGGTGTGGATGTGGAGAAAAGGGAACACTTCTGCACTGCTGGTGGGAATGCAAATTAATACATTCCTTTTGGAAAGATGTTTGGAGAACACTTAGAGATCTAAAAATAGATCTGCCTTTCAATCCTACAATTCCTCTTCTAGGCATATATACAGAAGACCAAAAATCACATCATAACAAAGATATTTGTACCAGAATGTTTATTGCAGCCCAATTCATAATTGCTAAGTCATGGAAAAAGCCCAAGTGCCCATCGATCCACGAATGGATTAATAAATTGTGGTATATGTACACCATGGAATATTATGCAGCCTTAAAGAAAGATGGAGACTTTACCTCTTTCATGTTTACATGGATGGAGCTGGAACATATTCTTCTTAGTAAAGTATCTCAAGAATGGAAGAAAAAGTATCCAATGTACTCAGCCTTACTATGAAACTAATTTATGGCTTTCATATGAAAGCTACAACCCAGTTATAACCTAAAAATATGGGGAAGGGGGAGAGGGAGGGGAGGGAGGGGAGGAAGGGGGGAGGTGGGCAGAGGGAGGGTGATTGGTGGGATTACACCTGCCGTGCATCTTACAAGGGTATATGTGAAACTTAGTAAATGTACAATGTAAATAACTAAGTAAATGTACAATGTAAATAAACACAATAACTAAGAAAATGCCAGGAAGACTACGTTAACCATTGTGATGAACATGTGTCAAACGGTCTATAAAACCAGTGTATGGTGCCCCATGATCGCATTAAATGTACACAGCTATGATTTAATAAAAAATAAAAATTGACTGTGGTAATGATTTCACAACTCTGTGAATATATTAAAAACCATTAAATTGTATACTTTAAATGGGTGAATTGTAAGGAATGTGAATTATTTCTGAATAAAGCTGTTTAAATGTGCTATGGATTCTCGTTACATACTATTTAGTATCTGTACTATATATTATGTATCTGGCCATGGTATACAGTATATATATGTATAGTGCCTATTTCACTATTCTTATATAAGGGCCTCACACTCAACTACCTTGTTATTACATGGTTGTTTTGTTTAATTATATTGGGTTAATTCCACAAATATTTTTATTTTTTGTATTCTTTAAATTTTGTTTTTAGACTAGTCAAGTTCAGTAGTGGGGGAAGAGGAGCTCCATCCGTCACTGACCACGAACCATCAATGGAGAGAGCTCACCATCTTTGGCCAAGCCCCTCTCATATTTTTAAATTATCACTTACATTGAATTGACATGCAACAAGGAAATCAAAGTTTACTTAATAACCTGCACCTCGTTCTTTAAGATAATTGGTATTTTCCCTTACTCTGTCATGGTCTATAATAGTAAGACTGGCCTTAACTTTAGTGACTATATTAGTTCCTGTTACTGCAGCAGCTAATTACCATAAACTTAGTGACTTCAGACAACACAACTATATTATCTTACTGTTCTGGATGTTAGAAATTCTTAAAATGAAAGTATCAAGGGCGGTGCTTGTGGCTCAAAGGAGTAGGGTGCCAGCCCCATTTGCCGGAGGTGGCGTGTTCAAATTCTGCCCCGGCCAAAAACTGCAAAAAAAAAAAAAAAAAAGAAGGTATCAGCAGGGCGGAATTCCTACTGAAGGCCTAGGAGAGACTCCATTTCCTTCCTCTTCCAACTTTTAGAGGCCACCAACACTCCTTGGCTCAAGGCCCCTTCCTCCATCTTCAAAGCCAGCAGCACAGCATCTTCAAATCTCTCTCTGACTCTCCTGCTTCTCTCTCTCAAGGACCCTTGAGAGAGACATTAGGCCCACCTGGAAAATCCAAAATGATCTCCTCACCTCAAGATGATTAACTTAATCACGTCTGCAAAGTCCCTTTTAGCATATAAGGTCACAGATTCACAGGTTCCTGCAATTAGGACATGAACATCTTGGGGCTGTCATTCAGCCCACCCCAGTGAAGTGCCTTTTTAGATAAGTTAATGCAGAGTCTCTCCAAAGACCACCCGTGAGAGTTAAAAGGGAAGCAGGAAACTTTGCAACCCAGTTATTCTGTGTCTTATGTAGATGATCCTCCCATTTGGAAATGCAACAAGGCAAAATCTCTTGCTTCCCTGCATGGCATAGCCTCTTCTCCCCTGGCAACTGGAGGGATTGGTGTCTTCAGTCTTGGTGGCATTGCTTTGCACATGCTATGTGCTTGATAACCACTAGTTCAAGGCTAACTGGGTCCTGGCCCCAAGAGAGGATGCATGTCAGGCTAAAAAGGTCCCAGTGGATGGGCTGTTTCAAGGTCATCATTAAAGAATCTTTTAAATTAACAACTCCACTCCTAGAAGCTCTTCTTAGGAACTAATTTAAATCTCCCCTACCATGACAGAAGCCCATTTTGTTTGCTCTTGTTTGCTTCTCAGGGCAAGTGTACAATAGCTCTGAACAGAGCATCTGTAGTCTAGAAAAGCACAATTAATTTACTGTTAGGCCGTTTGGGAAGGTGAAATCATCTCAATTCCTTTATGCTTTCTTCCCACGGCTTTCTTTCTCAGAAATTACCCACACTGCCATGAATGTTACTCCTATTCTTCTAAAAGACCCTTATTCTAATCCTTCACTGCTAACAGATACTCACTGAGTGATCTGCTATAAACTCGCTACCTTTCCTTCTTTCCCCACTGGCCTGGCTTTCTGTCTTTGGCTGATTTTGGCTTGTTTCACTGTAGGCAGACATCACGGCAGAATAGAAAGAACAAGGATTTAGAATCAGAAAATATGAATTGGATTTGAGCTGTGAACTTGCTGGCTGTGTGACTATGGGTTGGCCACCTCGCCTCCAGAACCAAAGTCTCTTCATTTGAAAGGGGGCTTGGACTGGGGTTGAGGACAGGGTTCATTAAAAATCCTGTGCTCTGGTTCAGTGCCTGCGGCTCAAGCGGCTAAGGCGCCAGCCACATATACCTGAGCCAAACAACAATGATGGCTGCAACCAAAAAAAAAAAAAAAATAGCCAGGTGTTGTGGCGGGCACCTGTGGTCCCAGCTACTTGGGAGGCGGAGGCAGGAGAATCACTTGAGTCCAGGAGTTAGAGGTTGCTGTGAGCTGTGATGCTACAGCACTCTATCCCAGGTGACAGCTTGAGGCTCTGTCTCAAAAAAAAAAAAAATCCCATGCTCAGCCCCACTCTCTAAAAAGTATGGGGGCATGGCAAAAAGCTCCTCGGGCCAGGTGGTGCAGGTAGATTCTTGCTTTTCCCAAACTTCTTGATCAAGTTATAGCAAAATGAGCACTGAATGAATCTCACCTTCAGAAACTCAAAGTGAAATAGCAGCCTTGGGGAACTGGGACTTTGAACTACAGAGAATGTAAATCAAACCAGCCATCCTTGCCATTAACTCAAAATGGATCAAAGACTTAAATATGAGAGGTACAACTACAAAACTATAAAATTCTTAGAAGAAAACGTGAGGGTAAATCTTTGTGACTTTTGCACTGGTTTCCTCTATATTACAACAAAAGTATAGGCAACCGAAGAAAAAATAGATAATTGGAATTTATCAAAATTAAAACATATCTGCCTCAAAGGATATGTCCTATTAAGATTACTTCCTTGCAGTTATATTATCTTGATATCCCTGAATAAAAAGTTGCATGGGCATAGTTCTGGTATAAGGACAAACATACATGTCAATGGAATAGAACTGAGAAATATTGATAAAACCTCACATTTATGGCCAAATGATTTCCTACAAGTATGCCACTATAATTCAAGTAAGGGAAGGAATGACCTTTTCAACAAATGATGTTTGGACAACTAGATATTCACATGCAAAAGAATGAACTTGAACCTTTTACTTCATACCACGGTCTGTCAGTATAGATCAAAGATCTTAATTCAAGAGCTAAAATTATAAAATTCTTAGGAGAAAACATACATGTCAAACTTTGTGACCTTAGATTAGATTATGGTTTCTTACATATGGCACCAAAACCACAAATGAATGTGATACTTAATTTTATGTACCAATTTGACTGTGCTAAGGGATGCCCAGACATTGGGTAAATCATTATTTCTAGATGTGTCCATGAGGGTGTTTCTGGAAAGGATTAGCATTTGAATTGGTAGACTGAGTAAAGCTAATCCTTTCTCCCCAATGTGGGTGGGCATTAGCCCATCTGTGGAGGACCTTAATGGAACAGAAAGGCAGAGAAAAGGTGAGTTTTTTTTTTCTCTTTCTCTCTTTGAGCTGGGGCATCCATCTTCTCCTGCCTTTGGGCATCAGAGATCCTGGTTCTTGGGCCTTTGGACTTGGACCAAATTATACCACTGATTTTTCTGGTTGTCCAGCCTTAAGACAAGAAAATTCTCAGCCAATCCATTTGTGTGTGTGTATTGTGTTGTGTGTGCGTTGCACCTAATAAATGTAGGCAGTGCTGATATTATTATGGCTGTTATTCTCAGCTGCACAAGAGAAGATTCAAAGTGAGCTAGTATCTGTCTTCATATGTCTTTAGAGCTATCATGAGATAAAGAGTCTGACTTTGTCCCCAAGCTTGAACAGTTGAAACTGGAGCAATAGAAGGATAGCATAGAGAAGCAGGCTTCAGCTCAAGTGAGGAGAGGATTTTCCACAAGACTTTACCAGAAGGTAAGGAGCTACCTCGTAAGGTAGTGAGGAGCAGGACACTGAAGGTGTGTAAGCAGAGCCTAGACAATCCTTTGGCCGGGCTTCTGTGGATGGGTCCACGCTGTATGTAGTAGTCTGGACCAGACTTCTAAGCCTCCAACCTTGAGAAGTTCAAGTTTTGTGGATTTACACAGTGAGTCAGGGGATAACTCTGTGGGGAGGTGCCATCCTTCTCAATGATGCTCTTGTGAAGTGGAGAAAGGCCAATTTGCTTCAGCAAGGAGTAGAAGGGAGGAGGCGGACAGTAGATTAACATGGTGGCAGTACCCTTCGGGAAATGGACTCTGTGAGCAAGCGGAGAAGCTGCTCTTTGTCAGTCTGGCTGCCTGTTTGTGTATGCTGGCTGTGTGTACCTCTGGCCTGGTGTGCAAGAGAAGACAGCCCCCCACCAAACAGGTCTCCTTCTCTCTCCTTTTGGTGGCAGCTCCAGGAGAGGCCAGGCTAGGGTTAGGGGGGTGCAACAAAGGCATGGGAAGGGTAGGTGTCTGTGGGCACAGGGCCCTAGGCCTTACTCCTGGGGAAGAGGCCATGGCCAGGTGGAGCTGGTTTGCACTGAATGGGGGAAACCCCTTACAAACTCCACCTTGGAATGCTCCTGCTCATGTTCCTCTCACTACGGATGAACCCACTTCCCACACCACAATCCTATTCTTCAGTACCTTGAAAATTTTCCTGTCGAAAAACTGACCAATGAAGCCCACACATCACACGATTCCATTCACACGAAAGCTCCGAGTTGGAAGCCCACAAAGACAGAAAGTGCTTAGGGCCAGGGCTGGGGCAGCCAAGGTAGGAGGATAATATATTAAAGGGTATAAGCAAAATGTCTAGCACTGAATGGTGATGATTGCATAACTCTGAATATACTACAAACCATTGAACTTAAATGAGTTATGTGGTATGTGAATCTCAGTAAGAGTGTTCTGTAAAACAAAACAAAGGCAGTCACTGGGCAGTCTTTACTTAGCTATCTTACCTCTCTCTAAATTTCTGAAGGCTGGGTCGTAGTTCACACCTATAATCCCCACAGTTTGTGAAGCTGAGGCACGACAATTGCTTTAGCCAGGAGTCCGAGACCAGCCTGGGCAACAGGGATACCCCGCCTCTACAAAAAATAAAAAATTAGCTGGACATGGTGGCAGGCGCCTGTAGTCTCAGCCACTCAGGAGGCTGAGGCAGGAGGATTATTTGAGCCCAGGAGTGCAAGGCTGCAGTGAGCTATGATCATGCCACTGTACTCCAGACTAAGTGACAGAGCGAGACAGTCTGATAGATAATAGATAGATAGATAGATAGATAGATGGATAAATAGATAAAACGATGACTATGAGCCTGTCTGTGGCTGGCCTACCTAGCATCATTCTTGGGCTGTTGTTGCTAGTGCTGGGCCTCACTCCATTGGGCTGGGCACCTCATTGTGATTGCAGATGGTTGGCCAAATGCACCCTGTGTAAGCAGCAATGAGAACTATCTGGAAGACATTTAATATAGTGACTCACAGGGTCATGCTTGGAAAATTAATTCAAATTGGCTTGGCATCAAGCCAAGGAAAACTGTCTGAAGAGGCTGTAAACAGAAGGTAATGGATCGAGCTGAAGGAAAGCTGGGGGGAAGGCAGGCAGAGGCAGCTGGCAGGAAAGAGGGAGGGGCTCCGGAGGGACTTGGTTGGCGGCGGGGCACCAGGGCAAAGTCCAGGAACCCCATCTCCTCCGTGTTCCTTTCCCCACTCTGGAGTCCCTGGTACTTCGTCTGCTCCCCCTAGCAACACGGATATCTGGCGCTCCTGGATACCCCTGGCACTGGATATTTCTGTTTGCACCTTATCTCCCTCCCCACTTAGAGCTCTCAGGGCAGAGAATGGGCATCCGTAGACAAAAGAGAGCTGTGTGCCGTCTTCTTAAACTCACACCTCAGTAGACAAAAATATTAATGCAGGCTTAACTTCCAGTAGTGTGTGCTGGAAAAATATAGCTTTCTTTATGGGTTTTCCAAAGAGATGTTATAATGCCTTTTTCCCCCACAGATTTATTGAGGTATAATGTAGATACCATAAATTGCAAGTGCGCAACTCAGTGATTTTCAGGGAAATTTATGGAGTTGTGCAGCCATCACCACAATCACTTTTTAGAACATTTCCATTACTAAATATGCCTTTTAAAACATATATTGGCCCATGTTCTGATACACCCCAGGGTGCTAGATGTTCCCTTTCTTCCCTTCCATGGCTGTGGGGAGTGAAAAGCTCATTGATCCCGGGGCCCCATCCCTGGGATCTCAACCCAACTTTGCCACTGAGTGTTTGTGAGACCTTGGGCAAGTTATCGCCCCCTCACTGGGCCTTATTTCCCATCCTGGAAAGTAGGGGTTTGGGGCTAGATCAGTGGTTGTCAACCTGGTGGGTGGGGGCCTCAGCTGTCCCTTGAAGGGACTTCTAGCTCTGGCATTGTGTGAGTGTCCCTGCCTAGCTAGGATGGCAGAGCAAGGCCAGTAGCTCAAAGAACCTGAGAGTCCTGGCAGGGGTCCTCAAACTTTTTTTTTTTAATTGGAAGTCACATTTTATTTTCATTAAGAAAACAAACAACTTAGAATTTTCCTTGACCCGAGAGGCGGAGCAAGATGGCAGCCGAGTAACAGCTTCCTTGCATCTGGGCACCGTGAGTCTGGGGAGATAGGACTCCAGGCGTCTCTGGCTGGTGGGAACTGCCTATCATCACTCCTATGAGGATACAGGGAGTCAGCGAGAGACTTCTGGACCCCAAGAGGAGGACTAAATCCGTGGAAAACCGGCAAGTGGTCGCGTGTGTTCAATCCGTCTAAACCCGCCCACAACTGTAAGTTCAGTAGCAGCGAGACTGCAAACCAGAAAGGCCTTACCTGTGAACTGTTTTGATGTCCTTGGACTTGGCACTGAGTTGAACTGCCTTGGGGAAGGCCTGAGCGGGAGTGCGAGAACTTTGGCCGTTGTCTAGGGCCCCAGTCTGAGCCGCTGAGCCAGACGGAGCTAATAGTGTTTGGCGGTGGGTCACACGGATCCATTGTCAGCGATCTGCCCCGGCAAGCTCCGCCCTCAGGGTCGCAGAGCTAGAAACGGGTGGGAGCTGGTAACCCAGCAACCAAGTAGCCTAAGGGTGGGGTCTGAGCCGCCTTGCAGCCCTAACCCTCAGGGGCAGAGTGAGACCGGTTTTGGCACACTGGGTAAGTGGATAGCCACTTCAGCAGCGAT